>NC_135333.1:21082708-22575958 GCF_023851605.1 Tamandua tetradactyla
ATGCCTTAGAACAGAGCACACCAGAGTTATGCCCCCAAGACTGGTGCACCCACACAGCTACATGCTCCCTGCCTGCAGGGTGGGCACAAGCATCAGTGTAACATCCCCAACCTGTGCCCATACCTGCCCTGAAACAAATCACGGTACTGAGTGCTCCACCCCGTACCCCGCTCCCTGCTGTACAACCACCCCGCAAAGACAAGGCATTAGACTACTGAAATAAATCAAATCCCAAAGTAAATCAATCAAGATATTTACATGAGATGAAGACAGCAGAAGATCACTGAGCATATCACAATGAGGACGGATATAGCCCTGCCTAATGACCAAATTAAAACACCAGAGGAGACACAGACACTGGAGCAACTAATCAAAGATGTTCATACAACTCTACTTAATAATATAAGTGGGATAGTAAATGACATGAAGGAGATCAAGAAGACAGTAGAAGAGCAAAAAGAGGAATTTCAAAGAATAAATAGAAAAATAGCAGAAATCACAGAGATTAAAGACTCTGTGGACCAAATAAAAAATATACTAGAGGCACACAACACCAGATTTGAAGAGATAGAAGAAAGAATAAGTGATATAGAGAACAGGATAATTGACTTTGAAGACTCAAAACAGGAAATGGGAAAAAAGATGGAAAAAATTGAATGGGAACTCAGGGAAATGATAGACAAAACAAAGCACACAAGTATAAGAATCACTGGTGTCCCAGAAGAAGAGAGGCAAAAAGGTTAGAAAGAGTCATTGAGGATATAAGGGGGAGAACTTCCCAACCCTCATAATGAACATAAATATACAAGTCAAAGAAGCCCAAAGAACTCCAAACAAAATAAATCCAAATAGGCCTTCCCCAAGGCACATACTAATAAGTCTGTCAAATGTTAAAGAGAAGCAGAAAATCCTGAAAGCAGCAAATGTAAAACAATCTACTACATACAAGGGAAGCCAAATAAGACTGAGTTCAGACTACTCAACTAGAACCCTGGAGGCGAGAAGGTAGTGGTATGATATATTCAAGATCCTGAATGAGAAAGACTTCCATCCAAGAATTCTGTACCCAGCCAAATAGTCCTTCAAATCTGAGGGAGAGATTAAGTTTTCACAGACAAAGAAGTCCTGAAAGAATTTGTCAATGAGAAATACTAAAGGAGTTCTGCCGGCTAAAAAAAAAAAGACAGGAGAGGGAGGTCTGGAGGACGGGCCAGAATTGAAGAGTACCACTAAGGGTAATTTAAAGAATACAAAGAGAAAGAGGGAAAAGAATATATACACCTGACAAATAAAATAAAAAGATAAGATGGTGAAACCAAGAAATGCCTTTTCAGTAATAACTTTGGATCTTAATGGATTAAAATTACCAAATAAAAGATACAGATTGGCAGAATGGATTAAGGAAATAATCCAGCTATATGCTGCTTACAAGAGACTAATCTTAGATACAAGGATACAAATAGATTGAAAGCGAAAGGATGGAAAAAGATCTTCCATGCAAGTTGTAACCAAAAGAAAGCAGGAGTAGCTATACTAATATCAGACAAAATAGACTTTAAATGTAAAGACATCATAATAGACAAAGCAGGACACTATATACTAATTAAAGGACCAATTCACCAAGAAGATATAACAATATAAATGTTTATGCTCCCAATCAGGAGTTCTGAAGTACATGAAACAGACAATGGCAAAACTGAAGGAAGCAATAGATGTTTCAACAATAATAGTAAGAGACTTCAATACACCTCTCTTCTCTATAGATAGAACAATCAGACAGAAGATCAACAAGGAAATAGAGAAGTTAAATAACTTGATAAATGAATTAGACCTAACAGACATACATAGGTCATTGCACCCCAAAGCACAAGGTTATACATTCTTCTCTAGTGCTCATGGAACTTTCTCCAGGGTAGATTATATGCTAGGGCATGAAACAGGTCTTTATATATTTAAAAATACTGAAATTATTCAAAGCACTTTCTCTAATCACAATGGAATTAAGCTGGATCTCAATAACCACCAAAAAGCGAGAACATTCACAAATATATGGAGATTAAATAACAGACTCTTAAACAACCAGTAGGTAAAAGAAGAAATTGCTAGAGAAGTCAGTAGCTATCTGGAGATGAATGAAAATGAGAATATAACTTATCAGAACTTATGGGATGCAGTAAAGGCTGTGCTGAGAGGGAAATTTATTGCCTTAAATGTCTATATTAAAAAACAAGAAAGAGCAAAAGTCGAGGACTTAAGAGCAAACCTGGAGGAACTTGAGAAAGAACAGCAACCTAAGCCCAAAGCAAATAGGAGAAGAGAAATAACAAAGATTAAAGCAGAGATAAATGAATGGGAGTACAAAAGAACAATAGAAAAATCAGTAAAACCAAAAGATGGTTCTTTAAGAAAATCAATAAAATTGATGGGCCACTAGCAAGACTGACAAAAAAAAAAAAAGAGAGAGAGAGAGGATGCAAATAAACAAAATCAGAAATGAGAAAGGCTGCATTACCATAGACCCTGAAGCAATAAAAGAAATCATAAGAGGATATTATGAAAACTATACGCCAACAAACTAGACAACTTAGATGAAATGGACAAATTCCTGGAGACATACAAACAAGCTGCATTGACTCAGGAAGAAATAGAAGCTCTCAACAAACCAATCACAAGTAAAGAGATTCAATCAGTCATCAAAAATCTTCCTACAAAGAAAAGCCCAGGGCCAGAGGCTTCACAGGGGAATTTTATCAAACATTCCATAAGGAACTAGCACCAATCCTGCTCAAACTTTTCAAAAAATTGAGGAAAAAGGAACTCTACCTAATCATTTTATGAAGCTAATATCATTTTAATACCAAAATTGGGTAAAGATGCTATAAGAAAGGAAAGTACAGGCCAATCTCCCTAATGAACATAGATGCAAAAATTCTCAGTAAAATATTAGCAAACTGAATCCAACAGCACATTAAAAGAATTATACACCATGACCAAGTGGAGTTTTTACTAGGAATGCAAAGATGGTTCCACACAAGAAAATCCATTAATGTAATACAGCACATTAACAAATCAAAAGGAAAAAATCACATGATCATAGCAATTGATGCTGAAAAAGCATTCAGTAAAACTCAGCATCCTTTTCTGATAAAAACACTCCAAAAGATAGGAATCAAAGGTAACTACCACAATATGATAAACAGAATATATGAAAAATCAATACCCAGCATCATACTCAATGGAGAGAGACTGAAAGCCTTCCCCCTAAGATCAGGTACAAGAAAAGGATGCCCACTGTCACCACTATTTCATCATTGTGCTAGAAGTTCTAGCTAGAGCAATCAGGCAGGACAAAGAAATAAAAGGCATCCAAATTGGAAAGGAAGCAGTAAAACTCTCATTAACTGCAGATGATATGATACTATACTTGAAAAATCCTGAGAAATCTACAGAAAAGTTACTTGAGCTAATAAAAAATTCAGCAAGGTGGCGGGATATAAAATTAATGTGCAAAAATCAGTAACATTTCTATACACAGCAGTGACCTAGCTGAGGAGTCTGTAAGGAAAAACATCCACTCAAAATAGCAATTAAAAGAATCAAGTACCTAGGAATGAACTTAACTAGGGATGTAAAGGACTTGTACACAGAAAACTATACAACATTGCTAAAAGAAATCAAAGGACCTCTAAATAGGTGGAAAGACATTGCCTGCTCATGGATAGGAAAGCTAAATATAGTTAAGATGTCAATTCTCCCCATATTGATCTACAGATTCAACACAGTACCAATCAAAATTCCAACAACCTACTTTGAAGATTTGGAAAAGCTAACTGCCAAATTCATCTGGAAGGGAAAGGGACCCTAAATAGCTAAAACCATCCTAAAAAGGAAGAACAACGTGGGAGGATTAACACTCCCTGACTTTAAAACCTATTATAAAGCCACAGTGGTCAAAACAGCATGGTACTGGCACAAAGACAGAAGCATTGACCAATGGAATCGAATCAAGAGTGCAGAAATAGACCACCAAATTTATGGTCAACTGATTTTTGACAAGGCCTCCAAATCCTCTGAACTGGGATGAAATAGTCTTTTCAATAATTGGTCATGAAAAAACTGGATATCAATAGCCAAGAGAATGAAAGAGGACCTCTATCTTACACCCTACACAAAAATTAACTCAAAGTGGATCAAACACCTAAATATAAGAACTAGCATCATAAAACTTTTAGAAGAAAATGTAGGGAAACATCTTCAAGACCTAGCAATAGGAGGTAGCTTCCTAAACTTTACACCCAAAGCACAAGCAACAAAAGAAAAAACAGATAAATGGGAAGTCCGAAAATCAAATGCTTCTGCACCTCAAGAGACTTTGTCAAAAAAGGTGAAGAGGCAGCCACCTCCATGGGAGAAAATATTTGGAAATCATATATTCGACAAAGGTTTGATTTCCTGTATATACAAAGAAATCATACAACTCAACAACAAAAGAACAAGCAATCCAGTTATAAAATGGGCTAAAGAGAGCAAATACAGATGACTGAAAAGCACATGAAGAGATGCTCATTTTCACTGGCTATAAGTGAAATGCAGATCAAGACTGCAATGAGGGCGGGCCGCGGTGGCTCAGCGGGCAAGACTGCTTGCCTGCTATGCCGGAGGACCCCGGTTCGATTCCCAGCCCCAGCCCATGTAAGAAACAAACAAACAAACAAAGTATAATAAAACAAGAAAATGTTTAAAGATGTTTCCCTTTCTTCCTTCCATCCTTCCTTCCTTCTCTCTGTCTTTCCTTCCCTTCCTCCCTCTCTCTTAAAAAAAAAAAAAAAAGACTGCAATGAGATACCACCTCACACTTTTAAGAGTGGCAGCTATTAAACAGGAAACTATAAATGTTGGAGAGGATGTGGAGAAACTGGGACACTTATGCACTACGGAAGACTGTTTGGCGGTTCTGTAGGAAACTAAATATCGAGTTGCCCTATGACCCAGCAATAGCACTACTTGGTATATACCCAAAAGAGCTGAAAGCAAAGGCACAAACAGACATTTGCACACCGATGTTCATAGCAGCTTTATTCACAATCACCAAAAGATGGAAACAAAACAAATGTCCATCAACAGATGAGTGCAGCACCAAAATGTGGTATATACATACGATGGAATATTATGCAGCAGTAAGACAAAATGTCGTCCTGAAGCACATGACTATGTGGATGAGTCTTGAGGACATAATGCGGAGCGAAATTTAGTCAGACATAAAAGACAGATGCAGTATGATTCCACTTTCATGATCAGCATAAAGGTATAATCAGAGGGTTATAATACCGAATATAGGGAACTTAGAAATACATAGAAGCTAGAGATGGGTGAACCATTAGCTAATGAGTTTGAACTCCAATGTAAGGGAATAAATAGGAGTGAAGGTGATTCTCTAGTGGGTCTAGAAATAATATTACCATACTGAAAATGCACAAGATTGAAAGGGGTTAACAGACCTACATGTCTCCCTGACTCACATCAGAAATATGAACGAGTTCTCATAAGAATTACTTCAAAGATATGATTATTTTATAAAGAGTGTTTAAGTCCAGGGTACAGGGGGAAAACTGCTATTGCATGCTATGGGCTATGTTCAAAAAGAATCCATCAGCACTACCACAGCAACAGTAGAGGTTAATAATGGGGTGAAGGACAAGGGTTAAGAGGAGGTTTAGATTTCCTGTTTGGTGAAGGTATATTTATTGGTTTTCTGTCTCTTGGGAACAATGGAATTATCTAAAATTGAGAATGTTGATGGACTGTGGACTTTGGGCCGCTACATAATGCCCAATGAGTGCACTGATGAGAAGCAGATTGGCAGACGATGGCGATGGCGTATACTTATGAACGAAGGTTGTGCTGCTACAAAAAGGAACAAGGTCGTGAGGCATGCAATGAGGTGAATGAACATTTGGGACATTTGGTGAGCCAAAATAAGCCAGAAACAAAAAAAATAACAATGGTATGGTCACCTTTAGAAACTGCTTATAAGAAAACAGGGGCCTAGATTGTAAGCTTTTAGAGCAGACACATTAAGTAAGAGTGGTGATTATTATTTCTGGATTTTGAGAAGCTCTCTTATATAGAGAGAGCTTGATATTTAGAGATAAGAACAAAACCAAACAGGTTGGGGTTAAAGTAATTCAGAACACAGGGGTAAGGAATACAGTGTCTTTATCTTAGAACCACACATACTCTTTGAGACCAATGGAAGTAAGGTTTATTTGATTTGGAAATGAAATTTTCTGTAGTGCATAATCTAACTCAACCTGTCTGTATAGCTCATTAGAACAACTGAAACACAGGAAGCACAGAATAAGAAAGAGGTCCTTTAATCCTATATAGATTATTGTAATGCCTGGAAACATCATAGAGTTTATTAAGCAGATAATCAAAAAGTATTGGCAAAGTCCCCTGAGGGAGAGGAGAAAGAATATGGAACTATTCAATCTTACAGTCAGGGAATCCCCTGAGACTGTGTCAAATTTTAGGGATATCCGAATCAATAGGCCATGCCCTCGACATGAGGCTTACGCTTGTGAAGCTTATGTAGATAGTGGAGAAGTTTAGACTACCTATAAGCATGCCTAAGAGTTACTTCTGGAGGACCTCTGTTGTTGCTCAGATGTGGCCTCACTCTCTCTAAGCCCAACTCTGCAAGTGAAATCATTGCCCTCCCCACTACGTGGGACATGACATCCAGGGGTGAAAGTCTCCCTGGCAATGTGGGAGAGGACTCCCAGGGATGAATCCAGACCTGGCACTGCAAAATCAGCAATTCCATCCTGACCAAAAGGGGGAAAAGAAGTGTAATTAATAAAGTATCAGTGGCAGAGAGAGTTCAAATGGAGTTGAGAGGCTACTTTGGAGGTTGCTCTTATGCAAGCTTCAGGTAGACCTTGCTACCTATCATAACCTGCCAACCCCCAACCAGGACCATTCCAGCCAATCCTAAAGAACATCTGGGGCAATATACAAGATTCCACAAGGGTTCCAGGCACTAGAGTAACTTTCCAGAAACCTACAACCTCCAGATGGGTCCCTGGTCCAGACAAGTCCTGAAACCTAGCCCAGCCTCTCCAGATCATCAGATAGTTCCACCTCCCTACCCCATATTTGTGACAGACCCTTCCAATATAAAAAAATTTGCCATAGCCCAAACAACCCTAAAAGGGAGGTATGGAAAGATCAAAGGTGATGGTGGAATTATACATAGAAGATAGGACTTAACAAATGAATATGAATGCTGAATCATTAAATTGATATCTCTTTTAGTCTCCAGTATTTTAAAGAAGTAAAAACCTAAATTGTGAAATTGTAACCCATGTCAAAGTCTGAAATATGTTCTACAACTAATTGTGGTGCTGTGTTTTGAAATTTCTAGCTATTTTGTATATATGTTATTGTTCCCAAAAAAAGAAGGAAAAAAAGTTTATTGCAATGATAAAAAAGTATTTAAGCCCTCTAGCCTCCTATATTCTGGAGCAGCTATAAGTAAAAATATGAGAGGACTGTATGGTAGCCCATGACAAACTCTGTGATCTATCCTGTCACCATTTTTTGAAGAGTACTTTGAAAACTATTGCTTTTTTATTTCTTTGCTTTGTATATTTGTTATACTATACAATAAAAAAAAGTTAAAAAAAAAAAAAAAGCGAAGAATGGAGAAAGATGAAGAGTGGAGAGAGATGGCAAAGACCATTAGGAAGACTCAGCCCTAAACCAAACTTCCTCTGCAAGCTTGGCCTCTCGAATGGCCTCGCGGGAAGGGAACATACTTCACAGCGGCAAAGCCCAAGCCAGGTCCCGGAGGGTAGGGCTACTCCTCACCGAGGGCAGGCCCTGCCGGCGGCTGAGGCCCATCTTGTCCTGGGGACACTGCACTGGGAAAAAGATTCTTGATTCTTGGTTCAGACTGCTGAAAGGAGGGAAGAAGACTGAATTTCAGTACACAAAGCGTTTATACTTACCGCACTTCCTCTTTAGAGAGGTACTTTGCAATTATTTTGATTAGCATCTCTTCTTTCGCAACACTCGCAGAGACAACTTTTCCCCATTTTGGAAAGATAGAACAAAGAGGAAGTAACTGGTGGGGGTGGATAGGGCCAAGTGGCACAAGTTGGTTAATGACGCCCACATTTCTCGTGTTGCTCAACTGAGCAAGCTGCAGCCAACCTGCTCCATGAATGCCGGGGGGCCTGTCCGGTCATCTATTACCGCTCAAGCTGGCCACTCGTTGTTGCCAGAGAAATGCAGACTTGCAAGTCTAGAGGACACGGTTTTTTCCTGGAGGCTTAGGACAAGAGGAGAAAAGCAGATTTTTCCAACTAAACCACAGATGGGTCTGGCAGCCAGCAAGTCCTGGGGCCAAAGCTGACGCTCCTCCAGGATGTGCGTCCCTCTGCCAGGCCAAGGCTGATGAGGCTGGGGGGCTGTGGCCATGAAAAGGGGCGAGGGGGGGCACGGCTGGATCTGGCCCCTGTTTTCACACCTGTAAGAGGTCGTGGCTGGAGGGTGGCAAGTTCAAGGGTAAAGGGAAAGGTGGCTCACCCTTCACTGCACCTTCTGTGAGTCAGGCACTGTGCTAGGCAGTTTCTACATATCTGCTCTTATTTCCTCACTGTAGGTCTTCTCACAGGGGCTGAGACTTGAGCTTGGGCAGACCGGCCACTGAGTCTGGAATCTCCACTACTTTACCCTCTACCCCCAGAACCACAACCGCTGCCCTCCCCACCGCCCCTCACCTGGGGAGCTCAGGCCCTGATCCTGGCAGCACCACACCAATCCCCACTAGCAGAAGGAGAAACATTCTTGGCACATGCCCTCCTTGAGGGGCCAGTTTTCAGAGGACAGGATGTTTGTGAGCCCAGGGAGGGCAGTAAGGAGGACAGGGCTGCTTGCTTTTCCTTCTTTGCTAAAGCCAGCGGCACTGAAAGGAGCCCCAGAGCCCAGGCCTGACTTCACTTCCTTCTTGGGCTAGGAAGAGGATTGATCAGATTTCAAAGCGTGCATTCCACTTCTCTTTGTTTCTGAAATGGAAGACTTTTCTCTGCTTATTGAGGCAGAGCCCCTTCCTCTCTCTTTTCCAGAAAAGTTCTGGGAACAACTGTTTTGGATTACTTTCTTAACCCCCTGTGGAAGCTGCGTGTGTGGTCCCGGGGACAGGGGCGTTGGGACAGAGAGACCACTGGACTGGAGCTTTCGGGCTGACTCTGAGGGACCGCATGAATGCCTCTGCTGCACGTTTGCTAGCTGCTGGGGGGAAAAGAAACTCTGCATGGTCACAGGAATCTTCCGTCAGTGCTCAGGACAGGCCTCCGCAAGCAGACAGATCCGTGGGAGGCATGCTCAGTCAGCTAGGAAAGTGAAGCTGACCCACGTAAGGCCTGTGTCATACTCTTTCAGTTCCCTGGCATTCTGTGGTTCTCCAGGGGCTTTTTTCTCAGCTAGGAGCTTTATGTGGCATAGTCAGGAGGCTGAGAGCCGCCGACCAGAGCTGGCAGTGGTCACTTGGACTTCCCAATCCTGTCCCATTGGCTTCCGAGCCAGATGGAGTGGACTGCCCCCTGTCCCCACCCCTCAGGGCTCTGCCAAATCTTTTGTAACATTTTAAAACAGGCATTGAAATAGCAAATGACAAATTTCCCCTAGAGATTGAGAAATTACGATTTGGATGATGGTAGAATTCTGGAACTTTTGACAGCCGTGCTTTTGGGAGGCCGGAAGGGGGTGCGACAGCTTAAGGCTCCCACCCCACCCCACCCCAGCCCACCCCACTCGACTCCATCCCACCCCACCAAAGTCCTTGACTCCCTCTCTCACATATATATTTACTTAGGTAGGATACAGATTTCATTTGAAAGAGGATTCCATTGTTTTAAAAATGTTAAAAAAGCACTGACCTACATCATCCATATCCCACCCATTAGTAGGCTCTACAGAGCTTTGAAAGAGGTAAAAGCAGAGAGGGAGTATTCATCCGATATGAAGAAAGGCCACAAAAATTGTCAGGGTCTCAGTGTGGCATCTGTGAAGGAATCTCCACATCAGCAACACCACCGGCTTTGTTGCCTCTGAAAGAGAGAAGAATCCTGGCCGAGTGGATTATTCATACTCTCTTCTTTGGGAAATAGGAAGATCACCATTTGAAATACTAATCCAAGGTAACGGTCACACATAAAAGAATCTTACACAATCTAGAGCTAAAACATGTGAAATTAAGCCATGAATTGCCTTCCCAGCCCATCACTAAATGCTGCCACAGAGATAAACCCAAGAATAAATAGATGCTAAGAAAGCTGATTTTTGCCCTTGAGCTCTTCTCCTGGGCTGTGTGAACCTCGCTACAAAGAGCCAGAAGGAGCATCTCAATCCATTTAGGTGGGAGCCCTCTTTCAGAGTGAAATGCGAGGCCCGAGCTCCAACCAGGCATAGTCCAGCCAGTTCCCAGGAAGTCTTTTGTGTTTCTGTAACCTGGACGCCCCTGCTCCAGATTGCCTTGGCTATTCCCTCCCTAAGGGGCCTGCTATCAACGGGGCCGTTTCTTTTCACTGCTGGGCGAATGCCAAGTGGCAGCTTAGCAGGTTCATTCACCCCAAGGCTGGGAGCTCTTTGGCAGTGTGGGAAGGTTACGTGTTTGCAGATCAGCATAGTAGGGCAGAGTGATTTGGAACTTTTCAGTTCATCAAACTCCTACTCACTGGGAAACTCTAAACCAGCAATACGAAAACTTTCTGGAGTTGTGACACCATATTGTCATTCATTTTATTTCATCAAACACCCACCCCTCTTAAAAATGCCGCGAGGCATGTATTTATTTTTAAGATTAAGATGAATTAAAATTGGAAAATTGCCTGAGAACTTTCTAGCACTCTAGCTAGAAGAAGATTCACCAGAGGTGTTTGAAAGTCAGAATCAGGGACCATTGCTCTCCACAGGGGAAGACATTTGACCAAATTATGAAGGAGGGGACTTTGTCTTCACTGCCTCCTCTCGCTGTTCAATGCCCTCCCCCATGCACCTCCCTTGTCTGGCATCAGGGCCTCCTGCTGCCCTGGTCCACTCTCTATGGTCCTTTATACACCACTGTCCCTTTCAAACTCCTTCAGTCTTGAGTCCCCTGCTCTGGACCTGTCTCCTCTCAACACTCCTCTTAACACTTACCAATGCCAACTTCTCCTGCAGGTGACTTTTATAGGCTAGTTATTACTTTGGAAAGGAGCTAAGGACTTCTCAGTTCCCTTTCAACACTAAAATTTTAGTAAGGCTAGCCATGTGTTAAAGGACTTAAGGACTTCGTCCCTCCCAGTGGTATTTGTAATTTGTCTAGAGGCAATGTCATACCCCAAGGAAGAAAGGGAGTCTCAAAAAAGCAAAGTAAATGGCTAGTACAGAGTTAGAAGACTGGCCCTGTGGTAGTTTGCAGCTGTTATGTACCCCAGAAAGGGACATGTCCTTTTAATCCATTCCCGTGGGTGCAGACCTATTGTAGGTGGGACTTTTCAATGAGGTTATTTCTGTTAAGGCCTGCCCCAGGGTGGGTCTTAATCCTTTGAATGGAGTCCTTTAAACAAGGATAAAACACATACACAAGCTAAGAGATGAAATTAAAAGAAGCTCATAGAGTTAAAAATGGTTGATTGTGATGATAAATGCGCAGCTATATGAGTATGTTGTGAACCATTGATTGTATACTTTGGATGATCACATAGTATGTGCCTATATACTATATATCAATAAAAAATAAATAATTAAAACACAGACACAGACACACACACACACACACACACACAAAGAAGCCCATAGAGAAAAGCCCCAGAGAAACTAGGAAAGGACCTACAGAAGCTCAGAAAGGAAGCCACGGGAACCAGAAGCTGAAACACAGGAGTAAAGGACCACCAGAGGCCAGCCATGTGCCTTCCCACGTGACAGAGGTGACCCCGATGCCAGTGGCCTGTCATCAGAGTCCAGGTATTATGCTGTTGGTCTCTTGAGTTGGACATTTTCATGGCCTAAGAACTGTAAATTGTAAGTTAATAAGTCCCCTTTGTAAAATCCAACCCATTTCTGGTATTTTGCGTTCCAGCAGCTTTAGTAAACTGAAACACCCATTCTGCCTTATGGCAATGCCCACCCTAGCCCTCCGAGTCCATGCTTTGGGATGAGAGTCAGGTGACCTGAATCTGTTTCTGACTCAACCCAATTCAACCAATATTTACTGGGCACCCACTATATGCCTGGCACTGGGCTGGAAATTTAAAGGTGAATTCCTTATGCTTGGTAAGAAGATATCTAGTAACAAGATAAATGCTGCCCTAGCCATTTAGACAAAATTCTATGGGAACAAAGGGAGAGGATGATTAATTCTACCTGGAGAAAGCAGCAGAGAATTGATATTTGCATTCGGCCTTTAAGGATGAGAAGGAAGGAAGCAGCAAGCAGGAAGCTAAAAAGCAAGGTTGGGGCCAGATATGGAAAGGTCTTGAATGCCTTACTGAGAAGTGGAAATTTTGCCCTGCAGACAGTGCAGAACCATTACAGGTTTTTCAAGCCTCCGTAGAGAGGCACAGTCAGGAGGCTACTATATTTTCTCAGACAAAAGACAATGGAGGCCTCACCCAAGAAGTGAGGATGGAAAGGGAGAGACAGACAGAAAAGGCACTCTGAGGATAGAATCGATGCGAATAACTGGCTGCTTAAATGTGGGCATTAAAGGAGAGGAACAAGTCATGAATGACAAACAGTTTATTGCTTAGGCTACTAAATAATGATGGCTACTATTGACGTTACGGATTATAGGAGCAAGGGCCCAAGGGAAAAAATAATGTTCTTGATTTTGGCCTGTTGGGTTAAGAGACTGGGGTTTGTACAAAGGTGGCTGTTGGAGTTCTTGTGGAGGGGTCCTTCTGTTGTTTATGGTTCTGGTCTTCTTGACAGTATACAACGTACTTGTCTGTGTCAGCCACATGCTCATCTCTGCTCTAGCTCTTCTTCCAGTGGTGTCATTTCTTCTGTCAGCCAGCAGGGTGCAAATGCAGACAGAGTGTGAACGAGAGTCCTGGCATTGTGCAGCAGCCATTAATGGGAAACAGAGCCAAATAGAAACCACTGGAAGCTCAAATCCCCATTTCATACAAACCTGCTTCTTGAGTTTCTATATGTGAAACCGCCCTTCCTCCTCTTATCTCTTGCTTTCACTTTGTCTTTTCGTGTAATATCTTTGCTTGGGGAACTAATTATTCTTCCAAGGAGAAATTATGACTTCCTTTTGCTCTTACGGCACAAACATTGTTGAGTGAAAACCAGTGATCACTTATGTACTAGAACTCTGTTGTGGAGATAAAGAGTTCAGGAAATGTTTAGAGAATTAGGAATAATTTCAAAACCATAAAAATATGCATGGTCTTTGACCCAGTAACCCCACTTCTTAGAATTTATCCTAGAGACACAGTAAACAAGTGCACAAATATGTATATGCAATATTGCTCACAGTCTTGTTTATCATAGTAAAAAACTAAGAAACAATCTGAAAGTTCAAAAATAATAGATTAATTAAAATTATCCCATACAATGGAATTTTATAAAAATTGATTCACTAAAAATGACAATGTAGAGCTACATTTGCTGACAACTAGAAAGCTAGAAGGATGTTCAAACTTTATTCACTGAAAAATAACAGTTTACATGCGTATATAATATAAAAAATTTTCATGAAAAATCTGGAAACTCAAATCAGCAAAATTTAAATAACAATAATCTGAAAGGGCAGTTGGAGTTATTTCCTAATCTTTTTACAACAACTCTGTATTACTGGTGTAATCAAATACACCTCTTTTCAAAGTGCCAGGGCCAGTTTATCAGCTGACCTCCCAGATCCTGGCCCATGGGTAGACTGAGGAGTAAAGGAAGAGCAGGAGGAGCTCCAACAGTGGCTGAGTTTAAAATTATGGCTCACAAAGTGTATTTTACAATGAAATGTCCCTCCCTCTTTCCATGCACCCTCTGGGGCATTCTTTGGAACTGGCTACTCTCCTTGGGTCACAGCCTCATACTGTGAGCCAGTATGATTCTATTACCACACCCTCCCACCTTATCTCCAACTTCTATCAAACCCTTTTCCTGAAGTCTTTGCTCCTAAAATGTTAGCTCTTCCACAGTCTCTCAGATAGAAACAATACCCACGATCTAATTTCTTATCCTAATGTTATTTTTAAAATTCTACTTAGCTAGGTAAAATTTACCTTCTAAACCCAGTATGTTGCATTAACAGGTAAAATGTTCCTGGTGAGAGGGGTCAGGTAAAGGTGATATTTTCACCTTTGCATTTGAGGGGGAAGAAGGCAAAAGTCAGTGTTGGCGATGATGCTAGGAAACAGACATGCTCATACATTGCTGAGTAAGTATACATGGCTACTACTTTTCTGCAGGGCATCAGCAAGGTGGATCCAAAGCCATACACACGTGCATACATTTTTTTTAAGCTTTTTATTGTATAGTATAACATATATACAAAGCAAAGAAATAAAAAAGCAATAGTTTTCAAAGCACTCTTCAACAAGTAGTAATAGGACAGATCCCAGAGTTTGTCATGGGCTACCATACCATCCTCCCAGATTTTTCCTTCTAGCTCCTCCAGAATATAGGAAGCTAGAAGGAATACATATTCTTTTTATCATCACAATTGACTTTTTTTTCTTTTTTGTGAAAAGTAGCACATATACAAAAACGCAATACATTTCAAAGCACAGCACGACAATTAGTTGGAGAACAGATTTCAGAGTTTGGTATGGGTTACAATTCCACAATTTTAGGTTTTTCTTCCAGCTGCTCTAAGATACTGGAGACTAAAAGAAATATCAATTTAATCATTCGGCAGTCATACTCATTTGTTAAACCCTACCTTCTCTGTGTAATTCCACCATCACCTTTGATCTTTCTATCACATTCTTTAGGGATATTTGGGCTATGGCCATTCTAACTTTTTCATGTTGGAAAGGGCTTTCAGTAATTTGGGGTATGTAGATGGAACTAACTGATGTTCTGGAGAGGCTGGGCCCTCTAGGTTTCAGGACATATCTGGTCTAGGGACCCATCTGGAGGTTGTAGGTTTCTAGAAAGTTACACTAGTGCATGGAACCTTTGTAGAATCTTATATATTGCCCTAGATGTTCTTTAGGATTGGTTGGAATGGTTTTGGTTGGGGGTTGGCAAGTTATACTAGGTAGCAATGTTTAACTGAAACTTGCATAAGAGTGACCTCCAGAGTAGCCTCTCAGCTCTATTTGAACTCTCTCAGCCATGTCTTTATTAGTTACATGTCTTTTCCCCCTCTTGGTCAGGATAGAATTGTTGATCCCACGATGCCAGGGCCAGATTCATCCCTGGGAGTCATCTCCCACGTCACCAGGGAGACTTTCACCCCTGAATGTCATGTTCCCAACACGTGCATACATTTTGACCTACGACTTCTACTGCTAGAAATACACCTTAAAGACGTAGTCAGAGATATAGTCATATGCTTACCTATAAGAATATTCATCAGTTTTATGAGATAAAATTTTAAGCTATACCAAATTTCCAAAATATCATAAAGCCAAGCCTTTAGACTCAGGTAGATCAGCATTCAAATCACAATTACTTAACTGGATAGAGTTCAGCAAGGTGCTTGACTTCTTTAAACCTCAATTTCCTCATCTGTAAAATGTGAGCAATGATAGTCCTTCCTAACACCGTTTCCCTTGCCACTGTCCACCATTTCTCTCCTTCTCTTTGCAGCAAACCCCCTCAAAACAGTAGTCCATATACACATTTTCCAATTACTCTCCTCCTACTCACCTTTTAAAAATATTTTTATTGACAAATCTTCACACATGTACATTCCGTTCATGGTGTATAATCAGTTGGCTCACAATACCATCATATAGTTGTGGATTCATCACCATGATCATCATGTTAGAACATTTCTATCACTCCAGAAGAAAAAATTCATACACACCATACCACTTACCCCTCCCTTTCATTGACCACTAGTATTTCCACCTACCCAATTTATTTTACCCTTTGTCCCCCCATTATTTATTTATTTATTATCCATATTTTTTACTCATCTGTCCATACACTGGATAAAAAAGAGTGTCAGACGCAAGGTTTGCACAATCACACAGCCACATTGTAAAAGTTCTATCTTTATGCATTGTCTCCAAGAATCAAGGCTACTGGAACACAGCTCAGCAGCTTCAGGTCATTCATTTTTCAACCCACCCCACTAGGCTTTTCTCCCCCCACTCCAGTGTAACTGATGTTGCCAGGGTCCTAACACTGACTCAATTCGATGGACAATCTTAGCTTTCATTATATTTTGACACACTTGAGCCCTTCTCCCTCTTCGACATGCTTTCTTCTCTTGGCTTCCAAAACCTTGAAAACCTTCCAAAACCCTCTCTTGGTTTTCATCGCATCTTTCTTATTTACTGGACTTTCCTTTTTCCCTCCCCTCTTAAGGATGGGGCACCTGGAACCCAGTTCTTGGTTTTCTCTTCTCCATCTACACACATCATCCTGTCAAGACTTTAAATAATAGCTGTGTGCCGATGAGCCCAATTGTATCTCTAGCCCAGAGTGCCTACTTTACTCCTTTACTTGGAGGCCTAATAGACACTCAAACTTAGCAACCAAAACTAACCTCTGATTTGTACCCCTCCCCATCAGCTCTACCCATAGCAGACCCATCTCAATTCCTTTCTTTGGGTTGTTCAGAACAAAACTGTAGAATTATCCTTGACTCCTTTGTTTTTGTCACACCCTACATCCAGTCTCTCAGGAAATCTGTTGGCGCTGCCTTCAGAATATATCTGGAGTCAGATCAATCTTTACTATCTTCATTACAATCACCCTGATCTGAGCCACTATCCCATCTCATCTGGATTACTGAAATAGCCTCCCAAATAGTGCCCCTGCGACCACCCTCACCCCACCACCAACTCTTCTCTCAAGAGAGCAGCCAGACTGATTCTTTTGAATTGTAATTTCAAGTATCTTACTTTTGTTATTAAAACCCTGTGCTCTCACTGTCTAACTTAACTTTTATGGTTCAGCTTATTCAAACACCATAATTACATGGAACCATGAATAGGGAGTGAGGTCCTGCTAGTTTGTACAGGTTGATGTGATGCCCCAATACATCCCAGAGCAAACTGGACAGAAGATTAAAAAGTATTTACAAAGTCCCCTTGAGGGACTGGGGAGAATTGTGGAAATATTAAACTTTCCCATCTGGGGAAGACCTGATTTTCTCACCAGCATTGGGGACTGCCAATTTGATGAGACATGCTCTTAATCTTGGGGTCTACCCTTATGAAATTTATTTTGGCAAAGGAGAAGCTAAGCCTACTTACAATGACGCCTAAGAGACACCTCCAGAGAATCTCTTCTGTTGCTCAGATGTGGCCTCTCTCTCAGATGAGTGCGCGTGAACTCACTGCCCTTCCCCTTACATGGGCCATGACTCCTAGGGGTATAAATCTCCCTGGCAATGTGGGACATGACTCCTGGGGATGAGCCTGGCCCTGGCATCACGGAAATGAGAAAGGCTTCTTGATCGAAAGGGGGAAGATAAATGAAACAAAATACAGTTTCTGTGGCCAAGAGATTTCAAACAGAGTCAAGAGGTCTTTCTGGAGGTTATTCTTATGCAGTATTCAGATATTCTTTTTTAGTTTTGATGTACTGGAGTAGCTAGATGGAAATACCTGAAACTACTGAACTGTAATCAGCCTTGATTCTTGAAGATGATTACATAAATATAGAGCTTTTAAGGTGTGGACATGTGAGTGTGTAAGCCTCGTGACTGACACTCCCTTATCCAGAGTATGGACAGATGAGTAGGAACAAACAAACAAAATAAACAATGGGGGATGGGAGTTATGGGATACTTGGGATGTTTTCTTATTTTTATTGTCTTTGGAGTAATGAAAATGTTCAAAAATTGACTGTGATGATGAAATGCAAAGCTTTCTGATGATACTGTTGAATCACTGGTTATACACTTTGGATGATTATATCTCAATAAAAAAATCATTGAATAAAAAAATAAACGCCTATGCCCCTTGCCACTTGGAGTAAAAAACTAAATTCCAGTAACTGCCTGCAAGGCCCTGTATTATCTGGTTCTCCATTATTTGTCTAACTTTATCTACTACTGGTCTCTCAGTTCAGTCACTCTGCTAAGGTCCCTGGTTTTTTTGCTGTTTCTTGGCCACACCGACATATATGCCTTAGGGCTTTTGAACTAGCTGTCCCCTGTGCCTGAAACACTCTTTCTTCTTACTTCTTTCATATCTTTGTTCAAATAATCACTGTCACAGCTTGGACTCCCTTGGGAGGCAGGCTCTGAGACAGAGACGGGTATGTAGAAGTTTATTAGGAGGGCTCTTGGAGTCAAATCCCATGGAAGGAAGAGAAGAAAGCTAGATTGGACTGTAAAGCAGTTTCAACAAAGTCATCAGCCAATGCTATAAGGAACTTTGAAGCTGGGATGGTCCTTCAAAGCTGTCCTGAGTTAGGGTAAGGAGGCCAGGACATTGTATCCCTAATTCAACCAGTCTTTTAATGAGGATAGCTCTAGGAAAGAGATGTAAACTGGGGTGAGGGTGACTTTTCTCGGTAGAGTCCATTTCTGGAGAGAACTGACAGCTGAGGGCTGCCTGTTGGCAGCACTCCCAAGCAGCTGGGAAATAAGTCCATTAGTCTTGATAGGGGGTCATGGGAAGTGTATTACAGCATCCATTACAGTCTAGCCCTGGTGCTGCAATCCATTCTTGCAAAGTTTCACCTCCAAATAGATGCTTCAACAGGTTGTTCCTTCACCCTCTCAGCTTGAGTAGTATGATATCATGGTCATGTACCCACTTCTGCACCTCCTTTGATGTGAAGTGGATTCCTTAGACTAATGCAATATCAGTTAGGATCCTATGCTGGTAAATCAAACACTCTGAAAGCCCTTAGAGAGTGATATTAAGGCCCTACAGGAAGGAAAGGCAAAGCCATCCCTGGGATATTTGTCCATTTCTGTCAAAATTAATTGCTACATCTTGCAAGGTGCTGGCTGGCCTCCTTGAGGGATGGTACCAAAAAATGGACTCAGAGTTGGTTTCTGTTGCTGGTTGGTTGGACATTTGGTAGCAGCAATAGCCAGATCAGCTTTAGTGAGTGGGAGGTCATATTATTGGGCCCCTGAATAGTCTTTCTCCTACTCTGTTCGTGTGCCCATTGTGCCAGCACTGAGTTGGCCACTGACAGAGTCTGGCCAACTTTAACTAGTCTAGTCACCTATGTCTGTCTGGTTATTTTGTATTTCTTCTCTGGTGAGTTCTCTTAGGTAGGCACTAACATACCAATCAAAGGTCTTAACATTGCACGCCCACTCTCATATGTCTATCCAAGTGCCTCAACCACAGACTTCTTTGTCCTCAACTTCAAATGTTTCTCCTTCCAGGTTCCCAGCCAAGTCACTCACCACTACCCATGAGTCCTTGTTTATTCCAAACTCACACCACTTACTTTTTCACAAGAACTGGAGGACCAGGTATACTGGTTTGACCAGTTCTGCCCATTGAGAGGATTTCTGCTCACCACTGTTTTTCAAGGTTACCTCTGATTGAATATATTCTATATGTGTTATTCCAATAAAAAGTCATAATCCCTTGCTCAATTTCTAGACCTGAAGCACTTTTCACACCCAGAACCCATAGATTGAAAGAGACACCAAGTTCTAGTAGGAAGAACCCTATAACAACCCCATGATATCATTTCCCAAGTCCTTCCCTGATGACAACTATGGCCATTTATGTGGGTAGTCATACACTGGGGAAAAGGGAATATCCTTACAAGTACTGTTGGACATGGGTCTGAATTGAGACCCAGAGACTTGAAGTATCATCATAAACTGCCTGCTAGAATGAATGCCTATGGGACCAATTAGTAAATGGAGGCTAGCCTAAGTTTGGCCCACAAGGTCCATGGATCCAACGAGTGGTCATTTTCCCAGTCCCTGAATGTATGATTAGAAATACATATTGTGAAGCCCGACTGAGTCAGGTTGGGCTTTAATCTGGATTACAGGAGGCCTTTATAAACAGAATGAAAGTCAGATGGTGAGAGGAACCATGGGGACAGCCAGAGGCCGGAAGTCCACAGAACCTGGAGGAGAAGGGAGAAGACATTGCCATGTGACAGTAGAGCCAAGGACCAAGGGTTGACAGCAGCCAGCCCGGGATGCTTTTCTGGGAGAAAGCATCGCCTTGCTGACACCTTGATTTCTAGACTTCTCCTGGCCTCAAAGCTCTAAGGCAGTAAATTCCTGTTGTTAAGACAACCCATTGTATGGCATTTGTTTTAGCAGACAGGAAACTAAAACACTTGCCCTTCAGGTGTAGGAGATAAGAGACTCTTGACATATTTCTAAGAAGCTCCTCTGGCTTTTACATGGTTTTGAATCAATGATAATCCTCAATGTTACATTATCTTTTCTGAAGGGTTAATTATCCTTAGCAAAAGCCACTCAACTACACTGTCTCTATGGTCATTATCTCCAGCAAATTTCTCAAATGTCTGATACATCACATCCTCTAGTTCATTCTCTCCTACCTGAATACTCTTCCAGTTCACCATCAGTGAAAGTTTTAACAACTTCCCGGCTGCCTTGTGCTGGGGACTGTCTGTATTCTAGCCATGGAGTCCTCACTGCCGCCAATGATCTCATGCCAAAATCCTGTCTTAGTATCTGCTTTCCCGAACCACTGTTGGTGCCAACAGTCGTAGGTTGGATACCCAGGGAAGCCACACCAGGATGGAAGTTAGGAAGTGTTCCTCCCATCGACACCTTTGGAAGGGAAGTGAAGGAGGCTAGATCAGGGAGAGGAAGAAGTTGTCTGGACTACAGTGCAGTCTCATTGAGGCCTCTGGTAATCCATAGGAAGCTCTGAAGCTGGGGTGACGAGAGTTTTCTCAAATCAAGGCGAGCGAGCCAGGCCTTTACATACCTACTTTGATTAGTCATTGGATGTGGGTTGCCCCAGAAGGAGGCACAATTTTAAGTGAGGTGACTTTCTTCAGGTTTTATGGACCCCAGAAAAGATCATGTTCTTGAAGTTAATCCATTCCCATGGGTGTAGCCCTCCTGTGGGTGGGACTCTTTGATGAGGTTATTTCAGTGAGATCTGTCCCACATGGCTCTTAATCCTTTTACTGGGGTCCTTTACAAGAGGATGAGAAACAGAAAGGCAGAGAGGCTGAGTGAGAAGGACACAAACACACAGAACTAAAGGAGAGAAACACAGAGACGCTCAGAAAGAAAACCACAGACCGAGCAGCCAGAAGCTGAAAGCAACAAAACCACAAGAGAAGGACCAGTGCCAGGTGACAGAGTAGTGCTGGATTGGGTCACCAGCAGCCTTTCCTTAGGAAGAAGGTATAGTCCTGTTGTTTTGGACATTTTCATGGCCTCAGAACTATAAACCTGTAAGCTAATGAACCTCATTGTTAAAAGCTAGTCCATTTCTCAGGGTGCAAGTGTAGTGCAGTGGTAGAATTCTTGCCTGCAGTGCAGGAAACTGGGGTTTGTTTCTTGGCCCATGCACTCCCCCCCCCCAAAAAATCTAACAACTGGTGCTACAATAACAGGATGGCCACATGGAAAAAGAATGAAATGTGACCCCCACCATACAGCATGCAAAAAAAAGCTAGTCCATTTCTGGTGTATTACATTTCAGCAGCTTTAGCAAACTAAAACACAGGCAGTCCTTAAAGAGGGCTGCAGCTGAGGGCTATCTGCAGCCGCATTGCCAGCAGCTGGACACTGTCTTCATCCTAAAGGGTACTCGGTCAGCCTCAGAGCATCCACTGTAATCTCAATAACAGATCAATAGAACTGACTGGCCTTCTTACCACTGAGTGAGGCAACGCGTAGTACCACCTAAACCCCACTCCCTACTCTCACACTCCCAGACCCTAATTCGCTGTATTATTTTACTATAGCATTTATCATCTTTGAATCAACCTTTTAATTATATTTATTGTTTCTTACCAATTTTCCCTACTAGAATGTAAAAACTCTAAGAGGACAGGGATTTTTGTTTGTTCACTTACCAATGCATATTAAACACCTAGATAAGCTTGAATAAACGAATGGGTAAATAAATATCTAACTCCTTGGCCTGTTATGAAGATTAACTGAGTTGATACCTGTGAAGTAAACAGGCCAAACGCACAGCAAGCAGCATGTTACCTATTACTCTTACAGAGTTTAGAATCTTAGACCAACAGGTAAATAGCAATAGCCTCTGAGTAGTAAAACTATGGGTAATTTTAATTTTGTCCATTGGAATTTTTGCATTTTCCAAACTTTCTATGATGAGTACATTTAACTTTGCAATCAGGAAGAGAAAAACTACAAATTTAAACAATTTTGGTTGGGATTTGCTGCATAGTAAAGGGAATGAAAATTCCTGATGGACAGCATCTCTTTGTCTCAGAAAGGGCAATTTATTTGACAGCAAATTTCAACGATCTTTTCATAAGCATGACCCCTAAATTGCTGAGTGCCTACAATTGTGCTTGGCATAGAGCAAGCCCTCAGTAAATATTTGTTGAATGACCAAATTAGGGACAGAGTAGGTATCGGCATCACAGGAGCTAAGAGATATCCATTGTACTGTTGAAAGCAGCACTATCAGACTGAGGGAGTTAAAAAATGCACCATTCTGGTCTCAGTTTTCCTGTCAAATAGATAATATATAAATAGCTGTTCCCCACTCTGACCTGTTAGTTACCTCATGAAACTATTGCAAGAGTGAAGGACTTCACCTTAAACCCTATCAAAATCCCAGCTGCCTTTTTTGCAGAAATTGACAAGCTGATCCAAAAATTCCTTTGGAAATGCAAGAACCCAGAATAGGCAAAACAATCTTGAAAAAGAATGAAGATGGAGGACTCACACTTCCTGATCTCAAAATTTACTACGAAGCTATAGTAAACAAGACAGTGTGCTATTGGCATAAGGACTGACCTACAGCCCAATAGAACAGTATTGAAAATTCAGAAATAAGCCTCACATGCAGTGAATTGATTTTCAACAAGTGTGTCAAGACAATTCAATGGGGTGGGGGTGGGGGGCAACAAACAGTGCTGGAACAATTGGAGATCCACATGCAAAATAATCAGGTTGCACCCCTTCCATCACACTGTATAAAAAGTTAATTCAAAATAGATCATAAACCTAAATGTAAGAGCTGAACTATAGAACTCTTAGAAGGAAACAAAGTAGAAAATCTTCGTGACCTTGTAATAAGCAATGGTTTCTTAAATAATGATACGAAGAGCTCGCATGACCAAAGAAAAAAATCCGTAAATTGGACTTCACCAAAATTTTAAACTTTTGTGCTCCAAAGGAAAGTATTAGTGAAGTAAGCGGACAGCCCCCAGAATGGGAGAAAATATTTGCAAATCATATAATGATAAGGCACTTGTATTGAGAAGATATAAACAACTCTCACAACTCAACAATAAAAAGACAACCCAATTTAAAAATGGGCATGGGATTTGAATAAACATTTGAAAGTGTTTTCCACTTTGTTTCCTTCTAAGAGTTCTATAGTTCAGCTCTTACATTTAGGTTTAGGAATGGGTATACAAATGGCCAGTAAGCACATAAAAATATGTCCAACATCAGTACTCACTAGGGAAATGCAAGTCACAACCACAAGATACTACTTCTCACTCTGGAGGGTGATTATAATGAAAACAGCAAACAATAACCAGTGCTGGTGAGGATGTGGCGAGCAGCTTGTGGAGAAACTGGAACCCTTAGACATAGCTGGTGAGAATGTTAAGATGTGACGATTGCTTTGGAAAACAATTTGGCAGTTCCTCAAAAAGTTAAACAGACTTACCGTTTGACGCAGCAATTCTACTCCTAGACATGTACCCAAGAGAAGGGAAAACACATTCACACAAAAACTTGTACACAAATGGTCATAGCAGCATTATTCATAATAGCCAAAAAGGGGAATCAACTCAAATGCATGTCAAATGACGAATGGATAAACAAAATGTGGTATATTCAAACGAAGGAAAATTATTTGGCAATAATGAGGAATGAAGTATTCGATATATGCTATAACATTGAGGAACCTTGAAAACATGATGAGTGAAAGAAGTCAGATAGAAAAGGCCACATTTTGTATGATACCATTTATATGAAACATCAGAGTAGAAAAATCTATAGAGACAGAAAGTAGATCGGTGGTTCCCAGGGGCTATGGGCAGGGTTGCGGGGCGGAGTAGGAAGTGACTTCTAATGGACACTGTTTTTTTTTTTTTTGAATGATGAAAATAGAAAATGTTCTAAAATTAGATGGTGATGGTTGCACAATTTGCCGGCTATACTAAAAGCCACTGAGCTGTACACTTCAATAGGGTACATGTTATGCTATATGAATTATATGTAAATAAAACTGTTATAAAAAATAAGAGCGGTAAAGGACAGAAGGAACTGTTTCTTGATTTGGAGCATTAGGTTGGATTAGTGCAAATCTTTGGGGCAGGGAAGCCCCTGCAGAGCCACAGGGTGGCCTCCGGCTTCCTCCTTCCTGCCCACAGTGCCAGGGGCTGCACAGCTGGCTCTGGGCTTGCTTCAGGTTGCCAGGTAGGGCCCGAGGTAGCCAGCAGCCACCCATCTGCCGGAGCTGAGCCGCTCTCAGGCCGCCCCGGCTCTGTTCACTCCATCTGGGAGGCATGTCTTCCCTTTGCCTGGAGTCTCCTCCGCCAACCCTCCTCACACCTCCCCTGCACAGAGCCTCAAGGAGTTCACAGTGCTCTTTACTCCACACAGAATCAAAAGTCATCGACTTCACAGTCTAGCTGATCAGAAACATCACCAGGCGTGCATTTAAAAAAAAAAGTTTCCTCGGGTTCACCAAGCCAAAACTCTCGTCAGTAGGTTCGGGCCAGGCCTGACACATTCCCTGTGGTTTAAAAGTTCCCCCAGGTGATTCTGATGATCAGACGAACTCACCCCACCTCCCGGTGCTTGTGTCTGCCAAGGATGGACTCAGCTCTTCTGAGAAGCAGCCTGACTCACCTGGCTCAGGTGAGCTCCGCCCAAGAGCGTCTGAAATGCTGAGCTCATCGCCACCTTTCCCATCGTCACCACCTGCTGAAAGGTCTCGCTCCCCTACCAGATTAAAAGTCTCTGAACAAGGGGACTGTCCTATTCCATGCTTTACCCCCAATGCCTGACTCAGAACAGGAACTCAATATGTTTGTCCAATGAATGAATGAATGCCACCAGTAATCTCTGAATATAATGTAGTCATCATCTAAGGTGTAATGATTGTGCTGGTACAGAACGTGGTACAAGGAATTTAATGGGGCCAATCTTTACTTGGATATTGTATAAATGAAATTAGAATTTGACAGATATGCCACCTTCAAAGATCTGACTGGAAGCGAACTGGCCTTTGAAGAGCCTTTGTCCAGCAGCTCTCACAAGGGTATCACTTGGGAAAACTTTGCCACTTATTAGAAGGGTTTGGTGTATTTCCCAGGACCAGGAACAAGATTTGAGCCAGGATCCATTGTCTGTAAGTGCTAGGGAAAAGTAGGGTATGTGCTTACTGGCCGTGAGCTTAGTTAAAAATTGGCTCCCTTTAAAAATGGAGTATAAAAATGGGGACACGATAGGACCTTCTTTATTGGGTTTTTGTGCACATTAAATGAGATAATGGATACAAAGGCTCAGTGCAATGCCAGCACAGGAGAATTTCTGTAATTGTTAGTTTTACTATTATTACTTTTGCTAAAGGTTGATAATGCTTTCCTTGGTGTTCTGAATTCTATCCCAACTCCACCCCATCGATTGGTTACTCTCCTCTGTGTCTTCAATCTTTCTTCTGCAAGTTCATACCCATCACCGTTTAACAAATTCAATTTACTCCACCTTTTTAAAATGACAACAAAATAAAAAACTTTCCTTGACCCCCTCACACCCGCCCCTCCCTCTATCATGTTATTTTTCTCCTCCACTTTAATCTTCTTCAAAGAGTTGTCCTGCTACCTCTCCCTCCTTCCTCCCTCCCTCCATCCCCACTTCTCTGCAGCCAGTCTTACCAAGATCAGGAAAACCAAACTTGAGATGTATCCCTCAGGCTTTAAGTAAAGCCTGGCACAAGGAGGGTGCCTGATACGTAATTGCTGAATGAATCCATGACATGCTGGCTCTACTAACCCTTCAGGGTGGCCGATTAAAGCAGGGCCTCAGAGTTGCCGAGTGACCTTTTTAAGCATCTCTTTTCTGGTATCTCAGCACCTATTCCAAACATCCTTTCTGCAATTATCAAGCCTCAAATTCTGTGAGGGGTGGGGATTAAAAGGGAGTGGGGTGACTTTCTATTTTTCTTTTTTTAAATTTTTATTGACAAATCTTCACACACATACAGTCCATGCATGGTGTACAATCAGTGGCTCACAATATCATCACATAGTTGTATATTCATCACCATGATCATTTTTAGAGCATTTCCATTACTCCAGAAAAAGAAATAAAAAGAAAAAACTCATACATCCCATAGCCCTTAACCCTCCCTCTCACTGACCACTAGTATGTCAATCTACCCCATTTATTTTACCCCTTATCTCCTCTATTATTTCTTTATTTTTTATCCCTAGTTTTTTACTCATCTGTCCATACCTTGGCTAAAAGGAGCATCAGTTACAAGATTTTCACAATCACACAGTCACACTGTAAAAGTTATATCTTTATACAGTCGTCTTTAAGAATCAAGGCTATTGGAACACAGCTGTACAGTTTCAGGTGCTTTCCTCCAGCCACTCCAATATACTATAAACTAAGAAGGGATATCTATGTAATACACAAGAACAACCTCCAGGAGAATCCCTCAACTCTGTTTGAAATCTCTCAGCAACGGAGACTATTTTGTCTCATTTTTCTCTTCCCCTTCTTGGTCAAGAACACTTTCTCAATCCCTTGACGCCAGGTCCCAGCTCATCACAGGAGTGCTGGCCCACGTTGCCAGGGAGATTTATACCCTTGGGAGTCATGTCCCACGTAGGGGGGAAGGGCAATGAGTTCACCTGCCAAGTTGGCTTAGAGAAAGAGGCCACATCTGAGCAAAAAAGAGGTTCTCTGGGGGTGACTCTTAGGCATAATGATAAGTAGGCTTAGTCTATCCTTTGTAGGAATAAGTTTCATAGAGTCAAAACCCAAGATTGAGGGCTCAGCCTATTGACTAGGTTGTGCCCACTGCTTGTGAGAATTGTCCAAATGGGGAACTTGAATAAATCCTTCTTTCTTCCCAGTCCCCCAGGAGGACTTTGCAAATGCTTTATTCACTGCCCAAATTACTCTGGGATATACTGGGGCATCACACTAACCTGGACCAGCCAACAAAATCTCATGCCCTATTCAAGAGTCCATGGACTCATAGTGTTCAACTAAACTGACCATACAAGTTAAATTAGGAAATGCAGTACCCAAAATATAAATTTTGCACCAAATAAACATTTCTCCCTTTGGGTAAAGCTGGGGAAGGCAGCATTACCAAAATGTGTAAGCCTGGTGTCTGAACTTAGAGGAGCTTACAAAATAAACACACATGACACAGCACTGAACAATGGATGGCAGAGTATAAATAAGTGCCAGATATGTGGTGTAGACTGTACTTCCTGTCAGGGAGGAGGGAGAGCAGCAAGGTTGGAACAGTCAAGGAAATCTTTAAGTTTAAGGCATGAGCTCAGTTTAACATTGAATGATGAGAGCAAGTTCCAGGTTAGAGTCAAACAATTAAAAAGCTCTACCATCCAAGTTCCCTTCAGATGTTTTCTTCATACTAAAGTGTAAATGACTGAGTAACAGATAACCTATTTAAGTTGTATTTGCATTTTACATTAACACCTTCAACTAAGAAGTTGCAGCTTCAGTGATAGAATTTCAAGCATTTACCTTGGGTTGGAATGGTAAATGTTCTAGTTTGCTAGCTGCTGGAATGCAATATACCAGCAATGGAATGGCTTTTAAAAGGGGAATTTAATAAGTTGTTAGTTTACAGTTCTAAGGCCGAGAAGATGTCCCAATTAAAACAAGTCTATAGAAATGTCCAATCGAAGGCATCCAGCGAAAGATACCTTGGTTCAAGAAGGCTGGTGAAGTTTGAGGTTTCTCTCTCAAGTGAGAAGGCACATGGCGAGCATAGTCAAGGCTTCTCTCTCAGCTGGAAGGGCACATGGCAAACACAGCATCATCTGCTAGCTTTCTCTCCTGGCTTCCGGTTTCATGAAGCTCCCTTGGAGGTGTTTTCCTCCTTCTTTATCTCCAAAGGTCACGGGCTCGTGGACTCTCTGCTTCATGGTGCTGCTGCATTCTCTGCTCTCTCTGAATCTCTCATTCTCCGAAACGTTTCCTCTTTTATAGGGCTTCAGAAACTGATCAAGACCCACCTAAATGGGTGGAGACATGCCTTTACCTAATCCAGTTTAACAACCACTCGATTAAATCACATCTCTAGGGAGATAATCTAATTACAGTTTCAAACATACAATACAGAATAAGGATTAGAAGAAACAGCTGCCTTTACAAAATGAGATTAGCATTAAAACATGGCTTTTCTAGGGCACATACATCATTTCAAACCAGCACAGTAAAATAAAAAAAAAAAAAAACCCTCTCACAGACAGTTCAGTTTGCAAGTTTTCCCCATAAGAGTCATGTACGAATATGCCAGCTCTGTTATGCAAATATTTTTCTTTATATGAGGTCAGAGCCAGGTCTCAGCCTGCTTGAGGCACACACAACTTCAGATCCTCTCAGCAGGATGTTTGCTCTCAATGTCAGTTTGATACCAATCTCTGTTCCGTGCTTTTGTATCACAAGTGCTATTTTAATCAAAACCATGTTTCATTTAAAAAATCCTCTCTTATTTTGTGCAAAATGATTCTCCCATGCACTGAAAGTAATAATAATAGCAAACACTTACAGAGATGGTGCCGGATTCTGCTCTAAATGCTTTGCATGTAATTGCCCCTGTTTAACCGTTCACAACAAAACTGTGAAGTTTATATTATTATCCCCACTTACACATGAAGAAACTGAGGCATAGATTTTGCCCATGTTAAATATGTTAAATAACTTCCTGGGGATGCACTCAGGAGGCCCAGCTGTATGACCTCCCTTTATCAGGCAGGTCACAATGACCAGGACTCTGTAGGCAGCTTCTGTTACCAGTTTCTGACCGCTACTAATAGTTGCTGCCAAGCTTCTGGTGTTTTAGAAATCCTTATATTTTATTGGTGTAACAATAGTGTTCAGTGATCTATCCTATAGTAGTGCTTCTTAAGCTATTTGTTTTGAAGGACTAGCTTTATTTATTTATTTTTAGTTTCCAAACCATTGTATACCAACACTTTTATGATTGGTATGAAAGTTTCTGAATGTTTACCTTCAATTTCTATACTTAATCTTGTGGCAGAGTGTGGTAGTTAGATTCAGTTGTTAACTTGGCCAGGGGAAGATGCCTAGTTATATTGCCGTGGACATGAGCTGATGGCATGTGAACCTCGTCTGTTCCTGATTACATCTGCAGTCAGCTAGGAGGCGTGCCTGCTGCAATGAATGATGTTTGAGTTAATTGGCTGGTGCTTAAATAAGAGAGCTCAACATAGCACAGGCCAAGCTCAGCATACCTGTTTCAGTACTCACAGCTCAGCCCAGGCCTTTGGAGATGCAGAAAGAAATCACCCCAGGGAAAGTTGTTGGAACCCAGAGGCCTGGAGAGAAGGCCAGCTGAGATCACCTTGTGTCTTCCCACGTAAGAAAGAACCTCAGTTGAAAGCTAGCTGCCTTTCCTCTGAAGAGCTAATGAAATAAATCCCCTTTTATTAAAAGCCAATCCATCTCTGGTGTGTTGCATTCTGGCAGCTAGCAAACTAGAACACAGAGTAATAACAAACAGTTTACAGACCAGCACCAGTTCGAGGACTGTATTTTGAGTACCACCGATTGCATATTATCAGCAAACCCAGCTTCATGCGTTAAGATCTTGTTCTCATGTTATTTGTTTAATAAATATTTGTTAAATGCTTACTACATGGCAGGCAACAAGCCAGGTACTAGGAATTGGGCAGTAAACATGAACATCAGGGCCTTTGCAAAGCTAGCATTCTAGCAGGAGAAACAGATTTGAAACAAAAAAGTGCTAAGAAAAAGATCAGAATACTCAGAGTTCACCTTCTAAGCTAGCCTGCCAGGTCAGGAATGCTTCTCTGAGGAACCTTTAATCTTAGGGCTGAAGAATGAGGAGGTGCTAGGCCTTGAGTGGAGAAAGAGGCTCCTGGGCAGAAGGAAAGGCATATGCAAAGGCCCAGAGGCAGAGAAACAGCCAGGAAGCTACTGAAATACAGGGGAATAATGATGTGAGTACCTGAAGGCATGCCAAGAGCTTCACATTTTGTCTAAAGAGCTTTGGAAAGCTTCTGAAAGTTTTTAAGTAGGGGAGTGAAATGGCCAGACTTACCTTTTTTCAAATAATACTCTCGCTTTCCTATTAATTTAAACAAATATTTTCATAATAACTGCAATAGGGAATTAACAACCCATTACAGAAATTTTCACATAGAACAAAGAGTTTGGTACGCTCTCTTATAGCAAAGGTTATTTGTAATTCCTGTGCATCTAAGAACACATCGTGTAGGCAGCCAATTGTCTGCGCCCAAACACAAAAACGTTTTTCTAGTGTCCCCTTTCCTCAGTCCCACCATTCTCTAGGTAGCATCTTTCTTAAAGAAGCAGCTGTATGAGGTAGTGACTGAACTGCACCCATTCCCTTGTTCTCTGTACTTAGTACAAAACTGCAATTCTGTCCACAGTCTATTTTTCAAGCCTGTAGAGGGTTATACAGTTCTGGCCAATGGGGTGAGAGCAGAAATCTGTTGAGGAGTCTGGGAAACCTTTTGCCTTTTAGATGAGAGAGTGCCATGTTGCTGGTATGGCCCTGTCCCCTTCTTCCTACCTTCAGCATCAGTCATCTGTCCCAGAGGCACTGCAGCCATCTTGCCACCACAAGGCGAGCATAAGCACAAGGATGAAATCAAACATTATGGTTGATGGAACAGAGAGAAGAGCCTGAGTCCTTGATGACCTGGCCTGGACTGCCCACTTCCAGTCTCCTTGTTACATGAGAAAAATAAATCTCTATATGCTGAAGCCATTTTTAAAAAAATTGCTTTAAAAATTGCTTATTAAGCAATTAAGCATAAATTGCTTTAATAAGGTAAATCTTTAGGTTAATTTTATGAGGCTTTCAGACATTTGAGTTTGAGAAAGTTACTGGGTTATCACAATTTGCATATATGATCACAATCAAAACACTAAAAATAAACCACAGAAAATGACATTTTAACACCTACCAAAATGTAATTGCAATTTCTAGTCAAACACTTATTCCTGTGCTATATTCACTGAACTCTTCATTTATTTTCCATTTTATATTCTTTCACATTTTTTCTGAATGTAGATTACAAATAATAATCTTTTGCGTTATGTTCCCAGTCTCGATACCACGAAATCATCTGTTTCACCTTGGCTATATTTTCATCCTTTAAATAATATATGCTTATTGGGCAGGCCATGGTGGCTCAGTGGCAGAGTTGTTACCTGCCATGCTGGAGACCCAGGTTCAATTCCCAGTGCCTGCCCAGGTAAGGAAAAAAAACAGTATATGTTTATTAAGCCAGTTATACTCCAGCAACCTTGTCAATGTAAAAATATTGAAGAATTAAGAGCAAATAATGGAGTCATTATTTCACTGATCCTAATCAGGAGCAATTCTGCCTGATAAATTCTTTCCATCCCTAAACAGCACCTAAACGAGCCTGCTGGCAGACGCCATCTTGCTGCCCATCATGACCCCCGACTCGCCATTGTTTTTCCAAGTCTGCTTTTCTGATTCTTGCAGTTGAAAGTAATTGAGCTTCCTACTGGGCAATGGATGTTCCATAAATCACATCAACCTGGCATGGTGCTATATTCTACCCTCTGTGACTGTTCCCATCTTTGAACATTTAGATATTTCAAAGGAAAAAAAGGCTTTTCTTTTCTTTTTGACATCCCTTCACCCTTCTCACCAGGAGTGAAACAGGATAAGTAGGCTCTGCCTTGTGTCCTTTGTTTCCTAAGAGGGGAAGGGCACGCAACAAGACTTCTGGTGGAAAATGCTGATATACTACACCACATCAGAATGTGCTGTTCTCATTTATTTTTTAATACAAACCCATCTTTGCATGTGGGCACTGGCAAAGAACTGACGGTTACGAAATAATGGGCGACAGTGGTAATAGGGGAGGTAAATGACACACCACAGAGGAATCTTGTCTTCACATTACACCGAACGCAAAACCATTGTGGTTCATGACATAGCTCCCCACATTTTTTCCATATTTATCCAATGGGGCTGCAGCAAAATAGACCGTGCATTCCATTTGTTCAGTGAATGTGCAAAAAATACTGAACAGAGTGCACAGGTAAAGCAGGGTGCACAAGGCACAAGCCATGGGAAGACACAGCATGGTCTGTCCGCTCCTGCTGCCTGATGTTCATTTCCCTCAGCACCATTCACCTCTGCTGAGAACCAATAAGAACAGTAGGTACAACATTCAGGGATGAAGTTCAGGAAGTAGCTGTCAAAATGATTCATGTGACATTTGATGCATGTTCAGCACCAACATGATTCATTTATCTTTATGGACACACGAGCAGAAAGAGTGAACTCAAAGGTAATCTTCCAGGCAGAGATGACATTGCCATTCAAAACACACACTGTCAAGAAGCCCATATGTCTACAATGGAAAGGGCTTTTTCAGATTATAAACTGTCTTTCAAGCAAAGCAGCCTCTACTAAAAATAGTTCCATTAGATCAGGCAAAGTGGGAAGAACGTTACTGGTTGGTATCTCAGGGGCAAAGATAGAATCAAAACAGAGTATAATCTCTCATGCCCACAAAAGGGCCCCAGCAAGGGCTGTCTACCAAAGGAGAGAAGTTTTAAAGGAACACACACACTGTAGGGATGGCCAGCTGAAAATATACAACGCTGAAATACATGAATAATGAAGCCTCCTTAGTTTATAATGAGGCTGAGATCCCACTGATGAGCTCTGCCTGAAATTCTAAATTAAAAGAATGAAGCTGAAATCCCCATGACCTTGAGGCAGCAGCTGAAGACTTAAATTTAATGTACGTACATTTTTCAGTCACTAAATTTTCATAACATCTGGAGCGTGGTTAATGCCCAAAGAGATTTAAGAGCTTCTAATGACACTAATAGTCATTAGCTGCCGCTGAAAAGTGGTCCTGCTGCCGGAAAAACAAATGGCCAAGCACTTAAAGCCTCTATCAGGGTGGAAAAAGGCGTTTTGCCAAATTTAGACCCCTCCTGGAAATTGTGTGGCCAGTTTTCTGAACTATATTTGAACTTCAGAAGTCTATGCATTTGTTGTTTCACTGGGTAAAATAGGGTTCCTGGTATTTCAAGGAAATTAAAAAATTTTTGGAAAGTCTAAGAGGGGTCAAGAGCCCCATTTTTGGGAAAAATTATATTATACATTATGTTATAAATAATATAGTAATTTTTATTATATTAAAATTATTATATTAAAAAGTTACAGCAGTTACACATGAAGTAAAAGGATTGTTCCTTTTTTTGCATTTCATATTTCCCAAACTTTCTATTATGACATACATTTTTTATAATCAGAAAACTTTAAAAACTATTGCTAAAAAAAAAAAGTTTCAAGAGACTCCTTCAAAAACCAGGCAATCTTTTATAGAGGGAAAAGAAGAATTGGATTTCACCTTATCACTTCCTATGAGCTTGGTATTGGAGCCATACTTTATAACATTAAATGAAATAATCTATATAAAGCACCTACTATAGTGCAAGATATCTTGTAGATGCTCAGGAAATGGCATTACAATTGCTATGCAAATGATGCCCACTGTACAAAGCCATATTCTGATGGCCCCAGTGTAAAATTTAACTTTGATGAGAAATTTACCTAAATTTTAAAATGAAGGAAAATAGTCCTGAAAACAGAATAACAGAATAATCCTCTCCTAGCACCAAAATACGGGAATCCTCCTCTCTCCCCCCGATGGCATCGATTCCATGGTGTGGCCGTGTTGACATGGTGCCATTGTCGGCTCAGAATCTGGACTCTTTCACCTCCCATCAACTTCCAGACAGACCGAGTGGGGGTCCTCACCACCATTTGTTGGGGACCCCTGGCCTGTGGTCAGGTGCAGTGGCGTGGGTCGCAGCAGCTGCCACAGCTGTTGGCCATCAGCCCTGGCCAAAGCTATTTCCGGCTTTGCTGAGTGTTGCCCCAATTCCAAAACTCGGAGAAATGCTTTGAACTATTCAAGGACCACAGGGCCAGGACGGCCCCCTTCCTAGGAGGCCGGTTCTCTGCTGACTTAGGCAGGGCAGGCTTAGGGTCCTCTGGGGGGTGGGGGACAGACCATCTGCGCCTCTAGCCCAGCTTTCGGAGACCAAAACCATAGACAGCCTTCCCCCAAGCCAAAGCCTTCTATGAAGATCTTTCACTCAATTCTTTTTACTAGTTCTGGCTAAATACATCTAGTACCAAAGCACTCCTTGCATGAGACAGTGTCTCGAGTTGAATAATAATGATAATAACAGCTGAATAATAATACTAATAACATTGACAACCACCTGCTTTGTGCCTGAGATCATGCTAAGCAATTTATACATTGCTGTATTTAATTCTCACAACTCTGCCAGAACAATTATTACTAATTTATAGGGTTCTATCCCCAAATCCCAGAGATAACCCAAGGTAGAGTAGGGCTTCGAACCATGTCCTGTGACTCCACAACTGGCCTGGTAACTTGCATGCCCTGGCACGTCCTCTGCTTACTCTTGTCAACTTTCTTAAGTGATCACCAGTTTAAAACATGCAAGTGTGGGGCTTTACTTGTCCAGAGGAGCAACCCTTGTTAAATTCTTCTCCCTTTTCTCCACGCACACTCTCCACTAAACCCCAGGTACCTTTTCTAGGAGACCCTCACATCCAGGTTTCAATTACAGTGTTTCTAAAGGCTGATGCTTTGAGTTGTTGGCCTCAATTTTATCCTAAAAGCTGCTGCAATGCTCCTTTTTTTTTTTAAATAGCCTAGGGAACAAATATATTTCCACAGTGACCAAAGATAGGATGGGATAGAGAACTGGCCAGAACCATATGTACTGAATTTTTTAGTGTAAGAAGAGCCCTGTGGAGCCCATTATTCATTTATCAGGCAGGCATCTGCGGGCAACAGCTGACAAGGGCAGAACCAGACTCTGCACATTACCAGACAGGGGGACCCTCCAACTCTGCGTATTACCAGACAGGGGGACCTTCCAGCTCTGCCGTTACCAGACAGGGGGACCCTCCAGCTCTGCACATAACCAGACAGGGGAACCCTCCAGCTCTGCACATTACCAGACTGGGGGACCCTCCAGCTCTGTGCATTACCACCACTGGGGACCCTCCAGCTCTGCGCATTACCAGACTGGGGACCCTCCAGCTCTGCGCATTACCAGACTGGGGACCCCCCAGTTCTGCCGTTACCAGACAGGGGGACCCTCCAGCTCTGCGCATTACCAGACTGGGGACCCTCCATCTCTGCGCATTACCAGACTGGGGGACCCTCCAGCTCTGCCATTACCAGACAGGGGAACGCTCCAGCTCTGCCCGTTACCAGACTGGGGACCCTCCAGTTCTGCGCATTACCAGACTGGGGACCCTCCAGCTCTGCGCATTACCAGACTGGGGACCCCCCAGCTCTGCCCGTTACCAGACGGGGGACCCTCCCGGCAGACCAGCAGGGCAACCCCTCCTCCCAGCCCAGCCCCACAGCCTGCTCACTGCAACCCTGCTGGAGTCAGCTGGGTTTACTCTTTCCTCTCCAGCGTCCGAGTTGTGTTGACAACAGGGAATTTACAAATGTCCAAATGGAGAGTTCTGCTTTCTTTTGGATTATTACAAGTTTGAGGATTGTAAAAAGTTTTGTAACTGCATAACTATTTATCCAGAGTTTTTGGTTACTATATAAACATAACAAACATACGGAACCCAAATGCAATCAAGCCACACAAAAGTTTTCCGATTAAGAAAGGGGCAAACTAGTAAAGGGCTTTGGAACGGATTATTTTCATCATAAAATATTTTTGCTGCTTTATTTAGGCCGGGCTTTAAAATATGAAATATATTTATTCTTACCTCTCTATAAATATTCAGACCTCACATACTGTGCATCAGCCAACTTACTTAAGCATGCCACAGGATCATGGAGACATAGGAGAAAATGTGGATAGTGCAATACAAGGCTTCACCTTTATAAAAAAAACTCATGCTAACAGTGGGAAGCTTAGGATGAAAAATGTTGCCTTGAGTTTTGTCACTTTTGAAGGCAAGAGACATAACTTTATGTTCAAATGTCCTATGTTTACATTTGTTATTGGGTTCTGGTCAGTGCTTGTGGATGTTATGATAGGCAGAAAGAGTTGAAACATTTAATGCCCTAGATATTAATTATTAAGGGTGGACACTAAAGTACTCAGACCTGAAAAGGTACATGTTGTTAATGAAAAATGGGGGAAAATATTACTGGGTATTCTTAACTTCTCTGTCTGCCCTGACGTTAACTTTCCACATCCAAGAGAAGAGTCGGGTAAAGGCTGGGAAGTTTGTGTGCATTTGAAGTTTGTGTTTTCTCTTCTTTAGAGCTGTTGCAGCCAACATTTTTCTACTTAAGGAGGCAAAACACAACCTTAGACTTAGGAGTTGGGACAGAGCTTCCCACGCCTCTGCAGCAAACGGCTGGTCCAGAGGGAGCTCGGCTGTTTGCGCTCGGCTCCGGGGCCTTGGCCTGGGTCCCTCTCCTCTGTCTTTCATCCCGCTCCTCTTCCTGTCACCACCTCCCGTGGGCCCGAGCAAGGCAAGTCCTTTTTTGTTGGTTTGCAGGAGCTTGGACTGGACCCAGGAAATGGATTGCTTTTCTGTATTTGACGGTATATGGTAAAAGGAAGGAAAGCCCAAAGCTTCAAGCAGAGGTGAAATGAGACCGGTTTGCTGGCTCAGTAAGCTCTGGTGAAATTGTATCTGCTGCCCCAAAGAAAGGGATAACAGAGGCAAGCCCTGGAAATCCTGTAGAGCACTGCTCTGGGGAAGCTCACAATAGCTCTGCTCTGCCTAATACTGCAAACCCTGGGGCTTCATTTCTATAAGGGCCTTAGCAAGTGGGCAATTGCTGTTGTTGGAATGCTATTTTCCCCGTTCCGCATACAAGTAAATGTTGACAGCAAATGGTTTAATGGCTTGGTCTAAGTTTCATAGCGTGCCAAGATTATAGTTAGAGAGAATAGCTAGAATTTCTGATTTTCAAATCCTTGCTTTAGCCAGGAGCTCTAAATAGATGTGCTTTAAATGCACATGTCAGAAAATCTGCAAGAAATAATGTTGCAGAATCTAGTATCTTTTAGAACCTTTGGATGGAAGTTCTCAAAACTTAGTGCTAACATTTTAACTCCCTTACCTCTAAATGAACCTTGTAAGAGGTGATGAGAAATTGTTTGCTTTCTTTCTCTGAGGACCTGAGGTGCAGAGAGATTAAGCTACCTACCCAATGCCACATTTTTAGTGGCAGAATCATGACCAAACTCAGAGATCTCCTGATTCTTGATCAGGATTTTCCCCATGATACTGGAAACTGAGCAGTGCAGTTCTGAGTTACTATTACATACCTACACTGATTTTGTTCTGTGTCAACTCGATTCAGTTGGAATTATGCTCCTCTCACCCCCGTCTTTGCATGATTCTGGGTTACAGTTGGCTGAAAGAGAAATTTAGGTAAGATTTTAATGGTGGAAGAGAAGCAACAGTCATTACTCTCTGAAGGTCATTGTGGTTGGATGCAGTAACAGACAGATGCAGAGATGCTGGTGGGTCCCAGCTTATCCTAGCTCTTTCTTGAACCACATCCAGCTTTTCTTTTGGTCTGCCAGCCCTGATAAGCAACTGTGGCCTCAGGCCCACTACTGGACACAGAAGCAATATTTTCTGTAGACTTCTCTACCAGCTCTCCTGTCACAGTCGCACACCAGGGGCTGAACGTGCAAGGCCACCTGTATTTCTTGGCAAACTTTGACTTGTCTCTTCACACCAAGTGCTTCAGGAAGGCTAGTTAGTCACTCTGATCCTTCAGCTCTCTTCACATACCTTTATTTCCCAGCTTCTCCTACAATTTCCCAATATAACCTTTACTATTACAGTGGTCCTGCTTATGCAATTGAACCCTGACTGACAGAATAACTGGCATGGTGCACTATGGGAGCTGCAAAAGAAACATAAGCCATCCCTGCCCTTGAAGAGCTTTCAGTTCACTGGGGAGAGGGCACTCTCTAACACAGCTGGAGTCTTGTGGCAGCTTATGACCAGATGCACGACGCAGTCATGGCCAGAACTTGCAGGCCTAGGTATCCAGTGTCTTTCAGTGCCAGGTATTAGGAGGTGACTGGGAGTGGACCCAGTCAGCATTCTTTGGGACTGGTGGCCACCTCCACATTAGTCCCGTGTTTACAGACTTTCCCTGTCTATTCCAGACTTTGGGCTCCTTATCAATAGAAGAATGGAAATAAAGTTACTTACATACTGGGTGAAAATATTGAATACAGACGAACGCCAATGCTGACACTGGAGATTTCCCATCCAGCCAGTAGAAATGCCCCTGGCCTGCCACACTTGGATAGCTTGAGTTCTGGAATTCCAGCAATGGTTAACCCAAATCCACAAACTTGCTTGAGCTATGAAGCTTAGTGAAAGTGCTGTTTTTCTATTATTCATTCCAAATATGTCTTGTCCTGAGCCAACACCACTGAATTTATTCTTCCCACATGTTTAACCCTCTGCATGTAGATCACCTGTTGGTTTCAGCCAAAAGAAAATCAGATGAAATTGTACATTCCGGGGTTTTCCGTAACACAGATTTGGTTTCTGACTTGGCTGGAAAGTTCCCCAGTCACTCAGTCTCAGTCTAGTTGTCTATTTCCATTGGACCTCAGTTTCCTTCTGTAAAACAGAGTTACTAATACTTAACTCCTTGGGAGGTGTGAGGTCAGTGCTCAGTAACATCCCCCAATGAACAAGAATATGCAACTTCACAGAGACAGAGAATAGATTACAGGTTATTGAGGCAGGGTGTGGGGGGCGGGTTAGAGAATGGAGAGCTCATGCTCAGTGGGCGCAGACTTTCTGTTTGGGGTGAGACAGCCCTTTTGGGAGTGGATGGTGGTGATGGGGCACGACATTGTGACTGTAATTACACCACTGAGATTATGTGCTTGAAAGTGGTTAACGTGGGACATTTTAGGTTGAACATATGTTTCCACAGTAAAATTAACTGAACAAACAAACACAGAAGATCCCTGGGTGAAAGGGATCTGGAAGGACGGCAGCATTCTGGATGCAAGTCCCCTGGAAATGTCCTGGCTTCGGGACGCCCAAAGCCGTGAGCTTCTGGAAGCTGAGCTGAGGCTTTATCGTGTCTACATGCCTGAGTGTCTGCAGTGTGGACTCTGGAGACCTAAGAATACAGTAAATGACCTCAGAGGTACCTTAGGAAAGTGAGGATTTATTTTTAGTTATGACTTTTCTTGTCTGTTTAATGACCCGAATTTACAAAAGAAAGGGGAAAAGGGAGAAAGAAAACAAATAGAGAATGCAGCAAAAGAGTGCCAGCTTGATCTTAAGATGCACAGGAGTGAAACTCAGTGAAGTGCAGCTTTCTTTTTTCTTTTAAAAGAGAAGTGTTGACAGGAGAAATGTATGAGCAGTGAAGGATATGCGGTCTTTTGAGAATTCTGTACCTTCCTGGCTCCAAGAGAGTGGAAGTTGTGGTTTTTTTTTTCAGATATAGAGTGTTTGGGGTGTTACTCATTTGTCCCTGGACCTTCTAAGAGTGACCTTCCAAGGATCTGCGCTGTTTGTCTTGGCATCTTAAGGTCTGATAACTGAGAAGTTCCTGCCTACTCCATATTTCCACGCTGTACTGGGAGAGGGCAAAGAGAGAGGAGTCAAGAGAAGGATCAGACAGAAACCTGGGTTGTTAAGTGGAGGGAAATGACAGAGAGTGGTGGAGGGTGGAGAAGGTGGGTACTCAGATGAAGGCAGGGCTCTAGGGAAGAGAGGCTGGAAGGAAAGCAGGAATCTGGATGGTGGCAGGAGAAGAAACAAGAGGCCAAGATCAACAGATGGAAATATTCATTTCTATACAGGTATGGGTGACTCACACTATGTTGTAAATAATCAAACATTTTGCCACAGCTCATTGATATAGGTGGGACCTGGAAATACCAGCCCACCTGGGTTGGGAGCAATGAGGGTTATCTGGGGCAAATTAGAACCATTGTGAGAGTAGTGTGTCATGGAAAAGCAGCAGATCATCAGGATGCCTGGGTCCTAGTCCCTGTGTCGCCACTAAAGCAGCCCTGCATGACCTTAGAAAAGTCATGTGGGTTCAGTTTCCCTATCCGTCAGCAGAGGCAGTTGGGCCAGGATAGGGATCCCCAAAGAAGAGATCCCAGAGCTGGGCTTGCCAGAGTATCTAAGCTGGTTGCTTCCAGCAAGGCAAGTCTGGCCCTCCCCACGGCCCTTCCTACATCCCACTCAGTCTGCTACAAGTTCCAGTTGGGAGAGAATTGCTTTTGGCAGTGTCATGGTTAGGGACAGGTGTCAACTTGGCCAAGTTGTGGTACCTGTTCATCTGATTGGGCAAGCACTGGCCTGTCTGTTGCAATGAGGACATTTCATAGGATTAGGTCATGATCACGTCAGCTACATCCACAGCTGATTCCATTTGTAATCAGCCAAAGGGGAGTGTCTTCTGCAATTAGTGATGCTAAATCCAATCATGGGAAGCCTTTTAAGGAGGACTCAGAGGAGACAGGTTGCATTCCTGCTTTGGCTGGTGAGCCTCTCCTGTGGAGTTCGTCCAGGCCATCCATTGGAGTCATCGGCTTCGCAGCCTGCCCTGTGGATTTTGGACTCTGTGTTCCTATGGTCACGTGAGACACTTTCATAAATTTTATATTTGCAAGTGTTTCCTGTTGGTTCTGTTTCTCTAGAGAACCCTAACTAATACAGGCAGTATCCCTTCTCAGTCTCTGTAAAACATGTTCCCAACCCTAACCCTCAATTCTCAGTGATACCAATACTGAGATACCTTCTCTGTTCAAAAAGAATGCAAACCCCAGAACTCATTTCAGTACCCTGAAACCTCTCTCAACTTTAATATTTTTTTATTTGCTGATTTTATTAGATAATAGGGTTGCAGGCCACTTATGTGGCAATGGATTATAGACCTTTATAACCATCTGGAGGTGAGATGTCTCACCTGTGTGGCAACTATGCCACATGTAGTCAGTTAGGAACCCAGGTGTTTTCTATCTTGTTGTTCCACCATTCTCTGCGTTGCACTTGCTGGGGATGGCAAGGGGGATTTGCAGGGCCACCACGTTCTAAGCAAGTGATGTGGGAATGGCATTTCTTCTGCTCACAGTCCGTTGGCGAGAACACAGTCAAGCAGCCACACCTAGCCATGGGGAGCTTGGGAAAGGAAGCTTCTGGCTGAGCAGTCACGTGCAGGCTAAAATTCCATTACCATGGAAGAAGGGGAACAGATTTTGGAAGTCCACCTGCAGTCTGCCTCAATGAGGAACCAGAAGAATACATCAGCTGGGGCAGGGGAAATCGTGGACACTTCATCTGCCATCAAAAATGTCAAGGGAAGGAAAAAAATGTATAAAATGGCAAGGGAAAAGAAAAAACGTATAATTGTTAAGAGTTATATATCTATTTGAAGGAAATGCATCATCGGCAAATACCAACCTCTCCTTCCTCTTTAGCTATAGCCCCAATTTTTCTGAGGACCTTTGCCTCAAAGTGTGCTGCTACAGTGATTTTCAAGTTTTTTTAAAAAAGAAGTTACTTTTTTTTAAAATTTTTTTATTAATTAAAAAAATTAACAAACAAAACATTAAGATATCATTCCATTCTACATATACAATCAGTAATTCTCAACATCATCACATAGTTGCATACTCATCATTTCTTAGAACATTTGCATCGATCCAGAAAAAGAACTAAAATGATAACAGAGAAAAAAAAAGATTATACATACCATACCCTTTACCCCTCGCCCTCATTTACCCCTAGCATTTCAAACTAAATTTATTTTAACATTTGTTCCCCCTATTATTTATTTTTATTCCACATGTTCTACTCTTCTGTTGACATAGTAGCTAAAAGGAGCATCAGACACAAGGTTTTCACATTCACAGAGTCTCATTGTGAAAGCTCTATCATTGTTCAATCATCATCAAGAAAAGAAGTTACTTTTAAAAACATGAATTCTTGCATGGGATATTATTTACAAAAAAGAAAAAAAAGGGCTACCCTGAGTGAAACAGAGGAAAGCTCAGAGCTCTGATTCCACCAGTTCATCCTCTTGCTCTCTTTGTCTTGGCATCTCAGGGGCTGATATCCCATCTCAACTCAAAAGTTTCTCCCACATGACTCCCAGGGGTGTGAACCTTCCTGGCAATATGGGACAGAAATCCTAGAATGAGCTGGGACTCAGCACCAAGGGATTGAGGAAACCATCTCGACCAAAAAGGGGAAGAGAGAAGTGAGACAATAAAGTGTCAATGGCTGAGAGATTCGAAACAGAGTCGAGAGGTTATCCTGGAGGTTATTCTTATGCATTAAATAGATATCACCTTGTTAGTTAAGGCATAACAGAGATGCTGGAGGGAACTGCCTGAAAATGTAGAGCTGTGTTCCAGTAGCCATGTTTCTTGAAGATGATTGTATAATGATATAGCTTTTACAATGTGACTGTGTGATTGTGAAAACCTTGTGACTGATGCTCCTTTTATCTACCTTATGGACAGATGAGAGGAACATATGGAATAAAAATAAATAAATAATAGGGGAAACAAAGGTTAAAATAAATTTAGATTGAAATGCTAGTGATCAATGAAAGGGAGGGGTAAGGGGTATGGTAAGTATGAATTTTTTTTTGTTTTCTTTTTATTTCTTTTTCTGAATTGATGCAAATGTTCTAAAAAATGATCATGATGATGAATATGCAACTATGTGATAAAAAGTATGTTCATATTGTATGTTGATTGGTTTTATTAATAAAAATTAATAAAAGATACATGGACAAAAATGACGACGACAACAACAAAGTTTCTCCCAAGTACAGCAGGGTTCCAAGGAGCCCATTTGAAAACCCCGGAGCTATAATGCCCAAAGCTACTATGAAACAAATGTCTTCAAAGCAAAACTAGTACCACTAAAAACCTTCGCTATAATGAAATTGTGCTCCAGATCATACAAGTGACATATATGAACTCGTGGTCTGAGTTGTATCTTCGTGTTTTTACAAAGGCTTATGTATTATTCCATTTCTGTTTGTATGATATTGACTTGGCTAATTTTCTGATTGATTTAGTTAATACAAACCCCAATTATAACATTTTTACTATGGAAAAATGTGATCTACTTCATGTAATGGTTTTAAGGAAGGCACTGCTACCTAAAGCCCCCCTGAGACAAAGCTCACCCTGACTCAGAGACAGCTCAGGAAAACACTGCATTGACCTGGACAAAAGACACAAATAGGTTTGCTGTGATCACCAGTGGCCAGTGATTCTCTCACCTCTTGTGGTGAATGGTGAAATACCTAGGATGAGTAAGGCTTGTGAAAGAAAGAATCCTGAATTTCAGCTCCATATTAAATTACAGATGACTTCAAAAGAAGCTTCTAGAGGGTGCAGGATCCTATAATCCTAATGCCAAATGGGTACAGGAGTAAGATACGCAGTTGGAATAGAAGAGAAATGTGGAAGCAAATGGGGAGGTGGGCTGCTGGTTCTCAGACAATGTCAGTGGGGTATGCAATCATTCATCTTCAAGAACTATTACACGTGCAAGGAAAAAAAAATGGTGCTGGATCCAGCTGATAGAGGGAAATATTACTGATGTGGGTTTTTTTTCCTGATCAGGCTAAATAGAAGGCTTCAGTAGTAAAACAAAAAATGAGATAACAGTTTACCCCTTTTGAGCCAGATCAAGTTCCTTGATTCTAATCCCCCTCAAAAGGAATCCTGTCCCATATTAAGTACTGTGTTAAATGAGCAAAATACCATAGAGTGTGATGCAAATTTGTCAACAAGGATCTTGTAAAAATAAACAGAAAAATGGGCACAGGACATGAAACAGGCGTTTCACAGAAGTGGTAAATAAATAATCAAAAGGATATCCAAGCTTATTATTCCTCAGGGAATTGCAAATAAAGACTTTAGTGAAATACATTTATACCTACCAGATTAGCAAAAATTAAAAACTCTATATGTGGGAAAGGATGTAAAACTACAGGAATTCTTTCATATTCCTAGTAAGAACGTGAATGGTTATAATCAGCTTGGAGAACAATCTGGCATTTTGTTGTAAAACTGAACAGGTGCTTAACTATGACTTAGCAGTTTCACTTCTAAGCGTATATTCTCAATAGACTGTTTTCCAACATGGCCTGTTTGTCTTAGTTTGCCAGAGTTGCTATGACAAATACCACACAACGGGTATTCGGCTTAAATAATAAAAATTTATTGTCTCACAATTTCTAAGGCTAGAAGTCCAAGTCCAGCATCAAGTCTTGACAGGCCACGCTTGCTGTCCGACATCTCTACTGTTCTGCTGGCTTGGATAGTCCTTGGGGTTCACCTTGCAGCTTTCTCTAATCGACTGTGTCTGAATTTCCTGTTTATAAAGCCTCCGGCGATATGGATTAAGACCCAGCACTGATTCAATTTCTCTACACCTTAACTAATAACAACATCTCCAAATAGCCTATTTACAAATGTATTTGCACCCACAGGAAAACAGATTAGGATTAAAGAATGTCTTTTGGGGGGACATGATTCAATCCTCAACCCTCTTAGTGGGTTGCAAATCCAATTTAGTGGTGCACAACCAACATTTTAAACAAATGAAATAGAAGACAGTAGAATAGAAAAACTCAGCATTGATTGTAACAAGGGTAATTGTTTACATTTCCTATGTGTGTGTGCACCCATATGAGTCCTGGGTTATGATACAAAATTTGTATTGTATAGATTATAAATATATAGAATATATTACATTTCTTAAAGCTTGAAAACCAGTGCCCTAGAGTAACTTTGCCATGTGCACAGGGAGATGTTTGAACAGTGTTCATAACTGCATTATTCTCAAGGGCAGAAAACTGCAGGCAACTCATTGCTCATTGCCAGGAGAATGGATAAATAAATTGAGATTATTAACACAAGGAAGCATTGGCAGCAATGAAAAGGAACTATCTACAGCAACATGCAACAATATAGATAAACCTCAGCAATTCAATATTGAGAGAAAAGAGTTGGTCATCAAAGAGCACATATAGTACGTTATTTTTATAAAGCTCTCGAAGAGCAAAACAAAACAAGACAACAAATGAGGTTTATGGAAAAACTTTTAAAACTCAAAGAAATCACAAAGAAAGATTAGCAAAGAAATTTTTGCTAATCTGGTAGGTATAAATGTATTTCACTAAAGTCAACAATATAGATAAACCTCAGCAATTCAATATTGAGAGAAAAGAGTTGGTCATCAAAGAGCACATATAGTACGTTATTTTTATAAAGCTCTCGAAGAGCAAAACAAAACAAGACAACAAATGAGGTTTATGGAAAAACTTTTAAAACTCAAAGAAATCACAAAAACAGTTTAGGGTAGTGGTTACCCACGGAGAAGGAAGAGGAGAGGTCTGGTGATGTACTGGATCTTAAGCTGAGGGGTGGATTTCCATGTGTTTATGTTATTATTGTATTTACAATCACAGATAAGTTTCATACATGCTTTGAATGTATACAATATGACATGAAACCAAAATCAATATATCCACAAACATTTCTAATTCACTGGCACAGAAAAAATCTGTTTAAGGTGGGCTATGGTGGCTCAGAAGGCAGAGACCAGGGTTCGATTCCTGGTACCTGCCCATGTTAAAAAAAAAAATCTGTTTACCATGAACAAGCATACTCTCCCCTATCAAAATAGACATTTTCATCAAAAAGAACAAAAAATGGACTAAAAAGAAGTGAAAGAAAAGAAAAACTCCTTTAGGCTGTCCTACTGCTTCTTTTAAAGCATTTATTGCATGGAGCAGTACTTATTCTCAGAGTTGGTAAATGAATCAGGCAAGACCCTTGTTACAAAGTAGAACCAGTCTTTGAATGATAAAGCAGCAAAGATTTCCAGAATAAATTCACCCAAGTTAGTAAAAGACCATGTTCCCTGTCTACTTTTGTTGAAAATCACCGCTGACTAAAATGAATAACTTTCATCAAACTACATTTTGCACCAGCTAATTTTTATCAGTGGGGGTTGACCTGGCTCTTTCATGAATGCAGCTCATTTGCTGCTCTCACTCTCAAAATTCAATTTAAATGGAGGTTTTCCTTAAACTGAACACAAGCAATGGCTTCCAGGCATGTGTCTTGCTAAGAAATTCAGGAAGTATTCATAATTATTTATTGCTGAGGATAAAGTAAAATTTGCTACATGCTCACACAGCAGCCCAGGAGATGTTTCTACCCTCAGGTACCAAGTGTTGCTACATTAAGGCAAAGTTTACTTCCTAAAAATCACTCTTAGATCCAAAGACTTATTGGAATAAAAGCAGCGATTATGAGCTATTGGGCTTACAAGAGTAGAACAAATTCTCATATCTTTGGTTCCTTAAGGCTTAGGAAAATGTCTTATCTCCTGTTTTAATAAGAAATATTGTAGTTTGGACCTCTGTAGGTCTAGAGTCAACATTTTAAATTAGGAGACCTGGAATAAAGATTCTACTCGTCTTTTTAGTGGCTGTTGGACATAAAATGAATACTTGCTCTCTTTGGGCTATTTTTCTCAAGTGTGAAATGGTGGTGATGCTAATATTTATTTACCTTAGCTACCTCTCAGAACAGTCATTGAGCCAAATGAGACAATACGTGGGAAAGCGGTTTGTAGATTGTAAAGCACTATATTACTATGTAAAATATTATATTGTTCATTCATTAAAGTGACAGTAGTCATTATCAACTAAACTTCTAATGCACTGTGAATATTAGCACGTTGAATAATGGATCTCCAAATATCTTCAATACAACCTGCTGATAAAACAAAGTTGAGTTTATTGCTACTTCCACCTCCACAGAACTTTGGTTGTATCTCAGAGGGAAAAGAGCAAGGTCAGAATTTATTGGGAATTTGAAGTTTGGTTTAAGTTGGGTCTTTGAATATGGGGGCTTGATTAGGATTGGATAAGAATTGCCACAAAACAGTTAGGCTTGGTGGAAATATCAAGGTGAAGATTAGGGGACAGGAATTCAAAGAGTCCTGGGGCATAAATTGTCTGTTGATGTTTTGCCTGGGAAAGAGCACCTGAGAATAGTAAAACTATTCTGATAAACGCAATGGAATAATAAAGTCATATCGTGGTTTTGGTTCTTGTGTCCAAACTGTATGGGGAGGTGGCAAGGCGGTTTCACTTCTCAAGTATAAATATGTGTAAAATGATGAGTTAGTGGCTGGTGTTTGCCCTTTCCCTCTCTTCTGTGCCAACTCGTTTAGCTCTTCCCTATTTGTACCCTTTTCCCGCAAAGTCAGCTCTTCATTCAGATTAGTTTTCTCTGCCAGAACTGCCTCTTGTTCTCATCCAAGAACCCAGACAATTTTGGTTAATAAAATAATATAATATTATGGCTCCCTCATATTGTATAAGGCCTTTCTAATAGACTTGTTTTATTTTAAGGAGAATTCATTCCACATGAATAAAGCTGTGTTGACCGTTCTGGAGGGGAAATTGTCTTCTGAAGAGGAGAGCAGGTGCTCTGCTCCCTCCACCACCCCTGCTCTGTCTCCACCCTTGCTTCAAGGGTAAAAGGGAAGTGAGTGGTTTGACCCACCCAGCTTCTGCTCCTTATGCTGAGTTGACCAGGTGAAGATTCCGCTAGTGCTAGTTATGTTTAGTGAGATGAAGATTTCTTTGCATTAAAAACAGGAATAAGGGGTGTGTGAAGGTAGTTCAGTGGTAGAATTCTCGCCTGGCACGTGAGAGACCCAGCTTTGATTCCCAGCCCATACACTTCCCCTCCCCCCAAACAAACAAACAAACAACCCAAAATTCAACAAATGGTGCTGCCAAAATGGGATATTCACATGGAAAAAGAATGAAATGTGACCCCTGCCATACAGCATACAAAAAAGCAAAACAAAACAAAACAGAAATAGGGCTACCAGTTTCAAAGCCAGATAAAGACCCTTAATTTTTTTCTCATAGAAACAGGAGCTTTATTCTCTAATATGCATACAGTGTTCCTTACACAGTCAAGGAAATGGTTTCTCGTCCAGGCATCAACACTCTCTCTCTCTCTTTTTTTTTTTTTTTTTTGCATGGGCAGGCCAGGCATCGACTCTTTTATCAAAAGAAAACCCTTCCTCCTTATTCCTACCTTTGGCAGAAGCTCCCCTGAGCAGTATTCCCACCTCAAAGCCTGAAGCTAATGGGAAGAGGGGAGACACGCATCGCTGACACCCACAATGCACAGACGCCCAGGACTGTTCGGCGCAGCAGCTGGAGTGGGCGGCCCCAAGCAGCGCTTGAGAACCCACCACAACCATGGCGGTGGTGGTGGGCTTGACTTCCAGACAGGCCCAGGCCAAATGAATCTAATCCGATTTCCTACCCTCTACCTGTTCCCAGCCCTCCTCATCCTAAGGCTGATAACGTGTTTTAAAAAGCTACTTTGAAGATTTAGTATTCTCTATTGGCGCGATGACAAGTGAATGAATGGTTCATTGTTAGAGAAAGCATTCCACCAAACAGCACAGTTGCTCCTTCAAACAAGGTTAGGCATGCTGGGCTAAACATTATAATTTGGTCAATGTTCGCCACGTCTCACCAGCAGCTCAGTGTATGCAGGCATTTCAAATTACTGCATTTTGGGTGTTCCATCAATGTTATCTACATTTTAATAGAAATGAATTTTTTATTGGGAAAAACAACATATACAAAAAAACAAATTTTAAAGCACACCACAACAGTTAGTTGAGGAACAGATTTCAGAGTTTGGTATGGGTTACAGTTCCACAATATTAGGTTTTTCCTTCTAGCTGCTCCAAGACACTGGAGGCTAGAAGAAATATCAATATAATGATTCAGCAGTAATACTCATTTGTTAAACCTTATCTTCTCTGTTATAACTCCACCTTCTTTTTTTATCTTTCTCCCAATCTTTAGGGGTATTTGGGCTGTGCCCATTCTAACCTTTTCATGTTGGAAGGGGCTGTCAATAATAAGGGGTAGGGAGCTGGAACCAGGTGATGTGCTGGAGAGGCTGGCCCCTCTAGGTTTCAGGACTTAACTGGTCCAGGGATCCATATGGAGGTTGGAGGTTTCTGGAAAGTTACCCTAGTGCATGGAACCTTTGTAGATTCTCAGATAGAGACCTAGGTGTTCTTTAGGATTGGTTGGAATGGTTTTGGTTGGGGTTTGGCAGCCCATGATAAAGAGAAATATCTAGCTGAAGCTTGCTTAAGAGTAACCTCCAGAGTAGCCTCTCCACTCTATTTGAACTCTCTCAACCACTAATAATCTTATTTGTTACAATTCTTTCCCCCTTTTGGTTAGAAAGGCATAATACAAATGAATTTGTAGATGGGTATGTAGTAAAGTACAAAAGTACTACCTTACTTTTCTGAAGGGATTCAAAGACACCTGAGATTTTTGAAAACTAAGACAGTTTACAGGGAGTGGGAAAGTAGCTAACGATTTCCTGAATTGCTAAGAGTATTTGCTAGAGTTCACATTACCAGCGCAATTATACTTTCAGTATATGCCCCAAATCCTACTTATCTGCTTCTAATTCCTGTTGCTTTGTGAGTGAGAAATAAAGATATAATTTACAGGCTAAGCCAGCCTTACATTAAGAGGAACAAGACAGGGTATACTGGAGGCGTAATAAGCATTTGTCCTTGATTTCTAACACTAAGGTGAGGGAACTTGAGTTGATCATGAATTAGATCTTTCGTGAAAAAAAAAAGCCACCAGGAGTTCCTGAACTTTCTGCTGGGAGATGTTACTTTTCATTTTCTGATGGCTCCGGATCACTAGAGAGAACTGGATGTGGCTGAGTTGGGGAGTGGAAGATGAAGGGGAGAAAGAGGCAGGGTGGGCAGCCAGGTACCTGTGCAGCAAGGCAGAGAGACCATGTTCCCAGAGACACCAGGGAGCCCACAGCAGGGTCTGCAAAGTTGTATCACCTGCGTTCTTCACAGTTTTAGGTGTCCTTGACCATCATGTTTGGAACTCTTGGTTTAAAGAGGTTCAGGTACAGCCTCTAGTAGGTGACTCTGGAATGACATTAATATTTCTAAGATTCTCCCAGAAGCCTACCAGAAAGACCTGTAACAGAACTGAGAGTCAGTTCTGATCTAGTCCAGTGAATAATATACATTCCAGCCCTCCCCATCACCTCTGAACCTAATGTTCTAAACCTGAATTTTCAATTTGACTGAAATAGGATCATGTTTCAAGTTCTTCCTGAATTTAAAAACACAGGGGAGGAGGCAATATCATCTGGCTTCTTCTGGCCTTGGACAAATGAGACCGTACGACGTTTCATAAGTAAAAATGTTGATGATATCTCTTCTGCAACACATTCAACATAAATATTTCTGTCATTTTAAACTTGAAGGCTGTAAATGTCACTTCATTTGATTTTTCACAATAATCCTGCGGGGAGGCTAAGGCAGGTATTAACATAAACATTTCACATGTAAGGAAACTAAATTTCGGGACTACTTGACAGTTTCCACCTGTCTAAGAAGCAGCCACATTGGAACTGGAAACCCGGGTCTTTTGAACTTAATTTTATGCTTTTTCTTTAAGGCAAGTATATTTGATATTTGTAAAAGAGACAGAGAGTTGCACTGTGAAGTGAATGAAATACTAGCATCTTGCAGAAGGGTTGTTCTGACTTTACTAACACCAATTCAATTTTTGTGTAAGTTGTGAATTCTCTCCATGTTTTTGCATCATAAAAGTGATGCTTTTAAAACTTTTAAAAATGATAAAGGTGGAGACAACCAGAGCAATAGGCTGAGCCCTCAGTCTTGGGGTTTGTTCATATGAAACTTATCCCCACAAAGGATAGGCTAAGCCTACTTAAAATTAGGCCTAAGAGTCACCCCCAGGGAACCTCTTTTGTTGCTCAGATGTGGCCCCTCTCTCGCAGCCAACATGACAAGCAAACTCACTGCCCTCCCCCTCTCTACATGGGACATGATTCCCAGGGGTGTAAAACTTCCTGGCAACATGGGACAGAAATCCTAGAATGAGCTGGGACTCAGCATCAAAGGATTCAGAGAACCTTCTAAACAAAAAGGGGGAAGAGAGAAATGAGACAAAATAAAATGTCAATGGCTGAGAGATTTCAAACAGAGTTGAGAGATTATCCTGGAGGTTATTCGTACGCATTATACAGATATCACTTTTTAGTTAAGGCGTAACAGAGAGGCTAGAGGGAAATGTCTGAAACTGTAGAGCTGTGTTCCAGTACCCATGTTTCTTGAAGATGATTGTATAATGATATAGCTTTTGCAATGTGACTGTGTGATCGTGAAAACCTTGTGTCTGATGCTCCTTTTATCTATAGTATGGACAGATGAGTAAAGCATATGGATTAAAAATAAATAAATAATAGAGGAACAATGTTAAAATAAATTTAGTAGATTGAAATGCTAGTGACCAATGAAAGGGAGTGATAAGGGGTATAGAAAAAGAATAGGAGAAACAAAGGCTAAAATATATTGGGTAGATAAAAACACTAGCAATCAATGAGAGGGAGGGGTAAGGGGTATGATATGTATGAGGTTTTTTCCTTTTTATTTCTTTTTCTGAATTGATGCAAATGTTCTAAGAAATGATCCTGGTGATGAATATACAACTATGGGATGCTATTGTGAGCTACTGATTATATGCCAAGAATGGAATGATCATATAGTAAAAATTTCATTTTTGTATGTTATATTAAAAAAAATAATAATTAAAAAAAAAAGAAAGAAGGCAGCCATTTAGAGGTTGTGCCAGTTCGAAAGGATTATGCACGCTAGAAAAGCCATGTTTTAATCCTGCTCCATCTTGTGGAGGCAGCCATTATTCTAATCCCTATTCAGTACTGTAAATTGGAAACTTGATTAGGTTATCTCTGTGGAGATGTGACCCGCCTGATTGTGGGTGTTAACCTTTGATTAGAGGGAGATGTGACACCACTCATTCCAGGTGGGTCTTGATTAGTTTACCGGAATCCTTTAGAAAAGGAAAAATTTTGGAAAAAGCTTCAGAGCCACAAGAACCACAGAGCCCATACAGTGAGAGACCTTTGGAGATAAAGGAACATCCCCCCTGGGGGAACTTCATGAAAGAAAAAGCCTGGACAGAAAGCTAGCAGATGTTGCCATGTTCACCATGTGCCTTTTCAGCTGAGAGAGAAACCCTGAACATCATCAGCCTTTCTTGAGTGAAGGTAACCTCTTGTTGGTGCCAGAATTTGGACATTTTTATAGGCTTGCTTTAATTTGAACATTTTCACGGCCTTAGAACTGTAAACTCGCAATTTAAGCTGCCCTTGTGCTGGTTTGAAAGGATGTATGTACCTAGAAAAGCCATGTTTTAATCCTAACCCATTTTGTCAAGGCAACCATTTCTTCTAATCCCTATTCAGTACTGTATTTTGAAACTGTAATTAGATCATTTTCCTGGAGATATGACTCAATCAAGATTGGATGTTAAACTATTAGGTGGAGATCTATCGTGGCTCTTGATTAGGTTGCTGGAATCCTATAAGAGAGGAAACATTTTGGAGAATGTGAGAGATTCTAAGAGAGCAGAATGACATTGCATTGAGGAGCAGAGAGTCCACCAGCCAACGACCTTTGGAGATGAAGAAGGAAAACGCCACCTGGGGAGCTTCATGAAACAGGAAGCCAGGAGAGAAAGCTAGCAGATGACACCATGTTTGCCATGTGCTCTTCCAGATGAGAGAGGAACCCTGATTGTGTTCACCATGTGCCTTCTCACTTGAGAGAGAAACCTCGAATGTCATCGGCCTTCTTGAACCAAGGTATCTTTCCCTGGATGCCTTCGATTGGACATTTCTATAGACTTGTTTTAATTGGGACATTTTCTCGGCCTTAGAACCGTAAACTAGCAATTTATTAAATTCCCCTTTCTAAAAGCCAAAAAAAAAAAAATTGTAAAGGCTACAGGATGTTGAGGATTTACTATAAATTAATAAATTCTCTTAGCCTAGGAAACTAAGACTCAAGTAAGCAACTTGCCCAGGGCCCAGTGAGCACCCCTTATGAGGAGTCCTCAACCTTTACTTCCATTCTGGAAGCAGAAATACGTTTTAATTTTTCTTTATGGTTTTCCAAAGGAAAATGTACTCTGAAATTAAGACTAGTGAAGGCAAAGCTGATCTGACTGAAGGGAGTGAGGGACCCACAAGCTTCCCTGGAGGGGATACTGTCCACAGGTTGGTTTAAGGAAGCCTGGGGGAAGTCCACTTGCTTTCAGTTTTTGACCAGTTCTTCACAAGCCTTTATAAGCCTCACTTAAGTACATCTTGGTATCTTCTTTCTTTTTTTCCCCTCTGTTCCTCCAAATATCCCCTATACCTCAAAAAGGGATTCTCCTGCAACAGCTTAAACTGATTTTTCTAAGAAAATCACCAAGCCCTAAAATAGCTTTATAACTCTCTGTCCTGGTGATTGCTGCGGCACTAGGCAAAACTGATTGTTTAGCACTTTACAAAATACTGCGTACTATACAGCGACAATGATACCTAGCCACATGGAGACAGAAGAGAAAGGAAAGGGCTCCCGCGCAAAGAGAGCTGAGTGGTAACACATAACCACAAGGTTTGCGATTTCAGCGTGTACATAAATTCCCTCCTAAAGGCTGGGCCTGCGCAGCGCTCAGTAAACTCCATCACTCCCTGCAGCTGCAACCTCCGATTTCTAAAGAGGATGTGTCCTTGCGGGAAGGGTTGTCTGTAAGAAATGGGAGCGCCCAGGTGCCTGCGGAAGAGGTAAACTTGCCTGGGAACCTGTAAGCAGGGTCAAGGCTAGGCTGGCTAAATCTAACCCCACCCAGGTGACTGCGAGGTGTTCACATAGTACCTCCTGGGTCTAGCACCCGGGAGGAGGAGGAGGTCTCAGTATTAGTGAATTTTCCAGGTAAATGGAACATATTCCCTTAAGAGACCGAACTGCAAATTTTAACCATTTTTTTGTGTGTTTTTGAAACTTTCTAAATGCATTCCCTCGTATGCACCATTGAGTTTACCTTGACGTGCCTCCGGGTCCTCGGTCCTGTTGCCAACTCAGGACCTCCAAGGTGGAATCGGCTTTTTAAATCCGGAAGCTCCGTGGTCTCAGCCCCCTATGCTTTCTGGTTCTCCGTCTAGTTTTACTTCTTCTTCTGACCCATCACCCACCGGCACCCCGCCCCGCATCCCACCCCCCTGCCCTGCAACTCCACCCTGCCTCTCACCGTACCTGGTCGGCGCGGTGCCCCAAGCTGAGGCACGTAACTCATAACGCTGTTTCCTTTGCTAACTTTAACCTGCATAAATCAGGGAAGCTAGAATATCAACTTCTCGGAATCGGTTGCTAAGTAAGACTGAAAGTATTCTCAACAATAGCCTGGGGGGAATCCCCTTGTGAATTAAGTGTCTGAGCTTTTGTACATTGATTAAAAATCAAGCAAAAAACCTCAAATGCCCCCCCCTTTTTTGCTAATTTTTTGGTTATTGATTTCCTTTTAGGTAGTTAAATGAGCAGTTCTCAGAACTCTGGATACGTGGAGATGTTTCCAATATGAAGCACAACAAGCTAAGTAGGTTCAGTAGTTGTAATAAGAAAACTTACATCCTAAATGCTTAGAGGAGCTAATTGTTTAAAAAGTTCTATAATGAATTATTATAAAAGATCCTCCTACAAAATCAGTTTTGTTGAAAAGTAATTAATGTTCATCGTAGAAAATTTGGAACTATAGAGAAAATAAAAGAAAATAAGAGTCACCAATAATGCCACTGTCCAGAGACAATTTCAGTTAACATTTTTGTGCATATCCAGACATTACACACACACACACACTCACTCACTGTTCTTTATTTTTAATCGGCTTCATTCTATTAATACAGTATAATAGCCTGATTTTCTCACTTCATAATATATTAAGAGCTTTTTTCCTATATCATACATTTGAATATCTTTCAAATAGATATTATATATATACTATACATATTATTAGAACAGTTGTAGGCTACAGAAAAATCATGCACAAAATACAGGGTCCCCACATATCTATTTTTCCCTATTATTGATATTTTGTATTAGTGGGCTTGATACCTTTGTTATAATTGATGAACAACTATTATTATAATTATATTATTAACTGTAGTCCATCATTGACATTAGGATTCAGTCTTTGTGTAGATACAGTACTTCTTAAAAGCTGTATAGTAACAATCCTTAAAGAACATAATCACCCCTTATCATCTGTTTGACAGGTTTCACAGACTGGATTTTCTTGGGGGTATTATAAAGTTTTAAAAAAATAATTAAACCTATTTTTATAGGAGTCCTACTGAGTAGACTCTTTCTCAAGACTGTTATTCCCATTTTATAGATTTCTGGTCTGGTGTTTTTTTCTGAATGGCAGGGATATTGGTCTGTCACATACAGCAAAGAGATGTGAAGAACGGGCAAGTTTAATGCAACATTCAAACTTTCAGAAGAAGAAGAAAATCCTTAATTTAGACAAAATCCCTATTTATATAAAAGGGCCCTGGAAGATTATTAATTCCTATGTAATTTCACGAGTGCCTTTTGCTTCAGAATTAATTGACAGCCAACAGCAACCCTAATGATGTTTGTCACTGTCCAACTTTGGGGCTCATGCTTTCAGGTGTGCCTTTTTATAGAGCCATTAATAAATTGGTCTGTGTGCTTGTGATCCATCAGAAATGCTTGTCATGCTACAGCGTTGTGTATTTTGCTTCTTACAAATGATTTACCACTTAATAAATCTGAAATCCAAATTGTGAATTTGGCTCTGGTTGTCACCAGCTAACAAATGCTATAGTACTGGGAAAAAGTCAAGAAGTGATCATAGACTACTTCGATTTCTAACCTTATCCAGAAAAATCATGAGGAAAAGAAACTCCCTGATATATAAGTCAAAAATTATAATTGACGGTTTGCATTATTTAAGATGATATTTGTAATGTCCTATATGAAAAACAAGTTTTTCATATTTTAAATTTGATGTACTTGAGTAAACAACCTTTTTAAAAAGGACTGTAAATACTATGTTACAATTTAATCATTATTAGATTGTTTCAACTGTGACTATACAGCTAAATGGTCGATTATATTTTTCTGTTATCATCCTTCTTCCTTTTGTCTTTCCTCAAAGTGTAAAAGAAGAAAAAAGCACAAGATCTAGAGACATAATGGGACAAACTCACAGGAAAATGTGAGAATGTACTGCTCCTGCAGTAGATGAAATGATGCAGTTCTTCATTATCGCATCTGCTAGCAGAGTTAATGAGAAGTATTCTGTGAGCAGAGTCTACTATTTTCTTCTTATCACTTTGCAGTGGATAAGCTGCTACTCTTCAGCGTCAGTGATAATCTAGCATTATCTAGTTAGCACCATTCAATCCTTCAACAGGTTTTAAAATATGTGCGAGCATACTCTTTTACTGGATTTCAACATATAAATAAAAAGTGGGCCGTGTGACGGTGGCTCAGCAAGCAGAGTTCTCGCCTGCCATATCGGAGTCCCGGGTTAAATTCCCAGTGCCTGCCCATACAAAAATTAATTAATTAATAATTAATTAACCAATAGATAGATAAAGAGTATTTTAAGAGCATCAGAACTTGAAAGCTATTAGAAACCAGCTATTTAAATGCTCTCAACTTACACATAAGGAAACAGAGGTCCAGGGAGGATAAACAACTTACTTAAAGGCAGATTTATTCCTTTATTCACTCAGTCGTTCATCCACACATTCTGTCAACCAATATTTACCAAGCAGGAGTTAATACGAGGTTCTTAGAGTCAAAAAGAAATAAGACACCATCACAGCCCTTAAGAGGCTAAACTCCATCAAGGAGAAGCCCGCAGCTCCACAACCAATACAAAAGACTGCGGTGAGGACTTTGATGGCAGTATGGAGTAACTGCTGCTGAAGTGCAAAAGTAGCTAGTTAATTCTACCTGAGGACTTTGGGAAATACTTCACAGAAGAGGAGACCTTTGAGCTAAGCATTTGAGCATTGTGTCATGTAGAGAAAAACTGTTTTGTAGGAAGAAGGTGTTGTCCTGATGATGCCTTGGTTTGGACATTTTCATGTCCTCAGAACAGTTAAGTCTGTAAGCTAATGAATTCCTATTACTAAAAGCCAAATACATTTTATGGTATCAGCTTTTGGCAGCCTTGCAGACTACACAGATTTTGGTATTGGGAGGGTGGGTTGTTGCTATTGCAAATACCAGAAATGCTGGAATGGCTTAATAAATGGATAAGGGGTAGATTCTGAAGGAGTTGTGAGGTGCTTGATAGGAAAGGCCTGGGTTGCTCTGAAGTGACTGTTGGTAGAAATGTGGCTGCTCAAGGAGCCTTAGAATGAAGAGTGTGTCATTGCCAACTGGAGGAAAGGTGATCTTTGTTTTAAAGTGGCAGAGAATTTGAATAAATTGAGTCCTGATGTTGGATGGAAGGAAGAATTTGAAAGTGACAAGCTTGGATATTTAGCTGAGGAGATTTCCAAACTAAATATGGAAAGATGGCATGGCTTCTCCTTGCAGCTTATAGTAAAATACAAGAGATGAGGCATAAGCTGAGAACTGAACTCTTGGGTACAAATAAACCAGAAATTAATGGTTTGGAAAATGCTGAACTTCTGGAAAACAAGTCCCCAGAGCATAGTGCTCCAATGTGAGGGTTTAACTGGATCCAGTTGGCCATTTCAGAGCAAGTCAGGAATGAAAACACAGCTATCCAGAAGGATGTGTGAAAGTTCTTCTGCTGGATGATTTGGACCCCTGTGTACTACATGTGGTGACAATTTTTTGCAAGATCTATATGAACAGAACACTGCTAGCCTGGACTAAAAGGGACAGAAAAGGGAGAGATTGAAGGAAAAATGATTTCAAAGACAGAGCCATAGAAGCAGAGGTCTGGACTGAAGATACCTTCTCAGGCCAAGAGAGCAAGCCCACCTGTGTGTGTGTGTGCCCTAGCACTTGAGGAGGGTGGGCCTTCTGCCCCCCTTTTCAGGAAGAGTACTACCACCCCAGTTTTCTCAGACACCTGGGGGGTTGCAGAGCTTGGCAGCCATCATGATGTTTGACAAAGGTGGATACAAGAACCTGGCCCTCACCGTGATGCTTGGAGATGTTGAGGTCTTCACCCCAGGGTTTGGGGTGAGCACGGCCACTGCACAAGCACTTGAAAAGAGTTGGGGCTGCCAGTCTATCAGGCCCCAAGGACAAATCCTCATTGCACAGATGACTCTCAGACCTTGGAATCTAATGCAGTGTGCCTTGCGGGTTTCTGAATTGTTTGGGATATTTGACCTCTGCTTTCTTTCCAATCTCTCCCTATGGAAATGGAAATTGTTTATCCTATGAATATCCATCCTTTGTATATTGGAAGCAGATAATTTTTCAAAGTTTCATAGGTCCACAGATTGAGAACTGTGCCTCAGGACAGATCACACCTGTAACCAATTCTGATGAGATTTTGTGCTTAATATTGTTACTGAAATGATTTAAGACTTTTGGAACATTGTGATGGAATGAGTGTATTTTGCATATGGAAAGAACATGTCTTTTGGGAGTCCAAAGAGTGGAATGTGATGGTTTGAAGCTGTATGTATTCCAAGAAAGTGTGTTCTTAAAATTAATCCATTTCTGGGCGGTGCAACAATGGTTCAGTGGCAGAATTTTCACCTGCTATGCCGGAGACCTGGGTTTGATTCCCAGTGCCTACCCATGCAAAAAATAATAATAATAATAATCCATTTCTGTGGGTGTGGACCTATTGTAAATAGTATCTTTTGGTGAGTAGGATCTTAAATTAAGATGTGACCATCCCATTGTGGGTGGGTCTTAATCCTCTTACTGGAGTCCTTTAATTCACTCGGAGAGAAATTCATGGAAGTAAGAAATCGGGAACAACAAAACCTGGAAGAGAAGGGAGAGGCCAGCGGATGCCACTATGTGCCTGGCCAGGTGACAGAGGAGTCCAGGATCACCGGCAGCCAGTCTTCAGGGAAAAGATACTGTCTTGATGATGCCTTGATTTGGACATTTTTGAGGCCTCAGAACTGTATGCATGTAAGCTAATAAATTCCCATTACTAAATGCCAACCCGTTTTGTGGTATCTGCTTTTGGCAGCCTCGCAAACTAGAACAGCTTCTTTTGGTTTTCAAATATTCTAGATGGGGTCGTTTTCCTATATTTATCATTTGCATCTGGAACTGTGCTACCCTATAGAAACTGCTGAATTCTCATGTTTGTTGTGAAACCTGATGCTTGAATTTAAGTGAAGCAATTACTGTTCAAATTCTGCTACTTAAAGGATGCAGCTAATGCCCCTTTTAAAAATGCAAGTCCTGCCCACCCCCAAAGCAAGCCTAGTTGTCAAATATAGATAGATAGATAGATAGATAGATAGATAGAGTGGCTAAATTGGTATGTCATGTTAAGAAGTATGAATTTAGTACGCTGAGAAAATAGGGCTCCATGGAAGCTTTTAAGTAGGGCTAGAATATGATCACACCTTGGTTTACACCAGAGTTAAGTTAGAAATTTGCATTCTAAACAGAAGATGATGAGAGCCTAGACATGGGACAGTGACAATAATGTGTAACCAAGAAAATATACAGATGGCCAAAAAGCATATGAAAAGGTGCTCATCATTAGCCATCAGGGAAATACAAATTAAGACCACAATGAGATACTACTTCATGTCCACTTGAAAGGCTAAAATTTAGAAGGCTAACCATATCAAGTATGAGCAAGGATATGGAGCAACAGGAATTTTCATTCGTTGATGGTAGGAATGTAAAAATTGAACAACCACTTTGAAAAGTTAAATATACACTTACCATATGCTCCAACCATTTTAATCCTAAGTATTTACCCTGGAGAAATGGAAACATGTGTCCACACAGTGACTTGTAAATGAATGTGCATACCAGCTACTAGCCCCCAAACGGGAAAAAAAGCAAATGTCTATCAATAGGTAAATGGATAAAAAAATTTAAACAAGTTGTGGTTTATTCACACAATGAAACATTCCTGACCAACAAAGAGGAATGATCTACTGATATACATGGAAACAACATGGAAGAATTACAAATATATTATGCCGAGTGAAAGAGGCTAACACAAGGGTACATACTGTATGTACATGAAACTTTAGAAAAGGGCAGTACACTGTATAGTGACAGAAAGAAGATCAGTGGCTGCCTAAGGGGCCAGAGGTAAGAGAAGGGTGACAAGGACAAGGGTGACAAGGGTGACAATTTTGGGGGTGATGGATTGTTCTATTTCTTGACTATGATGGTAATTTTATGGGCATACATATTTGTCAAACTTATTTAGATAATGTACAATTGAAATGGGTGCATTTCATTTTATGTAAATTATACCACAAAGTTCATTTTAAAATGATAGTACATAATGGATAAAATAAACTAAAAACATAGTTGTTGATAGGATTTTACAGACCTTTTCTCTTGGTTCTATTTAATTATGAATTTTCTTAACGTAACCCAAACAGAAATACATGGAAACACATACAAAAAAGGATACTTACTTCATCCAGTCAACCGAGAGAAGAGACTTATATAGTAAAATCCAACAGTTAGTATATTACAGAGCCCAAGTTCCACAAGTTAGCAAAAAGCAACACAATTTGATGTTACTTGGTATTTATGAGCCCCATTAAAACTGGAAATAATGTATCGCAAAGACTTTGTGCACCACCCATTTGAGAAATTATCGTTGTTTTTCTATGTTTCAAATGCATCTCTGCTTTATTTATGTATTTAGGCCTAATAAAATGATTGTTATCTTTAATACTGCTGCTTTTAAAAAATTTCTTTATTCCTTTGTTTTGTCATGTTCATTCTTATTTTCACAATTCTGATTACATATGCAGGGGAAAAAAGTAAAACATGGAGGGAGTTAAAATGAAAAAAAGAGAGCCATTGCTCAGAACTCATTCTATAGTCACTGTGTGATTATTTCCACTTTTCTCTACTGTTTTCTATTTGACTCCTTAAACACATGACCCACTGGGAAGCAGCAGAACATGGTAGGAAAGGCACAGGAATTTAGGACTTTGTATTCTCCATCTTCAGGGAATAGCCCCTTCTTTCTCTGGAGGAGCTGCTCTTCCCTCACTCCAGGGATCTTCTTCTAGGAAGGCTCTCAAGATGGACATGTGATCCAAGCTGGAGCAATCAAATAGTGCTTCATCCTCCCTCCTCATTCCACCCAGGCCAGTGTTTGAGTCAAGAATGGGCACAAGACCTAAGCAAGTCAATCAAAGCCTTTCTCCATCCCCACCCCCGCCCCTAGAGTTTATTAAGGAAGAGCCCACCCCTCCCTGGTGGCCAAGTAAGAGGTGAGGCAGCTGTAGTTACAGCTTTGTGAAGAAGCCAATCTGACAGAAGGATGCCAATACCCAGAGGTAAAAATCAAGACAGAGAGAGAGAGTCCTGACCATATTTGATATGCTGGTTATCCCTGCTTTTCCTGAGGTTTCATTATATGAGAAATAATTCCTGTAGCACAAGCTGGCTCTCTTTACCTTGCAACCTGTGCTGTTTTGAGAGGATGTGTGGACCCTAGAAAAGCCATGCGTTAATCAAAATCCCATTTCATATATAAAATCTTTTTTTCCTGTTATTTTTATTTCTTTTTCTGTTGTCTTTTTATTTCTTTTTCTAAATCAATGCAAATATTCTAAGAAACGGTGAATATGCAACTATGTGATGATATTGAGAATTGCTGATTGTATATGTAGAATGGAATGATATGTTAATATTTTTGTTTGTTTGTTGTTAATTTTTTAAATTAATAAATAAAAAAATCCCATTTCATAAAGGTAGAATAATCTCTATTCAATACTGTGTGTTTGAAACTGTAATCAGATCATCTCCCTGGATGATGTGATTTAGTCGAGTGTGGTTGTTAAACTGGATTAGGTGATGACATGTCTCCACCCATTTGGGTGGGTCTTGATTGGTTTATTGGAGTCCTATAAAAGAGGAAAGGTTTTGGAGAATGGGAGATTCAGAGAGAGCAGAGAATGCTGCAGCACCACAAAGCAGAGAGTCCACCAGCCAGCGACATTTGGAGATGAAGAAGGAAAATGCCTCCCGGGGAACTTCATGAAACCAGAAGCCAGGAGAGAAAGCTAACAGATGATGCCATGTTTGCCATGTGCCCTTCCAGCTGAGAGAGAAGCCCTGACTGTGTTCACCAGGTGTCTTCTCACTTGAGAGTGAAATCCTGAACTTCATCGGCTTTCTTGAACCAAGGTATCTTTCCCTGGGTGCCTTAGATTGGACATTTCTATAGACTTGTTTTAACTGGGACATTTTCTCGGCCTTAGAACTGTAAACTAGCAACTTATTAAATTCCCCTTTTTAAAAGCCATTCCAGTTCTGGTATATTGCATTCTGGCAGCTAGCAAACTAGAACACAACCTTTTAAAAAGGCAGTGATTAACCACAGTCCAGTCAACCTTTCCAGGACAGCAGAGAGTGATGTGGGGACCTAATGAAAAAAAAATTGAGGGGTCCTCCAGCAAGGGCAGACTGATATTGATATAGTTGGGATCCAAGCCACCTCCAGACCACTGCTCTCCAGGTATATGGACTGGTTTCTCCTTCCTACCCACCAGTCTGATCCTTGCCTCTCCCTGACCCTGATGCCAGCTTCCATTCAGTCCTAGATGTCTTGAGCATTCTCTACCCTTTTTTTCAATCTACCCGATTTTTCACCCTTTATCTCCTATATTATTTATTATCGTTATTTTTCACTCATCTGTCCATACCCTGGATAAAAGGAGAGTCGGACACAAGATTTTCACAATCACACAGTCACAATGTAAAAGCTATGTTGCTATATGATCTTCTTCAAGAATTAATGCTGGGGCCAAGATGGCAGCTTAGCAATGTGTGCGTTTTAGTTCGTCCTCCAGAACAACTACTAAATAACCAGAAACAGTACAGAACAGCTCCCGGAACTGTGATAGTGACCGGACACACAGTGTACCCCAGTCTGGACCAGTTAGACCGGCTGCAAGTCTCCGGAACAGTGAGTTCCCCAAGCTGAGGCTGCTGGCGCCCGGTGCCCCTCCCCCATAGGCAGCTTCCCAGAGGGAAAGGAAAGAGACTCTAACAGTAGCAGGGACTGAGTCCAACCAAACACCAATTGTGGCATTAATAAACAAATTCTGACTAGTAAAAATAGGCCCCCAACTCAGGCGAAACTGGTCAAGGCGGAGGTTGCTTATTGGGCTACCTGAAAAAGAGGAAAGGAGACGAAACAGGTTTGTGTGGCTGTTTCTACGGAGGCTTGGCTGCCTCTGGATTCAGTGGTGGGACTACTCAGGCTGCAACTGCCCCAGGAATAGGCAGAAACAGACTGCTTTCAGGGCTATCTCCCACGCGTGCCTTCCCCAGGGGAGGGGTAAAGCCCAACTTAGGTGGAATCCCTCTCTCAAGGAATTCAGACCCCAGGGCTTGGCAATTTGAAGTCATTAAAACCAGCCTACAACCTCTCCTCTGTCTCCACCATGCCCCCAGCAGGGAGAGCCTTCCAAAGTTAAAGGAGCCACAAATCTTTTGCTGGTGGGACACGCAGACAGACAAGCACCACATACTGGGCAGGATAAGAAAAACAGAGTCCAGAGTGTTCACAGGAAAGTCTTTCAACCTGCTGGGTCTCACCCTCAGGGAAAACTGACGCAGGTGACTCCCTGCCCCTTATACAGGCCAGTCTAGTCCGGGAAAACCCGGCTAGAGTCTGTAATACCTATGTAGACCCTCCTAAGGGTGGGAAGGGAAAAGGCACCTTACAAGCAGGACAAGAAACAAGAAAACAAGAACTGAAAAATTACCCTCTGTTAAACAAAACTTAAGCTAGAGGCCTAGAAAAAGCTGAACTGAAGGTCAAAGAACAGATAGACAACAAACTCATCTAGCAAGAAAACCATAGGTAAGATAAGTGAAAGCAATTTCCAGAATAAACTAACTAAGGTAATTAAATGTCCAGATGCCAGCAAAAAATAACAAATCACACCAGGAAAATTGAAGATATGGCCCAGTCAAAGGAACAAACCAATAGTTCAAATGAGATACAGGAGCTGAAACAACTAATTCAGAATATACGAAAAGAAATGGAAAACCTCATCAAAAACCAAATCAATGAATTGAGGGAGGACATGAAGAAGGCAAGGAATGAACAAAAAGAAGAAATGGAAAGTCTGAAAAAAGAAATCACAGAACTTATGGGAATGAAAGATACAGTAGAAGAGATGAAAAAAAACAATAGAAACCTACAATGGTAGATTTCAAGAGACAGAGGTTAGAATTAGTGAACTGGAGGATGGAACATCTGAAATCCAAAAAGAAACAGAAACTATAGGGAAAAGAATGGAAAAATATGAGCAGGGACTCAGGGAATTGAATGATAATATGAAGCACACAAATATATGTGTTGTGGGTGTCCCAGAAGGAGAAGAGAAGGGAAAAGGAGGAGAAAAACTAATGGAAGAAATTATCACTGAAAATTTCCCAACTCTTATGAAAGACCTAAAGTTACAGATCCAAGAAGTGCAGCATACCCCAAAGAGAATAGATCCAAATAGATGTTCTCCAAGACACTTACTAGTCAGAATGTCAGAGGTCAAAGAGAAAGAGAGGATCTTGAAAGCAGCAATAGAAAAGCAATCCATCACATACAAGGGAAACCCAATAGGACTATGTGTAGATTTCTCAGCAGAAACCATGGAGGTGAGAAGACAGTGGGATGATATATTTAAATTACTAAAAGAGAAAAACTGCCAACCAAGACTTCTATATCCAGCAAAATTGTCCTGCAAAAATGAAGGAGAAATTATAACATTTTCAGACAAAAAGTCACTGAGAGAATTTGTGACCAAGAGACCAGCTCTGCAAGAAATACTAAAGGGAGCACTAGAGACAGATATGAAAAGACAGAAGAGAGAGGTGTGAAGAAGAGTGTAGAAAGAAGGAAAATTAGATATGACATATAAAATACAAAAGGAAAAATGGTACAGGAAAGTACTACCCAAACAGTAATAACACTAAATGTTAATGGACTGAACTCCCCAATCAAAAGATATAGACTGGGCAGAATGGATTAAAAAAACAGGATCCTTCTATATGCTGTCTATAGGAAACACATCTTAGACCCAAAGATAAACATAGGTTGAAAGTGAAAGGTTGGGAAAAGATATTTCGTGCAAATAACAACCAGAAAAGAGCAGGAGTAGCTATACTAATATCCAACAAATTATACTTCCAATGTAAAACAGTTAAAAGAGACAAAGAAGGATACTATCTACTAATAAAAGGAACAATTCAACAAGAAGACATAACAATCGTAAATATTTATGCACCGAACCAGAATGCCCAAAAATACGTGAGGCAAGCACTGCAAATACTGAAAAGGGAAATAGACACATCTACCATAATAGTTGGAGACTTCAATTCCCCACTCTCATCAATGGACAGAACATCTAGACAGAGGATCAATAAAGAAACAGAGAATTTGAATATTACAATAAATGAGCTAGACTTAAAAGACATTTATAGGATATTACACCCCACAATAGCAGGATACACCTTTTTCTCAAGTGCTCATGCATCATTCTCAAAGATAGACCATATGCTGGATCACAAAGCAAGTCTCAACAAATTTAAAAAGATTGAAATCATACACAACACTTTCTCAGATCATAAAGGAATGAAGTTGGAAATCAATAATAGGCAGAGTGCCAGAAAATTCACACATACATGGAGGCTCAACAACACACTCTTAACAACCAGTGGGTCAAGGAAGAAATTAAAAGAGAAATCAGTAAATATCTCGAGGTGAATGAAAATGAAAACACAACATATCAACACTTATGGGATGCAGCAAAGGCAGTGCTAAGAGGGAAATTTATTGCCCTAAATGCCTATATCAAAAAAGAAGAAAGGGCAAAAATTCAGGAATTAACTGTCCACTTGGAAGAACTGGAGAAAGAACAGCAAACTAACCCCAAAGCAAGCAAAAGGAAAGAAATAACAAAGATTAGAGCAGAAATAAATGAAATTGAGAAAATGAAAACAATTGAGAAAATCAATAAAACCTGAAGTTGGTTCTATGAGAAAATCAATAAGATTGATGGGCCCTTAGCAAGATTGACAAAAAGAAGAAGAGAGAGGACACAAATAAATAAGATCAGAAATGAAAGAGGAGACATAACAACTGACCTCACAGAAATAAAGGAAGTAATAACAGGATACTATGAACAACTTTATGCTAATAAATACAATAATGTAGATGAAATGGACAAGTTCCTAGTAAGGCATGAACAACCAACTTTGACTCAAGATGAAATAGATGACCTCAACAAACCAATCACAAGTAAAGAATTGAATCAGTCATTCAAAAGCTTCCCAAAAAGAAAAGTCCAGGACCAGACAGCTTCACATGTGAATTCTACCGAACATTCCAGAAAGAATTAATACCAACCCTGCTCAAACTCTTCAAAAAAATTGAAGTGGAGGGAAAGCTACCTAATTCATTCTATGAAGGCAACATCACCCTCATACCAAAACCAGGCAAAGATATTACAAAAAAAGAAAACTACAGACCAATCTCTCTAATGAATATAGAAGCAAAAATCCTCAACAAAATTCTAGCAAATCGAATCCAGCAACACATTAAAAGAATTATACATCATGACCAAGTAGGATTCATCCCAGGTATGCAAGGATGGTTCAACATAAGAAAATCAATTAATGTAATACACCATATCAACAAATCAAAGCAGAAAAATCACATGATCATCTCAATTGATGCAGAGAAGGCATTTGACAAGATTCAACATCTTTTCCTGTTGAAAACACTTCAAAGGATAGGAATACAAGGGAACTTCCTTAAAATGATAAAGGGAATATATGAAAAACCCACAGCTAATATCATCCTCAATGGGGAAAAATTGAAAACTTTCCCCCTAAGATCAGGAACAAGACAAGGATGTCCACATCACCACTGTTATTCAACATCGTGCTGGAAGTTCTAGGCAGAGCAATTAGGCAAGAAAAAGAAATACAAGGCATCAAAATTGGAAAGGAAGAAGTAACACTACCACTGTTTGCAGATGATATGATACTATACATCAAAAACCGTGAAAAATCCACAGCAAAACTACTAGAGCCAATAAACGAGTACAACAAAGTGGCAGGGTACAAGATCGACGTTCAAAAATCTGTAGGGTTTCTATACACTAGTAATGAACAATCTGAGGGGGAAAACAAGAAATGAATTCCATTTACAATTGCAACTAAAAGAATAAAATAGTTAGGAATAAATTTAACTAAAGAGACAAAAGACCTATACAAAGAAAACTACAAGAAACTGTTAAAAGAAATCGCAGAAGACCTAAATAAATGGAAGGGCATACCATGTTTATGGACTGGAAGACTAAATATAGTTAAGATGTCAATTCTACCTAAATTGATTTACAGATTCAACGCAATACCAATCAAAATCCCAACAACTTACTTTTCAGAAATAGAAAAACCAATAAGCAAATTTATCTGGAAGGGCAGGGTGCCCCGAATTGCTAAAGTATCTTGAAGAAAAAAAACGAAGCTGGAGGTCTCACACTGCCTGACTTTAAGGCATATTATGAAGCCACAGTGGTCAAAACAGCATGGTACTGGCATAAAGATAGATATATCGACCAATGGAATCGAATAGAGTGCTCAGATATAGACCCTCTCATTTATGGACATTTGATCTTTGATAAGGCAGTCAAGCCAACTCATCTGGGACAGAACAGTCTCTTCAATAAATGGTGCCTAGAGAACTGGATATCCATATGCAAAAGAATGAAAGAAGACCCATATCTCACACCCTATACAAAAGTTAACTCAAAATGGATCAAAGATCTAAACATTAGGTCTAAGACCATAAAACAGTTAGAGGAAAATGTAGGGACATATCTTATGAATCTTATAATTGGAAGCGGTTTTATGGACCTTACACCTAAAGCAAGAACACTGAAGAAAGAAAGAGATCAATTGGAGCTCCTCAAAATTAAACACTTTTGATGCTTACCTGCCATGCCCGAGGACCCGGGTTCAATTCCTGGTGCATGCCCATGTTAAAAAAAAAAAAAAGCCATAAAATTAAACACTTTTGTGCATCAAAGAACTTCATCAAGAAAGTAAAAAGACAGCCTACACAATGGGAGACAATATTTGGAAACGACATATCAGATAAAGGTCTAGTATCCAGAATTTATAAAGAGATTGTTCAACTCAACAACAAAAAGACAGCCAATCCAATTACAAAATGGGAAAAAGACTTGAACAGACACTTCTCAGAAGAGGAAATACAAATGGCCAAAAGGCACATGAAGAGATGCTCAATGTCCCTGGCCATTAGAGAAATGCAAATCAAAACCACAATGAGATATCATCTCACACCCACCAGAATGGCCATTATCAACAAAACAGAAAATGACAGGTGCTGGAGAGGATGTGGAGAAAGAGGTACACTTATTCACTGTTGGTGGGAATGTCAAATGGTGCAACCACTGTGGAAGGCAGTTTGGCGATTCCTCAAAAAGCTGAATATAGAATTGCCATATGACCCAGCAATACCATTGCTAGGTATCTACTCAGAGGACATAAGGGCAAAGACACAAACGGACATTTGCACACCAATGTTTATAGCAGTATTATTTACAATTGCAAGGAGATGGAAACAGCCAAAATGTCCATCAACAGACGAGTGGCTAAACAAACTGTGGTATATACATACGATGGAATATTATGCAGCTCTAAGACAGAATAAACTTATGAAGTATGTAACAACATGGATGGACCTTGAGAACATTATGCTGCGTGAAACTAGCCAAAAACTAAAGGACAAATACTGTATGGTCTCACTGATATGAACTGACATTAGTGAATAAACTTGGAGTATGTCGTTGGTAACAGAGACCATCAGGAGATAAAAATAGGGTAAGATAGTGGGTAATTGGAGCTGAAGGGATATGGACTGTGCAACAGGACTGGATACAAAAACTCAGAAATGGACAGCACAATACTACCTAACTGTAATGTAATTATGTTAAAACACTGAATGAAGCTGCATGTGAGAATGACAGAGGGAGGAGGGCTGGGGACATAAATGAAATCAGAAAGAAAGACAGATGTTAAAGATCGAGATGGTATAATCTAGGAATGCCTAGAGTGTATAATAATAGCGAAATGTACAATGTACAAATTTTAAAAATGTTTTGGCATGAGGAAGAACAAAGGAATGTCATTATTGCAGGGTGCTGAAAATAGATGATAATTAATACTTTAAAATGTCACCTTATGTGTGAGACTAAAGCAAAAAATGTTTATTTGTTACACAATTTAGATTTTGACTAGAGCATTTCCTAATATAACTCATATAGATAGTTTGACTGAATGTCATAAGTACTTGGAATCTCAGGTAGCACATGAGATTTTGTTGGTTTGTCCAGAGTGATACCCCGATGAATCCCAGAATGATTTGATCAGTGACCGGAAAAGTATTTGCAAGCCCCCTTCGGGGAATGGTGAGAGTGGGGAGAAATTCAACTTCCCCAAGTTGAATTCTTGATATTCTCACAAGCAGTGTGAACAACCAAAGCTATAGGCTGAGCCCCCAGTCTTGGTGTTTGTTCACATGAAACTTAACCCCACAAAGGATAGGTCAAGTCTACTTAAAATTTAGGCCTAAAAGTCACCCCCAAGAGAGCCTCTTTTGTTGCTCAGATGTGGCCCCTCTCTCCAGCCAACACAACAAACAGTCTCACCACCCTCCCCCTCTCTGCATGGGACATGACTCCCAGGGGTGTGGACCTTCCTGGCAACGTGCGACAGAGATCCTGGAATGAGCTGAGACTCAGCATCAAGAGACTGAGAAAAACCCTAGAATGAGCTGAGAATTAACATCAAGGGATTGAGAGAAACTTCTCAACCAAAAGGGGGAAGAGTAAAATGAGACAAAGTGTCAATGGCTGAGAGATTCCAAACAGAGTTGAGAGGTTATCCTGGAGGTTATTCTTACGCATTAAGTAGATATCAGCTTGTTGTTCAAGATGTAGTAGAGAGGCTGGAGGGAATCGCCTGAAAATGTAGTGCTGTGTTCCAGTAGCCATGTTTCTTGATGATGATTGAACAATGATATAGCTTTCACAGTGAGACTCTGTGAATGTGAAAACCTTGTTTTTGTTTTCTGATGCTCCTTTTAGCTACTATATCAACAGAAGAGTAGAACATATGGAATAAAAATAAATAATAGGGGGAACAAATGTTAAAATAAATTCAGTTTGAAATAGTGGCAAATGAAAGCAAGGGGTAAGGGGGTATGGTATGTATAGTCTTTTTTTTCTCTATATCATTTTATTTCTTTTCTGTTGTCTTTGTATTTCTTTTTCTAAATCGATGCAAATGTACTAAGAAATGATGAATATGCAACTATGTGATGATATTAAGAATTACTGATTGTATATGTAGAATGGAATGATATCTAAATGTTTTGTTTGTTAATTTTTTTTATTAATAAAAAATTTTTTTTTAAAAAAAGAATCAAAGCTACTGGAATACAGCTCAACAGTTTCAGGTATTCCCCTCCAGACACTTCAATACACCAGAAATTAAAAAGGGATATCCACATAATGCATAAGAACAACCTGCAAGATAACCTCTTGACTCTGTTCAAAATCTCTCAGCCACCAAAACTTTATTTTGTTTAATTTCTCTTTTCCCCCTTTTGGTCAAGAAGGCCTTTTCAGTTCCATGGTGCCAGGTCCTGGCTCATCCCAGGAGTTCTGTCCCACACTGCCAGGGAGATTTACACCTATGGGAGTCATGTCCCAGGGAGGAGGTAGGGCAGTGAGTTCACCTGCTGAGATGGCTTAGAGAGAGAGGCCACATCTTAGAGCAAGACTCTAAGACCATGTGGTGACTCATTTTTTTTAGCAAACTAGCCCCAGCTTCTTGGTATGCCCATCTGAAGTTTCCAAAGAGTAGCAAGAAAGGGTAGAACCATTGTGCAAACACTTTATAAGTCTCTACCTGTGTCACTTTTACTTTTTTTTTCACTTTTTTTTTCATTGACCAGATCAAGTCACATGGCCTAGTTCAGAGTCAGTGAGGGAAAGGGATGCATACAGAGAAGGTAATCATTATTACCATTTTTCAAAAAATGTAGGAGAGTTGGGAAGGAGGGAGGGGTAAAGAGAAAGAAGAAAAGGGAGGGAGACCCAGGGACTCTGAGGGCATGTCGCCTCTGTTACCAAGGTCTGTCACCATGTCTAGGAGAGCAGGCTACAAGCATAAGCTCAAGTTTGCAGCAGCCCAGTGCTCCTGTGGAAGCGCCTATGGCTACATCTGGGTTCGCAGTAACATCTTTCGCATGTACACGTTCTGCCCTTTGTAAAGTGGCTTCTACTATGGAAGAAAAAAACATTCTCTTATCCACCCCCTCAGCCCAACGCAGGAATTTTATTCTTTTTCAGTGAAACCTGCTCTCCCTAGCTGGAAAGTTGTTGAGTAACTCTGGATTTTGTTGCCCAGAACATTATTTTCTTTAGCCCCCAGCCCCCTGTCAGCAGTAGAGCTGTTCTCCTGACTGCCACGTGGGCTGCGAGCATGACTTGGTCCTGACCAATCAGAGAACCTCCTCCCTGTGGCCATAGTGATTGGTCCAGGATGACCATGTGACTCAAGCTGGGCCGACTGACCTCCTCTGCAGTACTATTTTTGCTGAAGCTGTTTGGACAGACGTGTGATCCGAAAGAACACAGTGCTGGTAGAATATGAATTTGAAACTATATAAAATAGGAGCGAATGCGATCGAAGAGCAAAGAAATAAAAAGATATGCAGAACCAAGAGATGGAAATGGTGATATTGTTCGAGACCTGGATCTAGCTACTCTGAAAACTACACCATAAAAATGCAGTTACAATAGCAAATTCCTTTTTTCACTTAGGTACTTCAAATTGAGTTCCTACCACTTGTAACCAGTGTCCTAACAAATAGACTCTGCTGAAGATCAAGCAGAAAAGCTCCTTTTCCAGGTAGGGTCAGGTAATAGTGGGAGCACTTTGTTAGGTTCAGCATAGGCTGCCATGGAACTCCACCCCCACTGGGCCTCTGCTCATTAGGAATCCCATCATTAGGAGAGGGTTAAATGTCTTGTATATTGTGGATTGTCAAATGAGTAAAAGCTAAAACCAAGAGATCAAATTACCATGTCAATAGCTTTTATGGATTCACAAACACCACCTCTACTGCTTTAATTTTTCCTTCCCTACTTAGATCCCTTCATCGAATCTTAATTTGGAAAGCACTTATTGAACCAAAGCTTACATAAACTGTGAACTTAGCTGGTTACATCAACTTTCAACATTAAACAGACTGTCCAGTGCTTTGGACACCAGAAGAATATGAATCACAGGGCAGCTTTCTCAGGAATTATTTCTTAACTTAATTTGGGCATCACTCAGTAGGAAAAGAAGCTAAATCAGACCCGATATTAAACAGAGCTCTGAAGATATAAATAACTAAAAAAAAAAAATTAAATTAAAAAATCAAGAATCACCGTCTCATTAGTAGTAGGAGAGAAAATGAAGTGAAAAATAAGGAGGAAAAGACCAGACTGTGAACTTTTGAAGGAAAATGTTATTTGCAAGTGAGAGACATTGAATAAAATCGAGTACAATGAGATGCTCAGTGATGGCAACATTAAAACACACACACATATACATAAGAGAAGCTATTTAGAGAAAGAACTAATTATGAGATGCTTGACAGATATAAAATGCCACCTGAATGGAAAGCTAATAAAGTAGGGTTTTAATTAGGCTTTTCACTGAAATATAACCATATGTATTGGTGATAAGTTTTAAACATGAGAATGTTAGTACTAAGAAGTTTTTTCACAAGATGATAAATCAAGAAATAGATGAGTTCTTTTAAAAGATTTTGGTGACAATCTAAAGTATCAAGAGCTAAGTCTCATCCTAGGTTTTGACTTTTATGCCCAAATGCTTTGCAAACTACCAGTCACCTTGAAGGAATGGTATGTTCTACCTAATCTCTCTGATACTAATTAGAACATTAATAAAATAAAATGTAGACCTTCTCTAAACCCTTCTAAAAACATATCCATAAATGGATAAACCATCCATTTGTCAACTTGCATTTATTTTTTAAAAATGTTAGCTGATAAACTTTAAGCATCTCTATATGAGCTTTTGGTTTATTGAGTCAAGAAATTCTACCCATGTAAGTTCTATGTACCTCTGCTTGTTGTATGCTTGGGATATCTAGGATGACGGAGTGGTGAATGAATTAATTATCATTGACCATTTTCAATAGAGTTAATATTCTGGATATAAAGTCCTAACTTTAATTTAGAGACTCACTTATTTATTGAGACTCTACATTGCACAAAGAACAAGTCCAGGCACTAGGGATACAAATCTCTGTTTAAGGAAGGGCTTATTTATATGCTTATGGTGATAGGGATGTCTTCATTTGCTGGATGGGTTATTGCTGTAGCTTCCTGTGGCAGAATAGGGAGTTAACTGACTTGAGAGAGAGCTTCTTTTTTTTTTTTTATACTAAGCTATTTACATTTCCCAAGGCTGACCTTGAGTCTTTCTTTTTCCTTTCTTTCCTTCCTTCCGTCCTTTCTTCCTTCCTTTCTTTCTTTTCTTCCTTCCTTCCTTCTTTCTTTTCTTCCTTCCTTCCTCCCTTCTTTCTTTTCTTCCTTCCTTCCTTCCTTCCTTCCTTCCTTCCTTTCTTTCGTTCTTTCTTTCATTCGTTCTTTCTTTCTTTCCTTCTTTCCTTCCTCCCTCCCTCTCAGCCTTCCTTCTTCCACTAGAGGAAGTAAAGTGAAATACAAAAGGCCTTATAGCCTGGAACACCAACTCGTTCCATTTCCCTATCCCATATTACTGACAGCCCCTTCCAACATGAAAAAGTTAGAATGGGTATAGCCCAAATACCCCTAAAGAGTGGAAGAAAGATCAAAGGTGATGATGGAGTTATACAGAGAAGTCGGGTTCAACAAATGAGTATGAGTGCTGAATTATTATACTGATATTCCTTTTAACCGCCAGTACCTTAGAGTGCACAGAAATATAAACATAAAATTGTGGAACTGTAACCCATTCCAAACTCTGAAATCTGTTCTACAACTAATTTTTGCAATGTACTTTGAAATCTATTGCTTTTATGTATATATGTTATTTAAAGAGAAGGAGTTAGTATAACAGAAAGATTGGATTTAACAGATGAGCATGGCTGCTGAATCATTATATTGGTGTCCAGTGTATGGAGCAGCTAGAAGAAGAAACAAAAACCGTGGAACTGTAACCCATAACAAATTTTAAAATCTATTCTATAACTACTTGTTAAAACGCACTTGGAAATTTATTGCTTTTTGTGTATATGTTATATTCCACAATTTAAAAAAACATTAAAAAAAATGGCCTATGGCACAGAGGTTCAGAGTGTGGCCTGTAGAACTGGCCTTTCTGCTTTCTCATTTAGTAGCTGTATGGCCTTGGGCAAGTGTCTTATTAAATCATTCTGTGTCTCGCCTTCAGGAGTATGCAACTAGGATGACCGCGATGGTACTCACTTTATAGGAATGACATAAGGATTAACTGAGTTAATATGTGTAAGTGCTTAGTGGGGTAGCAATGATTATTATTGGCCAACCAATCATTTTTAGCTACAATCATCTCCTACATTTCTTATGTCTGCAGAGAATTTTCTCAGATGTAAAGCTTGTCTATATTGCGTTCCATCTAAAGCATATGGAGCAGGGATGGGAATGAGAGTCTAAATTCTGCCTTCGACTGCTTTGATTTTTCTTTTTTCCAGCTGCTTTAAATTTTGAATTAGTAGTGAATTCATTTACTAACAAATATAATAGTAATAGTACTCTGGTCAAAGGACTCAGCCTGTTCATATCAAAATGGGTACCTTATAATTTACCATTTTATATCACAAGTTGGTACTAATGATAAACAAGTTAAGGGTATTAAAAATATATATTTGGAGGTCAAATGAAAGAATTATGACTAATGGCACATAATGTAACTATTTTTCTGATAATTGTTACTTTTTTCTTCCTTTCGAGTTTAGGAAGACTAGATTAGAGATTGAAATTTGACCCTAAACCCAAGAGAATGAGGATACAAAGAGAATTTCTCAACTAGAATTTGGCAAGTTCACCATGTGTTTTGGTTTGCTAAAGCTGCCAGAATGCAATATACTAGAAATGAAATAGTTCATTTTATTTTTTATTTTTAAATTTTTTATCTTTTTTATTGTATAATAGGTCATATATACAAAGCAAAGAGAGAAAAAAAGCAATAATTTTCAAAGCGCTCTTCAAACGTAGTTATAGGACAAATCCTAGGGTCTGTCATCTAAGATTTTTCCTTCTAGCTGCTCCAGAACATTGGAGGCTAGAAGGAATAAATATTTTTTGATCATTGCAATTGACTTTTTTTGTGTGTGAAAAATAACATATATACAAAAAAGGAATAAATTTCAAAGCACAGCGCAACAATTAGTTGTAGAACAGATTTCAGGGTTTGGCATGGGTTACAATTCCACTATTTTACGTTTTTACTTCTAGCTGTTTTAAGATACTGGAGACTAAAAGAAATATCAATATAATGATTCAGCAATCACACTCATTTGTTAAACCCTACCTTCTTTGTATAATTTTGTATAATTCCACCATCACCATTGATCTTTCTATCCTGCTCCTTAGGGGTATATTTGGGCTATGCCTATTTTAACTTTTTCATGTTGGAAGGGGCTGTCAGTAATATGGGGTAGGGAGATGGAACTAGCTGATATCCTACAGAGGCTGGGCCCTCTAGGTTTCAGGACTTATCTGGTCCAGGAGCCCATCTGGAGGTTGTAGGTTTCTGGAAAATTACCATAGTGTGTGGAACCTTCGCAAAATCTTATATATTGCCCTAGGTGTTCTGGCTGGTATTTGGGGTTTGGCAAGTTATGATTGGTGGCAATATCTAACTGAAGCTTACATAAAAGTGACCTCCAGAGAAACCTTTTGACTCTATTTGAACTCTCTCTGCCACTGATATCTTATTTCTTACACTTCTTTTTCCCCCTTTGATCAGGCTGGAATTGTTGATCCCATGGTGCCAGGGCCACACTCCTCCCTGGGAGTCATCTCCTATGCTGCCAGGGGGCTTCCAGCCCTGGATGTCATGTCCCACACAGAGGGGGAAGGGCAATGATTTCACTTGCAGAGTTGGGTTTAGAAAGAGAGAGGCCACATCTGAGCAACAAAAGAGGTCCTCCAGTAGTAACTCTTAGGCATACTTATAAGTAGGCTAAGTTTCTCTCCTACATACATAAGTTTCACAAGAGCATAGTCTTGCTTTTTTTTAAACATTTGTTCCCCCTATTATTTATTTATTTTTAATGCATACTTTTTATTGATTGGTCAATATCATAGATAAAATGAGCATCAGACACAAGGTTTTTACAATCACATAGTCACACTGTGAAAGCTACATCATCATACATTCATCCTCAAGAAACTACTACTGGGACACAGCTTTACAGTTTCAGGCATTTCTCTCTAGCCTCTCTAATATACCTTAAACTAAAAGGGGATATCTATAAAATGTGTAAGAATAACCTCCAGGATAACCTCTTGACTCTGTTTGAAATCTCTCAGGCACTGACACTTTATTTTGTCTCATTTTTCTCTTCCCCCTTTCAGTCAAAAAGATTTTCTCAATCCCTTGATGCTGAGTCCCAGCTCATTCTAGGATTTCTGTCCCACGTTACCAGGGAGATTTACACCCCTGGGAGTCATGTCCCAGGTAGAGAAGGGGAGGGCAGTGAGTTTGCTTGCCGTATTGGCTGAGAGAGAGATAGGCCACACTGAGTAACAAAGGAGGTTCTCTGGAGTTGACTTGTAGGCCTAATTTTAAGTAGGCTTAGCCTATCCTTTGAGGGGATAAGTTTCATATGAACAAAACCCAAGACTGAGGACTTGGCTTATTGATTTGGTTGTCCCCACTGCTTGCCAGAATATCGGGAATTCTCCAAATGGGAAGTTGAATTTTCCCCTGTTCTCATCATTCCCCCAGAATGGTTTTTAAAAATAGAATTCATTAAGTTGTAAGTTTACAGCTCTAAAGCCATGAAAATGTTCAAATTAAGGCACCAACAAGAGGGTACCTTCACTCAACAAAGGCTGATGCCGTTCAGAATACCTCTGTCAGCTGGGAAGGCATATAATGATCTAGCATTCTTTCCTTGTTTCTCATTTCATAAGGCTTCCCTGGGGGCATTTTCCTTCTGCATCTCCAAAGATCTCTGGCTGTGTGGGCTCTGAAGCTTTCTCCAAAATGGTTCCCCCTTAAAGGAACCCCACCTTGAATGGGTGGAGACACATCTTCATGGAAACCACCTAATCAATTGGGCAGTCACATCTCCCTGGAAATACTTCATTAAAAAGATCCCATCTAATAATATTGAATCAGAGTTAAAGAACATGGTTTTTCTGGGGTATACAACAGTTTCAAACCAGCACATCATGCTTAGAACAGTTTTGAAGAGAAAGACAATTTAATGAGCTCTGAAACTTACCTGAATAGTGGGATAAAAGCTACAAAAGATGTAGTGTTAAGCAGTGTGAATTGATTTTTAGACAGTTTGTTCAGGATACAGCCTAGTAGTAATAGCTTTCTTCTTTACTGTGATTAGCCAGAAAAAAAAAACCCAAAACACCAAAACCTTTCTTTATTAGCTTCTCCCCTGATCTCCTTGGAGGAAATATTCCAAGGTCAGTTGTCATTTCATCATACTATCCATAAGAAAATCGACTTGTATTCTCAAAATCAATTCAAAGCGGGAAAGAGGGCAACCACATTGTTTTTGTTCCCAAGCTACCAGCTAGATTTTATAAAATGCGAGATAAGCATTCAGTATTAAATTTTGGCCATGTTTCCTTTCAATCGAATTTCTAAAGTACTATGATTTGATTGTTACCTAGAAATGGAGTCCACCTGTTATACTCTTTAAATGGCAACCATGGCTGAAATTGTGGAAATAATGCATTGCATTTTACAGGATATGGCCTCTACTGATTAATGTTACTCCAATACTCTTTCAGACTTTGGGAATCTTCTGCCAAGTTTAAACAGTGTAGAGCTAAGAAAAGAAAGACTCTGGGGAAGAGAAAATGAAATTAACTTCATAAATCCTAATTTGGAAGGGAGAAAAATGACAAATAGAAGAAAAATGCAAATGGAACATAGGCAAACAGTTTCCTGAAGCTGAAAGATGAGTAATAAAAATATCTTGTATCACACTAGAATATCATATTCTACATTATTTTTCCATTCTTGGAGAGATAAACAAAAATTACCCTGTGAACTAAAACACAATGCTGTAACATGCAAGTGAAAAGTTAATGGAAATTGCCTTCTCCTCCTCACTCATCCCCGTGTAACTGTTAATATTTCAAGGGAGAACCTTTTTTGGGGGTGACAGGGGAGACCATGTCTACAATCCTTAGCACTGATTTCCTGAGTGCTAAGTAGCATTAGTCATACACCCTCTTCATGCCCATAAATGGAGGATAAGCCTTCACTGATGTTATCAGACGGATTTAAACAAAGCATGTTCAGAGAGAACCCTCAGAGCCAGACTGACAGTAGTACTCCTGCAGCAAACCCTCACCAACAGAAGCATGCTTTGTTTCATATTACACCTGGGTGCACACTGCTAACAGATATGTGTACAACAACTCGCAATGGCTGTACACACAGAGGTTAGGGTGTGATGGACAGCTGAGGGCAAGGTACTTGGCGTTAAGAAGAGATTACAATTTTTTGGTGACTAATTTCAGAGTCATCTTAGATTACAGCAGCCATTCATTTGCTCATTCATTTATTCATTCATTTACCTTAGAACCTTCCAAGCGCCCACATGAGCCAGCCGTTGTGCAAGCTGGGTAATCCTTCTGAGGGAAGAATTCAAAGAGTTTTCACCCTTCAAGATGATCTCAGCTAATTTTTAAGCAGGGTTCATAGGAAGAGAATCTGCTTTAATTTTTAATACTCCGCTCTTACTTATGCCAGAGGAAGGCAGTTTGATAAGGTGAATGAACTAAGAATGGGAAATCCTGGGTTTAAATTCCAGTTTTACCATAAAGGGACAGTGTGACCCTGAGTAAGCTACTTGACCTCTCTGGGCCTCACTTTCCTATTTTAAGAAACAAGTGGGTTGAACTTGACTGTTAAGATTCTTTCCATCTCTAAAATTCTTTTATTCTAGAATGATAACACATTCCACAAAGTTTTCCGTGTAACCAGAATTAGCCTTTGATTTTCTAGCTGAAGTTTCCCTTCTGCTCTCTTTGATTGTTAACCAAATATGAACATGAAGCAATAACATTTTGTCACAGCCAACAAATTGCCCTTCCACAGGGTGACCTTTGGGGGTCAGGCCACCCATTACAATATCTAAGTCCAAATGCAATGGTATGACCAACTTGTGAGCTGGCAGTCTGCCACCCAAGAGGATGGAAATGGTTGTAGGCGGCCCAAATTCTTGGCTGGTACATTTTTAATAAACAGAAAATAGGAACAGCATTTTCCACTTGGACTGCTTAATTTGGTGCCCATACCATTGGAACATTTGCTGTTAGGATAAAGATGATGCGATGTATCACTTATTTAGCACAGGATAGATTAACTTTCACAAATGAGAAGTAGGTTATAGAGTCATCTGTAAGGAATTTTTATCTCTGCCTCTTGTCTCTGGCAGGAGATAGTTTGAGTCATTATAGCAAAATCTCCTCCCCTTTTGGCCCTTTGAAGGAGTTTTCTGTGAAACTTAAGCTCTGTTGCATTTACTGTATTGCTATGAATGGACTAAGGCAAATTGGTGTAGATTCTTTGTGGTTCAATATGTCTTATTAATACTTTTCCAAGATGATCCAATACGTGTTATTAATACTTTTGCAAGAAAAAAGCCTCCCCAGCAAATGTTTTTTGTTTATTGAAGAATAGTATTTGAGGTGCATATGTTTTAACCTACAGTGAGTAATTTATGTTGACAATGAGCCTCAGAATAGCGATGATTTTAAATCATGCCTATTGCACTAACTACTCTAATTATCTAAGCGCTATAATTCTCTGTCTCTACTTGTAATATGGCAAAAAGGAAATGTGACCAGGAAGAGTGTTTTCTCTCCAGTGCTTGGAGATCCTTGAATAAAATGCTCTCTGTGATGGTAAGCTGTAATTAGAACTGTGGGTGGAAATTAGTGTTCTTCAAGTACACCATGTTTAAAGCAGAAGCAGAGGCCCCCTGCTTGTTACTACCTGAGGCCAAACTGGTCCTGTGCCATAGCTCCAGGTCACTGCTTCCAAAGGGCTGTCGGTTTGAGGCTGTACATTTTCAAAAGAAAATAACTCTACCAAGCTCTAAAACCAGGATGCCATTTATAGTTAAAACCGGACCACACAGTTATATTACAGACAAGCCAGGCATTGATCATGGATGACTATAACTTGTTCATTTTCCATTTGGAAGTGTACATTATCCCAATCTTCATAATTATACTTTGACTTGTACCCCTGTCTTCAAATGAAATACCCAAACTTTTGAACGGATTCCTGGAGTCAGGATAGATCCTCTATTGTGGTTTAGATACTTCCGTAACAGAATCCGGTACCCAAAGATCTTTTCCAAGCTATCCTGTTTTGTATAGAAAACACACCTTACTCCTCTGGACTATAAGAGGGCGAAATCTGTCCAGTTTATATTTAATTTGATTATGAGATTTGGTTTTGGATGCCAAAAAAATTCCCACAACTATAATTTGACTTCCTTCATGACCCCTGTTCAATTAACTTGAAATGAGTTTGCTTTGTCAATATTTAAATCTACCTTTCAAAAGAGGTATTTCAAGATCAAGGTAATGATGGAAAGGTAAAAAAAATTTATTATTAGTTCACCTCTCCCTCCCACCTTCCCGGAATTCCCTTTTGGCTAATGACGCTATAAAGCGATTTCACTGGCTCGCGGATTCTCTTCCTTTCTGGCGGCTGCTCAGCGGCTCCGCGCGCGTCTCCCGGCGCCTGCTTTTCCCCGCGAGGTGGCTGCGTTCGTTCGGCGATGACGTCATCCCTACACGTGGCGTGCAGTCGGCTCGTTCCATTGGTACCGCACGCTGGCATTGCTCGGGAAGACTAGGGCGCAGCCAACAGTGACGACCGTACTTTACATTTTTATCCCCCCATTCCGGAGGGATCCCTGGCACCAGACACTCGGCGGCGCGGGAAGTGCCGCTGGCCGCGGTGACCGCTGATCCCTCCTTACGGTCCTTAGCCACAGGGCCCGCCACGGCCCTGGCCCCTTAGGCGTCCTGGTTGCCGCTTCCCGGACCCTCACCGGTGCCAGCGTGCGCCGCGCCCAGGGGTCCTGGGGGTCTCAGACTCCGCACCCCGGACGCGGGGGAGGCCCGCAGCTCCCCGGCCTTCAAGGCCGTCCTGCGGGAGCGGGAGGCGAGCGGGAGGGGGACGGTGGCCAAGGACAACCCAGGCGAGGTACCCCCCCGCTGCGGACGGCGAGGGGGCGGTGCAGTCCCCAACGCAGTGGTGTGGGGGGGCGGGGCGGGAAGCAACAAAGAGCCTCCGCTAAGCCCCTCGCGGGGCCGCTCCCCCCTCCCCGTTCCCTGCAGTGGGGGGGGGGCCGGGACACGGGCAGCTTGTGGAGGGGGTGGTGCGCCGGGCCCCGTGCCGCCCCCTCGCCCCCGGGGGAGGGAGGGGAGGAGGCGGCGCCTGCGTGTTCCTCCACCGCGCGCCCCGCCTTCTCTTCGGCTCCTCCAGGCGACTCCGGGCGACTCCGGCTCGGCTCCCGCGGCTGCAGCAGCTGCGCACGGCCTCGGCGGCGGGGAGCGCGGGGCGCGCGGGGAGCACGGGGCGGGTGGGGAGCGCAGGGCGGCGGAGCGCGGGCCTCTGGAGCGTGGCCCCGGCGGACACCCCACCGAGGGAGGCTGAGGGAGCTCCCGGGGGAGGGAGAAAAGGAGCGGGAGGCGGTGGAGGCGGTGGCCGCCGGGGACCCGTTCGGCGCCGGCCTCTCCGCCCCTCTCCACCCTGTCCCTGGTCCTTACTCGCACCCCGGCCGGCGCCGGCTTTGTGGAGGACATGGTGTAGCAGCCGCGCCGCCCGAAGGAGCAGCCGCACGCCCGTCTCCAGTCTCGGTTGCGTCCCCCCGGAGGAGCAGACCCCGTCGGCTCGGCGCCTCCCGGTCTCCCGCGGCTGGGAAGCCTCGGCGCCAGCGGCACCATGAGGTGAGGGGCGCGGGCCGGGTCGGCCTGGCCTTTGTGCGTCTTCCCCGGACCCGCCTTCCCTCTCCCGGCCCCAGGCGTCCTCCCGGTCTCCGGGCTCTCCCGCCCCCTCTCTTTGTCCCTTATTTCTTTTTCATTCTTGTCACTCTCCCCACCCCCACTTGCTTAGGGGTCTCACTCCACCTTTTCCTCAATCCTTTTCTTTCACCCAGGATTTTTATCCCTAAATTTTATTTGTTCTTGGCTCCCCAGCCCCACCCCCCAGCCTTTGCAAAACCCGGGAGATGGGGAGGGGTTCGAAAATCAGAGCGTGCATGTTGCTGGGAAACAGGTATTTTTCCTGTATATAAGCACACATTTCATGCGCTTTTGATTACAAAACTCTCGTGTTTAATAAAAAAGGAAGAAAAGTTTGAAAGATCTGAAATCTCTGCGGATAATGAAGTATTGTGATAGGGGTAGGTGGAGGAATTAAGAAAGGTGAAATTTTACGATGGTGGGGGAAGGGAAGGAATTTAGCAGCTCTAATTCGAGGGTGGGTGGGGGATGTAAGTAAGTTGTTTGAGGTGTGTGAGCGAGCGGAGGATGGGAGAGGCGGAATTTGTTTGGAAAACCCTCTTCCCCCTTCCCCTGAGCAGCCTGTGTTGCATTGCAGCAGCCGCTTTCCCCCTTTCCTCTTTGTAATCAATAAAACAGAAGCTAAATTGTGTTTTCAGCCCCAAAGGAAAGAATCGAATGTACTGTCGTAAAATATATTTTTAATTGCAAAGATGAAACATATGGTGTGATATTTTCTCTTTTGTTTCTCCAATTGTGTGAAAGAATAAACCATGATGTGGTGTGTCATTCATTGGAGATTTTTTTTTCAGCTTTTCCTAAGCCTGTTTTGTGTCCATAACCTTCTCTTTTCGGATTGGTGCAAGACTTCGTGAGGATTGGGATTTGGGAGACTGAATGCTCATCCGTTCTGCGTTATCATCCTTGCAGGCCTTCCTTATAGGTTAAACAATTGTGGATAAAGTAAATTGCTGTTTCTTTATTGGAAGAGATAGTCTTACAGTTCATTTGAATTTGAATCTCCTTTGTGTTAAAGATTAATGGCCAACCACTGCCAAGACCTTTATAATGTAATACAGTGAGATTTGAACGATGTAATTCACAAAATTCATTTGCTTTGACAAGAAAATGTCATGTCATTGGGATTGTTTCTCTATTTAAGCAGTTTCAATGTTAAACTTTAGTTTCCACTATTTTTCTATTGAAGCTGAACACTTTTCCGTTTTGCATTTTTATATTTTTTTGTTAACATATTTGTGTTGCGTTTTCACTTAAGCTTACTCTTGAGTTTGAATTATTTTTTTCTATGATTCCAAGTTACTGAGCTTTATGATGGCCTTTAAAAATTTTTTAAATAAGTGCCCCTTTTCCTTGGTGATTTTCAAATGTAGTGGAAATACAATCAGAAAACACAGTTTTTATAAAATATGGTTTGAAAAACTGGAGTCATGTGTTTGAACACTTTACTTCTTGAAAACTCAGTAACTTTAATAAAATACATGTAATGTTTTATCTAGTGATAATATATATTTGTTGATTTCTGCTTTAGAGAATTTAATTCTATAGGGGACTTGCAGGCAGGAAGTTACCAATTTTTTCCAAACCTGGGTAAGAATCTCAATATTTAACAAATATGAAACAGTGAAAAAAAAAAAAGGGCAGTGTGAAGGTGGCTCAATGGCAGAATTCTTGCCTGCCACGCCAGAGACCTATTTTAAACAAAACCTGTTATAACTTGTTTAATTCAGAGGTTGTAAACCAAAAAAAGTTAAAGTTTTAAATTTTCAGTGAAGTTTAACCACTGTTGTGTATAGTTGTCAATTTGTCACTGGTAAATCATCTTCACTTAAAAATTCCTTTTCCAATAAAAAGTAACTTCTAACTCTCAAGCTCTTTTCTTGCTCTATTCCTTACCTAAGTGTACAGAGGGAGGAATCGGACTGTTGCTTTCCGGTAGCATAAGTATAGAATATGGTATGCAGATCTGAAAAGTTTGTTAAAGCAGTCTACAGTAATTCTTTGTAGGCTAATTTTGAATAATTTAAGAGCAGAAAATAGGAATCAGTTATTCACTTTGGAAGGCATTGGATGATTTGGTAGGTGGTTTGTGTAAATGGGGTGTGAACATTTGCCCAGATACCTGTAAAACTGGTATGATCATCTGGTAATGATGCGGCTAAAAGGATCTTGAACTAGTTGCTTTGTCCATGGGATATTTTGGTGCCTTAAGAAAGGGCTTTTCAGATTATACTAATATTTGATTTAGTCTCAATGATTCTTTCAAGTCCTGTAGGACATAATGGTAGCCTATTAAATTGAGTCTTAGTTATATTAAGGGACAGTTTTGATGTTTAAAAGACCATCCAAAAATAGGAATACCTGGGCAGGAATTTCCGCTTCAGCTGGCCAGAATTCTGGAAAGGACATGATGAATATATTGTGGTTAAAGTGTTTGTGTTAAGATCTCTCAGATGACTTTAATTTTAGAAACTGCATGGTTACTGTGATATAAGGTAGTAATCCTTATACAGAAGAAACCTGAGTAATACTTTACATCCCTGAGACAGTTTAGAAGGCATCTTATACATGTAAAGTGCTCTATGCAGAAGTACTTATAGCTTTGCTTATAGGTGAGAATTAAAAAGTGAAAAAATGTTTTTGTTATGCATGTCTTGGAAGTGTTGAGATCCCAAAAAACTACTTTCTGTGTCACATTGGCTATTATTTTTCACTTATGTAATGTTACCAAAGTACAAGATTCACTGTGATTGAGGTAGGTTAGTGTGTATGTTGTGGAGCTTGTCTGATCTAAAATCGTGTTGTATAGCATAGTGGCTAAGAAGAGCTCAGAAGGTTTTAGATTGACACACACCTCGTTCTGTGTTAAATGATCCAGGCTTCCACCCTATTCTGTGACTTTGCTAAGGCCCCATTTTCTCATACAAAAAGGTGTAGTACGATTGTGAGGATTCGTCCAAGCCATCTGTTTCAGTATGTAAGCTTCTGGAATGCAGTATACCAGAAACAGGATGGCTTTTAAAAAGCGAATTTATTAAGTTGCAAGTTTACAGTTCTAAGTCCATGAAAATGTCCAAACTAAAGCATCCAGGGACAAGTACTTTGATTCAAGAAAGGCCTATGGGTCCAGAACACCTGAAAGGCATACTATGAGGTCTGCTAGCTTTCTCTCCTGGCTTCAGTGGCTTCCCTGGGGGAGTTTTCTTTATGCATCTCCAAAAGTCTGTGGCTGTGTGGGCTCTGTTGGCTCTAAAGCTTTTTTCAAAATGGTTCCCTCTTAAAGGGCTCCAATAAGCAACCCCACCTTGAATGGGTGGAGATGCATCTCCATGGAAATCATCAAATCGAAAGTTACCACCCACAGTTGGGTGGGTCACATCTCTATGGAAATAGTAAAAAAAGATCCCACACAGTTCATGTTTTTCACAATCTTTTAAGTTATTGCTGGCCAGGCTAGTACAGAAATGGTTTCCAGGAATTCTACCACTTTCGTCCTGATTCATAAGAATTATGAAATGAAGATGAAGGGTCAGAGGTTATCATGTTTGACACCAGAATTAAGTGGGTCTTAGAGGAGAAACAAGATTTGAAATATATGGGTCCAGAAACTAGGCTTTGGGAAATTCTTCCAAATATCCAATTGTTAACCCAAGGACTTGGTTCAATGCCTAATCAAAATGGAACTTTTCTCATGTTAGAGATATACTCGATTGTGAAATGCATATTATTATCAGCATATATGACTGCTATTCATTCATATGTAGAATGAATGTGTGCAAAATGGAAATTAAATGAGATAAAATTTATCAAAATTCCTGATTCCCGTGTTTATATGGACAAACTGGTAGCAGCATTACAAAATTAAGTTAATCTGTGTGTGTTTACATGTTTTGTGCTTTCCAGTTCTCTACAATAACACATTTTTACTAATCATGTTAAAAGAAAGACTAAATTGTCTTTTTATTCTTATCTTTGGAAAGTATTACGAAATTATGAAAATTGTTTGCAGCTAAAAATATAGGGAAAACTATGAAGGTGTATCAGGAAGTTCATAAAAAGATTTTTTTTTCTGAATTTTGTGATACTTGTGGTATTTGAAAGCTTTAACATTTTTGTAACATTATTTCTCTTTACCTTCCTGTCAAATTTAAAAAAAAAAAAGCTCCCACCCAGCAATATTGAATGAGGATTAAAGGACATGGCTTTTCTGGAGTCCACCATAGTTTCATACCAGCCCAACACCTAATGCTGGATAACCTTCAGCTAGTCACGTTATTTCATTGATCCCAATTTTTTTTCCCCTTCCCCATATGTAAGAACAGGGGTAGTTTTCTGAGTAGTGAGGGTCAAATGATATTAGAAGAGAAGATGCTTTGTTTACTTGTTATTCAGTTATAAATTAATCCTCTTGTTTCTAAGCCTAGTTCTGTTTTAGACTAGTTTCTTGAAGCTTTTGGGCAGTTTATTTCCTCTTTCTGGTCCTTAGTTTGTTCCAGAATGGCAAATAGATTACATTTTGCTTAACCTACTTAGTAGTGACTATGGAGTTGTAGGGACACTAATACTATTTCTGGCTTTAGGAAGGTGTGCCGTGGTTGGTGAGTAATATTTGGGTGGGCCGTGGGTCCTGGAGAGCAGCATTGGGGTGGTGTTTCCTAGAATCCTACATATTAACCATCTGTGATCTGGTTCATCATCCTTATTTTATAGGTGAGGAGAATATACAGTTCTTTAAGATTCCTCCCTAAAGATCTTTTTTTAATGCAATTTTATTGAGATATATATATTCGTACATGCCATATACTCATCAGAATTGTACAATAGTGGTTCATCAGGTAGTTGTGCATTTGTCATCACAGTTGATCTTGAACTTTTTCATTACTTCAAGAAAACAAGGTAAAAATAAAATTAAAAAAGAACACGCAGGACATCCCATACCCTCCTTTCCCCTATTATTTATTTATTTATTTTGTCTTTTTTTTTCTCATCTGTCCATATACCAGATAAATGGAGTGTCAGTCACAAAGTTTTCAGAGACATTTACACCTTAAGAACACTATAGTTACTTAATCATTTTCAAAAATCAAGGCTTTTGGATTGCAGTTCAATAGTTTTAGGTGCTAGCTATTCCCATACTCCGAAAACTGAAAAAGGATATCTATATACTGCATAAGAATAACCCTCCAGAATGACCTCTCAATTCTATTTGAAATTTCAGGCACTGAGACTTTATTTTGTTTCATTTCTCTTCCCTCTTTTGGTCAAGAAGGCTTTATCAGGCCCATGATGCTGGGACCAGGCTCAGTGCCAGAAGCCCAGCCCCACGTTGCCAGAGATTTACACCCCTGGGAGTCCTGTCTCATGCTGCGGGGAGGGCAGTGAGTTCACCTGAGGAGGTGGCTTAGAGAGGCCACATCTGAGCAACAAAAGAGGTTCTCTGGGGATGACTCTTAGGGTAATCATAAGTAGGCTAGGCTTCTTTGCAGGAATAAGTTTCACAAGGGGAAGCCCAAGATGAACTCATCAAATTGGCAGTCGCCGGTGCTTGTGAGAATATCAGGTCTCCCCCAGATGGGGAAGTTCAGTATTTCCACCTTTTCTTCCGGTCTTTAAAGGGGACTGTTCTGGTTTGCTAGCTGCTGGAATGCAACACACCAGAGATGGATTGGCTTTTAAATAAAAGGGGATTTGTTTTGTTAATTCTTTAGAGGAAAGGCAGCCAACTTTCAACTGAGGTTCTTTCTTACGCGGGAAGGCACAGGATGGTCTCTGCTTGTCTTCTGTCCAGGCCTCTGGGTTCCAACAACTTTCCCCGGGGTGATTTCTTTCTGCATCTCCAAAGTCCTGGGCTGAGCTGCAAGTGCTGAGATGAGGTATGCTGAGCTGCTTGGGCTGTGCTATGTTGAGTCTCTCATTTAAGCACCAGCCAATTAAGTCAATCATTGTTCATTTAGCAGGCACGCCTCCTAGCCGACTGTAGGTGTAATCAGGAACAGATGATGTTCACATGCCATTGGCTCATGTCCACAGCAACAAAACTAGGTGCCTTCACGTGGCCAAGTTGACAACTAAATCTAACTACCACAGGGACTTTGCAAATACTTTGGGATCTTCTGCCCACATTACTCTGGTATGTATCGGGCATTACACCAACCTGTACAAACCAACCAGATCTCATGCCCTATTCAAGGTTCCAGGAAGTTATGGTGTTTGAATAAACTGACCATTGGAATTAAATTACATAGTATGCTACCAAAAATAGAAATTTTGCACCAAATAAACATGTCTTCATTTGGTCTCACAGACGTTGAGGTTTTAGAATGGTCAGTATCATCCTTTACCCTTTAGTCTGATTTAACATAGACCTACCTAGATCAGCTTCAATCATATCTGTAATGAAGTCTGATCACTTTATCGGTGTTTTTAACAGTTGCTATGTGGAGCAATGCTGACTTTCATAGCTGCAGAACTTTACTTCTGAGTCTTAGCTTCCTAAAGATCTTTGAAATACTTTTTGTGATTTTATTGATTTATTAATGGTAATGATACAGTTTTTTTTGTAACATGGGCAGGCACCAGGAATCGAACCCAGGTCTCTGGCCTGGCAGGCGAGAACTCTGCCACTGAGCCATCATTGCCTGCCCGATAATGATAAATTTAATGCACATTTTAGTGTATAGTACAATCAAGCGTCAGAAGGGCTGGGTTTCATAGCCGACTCATTAATTGAACAAACTGGTAAAAGTTGAGATAATTCTATTTCACAAGATTGCTGTGTCAAGTGAGATATCCATTAAAGGATACAGATTAGGGTCTGTTTTCCCGTGGGTCTTCTTTTATACTTGTAACTGTTAGAGGCGTAACTTTCCCAAAGAGGTTTATTTTCGGGCAGGGCTCAGAGCTTCATTTTTTTGTGTGTCTGTGCCTTGTGTCTGGATATAGTGGGCGTTTAATAAAAAGTTACAAGGTAAATAAATCTTCAGTTAGAGTCTGGATTAATAGAGAAGATTTGCTGAAATGTTATGTGGTGTTCAAGGTTTTGGATACCTTATTAGCCCTGTTGGAATAAGCTCAATAAGCAGGTAGGCCCCAGTTGGCTGGTGTAGAAGAAATTATGTGCAGGACTGATGGTTTTGGTAACTTACCCTAGACTCAGCTTTACATCCGAGGTGATTGTTTAACTTTTAAAACACCCAGCCTTTGTCGTGAGTGTAAGGAGGATTTGGAAAAATGTGATCTTTGTTTTTATGGGATCGTAGAGGAGGAAATGGATATTTAAATCTCTCCTGTGCCAACTTAAAGTTGTTTCCTTTTTAAAATTTTCTTCCCTTTCTTTGAAAGTGATGGATGGAACTAAGTGGTTGTAGAAGTTAAATAGAGAATCTGAACTGAGGCTTTACCTCAGTGTCTGAACCTCAGTGGCTACTTCCCCAAATAGGCATTTACAAAGTTTTCTGGGTTAGTCATGGGAAGAGGATTCCTTGTCAGACCTGCTGGGAAGTCGTGCCTGACTTGTCAGTCCCCCAGATATTTCTCCATGATCCTGTACATTCTGTATATTTTTTGCTATTGCTTTTACTGCATTGTTTTGTAGTTGTAAGAATCTGCCTGTCCCTGGAGGGCAGGGACTGCAGTTTTGTATGCATGGTACCAGTACAATGCTTGGCAAATAGCTGGTGCCTTTATAAATGTTTGACTTTGTGGTGTTCTTTTCCAGAACCTACTCTATAATGATAACAACCACATTTTTGGAGCACCTGTAATATTCCAGAAATGGCTTTGGGGATAATACAATATTTAACATATAGCACCCATTAATAACTGTTATTTAATTAAACAACAAACAAAACTAGCATTCTGACCTGGAAGACGTGTGGAGTTTGTTTCTTACTCCTATACGTAGCTCAGAAATGACTAAACAGTTAGATCTAGGTTTGTTTAACTCCAGGGTCCTTTAGAGGACACCATGTCTCCTTGGCTTTCTCATTAAATCATGGCTTAATGCAAGGACCATCATTCTGTTTTATAGTTTTTTTGCTCATAGGCCTCATAAATAATTTTGAGCAACAGCTTATGCATCTGTTAGTTTAGTTTATCTCTACTCCATTTAATACCTGCTTCGTTTTAATTCTTAACAGCACTTAAAATACCAATAATTGAGTAGTTTGTGATATTCAGGAATGAAGATGCCAAGATTTTTTCATCAGTGCCTACAATTTTGGTGGAAGAAGCTAAATCTGTATAATGATGAGGTAAATTATAGAAAGGTTTTGTTTTAAGGAACTCTGTATATAGAAGTCATTTACTAAAGGTAAATTGGGGGAGGCTGATTTATGCAAGAGACCTCTTATATCTAGAAGTTTCTAGACATTGGAAAGCTTTTGATTTATGATTCTAGTTAATTAACATGCATCTTTTCCATATAATCCTTTTTGTTGTAAAGCAGCGTACATATAGTTAAGTGTAGAGCTTGCATCATGTGTAGGGTAAAGAGTACAGGCTTTGGAATCATCTCTACTTTAGAATTATCATTTTAATATTTACTAATTGATTTTTCAGTAAGTTGTTAAAACTTTCTGAGTTTCACATTTCTTCTTCTGTAAAATGGAGACAATTTCTGCATTATAAACTTTTAGAGAAAAATAATCCAAATATATAAAACCCTGGAATTACACTTGGCACATAAAATGGGTTTGATAGTGTTAAATCCCATGCTATGAAAGTCTGACATCTCTTCTTAAATTTGCGTTAAGATTGTGAAAAACCATGTAAAATGGTGGTGCTACTTTGGAAAGTAGTTTGGCAGTTCTTCAAAAAGTTAAACTTAAGAGTTACTAGTGACCCAGCAATTTTGCTCCTAGCCAAATAAACCCAAGAGAAATGAAAATACATATCCACTCAGAAACTTGTACATAAACGTTCACAGCAGCATTACTCATAATAGCCATAAAAAGTGGAAACAACCCACATGTCCCTCAACTGATGAATGGATAAATAAAATAAATAAAGTCTTCTCCCTACAGTGCAGCATTTTATCTGTAAAAAGAAATGAAGTACTGATGCGTGCTAAAAGAAGGAAGACCGTTTGAAATCATTATGCTGGAAGGTGCCAGATGCAAAAGGCCACATATTGTATGATTCCATTTATAGGAAATAGGTAAATTATTAGTGAGGAAGTCAGTAGTGGTTGCCAGTTCCCTGGGGGGTGAGGGGAATGAGAAGAGACTGTTAATACGGGTTTCTTTTTGGGGTGATGAAAATGTACTGGAATTAATGACGATGGCTGCACAACCTTATGATTACACTAAAATTGCTATATTTTACATTTTCAAATAGTGAATTTTATGATTTGGGAATTATATTTGAATAAAAGAACAAACTCCCAATTAAAAAAGAATGTGAAAGTATATGCTTGATCACCCTCCTCCCCCCAATCCTTGGATTATTATTATTTTAACTTTTTTTTATTGTGAAATATAACCAATATACAAAAAAGCAATAAATTTCCAAGTACATTTTAACAAGTAGTTATAGAACAGATTTTAAAATTTGGTATGGGTTACAGTTCCATGATTTTTCCTTTTTTTCTTCTAGCTGCTCCAAGACACTGGAGACCAACAGAAATATCAATATAATGATTCAGCTGTCATACTCATTTGTGAAATCCTATCTTCTGTTATACTCCTCTGTCTGTTTAAATAACATATATACATAAAAGCAGTAGGTTTCAAAGCACATTGCAACAATTAGTTGTGGAACAGATTGCCAGAGTTTGGTATAGATTGCAATTCCATAATTTTAGGTTTTTATTTCTAGCTGCTCTAAGGTACTGGAGGCTAAAAAAAAATCAATATAGTCATTCAGCAATCATATTCATTTGTTAAACCCGACTTCTCTGTATAACTCCACCATTGCCTTTGATCTTTCTCCCACCCTTTCGGGGTAAATCCTTGGATTATTAGTTTCATTTATTTACTGGAATAGATAATTTAAGAAGAGGATCTCATCTGATTTACATTTGTTTCTAACATTATTACTTTGGATTAATATTTTAAATTGACATCCTCATGTTTTCTAAAGAAGAGCGTTTGGAGACAAAACCCACTGGGCTTTTTTCTGTAGGATGCCAGGCAGGTGGGGGTGCTCAAGTGGAGACATGGATCGAGTTGCCTTTGGGGGGTCTGAGCACATGTTGGAGCCCCGTCTGCATGGTGAGGGAGAGGCCGTCTCCCTGGTGGGTTTGCTGCGATTTCTTCTCCACTTTGTAAGGCTGCAGACATGACTGCCGAAATGTGATGGAAGCAAATCCTTCCGAATCTTCAGAAAGCGGTTTAATCTGGGTGGTGACTGTCTTGGGTCTGTTTACAGTGTATCTCAAACACCAAGGAAAATCTGTCTTTGGGGAATGAGGTAACCTTGATGACATTTAAAATTGGACTGAGTACTTTGTCAATGGTAGGGCCTTCTAGGACACCTGGCCTTGGTAACCAGTTCATCTGATGATTTGGAGTCAAAATGGCTCCCTATAACTGCTTTGGCATCCTCAATCTCCTGCCCTTTTGATATTTGTGTCATATATGTCAGCTTGGTAGGGGAGAGGCTTTATAAAAGAACCCAAGCGCATAAGCAAAATAAAATGAAGAGCTCTTGAGGTCGAATGTCAGAGGGTCCAGATTGCTTGTTTTACAGTGCAGTGAAGGGATCTTTCTGTGCAGGTTTTATGATTAAAAACTGGTTATATTTGAGTCTTTTTTCTGAAATACTCAGATATCCCCACAGATTCTCATCTCAAGTTGGACTAGTATTGCAAGCAAAATTGTTACTGTTCAACTTTTAACAATTTAAGGTCTATGAATCATAACTTTTTATTTAAAATATGGTTTTTAAAAAGTTTTATTCTTTTTATTGCAAAGTTCTGGTAAAGGAAATAACACGGAAGCTGATTCTCATTTAAACTTTGGCGATAAGAATAGGCTATAGCTCAGTGGTGATAACCTTGGCTTTCCACTAAAAATACAGTTGTTATTATTTTGTAATCTCTTTAATCTTTATATTTGCCATACCTTTATAAAGTGAACCAGTCAATGTTGTCCTAATGTTTGATCAATGTTTTTTTTTTTTTTTAAAAAACTGCTTTTTTCTTTCTATTATAAAGCAGTGCAGATTTTGCAAAGATTTTAGAAGGTATGGAAAGTATGTAACTCAATATAAACCATCTAGATATTTGCCATTTTGATATATATATAGCTTTCTAGACTTTTTTTTTTTAAATGCAGTTTTGGGATATATTCACACACCATACAATCCGTCCAAAGTATGCAATCAGTGGCTCATAGTATCATTAGCTTTCTGGACTTTTTATAATGCATATGCAACCACAAGTGTGCTTGTATATATAGGAGTATATTATTAAAGTGAGATTATACTATTTATAAGTAGAATTATACTATATTATGTATTTTGTAAATATTCCTTCTATAGAATTCTTGTCCCTAAATATAGTTCTATATAATTTTAAGTGACTGCGTGGTATTTTATTTCTTTGGAAGATTTTAAACTACTTAATTCAACTTTTAGGTTTAGACTCTTAGATTTTATTTATTAGCGTAAAGTTGTTCATAGTATCCTGTTATTACCTCTTTTATTTCTGTGAGGTCAGTAGTTATGTCTCCTCTTCCATTTCTGATCTTATTTATTTGCATCCTCTCTCTTCTTCTTTTTGTCAATCTTGCTAAGGGCCCATCAATCTTATTGATTTTCTCATAGAACCAACTTCTGGTCTTATTAATTTTCTCTATTGTTTTCATGTTTTCAATTTCATTTATTTGTGCTCTAATCTTTGTTATTTCTTTCCTTTTGCTTGCTTTGGGATTAGTTTGCTGTTCTTTCTCCAGTTCTTCCAAATGGATAGTTAATTCCTGAATTTTTGCCTTTTCTTCTTTTCTGATATAGGCATTTAGAGCAATAAATTTCCCTCTTAGTACTGCCTTTGCTGCGTCCCATAAGTTTTGATATGTTGTGTTTTCATTTTCATTCGCCTCTAGGTATTTACTAATTTCTCTTGCAATTTCTTCTTTGACGCACTCGTTGTTTAAGAGTGTGTTGTTGAGCCTCCACGTATTTGTGAATTTTCTGGCACTCTGCCTATTATTGATTTCCAACTTCATTCCTTTATGATCCGAGAAAGTGTTGTGTATGATTTCAATCTTTTAAAATTTGTTAAGACTTGCTTTGTGACCCAGCATATGGTCTATCTTTGAGAATGATCCATGAGCACTTGAAAAAAAGGTGTATCCTGCTGTTGTGGGGTGTAATGTCCTATAAATGTCTGTTAAGTCTAGCTCATTTATAGTAATATTCAGATTCTCTATTTCTTTATTGATCCTCTGTCTAGATGTTCTGTCCATTGATGAGAGTGGTGAATTGAAGTCTCCAACTATTATGGTATATGTGTCTATTTCCCTTTTCAGTGTTTGCAGTGTATTCCTCATGTATTTTGGGGCATTCTGGTTCGGTGCGTAAATATTTATGATTGTTATGTCTTCTTGCTTAATTGTTCCTTTTATTAGTATATAGTGTCCTTTTTTGTCTCTTTTAACTGTTTTACATTTGAAGTCTAATTTGTTGGATATTAGTATAGCCACTCCTGCTCTTTTCTGGTTGTTATTTGCATGAAATATCTTTTCCCAACCTTTCACTTTCAACCTATGTTTATCTTTGGGTCTAAGATGTGTTTCCTGTAGACAGCATATAGAAGGATCCTGTTTTTTAATCCATTCTGCCAGTCTGTGTCTTTTGATTGGGGAATTCAGTCCATTAACATTTAGAGTTATTACTGTTTGGATAATATTTTCCTCTAACATTTTGCCTTTTGTATTATATATATCATATCTGACTTTCCTTCTTTCTACACTCTTCTCCATACCTCTCTCTTCTGTCTTTTTGTATCTGACTCTAGTGCTCCCTTTAGTATTTCTTGCAGAGCTGGTCTCTTGGTCACAAATTCTCTCAGTGACTTTTTGTCTGAGAATGTTTTAATTTCTCCCTCATTTTTGAAGGCAATTTTGCTGGATATAGGAGTCTTGGTTGGCAGTTTTTCTCTTTTAGTAACTTAAATATATCATCCCACTGTCTTCTAGCCTCCATGGTTTCTGCTGAGAAATCTACACATAGTCTTATTGGGTTTCCCTTGTATGTGATGGATTGTTTTTCTCTTGCTGCTTTCAAGATCCTCTCTTTCTCTTTGACCTCTGACATTCTAACTAGTAAGTGTCTTGGAGAACGCCTATTTGGGTCTAATCTCTTTGGGGTGTGCTGCACTTCTTGGATCTGTAATTTTAGGTCTTTCATAAGAGTTGGGAAATTTTCAGTGATAATTTCTTCCATTAGTTTTTCTCCTCCTTTTCCCTTCTCTTCTCCTTCTGGGACACCCACAACACGTATATTTGTGCGGTTCATATTGTCCTTGAGTTCCCTGATACCCTGTTCAAATTTTTCCATTCTTTTCCGGATAGTTTCTGTTTGTTTTTGGAATTCAGATGTTCCATCCTCCAAATCACTAATTCTATCTTCTGTCTCTTTAAATCTATCATTGTAGGTATCCATTGTTTTTTCCATCTTTTCTACTTTATCCTTCACTTCCATAAGCTCTGTGATTTGTTTTTTCAGTTTTTCTATTTCTTCTTTTTGTTCAGCCCATGTCTTCTTCATGTCCTCCCTCAATTTATCGATTTCATTTTTGAAGAGGTTTTCCATTTCTGTTCGTATATTCAGCATTAGTTGTTTCAGCTCCTGTATCTCATTTGAACTACTGGTTTGTTCCTTTGACTGGGCCATATTTTCAATTTTCTGAGCGTGATCTGTTATCTTCTGCTGGTGTCTGGGCATTTAATCAGATTTCCCTGGGTGTTGGACCCCACAGGTTGAAAGATTTTTCTGTGAAATCTCTGGGTTCTGTTTTTCTTATCCTCCCCAGTAGGTGGCGCTCGTGGCACACGTTTGTCTACCGGTTCCACCAGTAAAAGTTGCTGTGGGTCCTTTAACTTTGGAAAACTCTTGCCGTGGGGGAGGTTCGGCAGCCGAAGCGGCTTGGAAGAGTGCCAGCCGGCCCGGGGTTCCGAACGCAGGGAGGGTCGCCGGCCACCGCAGCCCGGGAGAGCGCCCGACCGAATTTCCTAGTCGGCCCGGGGTGCCAAGCGTGGCGGGAGGGCACCAGCTGCCGCAGCCCGGGAGAGTGCACTGTTCCCAGCCGGACCGGGAAGTCACGTGTTTGGAAGGGACCCCCTGGTCACCGTTCTCCGCAGTCTGGGGATTTCCGACCGAACTCTCTGAGTTGGTCCGGGGGGCCTCGCGTGGTGGGGGCGCCAGCCGCCGCGGCCCGAGGGGACCGCCTGCCCAATTCTGCCAGCTGGCCAGGGAAGGAGGAAGGGAGGGACTCCGGCCACTTGCCGCCCCGCCCGGGAAAGCCCGCCCCCCTCGGCGATCTCACCGGAGCTGGTTCTCCCAGACAGTCAGCCATTCCAGGATGGGGTACGCCGTCCCTTTGATCTCCGTCGTGGCTCCGGGAGCTGCTCTGTATTGTCTCCACTCCCCCAGTAGCTGTTCTGGAGGAGGAAAGGTGAGGGTGGCAAGGCTGTCGAGGCCGGTAGCAGAGGAGCCGGTGAAGGCGGAAGAGGGCATGGTGGTGGTTGGAGAGCCGCCGGAGCAGGAGGAGAAAGGGAAGGATAAGATGGTGGATGGAGTGCCGCCGGAGCAGAAGGGGGAAGAGGGAGAGGAGGGTGGGCTGGCTGGCGGGGCGTGAGTGCCGCAGCCGGGCCGGCGGACAAAGAGGGAGAGGAGGGCGGGCTGGCTGGCGGGGCGTGAGCGCCATAGCCGGGCCGGCTGACAAAGAGGGAGAGTAGACTCTTAGATTTTAAAATTTGTTTTTGTTAAAAAACACAATACAAAATACTGCTGTGAACATCTTTGGATATGTATTTTTGTGCACAAATCTAATTATGCTTTAAGATAAGTTCTTAAAAGTAAAATGAAGGAATATTATTTAATTCTTTCCTTTTTCTTATTTTTCTACATGCAGCCTATCAGTAAGTCTTGCCAGTTCTACCTCCATTTGCTTCTCTCCATCTCACACTACTCAAGTCTGGGCCACTATTACACTCACCTGAAAAATTATACAGACTCCTCATTTCTGTTCTTGCCCCCCATTCTCCATGAATCAACGAGGATGGTCTTAAATTGATAATCAGATGCCCCTATTCCTCTGCTGAAGCCTTCAATGGCATCTCATTAATAAATTAATTAATTTAAATTAATAATAAAACTAAGTGATTAAGGTCCTGCCTGATCTGGTTCTGTATTTTAGTTCCTCGTATAAGTTTCTGTAGGTGTGCAATGAATATTTGAGTAAATAATAAATGAAATGAAATTACTAGACCAAAGGAAATTTTACCGGTTTTTGAAACACATTACTAAATCAGCAACGGATATGTGGGAGTGTCAATTCCCTCCTTTCCCCCCCTCCATTCTTGCCAACTCTGAGCATTATCAGCCTTTTAAATCTTTGCGAGTCTGATGGGCAGAAGGTGTCATCTCATTTTTTTAAGTGCTATTTGTTTGATTATTGGTAGGGTTGAACATCTCTTCCTGTTCTATTGAATATTGAAGATTTATGTTTTTGTATGAATTGTCTTTTCATGTGCTTTGTCTGTTTTTCCAATGGGATGTTTGTTTTTTTTATCATGAATTATAAATAACTTTAATAAGGATATTAGCCTTTCATAGTGCAGAGATACTGCGTTGATTATCTACTGACATATAGAGTTAGTAAAATGTGTATGTAAAAACAGCTATTTATTTCACTCGATTCTGTGGCTCAGCCTGGTGGTCCTGGTGGCCATTGGACTTATTCTTGTATTTGCCTCCAGTGCTATTGGCTTGGGGCTGGGTTGAGTTGATCTGATGCACCTGTGTCTGTCTCTCTGCCTCCCTGGCCTCCCTCTTGCCCTTTCCTTCCCATCTACTCACTGCCCCACTCAGCCCCCTACATGGCCTCATTTTCAAGGAAGCCCCGGACCCAGTTTTTCACCTGGTAACCGTAGTCTTCCATGAGAACATGTCCAGTGTGCAGTCACACCTGCTTACGTTCTGTTTGCTTATGCCTCCTTGGCCAAAGCAAGTTTATGTAGTCAAGCTTAGAGTCAGTACAAGGAGACTTCACAAGGCCAGATCAAGAGGTATTTATTGGAGACCACGATGTAAAACCTACCGTATAGTATCTTCTAAATTTGTTCATGTGTCTTTTAATTTTGTATTTGGTATGGAAGTTTTATGGCAAATCTATCAGTTTTTATTTTTTATTTTTGGTTTTTGTGTCTTTGGTGTCATATTTTTCCCAACCTAAGGTTATATGTGTATTCGCCTACATTTCCTTCTATTAAAACCTACCATGTAGTGTCTTCTAAATTTGTTCACGTGTCTTTTAATTTTGTATTTGGTATGGAACTTTTATAAAATAAACACCTGTCAGTGTTTTATTTTTTTGTTTTGTGCCTTTGGTGTCATATTTTCCCCAACCTAAGGTTATATATGTATTCACCTACATTTCCTTTTGTTACATTAATGGTTTCGTTGATGTTTAAATTTAAACCACCTGAAATTTAAACATCAGTGTGGCATAAGATGGGAGGTTAATATTTAATTAAATATCAAATATTTAATCACTTGTGAGCATAATTTATTGAATAATCCATCCTTTCCCTACTGATTTGAAATGCTATTTTCACTAGATACTGGATTCTCATAAATACTTAGTTCTGTGTCTTGGATGCATTGATCTTTATCTGTCTAATTCTATGCTAGTGCCTCACTGTTTTAATTACCCTAACCTTATAATGTATTTTAATATCTAGTAAGGCAATTCACTGTTCATTTGCATATATTTCAAAACTTTATTTGCTATTCATTAAATAAGTTCTTTCAGATTAGTTTTAAATCATTTCATCAATTAAAACAAACAAATGAAATAAAAAAGAAAAATTACACTTCCCAATGTATTAGGGGTTTAATTAGAATTGTGTTAAATTAATATATTAATATGGATAGGGAAAAGAATGAACCCTTTTATAATACTGTTTTCTACTTTTTTTCTCTGCTTGTATTCAGATTTTTAATTTCACACTTAGAAAAATGTAGCAACACTAAACAGCAACTAGTTTGATAAGTTTGACATTGAACCTTTAAAGCACTTTAATTTGTAAGTATAAGTAAAGAAGAATATTTTCAAGTGTTGGCTTAACTTTTTTTTGTTTTTTTATTTTTTACATATTTTTTAAGAAAACACTGTGATATACTTAGAACCACCAACAATGGATATCTTAGTTAGCTTAACCATAGGCATATTTAAATAGTGTCCATATAGTCATTGTAAAGCCTGTGTTTGCACAGTAAGTTACAAACCAATTTAAAATCAAGGCAACAAGAAAAAAACTACATATCTGAATAGCAAAGTTCTTAAATTCTAAGTATTAAAACTAGCTTAGATACCATTAATTTGATCAGCTGTCAAAACTGAATGTTCTCAAAATATCAAGTAAACATTTGTTTTTTCAGATGAATTGTCTATATTCAAAATCTTTTGGTCACTTAACATTAAGTGTTTATTTAAATTCTTATAGATTTATTAAGCTGTATTGTTAAAATACATTTGTCAAGGAAAGTTTTTATATATTTAGAAATTAAACTTAAAAAAATTTTATTGTATAACATATATACAACATAAGTTTTCCGTTTTTAACCACGTTCAAATACATAATTCCGTTATGTTCGCAGAGTTGTGCTGCCATCACCATCTAGTACCAAAACTTTCCCGTCAACCCAAACAGAAACGCTACAATCTAAGCCTGAACTCCTCATTCCCTAACCCACCCTGGCCCCTGACAACCTATAGCCTAGGTTAAAAAAAAATTAAACTTTGAACACATTTTTACTATAAATTCATCTGTTCTCATTTTTGACTTAATTTATTTAAAATATATGTACTTGTATTTAAAGTATAAAGCTTGTATTTTTAAGAAAGTTTCCCTTTGCTGATTATCTTAATTCTGCTGTTGGTATTTATCTTCTTTAGTTTTCCTACAGTTTTTGAAATGTGATAGCTAACAGCTAGTGAGTACTTGCTGCCTGGGACACTTTACATATTAATTATTTAATACTCCTCTAATAAACTTATAAGGTAGGAACTGTGGTTATCCTGTTTTACAGATGAGGAAACTGAGGCACAGAGGATGAAGTGACTTGCCCAGAGTCCCCAGCAAGTACCTGGTGCCCCTGGGATTCCATCCCACGCATTCTGGTTCCAGAGCCCCTGCCTTTAACCAGTACTAGGGACTTTCTTTAATGGTTGACTTTTATGAACTGAACTCTATATTTGAGTTTTCTAAACATTATTGTATGAATGAATAATTTATTTTTTGTATGATCTCATATAAGAGATCTTTATTTTCTGCAAATAATAGGTACAAGAACAAGGCCACCTAGAATGAATTGACCTAGAATAGGAGCAACATTTCAGAGATAATAGTACATAGCAGGGGTGGGGAGAAAAAAAGGCTTTATTTGACTTTAATATGGAAAAGTGAAACAAACTTATGAAAACATTCATGTACGGTTGCAACTATGTGTTAAATTCGTGGAACGAAAGGAGAACGAATCAACCATTGCCTTTTTTTGGATAATTTTCTGCCAAAATTATTAGATCGCATGAAACTGTAATCTTTCATGTTATCATGGACTTTTCTAGCATGAGTGTAAGAAAGGTTATATTTGCCAAAATATTCAAGTGCAGGACTTCATTAGTTTTTCCAAGGGTTTCACTTTGACCTTCAGGTTTTTCTTTTGACCTCATATTCTCATTAGCTTTCTCTGATTATTAACTGATTATATCAGTTAAAATGTTTTCAGCTGCAAGTAAACAAACTTAAGCCTGGGCTCCAAGCATGCTACACTCAGTGGTTCATGAACGTCCTTGAAGACCCAGATACTTTTGTTACCTTTGGAGTTGGCTTCACCTTCACAGTGGCAGCAGTTAGGCCATAGAAGTTTCATGCTTCACAGTCATACCCAATAATTCTTGGAGGAAGGAGGACCATTTCTTGTGTTTAATTTACATTGGTCTAATTTACATCTGGCTAAATGCACAAATCATAGGTGTATATACAGCTTTTTTTTTTTTAATGCAGCTTAATTGAGATATATTCACACACCAAACAAATCATCTGAAGTATACAATTATTGGCTCACAGTATCATTGCATGGTTATGCACACAACTCCCTGAGTTTGGTGACTTTTTTACTGTATATACATACCTTTGTGACACCAGCCAGGTCAGGATGCAGAACACACTTCTTCATCACCCTAGAAAGTTCCCTCATGCCCCTTCTCAGTCAGTATCTGTCTTAGTTTGCTAGGGCTGCTGTAACAAAATACCGTAAATTGGGAAATTAATTGCCTCAGTTTGGAAGCTGGATATCCTAAAACGACTTATTGTATCGGGCAGGCCATGCCTTCTCCCAAGTCTTCAGAACTCCGGTGGTGGTTTGCTGGCAGTCAGTCTCTGCCTCCACATGGTGGTCCTTTCTTTCTCCTCCTGTTCTTTCTTCTTCTGTGTCCAGCTTTCCTTTGCTATTTATAAGGACTCCAGTCATACTGGGTTAAGGCCCACCTGAGGTGATTTGACCTCATCTCACAGGGTCGTCCAAGATCCCATTTACAGATGAGTTCACACTCACAGGGGCAGGAATTAGGGCATCTGGTGGGGCGTGATTCACTCCCCAGCAGCATTCTCTTCTGCTCTTCCTTTAGTGGCTTTGCTAGTGGTTGGAACTATTTCTGATCATTTTCAGTGACTTCATAAATGCCTGTGTCTTTTGGAAGGTGTGTATTTTCACTTTGTAGATGATTTGCATCATGTTACCTTGTAAATTGAGAGACTGACAAAGCAGGGTAAAGTGCTCCGAGGTAGAGGCTAATTCTACCCGTGGTGGGATGTTTGAGTGCGGGACTAATTTTATGAATGGTTAGGTCATTTTTGAATATTTTCGTTTTAGGATTGCTTTTATTTCCCTGGACAACCTGGCCACTTGTGGGAGCCTGATAATAGGCCTTTGTACCTACTTTGTTCTCTGTTATACTTTTACAAATATGTTACTTGTGGATTCGCTCATCCAGGCAACAACTGGAGAGATCTGTCTGAAATTCACTTTCGGTTAGTTCAGCCTCATGGCAAAGCACTTCAGTGGTTTCCCATTGCGCTTGGAATTAAGATAAAACTCCACCCCACGCCCTAAGCCCTGCATGATTCTCCTTGCTTTCTGATCCCAAATTACTAAAATGGCCCAGCAAGATAAACCCTTAAAAATGATTGATGAACAGGTTAAGATATGCATGGACGTAGCCCCACCTTCTCTTATCATGCTTCCGTTTAGTGGGGGAAGACGTGATCTGCTCGCGAGGGCTGTGAAGAGAGATTTTGAGGGACAGATCATTTCATTTATTTTTGGTTGATTCTTTTCTAAGTATGGTCGTACACAAGTAACAGTTTCCTCAAGCATTTATGCCTTTTAGCAGCAAATTACCGATGTTAGTACCATTTCATTTTACTTTAAGGAAATCCCTTGAATGCCATCTTTTAATCTAATATTCTCCTATATATGTAAGTCTTTCAAGGTGTTTTCAGTTTGGGAAACGACTGTCAAGTGGAATAGAGGCTTTAAAGCAGTCCTGCTGTTCAGTCTCTGTGAGACCTTGGCTGTTCCCATTCTCACCTTATCTATCTACAAAGTGAGATGAATGTAATTCATTGCTTTCTTTTGAGGTTTGCCATAATACATTTGATGAATTTTTGGGTTTAGTTTATTCTATTTACTGTTCTCCTTGTGTTGTACCATTATTTTTAAAAATTAAGTTCAAGTTTCTGAAAGTGTTCTTCTGCCTTTTTTAAAAAAAACCTTTAATATGAAAGACTTCTTTTTTCTTATTTCCAGGCACTCTAAAGGCAAGCAGCCTGTTAAATTCTTTCAGGACCTATATTTTAAAATGATGCCTTAAAATATTAAAAAATGTTAAATGTTTCAACTTTAGAATTTAAGACGAATTCTAAGTTACATTAAAAAGCAGGCCCTGGACTATAGTTACAACTATAACTTCATACTCAGTTATCTGAAGGTATGAATAAGTGACAAAGTGGCATAACATTTGGAAAAAAATTCTTAGTATGTAATTGTAAGTATAAGGACATCAAATGTTTATTTTGCTTGTTTTTTGAGCTTGAGAGTCTTTAAAATAAGTATCTTATTACCCAGCCAGCAATCCCTTTAACAGTATAACTTTTACAGTTCTTTCCATCTGAGTCTGTAAAACCTAACTCATTAAGGTTTTAAAAGTGAAAATATAAGTGCATAAATGTATGCAGATTTTGGGTATAATAATGAAGTGTAGAGAGTTTATTATTTGTGACTTCGTAATCTTCCCATCACCCATTTTCCCAAATGCTCCCCTCATTTCTAGTCCAGATCTTCAGTAAGGTTTTCTTTCTCCTGACTAAATTTTTGGGATGAAAGGAGGTGAAATACACAGAACACTGAGCCGTGAGCCAGGAGCCCTAATAAGCTTCGGGATTGTTACTAAGCCACATCAGCTTATGCTCATCTATGATGTAAGGGCATTGGACAAGATCTGTATTTTCCAGCCTTTTATTGTAGTGAATCCCTTCTCCAAACCAAGTCTTAATTAAACTCCAGTGTGTGAGACCAGTAACAGTGGGCTTGCTTTGATTCAGTTGGACAGTTGGAGGTAATAGGCCTGGACTGCCAGTTTCTCCTGATCAGGCTCCGGGACACTTTTAAATGCAGTGTGAGATGAATTTTAAAAGGAGGCAACCTAGAGAGCATTGCCTTGAAAATCAAACCTGCAGAAGAACTGAATTTTAAAGAGTTCTGATGGAGTCATAACTAGACTATGTCCTTCCTTAGGATACAGATTTATTCTGCACAGATGAGAAAGAGGCCTTACGTAGCCAGGTGCCATGTAAAGTCTGGGTTCCAGGACTTTGCACAGAGCTGTTTCTCCACAACACCTAAGCCTACCTCTAAAACGGCTTCTCGACCTTGGTGCTAGTGGCATGTGACTCCAGATAACCCTGTGTTGTGGGGCTGTCTGCGATGCAGCAGCATCTGGCCTTAGGGGGTACGTCCTCACTCCCCTCAAAGGACAACTAAGATGTCTCCAAACAGTTGCCAAATTGTTCTTGCAGCAGAATGCCCTGCTTTGAACCGTTGCTCTGATTCTTATGATTTTTAATATTTCAAAATGTTTAACATTTAAAATATTTAAATGTTTTTTATGTTTCAATGAAAACGTGACATGTGCTATTTTCTACTTTCATTACTTAAGATTTATGTGGTTATATAGACTTTTTAAAGGCTGGCCTGGTAACACAACCATAATTTAAAAACTGTCAAAAAAAAGGATATATTCTATTCTAAAAAATCAGTTGATAAACTTTCTAATATAAGCCCATTTGTGAGTTAGAATTACCTAGACATGAAGAGGTCTTTTGGATTTTAATATAGGTGAAATGAAAAAAAAGAAGCGTTTTCAAAGACATTGAACTAACATTGTTAGTTCACCGAGAATATTGAAAATAAATTTACTTCATTGTTTTTTAAAGATCTTTTCATGTTTTTTATTTTTAGTTCATATTTATTTATTTAAATTTTTTATTGTATAATATAACAAATACAAAGCAAAGAAATAAAAAAGCAATAGTTTTCAAAGCACTCTTCAAAAAGTGGTTACAGGACAGATCCCAGAGTTTGTCATGGGTTACCATACCATCCTCTCATAATTTTCCTTCTAGCTGCTCCAGAATATAGGAGGCTAGAGGGCTTAAATACTTTTTTATCATTACAATCGACCTTTTTTTCCTTCTTTTTTTTTTTTGTGAACAGTAACATATATACAAAAGAGCTATAAATTTCCAAGCACAGCACCACAATTAGTTGTAGAACATATTTCAGACTTTGACATGGGTTACAATTTTACAATTTTAGGTTTTTACTTTAGCTGCTCTAAAATACTGGAGACTAAAGGAGGTATCAATTTAATGATTTAGCATTCATATTCATTTAAGTCCACCATCACCTTTGAGCTTTCCATACCTCTCATTGGGGTTGTTTAGGCTATGGCACTTCTAAATTTTTGATATTGGGAGAGTCTGTCATTAATATGGGGTAGGGAAATGGAACTATCTGATGTTCTGTAGAGCTGGGCTAGGTTTCAGGACTTATCTGGACCAAGGACCTCTCTGGAGGTTGTAGGTTTCTGGCAACTTACTCTAGTGCCTGGCAGCCACCTGCATTCATGATTAACTTTTGTGTCTTGATATAAATTTTCCTTTATATATATAAAGTATATATATATAAGACTTTATATATATATAAAGTATATATATATAAGACTTTATATATATATAAAGACTTGATATAAATTTTCCTCTAGTCCAGAAGCTTGATAACAGAAGATCCACAAGGCCCGAGTTCCTGGCTATGGACTGGACCACCACAAGGTGCCTACTGCCACACCGGGTTAGCACAGACCAAATGGATAACTTTAAGTGTTCTTTACTTAGGTATATAAGTAGGTATTTGGTAAATAATAGCTACTGTGTTGGGCATTTACTGATGGCTCAGGCGCCTTGCTAAGCATCTTACATGAGCCATTTCATTTAATGGATTTGAACAAACCACGAGGTATTCTGTCGTCACTGCTGCTGTACAGTGGAGAAAACTGAGGTTTACAGAACATTGGCTAAAGTCGCACTATTGGTAAATGACAGCTGAGGTTCAACCCCAAATCCTGCATAATGATCTTGCTCTTCATAGGCAGCCTCTAATTTTATTTTTCAGTGCTGTGTACGTATTTTAATTTCATTTTCTTTTTCCATTCTTAAGATCACATCCAGTTCTGTCTGAACTCTCACCTTGGAATTTGTCTAGGAAGTGATGAGAAATAAGGCAGACTGGACTGGATTGCGTAAAGCTTTGAATGACAGATAAAGAAACTGATTACTGGGTCCCTGTTGTGTGCCAGATATTACGTGCCAGGTACATTATTTCTTCTGACAGGTACCCTATGTGTGGGTATCTGCTTCACGAATATACCTGCCTGAAGTAAGTGATGGAGCTGGCCCTGTCTCACTCCCAAGCCTCTGCACTTTACCCTACTACTCATCTTCAAAATGATGTGACTTTTTTTCTGTAGATGCCTGGCTTCCAATTTGTAGGCTCTGGGGAGAGCTGTGGAATTATTTTAAAGAATACTTGAACCACTGTGTGCACTAAACATTGTAATTCAAAATGCCAGCCTGCATGTTTCAAGTATATGAAGATGTTGTTATGATAATGTAGAAACTCATTTAAAAGCTAGTAAATTCAGAGTGCTTTTAAATAACATTTTCTCAATCAACATGTGTTAAAAGTGGAACAACTGGGGCGGGCCACGGTGGCTCAGCGGGCAAGAGTGCTTGCCTGCCATGCCGGAGGACCTCGGTTCGATTCCCGGCCCCAGCCCATGTAAAAAACAAACAAACAAACAAAATATAATAAAACAAGAAAATGTTTAAAGATGTTTCCCTGTCTTCCTCCCTTCCTTCCTTCCATCCTTCCTTCCTTCTCTCTGTCTTTCCTTCCCTTCCTCCCTCTCTCTTTAAAAAAAAAAAAAAAAAAAAAAAAAAAAAGTGGAACAACTATTCACGAATAAAGGGCCGTCTCATCTTTAAAAGGTTGAGAACTGCTGTGGTAATTGATCTTATTTGTATTAATACTTTTCTTAGGTAGGGTTTGGCAGTCATAATTTTCTCAAAATAAACCTAGAAACCCCCAAATAATGAAAGCATTTTGAGCTAGGGGAAGAGTAACCTTAATCTTTTAATTTCCTTCTTTAGATAAAGTAGAATTATGTGAAAACAAAACAAAAACTCAAGTTTGTGAAATGTTAGTAGTTACGTATGTGTATATATAGACGAACCATAAAAGTAGTTCAAACAAATTTTAAGTGGGAGAAAGACTTAAATTGTTAGGAAATTATAGTCTTTGCTTCTAAATTATGATTTTAAAAGATAAACTGAAGGGATCAAATTACTTCTTTTAAATTATGAAACATGCTGTGTGGGTATGCTGTTACTTAGGATTTTTAAACAATCAGTTTTTGCAAATGATGGTTTTAAAAGAAATATGGTTCAAAAATGAGCTTTAGCAGTTCTTTGCCAGTACCTAGAGAAGCATTGAGAGTGAAGGCATACCAACATTTTTAAGTTGTAGATAGACTGGAAGTTGAGCTTGTGATTTTATGGTTTTAAAATTTCTATCATTAGACTTCTGGTGTGGATGGTAATCTATGCAGATTCGTTTTTGTATACTTTATCAGCCTTAATGGGGTTAATTGTGCCTTGGCAAATCAAGAAAAGGAGTTCTGTGCTGTTTTCAGACTGCAGAATGTTGTTGCTATGCAACAAACACTGTCCGTCAGTATAGGGTATAGTAAATTGGTATTCTCTGTCCCTTTGCACCACATGCTCATTTTGTAATCTGAGAGAAGTGGTTTGGGGCTATTTTGTAAGGTTTTATTTTAAAACAGGCATTTAAAGATTGTTGTTGCTATTTGTAATTTGTTCTATTTAAGGCCTGTGAGGTCTTTCTGTTTTTGTGCAGAAGATACACTAAATACTTGTGCTCAAACAAATGCTTATTGCTTCGGGTTAGAGTAGTATATTTTTGTTTTGTTACTGTAAGAGGGATGGTATTGCCACCTTTCAAAGAATAAATTCTTTTCTTGAGAATTCAAGTTATATAATCAGAACATCAGCCCTTTACCACAGCACAAATATTATTTTGAAATTTATTTTTAAAAAGTATTGACCCAGTTATTGATATAAGCATTCTAAAAACCTCTTAATTGATAAGGATTATTTTGATAGAAATCCTAGATTTGTAGAGTCTCTTGTAAAATCTGATAGTTTATTTTCTGCCACGAGAAATAAAGTTTTCATGGCAGGTAGGTGATGGAGCCCTTTTGTATCCCAGGTAGTCATCAGAATGCTTTAGATAAATTAACTCATTTAATCTTCATAACAACCCTACAAGACAAGTACTAGTGTTATGTTCCAAATGAGAAAACTGAGGCCCAGAGAAGTCAGGTAACTTTTCCAACAACGCACGTCTAGTCATTAATGGAACCAGGATTGAAACCCAAGCAACCTGGTTTGCCTATGCTCTTGCCCTCTTTTGGGATTACTTTCTTTTCTGTTTTGTGATAGGGGCAGTATTTTTAAATTACTCTTTGAAACTTTTTCAAATAATGTAACACCATGTTTGGAGTTAATGGTAAATAAAATTATACACATTATGGTTAATTTTATCAAAGGAATTCCCTTTTTTCAGTCAGATTCTGGACTATTTTTCATGGTGCTTATTCTAGTTTCATGTACAGAGAATGCTAATTATTTTATAATAGTTTGATAAAAATCTAAATAGGAAGATACATTTCTTATGAGAGAATTGAGTAAGCTACCATCCAAAGTCAAAATTTGGATTGATATTTGGATTGTGATTCTAAGTATTTTCCAAATGGATACTCTTCTTTTACATGAATAATCTAAAGTTACTTGTAGTATTGGCAGTGTAGAATAAAGAACAACAGGCAGGAAGGAAAGGGAGAAAAGAGGAGTTGTTTTGACTTTTTAGTTGATGCAAAGAGATGGGTTTCTACAGACTGCACTTTATTTTTTTTGCTGGTTAATATATCCCTAGTCCCGTTCTTGAAATACCTTATTTTTCCTCTTTGCCACCTCTCCCACCTGCCCCCATCCCCAAGTATTCTGGTAGATCTTCTGCCTTGAGAACCCTGGACCTTTATCTTTCCTGAATGTGTATGTTCCTATTTTGCTCAACCAGAGTTATTCTACAAGCTTTGCATATCAACTCATAATTGCACCAACTTAAAAAGAAATTTTTTCACTTTTTATTTTTTGTGTATTTATATACGTATGATTATATTATGTATTTTCCTTTTGTTCACCTGATGTTTTGTGTTTTCTGTACTTTTTTTTTTGAGGGGGATTAAAGGATTTATTTACCCTGGCAGGAAAGCAAGGGAAATTTCCCAAATCAGCCCCCCACTCCCACCCCCATAGTGATTTTTTCAGTTGGCTTTTTAAAAACTTTAATTAATTAAAAAAATATATATAACAGCAAACAAACAAAAACATTCTTAACATATGATCATTCCGTTGTACGGATATAATCGGTAATTCACAATATCATCACATAGTTGCATATTCATCATCATGATCATTTCTTAGAACATTTGCATCAATTCAGAAAAAGAAATAAAAAAACGACAGAAAAAAATTCATATATACCATACCCCTTACATCTCCCTTTCATTGATCACTAGCATTTCAATCTACTAGATTTATTTTAACATTTGTTCTCCCCTATTATTTATTTTTATTCCATATATTTTACTCATCTGTTGGTAAAGTAGATAAAAGGAGCATCAGACACAAGGTTTTCACAATCACACAGTCACATTGTGAAAGCTGTATCATTATATAATCATCTTCAAGGAACATGGCTACTGGAACACAGCTCTACATTTTCAGGCAGTTCCCTCTAGCCTCTCCATTACATCTTTTTTTTTTTATTTTTTACATGGGCAGGCACTGGGAATTGAACCCGGGTCCTCTGGCATAGCAGGCAAGCGTTCTTGCCGCTGAGCCACCGTGGCCCACCCTCCATTACATCTTGACTAACAAGGTGATATCTATTTAATGGATAAGAATAACCTCCAGGATAACCTCTCGGCTCTGTTTGGAATCTCTCAGCCATTGACACTTTATTTCACTCTTCCCCCTTTTGGTTGAGAAGGCTTTCTCAATCCTTTTGTGCTGAGTCTCAGCTCATTCTGGGATTTCTGTCCCACATTGTCAGGAAGGTCCACACCCCTGGGAGTCATGTCTCACATAGACAGGGGGAGGGCCGTGAGTTTGCTTGTTGTGTTGGCTGAGAGAGAGAGGCCACATCTGAGCAACAAAAGAGGTTCTTTTGGGGGTGACTCTTAGGCCTAATTTTAAGTATACTTGACCTATCCTTTGTGGGGGTAAGTTTCATATGAACAAACCCTAAGATTGGGGGCTCAGCCTATAGCTTTGATTGTTCCCACTGCTTGTGAGAATATCAAGAATTGTTGTTTTCTGTACTTTAAAAAAATACTGCTCATAATTTTATTAGTTGCAGAATTCACTGTAATTTACCTATTTATGTTTAAGTGGCTATTTACATGGTTTAAAAGTGATTTTGTGTAATGAATAATGCTTTCAATGAACCCAGTTTTTTTCTTAATTGCCCAGTAAATCCTTAAGATAGATTTCCAGAAATAGTGTTAGATCTCTGAAGAAATAGAAGCAGTTCAAGAGCTCTTGAATCATTGTTAAAATGCTTTCCAAAAATGTTCTAACAGTTTTCATATCAGTGAGCAAGTATATGGAGTGTCTGTTTCCCCACAGCTAGCAGCAGCAGCAGCAGGGTATGTTTTGATGTTGACTTTAAATCTAAGAAAAGAACTGATTTAAGTCTCTGGGCTTTTGTCCTGAATTACACCTAGAATTATAATTTGGTTGGGTAAGAAGTCAGGAGAAGCGAGGTTTCTGTTACTTGAACTGCTTTTTTTTTTTTTTTTTTTAAAACGTGGGCAGGCACTGGGAATCGAACCCCGGTCTCCGGCATGGCAGGTGAGAACTCTGCTACTGAGCCACCATTGTCTGCTCTCGAACCGCTTTTTAAGTTCTGTTTTGTTGCAGTCACTGCCCCATTAAAGCTTTGTTTAATGTTATGTTCTTTGGGATTTATGAAGTCAGTGACTTCAGCCTATAGCTTTGGTTGTCCCCACTGCTTGTGAGAATACCAAGAATTCTTGTTTTCTGTGCTTTTAAAAAATACTGCTCATAATTTTATTAGTTGCAGAATTCACTGTAATTTGCCTATTTCTGTTTAAGTGGCTATTTACATGGTTTAAAAGTGATTTTGTGTAATGAATAATGCTTTCAATGAACCCAGTTTTTTTTTTCTTAATTGCCCAATAAATCCTTAAGATAGATTTCCAGAAATAGTATTAGATCTCTGAAGAAATAGAAGCAGTTTAAGAGCTCTTGAATCATTGTTAAAATGCTTTTTTTCATTTATTATCTGGAGCTCAGGGGACAGAGCTAGCCAGAAAGCAGAAATTTGGAAATCTGTGCATTATACAGGTGGTAACCAAGGGTTGAATAAGATTGGGCGAGTGGGGGTGAAGAGGAGGAGCAGAGAGAGAGAGTGGGAAAGAGAGAAGAGACAGGTAAGAGCAGAAAGCTAAAATCTAGAGGTGGGGTGGAAGAGGACCAAGAAATAAAGCCAACAAGATAAGGAGAAAACCAAGAGAGCTCAGAACCACGTGGGTAAGGGTGGTTCAAAGCCAGGGTGGTCAATTGTGCTGAATGCTTTTGGGATGCAGAAAGCTCAGAAAAGACCCAAAACTATCAACTTTGAGCAGGAATGCTTTCTCTTGACCTTCCTTCTATTTAGAGGGGGTAAATCTGTCAGTACTTAAATGTTTCTGAATTCTATAGTTTTTAGAGAAAGCCACTTTACCTCCAAAGTTGTTCATGATTTTCTAGCTAAAGAAGTAACAGTACTCAGAGCACATTCAAGCAGTGCCCCCGACAAACCTGATTTCAGATATCTCCTCTGAACCCACTGGAGAATGGAGAGCCAAACCTGATCCTGCCCCAGCATTCAAGGAAAATGTCACTTGAAACACACACTGCTTTGTCTTCTAGGACCCAACTTAAAATAATTAAGGGGCAGTATGAGAGTGGCTCAATGGCAGAATTCACACCTGCCATACTGGGGACCCGGGTTCGATTCCCGGTGTCTCCCCTTGCAAAAAAAAAATAATAATAATAATAAAAAAGAAAAATAACACAGGGGGCTAAAGTGTAAATTGTATCAATATAAAACTTGCGACATTGAAACTAACATCTCATTTTGTAAGCTTTAGATCCTGTCATTTTTCTTCTGCTAGGCCTTCCTGATGAGCACTAAAGTTCTCGTTAAAGATGGTCCTCAACTTTCTTAAGTGAGCTTTCTTATGCCACAGAAGGTATTAATGTTCCATTAAATATCATTGATTTTTCTTAGTCTAGTATTTTATATACCAGCTGACAATCATTTGAACTGTTTATTGCATGGTGCTTCAATTGGTCTACTGCAAGCAGCTCAGTTTTATCAGTGTCTTTGTAGAGCATTGTTTGCATTTATTTGAATGTTGTGCTTTTGCCCTTATGGAAATGAGGGAAAAGAGAAATGACGTGTTAATGATAATACAGTTGAGAGAAGGATGGAGGTCAGTAGGCATTTCAGAATCTTCGGCCTCAGTGGGACTGGACCCTGTTTATAGAGTTAAGCTGCTTGCCTAGGTTTACCAGACAAAATTCTTTTGTTGTCACTGACAGAAACTCAGCTCAAATTAGCTTAAGAAGGACCCTAATAGAGTTCCTAGAATCAAGGTGAAGCAGTCATTCTGTCTCGTAGCTTTGCTTGGTTTTGTTCTTTGCCTGCCGTCCACAGTCTCCCTTCAGTGAAAGTCAAAGGATATTTCCACTAGTCTTTAGGTAAAGGAATCCTGGAGGAGCCTGGTAAGGACACTATTACCCTGCTCCGGTGGGGTTGGGATACTATGATGTATTGGGGAGCAAGAGCTTTCTAAAGTGGAGGAGTGCTGGCATCAGGTATCCACTGTGACTTTCAACGAGGAAGGACAACAGCAGAATTAAGTTATATATATAAAAAACTTAGGAAATATGTCTAGAAGGTAGAGTCTTATGATAAATGAAAATTCAATATTTATTGTATTGGTGATCTGTTAGATTTATAGGACTGAGGGTTTAATGAGTCATATAGCTTGCAGAACTCCTTTTATTTATAAGAAGAAAGAAGGCTGGAGTTCAGCTTTATCCTAAGAACTTTTTTTTTTTAAGTTGGTAAGACAACTTCTCATTTCCTGCCAAATCCCTGAGCAAGTACTTTTTTAAAAATCACTTTTGTCTATTAAATATTGCTTTATGTAAGCCAAGAAAACTAGAATTTGAGGTAGGAAATTACTTAAGAAAATCAGTTTTATCTGTATTTTATATTTATCTTACTTTAAGTGATTGCCTGGAGTTTAGATTTTAGAACTAAACAGTCATCCTCTAATTAGGGATTTCATATTTTTTAGCTCTTGGAATAAAAACCCATTTTTAATTTAAGACTATTGCTCGGCTGTTGTACGTTTTGCCTTCACATGCTTTCGAGGAATGGATTATGTGTGAGAAGAGGGATATTAGAATTCCATGACTGAGCATCCCATATCTGTGTTGTTGATCGTGGTGTTTTCTGGTCACTTACCAGGCTAAGGAAACAGCCAATTCACATCTCACCAGGTTTGGGGGAGCTTGTTCCTTAGTTTTCCCACTTATCTTGGTAATACAGTGATGCAAGACTGTGTAAGATTGTGGCCTGGATGTATGACACCAGAAGGAAAGACAGAGGATAAAGACTGCGATGGTACAACTTAGGAATGCCCAGAGTGAACAATGATGGTGACTAAATGTACACATAAAAATATGTTTTTGCATGAGGGAGAACAAATGAAATGTCAACATTGCAAGGTGTTGAAAATGAGATGATATACAGGAAAAAGCATAGTCAGTGCACGCTAGGGTCTGCAGTCAGCAGTAACAGTGTAATGTGCGTCCACTGCATATAACAGGCATTATGCCAAAACTAAATGTCAGCAGGTTTGGGACCTGGCGGAGGGTGTGGATTCTTTGTGGAATAAAAGGAAATGTCTTCATATAGGATAAGATGGTGAAGGCATGTCAGTTTACTTAGGCTGGATTGTGTGATGTATGAATAAAATAGTTTAACAATGAACAGAGAGAAATAAGTGTTAAAATGTGGAGGAAGAGATGTACCTTTTCACGATTGGGTGGGAAGATGAGAGGTGCAGCCCCTTGGAGGGCAGTGTGGTGGTTCCACAGGGGTGGGGTTGCCATAGGATCCTGCAACCCTGTTGCTCAATATGTACCTGGAGGGACTGAGTGCGGGGACAGGAATGGACATTTGGACATTTGTGCACTGGTGTTTATGGCGCCAGTGTTCCAGATTCACAATGGGTGGAGGTGGTCCAAGGGTACAGTGACTAAGGAATGGAAGGGGAAACTGTGGTATATACAGTAGTACAGTGGACTACTTGGCGGCTGCAAGAAGGAATGAAGTTGTAAGGCGTGCAGCTAGGTGAATGAGAACCTTAAGGACTGTGTGTTGAATAAAATGCTAGAAACAAATAGACAAATATTAACCTGCCTCACTCATATGGATTAACTATAATTTACAAACTCAGAGAATTGATTATTAAGCATGGTATCATATTGGGGCCTCCTGTAAAGGGTCCTAGATTGTAAGCTCTTAACAGTAGTTGCATATTCAGGAGTTTTAACTGTTATTTCTAAATTCTGAGATGCTGAACTATTTGTATATAACCTGGTCGTTCCCTGAAACTTTAGGGACATCTGAAGACTCAGAGTTAGAGCTCTGAAGCTATGAAAGTCAGCATTACCCCATTCAGCAATTGTTAAGAATGCTGAAAAAAGTGATCAGACTTCATCTAGAGATATAAATGAAGCGGATCTTGATAGGACTAAGGTAAATCAGAAAACAGGGTAAAGGATGATATGGCCCTTATTTTCAAACTTCAACCTTTGTGCAAAACCAAAGGGAGAGATGTTTATTTGGTGAAAATTTGTATTTTGGGTAGCACATTATCTAATTTAACTTATATGGTCAGTTACATTATGGTGCTTTGAACACCATGATTACATGGAATCTTTAATAGGGTGTGAGATCTTGTTGGTTTGTCCAGGTTAGTGTGATGCCCACTATATCCCAGAGTTATTTGGGCAGAGAATAAAAAAGTATTTGCGAAGTCCCCTTGGGGGATTGGGGTGAAGGGAGGAAATATTCAACTTCCCCATTGGGGAATTCTTGATATTCTTGCAAGCAGTGGGGACAACCACTCCAATAGGCTGAGCCCTCAATCTTGGGGTTCACCCCTGTGAAGCATATTTCTGCCAAGAAGAAGCTAAGCCTACTGATAATTAGGCCTAAGAGCCATCCCCGGAGAGCCTCTTTGGTTTCTCAGATATGACCTCTCTTTCTAAGCCAACTTGGCAGGTGAGCTCACTGCCCTTCCCCCTACGTGGGACATGACTCCCAGAGGTGTAAATCTCCCTGGCAATGTGGGATAGAATTTCTGGAGATTAGCGGGGACCTGGCATCGAGGAATTGAGAAAGCCTTCTCAACCAAGAGGGGGAAGAGAGAAATGAGACAAAATAAAGTCTCAGTGGCTGAGAGATTTCAAACTGAGTCAAGAGGTTATCCTGGAGGTTATTCTTATGCATTATATAGATATCCCTTTTTAGTTTATGGTATATTGGAGTGGCTAGAGGGAGGGAAGTACCTGAAGCTGTTGAACTGTGTTCCAGTAGCCTTGATTCTTGAAAATGATTATATAATAATTATATAGCTTTTACAGTGTGATTGTGTGATTTCAAAAACCGTGTGTCTGATGATTCTATCCAAGGTATGGACAGATGAGAAAAAAAATAAGGGTAAAAAATGAATAAATAATAGGGTGAGATAAAAGGTAAAAATTGGGTAGATTGGAATACTGTGGGTCAGTGAGAGGGAAGGGTAAGGGGTGTGGGCTGTATGAGTTTTTTTTTTATTTTTCTTTTGCTGGAGTGATGCAAATGTTCTAGAAATGATCATGGTGAACAATACATAACTATGTGATGATATTGTGAACCATTGATTGAATAATAGGGTTGGACTGTGCCCGTGTGGATATTTCTCAATAAAAATATTAAAAAAATAATAATGGAAGATAAAGAGGTAAAAAATGGGTAGCTTGAAATACTAATGGTCAGTGAGAGGAAGTGGTAAGGGGTATGGGATGTGTGAGTTCTTCTCTTTTATTTCTTTTTCTGGAGTGATGCAGATGTTCTAAAATTGATCATGATGAAGAATACACAACTCAGTAATGATTTTGTGAGCCACTGATTGTGTCCTGGGAAGACTCTACCCTGGGATGGGTATCTCAAGGATACCGGGGTATCAGGAGGTGATCTTAATCTGGGTTTCCCCATGTCCTGCAGTTAGAGTCAAAATGTTTAGAAAATTGAGTGTCCTTTCTTTGTTTAGGACAGGTTGCTCAGCCTTGAGTATGCGAAAATTATGATGCTTTCACATTAAAGTTTTTCTATCTCCAAAGGGATTTGTTAATGAAAGTATCATTGTACTTTGAATTTACAGATGATATTACAGGGTTTTGGTTGGTGATTAAAAAAGACTTGTTTTTCTCTTCTCAGCAGTTGATTTTTAGGATAGCCAACCAAGATAAATCTGGGAGCCCCTAGGGGGAAATATTGTACCAGTGTTAACCAAAACAAGTAAAAACTGGGAAAGAGAGTTTAGAAAATAATCGAAGGAACTAATTTGCTCTGCTAATTATAGATAAAATAGAAAAATAGGGCAATGGTTTGCAAAAACTAAGCACAAAAAGAATCCTATATCCGTAAACAAAACAAAACCTCTTAGTTTTATCTTGTCTCTTCTTTAATCCTGTACTTTCAGGGAAGGTATTTTAAGTCCATGGTAAGAATTCTCCTTGCCTGCTTTTAGATTTGTGAGTAAATAATCTTTACTGTAATAAATAAATGCTGCTTCTAAAATCTTAACTTTCAAGTTTTTTTGCTTAAAATAGAGAAAGCTTCTGTAAACTGGGGAAAAGTTTCTCTTTAAAAGCACTTTTTTCTCTCATTGCTTCTAGTTTTTTTCCTTTGGAAATTCACCCTTTGAGTTACTTTTTGGAACAAATTAGTCTCCATGGTTCCCCTTTCGCAGTGTTTTCCTGTAAGGTATCTTTACATGCTCAAGGCAGTAATGTCATTCTGCCATTCTTTATTGGATGTTTAATAACTTACATATTTTTAGCAGCTTTATTGCAGTAGAGTTGATATACAATAAATGCCAAATTTTGAACCCATACAATGTATTTTGACATGTATATCTGTGAAAAAATCACCATTGTCAAAATAGTGAACATATCATCACCCCCAATTTAGAAGGTATTATAAGCATGCTAATAAAAATTGGGAAGCTGGAAAAAAAGGGGAAGTTACCCGTAACCCTGACACTTGACTTGCATATCCTTTTGTCTCCTTTACATGCTATCATGAACAATTTTCCATGTTGTTACATGGTCCTAATAATAGCATGATTTACAGATTATTTCATGTTTGGAGTGGAAACATGTTTTCAGCTATTCTTGAAATAAGAGATATGAGGAGGGTGGCAAGGAGAAAATAAAGGCGAGTGTAAGTGGTTTGAATGGTACTTGTTCTCCCAAAGCAAATACTCCTGTCACCATGGGCTGCTGGAATAGAGCTTTGAGAGGGAGGACATGTATGCTTTAGAGAGCTTGTGAGTTTTAATTAAATGAAACTGAAGCTGTGGGCTAAGGTGAATGGTAAATGAGAGTCCCTAGTTGGGGTGTATTCAGTTAAAGAGCTGTCTAACACGTGGGAAGATTTTAATTTGATTTGTTTAATTAAGGAAAAGCCGATGAAATTGGGAAGCAGAGTGACAGGATCCTCCTGGTTGTTGTATACGTAAAAATAATTTTAATGGTTGATTAAGAGCTTTAAGGAGGTAATTCTGGCCACAGTGAGTGGGGTCAGAGGAGTGATAAGCATAATGAGGATGGTTGCAGAGACAAGTTTAGAGTATTGGTAGGAATGGGGAGAAATAATTGGGACGATCCTTTGTGGATAAAGTAGCATTGACCTAGTAATGACTCCAGTGTGGTAAGATGAAAAACAGTGTGGTGTAAAGGCCACACCAGTGTTCTGGGATTCAGGAATAAGTGGGATGATAGCACTGCCACTTGTAAAAAAAAGATTTTAGGTGAGGAGAAATGGGGCAGATTTTCCAAAGAAGATGTATTTTAATTCAAGGCACTTTTTATTGTCTGATAGGACAAGACTGCAAGGCTGCAAGGAAGTGGCTTTTTAAAGATTAAATAAGATTGTCTCCACTGTTAAGGAGTTCATGATCTGCTGGTTTGAATTGAGCATACTTTCAGAAAACACGATAGGAGTAGAGGTTAGAGGGCGAGACTCCAGATTCGGTTATTCCGTGAAAACGAGAGTGAACCAGCTGTCTCAGGTTGCATGGAAAGTCAGTGGACTTTTTTTTTTTTTTTTAAGCTAAATGAGAATGAACCAGCTATTCCACGTTGCATGGAAAGTCAGTGACAGTTTTTTTAAGCTATTTATTTTGATAAACTTTCAATTTTACAGGACAATTGGAAAAGTAATACAAAGCCCCTACAAAGAACACTGAATCTATTCCCTACCCAGATACCCAGATCCACAATAGTTGGCTTTTAATAGAAGTCTGGGACTTGGTGATTAAGACGAGAGCCAGGGGGGTCGTGTTGAGAAAGCGTTCAGAGACAGTAGATTTCATTACAGCTAGTTTCAGGTAGTCCCAGCTTTCAAAATCAGTTGTTCAGAAGGAGTTTAGCACTTCTCTTTCTGTGGAAACTATGTTATAATGAGGCCTGATTAAGTTCTCAAGCCAGGATGCACAAGGCCATTTGATGTATCGTGTCCTTGAAGTATGTTTTACACTATTAGGTTAAACCATGTGAAATTGCTGTTTTTGGCCCTGAACAAATATTGGCAGTTTCATGTGGTTTAACCAGCACATTGAATTATCACCAGACATCTTTTGATGCCTGAAATTTGTTGACTCAACAAGCATTTATTGTTGTCAGCCTTATGTTATAGTTCTGAAAGACATGTTTTAGAAACATTTCTCTAGGACCATCCATTTAGAGTTTCAACTTGGGATGCCTGTGATTCAAGGTCCCTCCTTTTCTCTTTTTTTTTAATTTTTGTTTAAAAATTTTCTCCCTTTTCTCTTGATGTTCCCTTTTGCTTCCTCATCTGGGGCTGCTCCTTAGTCCCATGACTCTGATGAGTGTTCTCTTTGTCATCCTCCCTTCCTCAAAGTGAGACAAGGAGTGCAAGGAAAAGAGGGAGAGAGGGGAGTGTTGATTTTCAAAGGTGGGATTTTTACAGCATTTATAAAGAATGAAAGAGAATGTAATTGAAAATAGCAGATTGTATTGCATGTGGTAATGGCAAGTATTGTTTCATGAAACTGTTTCTCTGTGTGTATTGGGTTGCAGAATGTGCAGCATATTTGTCACTGGCCTCAACAATTTGAGAAATGTTTTAGGGAAGATGAATTGATGTGGGTTGAGCATCCTAGGGATTGGGGATGAGTCAGCATAGGGGTCCTGGAACTTCTGACTCTTGTTTTTAAACTTTCTTACCCTAGGCCAGCATGATAGGCCTCCTCTCCTCATTGGTACTGCCATGCTCCTCTACCCTTATTCATTTCCTTCCTTCAGATGTAGTCTAGCATAAGGGCAGAACCTGTGGGGATATATATATATATTTATGTAAGTGTATGTATATATATATATATATATATATATATATATATATACACACACATACACTTAAAATATATATATATTTAAGTATATATACTTAAAATTATATATTTTAATTAATTTAATATATATTTTAATATATATTAAATTAAATTAATATTTTAATTTAATATATATTTTAATATATATACTTATAATTATATATATATACTTAAAATATATATATATTTAAGTATATATATATATGTATACTTAAAGGGAAGTTTGCTGGTATAAAGAGTGTTAAAAACAAAATATTGTATTGTTGCAAGAAGAATGTAATACTTCCTAAGTTGAATTTTTCTAGTGATCACTGAAGATTCATTTATATTTCAAGGAAAACAAGATAGCATAGTGATGGTGCCTGACATTTTAGTAGGCACTCAAAATATTCAAGGATTGAATATATGGGTGAATGAGTAGAGACAGTCCTGACACTTACCCAGCATTCTAGTTTGCTAGCTGCCGGGAATGCAATACACCAGAAATGGAATGGCTTTTAAAAAGGGAAATTTAGTAAGTTGCTAGTTTACAGTTCTAAGGCCGAGATAATGGCCCAATTAAAACAAGTCTATAGAAGTATCCAGTCAAAGACATCCATGGAAAGATACCTTGGTTCCAGAAGGCCAATGAAGTTCAGGGTTTTTCTCACAGTTGAAAAGGCACATGGCGAACAGTCAGGGTTTCTCTCTCATCTGGAAAAGCACGTGGTGAACACTGGCATCTGGTAGCTTTCTCTCTTGGCTTCCTGTTTCATGAAGCTCCCTGGGAGGCATTTTCCTTCTTCATCCAGAGGTCACTGGCTGGTGGACTCTGCTTCTCATGGCTATGTTCTGCTCTCTCAGAATCTCTTCCATTCTCCAAAGATATTTCCTCTTTTATAGGATTCCAGTAAACTAATCAAGACCCACCCGCATGGGTGGAGACACATCTCTGTCTAATCAAGTTTAATACCCCACATTGATTGAGTCACATTTCCATGGAGATAACCCAATCAAGTTTCCAGCCTATAGTGTTGAATAGGGATTAAGAGAAATGGTTGCTCCCACTAGATTGTTTAGGATTAGATCATGGCTTTTCTAGGTTACATAAATCCTTTCAAACCGGTATACTCAGGATCAGTGAATTACATACTAGAGAATGATGAAGCATAAGTGATGGTAGGAACAGAGAGTTCGTCGTCCTCCTCTTAATTTCTGGGCTATATTCTCTCAGAACGAAAGAGATAAGGAGAAAAGAATCCCAAATTGGCAACCGAGTGACTAGAAGTCTCTCTGGCTAACTTTGTATCAGGATGGCCATTCTTTTGTGGGTGAGCTTTTCATATAGAGTTGGACCACTGAGGGCTGCTGGTGGTTTTAGGTTTTAGGGGTGTTGGCTCATGGTTCAGTTATTGGGAAAGCTGATTGTTACTAAAGCTGATTGCTTTCAGGGAGTTGTCATTTTCCTCCAGGGAAATGTTTGATGGGGATGGAGACTGCTTTGGCAAGGGTAACAGCTGCTAACAATCTGTTTGGGGATTAGGTGCTAGTTGGTATTTAGTTTAAATCTGCCTCTTAGTTCCTGAGATTATGTTCCTTTGCCTCAAGGATAAATGTTTTCCTGCTCCCTTTAGTTAACCTTCACTTAATTCTGGCTGGTCTCCGACTGATGACCTTTCTCTTTAAGGACTCTTCCTTGAAAGAGTGTTTTACAGCTACGATAAGTGAATTTAAAATGTTGGTTTTGCCCTCGTTTTCTGTTTTCTCACAATTTAATCATAAGTTGGTGGTAGCAGAACATGTGAATTAAAAAATTAACTACATTATTTAACCATTTTATTTATAGTAGTTTCCTTCTGATCATTTAGATGGCAGTATCAATCTAGATTCTTCCTTTTTTTGCATTGGAATTGAAATTCTAAGAACCTTTAGAAGTATTAGACATTTTGCTTAGCTGGCTCTTTCTTAACTATTAGTGGATGGGGACTGAATACATGAGTTGCGTACCTGACAAGTTTTGGTAGTATTAATTAGGTTAGTAGTTTATAGAAGAGGCTGAATTAATCGCCAGCCTGTGACCAATGCGCACAGCGCTCTTTGACTAAGATCCTTTTGATGATCTGAGTGGATACTTATTTAATACTATAGAAACACAAATCTGCTGTGGGTGCTTTTCATTAGGGTGTATGGCTGACCTTTACATATCAGATAACTTGTCTAGATCTTTACCCAGGGTCTTAACAACTCCAGTCTCTATGTAGGCTTGGCCTACAAATTGCCAAGCAGTAAGCTAGACAGCCTTCTATGGTGTCTAGATGTTCTCTGAGATGGGAATGGTAGGTATAGGGTTTGGAGGTACATTTGCTTATTTATTTTGGTTTTCCTTTGTGAGTAGAAGTTAAATGCACTGTAATAATTGATGCCACAATTGACAGATGGGTGTAATTCATCTTACCATAGAATAACAGATGGAAATGTTCTCTTCTTTCTGCTGTAAAGGCTATATTTGTTGGCCTGAGCTCAGTGGGTGTTTTGCACCTGGCTTGGGCATCTTTGAACCTCAATTTCGTACATGGGCCCAATTTTCCAACCATTAGAGATAGTACATTTTGAGAGCTTGTATTCTATTGGAATCTGAAATTATCCCCTCCAGAGATATTGGTAGAGTTCTGGTAGGTGGTATTCTTATGATACTTAACATCTCTATTAGCTCTTCTCTTCAGAAAAGGATATTTTTGTCTTTAATTTTTATATGTGGATGCACTATAAATATAGCTATAAATATTATATATAAATAAGTACTGGTGAAATTACATTTCAAATAGAGGTTGACATAGAAGAGTAAATGTAATTAGGCAAAAAACCATAATCTGTTCCTGCATGTATTTTAATTTGATATTCACTTGCATCAGTAAAATTAAATTAAATTTTATTTAAATATTTTCCTCAACGTTATTTAATATTGACATATTGTCTCCAGTGAGTTTTGACTATAATTCTCATGCCTTAGATTTGACCATTTCTAAGTATTACTCAAAAAGCTTATGTGTAGGGAGGAGGGAGATTGTAGGGGCGGAACAGAGGTAGAATTGGTGTTGTAGGAGAGGTTATCAAAGAAGTTTGAGATGGGTCTCTAAGCTCTTGAAAATAAGATATACTTTAAGGTGCCCTAGAGCATTTTTCTTTATTACAAAGGGTAAAATTACTGTTATTTTGTTGTCTCTGAAAATCAGACCTTAGGGAATATTCAAAGAAGTTATATATTTTCTCTGGCATAATGAATGACACTCGCACTTTGAAGTAGTTTTATATTCAAAAGTAGGGTTAAAAAATACAAGAATACTATATGATAATTACCCCAAATTTATGACGTGTGGAGAAGTAGAAGGGACAGTTACTCAGTCAACAACAAATATTCATTATTAGTGCCCTAGGGATATAGAGACAAACAAGTCTAAGAGCCCCTGTCCCCAGTGGGCTTACATTCTAATGGGGGTCCAGGAGGAAGACATAGCAGTACATCAGGTATAGTTAGGTTGCAGTAAGTGCAAAGAAGACAAAATGCAGGATGGAGAGCAGGGCCTGGTTTGGCTGAGAAAGGCCTTTCCCAGGACGTGACCTGAAAGATGAGGAGGCAGTCATGTGGGGATTGGAGTAGACACTCAAGGAGAAGGAGCAGCAGGGTCAAAGACTGACACTGGGATGAAAATGAACTTCCTCTATTGAGGGACAGAAAACAGAAAAAAAAAAATTATTCTAGGCAAAACCACAGTAAGCAAGCATGGAGTCTTTTTCAATGCATAGTTTGCTTGTGTGTATAGAACTTCTGTTCTCCTTTTTTCACATTTGCTTAATAATGTAAGCATTTCCCATGCCATAATGAATGCCTTTAGTAAACATTTACTAAATGTGGCATAATTACTTTTGTAAAAGTATCATAAATTATGTACCCTTTCCCCTGTAGTTTGACATTTAGTTTTTCCCTCTTTTTTTTTTTTTTGTTTGTGATTATAAAAATTGTTACAGTGATCATTTTGGATCTAAAAAGCCTTTTTTTATGTATATATATATCTTTAATCTCTTGGTTCTCAGAAGGAGAAATATGAATTGGGGCAAAGGTATGAATATTTTAATTGTAATTTATTGCCAAAATACTTTGCAAAATGGGTTGTTTTTAGTTTATTTTTCAGTTACCATTGTATGGAGACCACCTCTTACTGTGTCCTGCCTGGCCAAGTAATTGAATATTATCTTAAAAATTTTTGAGTGATAAAATAGATTAAATGGTTAAATAATAGCTATTGTAACCATTTAAAGTGTACAGTTCAGTGGCATTAAGTACTTCACAGTGGGGTGCAGCCGTACCACCATCTCGTCCAGAACTTTTCGTCACCCACACAGAAGCCTGGTACTCATTAAGCAGTCATTTCGCATTTTCCCTCCTTCCGGTTCCTGCCAACCACTAATCTGCCTTCTGACTCCATGGATTTGCCTATTTTGAATATTTCACATGAGTGGAATCATACAATTTGTGACCTTTTGTGTCTATCATCTTTTACTTACCTTTACAAGGTTGACCCATGTTTAGCACATGTATCAGTATTTCATTCTTTTAAAAAAAATTATGAAAGAAGTTGTCGGTTTACAGAAAAATCATGTGTAAGATAGAGTTCCCATATATCTCTCCGCACATTTAGTTTTCGCTACTATTAATACTTTGTATTAGTGTGGTACCTTTGTTATAATTGATGAAATAATATTATTTTAACTATACTATTAACTGAAATCCAAGTTTACAGTAGAATTCAATGTTTGTGTTGTACAGTTGTATGGTTTTTTAAAAAATTTTATTCTAGCAATATATGTACACCCCAAAATTTCTCCTTTTTAATCATATTCAAATATGTGTCAGTGATATTAATTATATCCACAATGTTGTGCTATTTATTATCAGTGTCTCCATTACCAAAAATTTCCCATGAACCCAAAGAGGAGCTCTGTACTGATTAAGCATTAACTCACCATTCCCACCCCAGCCCTGATAACTTGTATTCTAGTTTCTGACTCTTACAAATTTGAATTTGCTTATTCTGATTATTTCATATCAGTGAGATCATACAGTATTCTTTTGTGTCTGGCTTTATTTCATTCAACATGATGTCTCCAGGATTCATCCATGTTGTCATATTTATTAGAACTTTATTCTTTTTTAGACTCAGTGATATTCCATTGTATATATATACCACATTTTATTTATCCATTCATTTGTTGATAGATACTTGGGTTGCTTTCACCTTTTGACAATTGTGAATAATGCTCCTTTGAACATTGGTGTGCAAATATGTCTTCCTCTCTGCTTTCAGTATGTCTGGGTATATACCTAGAAGTGGTATTGTTGGGTCAAATGGTTAATTCTATACCTAAATTTCTGGGGAGCCGCTGAACGGTTTTCCACAGTGGCTGTACCGTTTCTCATTCCTACCAACAATGAACCAGTGTTCCTATTTCCCCATATCCTCACCAACACTTGTTGTTTTATGGTTTTTATTATTTATTTTTTAAAAATACTTTTGAGAAATCTCCATATAATGCAGTCCAATTATATTATGCAATTAATGGTTCACAATATCATCACATAGCTTTTTGTTTTTCACTATGATGATTGTATTAGTTAGGGTTCTCTAGAGAAACAGAATCAACAGGGAACACTTGCAAATATACTATTTAAAAAGTCTCACATGACCGCAGGAACACAGAGTCCAAAATCCACAGGGCAGGCTGTGAAGCCGACAACTCCGATGGATGGTCTGGATGAACTCCACAGGAGAGGCTCACCAGCCGAAGCAGGAATGGAACCTGTCTCCTCTGAGCCTTCCTTAAAAGGCTTCCCGTGATTAGATTAAGCATCACTTATTGTAGAAGACACTCCCCTTTGGCTTATTACAAATGGAATCAGGTGTGGATGCAGCTGACGTGATCATGAACCAATTCTATGAAATGTCCTCATTGCAACAGACAGGCCAGCACTTGCCCAACCAGATAAACAGGTACCACAACTTGGCCAAGTTGACACATGTCCCTGACCACGACAATGATTCTTAGAACATTTACATCACTCCAGAAAAAATCTCATACATTCATACCCCTCCCTCTCATTGACCACTAGTATTTCAGTCTTCCCAACTTTTATCCTTTATCTCCCCCTATTGTATTTTTACTCATCTGTCCATACCCTGGATAAAAGGAGCATCAGATATAAGGTTTTCACAATCACATTGCCACAGTATAAAAGCTATAGTTATGCAGGCATCTTCAGGAATTAGGGCTACTGGAACATAGTTCAGTAGTTTCAGGTACTTCCCTCCAGAAACTCCAATACCCAGGAGCAAGGATCTGGCTTTAAAAGGCTTTTGCTTTTTTTTAAAATTTTTATTAGTAGAACCAATCAGCATACAATGTGAACATTCTTTTTTGTATCACATAGTTGTATATTCATCATCACGATCATTTCTTAGAACATTTGCATCAATTCAGAAAAAGAAATAAAAAGGAAACAAAAAAATTCATACATACCATACCCCTTACACCTCCCTTTCATTGATCACTAGCATTTCAATCTACTAAATTTATTTTAACATTTGTTCCCCCTATTATTTATTTTTAATCCATATGTTTTACTCGTCTGTTGATAAGGTAGATAAAAGGAGCATCAGACACAAAGTTTTCACAATCACAAAGTCATATTGCGAAAGTTAAATCATTATACAATCATCTTCAAGAAACATGGCTATTGGAACACAGTACTACATTTTCAGGCAGTTCTCTTCAGCCTCTCTGTTATGCCTTAACTGAAAAGCTGTTATCTATTTAATGTGTAAGAATAACCTCCAGGATAACCTCTCGACTCTGTTTGGAATCTCTCAGCCATTGACACTTTATTTTGCCTCATTTCTCTCTTCCCCCTTTTGGTCGAGAAGTTTCTCTCAATCCCTTCGTACTGAGTCCCAGCTCATTCTAGAATTTCCATCCCATGTTGCCAGGAAGGTCCACACCCCTGGGAGTCATACCCCATGTAGAGAGGGGGAGGGCAGTGAGTTTGCTTGTTGTGTTGACTGAGAGAGAGAGGCCACATCTGAGCAACAAAAGAGGTTCTCTGGGGGTAACTCTTAGGCCTAATTTTAAGTAGGCTTAGCCTATTCTTTCTGGGGTTAAGTTTCATATGAACAAACCCCAAGGCTGGGGGTTCAGCCTATGGCTTTGGTTGTTCCCACTGCTTGTGAGAATATCAAGAATTCTCCACTTGCGTAAGTTGAATTTTCCCCCTTTCTCACCATTCCCCCAAAGGGACTTTGCAAATACTTTTTAATTCACTGTTCAAATCCTTCTGGGATTTATCAAGGCATCTCTCTGGACAAACCTACAAATTCTCATGCTCTACTCAAGGTTCCAAGTAGTTATGGTGTTCAGTTAAGCTGTCCACATAAGTTATATTAGGAAACACACTAGGCAAAATATAAATTTTGTACCAAATAAGCATTTCTTGCTTTAATCTCACACATAAGTTAAAGTTTCAACTATGAATTACCATCAGTTTTCAACACCCTGCATTATTGACATTCTTTGTTCTTCCTCATGCAAAACGTTTTTAAGTTTGTACATTTAGTCACTCTCATTATACGTTCTAGGCATTCCTCAATTTTACCATCTTAGCCTTTATCGTATATCTTTCCTTCTGATTTCATTTGTGCCCCCGGGCCTCTCCCTCTATCATTCTCACATGCAGCTTCATTCAGTGTACTAACATTATTGTATTACAATTAGGTAGTATTGTGCTATCCATTTCTGAATTTTTACAGTCAGTCCTGTTGCACAATCTGTATCCCTTCAGTACCAGTTATCCAGTGTCTACCCTATTTCTATTTCTTGATGACCTCTGTTCTTAACTGAAATTATCCAAGTTCATTCATTAATGTTTATTCATATCACTGAGACCATACAGTATTTATCCTTTTATTTCTGGTTAATCTCACTCAGCATAATGTCCTTAAGGTCCATCCATGTTGTTACATACTTTATAACTTTATTCTGTCTTACAGCTGCTTAATATTCCATCGTGTGTATATACCACAGCTTGTTTAGCCACTCCTCTGTTGATGGACATTTGGGCTGTTTCCATCTCTTGGCAATTGTAAATAATGCTGCTATAAACATTGGTGTGCAAATGTCTGTTATATCTTTGCCCTAATGTCCTTTGAGCAGATATGTAGCAGTGGTGTTACTGGGTCATATGGCAATTCCATACTTAGCTTCGTGATGAACCACCAAACTGCCTTCCACAGCGGTTGTACCATTTGACATTCCCACCAACACTGGATAAGTGTGCCTCTTTCTCCACATTCTCTCCAGCACTTGTTGTTTTCTGTTTTATTGATAATGGCCATTTTGGTGGGTGTGAGATGATATCTCATTGTGGTTTTGATTGGCATTTCCCTAATAGCCAGGGAAGTTGAACACCTTTTCATGTGCCTTTTGGCCATTTGTATTTCCTCTTCTGAGAAGTGTCTGTTGAAATCTTTTGTCCATTTTGTAATTGGGTTGTCTGTCTTTTTGTTGTTGAGTTGAACATTCTCTTTATATATTTTGTATACTAGACCTTTATCTGATGTATCGTTTCCAAATACTGTCTCCTATTGTGTAAGCTGTCTTTTTCCTTTCTTGACAAAGTTCTTTGATGCACAAAAGTGTTTAATTTTGAGTAGTTCCCATTTCTTTCTTTCTTTCTTCAATGCTCATGCTTTGGGTGTAAGGTCTAGGAAACCACCTCCTATTATAAGATTGATAAGATATTTCCCTACATTTTCTTCTAACAGTTTTATGGTCTTAGATAGAATGTTTAGATCTTTGATCCATTTGGAGTTAATTTTTGTATAGGGTGTGAGAAATGGATTCTCTTTCATTCTTTTGCATGTGGATATCCAGTTCTCTAAGCACCATTTATTGGAGAGACTGTTCTGCCCCAGGTGAGTTGGCTTGACTGCCTAACAAAGATCAATTGTCCATAGATGAGAGGGTCTAAAACTGAGCACTATGTTCTATTCCATTGTTCAGTATATCTGTCTTTATGCCAGTCCCATGCTGTTTTGACCACTGTAGCTTCATAATAGGCCTTAAATTCAGGTAGCGTGAGACCTCCGACTTCATTTTTCTTTCTCAGGATACTTTTAGCTATTCAGGACACCCTGCCCTCCCAGATAAATTTGGTTATTGGTTTTTCTATTTCTGAAAAGTAAGTTTTTGGGATTTTAATTGGTATTACATTGAATTTGTAAATCAGTTCAGGTAGAATTGACATCTTAACTATATTTAGTCTTCCAATCCATGAACACCATATGCCTTTCCATTTATTTCGGTCTTCTGTGATTTATTTTAACAATTTCTTATGGTTTCTCCATATAGGTCTTTTGTCTCTTTAGTTAAATTTATTCCTAAATATTTTATTCTTTTGGTTGCAATTGTAAATGGATTTTTTTCATGATTTCCCCCTCAGATGTTTCATTACTAGTGTATAGAAACACTACAGATTTTTGAGTGTTGATCTTTTAACCTGCCACTTTGCTGTACTCATTTATTAGCTCTGGTAGTTTTACTGTGGATTTTTTGGGGTTTTCGACATATGGTATCATATCATCTGCAAACAGTGAGAATTGTACTTCTTCCTTTCCAATTTGGATGCCTTGTATTTCTTTTTCTTATCTAATTGCTCTGGCTAGAACTTCCAACACAATGTTGAATAACAGTGGTGATAGTGGACATCCTTGTCTTGTTCCTGATCTTAGGGGGGAAGTTTTCCATTTCTCCCCATTGAGGATGATGTTAGCTGTGGGTGTTTCATATATTCCCTTTATCAATGTTGAGGAAGTTCCCTTCTATTCCTATCCTTTGAAGTGTTTTCAACAGGAAAGGATGTTGAATTTTGTCAAATGCCTTTTCTGCATCAATCGTGATGATTATGTGATTTTTCTGCTTTGATTTGTTGATATGGTATATTACATTAGTTGATTTTTTTATGTTGAACCATCCTTGCATACCTCGGATGAATCCTATTTGTTCATGGTATATAATTCTTTTAATATGCTGCTGGATTCGATTTGTAAGAATTTTGTTGAGGATTTTTGCATTTATATTCATAAGAGAGATTGGTCTGTAGTTTTCTTTTTTTGTAATATCTTTGTCTGGCTTTGGCATGAGGGTGATATTGGCATTGTAGAATGAGTTAGGTAGCTTTCTGTCCTCTACCATTTTTTTTTTAATAGTTTGAGCAGGGTTGATACTAATTTTTCTTGAATGTTTGATAGAATTCACAGGTGAAGCTGTCTGGTCCTGAAAAAACATTCCTTTTTGGGGAGCTTCTTAGTGACTGATTCAGTTTCTTTACTTGTTATTGGTTTGTTGAGGTCATCTATTTCTACTCGAGTCAGTGTTGATTGTTCATGCCTTTCTGGAAAGTTGTCCATTTCATCTGAATTGTTAGTTTATTAGCATAAAGTTGTTCATAGTATCCTCTCATTACTTTATTTTTGTGGGGCCAGTGGTTATGTCTCCTCTTCCATTTCTGATTTTATTTATTTGCATTCTCTGTCTTCTTCTTTTTGTCAACCTCACTAATGGTCCATTAATCTTACTGATTTTCTCATAGAACCAACTTATGGTTTTGTTGATTTTCTCGATTGTTTTCATTTTCATTTATTTTTGCCCTAATCTTCATTATTTCTTTCCTTTTGCTTGCTTTGGGGTTAGATTGCTGTTCTTTCTCTAGTTCTCCAAGTGGACAGTTAATTCCTTGATTTTTGCTCTCTATTCTTTTTCGATATAGGCAATTAGGGCAATAAATTTCCCTCTTAGCACTGCCTTTGCTATATCCCATAAATTGTCATATGTCATGTTTTCATTTTCATTTGCTTTGAGGTAGTTACTGATTTCTCTTGTAATTTCTTCCTTGACCCACTGGTTGTTTAAGAGTGTATTATTGAGCCTACATGTATTTGTGAATTTTCTGGCACTCTACCTATTATTGATTTGCAACTTCATTCCTTTATGATCTGTGTGCCTGTCTGAATCTGTGGTGGACCCCAGAAAAGCCATGCCCTTTGATCCTCATTCAGTATTGCTGGGTGGGAGCATTTTGATTGTTTCCATGAAGATGTGACTCACCCAGTTGTGGGTGGTAACTTTTGATTAGATGATTTCCATGGAGGTGTGTCTCCACCCACTGAAGGTGGAGTTGCTTACTGGAATCCTTTAAAAGAGCAAACATTTTGGAGAGAGTCCATTTTTGGTAGAGCCACAAGAAAACCAGCAGACGCCACCATGTTTGCCGTGTGCCCTTCCAGCTGAGAGGAAGCGTTGAACATCGTCGACCTTACTGAACCAAGGTACCTTTCTCCAGACACCTTTGATTGGACATTTCTATAGACTTGTGGTAATTGGGACATTTTCTTGGCCTTGGAACTGTAAACTAGCAACTAATTAAATTCCCCTTATTAAAAGCCATTCTGTTTCTGGTATATTGCATTCTGGCAGCTAGCAAACCAGAACAATCTGAGAAAGTGTTTTGTATGATTTCAAGCTTTTAAATTTATTGAGACTTGCTTTGTGACCCAGTATATGGCCTATCCTTGAGAATGATCCATGAGCACTTGAGAAAAAGGTATATCCTGCTGTTGTGGGGTGTAATGTTCTATAAATGTCTGTTAAGTCTAGCTCATTTATTGTATTATTCAAATTCTCTGTTTCTTTATTGATCCTCTGTCTAGATGTTCTGTCCATTGATGAGAGTGGGGAATTAAGCCTCCAACTATTATGGTAGATGTGTCTATTTCTCTTTTCAGTGTTTGCCTCATGTATTTTGGAGCATTCTGGCTCGGTGCATAAACATTTATGATTGTTTTGTCTTCTTGTTGAATTGTTCCTTTTATTCATACATAGTGTCCTTCTTTATCTCTTTTAACTGTTTTACATTTGAAGTGTAATTTGCTGGATATTAGTATAGCTACTCCTGCTCTTTTCTGATTGTTATTTGCATGAAATATCTTTTCCCAAGCTTTCACTTTCAACCTATGTTTGTCCTTGGGTCCAAGATGTGTTTCCTGTAGACAGCATATAGATGGGTCCTGTTTTTTAATCCAGTTTGCCAATCTATGTCTTTTGATTTGGGAATTTAATCCATTAACATATAGTGTTATTACTGTATGGATAGTACTTTTACTTCGTTTTACCTTTACTGATAGTCTTCATTTCTACACTCTTGTCCACATCTCTCTCTCTCCTGTCTTCGTATCTGTCTCTAGTGCTCTCTTTAGTATTTCTTGGAGAGCCGGTCTCTTGGTCACAAATTATCTGAGTGATTTTTTTGCCTGAAAATGTTTTAATTTCCTCCTCATTTTTGAAGGACAATTTTGCTGGATATAGAATTCTTGGTTGGCAGTTTTTCTCTTTTAGTAATTTAAATATATCATCCCAGTCATCTCACCTCCGTGGTTTATGCTGAGAAATCTACACCTAGTCTTATTGAGCTTCCTTTGTATGTGATGGATTGCTTTTCTCTTGCTGCTTTCAAGATTCTCTTTTTCTTTGACATCTGACGTTCTGATTAGTAAGTGTCTTGGAGTATGTCTATTTGGATCTACCCATTTGGGGTGTGCTGCACTTCTTGGATCTGTAACTTTAAGTCTTTCGTAAGAGTTGGGAAATTTTCGGTGATAATTTCCTCCATTAGTTTTTTTCCTCCTTTTCCCTTCTCTTCTCCTTCTGGGACACCCACAACATGTATTTCATGTCGTTCATGTTGTCATTCAATTCCCTGAGTCCCTGCTCATGTTTTCCCATTCTTTTCCTTTTATTTTCTTTTGCTTGTTAGATTTCAGAATTCCATCTTCCAGTTCACTAATCCTATCTTCTGCCTCTTGAAATCTGACATTGTAGGTTTCCATTGTTTTTATCATCTCTTCTACTGTGCCTTTCATTCCCATAAGTTCCGTGATTTGTTTTTTCAGTCTTTCAATTTCTTCTTTTTTGTTCATTCCTTGCCGACTTTACATCCTCCCTCAATTCACTGATTTGATGTTTGATGAGGTTTTCCACGTATGTTCGAACATTCTGAATTGTTTCAACTCCTTTATCTTGTCTGATTTGTTGGTTTGTTCCTTTGACTGGGCCATGTCTTCAGTTTTCCTAGTATGATTCATTATTTTTTGCTGGAGTCTAGGCATTTAATTACCTTAATTAGTTTATTCTGGAGATTGTTTTCTATTTTTTTTTACCTTGTATTTTCTTGTTGGATGACTTTTTTGCCTGTCCTTTGGCATTCAGTTCAGCTTATTGTGAATTTCTAGCTTAGGTTTTGTTTAACAGATTAGGATTTTTCAGTTCTTGTTTTCTTGTTTCTTACCCTGCCTGTAGGGTGCCTTTTTTTCCCCCTTTGCAGGGTCTACTTAGGTAGTAAGGACCCCAGCCAGATATTCGCAGACTAAACTGGCCTCCTGTCAGGAGGAAAGAGTCACCTGCATCAGTTTTCCCTGAGGGTGAGACCCCACAGATTGAAATGCTTTCCTATGAAGCCTCTGGGCACTCCTTTTTCCTTTCCTGCCCAATATGTGGCACTTGTCTGCCTGCAGGTCCCACCAGCGTAAGGTGATGTGGTACCTTTAAAATATTTTCTTTATTACTGGTGTTCTAAAGTGTTATACTGATGTGTTTTAATGTGAATCTTTCACAAAAAATTAACATGTTTTAACGTGAATCTTTCTAAAAATAATTAACTGTGATGGGCCCTTGATGGGCCTTTTCAGTCTGTAAATGTGTGCCCTTCAATGCCAAGTGATTTTTTTTTCTTTGATAGTAACCTCTTCTTTCTGAAAAGAAACAACTGCTAATGGGTTTTTGGACCTTTTGAATCAGTTTTCAGTTATCCTTTCTTTCCTTTCCCATTTTTCTGTCCTTTTTGTTGGTCTTTGTCCTCTAGCACTTCTATTAAATTAAAAATTTTTTGCCTTTTTTTTTTTTTCTATTTCAAAACTTTTTCACTTTCCTGAATGTTCCTTTTAATAGCATCTTTATTTGGTGGGTGCATATCTTTTCTTTTTCCTTTGAAGATGTTAATTCTACATATTTTGAAGTTTTTCTGTGCTCTGCTTTATATCTGTTCTTTCTTCTCCCCTGTTTTGGTTCAAACCTTTCCTTTTTTTTTTAAATGCAAGTTTTAATTGAGATATAGTCACACACATGCAATCCTTCTGAAGTATACAATCCCCTCCTTTCTTGTTAAAGGTTTACTTCACAATTGATGATACATGTGTCTTTTTTCAGGTTTAAGCAAGGCCTTTAAAAATTTTATTTACTTATCTTTTTAAAGTTAAGCATAAGGTCTGTTTTCACAGGTAGAGCTTATAGAGTGATGCTCCTCTTTGAAGGATGAACTGGTCTCATCTAGCTTTTCTGGGAGACCCTCAGCTGTCAGTAAGTTCTTCTCGGTCATTTTGTGCTCCTTCCTGAGAGAGTAAGCTTGACTTCCAGGATTCTGAGATTGAGTCACGGGATAGAAAGGGGATAGGTGGGTGTGTGGTGGTTACCTTTTAATAATTACACTTGCATTTAGTTTCTGTTTAACCTCCACTCTGAAATACGTTTTGTTTGCAGTCTCTCTAGTGAAGTTTCCAGCAGGAAGGGCTAAGTGTTGGGTTACTGGGTTATGGGATCTAGGAGTTTGAGGAGTGCTTCCTTATATAAGGTTTCAACCAATTTCTTCTTTGTAGCATACCCTACTCCTAATTCCTTCTAGACTTTCTTCTAAAGTTAATCGGAAGGTCTACTGTCCATCCTCAACACCTTTGCTAGACGTTTAATTTCAGTTATGTTCTGTCTTACTAAGTCAGTTATCGTTAACCTGTCTACGTTCCACCTTCCAAATTGTGCTGCCATCTATAGTCTATGGTCCTCTCCTTTTCTGGTATTTGATTGTTTGTGGTCTCTGCTTTTAGCATATTATTTATTATTTAGTGTTGGACTTGTAAGAAATATCACTACTCCATGCCGCTAGTGAAAGTTTGAGCTGTTGTGGTGATGTTTTATCTGACCTGTGTGGCTTGCACTCTGAGCTGTATTATTCAGATCCTGGTATATGCTTATTTGTTTTATTGGTTAAGTGTGTGAAGGGCTAGTTTTATGATTGATTAAAGTTATAAAAGTTTACTTTTTCTAAAAGGGACTGCATTGTAGCCAACTAGACTCTAACCAGTGCATTTCAACTAATTTTTTTTACATATGGGAATTCTAGTAACTTAACTTTAGGTTTGTTTTTTTAAATGGTCTGATATTTGCATTATAAATTATCAATGAAAAATTCTATTTTGATTCTTTATGGATAATCTATCCAAAAAGAGCATATTTTCTTAATAAATGGGGTATGTGAGATACAGGTTTTTAAGATGTTCAATAGTTTTAGTTAGAATATTTTTATTATGTCATGCTATGAAAGCAGTTTTATTTCTACCGCAACTCAAAAGGAATACAATAATGTGACTTAGTGGAAATTACCTGGGCTTTGTGTTCAGATCTGTTAAGCCTGGTTTTAATATTGGCATTGCCTCTTAATAGTTCTCTGAGTCTCTCTGAGTCTTTTTTCAAATCTATGAACTGGGAGTAACATTTATTGATTGTAAGAAATTAGATAAGACCTATATTGAAAGTGAGTGACAGAACTGATACTCAGATATTCCCTTCTTAATAGTCTTTCTTTTATCTTTTTCTACAATAATATTTTTAACCTGCTTTTCCCACTTATATAATATCAGAAAATGTCAATTTCAAATGTAGGTATAAAGCATTAAAAAAATTATTATATGCTTTTCTGTTCACAAGTGGTTGAATATAGAAAAACTTTTTCTTAAGTGAAGCATACAGAAGTATAATTTGCAGGACTTTGGATATCTATATTTCAAAGACTTTTTCCCCCTTAAAATTTTTTTCCTACAAATGTAATTTTATTGTGATATATTCATATGCTGTAAGCTCCATCCAATAAATATACAATCAGTGGTTCACAATATCTTTGCATAGTTATTCATTCATTGCTTATGATCGATCTTAGAACATTTGAATTACTTCAGAAAAAGAAATAAAAAGGAAATCCCAAACATCCCATACCCCTTGTGCTGGTTTGAAAGGAAGTATGTCCCCTAAGAAAAGCCATGTTTTGATATATAAATCCCATTTCATAAAGGTAGAATAATCCTTATTCAATACTGTATATTTGAGACTGCAATGAGATCATCTCCCTGGTTGATGTGATTTAGTCAAGAATGGTTGTTAAACTGGATTAGGGGATGACATGTCTCCACCCATTTGAGTGGGTCTTGATGGGTTTACTGGAGTCCTATAAAAGAGGAAACATTTTGGAGAGAGAGACTCGGAGCAGAGAATGCTGCAGCACCACGAAGCAGAGAGTACACCAGCCAGTGACCTTTGGAGATGAAGAAGGAAGATGCTGCCCGGGGAGCTTCATGAAACCGGAAGCCAGGAGAGAAAGCTAGAAGATGATGCTGTATTTGCCATGTGCCCTTCCAGCCGAGAGAGAAGCCCTGACTGTGCTCTCCATGTGCCTTCTCACTTGAGAGAGAGAAACCCTGAACTTCATCGGCCTTCTTGAAACAAGGTAACTTTCCCTGGATTCCTTAGATTGGACATTTCTATAAATTTGTTTTAATTGGGGCATTTTCTCAGCCTTAGAACTGTAAACTAGCAACTCATTAACTTACCCCTTTTAACAGCTCTTCCGTTTCTGGTATATTGCATTCCAGCAGCTAGCAAACCAGAACACCCTTTATCTACACCCTGCCCGCCCGCACCCCTCATTGATTGCATTCTACCCAATTTAAAGACTTAAGTAAGAGTAAGTTAACTAAGACAGAGTAGTATCATCAGAGAATGATTTATAGATCAGTGGAACAGAACAAAACATTGAGAAGTAGATCCAGGCAAACGTGGGCAACCAACCTTTATTGCTGTGTAGCTGTAGTCATTATCAAAGAGATTGGGGCTACACCTCATCAATTTCCAGTATTTACTTCTGGCTATTCCAATATACTAGAAACTAAGAAGAAATATCTGTATAATGAGTCAGTAGTCACAGTCATTTGCTAAGCCCAAATTTCTCTGCCATGTCTCTCCCTCTCATTTAATCATTCTCTCAATCATCAGGAGTATCTGGGCAATGACCATTTTAATATCTTTGTGCTGGAAAAGGGTGTTGACTCTGTGGGGTAGACGTATGAAACCGGTTGATGTTCTTGGAAAGAATGGTACCACTGGGTTTCAGAGCTTATTTGGCATAGGAACATTCTAGAAGCTTTAAGTTTCTGAAGAAACAAATTTACTAGGTAAAACATTTATAGAAACTTAGAGCCCAGGGTATTCTTAGGGTTTTCAGGAATACTGTTAGTTGGGCTTGGCATACAGTGGCAATTTGCAGTATCCGGCTGAAGTTTGCATAAGCATAACCTCCAGAATGACCTCTCTACTCTATTTGAAATCTCTTAGCCACTGAAACTTTATTTTGTTCCATTGTTTTTCCTGTTTTTGTCAAGCAGTCATTCTCAGTTCCACGAAGCCAGGGCCAGGCTCATTCCTGGTAGTCGTGTCCCATGTTGCCAGGGAGACTTACACCCCTGGGAGTCATGCCCGATGTTGGGGGTGGGGGTGCAGCAGCAAGAAGTGAGTTTATTTGCACAGTTGGCTTGAAGAGAGGCCACATTTGAGCTACAAAAGGTTCTCTGGGGTGACTCTCAGGCATAGTTTTAAGTAGGCTTAGCTTCGTCATTGCAGAGATATGTTTCATATGGGCAAACCTCAAGATTGAGGCCATTATGCATTCACTCTCCATTCTCCCCATCCCCTGCCCTGGCAGTTTATACTCTAATTTCTGTCTCTATAAGCTTGCATATTCTCCAGTATTTTCTTTGTAGTTACCATGGGGCTTAAGTTTAACATTGTAGATCTATACCAATCTTGTTTGTTTTGGTACCAAATTAACTTCAGTAGTATACATACGTTATGTTCCTATACCCCCCGTTCCTCCTACCTTTATGTAGTTTTTGTCACAAATTTCATGTTTATGCTTTGAGGTCAAAACCACTGACTTACCATTATATTTCATGCATTTGCCTTTTAGATCCTCTAGAAGGTATAAAGTGGAGTGACAAAGCAGAAGTGTGATAGTATTGGCGTGTATATTTACTGCTGTTGTTCCCCTTGAGATCTTTATTTCTTCGTATGGTTTTGATCTATGTCTATTGTCCTTTCAATCTGCTGAACTCTCTTTAGCATCTCTTGTAGGGCCAGTCAAGTGGTGATGCACTAGTTCAGCTTTGGTTCTTCTGGGAATATCTTAGTCTCCCCCTCATTTTTGGAAGATGGTTTTGCTGGATACAGAATTTTTGTTTGGCAATTTTTTTGCCAGATATGAAATTGTTGGTTGGCAGTGTTTTTGCTTTTAGCACTTAAATACATGTGGGATTTCCCCCTTTACATCTTACGAATATTTGCTTTTTAGGAAACAGTTATTTTACAGTCCTGGGCACGGCTCTGTCTATCTTACAGTCGGCAGTACCACTGGACTGCTGTCCCGTAGCATTCTGTAGAAGAGTCCTCTGAGCTGCCTTCTACACTCAGGGCAAGGCCTGGGACCTCGAGTCCCTCAGGCTACCGACAGACATACGTTCTCCCAGCATGTGCGCAAGGGCTGCTCTGCTCCCTCTGAAATCTGGACCACAGACTTGAGGCCATTGCACCCCGAGACACCACTGCTTTTAAGTAGCCCTTTTCTTAATTTGGCACTCGCTCTGTTACAGAAAGATATTTCTGCCAATTCTTGCTGCTTGTTCAAAGCTTCTGTTCAGGGACCAAGCCCTGAAGCGCATCTCCTACCTTCACTTGGTGGGGTGAGCCGCAGAGGCTTTTGTTACCTAAGGGCAAACAGACCTTCAAAAAGCTCACACCGCTTTACTTTTATTAACAAGGTGTGAGGGTGCCTTTTTCCTCACTAACATTGCAGTTTCTCCTACTTATCAGACTTAAAGAGGATACCTTATTTTAATTTATATTGCTTTGCTTACGAGTGAGTTTGAATATTTTTTATTTATTAATCAGTCTTCTTTAAATCTTTGTGAGTTGTCCATTTTTATATTGTGGTGTTCAGTTTACTGATTTGAAAGATTTCATATACATTACTTTTTAGAGTTGTTTGAAAGTTGAAAACTACTTGGTAGTTTTCCCATTTGTTAGACTAATGGGAGTGGAACCTTTTATTTCATGCATGAAGAAACTTTGGCCAAAAAAAGACCAAATGCATTCATACTGGATGGTTCAGGGGAGGATGCTGGGTTCAGATTGCTTGAGTTTGAATCCTGGTAGCTTCAGTTACAGCACTGGCAAAATGGGAATAGATAACAGTAACTATTCTTATGATTATTGCAAGAATTAAATGAGGCAATAGTTGTCAAGTTCCTAGCCCAGTACATAGCACTTAGTAAATATGTTGAGGGTTAGTTACCTGCAATACAACGATTTAGTAGTTGTGGGAGTATAATTTTTGATTCAGTGCCCTTTTGTTTTTTGGCATTCTTAACCTTTTCAATGGAAACCTCATCAGCATTTAATAGAAATATTCATTGTAAATAGTATTTATCATTTTAAAATTTAAGACAGTATGTGTTTACAGCTAATTATAATTAATCTTACAGTGATTTCCTGCATTCATTAATTTAGTTGCTTTTGCTTTTCTAATTATTTGATAATAATTTAAATATAGCATAGGCTATGATACACTATAGAAAGAAGGACTCGTACATCAGCACTGGTTTTCAGTAGCAAACTGTAACCATGTCCCATGTTTATGACAGTGCTGAGGTTTTGCTTTTTGTTGGTTGTGCTGCAGTATCGTGCGCGCGCGCACACACACACACACACACACACACACACACACACCCCTCAGTGTACCGTGAGCATTGGGAGAGTTAAAGCTTGCAAGGAAAAAGAACTGTTTGCCTGGGAAGGCTAGTTTTTTTTGTTTTTGTTTTTTAACTACTAGGTACCTCTTGCTTAAATACCAAAAAATTGGTGACATTTTTTGCAATACAATTTAAAAGTTAGATGTTTGAATCTAGTCTGTTTTAGAGTATATACATTCACTACTTGAAAAGCCATCATTATCAGTAACTTTCTGTGGCATAGCATGGTGAGGTGTCTGAAATGGCAGGTGTTAACCTCCCCTCTGCCTCCAAGCCTTTTTAATATATAACAGTGTTTAATCTGTATGATGAGGGATGTGGGAAATGACATACAGGTAAAGTATTTCAGTCAGAACTATCCTCTTCCAATCCCTCCCCTACATTTTAGAGGTAGTCATTTTTATTAGTTTCTTGTTTATATTTAATCAGTTACAAGCAAATACTGTAGAAGTGTGTGCACTGTTTCCCCCTTTCTTAAAGGGTAGCACACACTACCCTTTTTTGTTTTTTCTTTTTAAGAGCAGTTGTAGTTGCAGATTTACAGAAAAACATACAAAAAATGTAGCTCCCATATCCCCCCCTCTCAAACATACAGTTTTCCTTATCGTTAGCATGTATTAGTGTGGTACTTGAGTTGTAATTCCTTAAACGTTATTATAATTACACTGTTTACTATAGCACATAGTTTACATTAGGATTCACTCTTTTAACATTGTTTTACATCTGAATTAAGCTTTATTTTGAAATTCTCAACTTTTAAAATATGTTTTGCTATTTAGAAGCTGTTGTTTTTTTTTTGAAATTTTAATTTGCTATTTCCTATTTATATGTCAGATTAACAAGATACTTGATTCCCCTAGATCCATGTTTCTGGAATTGTTTTTCTGTTACACAGATTTTCTTTCATAAAACCTATCAGAAATCACCACTGTTGCAGGCATACATCCGATTGTATGTCTCACTTCTCAGCATGCTTCTAATGTCTAAGAATGTTGACTAAAATATGCTTATAGACATTTTTATAATCTTTTAGGATTTACTAAACAATCTGAATTATGCTTATTTTCAAATCTCCTCCCTCCCCCCCATTTAAAAATATTTGTTGAATTTCTGTGCCATTTAGCTGAATTAAAGGAAAGGTTCCTACTGTTTAGTCTTTTGTGTACTGGTACTAATTTGTCTCAGGGTTTTATGCTAACAATTGTACAATTTTTAAACATTATTTATTACTAACGGATAAGTTATTCAGCATAAAGTTTGTTTAATAACTGCCTGTTGCATATTTTCCCACCTATTTATTTGCACTTTTTTTATATTAAGACTTCATTTTTCTTTTGCTCATTCTTTCCTAATAAGTCAATTCATCTTATCCAAAGTAAAAAGAAATACGAATAACTTCACTTGTTGGAAATGGGGAAAGAATCTTGACTTTATGCCTGGAATAGTTAAGTTTTTTCCCTTTAAAATGAAAGAGGCAAGGAATTCCAATTTTTATGTCATACATTAAAGATAGCTTGTTTAAGTTTCTGGGTTAATTTCATTGAATGGCATCATTATTATTTTATTCATAGCTTGTACTGTTACTGAAGATTTTTTGCACACCTGCCAGTTTTTGTTTCTTAGCAGTTTCTAACAGAAACTATAGTGGTCAGAAAAAGTTTTACAGTTTTTTTTGTATCCTCCAAACCTGTTAAGTGAAAGGCTATTGGGTAACTTTGGTTTATTTTATATATACATTTCTGATTTGACCGTAAGCTTTTTTCTTTATGATCCTAAGTGGTCCTTTATTATCCTTTATTATGGTCCTTTATTTTGACCATTTAACCCATAGCCATATATTTCTTAACGTTTGTGAAATTTTATATGAAGGGTTCCAATTTAATGAATTTGTATATTGACTGATACTCTAATTTTTAACTTTATTTTTGGTAAATACTAATTTCTTAATGTACCTTTCATAGTCCTTCTCACTGATATTCCCTCAGTGCTGTCTTTGAAGAGACACATGACTCATAGCACTTGAGTGTCCAGAGCATGCTGTATATTTGAGTTTATAATAGAACAAACATAGCAGTTCCTTACCTTTTTGAAATTGAGGCTTGATACTGGTGTTAAATTTAAGGATTAACAGCAGTTGTAGTTCCATAGAAAGAGAAAGATAAAAACTTAAAGTTCAAGGTATGCTTTTTCCAACTTTCTGCAACTAATTTAGTTCAGAATATTCATATGTAATTAAAACAATTTTACAGGAGCTGCAAATGACCATATCTCAAATAATTTGTTTCAGGGAGTATTAGTTAATGAAAATTATTCATAGCTTTTAATTCATACCTTGAATTCTAAGAAAGGCCTATATGTATATATTTAAAATACCAACTTTATTTAGTTCCTAATAAAGGACTCAAGTTCTACATGTAATTAAATTAAAAAAAATTTTTTTTTCATTTAGAAAACTCATTATGAAAATGAGACTTTTGAGCTCCCATCCTTATGTTTTAGATAATAGAGCCATCTATTAGACAGTCCATTTACTCCACATTGATTTGTGGTACTTTTTTTATCCTTTATTAAGGTATAATTTAGTTCCATGTGTCAATAGAGCAGGTTGGCATATTGAGCTATCTTTGGCTGTTTGTTCTTGGGCTAATACTTCACTGTACTTATTTTTATGGCTGTAATTTGTATGTCTTAATATCCGATAGTGCAGTTTTCTCCTCTCTTCTTTTTTTAGGTTGATTTAGCTGTTGGTTAACCTTGAGTTTTGCATAAACATTTTAGTTAAGTTTATTGGGTTCCTTAAAGAATCTAACTGGAAATTTGGGACTGCATTAAATTTATAGATTAATTTTGTTATATTGGCAACAGTGACAACTTTATCTTTTCCCTTCCAAACAATACACTCTTCTTTCTTTTCCTTTCTCACAGTATTGAACAGGACTTCAATAATGCTAAACAGCATGCTAACATTCATCTTTGCGTTAAGGGGAATATATCTGAAGTTTTCTCTTACTTGATGTGGTTTTTTGGTATATATGTTTGTTTTTGTGTGTCTTTTGTGTGTGTGTGTGTGTGTGTCTATGTAAACCTTTACCAGTATAAGAAAGTACTCGTGGTTTGGTAAGATCTTTTTTTTTTTTTTTAATACTATTAAATAAGTGCTGATTTTGTCCATTTTTATCTGCTTCTTTTGAGTTGATCATGTGTCCTACTTTGCTAGCTTTTGGAATGCAATATACCAGAAACAGAATGGCTTTTAGAAGGGGGAATTTAATAAGTTGCTAGTTTAGAGTTCTAAGGCTGAGGAAATGTCCCAATTAAAGCAAGTCTATAAAGATGTCCAAATTAAGGCACCAACAAGAGGTTACCTTCACTCAAGAAAGGCTGATGAAGTTCAGGGTTTCTCTCTCAGCTTGAAGGGCACATGGCAAAGTCTCTCAGCTTTCTCTCTCGGCTTGTTTTATGAAGCTCCCCAGGAGGCGTTTTCCTTCTTCATATCCAAAAGTCATTGGCTGGTGGACTCTCTGCTCTGTGGTTCTGTGGCATTCTGCTGTGGCTTTCTCGTGGCTCTAAAATGGCACTCTCTCCAAAATGTTTGCTCTTTTAAAGGATTAATGGGTGGAGTCACAACTTCGTGGAAGCTGTTTGATCAAAGGTTACCACCCACAATTGGGTGGGTCACATCTCCATGGGAACAGTCAAAATGCTCCCAACCAGCAATATTGAATGAGGATTAATTAAAGGACATGGCTTTTCTGGGGTCCACCACAGATTCAAACTGGCGCATCATCTTTTCTATTATTAATGTGGAGAAATTAAAAATAATACACTGCTGGATTTGGTTAGTCAATATTTTATTTAGGATTTTTTTTACATTTTAAGTGAACTAGCTTGTAACTATATTGTGATGTAAGCTGGTCTTAGAATCAAGATTATATTGGCCTGATATAATGACCTGACAGCTTCTGCTTTTTATGTTTCCTGGGACATCTTGTATAGGAAAGGAATAATTTAATTCTTAAAAGCTTAGAACTCAATTATTAAAAGACCATATGAGCATAGAATTGTTTGCTTTTTTTGGAGCCGAGCATTGTCATTTCAGTTTCTTGAATCTTTCAACCTATTTTTCAGTCCATTTCAGTCTATTCAGTTCTCTATATTTTCTTGTGTTAATTAGCCAAAATTAGTGTTTTATTAAAATTCTCTTGTTAAAAAAATCTGCGTCTAGTTATTTCCCTCCTTTGGGAATTATTTTTCTTGATCAATCTTACTAGAGTTTTGTCTGGGTTATTATAATTTATTAAGAAACAATTTTTGATTTTGTTGATTTTCTCTGTTCTTTTGGCCTCAATTTTCATTGATCCCTTGTCCTTTTTATTTCTTTAGGTTTACTCTGTTGATTATGTTGAACTTTTCCTGCGTCCTGATAAATATATTTGGAGATATATACTTTCCTCTTAAGTTCTGCCTTGGTTGTGACAATATATTTTCTAAATGTTTCTTAATTTTTATTGACTTCCTTTATAGCCTAAAGATTACTTAATTATACCTTTTTCAGTTTCCAAACTTGGAATTTTTTAAAAAGTCATTTTATTATTGATTTCTAATTTCATTGTACTATGTCAGAATGTAGTATGTATGACATATCCTTTGGAATTTAATGAGTTCCTCTTTGCCTAATACTTAGTTTATTTATATAAATATTTCCAGTATTCTAGAAAAGAATATTCCCTGACCATTAGGGCAGAGTTCTGTTTCTTTCTTTTTTTTTTTTTAATTAAATATTTTTATTGATGAAACTTAACATATGAACATACAAACATTCTTAACATACAAACATTCTATACATGGTGTACAATCAGTGGCTCACAATATTGTTGCATAGTTGTGTATTTATCACCATGATTATTTTTTAGAACATTTGCATCACTCCAGAAAAAGGAATAAAAAAGAAAAAAGAAAAAATTCATGCATATCATACCTCTTAACCTCCCTCTCATTGACCACTAGTATTTCCATCTACCCAATTTATTTTACCCTTTGTAACCCCCTATTATTTGTTTATGTTTTATCCATATGTTTTTACTCATCTGTCCATACCCTAGATAAAAGAAGCACCAGACACCAGGTTTTCACATTCACACAGTCACATTGTAAAAGCTATATCATTGTACAGTCATCTTCAAGAAACAAGGCTGCTGGAACACAGCTGTGCAGTTTCATGTAATTCCCTCTAGCCACCTTATTACACCATAAACTAAAAAAGGATATCTATATAATGCATAAGAATAACCTCTTTACTGTGAAATCTCTCAGCCAATCACACCTTGTTTTTTCTCATTTCTCTTTTCCCCCTTTTGGTCAAGAAGATTTTCTCAATCCCTTAATGCCGGGTCCTGGCTCATCCTGGAATTTCTGTCCCACGTTGTCAGGGAGGTTTACACCTCTGAAAGTCTTGTCCCACATAAAGGGGGAGAGCAGTGAGTTCACCTGCCGTGTTGGCTTGGAGAGAGAGGTCACATCTGAGCTACAAAAGAGGTTCTCTGGAGGTGACTCTTAGGCCTATTTTTAAGTAGGCCTTAGCCTGTCCTTTGCAGGAATAAATTTCATAGGGGTGAACCCCAAGGTTGAGGGCTCAGCCTTTGATTTGGTTGTCCCCACTGCTTGCAAGAGTATTAGAAATTCTCCAAATGGGGAAGTTGAATTTTACCCCTTTATCTCCATTCCCTCAAAGGGGACCCTGCAAATACTTCTTTATTCACTGTCCATATCACTCTGGGATTTATTTGGGCATCACACTACCCTAGACAAACCAATAAAATCTCATGCCCTATTCAAGATTCCATGTACTTGTGGTATTCAGCTAAACTGACTATACAAGTTAAATTAGTAAATGCACTCTCCAGAGTATAAATCTTGCACCAAATAAACTTATCTCCCTTTAGTCTCACACAGAAGTTGAAGTTTTAAAATATAGACCATATCATCCTTTACCCAGTCTTCTGATATACCTTAGTCCTATCCAGATCAGCTTCATTTATATCTATCTGTACTCGATGGCTGATCACTTTTTCAACTTTTTAAACAGTTCCTGCATGGGGTACTGCTGACTTTCATAGCTTCAGAGCTCCCAACTAATTCTTTTAGAATTCTAATTCTAATTCTAACTGTTAGAATTAACAATTACACCTCCTGAATTTATGTGACTGCTGTAAGAGCTTACAATGTAGGACGTTTTGCAATAAGCCTCAACCTGTTAATCCAGGCTCTCCACTTTAGTGCACCGAATTTTTATGTTATTGTTAGTCCATATGATTGAGGCATGATAATATGTTTTTTCTTTTGTTCTGGACATTTCATTTGGCATATAGCTCTTAAAATTCATTCATCTAGTTGCATGCTTCACAACTTTATTCTATCTTGGGACTGCTCAGTAGTCCATTGTATGTATACACCATAGTTCCCTCCTCCATTCTTCAGTCATTGTACCGTTAGGCCACTTGCATTCATTGTAGACTGCAAACACTGCCCCCAGAGACCACAGTGTGCAAATGTCCATTTGGTCCCGCACTCAAGAGTTCTACGTATTTCTAATTTGAACTTTCTAATTGTACTGCTCAGGACTTCCATTTTTGTGTTTATATTTTATCTGCTTGATTTATCAGTAGTTAAGAACAGAATAGATTAAGAATAATTGTTGACATTTTCTTGCTGTTTTATTGTTAGCTATATTTTGAATCTTACTGTTCAGATTGAGTTTGTTTATGGTGGATGTACCTTATTTTCTTGCTGTTTTCATCAATATATGACTTATATATCTTGAAAATTTCTTTTAATTTACCTTTTTTGGAAAAATTTCTAACCTTCAGGAAAGTTGCAAGAAATTACAAAGAAAACTAATGTACTTTCATGTAGATTCACCAATTTTTAACTCATATTTGCTTTCTCACTATATATATATATTATATGTTTACTGTGTACTTGGAGACTTAGTTGTGTGTACACTTGACTCCTAAATATAAATCACGTGGGCACTCATCTATATGATCACAATGCATTTATTGCACTCTGGAAATTTAACATTGCTACACTGTCAATATTCAGATTTTCCAAGGGTTCCCAATGATGTCCTTTATTACTTTTCTCTTCCCCTCCCCCATTCAGGATCCCATCCTTTGCATTTGTCACATCTCTTCAGTCTCCTTTAATCTAGGTTCTGAAACAGTTCTTCATCTTTTTTTTTTTCTTGACATTTGTCATTTTGAGGAGTCCAGGCCAGTTGGCTTTGCAAAATGTCTGTGATATTGGATATGTTTGATTGTTTCTGCATGAATAGATTCAGGCTACACATTTTTGAGCAGGAATATTTAATAATGATGTTGTGTTATTTTTGGTGAATTTGGAGGCCCATGACAACTCCCAGTATTGGTGATGTTATGTTTGGTCATTTTCTGGAGTTCGTGTGCACAGATCTCTCCATTGTAAAGTTATCTTCATAATTAATAAGCAGTCTGTGACGTGCTGCTTTGAGGCTGAATGTCCAGTGATCTCTAACCCAGTGGTTTGAACATCCATTGATTCTTGCTTGATTCACATTGTAGTATTGTAGTTAAAATGATGTCTTATTTCTCTTATCCTGTTAGCTGGCATTCGCCTATAATTTTACCTTAATTTATATATATATATATATTTTTTTTTTTTGCTTTTTTTTATAATTTTTTTATTTTTTATTTTTTTATTAACGAAAAGAAGAAAAAAAAGAAATTAACACAACATTTAGAAATCATACCATTCTACATATGCACTCAGTAATTCTTAACATCAGCACATAGATGCATGATCATCGTTTCTTAGTACATTTGCATCGGTTTAGAGGAACTAGCAACACAGCAGAAAAAGATATAAAATGTTAATATAGAGAAAAGAAATAAAAGTAGTAATAATAGTAAAAACAAACAAACAAAAAAGCAAAAAAAAACCCTATAGCTCAGATGCAGCTTCATTCAGTGTTTTAACATGATTACTTTACAATTAGGTATTATTGTGCTGTCCATTTTTGAGTTTTTGTATCTAGTCCTGTTGCACAGTCTGTATCCCTTCAGCTTCAATTACCCATTGTCTTACCCTGTTTCTAACTCCTGCTGGACTCTGTTACCAATGACATATTTCAAGTTTATTCTCGAATGTCCGTTCACATCAGTGGGACCATACAGTATTTGTCCTTTAGTTTTTGGCTGGACTCACTCAGCGTAATATTCTCTAGGTCCATCCATGTTATTACATGTTTCATAAGTTTATCTTGTCTTAAAGCTGCATAATATTCCATCCTATGTATATACCACAGTTTGTTTAGCCATTCTTCTGTTGATGGCTTAATTTATATTTTATTTGGTGTTAAGATTGCTTCCCCAGCTTTCTTTTGGTTCATGTCTGTCTTTTATATCTTTTTTGACCCTCCTTACTTACTTACCCTTCCTACTTTCTACTGGATAGAGGGAAGTTTCTTCTTCTTTTGTATAACTTCTTTAAAAGTTATACATTCTGTTTTGTTCTTAACATTTGTTGTTAATTACTGAATGTGTGTCTCTGTATGTATGTGTGTCTGTTTGCTTATGTCGGCATCTTCTGTTTGCTATGACCATTACTTTCTTACACTCTCATGTTCTTGGATGAGTTCTCCCCTCACTCAGTTAAGTTGATACTATTTAAGAGTTTTAGTTCTCTGTATTATGGATTTATTTTCTTCCTTTATCTTTCTCTCTTTCTCCCTCCCCGCACCTGTCCTTTCCTCTTACCTTGCCTCCCTTCCTTCTCACTTTCTGTCTTGTTCTCACTCATGCATGTTATCATTCTTTTGGAAGACAACAGGATATTATGTGACTTAGTTTATATTCTCTTTCTTATTGATTAAGGTAATTATTAAAAACAAAGTTTTGATATTCATGTATAAAAAGAGTAAAGGAATACACTCTTGTAGATGAAACAACTTAATTTACCATCTGCATGAGACATTTAATGTATTAAACACTGAGAAATGGCCTTGGGTCCAGCTGAATGCTCTCAAGTAGGTTCCATCAGCTCTTTGCAGCTGTTTCCTGATCTTTAAAAAGGAATTAAGAGTACTGAGACCTTGCAGAGGTTTTTGTGAGCACTGAGAATAGAAGCATATTACCAGACAATGATACTAATAATCACAATCATCATTAAGCACAGAGAAATGCTTAAAATGCCACTGATTAAAAGGTAAGGGTTTAGTTAAAATCCTTTTGATTTGAAGTCAAATCTAGATTTCAGTAGAATGTGGTCTTGGATATTATTATATTCCTTAAGTTAACTGTCTGCGTTATCAGTTATTTTGTGTAGCAAAAGAAAACAAACAAAAATTTTTTTTTTTCTGATCCAAGATTCAATCCAGGTGGCATCTTGGGTTTCAGTATGTCTCTTTAGTGTCTTTAATATGGGACAGTTCTGAGCTTTTCTTTGTCTTTTATAACCATGACATTTTTAGTGACTAAAGACCATTTGATTTGCATTATGTCCCCCAATTCGGATTTTATCTTGTTTTATTATTAACCTTTTCCCACAGAATTCCCATTACAAAACCTGGAGACTATGGTTAATGGTTTACATGGTCTTAATGTTTAAATTAGTGTACTTCACTACTAGTAGAATACTTGTTTCTTGGCAAAATAAATGCATAAATACTGGTTACTTTGGTTATATGTGTCCCACATATAGGAAGAGTGCCCAGCACTTGACTTAAGAGCTTTTCTTGTCTTTTTGGAGAGTATGGGAGATGGGAAGGGGATTTAATTAAACTTTCTATTCTAGACTTCTCATCAGAATGCCAGAAAATATAAAAATAACAGTTGTGGCTACTTACGCAGCTTATCTAGCTCATGGTCAGATGTTTTCTTTTAATTTTTCTTTTTGAACACCTAGAAAAGATTGAACTTTGAGGACGCAGCTATGATAGCTTAACCTTATCTGTAAGATAAACAGTAATTTTTTAACCTCTGTTGTTCAAAGTGGGTCTGTATTACCTGGTTAGGATGTTTTTATTTTGTGATTTTTTGAAATGAGACTTGTAGTTGTAAGATCAAGTTTTTAATGTATTTGTAGAACATATAATTAACATATTCTAGAAACTGTTACATACATACTCTGATTTAGAGCTATGTATATAAACTAAATCCCTCCTTTTAGGCTTATTTAACTGGAGAACAATATTCACAGTCTTTTTTTGGTGTTTATTATGGCTTGGGTAATTTCAGGAACCCTTTTATCTTAGAGATCAAGACACGAAGCCCACAGAGGGCTGAACTCAATATGAACCCTCCTGATCTTTTGCTGATTGAAAACCAGGTCTGACTGGTGGAGGGAAGTCCAGTGGGCTTGCCTGCGTTTTGGTTTGCTAAACCTGCTGGAATGCAACGTATCAGAAGTGGGTTGGCTTTTACATTGGCTTCATTAGCCTGCAAATGAAAAGGCCTTGAAAACATCCCAATTAAGACATCAACAGGACTGTACCTTCTCTGAAGACCAGTTACCAGTGAGCTTAGGCTTTTCTGTCAGATGGCAAGACACAAGGCAGTGTCTGCTGGTCCTTCTTTCCTGGGTTTCATTGCTTCCCGCTTTTGGTTTCAGTGACTTCCTGTCTCTTTTCTGTGAGTCCTCTCGTAGCTTCTCCAGGGAGTTTTCTCTTATCCTCTTATAAATGAATCCAGTAGGAGGATTAAGAGCCACCTTGAATGAGGTGGATTACATCTCCCATTAACGATAGGTCTACACCCGCAGGAGTGGATTGAGGTCATATGATCTGTTCTGGGGTACATGCAGCCTGCAGACTACGACAGCCTGGCAGGCTCAGCCCCCGTGAAATACAAGTCCCTGCTGCTGTGGTTTTGGCAGGAGTAGAAGAGTATCTGAAAATTTGGTGTTTCAGTGAAGAGTACTTTGTGTGGGACATAGTGATCTTTTCACTAGCAATGGAACTCTAGGATAGAGTATTTAAAGTATTAGAAGAGACTATAAACCTTTTGCAGTTAAGTGGCTTATGAGGTCAATCAAGGAAAGACAAACTAAGCCAGCTTCAGAAAGGTCTTCTCAATAATAAAAGTTATGGAAAGCATAAAATTATGTCAGGATATTGAGGAAACTAATCTGTAGTTTTTAAAGTTTTAAGCAAAAAGAATATCCTCTTTAGTCATAAGGAAATAATCATAAAAAGAATACCTGAGTACGATTGCAGTCCTGGTATATCTTGAGGAAAAAAGAGGACATTCTAAAATTAAAATGAAGCTCATACACATTTTTATTTTTTATGAATTGCATTACTCATGGTTTTAAATTTTGCCTTCTTCTAAATTACTCCCTTAACACCAGTTGAGTTGACTGTGTTTTTTTTGTTCAGTCATATCCCTAAATGTTAGATGAAATTCATTTTATATTTGAACTTTATATTTTTAGATATACTATAAAAATTACACAGCTGTTGCTTAGAGATGTATGAGTTACTTCGAGTAATAGGATCATGATTTAGGTCCTAAGCCAGCTGATAGTCAGCTGCTGCAAAATTAGAAGAAACTGACACATGAGAATAAAAATTCTTAATTGATATAGACATGATGCTTCATAATGTTGTGTCACCCCTGCTATTGTTTTAGTCATTAAGCTATTTGTCGTGACAAAGGCTATTTCATGATTAAGAGGCAGGCTTCAGGTTTTCTGTTTGGAAAGCGGGATGTATTTTCTCCTCATTTTGTTAAGAATTAGAGTAAAATGTGTGATCAGCTACTCAAGATATATTTTACTGAATCAACTTCATTTTCACACTTCATTTAATTAAAATTAATTGGTTGGTAGAAATACTTGGTTTAAATCTTTGTGCCATGGTTAACTTGGCAATTTTAAGATTGTGTGGCATCCAAGCTTCAGTTAAATAGATCTGACACTGTGTGTCTAAGGTTTTCTACGTGCCTATCTTTTCCCTTACTGTATGTTTATTTAGTGCATGTTTCTAAATCTCAATGATTGTGCTTTTAGTAAAGATGTCTATAAAATAAATATTTATAGAGATTGACTTCAAATGCAAAATTGCATATTATTTCCACAGAGAATGATTCTCTCATAAAGAATTTTCAAAACAGTCAAAGTAGTGTTTGTGTTTCATGCTGGGCATTGTGAATCCTTTGCTCATTGATTCAGCAAATACTTGAATATGTTCTAAGTGTTAACATTGTAGGAAGAGATGATGAAGTTCTCTTCACTAGGAGGATTACTGTCTAAGAAAACATTGTATAATTCAGCGAGGGATCACGCTGTGGAAGGAGTTGTGTATGTGCCGAGACCTACCTGAGGGTGGCTTGTGAAGAGGTCGTCTGAGGCTGCTACTTGCTTGTAAAGCGTGGCTTGAGGGTCAGGCAGTAACAGTTAACAAGGCAGTGAGTGAAGGAAGGCTTCCTGGGCATTGAGGAGCAGCATGATTAAAGGAATGAAGAGAACGGAGACTGTGTGCTCCTGTGAGGATGATAGGATTTATGCATTGTGATGGTAGAATTTCACTGAGGCAGGCCTCAGAACTGAAACCTGTGTACTGCTTGAAGATGTCCTCCTTTAGAATGGAAATTAAAAATATTGCTTGTGCTTGTTTGTTTTCCACAGCCATTCAAGAACAGATTGCCCTTATGCTTTGACTCTGGCAGTGTGCTACAGGAGCAATATAATTGGCTTCCAATATAATATTTTGTAATTATCTCTGAATTTCTAGCTACACCTTAACTTTAAATTTTTTATTATGTATATATTTTTTATTGTGAAAAATAATATTTATATAAAAGCAATAAATTTCAGAGTGTACCACAACAATTAGTTGTAGAACAGATATCAGAGTTTGCTATGGGTCACAGTTCCACAATTTTAGCTTTTTACTTCTAGCTGGTCTACGATACTGGAGACTTGAAGATATATCAATATAATGATTCAGCAATCATACTCATTTGTTAAACCCTACCCTCCCTGTATAGTTATCACCATCACCTTTGATCTTTCTTCCACTCCTTAGGGGTATTTGGGCCATGCCCATTCCAACTTTTTCATGTTAGAAGAGGCTGTCAATAATGTAGGGTAGGGGGATGGAACTAGTTCATGTTCTGAAGAGGCTGGGACCTCTAGGTTTCAGGACTTGTCTGGTCCAGGGACCCATCTGGAGGTTGTAGGTTTCTGGAAAGTTACCCTAGTGCATGGAACCTTTGTAGAATCTTATATAATGCCTTAGGTGTTCTTCGGAATTGGCCGAAATGGTTTTGGTTGGAGTTTGGCATGTTATGATAGATAGCAGTGTCTAACTGAAGCTTGAGTAAGAGTGACCTCCAGAGTAAGCCTCTTGACTATTTGAACTCTCTCAGCCATTGATACCTTCTTTGTTACACTTCCTTTCCCTCTTTTGGTGAAGATGGCATTGTCAATCCCATGGTACCAGGACCAGGCTTATCCCTGGGAGTCATGTCCCACACTGCCTGGGAGACTTTCACCCCTGGATGTCATGTTCCACGTAGGGGAGAGGGTGATGATTTCACTTGCAGAGTTGGGCTTAGAGAGAGAGAGAGAGACCACATCTGAGCAAAGAGGTCTCTGAAAGTAACTCTTAGGTATGAATATAGGTAGGCTACATAAATAAGATTCATAAGAACAAGCTTTGAGATCATGGACGTGGCCTATTGAGTTGGGAATTCCTAATTTTTAGACAGTATTGGGTTTCCCAGGTGGTAAAGTTTAATAGTTCCATATTTTTTCTCCTATCCCTCAAGGGACTTTACCAGTACTTTTGATTATCTGCTTAGCAGCTTTGGGATATATCTGGGCATTAAATTAATCTTAACTTTTAGTGCATGCACACGTGTTTCAATTTCTCCCATGGGTAGATTGCAGGGAGACTTTTTACATTTATATCATGTAAAAGTAAATATGTGTTGATATCAAGTAAATTTAATATGTGTTATCATATAAAGGTATTATGTGTACTCTCAAATGCATCAGTGGGTTACTTCTTCAAGTTCTAACAAGTAGTCTTCTCTACAAGCAGCCATTGATTGCTAATAACTCCACTGTATTGGTATCTGAAAAGCACATTAAGGCCTTCTATTCTAGCAGGTTTTTATAAAAAAAAAAAAAGTAATTACCATTCTATCTTATTTGAACATTTTGTAGCAACACAGAATGAAAATTTGCAATAGCTTTTGATTGTCATGCAGTTTGTATTTGGCTAATGACAAATGATAAAAGTGGGTCACTATTTTTCAGTTTATGACCAGTAATTTTCTTTGATTATGCTGTGCTATCATAACTTTGAACACACTGCCAAAGTTTGTGAAGGAAACATCATATGCTAGAAATTCCTAAATCGCTCTTAGCTGTCATCACGGTTATTCTGCTGTCAGTGATAATTGCATGACTTGATTTTCCATATCTTCGGTCAGAGTTAGTATATTGCTAAGTGTGTGAGACTCAGAAATCTTTCAGCTGACTGGTAAAGGAGTGTACATGGTTGAATTCATCACTGAAATTACTGTTGTCAAGCCTGACAAAGAGTACTAGTTGTTTCTACACAATGCTTAAATAACATGTTTAAAATCATCACTGACCTTTTTGTACATAGCAAACATTATTCAGGGAAAGGCTTTGCAATAAAATTTTTCTAGAGGAACTTCATAAACTTCATTGTAATGGTATTAGTGATTTACCATGAATGTATTTATTTAATGTCTCCCTACATATATGTATTTCTATACATACACACACAGAAGCAGGCATGTGACATGGATATCATAGGAAATTTAGTTCCCAATGTTTTTTATTCTGGTGTATGGGTAGGGGATCAAACCCAGGTCTCCTGCATGGCAGACAAGAATTCTACCCGTGGAGTCTAAATGCTGTATTTTGAAATGCTTTTCTTATGGAATTAAAAATTTTTTTTTACTTTTTTGTTTTTAAAACATTTTTAAATTGAGAAATATATACAAAAAAAGTAATAAATTTCAGTGTATATTTTATTTTAACAAGTAGTTATGGAACAGGATATCACAGTTTGGTATGGGTTACAATTCCACAATTTCAGGTTTTTCCTTCTAGCGCCTCCAAGGTACTGGAGACTGACAGAAATGTCAATATATTGATTCAGCAGTCATACTCATTTGTTAAATCCTATCATCTCTGTTATTTATACTCCTTCTCTTTAAATAACATATATACTTAAAAGCAATACATTTCAAAGTACATCGCAACAAATAGTTGTGGAACAGATTTCAGAGTTTGGTATGAGTTGTAATTCCAGAATGTTGGGTTTTTATTTCAGGCTACTCAAAGGTACTGGAGGGTAAAAGGAATATCAGTAAAATGATTCAGCGCTCTTTTGTTAAACCCAGCTTTCTCTGTATAACTCTACCATCACCTCTGATCTTTTTCACACTCTGTAGGGGTATTTCAGCTATGTCCATTCTAACTTTTTTCCTTTTTTTTTTTTTTTTTTAACTTTTTAAATAACATATACACAAAGCAAAGAAATAAAAAAGCAATAGTTTTCAAAGCACTCTTCAAAAAGTGGTCACAGGATAGATCCCAGAGTTTGTCATGGGCTACCATATGATCCTCTCATATTTTTCCTTCTAACTGATCCAGAATATAGGAGGCTAGAGGGCTTAAATACTTTTTTATCGTCACAATTGACTTTTTTTGTGTGAACAATAACATTTATACAAAAGAGCTATAAATTTCCAAGAATGGCACCACAATTTTCAGACTTTGATAGGGGTTACAAATTCACAATTTTAGGTTTTTACTTCTAGCTGCTCTAAAATACTGGAGACTAAAAGAGATATCAATTTAATGATTCAGCATTCATATTCATTTGTTAAATCCTGTCTTCTCTATATAACTCCACCATCACCTTTGATCTTTCCATACATCTCTTAGGGGTTGTTTGGGCTATGGCACTTCTAAATATTTGATAATGGAAAGGTCTGTCACTAATATGGGGTAGGGAGATGGAACTATCTGATATTCTGGAGAGGCTGGGCTAGGTTTCAGGACTTGGTCTGGACCAGGGACCCATCTGGAAGTTGTAGGGTTCTGGAAAATTACTCTAGTGCCTGGAACCCTTGTGGAATCTTATATATTGCCTTAAGTGTTCTTTAGGATTGGCTAGAATGGTCCTGGTTGGGGGTTGGCTGGTTATGATAGATAGCAAGGTCTACCTGAAGCTTGCATAAGAGTGACATCCAGAGCATCCTCTCAAATCTATTTGAACTCTCTCTGCAACTGATACTTTATTAATTGTACTTCTTTCTCCCCTTTTGGTCAGAATGTAATTGTTGATCCCACAGTGCCAAGTTTGGATTCATCCGTGGGAGTCCTCTCTCATGTTGCCAGGGAGACCTTCACCCCGGATGTCATGTCCCACATAGTGGGGAGGACAGTGATTTCACTTGCAGAGTTGGGCTTAGAGAGACTGAGGCCACATCTGAGCAACAACAGAGGTTCTCCAGAAGTAACTCTTAGGCATGCCTATAGGTAATCTTAAGCTTCTCTGCTACCTACATAAGCTTCACAAGAGTAAGCCTCATAATCAAGGGCATGGCTCATGGATTTGGATATCCCTAAAGTTTGACACAGTATCAGGGGATTCCCTGATGTTAAGGTTTAATAGTTCCATACTCTTTCTCCCATCCCTCAGGGGACTTTTGTCAATACTTTTTGATTATCTGTTTAATATACTCAGGTATTACGATAATCTATACAGGATTAAAAGACCTCCTTCTGTTCTGTGCTTCCTGTGTTTCAGTTGTTCAAATGAGCTGCACAGACAGGTTGAATTAAGATTATGCACTATGGAAAATTTCAGTTCCAGATCAAATAAACCTTTCTTCCATTGGTCTCAAAGAGTATGTGTGGTTCTAAGGTGCAGACACTGTCTTCCTTACCCTGTATTCTGAATTACTTTAACCCCAACCTGTTCAGCTTTGTTCTTATCTCTAAAAATCAGGTTATATATATATAACAGCTTCTCAAAATCCAGAAATAATAATTACCACTCCAGACTTAATGTGTCTGCTCTAAAAGCTTACAACATAGGCTTCTGGTTTCTTATAAACATTTTCTTTTAAGACCTCCTCTTATAAACCTCCTTTTTTAACTCTTGTTCCTCACCCCATTATTTACCTCCACTGTTGCTGTGATAATGCTGATGGTTTATTTTGAACATAGCTCATAGCATGCAATAGAAGTTTTCCCCCTGTACCCTGGACTTAAACATCCTTTACGTGAGTCAGTGAAACACCTAGGTCTTACAACCCTTTTTAATATTGTTCATCTTCAATATGGTCATATTACTTCTAGACCCACTAGAGAATCACCTTCGCTCCTGTCTATTCCATTACATTGGAGTTCATCCTCATTAGCTGAAGATTCACCCATCTCTAGCTTCTATGTATCTGTAATTATTATTAATAATAATACTAATATGTTCAGTATTACAAGCCTCTGATTATACCTTTATCCTGGTCATAAAAGTGGAATTATATTGTATCTGTCCTTTTATGTCTGGGTAATTTTGCTGAGCATTATGTCCTCAAGGCTCATCCATCTTGTCATGTGCTTCAGGATATCACTTTGTCTTACTGCTGCATAATATTCCATTGTATGTATATACCACATTTTGTTGTTGAACTCGTCTCTTGATGGGCATTTGGTTTGTTTCCATCTTTTGGTGACTGTGAATAATGCTGCTGTGAACATCAGTGTGCATATGTCTTTTTGTGTCATTGCTTTCAGCTCTTCTGGTTATATACCAAATAGTGCTATTGCTGGGTCATAGGGCAACTTGATAATTTAATTTCCTAAGGAATTGCCAAACAGTTTACCATAGTGGCTGCACCATTATACATTCCCACCAGCAGCACATAAGTGTCCCAATTTCTCCACATTCTCTCCAACATTTATAGTTTCCTGTTTAATAGCTGCCATTCTTATAAATGTGAGGTGGTATCTCATTGTAGTCTTGAACTGCATTTCACTTATAGCCAGTGAAAATGAGCATCTCTTCATGTGCTTTTCAGCCATCTGTATTTGCTCTTCAGAAAAATGCCTCTTAATCTCTTTAGCCCATTTTATAATTGGATTGTTTGTTCTTTTGCTGTTGAGTTGTATGATTTCTTTGTATATACAGGAAATCAAACCTTTGTCCAATATGTGATTTCCAAATATATTCTCCCATTGAGGTGGCTGCCCCTTCACCTTTTTGACAAAGTCTTTTGAGGTGCAGAAGCATTTGATTTTGAGGACTTCCCATCTATCTGTTTTTTCTTTTGTTGCTTGTGCTTTCGGTGTAAAGTTTAGGAAGCTACTTCCTATTGCTGGGTCTTGAAGATGTTTCCCTACATTTTCTTCTAGAAGCTTTATGGTGCTAGTTCTTATATGTAGGTGTTTGATCCACTTTGAGTTAATTTTTGTGTAGGGTGTAAGATAGGGGTCCTCTTTCATTCTCTTGGCTATTGATATCCAGTTTTTCCATGCCCAGTTATTGAAAAGACTATTTCATCCCAGTTCAGAGGATTTGGGGGCCTTGTCAAAAATCAGTTGACCATAGATTTGGTGGTCTATTACTGCACTCTCAATTCTATTCCATTGGCCAATGCTTTTGTCTTTATGCCAGTATACCACACTGTTTTTACCACTGTGACTTTATAATAGGTTTTAAAGTCAGGGAGTGTTAATCCTCCCCCTCCGTTCTTCTTTTTTGGGATGCTTTTAGCTATTCGGGGTCTCTTTTCCTTCCAGATGAATTTTGTAGTTAGCTTTTCCAAATCTTCAAAGTAGGTTGTTGGAATTTTGATTGGTACTGTGTTGAATCTGTAGATCAATATGGGGAGAATTGACATCCTAACTATATTTAGCCTTCCTCTCCATGAGCAGGCAATGTCTTTCCACCTATTTAGATGTCCTTTGATTTCTTTTAGCAATGTTGTGTAGTTTTCTGTGTACAAATCCTTTACGTTCCTAGTTAAGTTCATTCCTAGGTACTTGATTCTTTTAATTGCTATTTTGAATGGATGTTTTTCCTTAACGGACTCCTCAGCTAGGTCACTGCTGTGTATAGAAATGTTACTGATTTTTGCACATTAATTTTATATCCCACCACCTTGCTGAATTCTTTTATTAGCTCAAGTAACTTTTTTGTAGATTGCTCAGGATTTTCCAAGTATAGTATCATATCATCTGTAGTTAATGAGAGTTTTACTTCTTCCTTTCCAGTTTGGATGCCTTTTATCTCTTTGTCCTGCCTGTTTGCTCTAGCTAGAACTTCTAATACAATGTTGAAAAATAGTGGTGACAGTGGGCATCCTTGTCTTGTACCTGATGTTAGGGGGAAGGCTTTCAGTCTCTCTCCATTGAGTATGATGCTGGGTATTGATTTTTCATATATTCTGTTTATCATGTTGTGGTAGTTACCTTAGATTCTTATCTTTTGGAGTGTTTTTATCAGAAAAGGATGCTGAGTTTTATTGAATGCTTTTTCAGCATCAATTGCTATGATCATGTGATTTTTCCCTTTTGGTTTGTTAATGTGCTGTATTACATTAATGGATTTTCTTGTGTTGAACCATCCTTGCATTCCTGATATAAACCCTACTTGCTCATGGTGTATAATTTCTTTAGTGTGCTGTTGGATTCGATTTGCTAATATTTTATTGAGAACTTTTGCATCTGTGTTCATTAGGGAGCTTGGACTGTAGTTTTCCTTTCTTATAGCATCTGTACCTGGTTTTGTTATTAAAATATTGGCTTCATAAAATGAGTTAGGAAGGGTTCCTTTTTCCTCAATTTTTTGGAAAAGTTTGAGTAAGATTGGTGTTAGTTCCTTATGGAATGTTTGATGAAATTCCCCTGTGAACCCATCTGACCCTGGGCTTTTCTTTGTAGGAAGATTTTTGATGACTGATTGAATCTCTTTACTTGTGATTGGTTTGTTGAGATCTTCTGTTTCTTCCTGAGCCAGTGTAACTTGGTTGTGTGTCTCCAGAAATTTGTCCATTTTGTCTAAGTTGTCTAGTTTGTTGGTGTATAGTTGTTCATAGTATCCTCTTATAATTTCTTTTATTTCTTCAGGATCTGTGGTAACGCAGCCCTTCTTGTTTCTCATTTTGTTTATTTGCATCCTTTCTCTTTTTTTCTTTGTCAGTCTTGCTACTGGCCCATCAATTTTATTGATTTTCTCAAAGAACCAACTTTTGGTTTTATTGAGTCCTTCTGTTGTTCTTTTGTTCTCCCATTCATTTATCTCTGCTTTAGTCTTTCTTATTTCTCTTCCATTTGCTTTGTGGTCAGTTTGCTGTTCTTTCTCAGGTTCCTCCAGGTTTGCTCTTAAGTCCTCAATTTTTCTGCTTTCTTGTTTTTTAACATGGGCATTTAAGGTAATAAATTTCCCTCTCAGCAAAGTTTTTGGTGCATCCCATAAGTTCTGATAAATTGTATTCTCATTTTCATTCATCTCCAGATAGCTACTGATTTCTCTAGCAATTTCTTCTTTTACCCACTGGTTGTTTAGGAGTCTGTTATTTAATCTCCATATATTTGTAATGTTCTTGTTCTTTGGTGATTATTGAGATCCAGCTTCATCCCATTGGGATCAGAGAAAGTGGTTTGAATAATTTTAATATTTCTTAAATGTATAAAGACCTGTTTTGTGCCCCAGCATATGATCTATCCTGGAGAATGTTCCATGAGCGCTAGAGAAGAATGTATAACCTTGTGCTTTGGGGTACAATGACCTATATATGAGTGTTAGGTCTAATTCATTTATCAAGTTATTTCACTTGTCTATTTCCTTGTTGATCTTCTGTCTGATTGTTCTATCTATAGAGGCAAGTGGTGTTTTGAAGTCTCCTACTATTATATTTGAAACATCTGTTGCTTCCTTCAATTTTGCCAATGTCTGTCTCATGTACTTTAGAGCTCCTTGATTGGGAGCATAAACATTTATGATTATTATATCTTCTTGGTGAATTGACACTTTAATTAGTATATAGTGTCCTTCTTTGTCTCTTATGATCCCTTTATATTTAAAGTCTATTTGGTCTGATTTTAGTATAACTACTCCTGCTTTCTTTTGGTTACAAGTTTGTGGAAAATCTTTTCCCATCCATTCACTTTCAGTCTATTTGTGTCCTTGTGTCTAAGATGAGTCTCTTATAAGCAGCATATAGGTGGACTAAGTTTCTTAATCCATTCTGCCAAACTGTATCTTTTAATTGGTAAGTTTAGGTCGTTAACATTCAGAGTTATTACTGAAAAGGCATTTCTTGATTTCACCATCTTATCTTTCTTATTTTAGTTTTCAGATCTATATGTTCTTTTCCCTCTTTGTCTTTGTATTCTTTAAATTATCTTTGTGGTACACTTCGATTCTGTGCCCTCCTCCAGGCCCCCCTCTCTGTTTTTTGGTTTTCAGCTGGCAGAACTCCTTTTTAGTATTTCTTGTGGGGCCGGTCTCTTGTTGACCTATTCTTTCAGAACTTCTTTGTCTGTGGAAACTTAATCTCTCCCTCAATTTTGAAGGATAATTTGACTGGGTACAAAATTCCTGGATGGAAGTCTTTATCTTTCAGGATCCTGAATATATCATACCTCTGCCTTCTTGCCCCCAAGGTGGTAGTTGAGTAGCCTGAACTCAGTTTTATTTGATTTCTCTTGTATGTAATAGATTGTTTTTCTTTTGCCGATTTCAGGATTTTCTGCTTCTCTTCAGCATTTGACAGACTGATTAGTAAGTGCTTTGGGAAAGTTCTGTTTGGATTTATTCTATTTGGAGTTCTTTGGGCTTCTTTGACTTGTATATTTATGTCCTTTATGTGGGTTGGGATGTTTTTCCCCATTATATCCTCAACTACTCTTCCTAGCCCTTTACTCCTCTCTTCTCCTTCTGGGACACCAGTGAGTCTTATATTTGCATGGTTTGTTTTGTTTATCTTTTTCCTGAGTTCCCATTCATTTTTTTCCACCTTTTTTGCCATTTGCTGTTTTGAGTCTTCAACATCAATTATCCTGTCTTCTATATTATTTATTCTTTCTTTTGTCTCTTCAAATCTGGTGTGTGTGCCTCTACTATGTTTTTTATTTTGTCGATAGAGTCTTTTTTTTTTTAATAATGCTTTCTATTTATTCTTTACATTTTCTTCATGAAATAAAAATGCCCAGTCTTTTCCCAACCAAAGAACAGTAATAAACAAAGAGTGAACAGAAGTGTCATACCGGACAGAGTCCAAAAGGTGGCTGTATTTCTTAAAGTTTCAAAACCAGCCAATTGCCTGTTCCATGCAAATTTCCATCTCAGTTTGCAGTTACCACATTTTAATTCTCTGATTCCAGAGTCATTAATTTTGTAGCAAAGGACTAAAGAGAGGGAAGAAGAGAGGTCATTACACAACTAGAGGTGATTTCATTGATTTTCTCCAGATCAGTGCTTCTGTTGTTCATTTCACAGTTTCATGATCAAGGTTTGTCCATATCCTCAGTCTAGACAGAAATTCTATGGCATTATATTTCATATTATATGGAAAACATATAGAAGAATCAAGAATCTGTACTTAGAGAAACTAAGAGAAGTTATGGATGGCCTGATAGCAGTTGAGTGAGTTTAGAAGTCATTTAACCTCTTGGAGTAATTTAATCAGTAAAAAGAAGTTAGTAATAGTACATACTTCATACTATTTTAGAGGTTTCAAATATATGTTGGTGAAAGTACCACATTTATACTAAGAAGTTTTATACTAAATGTTACTGTTACTCTTCTTTCATCTTTCATCCTTTATTCATCAGGGTTCTCTAGAGAAATTGAACCAACAGGAGAGACCTGTCAATGTGTCTCACACAGCTGTGGGAATGGAAGAGTTCAAAATCTGTAGGCCAGGCTATGAAGGTGACAGCTCTGATGAAGCGGCTCAATGAACTCCAAGAAAAGGCTTGCTAGCTGAAGCAGTGAAAAAGTCTCTCTTCTTCCTTAAAAGTCTTCAACTTATTAAATGATCTTGTTGTGGGAGACACACCTTAGTTGACAGCAGATGTAATCAGCCACATATGCAGTCAACTGACTGATGATTTAATACACCAGCCTTCCAGCTTATCAACCACCCATGAAATATCCTCACAGCAACAGTCATTCCTGTGCTTGCCTGACCAGAAACTAGGCATAATCACTTTGCCAAGTTGGCACCAGAACCTAACCATTACAGTCCACCCCTTGTCAAATTGGCAGCTATACACATCACCTTAAAACACACTTAATTTCCGAATAGAACACAATAACAGTCATATGTTTTGTCTAACAATACTCAGCTGCTCTTCATACAACTGGACATGCACTACTTCTCTCCAGAATATGGTGCAACTCCTCAGGTAACATTTACTCTTGAATTTCATATCCTATTACTTAACTACTTCAACATGAATAATACAACTTATGTCATATGATAAGAAGAAAACAAAATATTAGCTTATGTACAAATGCAAACATTCTTATAGCAAAACAGAAAGAAAATATTCATGTAATCACAGTTCTTGCTTCTGTAACTGGTCATGTGGTCATAGTTCATATTTATCACTACCTTCTTCTGCACATTCCATGTTCCCTTTATCCTCAGCAAGGACGTCAGCTGTTTGTGATTCTTTGCTGGACAGGGTGACCCAAATCTTCATTCCTGAAGCTTCTGGACCATTGGTAGTTTTGCCTGGATTGTTTTTTTTTTTTTTTTTTTTTTTTTTGCCATTTTGCATTGATTTTAATCATAGGGCGTGGTAGTTAAGTGAGTCCCTAGAGGACCTCCTGTATTCCAGGAAAACTCTTAACTTCCATTGTGTAGTTGCAGTCCTGTTTTCCTTTGAGTAGTCAGAATCAATCACCTCAGACAGCATGGTAATCCCTTTTGGTACCTTTTCCACAGATCTCTTCATCACATTTTCCAATCATGCTCCTTCCATGTCTGTATTAGTTAGGGTTGTCTCTGACGCCGACACCCGCCAGCGCCCCCAGCGCCAGCAAAGTGGCCCAGAGCGGCCAGGACCGCGGCCGCGCTCTCATCCCGTCCCCCTGCCACCGCACTCTGCCTCGGCCACGCCCGCCAGCCCCACCGATAGAGTCTTTAATCTCTGTGATTTCCGCTATTTTTCTATTTATTCTTTCAAATTCCTTTTTATGCTTTTTTACTGTCTTTTTGATCTCCTTTATGCCATTTGCTATCCCACTTATATTATCAAATAGAACTGTATGAACATCTTTGATTAATTGTTCCAACATCTCTGTCTCCTCTGGTGTTTTAATTTGGTCATTAGGCCAGGCTTTTTCTGTCTGCATCGTGATAACGCATAGTAATTTTCTGCTGTCTTCGTGGCATGTAAATATCTTGATTGATTTACTTTGGGAGTTGATTTCTTTCAGTATTGTAAGGCCTTGTGTTTGCGGGGTGGTTGTACAGCAGGGAGCAGGGTCTGGAGTGTAGCAATCCGGGGTATTGGATTTGTTTCAGGGCAGGTATGGGCGCAGGTTGGGAATGTTATGCTGATGCTTGTGAACATGGGCGCCCAGTAGCCAGGGAGAATGTAGCTGCGCCAGTGCTCTGGTCTGGGGGACATAAATCTGATGTTCGCTGTTCAAAGGCACCGGATCCTTTATGTGCAGGCATAGAGCTGTGGCAGCAGGTTGACGTTACACCTTCCTGGGTTGGGGGGCAGATATGGCCCAACTGTGCAGATTGACACTTTCTCAGAGCTGGGAAGAGAAGTTGAGGTCTGTGCACATGCGCAGTTCTGGGACTGCTATAAAGTTTGGTTCCCAGCGCTGAGTAATGTCATTGGGGGTCCATGTGCATGTTTCGGCCTGGGAGTGCCGTAAATGGATACGCTGAACTCAGGGAGGGCGGGGTGAGTCTGTACGGACTCTATAGCCAGGGGCCGCAGGTAGTCTAGGTATGGAGGTTCATGTCTACAACCTTTATGTGCTGGCAACAGCCTGCAGGGAACAGGGAGGGGGAAGCAGTTCTGGGGAGGGGTGCAGGAGAGGTGGATTGGGCTCCACTGGGGGTGGGGGCTTGGGGTAGGTACGTGCACTGGGGGCTGGTGAGGTGTGCGTACCTAGAGCTTAGGGAATGGGAGCAGACGATGGGGTTCAGGTGTGTGGGGTGTGGGTCGAGTCATAGGGCTGTGCTGGTCAGGGTAGCACATCCAAGAAATATGGCCTGGCTTACTTCCTTGTCCGGTGTTCCCTGTCAGTGCACTCCCATGGGCTCCGTGGCTCTGCGCCTCCTTGCACAGCTCCAGTTTTGTCCCTCTCAGTTCTTCTGCCTCTGCAACCAGGGATGCCGCATGTGGTGCCGAAGGCTCTCCCATGTCAGCCTCACTCCCAGATTGCCATCTCTGTCACTCTCCTGTCCCTTCTCAAAGTTTTCTGTGAAGTTGGGCTAATCTCGTGCCACTCAAGTTGGCCATCTTCCCGGAAGTCTTCTTATGGAATTTTGAAATGCCAAAGTTGTCATGCTCCTTTTAATTTATCCTCAGTTCCCCAAAAGACATTTTCATGTAATACTTGTGGACTGTGAAATAAAACTGAAATTTAATTTGCAAAGGCTTTATCATGTAATGTTAAAAATATTAGAAAGGATTATCTGAAGATTAGAATTATTTGTAATAATTTCTGTTCTTTTTTGAGCATTCTTACTGCACAAAATAATGTATATAAATCCAGTTTTCAAAAATAGTTTTAGTTCCTGTGCCCATAAGGAAAAAAATTCTTCTTAATTGAGTTGTCATTACAATTGATTACAATAGGATAATAGCGTATTACAAAAGGTGATAATTATTAAATGTAAAAATTAAAATTTTGTTAGAAGTGCATCTCTTGATGTGATGTAATGATTACATTTACTATGCATTTATAATGAAAAGTGGTGATATAAATTATTTTGGTAAGGTTATGTTGACAGTTGAGGGTGTTTGGTCAGATGTGGTAGAAAATTAACATATTCTAAGATAAAATGAGGATTGATAGTAATTAAAACATTTTGATGTGATTTGATAAAATGGCTTGTGTTTTGACATCAGTGTTTTATGTATTTTATCTAATGTATCTTGATGATTTTGAGAACAAAACAATTGCAACGCCCATGAAAAATTCCAGGTTTATTTAAAACAATTAACATTATAGCTGAATGTTACCTCTGATGTTCCAAGTTGCTTTTCTCTGACTTGTCCTAAACAGAATTGCTTGCAATTAAATACATGACAAAAAGCTATTTCTAATATGCAGCATTTCTTTCAGTAGTATCTTGGGAGTCTCTTTCCAGAGTGATTCATTCTTAGATTATGTTTGGGGAGCAGGGAGGTAAAGCTGATTCAATGAAATTCTAATTCAGAACATCCAAATAAGCCAGAATAGCTTGGTAATAACAGTTGCTTTGCCCGTACTAGAAATATATATATTATAGGAAGATAGAAGTATATATATTATAGGAAGATAGAAGTATATATATTATAGGAAGATAGAAGTATATATATTATAGGAAGATAGAAGTATATATATTATAGGAAGATAGAAGTATATATATTATAGGAAGATAGAAATATATATATTATAGGAAGATAGAAATATATATATTATAGGAAGATAGAAATATATATATTATAGGAAGATAGAAATATATATATTATAGGAAGATAGAAGTATATATATTATAGGAAGATAGAAGTATATATATTATAGGAAGATAGAAATATATATATTATAGGAAGAACCATAATTATCATCTTTATTATAAGAGACTTTCCTCTCTTTGGCAGGGGCAGTCCACCATAGTGGGCATTAGGGTAGGGGAAGGAGGTGACGTGGGAGGGGACGGTATTATGAATTTAAAGTATTGTTAGGCAAATCGAGTTTAGAAAAAATACATGTGAAAGTTGAAGATGGTCTCTCCATCCTGTAGTACCTCTTGTAGAAAGTCTTTGTGTGTCTCCCGGAGGTATGCATATCAGTCAGAAGACAACAGACTTACATGATTGTCTCTAATTCAAGGGTACTGGAAATAAAACTGAAGTAAGCTTCGACTGTTTAGTTTTCTAAAGGCTGAGACTGCAGCTAAAGATAATGGTGGATTTTGGCAGTTAGTGTGCTAAACAACAAACTTTCCTACTTCTCCAGTTGTCTATATGTTTATATGAATAAAATCTATGTCTATGTAAGGCAGCTGCCTACCTTTTCTTAACAAAGACTGTTCTTTATTGAGATAATTTCCTAACTACCTTTGTGATGCTAAACTGTCCTTTATATTATGAAATGATTATGTTATATGTTACTTTTTTTTAAGAAAATGCGCTAAGCTTAGAAAAATAAGGTTTAGAACCCCAATATAGGCAATTACCTCAAAAAATGAGTCTGGGAAGGGAGAAGAGATAATCCTTTTATTTGGAGAAGGCATGGGTTGAAAAAAATAAATTTTTTTAAATGGGAAAAACTTCAAAGGTGTGCAGTGATGTTAAGAAGGAACCAACAGAGAAGGGGAGTTTAAAGATCCAGGAAAGAGAAAGATCGATATCATGAAGGCTTATAAGATGTAAGGACATTTATTTTCAGTATAGAAATGAAATGATTAGACTGGGAGAGTTCTTTTTCTTTTTTTTTTTTTTTGGCTTTTAACATTGGGAATTTTATTGGCTTACCAGCTTACAGTTTTTAGGCCATGAAAATGTCCACATCAAGCCATATCGAGACAGTGCTTTCTTCCCCAAAGCAGGCTGCTGGCGATTCTGGACTCCTCTGTCACATGGCAAGGCACCTGGTGACACCTGCTGGTCTCTTCCTTCTCTTCTGGTTTCCTTGATTTCAGCTTTTTACTTCTGTGGCTTTATCTCTCCTTTTTTGAATTTCATTTTCTTATAAAGGACTCCAGTTAGAGGATAGGACCCACCCTGGGCCACTTCTTAAATGCAGTCGCATTATCAAAAGACCCTACTTAGAACAGATCTACACACAGGAATGCATTAGCTTTAAGAACATGATATTCTGGGGGGGGGGGGGGGGGGGGGGGCACAGTTTTACACCACCTCTCTGTAATTTATCACCCTCTGCCCCCTGCTCTTCCCTGCATGCTTACAGTGTTCTTCTGGGTGAGTTTGAAATAGTTGATTCCAACAGTTCACACCTGTTTAATAGTTCTGGTGAAGGGTCAGATTTACTGAGCCTTGCTTCTCCTATCTTGCCACTTAGGCACATTATATCCTTTGAAAAAGGCTTCTAATACATTCAAAAGGTACCACAGTGCTGAAGTCTTTTACTGATTTAGTTTGACTGTTGAAGTTTGTGATTGTTTTCTAAAAGAATAATAATAAAATTCAACATTTCTCAGCTGAAATAAGTTTAACTCATGGTATAAATGCAATCAGAAAGTGTGCAGAGAGAGATGAGAGAGTGTCAGCTGTGTAACTGAGCTGACTTTGGCTTTTAAGTTTCTCCCTTAGAAATTCTGACAAAGAACAGTGGCAGTATTTAAGGTATTACATTATTTTTATCATATCTAATGACAAAGGGAAACCTTAGCCTTAAGTGTGGTGCTTCTTCTGCTGGAATTATTTTGGATTTCTTTTTCTCTACTTATTTTTTAGATGCCAGAGCCCAAGTAAAGTACAGTTTATTGTTGGGTTTGATGTGAAATGGTTTCCAGAATCCAGTGAGAGCTCTCATTGAACAGTTAGAGGCACCAGCTGAGCCTGCGCCCTCTAGTGGCTAGGAGTTTGTCTAGACCTCGTGACAGCTGATGATGCACTGTACTTTAATTTTTCTGCAACTGGCAGCTCCTGTGAATAAATTGTGGCAAAAACAGACCAATACCCAGAGTTCTTTCTTTCTAGAAGAGTCCATCCTTGTGATTTTACTCCTCTTCCCTTTACTGATTCCTCTACAAACCCAAAAGGACAAAGCAATTTGCTTTTAAACTAGCCTTATCAATATATTCCCTGTGAGTTTGTGGGGGAGAAGGTTTAACAGGGAAATGGGATAGGAAACCAACATTTCTTGGGCAGTTATGATATTCTAGCATCATGGAGCTTCTCCTTTAATCCTCATAAAAACAATGTATGGTAGCTACTGTTTATTTACAGTTTAAAGATGAGGAAACCCAGGCTTAGAGATTATGTAACTTCAACAAGACCCTTTAACTTGAAAGCAGTGTGACTGGGACTCAGATCCAACCATGACTGTTTCCAGAGTCCACAGTGAGTTCATTTCACTCGCACGCACACACACCCCTTCACACTTAGTCATGCATTCTCATGTATACATACTTACATTCACTTGCGCTCACACTCATGCAAGCATGCTTGTCTTACACACACACACACACATCAACTTCTCTTACCCTTGTAGGATGATCCCTGAAAAATCCATGTCATTGAAGAGGAAAAGTAATCCAGGCCAGCTTTATCACTGGGTGTCATGGCTCTCAAGGCTTTACGTGACCGTTTCTCTCCTCTTCGCTCTGTTCCAGCCATGATGGCCTCCTTGTTCTTCCTCAAATAGGCTATGTTATCGTTAGATTGGGAGAGTTCTTTATCTCTTCTGCTGTGTATGAAGAGTAGGAGGAAAGGGTGGTGTTGATTCGAGTCAATTTGGGGTTTGGTGGCTGAAAAGGGTAAGAGTTCTTAACTTTTTCTATCTAATGGCTTTTATTGTCTTTGTGACAGAAAAGATAAGGTCATCTTCCTAGTGTAAAGGGGCATTGGTTAGGTAGTTTGGAAGATAGTAGAGAAGGTTTGAAATTGGTGAGAATGGGAAGTAGGAATGGGCTTATACAAGAGTAGCATACTAGGAGTAGCAGGAGGGGTGAGCTGGTGATAGTAAGAGGCATGCTGACCCTGTGTCCTACCTTTGAATTGTGAAAGTTGTGACAGAATGAGCAGGGCAAGTGTTCTTAGGAAGTCAGTTAAGACAAGAAATGAAAGGTTAGATTCAGTGAAGGGATTGGCATTTTAGGAACGTGTTAGCTATAAAGTGCGGCTCCAGAGGTTATAGTGGAAGAATTTGGGTGAGAAGGAAGATAAGAGAAGATGGATTGGGAGAGAGAAAGCACAGAGTTATATAATGAGAATATGGTAGAGTGTAGTTAACAGGTAAGAAGGATGCAGATTGGTGGATTAGTCAGGGTTAGGCAACTGCAAAGGGTGTAGTAGCAGTGTAACCTACTTCATACACCTAGAAAGCAGAGCTCTGGGCTGAGGCAAAGGGAGCAGAGATGGACTGTCCATGGGCCCCTATCGCTGAAACCTTGTTGTTATTTGAACGTGTCCTGTTTATTCCTCGCAGAATGGTTGTTCTTGCTGTTCTCTTGGCCAAGAACATTTTCTCCCTCAGGTTTTTTATGCTTCACCCACATTCTTTTTTTTTTCTTTCTTTATTAGAGAAGTTGTGGGTTTACAGAACAACCATGCATGAAATACAGGATTCCCTCATATTACTCCACCATCAACACCTACATTCGTGTGGAACATCTGTTACAATTAATGATAGTACTTTTAAATAATTGTACTATGTATTTTTTTTAATAGTAATATTATAGTTTCTGAAGCTGGCGAAATGCAGTATACCAGAAATGGATTGGCTTTTACAATGGAGATTTATTAACTTAAAAATGTACAATTCTGAGGCTGGAAAATGTTCAACTCAAGACATCATCAAGATAATACCTGATTCTGACAGACAGGCTGCCACGTCCTTGGCTCCTCTGTCATGGGGGAAGGCCCATGACCTGTCTGCTTCTCTCCCTCCTCTCCTGGGTTGCATTTCTTCCAGCTCTGGCTTCTGTGACTTCTTCTCTGAGCTTTTATGTGTTTCTCTCTTTTAGCTTCTGTCATTCTTAGCTTCTGTGTATCTTTCTCTGTAAGCTTCTCTGGGTTTTCTGTCTCTGAGCTTTTCTGAGGCTTCTTTCTTTGTTTTATTCTCTTATCAAGGACTCCAGCAAAAGAATTAAGACCCACCCTGAATGAGGTGGGTTACTTCTCAACTTAAGACCCCACTCAACAAAAGATCCTGCTTATAATATGTCCACACCCACCAGAATGGATTAACTTTGAGCACATGTTTTTTTTTTGGGGGGGGGTATGTACAACTTCAAACCATCACAGGCAGTTAGCTTTGTTATACTTGAAGGATTATTAAAATAGAACTATTAATTATCGTCTATAGTTTATAGTAGATGTGCTTTTCCCCATACATCATACTATTATTAATACCTTCTTTAGTGTTGTACATTTGTTATAGCTCATGAAAGTCATAACATTCTTATAATGTTAAATATAGTTCATTGTCTGTAATAGGGTTCACTGTCCTATTCAGTCCTATGTTTTATCTTTTATCTCCAGAGAGACCTCTGTTCATCCTGCTATCTGAAATAACCTCCCTATCCCCCTTATCTTGCCATAGGTGTCTTCATAACATTTTCTGATATATATATTCCCCCTCCTGTTTGGTTGATCTATTTGAAATTGCCCAAGGGTTGGGGATGTTGTTTGTCTTACTCATTATTTGAACTCTGGTGTCAGCACAGTGCCTGGTTCACTGCAGAAACTTATTAGTGGTTTTCAGGTGGGTGATAGAGTCTCTGAAACCTTCTGGGGAGTCTGGATCATATGAAAATGGTCAGCAGGTGGAAATGACCTACTATAGGTGGGTATTTTTATTTATGACATTTCATTGTTAGTTACTGATTGTATGTAGTAATGCTATTGATTTCATGAACCATGGCTACAATTTGAGTCCTTCTATATTTTTCTAGTTAGACGATTTTATTTTGTGCACATGGTTATATCTTATCTTTATTTCCATTTATTTTGTTTTTTGATCTTACTGTATTAGCCAGGATTTCTAGTTCTATATTGAATAAGAAAGGTCATAGTATACAAACATGTCCAGTATATGAATTGTTTCAAGTGTTCATTAGAGGGAACTAATTGAAGATATAGAAATAAAGGTCTACTTAGTGATTTTTGAATGAGGAGGAATGAAGGAATTTCCAGTGATGAAGAATGAGCGAGAATTAACCCTTTCAGGGTAAATCTTCCATGCACACGCACGCCCCGGTCCCTGGTACCTCCAAAATGATCTGATATTTCATCTGGAAATTCAGGCTTCCTCCTATAGTACTTCCTAGCACCATGTGGTCCTTTTATCTTCTCTTTCTGGAGAATTTGTACTCTAACTCATTCCCCTCCAGGAACAGGCTATATAGTGTACTAGCATGTAGAGTTTGGACCTAAGAAATTTGTGGCATATTTACCCAGTATGACAGTTTTTAATATAAAGTAGGAAACATCTAAGAAATTTTTATTTTTTTGGCCATTGGTGCTTCAAGGCTCTTAGACTTCTTTAGGGTACGTGTATTGAAGGTCTACTATGTGTCATCTCATGAAATCTTCAAATAATCCTTTCTGGAATTTTTGTTATATGGTAGTTGTCATAGCTGATCTAGTCCCCAGGACTGAAAAATATGCTAAACCTTGTGTGATTTGGCAAATTTGTGTCATAGATGATCTGGCATGGCATGTTTAGGAACTTCTGGTGTGTATGGGGGAACTATATGGGGAGAAAGAGGAGAGAAGTATGCTTTTCCAGCTGGAGTGGACAGATTGCTTTTCAGAACAGAATTTCACAAACTTATAAAGTAGTTTTGAGCAAAAGGTGATGATGGGTGAATATTGGATGTTTTTACCAAAATATGTAAATGCTTGATCTGGACCTGTGGATGTCCAAGAAGCAGTCTTAGAAATTAAGGATTTCTTTAGGGTAGTAAGAAAACAAGGGTTTCCTCAAGCAGTTATTTTTAAGTATGGGAAAAATCAGTTTATAATTGATTTGGTTTGATTAAGTAATAATGTACCAGAATATTATATTCATTTGTATCTTGTTTCAAGACTTTAATTCAGATATTAAAAATGAAAAGAGCTAGCCATCTTCTATAAAAGCAACTTATTTTAGAACTTGAAGAGTCCATAATCGTTATTAGGTCACATGCAGTAGCATTAAAATGGAAGTAAGAAGTTAGAATTGTATTCCAGTCCCAAAGAAATGTGCTAAGCAACAGCCATTTGCAGTATACCTGTTTTTTACAAGGCCATCATGAATGCCCAGGTTCACCACTGTGGCCTCTAATATGCACATAATGTGGATACCCAAGGATGAACAGAAATGAAGAAAGTCCTATGGGATGCAGGTGATAGAAAGTTGACAAGGATAACTCATATGATAGGCTCCAGGCTGGCATAGTGGGAAGTTCAGATTCTTGTAGCAGTTATGAGGTGACTTCATGCCTGCCATGGACTTTTAGGTTTGCCTATCAGCACTTCAGATGTTGGGGTGCACCATAGTAGTTTGGTAGTATTGAGTTCATTTGTGATCTTGGTGCCCCATTTATTTATCCCTATTTACCAAAATGCTGTTAATGCTGTGTTCTAGTTTGCTAGTTGCCAGAATGCAATATACCAGAAATGGAATGGCTTTTAAAAAAGGGAATTTAATAAGTTGCTAGTTTACTGTTCTAAGGCCGAGAAAATGTCTCAATTAAAGCAAGTCTATAGAAATGTCCAACCTAAGGCATCCAGGGAAAGATATCTTAGTTCAAGAAGGCCGATGAAGTTCAGAGTTTCTCTCTCTAGTGAGAAGGCACATGGCAAGTACAGTCAGCACTTCTCTCTCAGCTGGAAGGGCACATGGCGAACACCGCATCATCTGCTAGCTTTCTCTCCTGCCTTCCGGTTTCGTGAGCTCCCCGGGAGGTGTTTTCCTTCTTCATTTCCAAAGGCCACTGGCTCATGGAGTCTCTGCTTCGTGGTGCTGCAGCATTCTCTGCTCTCTTCGAATCTCTTTCATTCTCCAAAATGTTTCCTCTTTTATAGGACTCCGGAAATTTATCAAGACCCACCCAAATGGGTGGAGACATGTTGTCAACTAACCCAGCTTAACAACCACTCTTGATTAAATCACATCTCCAGGGAGATGATCTGATTACAGTTTCAGACATACAGTACTGAATAGGGATTATTTAGCCTTTATGAAATGGGGTTTAGAATAAAACATGGCTTTTCTAGGGGACATACATCCTTTCAAACCAGCACGTGCTAGTAATAATAATGGCTGACATTTATTGAATGCCCACAATGTGCCAAGTATTACAGCACCTCATGGGCATGGTCTTACTTCCATAACAGTTCCTTGAAGTAGGTACTGTTATTACATTTTAGAAATCAGGAAACTGAAGCTTAGAGTGGTTGTTAGGGTTCATAGAGAAACAGAACCAACAGATGTCTGTAAATATGAGATTTATAAAAGTGTCTCATGCAGCCATGGGGACGTAAGAGTCCAGAATCTGTAGGGCAGGCTGCGAGCTGACAGCACCAGTGAAGGTCCTCAGCCAGCTCCCCAGGAGAGGCTCATTGGCTGAAGTGGAGAAAGGGATTCTGATTTCCTCTTAAAAGTCTTTGGGCGATTAGATTAAACATCACTCATTGCAGAAGGCACTCCCTTAAGCCACTGCAGATGCAATCAGCTATGGATGCAAACAGCGTGCTCATGATTTAAATCCATGAAATGTCCTCACAGCAACAGACAGGCCAGCACTTGCCCGACCAGACTGGGCGCTACCACCTGGCCGAGTTGACACATGAACCCAACAATCACAGAGTGGTTAAGCAACAATTTGTTGAACAACTGCAACTTGACTGAATTGGAATTGAAATTTATATTCAACTCCAGATTTTCTACTCTTAACTACTACGCTCAACTGCTTCTAAAGACACCACTGTGGGCCACGTCGCATCTAGTAGTATTGTTAAAATCGCAGAGATTTGAAGCCTTGTTGAATTATAGGTTGTGTGAGACTACTCAATAGTCCATGTATCCGTGATTTTGAGAATGTATGTAGGGTCACCGACAGTTCTAAAATGAAACCTAAGATCTTTGTTGTTGGTCTTAACTACAGAAGTGATGTGGTAATGTGAATAAATGCTCTCTAATTGCAGTTTACTTTAAATGAGATTAGGCAAGCTAGCCGAAGTATTTTGTAAAAAGTCATAATGAGAATATTCTTAACTAGATTCTTCTATGCTGACATGGTGTGATGTATTTTCTAAGAAGAATGCTTATTACCCTTATCTGGGAAGAACTGATTATGGGACTTCTAGCAGGAGAGGCTGGAGGTAGGAAGGCTAGTTTTTTTGGAGGCCTCCAAAGAAATGCAGGAAAGAAGGAATGCATCAAAACAGTGGCAGTGGTACAGAATGGAGGAGTTTAGTGGACACGTTTGGGTGGTGGGATTGGCATGGAGACTGATGTGGGGGTGGCTGAGGAGTGCTCTAGGTTTCACTCAGATTTCTAACTGTTGTCAAATGGTTCTTGCTATCCTTCACCTAGGAGGAACCCATAGGGTAGAGAGGAGAATAAATTGTGTCCTGAGGTACATATATGATATCTAAGTAAAACTAAATAGTAGGCAGTTGTCTGTGAGGATTTGACACTTAAGAGAGAAATGTGAGTTGCAAATACTTTTTTGGAAGTTTTTGACAGTTATTAGTTGAAACTGTGACTATGGGCTCTTGTTTTAATTTAAGCCTTGGTGCTGTGTGTGCTTGTGTTGGGTGATAGGGGGAGATGGCTTAGTTCTCATACTGAAAAACCAAACTTTATTTTATTTATTCTGTTCATTGTTCCACAGCCCATTATTCAATTTAAAATTTTTAGAATTCTCGTTTGAATAAATATGGAGCACTAAAACATGCCAGTCTTTGTCTTTCCCTTTTATTAATGAAGATATGGAAATGCACTTGTATTACATAATTTGTATTATTATGAAGTCTGTGTATAATTAGCATCTTTATAGAAGAGGCTGCACAGGAATGAGCATGTGGTTAATCTTCTTTGCAGCATTTTTGTCTGAAAAATTTTAAACATAGAACAGTTGAAAGAATTAAACAGTGAACAGCTGTATAGCCACAGTCTAGATTCTACCATTAGCATTTTACTATATTTGTTTTCTTACATATCTGTCCCATTTATTTATCTCTCCATTGATCTATCAATCCATCATATATCATTTATATGGGTACATTTCAAAAAATAAGTTACAGCCACTAGCCTTCCATTTCCTAAGTACTTCAGTATATGTGTCAACTCGAATTCAGTAGTGCTTTTGTTTTTGTTTTGGTGGTGATGAAATATTGTTAGATATAGAAGTCAAAGTGGTCGATGGTGTTGATCAGATCTTCTGTGTGTTCACAGTTTTTATTTTTTTGCCTGCTTCTATATTGTCTAGTTCTTTCAGTTACTGAGAGGGGAGATTAGATTTTGCAACAAATACTGTAGAAATGTCTTTCTCCCTTTAATTTTGTAGTTTTTGCTTCATGTATTTTAAAACTCTAATTAGGTACATACACATGTATGATTGTTCTGTTTTTCTGTTGAATTGACCCTTTTATAGTTTTGAGATGTCCATTTTTATTTCTGCTCTTTAAAAGTCAACCGTATCCAGGGCAGGCCATGGTGGCTCAGCAGGCAAGAATGCTCACCTGCCATGCCAGAGGACCCAGGTTCGATTCCTGGTCCCTGCCCCTGTAAAAAAAAAAAAAAAAAAGTCAACTGTATCCAATATTAATATAGTAACTCCAGCTTTCTTATACTTACTGTTTGCATGGTATCTTTTTCTATTCATTTACTTTCAGCTTATAGGTGTCCTTATATTTACAAGTGCATCTTTAGTAGACAGTACATAATTGGGTCTTACTATATTTTAATTATCATAAATTCTGCCTTTAATCAGAGTATTTAGAATGTAATTATTGATATGGTTCGACTTCTGTCCAGCATTTTATTATTTGTTTTCTGTTTCTCCTCTAGTTTTGGTCCTCTATTATTCCTTTTGTATAAACTGCATACTTTTTGGAATTCCATTTTAATTGCATAGCAATTGCTTTTATCTATGTCTCTCTGCATTGTTTCCTTTATTGATTGCTCTAGAGATTATTTTTTATATAGCTCCTTAGCTTTTCACCATGGATTTAGAGTTGGCATTGTTGTGCTTTTATTACAACCGTCCAGGTTTGTTCCCCCTAATCTGGTGTAAGAAATAGTTAACTCTAATGCAGAATTGTAATTTAACATCCTGGAAAGTTTATGATATTTAACAAGGACAAAAGAAATATATATACAAGATTTCACCTTCTTTGCTGAATTGTTACAGTTCTACAGTAATTTTGGATTTAGATTATAATACAGGTGTGTCCAATTTTAGAAAAATCAGAGATAGTAAAATAGCTCTTTATCTAGAGGTGAGATTTTTGGCAACTTCAGCCTTGTAGAACTTGGCTATAAACTGGAGCTTTCTCACATTGTACTCTTTTTTTTTTTAAATTATCACTTCTCCTACACCAAGTATATATCAGAAATTTTCTGAGCTTCTACCAAGTGTGAAGCAGTCATCTAATGTAAACATGGTCCCTGCTCTCCCAGTCTAGTTGCAGGGACGATAAGAAATAACTATAGTGTTACCCTTAGTTCAGTCTGTGTTTACATTCAACAGCCCCTTTTGCTATTATTTGAAAGGATCTTTTTCTATCGTTTTTGGTTCAACTTTTTTCATAGTTTTCTAGCCCTGTACTTTTCTATGCAGAGTTGGATGGAAATAACTGAAAATATCTAATATCATTTCATTTTATCTTTTTTTTTTTCTTTTTCTTTTTCTTTTTTACATGGGCAGGCACCAGGAATCGAACCCGGGTCCTCTGGCATGGCAGGCAAGCATTCTTGCCTGCTGAGCCACCATGGCCCACCCTGTCTTGTTATTTTTGAAAAATAAGGAGCTGTGTTTTCAGATTGGCTAGTATATGCTGAAGTTCATGTGCTCCCTGTAATTCTAAATTCATACATCATGTAGTAATGAAATTGAAGTAGTGTAAAATAAAGGAATGATGGCTGCTCCTCTACACGGCTTGTTTTTAAAAAATCATGTTACTATTTATATATTCTAATTGTATGCTTATATGTATATGTAGTTTCATGCCTAAAGTGTTTCTCACACATTTTGTTGGTCTTGTAATTCTTTGAGGAAAGCTGAAATTCTGTTTGAAGGGAACTTTCCCTTGAGTATTAATTTTAGGAATAATTTTTTTTACTTCTGTCTTTTAGAAATATATTCTAGACACGTTTTTCTTATAGTTTATATGTTTCAGTTGTGAAATCTCCAAAGGAACAGTTGTTTTTTTCCTAAAAGAACAATAATTTCAGCAAATAAACACTTTCCTTCCCTTAGCTTCAAAATAGATAGGATGTGTAGAATAATGTGAAAATAATAGACGACTTCTGAGGAAAATAATTTTGTGACACTATTGTAGATGACAGGCAGACTCTGTCTCATTGGAGTGGAGTGGCTCTGAATCCAGATGCGGGAGCAGACTGCATGGCTCAAATCCTTTTTCTGCTATTTCCTTCGGTATGTCTCTGGTCGAGCTGTTTCACCTGCTGTGCCTCAATTTCCTACCTGAAAAATGGGGGTTATTAACATTACCTCTTAGGTGGGGTTGTTGAAGAGATTAAATGAAGGAATAAAGTCAAAGGCAAAGCATAAAGTAAGTGTAGGTATATTATTATTATTTTTTGTTTAATTTTTATTATATATATATAATATTTTTTTCACATGCCATGTAATCATCCAAAGTATACAGTTAATGGTTCACAACATCATCATATAGCTGTGCTTTTATCCCAATTGACTTTTTTTTTTTCCTTTTTGTGAAAAATGACATATACAAAAAAGCAATAAATTTCAAAGCACATTGCAACAATTAGTTGTAGAACAGAATTCAGAGTTTGGTATGGGTTACAATTCCGCAATTTTAGGTTTTTACTTCTAGCTGTTCCAAGACACTGGAGATTAAAAGAAATATCAGTGTAGTGATTCAGCAGTCATACTCATTTGTTAAACCCGGCCTTCTCTGCATAACTCCACCATCACTTTGATCTTTCTGTCCCTCTCTTTAGGGGTATTTGGGCTATGCCTATTCTAACTTTTCATGTTGGAAGGGGCTGTCAGTAATATGGGGTAGAGGGCTGGAACTCGTTGATGTTCTGAAGAGACTGGGACCTCCAGGTTTCAGGACTTGTCTGAACCAGGGACCTTCTGGAGGTTGTAGGTTTCTGGAAAGTTATCTAGTGCCTGGAACCCTTGTGGAATCTTATATATTGCCCTAGGTGTTCTTTAGGATTGGCTGGAATGGCTCTGATTGGGATTTGGCAGGTTATGATAGGTAGCAGTGTCTAACTGAAGCTTTTTTTTCTGGTTCTGTTTTTTTAATAGACTGTGGAAAGAAGAAAGTGATTTAATATTTCGTAAACTTATGCTGTAGTAGAAGCTCTCATATCTAATGTGGTCTTGTACTGGTGATAAATGATATGGTTGGTTTGTTGTGTAATGGTGATAATGTTTAGTTAATTGAAAGAGTTAAAATTTGAAAATGTTAAAAGAGTATATACCTTTAAATATTTAGTCTACTTTATAACATAGAACTATGTTATTTCTCTAGCCTTTTGCTGTAAAGCTTTTCCTTTAGTGTGAGAGTTTCTACATTATTTTTCCTATGTATTTTTCCTAATACATACCCCTGCTTTATCTACAAAGTTTCAGCTTTGTTTTTTTAAAATAGAGAGGGAATTTAGACATATACAAACACTAATTCTTTCTGATTGTAGAATTCTGCTAGATTTGTATAATCTCACCCCCTTCTTTTACATCTCACAATTTTTTAGTGACTCCCCTTGATAGATACTTTCCAAACAATTCAGTTTAATTTTCATAGGATTTCTATATACTCATATTATATTAGCTTACATATTTAAATGGCATAGTTACAAGATAAGTGTAGTTGGAGTGAATATATTGGATACAAATATAGCAGATGCTGGATAAGTATGCAGTCTGACTGCAGGGAACAAAAGAGTGAGGGAAAGTAGTTAATAGTTGTATAGTATTTAAAGGCTAAGGCTATGTTAGGAGATTGATGATAAATAATCCAGTTGAGAAAATTGGGAGGTCCCAAATTAAAGTTTTTGGGCGTTATGAGCAAGGTAACATATGGATTGTGGAAGTCTTTAGGAGCAGAATTGACAGCCCTTGGCGACTGAAGGCATGGGTTAGTGAAGGGCCAAACGGGTTCTGGTTTGTTGCTTGCAGACTGGATTCCAGAGTGGTGGTGTAGCTATGAACTGAGAGAAAAAGCTCTCTACTTGTGGCTTTTAGTGCTTAACACAATATGCTATTTCTCCCCCTATTTTAGGAAAGCGTGTGTTGATTGTTCCTATTTGAGTGCATAATATTTTATGACAAAGGTGGCCTAACTCAATTTTACTACATACCAGATGCTGTGGAATATAGATAGGAATGCATTTGGGGAATTGTGAAATTTAACATCACATTTACTCTAAGCCTCTTCAGTATTTGAAATGCTATAAAATTGCAAGCTCAAGCGGAAAATTTGACGGTAGGTTAAGATGGCAATCCTAGGGTACACGGGTGGTTCGGTGGTAGAATGCTCACCTTTCATGGGGGGAGACCCGGGTTCGATTCCTGGACCATGCACCTCCCCCACCCCTCAAAAAAAGACGGCAATTCTATCTTTAAAATTACTCCCTCTTTTGTGTTATGTCTTTAGTAATGTTTTCTTTCTTAAAATTTTATCTTCTGATAAAATTTTTTATACTACTCTCTGAGTAGCTGGTAGTATAGTAGAGGTCCCAAACCTGGATAACTTACATATAACTGTGCAGCACATTGGGGATTCAAATATGAATGATATATTCTCAATTTTCAAAGATGGTGAAGACATTTTTACATACATAATAAATAAATGAGTTGAGACCATGTGACATGCTGTAAAGTATATCACTATTGTAATACTTAATGAAATACTTTATGCTTTGGAAGTAACAGTAAAATACTTGCTGTCATCCATAATTTTGCTCTGTCTATTGGTTGCCCCTTCCATCACCCCTTCTCTTGCACCTTATTTATCAGCAGATCTTGTCTGCTATACTTCTAACATTTATCCCACATGCTTCCTGCTTCTCTCATTCTCCTTTGTTTTTAGTCTGGTCCAGATCTCACCATCTAATACAGTCTTCCTGCTTTTCCTCTCTTGCTTTCCAGGCCAAATCCTATTTCTGCACCATAGAGTGATCTTTTAAAATGTAAGTCATGTTGTGATTAAAGCCCAGGGCTTCTCAGTGCCCCCAGAGTAAAATCTCAGCTCCTTACTTAGGTGCAGATACGACTTCTTAGAGTCCTGCTTGTTGAAAGATGAAGGAATACTGTAGGTACTCGAAGGAGCTATTTCTTTGGGCTATGGTTTTTGATCCAGGTCTTGATAGATCAGTAGAATTTTGTTAGATGAAGTCATGCATGGCACAAGCATTTAAAGAGTACCTTCTACATGCTAGTCATTAGCATGTTCATGCTTTTTCAATAAATATTGTATAAAAGAATAGTCAAGCAGGTTTTCATCTGCTTAACATCAGGAAGCATTTTGTTCATGGTACCTGTGAGAATAGTATTTGGCAAACATTGCTTGACTAGTCTCATTCTTTACCATTGTATATACCTATCACAAAATTTGACTGTATTCAGAAATGAAGCTTTTGTTTATAACTAATTTGGGACCATATCTTCCATAAAATAGTTTACTAATTTAATCTTTTGCATAGTTGTTTTAATGACTCAGAATCTTGAGGACCTCCACTAGGTGTTCATTTTGAGGCTTGTCATGATATGCATGTGATAATAGTATAAAGATTATTAAAATGTCTTTTTTTTGGCTGTGCTTGTTTAGATCATAGTTTTCTTAAAAATTTTTTTTGATTGTTTAGTAGCCGTGTTTCTTAACTCTTGACTCACTTCCTTGAAATGAGCTACTTTTCCCTGAAAAACTGCACTTCTTGACCTTTTCAGGTAAAATTCCTCCTAAACAAAGCTGGAAATTTTTATCAGAAGGTCTTCTGTATTGACCCCATCATTGCCTGATTGCTTGTATATACAATAATGTACAGGTGGGAATTTCTTTTGTTGTGACTAAGGTCTGTTGTACTTTAAAGCTGGTCCTTGACTTAAGTTTTTCCCTGGACCAGGGAGAGGTAAAAAAAATTTATGGATGATGTAGAGAATGGTAAGAAAGCTAAATGATTACATTTTATGATGTGCCATTTATTTTGAGACTTTTATTCCTATTTTTAGGTACCGAAATATCCTCATTCTACTGAGTGATGGTTCTTCTCCTCTCTCCCCCCATGATCACCCAAATTTCCTCTCTGGCAAGGTAGAAGGTTGACAACTAATTCTGTGTCAGTTCATCTAGTCTTTTTGAAGTTTATGGGTCCATGAAATCTCAGACTGGATACCCCACCTGTCATTGGCCTTGGCATGACAGTCTCTAGTGAAGAGTCATCCTCAAATGCTGTGGGAAGGAAAGCTAAGACTTCGGGAGCTTCTGTTACTGAGAACCCATGGGCAGGGCTGTCCCCTCCGGTGCCTGATGTCCTCTGGGACTGCTGGACTCTTGGGTCTTCACCTTCCTTCATGGCCAAACACCCATGAGACTTTCTCCAAAAGCACCTCAGCTCTTTACTCTTGGCTTCTCCTGGTACTTCTTAGCTTTGGTTAGAGCTGGATTTGTATCCTTAGCATCTCATTTTGAAGATTTCTTTCCATCTTTATTAGCAAACTTAGTGAATCAGTTTTTGCATCTTCTTGGCTACTCGGAGATGCCCTTGTTTCTATGGTTACAGCTTTTCCAGAGAAATAGAAGTGATTAGACGTTTGATTGCTAAGTGACTAAGTGGTTTGTGTATGTCTTGCTTATTAAGCACTAGTCAAAGTTAATCATGTGTTTCAATATTTGGGATGCCTCTAGCAGTGGGGAAGAAGATGGAAGAAAACATTGGGGTGTTATATATCTCTTTGGTTTTAGATATTCCATGCTTTTTTTTCCTGAAGCATGGATTGTCCCAAATTATTTTACAAAATGGGGATTAAACTATTGATTTAATTTATATGATTCCATTGGAATTTTACATATGATCCTAGTGAGACATTATTTCTTGCACTTTGGGAGATATGATGTGTGTCCCCAAATTTTAATCCCTTAAAACTAAAAAAATACTTGTCTGTCAATTTAAATGTTTGTCTTTTTTTGTTTTGAAATTATTAAGTTAGTAAATTTGTTTCTTGAATTGTAAGTTGTAAGAGGTACTTTGCCTTAGCTAGTTTCATGTAATCTTTGTATAGTGTTATGTAGATGCTGTCACTTAACAAGAGTATCTGTTGTGAGTGAAGAAATTTCATAACTGTTGTGCTGACAAATACCCTTTAATCTGTCTTTTAAGAATAAGTCAGACTTTAGTTATTGGCTTGTTTTTATTCCAAGAAATATTTTACCAACAACAAAAAAAATTAGGAAGTGCTGCTAGGTTTATTTTCAGTGTGTATGCTGCAGAAATATTGTTACAAGTTAGTTTTTGAGAAGTGTCTGTAATGGAAAATTACAATTTCATTGTTTGAAGCAATTTTATTGACTGATTGAAGCAATTTTATTGCTTAGTGCTAAGATCTCTCTAGGAATCCCATGATCTTCTGTCATCAAGTCACACTACAAGAGTAAAATTCATGTCATCTCCCCCAAAGCTGCATTATCTGCCCTAGATGGGTCAAGAAATGGGCGAGAGGCATGAGGAGGGAGGGGGGAGAGTGTGAGAATGACTTTTTGCTTCTGATGTGGGAGAAAAACCTGCAGGATTTACTGTTTAAAATCTTTGAGACTGAAATTGGTCGAGTAATCGGTGCTTTGGTTAAGGTTGGGGTCAGACCAGCTAGTTAGGGGCCTCTGCATCAGCTATACTTAAGCATCAGTTAAGCCTTCCATGTGGAGGCTGATATTTTAATTTAATAGTCAGCACAGACTTAATGTACCTGTTTTCTTCTGCTGCTCACTTTTGGCTTTTTTTAAATAAGACATGGTATGAAATAAGGTAAAATTCTTATCAGCCTTTTAATACCTAACAGTATCATAGAATATTTGAAAGATGAACCTCTTGCTTAATATGAAATTGAGCTTCTTGCCACATGTTGTATGTCTCTGTCACTCTTGGTAATGAAGAATTGAGGCAAAGTTGAGTTTTAAAGATTCTATCATAGAATTTTTTTTTCTATTTTAATACTTGTGAAGGTTAGAATTTAAAATGTAGAAGGGTCCTTATAAATGGCCTCCTTTTACTTTTATGTTTACATGAGGAAATTTTAAACAGGATGTTAAGGATCCTACCCGAAGTTTATGATATTTCCATGTGTAGTATCACAGTGTGTGTCTGTATGTAAATAGAACCAAGAAATCAGTCACGTTGCCCATTATTGATTGTTAATGGCCACTCCATGTCTCAAGGGGCAGGTAGAGGGTATCAGAATTTGTTATGTGGACTTTGAAGCAATACTCGCCATAAAAATAATTTTGTCAGTAAAGGGGGAAGGTTCCAGACAGGTCACCAGTAAAATAAACACATATACAATTGAACAGTTAATTTAAACTTGTAGTTGTAATCAGCTTAGTGAGTGAATTAGACTCTCAAATTAAGAAGAAAACATTTCTTATGTTCCTTGTCTAAAGTGCTCTCTGTGATCCTTTATCTTCTGCTTCTTGTCCCTCATCACATTTCATTTTTTATTCATCTTCTTACCGATTAGACTCTACTATAAGGGCAGGGAGCCTGTCTCATTCAGTGTTGATTCCAGCAGGTGTTCATAATAGTAATTTTTGACGGACTACCACATTGGCTAACTCTGATTTATACAGCTAAATGAGTTACTTAACCACATTTTAAATATCATGACTTTGAATTACTTAAATTTTATTTTTACAGTGAACAGAGTATCTGTCAGGCAAGAGCTGCTGTGATGGTTTATGATGATGCCAATAAGAAGTGGGTGCCAGCTGGCGGCTCCACTGGCTTCAGCAGAGTCCATATATATCACCATACGGGAAACAACACATTCAGAGTGGTGGGCAGGAAGATTCAGGACCATCAGGTAAGGGTCTCCTAAAATTCTTATTTGAAGACCATCTAGAATTAAAAGTGGACTGGGCATATTCAGTAAAATAAACTACTACTTGAAATCTTGATTATTTAAATAGTTTCAATGGGAAAGGCTGACTATGGGCTTGCCATCCTACTTTCCCCATCTTTTATGAAACATGAATTTAGGAATCTAAATCTAACATGAACTTTTAGAACGAATTGCATAAAGATCTAAGTACTATTTGTTTTATTATGAATCTTTATTAGAACCTCTGACCTTCCAACTAGTTAGTTTTGGGAAAGTTAAGTAAATTTACAACAAATAAAAATGAAATACTGTGTAATAGCAGATTGCATGTTTAGGGAGTTTGTTTCCTGCCAAAGATGTGGTGTATAGGGATAGAGGAAGAAGTTAAATGTATAAATAGTTTCAGAAAATATTGTTAAATTCACATATGATAGATAAGTAGTAGGTATTAATGTTTTTGGAATAGTTAAGTTTTTATAATTTGTGTCTGGGGTGGCAACTAAACTTTGAATAATTCTTTACTATAGATTTCCTAGAAGGGTGACTAGTTTTTTCTGACTACTTGATTTCTTTAGCCTTAACAAGTTAGGAACAGTCTGGAAAAAAGAAAACGTAGGTAGGATCTTACTAGCAACTGCAAATACTAATAGCAGCAAGAAGTTTCATAAAGAATTGACTTGCAATATCTTGTTCTAATAAGATGATAGACTCAGTCAATGAGAAATCATCCTGCTACAGATGCACAAAAAAAATGTCGTAAATGCAGCAACAGTGAAACAGATTTTCCTTCCCAGTGTCTAGCTGAGCTCTGACTGCAGAAAGGAAGATCCCTTGATTTCCCCTAGGAAACAGTGGTGTAATGTGTAAATGATGCAGTAGCAGCTCTAGGCTTTGGAAGAGAGATAATGGATGGTAACGAGGGATTTGGATTTGTCATGCCCTGTGCATAGGGACTACAAGCCTAAAAGAGGTTGGATTTTGAAATTGATAACTCTGCATAAAGGTAGGTCTCTTAAAAGAAGCCACCCCTTAAAAGGAGGAATAAGAAAAAATGTTGGCTATCAGCACAGGAAGGCAAAGAAGCTTGTTTGTGTCTGAGCTGGTTTAGGAATTCCCCTGAGAAATGGGAACCTCAAACTTGAGTACACAATTCTAGTCAATTAAAAGACTGGTCCCAGGCCAGCGAAGCTCCTAGGACATCTGGCAAAAACAGTACAGTCCTCCTCTGGAGAGAAATAACTGTTCACAGCCCCGAGTCAGTCCACAGAAAGAGCAATTCACTGAATTTGCCAAATTTAGGCAGAAACACTCTTCTTTCCATCGCACAGTCTTTTTCTCTGTGCTCCCATTTTCCTTGCTGCACAGCCCTTCTTGGGTCTCTCCATTCTCTGTAACGTAAGGTACCTCTGCCCATTGGTAGTCTAATGTCTCCCCTTTTTATCTTTCCTTCAGCAGTGTCCAAGCAATGAGGTAGGCCAGAGACATCAAGTACTTTGTAAGATGCTATAAAAAAGAAAAAATGAGAACTGAACAACTAAAACTTTATAGAAATTGTTGAATACTCTTAATATAACATTCCAAACAAATAGCTATAAAATAAACAAACTTGTTAAATTAAGTGAAATTGGTCATTTGATAGTATTGATGGACAATTCTAAAAGTATCTAAGTGTAGGCAAAAAAAAAATATTTACAAATAATTAGATTAATATATATTAAAAAAAAAATCCAGAATATCCTACTTATAGGTATTTGACCAAAGAAATAGAAATCAAAATGCGGTATACACGAAATGGAATATTATTCAGCTGTCAAAAGGAATGAAGTTCTGTTACTATGTGATAACATGGATGAAACTTGAAGACATAATGTTGATGAAATAAGCCAGACACAAAAGGACAGATATAGTATGACCTCACTTATATGAAATATGTAGAACATAAAAATTCATGGTCAGAAACTAGAATACAGGTTACCAGGGGCCAGGTGTGGTGGGGAATGAGGAGTTAGTATTCAGTAGTTTCAGAGTTTCTATTTGGGGTGATGGAAATGCTTTGGCAGTAGACGGTGGTGATGTAGATACAGCTGTGTATGTAACTTACAAGAATAAAGGGAAAAAGCCATGGAACTATACAACACAAAGTGACCCTTACTATAAACAGTGTGCTGTAGTTAATAGGAGAATGCTGTCTTGTCAGTTGTGACAAAGGTACCAACTAATGCAGAAGGTTAATAGGGAAATGAGGTTTATATGAGAACTCTACATTCTGCATGATTTCTCTGTATAACTGCTATAATTAAAAAAAAAAAGAAAATAGAGTATATCATTTTTTTAATTTTTAATTTTTTAAATTATGATTATTCCATTCTACGTATATAATCAGTAATTCAGTGTCATCACATGGTTGCATATTCATCATCATGATCATTTCTTAGAACATTTGCCTCAATTCAGAAAAAGAAATAAAAAGAAAACAGAAAAAATTCATACATATGATACCCCTTACCCATCCCTTTCATTGATCACTAGTGTTTCAATCTAAATTTATTTTAATATTTGTTCCCTCTATTATTTATTTTTATTCCACATGTTTTATTGTCTGTTAGTAAGGTAGATAAAAGGAGCATCCGACACAAGGTTTTCACAATCACACAGTCACATTGTGGAAGCTATATCATTATACAGTTATCTTCAAGAAACATGGCTACTGGAACACAGCTCTATATTTTCAGGCAGTTCCCTCCAACCTCTCCATTACATCTTGACTAACAAGGTGATATCTATTTAATGCATAAGAATAACCTCCAGGAAAACCTCTCAACTCTGTTTGGAATCTCTCAGCCATTGATACTTTATTTTGTCTCATTTCACCCTTCCTTGATGCTGAGCTCATTCTGGGATTTCTGTCCCACATTGCCAGGAAGGTCCACACCCCTGGGAGTCATGTCTCATGTAGACAGGGGGAGGGTGGTGAGTTTGCTTGTCCTGATAGCTGAGAGAGAGAGGCCACATCTGAGCAACAAAAGAGGTTCTCTTGGGGGTGACTTTTAGGCCTAATTTTAAGTAGGCTTGACCTATCCTTTGTGAGGTTACGTTATATGAACAAACCCCAAGATTGGGGGCTCAGCCTATAGCTTTGGTTGTCTGCACTGCTTGTGAGAATATCAAGAATTCAACTTGGGGAAGTTGAATTTTCCCCATTTCTCACCATTCCCTGAAGGGGACTTTGCAAATACTTTTTTATTCACTGTTCAAGTCACTCTGGGATTTATCGGGACACCACTCTGGACAAACCAACAAAATCTCATGTCCTGCTCAAGGTTCCATGTACTTATGGTGTTCAATTAAGCTGTCTACAAAAGTTATATTAGGAAATGCATTAGTCAAAATATAAATTTTGTACCAAATAAACATTTTTTGCTTTAATCTCAGTGTGACAAGTCTTAACTGCATCTTAGTAGGAAAAAATGAAGAATAAATGTAATGAATTTACATTTCCAAAAGGAAGCAGAAGGAAATACTAAATATGAGAAGAAATAAATTAAATAAAAAGAAATAGGTATTGTTAATAAAGAAGCTGTTCACTGAACTGACGAACTATACATAGCTGTCACAATCAAACAGAAAAAAAAAAAAAGATAAGGCACAGATAGACCTATTAGGAAGGAAGAAAAACCGCGATACAATCCTAATTGTGATGGTGGAGTGAGACACTGCAGGGCTCCATCTCCCCACAGAATCTTGGAACAACCACCAGGCACTAACAAACGTCTTTCTTAAAGCTCCGGAAGACAGTTAAAGGATTACAGTACTAGGGCATGTGCCAAATCAAGAAAAAAGTGGCTTCAGAGCAGTAGGATCCCGTCATGCCCCGGCTGGCCCCTTCCCCATCTCCTTACTGCTGGCTGCTCCACACTTTCCATGTGGGTTCCTGGGCTTGGTTCTGGAGGGAGCAGAGTAACCCTCTTTCACATCCCAGGACCATGTGTGTCTGGCATAAACTATCTGGTGGCCTGAGGGACTGAAAGTAGGACACTGATTCCAGACTTGACTCACTTGAGCTTACCCTGCGTGTAGAAGTCGGCGCACAGAGCTCTCCTGCAGAATGTTGTGGGAGCGCAGCCAAGTTGGGCTGCCTAGGGCGAGGGATGACTGGCTGTAGGGCACAAAGTGCAGTGCCTGGACCTTGAGAAAACTGTTTTCCTAGGGGAGAGAAGGGCATGTGTATCCATGTAAAATGGGAAATTCCAAGGACTTCATACACAAGCCAAGTAAAGACACATGCAAAGAAAGGATCAGGGTGGTTCCTATACTTTGACCTTGAACTCTTCTCTTAACTTGTATGGAGAAACTCTAAAGGAGAATACTGGCACAGCTCAATCTGCAAAGACTAAGGAAGGTGTTTTTTTTTTTTTTTCCTTTTTTTTTTTTTCTTTTTTTGCTAACTCCTGACTTTTGAGAAAAGCTCTATTATGACACTAGTGGACACTGGCTTAAGGAACAGACACCTGAGAGTCTAAATTCCAGTGATAACACTTTGAAATATTAAAATGTCCAGGTTTCAAAAAAGTTATGAAATAACATACAAAGAAATGGGAAGCAATGGCCTGGGCAAAGGAGAACACTAAAACCTTAGAAACCATCGCTGGGGGAGGATTAGCCCTGGGGCAGATCAGAAAAAGACTTTTAAGAAATGGTCCTAAATATGTTCTGTGAGCTGAAGGGAAATATTCACAGAGAATGAAGGGAAATCAGGAAAATGATAGATGAACACAAAAAGATATCAATAGAGAAGTGGAAATTATAAAAAGGAACCAATCAGATCTGAGATCACAGTGATAAAAATTTAAAATTCCCGAGTGGAGTTTAACAGCAGATTAAAGCTGCTAAAAAATAAATAAATAAATCAGTGTGCTTGAAGAGAAGACAATTGAAATCATCTAGTCTGAGGAGCAGACGAAACAAAGAATGAAGAAAAGTGAAGAGAGCCCAAGGAATAGGTGGGATACCGTCAAGCATCCAGTGTATGCATTGTGAAAGTTCCAGAAGGTAGAGAAAAGGAGAAGGAGGCAGAGAAACCATTCCAAGAAATAATGGCCCCAAACGTCCCCAGTTTAAAGAAAGGTATGATGATACACATCTAAGATGCTCAATGAACTCCAACTAACAGGATAAACCCAAATAGACCCACATTGTGTCATATTACAGTTGAACTGTTGAATGCTATATTAGTTTGTAAGCTGCCAGAATGTGATATACCAGAACTGGAATGGCTTTTAAAAAGAAGAATTTAATAAGTTACAAGTATCCAGTTCTAAGGAAGTAAAATTCTCTAAATTTAAGGCACCAATAAGAGGTTATCGTCACTCAAGAAAGGCCACTGGGTCAGGAATATCTGTCAGCTGGGTGGTCACGTGGCTGGCATCTGCTGGCTCCATTGCTTTCAGCTCTGTTCTTTTGCGGGTTTCACACTTTTCTTCTCCTGAGCTGGCTTTCATCTCTTGGCTTCCGTTGGCTCTCTCCAGGTTCTGGCTTGCTTAACATCTCAGCCTGGTGTCTGCTGGATTCCAAGCATCTCCAAATATCCATGTCTTTGTTCTCTGAAGGAACTGTTCTCCAGCCATCTATATCTGTTCTCCTTATCAGTTCTGAGACTTCTGTCCTTTCTGACTCTTTCCAAAATGTTTCTTCTTTTAAAGGATTCCAGTAAACTAATCCAGAAAAATCTTAAAGATACTTTCTTTTAAACATTTTTATTGTGAAATTTAACATATATGTGTGTGTGTGTGTGTGTGTGTGTGTGTGTATAAAATGATAAATTGCAAAGTATATTGTAACAAGTAGCTGTAAAACAGATTTCAGAGTTTGATATGGGTTACACTTCCACAATTCTAGATTTTTCCTTCTAGCTGCTCCAAGATACTGGAGACTTAAAAGAAACATCAATATAATGATTCAGCTCATTATAAATGAGTCAAACTCATTTGTTAAGTCCTGTCTTCTCTGTTAAAACTTTTCTCCTTTGATCTTTCTCCCAGTTTATGTGGGCTATGTCCATTGGAATTTGTTCATGTTGGAAAAAATGTTGACAATATTGGGTAGAGATTGGAACTAGGTGATGTTCTGGAAAGGCTGGTCACTCTGGGTTTCAGGACTTATCTGGCCTAGGAACATTCTGGAGGTTGTAGGTTTCTGGAAAGTTACCCTAGTGCATGGAACCTTTGTAGAACTTTATATATTGCCCTGGGTGTTCTTTAGGATTGGCTGGAATGATTTTGGTTGGTGTTTTAGTTTGCTAGCTGCCGGAATGCAACACACCAGAGATGGATTGGCTTCTAATAAAAGGGGATTTATTTTGTTGGTTCTTCAGAGGAAAGGCAGCTAACTTTCCACTGAGGCTCTTTCTTATGTGGAAGGCACAGGATGGTCTCTGCTGGTCTTCTCTCCAGGCCCCTGGGTTCCAACAACTTTCCCCGGGGTGATTTCTTTCTCCATCTCCAAGGGCCCGGGCTGAGCTGCAAGTGCTGAGATGAGGAATGCCAAGCTGCTAGCCTGTGCTACATTGTGTTCTCTCATTTAAGCACAAGCCAATTAAGTTAAACGTCACTTATTGCAGCAGACATGCCTCCTAGCCGACTGCGGATGTAATTAGCAACAGATGAGATTCACCTACCATTGGCTCATGTCCACAGCAACAGAACTAGGTGCTTTCACCTGGCCAAGTTGACAACTGAATCTAACTACCACAGTTGGGGTTTGGCAAGTTATGATAGGTAGCAATGTCTGATGGAAGCTTGCATAAGAGTGACCTCCAAAATAGCCTCTTGACTCTATATGAACTTTCTCAGTAATGATACTTTTTACACTTCTTTTCCCCCTTTTGGTCAGGATGGAATTGTTGATTCCGTGGTGCCAGGGCCAGACTCATCCCAGGGAGCCATCTCTCACGTCGCCAGGGAGACTTTAACCACTGACATTCATCACTGGATGTCAAGTCCCACGTATGGGGAGGGCAATGATTTCAGTTATAGAGTTGGGTTTAGAGAGAGTGAGGTCACATCTGAGCAACAAAAGGGGTCCTCCAGAAGTAACTCTTAGGCAAACCTGTAAGTAAGCTAAGCTTCTCCACTACCTACATATGCTTCACAAGAGTAAACCTCAGGATCAAGGGATTGACCTGTTAATTGGGCGTTGCTAATGTTTGACACAGTATCAGGGTTTCCCCCAGTGGTAAAGTTTAATAGTTCTGTATTTTTCTCTCCCATCCCTCAAGCGACTTTGTGAATACTTTTTGATTATCTGCTTACTATATTCTAGGATATATCCAGGCATTGCATTAACTACACAGGATTAAAGACCCTCATTCTTATTCTGGGCTCCCTGTGTTTCGGTTGTTCAAATGAGCTATCCAGACAGGTTGAGTTAGATTATGTGCTACAGAAAATTTAGGTTCCAGACAAAATAAACCTTTCTTCCTTTGATCTCAAAGAGTAGGTATGGTTCTAAAATATAGACAAGGTCTTCCTTACTGCTGTGTTCGGAATTACTGTAATCCCGACCTGATCAGCTTCATTCTTATCTCTAAGTATCAGGTTATGCATATATAAAACATCCTCTCAAAATCCAGAAATAATAATTACCACTCTCAACTAAATATGTCTACTATAAGAGCTTACAGTCTAGGCCCATATTTTTTCAAGTATTTTCTAAAGGAGACCATACAATAGTTGTTCTTTTGTTTCTGGCTTATTTTATTTTACAAAATGGCCCACAGGTTCATTCACATCATTGCAGGCCTCATGACTTCATTCCTTTTTGTAGCAGCACAATATTTGATCATATGTATACACCATTGTTCGCCAATCTACTTCTCAGTCAGCGCGTCCTTCAGCCACCTGCATTCATCAGGCATCAGGTATAATGCCCAAATTCCATAGTCTATCAACATTCTTAATTTTAGATAATTTCATTGTTCTCAAGAGAAAGATAACCAATAAACACACCTTCACCAAATAGGAAATCTAAACTTCCCCTTAACTCTTGTCCCTCCCCCCATTATTTACCCCTGGTCTTGCTGTGGTACTGCTGATGTTTTCCTGTTAAACATAGCCCATAGCATGCAGTAGCAGTTTTCCCCTTGTACCCACACTCTTTGTACATGAGTCATACCTTTGAAGTAGTTCTTGCAAGAACTAATACATATTTTTAGTGTTAATCAGTGGGACATGTAGGTCTATACAACCCTTTTCAATCTTCATCTTCAATATGGTAATATTACTTATAGACCCACTAGAGAACTGCCTTCACTTCTTTCTATTCCCTTACATTGGAGTTCAATCTCATTAGCTAACCATTCACCCATCTCTAGCTTCTGTGTATCTCTAAGTCCCCTATATTCTTTATTATAAGCCTCTGATTTTACCTTTACCATGGTCATAAAAATGGAGTCATACAGTATCTGTCCTTTAGTGTCTGGCTTATTTCACTCAGCATTATGTCATCAAGGCTCATCCATCTTGTCATGTGCTTTAGGACACCCTTTCATCTTATTGCTGTATAATAATCCATCGTATGTATGTACCACATTTTGTTAATCTATTTATCTGTTCTTGGGCACTTGGTTTGTTTCCATCTTTTTGGGATTGTGAATAATGCTGCTATGAACATTGGTGCGCAAATGTCTGTTTGTGTCACTGCTTTCAGATCTTCTGGGTATATACCAAATAGTAGTATTGCTGGGTCATAGTGCAACTCAATATTTAGTTTCCTAAGCAGCTGCCAAACTGTCTTCCATAGTTGCTGTACCATTATACATTCCCACCAGTAGTACATAAGTGTCGTGGTTTCTCCACATCCTCTCCAACATTTGTAGTTTCCTTTTTTTTAATAGCAGCCATTCTTATAGGTGTGAGGTGGTATCTCATTGTAGTCTTGGTTTGTATTTCCCTTATAGCTAATGAAAATGACATCTTTTCATGTGCTTTTTATCTATCTATCTGTCTATCAATTTATTTTTGGTTGCATGGTCCCAGAATCAAACCTGTGTCTGCCACATGAAAGGCGAGCATTCTACCACTGAACCACTCGTGCACCCTCTTCATGTGCTTTTTGGCCATCTGTATTTGTTCTCCAGAAAAATGCCTATTCATATCTTCAGCCCATTTTATGATTGGGTTATTTTTTCTTTTGATGTTGAGTTGTATGATTTCTTTATGTATACAGGAAATCAAACTTTTGTCCCATGTGTGATTTCCAAGTATTTTCTCCCATTGTGTTGGCTGCCTTTTCACCTTTTTGACAAAGTCTTTTGAAATGCAGAAGCATTTGATTTTGAGGAGTTCCCATTTGAGTATTTTTTTCTTTGGTTGCCTGGGCTTTGGGTATAAAGTTTAGGAAGCTACCTCCTATTACTAGGTCTTGAAGATGCTGCCCTACATTTTCTTCTAGAAGGTTTATGGTACTGATTTTTATATGTAAGCGTTTAGTTCCCTTTGACTTAATTTTTGTATAGGGTATCAGGTGTAAAGGTCCTCTTTAATTCTTTTGACTATTGATATCCAGTTCTCCCATGCCCATTTGTTGAAAAGACTACTTTGTCCAGTTCAGTGGATTTGAGGGCTTTGTCGAAGATCAGTTGACCATAGATTTGGTGATCTATTTCTGTAATCTGGATTTGATTTCATTGATCAATATTTCTGTGTTTTTGCCAGTACCATGCTGTTTTTGACCACTATGGCTTTACAGTAAGTTTTAAAATCAGGAAGTGTTTATCCTCCCACTTTGTTCTTCTTCTTCTTTTTTTTTTTTACATGGGCAGGCACTGGGAATCGAACCCGGGTCCTCAGGTTTGGCAGGCAAGCATTCTTACCTGCTGAGCCACCGTGGCCCGCTGTTCTTCTTTTTTTAGGATGCTTTTGGCTATTCAGGGTCTCTGTCCCTTCACGATGAATTTGCTACCTAACTTTTTCAAATCTTCAAAGCAGATTGATGGAAATTTGATCGGTACTGCATTGAATCTGTAGATCAGTTTGGGTAGAGTTGACATCTTAACTACATTTAACCTTCCTGTCCATGAGTAGGGAATGTCCTTGCATGTATTTAGATTTTCTTTGATTTCTTTTAGCAATGTTATGTACTTTTCTGTGTACAAGTCCTTTACATCCCTACTTAAGTTCATTCCTAGGTACTTCATTCTTTTAGTTGCAATTTTGAATGAAATTTTTTCCTTAATTGACTCCTCAGGTCATTTCTTATGTATAGAAACATACTGAGTTTTGCATGTTAATTTTATATCTCGCCACCTTGATGAATTCGTTAGCTCAAATAACTTTGCTGTAGATTTCTCAGCATCTTCCTACTATAGTATCATATTATCTCCCAATAATGGGAGTTTTACAGCTTCCTTTCCAATTTGGATGCCTTTTATTTCTTTGTCCTGTCTCATTGCTGTAGCTAGAACTTCTAGCACAGTGTTAATAATAGTGGTGACAGTGGGCATCTTGTCTTTTTCCTGATCTTAGGGAGAAGGCTTTCAGTCTCTCTCATTGAGTACGTTGCCGGCTATCAGTTTTTCATATATTCCCTTTATCATATTGCGGAAGTTACCTTTGATACCTACCTTTTTTTTTTTAATGTGATCATTCAGTTCTGATACCTACCTTTTGAAGTGTTTTTATCAGAAAACAATGCTGAATTTTGTTGCATGCTTTTTCAGCATCAGTCAAGATGATGTGATTTTCCTGTTTCAATTTGTTAATGTACTGTATTACATTAATTGATTTTCTTATATTGAACCATACTTGTATCCTGGCATAAACCCCACTTGCCAGGGTTTTATATTAATTATATTAAAAAGATATAATTTTTTTAATGTGTTGTTTGATTTGATTTGCTAGTATATTGTTCAGAATTTTTGCATTGATGTTCATTAGGGAGATTGCCCTGTAGTTTTCCTTTCTTATAGCATCTTTACCCGGTTTTGGTATTAACGTGATGTTAGCTTCATATGATGAGTTAGGTAGTGTTCCTTTTTTCCTCAAGTTTTTTGGAAAAGTTTGAGCAGGATTGATGTTAGTTTTTTTTGGAATGTTTGATAAAATTACCCTGTGAAGCCATCTGGCCCTGGGCTTTTCTTTGTAGGAAGATTTTTGACGACTGATTGACTCTTTACTTGTGATTAGTGTGTTGAGATCTATTTCTTCCTGAGCCAGTGTAGCTTGTTCATGTGTTTCCAGGAATTTGTCCAGTTTATCTAAGTTGTCTAATTTGTTGGCATGTGGTTGTTCATAATGTCATCTTATGATTTTTTAAAAATTTCTTCAGGGTTTGTGGTAATGATCCCCTCTCATTTCTGATTTTGTTTATTTGTATCATCTCTCCTTTTTTCTTTGTCACCTTTGAGTGGTCCATTGAGTTTATTGGTTTTCTCAAAGAACCAGCTTTTGGTTTTATTGACTCATTCTGTTGCTTTTTTGTTTTCCCATTCATTTATTTCTGCTTTAATCCTTGTTATTTTTCTTCTTCTATTTGCTTTGGGGTTAATTTGCTGTTCTTTCTCAAGTTCCTTCAGGTGAGCAGTCAAGTCCTCAGATTTTGTTCTTTTTTTATAGGCATTTAGGGCAATACATTTCCCTCTCAGCACAGCCTTTGTCGCATCCCATGAGTTCTGATATTTTGTATTCTCCTTTTCATTGATCTCTTGGCAGCTACCAGTTTCTCTAGCAATTTCTTCTTTGACACCTGGTTGTTTAAGTGTGTTAATTTCCATACATTCATGAAAGTTCTGGTTCTTTGATGGTTTTTTATTTCCAACATCATTCCACTGTAATCAGAGAATGTGCTTTGAATAATTTCAAATTATTCAATGTTTTTAAATCTGTAAAGACCTGTTTTGTGCCCCAGCATATGATCTATCCTGCAGAATGTTCCATGAGCATTAGAGAAGAATGTATAGCCTGGTAATTTGAGATAATGAACTATATATGTCTGTTAGGTCTAATTTATTTATCAGATTAAGTTCTCTGTTTCCTTGTTCTGTCTTCAGAGGAGAGTGGTGTATTGAATTTTCCTACTATTATTGTTGAAACATCTATTACTCCCTTCAGTTTTGCCAGTGTCTGTCTCACGTACTTTGGAGCTCTTTGATTGGAACTAGAACTTCTGATTGTTATTTCTTCTTGGTGAATTGTCCCTTTGATTAGTATATAGTGTCCTTCTTTGTCTGATATTAGTATAGCTACTCCTGCTTTCTTTTGGTCACATATTGTGTGGAACACCTTTTTCCATCTTTTCACTTTCAATCTGTTTGTATCCTTGAAGATGATGAGTCTCTTGGAAGCAACATATAGCTGGGTTCTATTTCTTTTTTTTTTTTTTTTTATTAATTAAAAAAAGAATTAACAAAACAATTAGAAATCATTCCAATCTACATGTACAATCAGTAATTCTTAATAACATCACATAGTTGCATATTCATCATTTCTTAGTACATTTGCATCAATTTAGAAAAAGAAATAAAAAAACAACAGAATAAGAATTAAAACAATAATAGAAAGAAAAAAAAACAAAAAAAACAAAAACAAAAAACCTATACCTCACATGCAGCTTCATTCAGTGTTTTAACATAATTGCATTACAATTGGGTAGTATTGTGCTGTCCATTTCTGAGTTTTTATATCCAGTCCCGTTGTACAGTCTGTATCCCTTCATCTCCAATTATCCCTTCTCTTTTTTTTTTTTTTAATTAACGGAAAAAAAGAAATTAACCCAACATTTAGAGATCATACCATTCTACACATGCAATCATTAATTCTTAACATCATCACATAGATGCATGATCATCATTTCTTAGTACATTTGCATTGGTTTAGAAGAACTAGCAACATAACCGAAAAAGATATAGAATGTTAATATAGAGAAAAAAATAAAAGTAATAATAGTAAAATCAAAACAAAACAAAACAAAACAAAACAAAAACCTATAGCTCAGATGCAGCTTCATTCAGTGTTTTAACATGATTACTTTACAATTAGGTATTATTGTGCTGTCCATTTTTGAGTTTTTGTATCTAGTCCTGTTGCACAGTCTGTATCCCTTCAGCTTCAATTACCCATTGTCTTACCCTGTTTCTAACTCCTGCTGAACTCTGTTACCAATGACATATTTCAAGTTTATTCTCGAATGTCCGTTCACATCAGTGGGACCATACAGTATTTGTCCTTTAGTTTTTGGCTGGATTCACTCAGCATAATATTCTCTAGGTCCATCCATGTTATTACATGGTTCATAAGTTTATCTTGTCTTAAAGCTGCATAATATTCCATCGTATGTATATACCACAGTTTGTTTAGCCACTCTTCTGTTGATGGAGATTTTGGCTGTTTCCATCTCTTTGCAATTGTAAATAATGCTGCTATAAACATTGGTGTGCAAATGTCCGTTTGTGTCTTTGCCCTTAAGTCCTTTGAGTAGATACCTAGCAATGGTATTGCTGGGTCGTATGGCAATTCCATATTCAGCTTTTTGAGGAACCGCCAAACTGCCTTCCACAGTGGTTGCACCCTTTGACATTCCCACCAACAGTGGATAAGTGTGCCTCTTTTTCCGCATCCTCTCCAGCACTTGTCATTTTCTGTTTTGTTGATAATGGCCATTCTGGTGGGTGTGAGATGATATCTCATTGTGGTTTTGATTTGCATTTCTCTAATGGCCAGGGACATTGAGCATCTCTTCATGTGCCTCTTGGCCATCCGTATTTCCTCTTCTGAGAGGTGTCTGTTCAAGTCTTTTTCCCATTTTGTAATTGGGTTGGCTGTCTTTTTGTTGTTGAGATGAACAATCTCTTTATAAATTCTGGATACTAGACCTTTATCTGATATATCATTTCCAAATATTGTCTCCCATTGTGAAGGCTGTCTTTCTACTTTCTTGATGAAGTTCTTTGATGCACAAAAGTGTTTAATTTTGAGGAGTTCCCATTTATTTATTTCCTTCTTCAGTGCTCTTGCTTTAGGTTTAAGGTCCATAAAACCGCCTCCAGTTGTAAGATCCATAAGATATCTCCCAACATTTTCCTCTAACTGTTTTATGGTCTTAGACCTAATGTTTAGATCTTTGATCCATTTTGAGTTAACTTTTGTATAGGGTGTGAGAGATGGGTCTTCTTTCATTCTTTTGCATATGGATATCCAGTTCTCTAGGCACCATTTATTGAAGAGACTGCTCTGTCCCAGGTGAGTTGGCTTGACTGCCTTATCAAAGATCAAATGTCCATAGATGAGAGGGTCTATATCTGAGCACTGTATTCGATTCCATTGGTCGATATATCTATCTTGATGCCAATACCATGCTGTTTTGACCACTGTGGCTTCATAATATGCCTTAAAGTCCGGCAGCCCAAGACCTCCAGCTTCGTTTTTTTCCCTCAACATGTTTTTAGCAATTTGGGGCACCCTGCCCTTCCAGATAAATTTGCTTATTGGTTTTTCTATTTCTGAAAAATAAGTTGTTGGGATTTTGATTGGTATTGCATTGAATCTGTAAATCAATTTAGGTAGGATTGACATCTTAACTATATTTAGTCTTCCAATCCATGAACACGGTATGCCCTTCCATCTATTTAGGTCTTCTGTGATTTCTTTTAACAGTTTTTTGTAGTTTTCTTTATATAGGTTTTTTGTCTCTTTAGTTAAATTTATTCCTAGGTATTTTATTCTTTTAGTTGCAATTGTAAATGGGATTCGTTTCTTGATTTCCCCCTCCGCTTGTTCATTACTAGTGTATAGAAATGCTACAGATTTTTGAATGTTGATCTTGTAACCTGCTACTTTGCTGTACTCATTTATTAGCTCTAGTAGTTTTGTTGTGGATTTTTCCGGGTTTTCAACGTATAGTATCATATCGTCTGCAAACAGTGATAGTTTTACTTCTTCCTTTCCAATTTTGATGCCTTGTATTTCTTTTTCTTGTCTAATTGCTCTGGCTAGAACCTCCAACACAATGTTGAATAATAGTGGTGATAGTGGACATCCTTGTCTTGTTCCTGATCTTAGGGGGAAAGTTTTCAATTTTTCCCCATTGAGGATGATATTAGCTGTGGGTTTTTCATATATTCCCTCTATCATTTTAAGGAAGTTCCCTTGTATTCCTATCTTTTGAAGTGTTTTCAACAGGAAAGGATGTTGAATCTTGTCGAATGCCTTCTCTGCATCAATTGAGATGATCATGTGATTTTTCTGCTTTGATTTGTTGATATGGTGTATTACATTAATTGATTTTCTTATGTTGAACCATCCTTGCATACCTGGGATGAATCCTACTTGGTCATGATGTATAATTCTTTTAATGTGTTGTTGGATACGATTTGCTAGAATTTTATTGAGGATTTTTGCATCTGTATTCATTAGAGAGATTGGTCTGTAGTTTTCTTTTTTTGTAATATCTTTGCCTGGTTTTGGTATGAGGGTGATGTTGGCTTCATAGAATGAATTAGGTAGTTTTCCCTCCACTTCGATTTTTTTGAAGAGTTTGAAGAGAATTGGTACTAATTCTTTCTGGAACGTTTGGTAGAATTCACATGTGAAGCCATCTGGTCCTGGACTTTTCTTTTTAGGAAGCTTTTGAATGACTAATTCAATTTCTTTACTTGTGATTGGTTTGTTGAGGTCATCTATGTCTTCTTGAGTCAAAGTTGGTTGTTCATGTCTTTCCAGGAACCCGTCCATTTCCTCTAAATTGTTGTATTTATTAGCGTAAAGTTGTTCATAGTATCCTGTTATTACCTCCTTTATTTCTGTGAGGTCAGTAGTTAAGTCTCCTCTTCCATTTCTGATCTTATTTATTTGCATCCTCTCTCTTCTTCTTTTTGTCAATCTTGCTAAGGGCCCATCAATCTTATTGATTTTCTCATAGAACCAACTTCTGGCCTTATTGATTTTCTCTATTGTTTTCATGTTTTCAATTTCATTTATTTGTGCTCTAATCTTTGTTATTTCTTTCCTTTTGCTTGCTTTGGGGTTAGCTTGCTGTTCTTTCTCCAGTTCTTCCAAATGGATAGTTAATTCCTGAATTTTTGCCTTTTCTTCTTTTCTGATATAGGCATTTAGAGCAATAAATTTCCCTCTTAGCACTGCCTTTGCTGCGTCCCATAAGTTTTGATATGTTGTGTTTTCATTTTCATTCGCCTCGAGGTATTTGCTAATTTCTCTTGCAATTTCTTCTTTGACCCAGTCGTTGTTTAGGAGTGTGTTGTTGAGCCTCCACGTATTTGTAAATTTTCTGGCACTCTGCCTATTATTGATTTCCAACATCATTCCTTTATGGTCCGAGAAAGTGTTGTGTAAGATTTCAATCTTTTTAAATTTGTTAAGACTTGCTTTGTGACCCAGCATATGGTCTATCTTTGAGAATGATCCATGAGCACTTGAGAAAAAGGTGTATCCTGCTGTTGTGGGATGTAATGTCCTATAAATGTCTATTAAGTCTAGTTCATTTATAGTAATATTCAGATTCTCTATTTCTTTGTTGATCCTCTGTCTAGATGTTCTGTCCCTTGATGAGAGTGGTGAGTTGAAGTCTCCAACTATTATGGTATATGAGTCTATTTCCCTTTTCAGTGTTTGCAGTATATTCCTCACGTATTTTGGGGCATTCTGATTCGGTGCGTAAATATTTATGATTGTTATGTCTTCTTGTTTAATTGTTCCTTTTATTAGTATATAGTGTCCTTCTTTGTCTCTTTTAACTGTTTTACATTTGAAGTCTAATTTGTTGGATATTAGTATAGCCACTCCTGCTCTTTTCTGGTTGTTATTTGCATGAAATATCTTTTCCCAACCTTTCACTTTCAACCTATGTTTATCTTTGGGTCTAAGATGTGTTTCCTGTAGACAGCATATAGAAGGATCCTGTTTTTTAATCCATTCTGCCAATCTATGTCTTTTGATTGAGGTATTCAGTCCATTGACATTTAGTGTTATTACTGTTTGGATAATATTTTCCTCTAACATTTTGCCTTTTGTATTATATATATCATATCTGATTTTCCTTCTTTCTACACTCTTTTCCATATCTCTCTCTTCTGTCTTTTTGTATCTGACTCTAGTGCTCCCTTTAGTATTTCTTGCAGAGCTGGTCTCTTGGTCACAAATTCTTTCAGTGACTTTTTGTCTGAGAATGTTTTAATTTCTCCCTCATTTTTGAAGGATAATTTTGCTGGATATTGGAGTCTTGGTTGGCAGTTTTTCTCTTTTAGTATTTTAAATATATCATCCCACTGTCTTCTAGCTTCCATGGTTTCTGCTGAGAAATCTACACAAAGTCTTATTGGGTTTCCCTTGTATGTAATGGATTGTTTTTCTCTTGCTGCTTTCAAGATCTTCTCTTTCTCTTTGACCTCTGACATTCTAACTAGTAAGTGTCTTGGAGAACGCCTATTTGGGTCTAATCTCTTTGGGGTGCGCTGCACTTCTTGGATCTGTAATTTTAGGTCTTTCATAAGAGTTGGGAAATTTTCAGTGATAATTTCTTCCATTAGTTTTTCTCCTCCTTTTCCCTTCTCTTCTCCTTCTGGGACACCCACAACACGTATATTTGTGCGGTTCATATTGTCCTTGAGTTCCCTGATACCCTGTTCAAATTTTTCCATTCTTTTCCCGATAGTTTCTGTTTCTTTTTGGAATTCAGATGTTCCATCCTCCAAATCACTAATTCTATCTTCTGTCTCTTTTAATCTATCATTGTAGCTATCCATTATTTTTTCTATGTTTGCTACTTTATCCTTCACTTCCATAAGTTCTGCGATTTGTTTTTTCAGTTTTTCTATTTCTTCTTTATGTTCGGCCCATGTCCTCTTCATGTCCTCCCTCAATTTATCGATTTCATTTTTGAAGAGGTTTTCCATTTCTGTTCGTATATTCAGCATTAGTTGTCTCAGCTCTTGTGTCTCATTTGAGCTATTGGTTTGTTCCTTTGACTGAGCCATATTCTCAATCTTTTGAGCGTGGACAGTTATCTTCTGCTGCTGGCGTCTGGTCATTTATTCAGATTTCTCTTGGTGTTGGACCCAGCAAGGTTGTAATATTTTTCTGTGAAATCTCTGGGTTCTGTTTTTCTTATTCTGCCCAGTAGGTGGCGCTCGTGGCACACGTTTGTCTGCGGGTCCCACCAGTAAAAGGTGCTGTGGGACCTTAAACTTTGGAAAACTCTCGCCGTCCTGGGGGTTCGCTAGCCGAAGCGGCTTGAGCCGGCCCGGGGTCCGAACGCAGGGAGGGTTGCTGGTCGCCGCAGCCAGGGAAAGAGCCCGTCCGAATTTCCTAGTCGGCCCTGGGCAACACGCGTGGCGGGAGGGCGCCAGCGACAGCGGCCCGCCCGAGAGAGTGCACGTTCCCCGGGAGTCACGGGGTCACCGTTCTCCGCGGCCTGGGGGTTTCCGATCCAATTCTCTCAGTTGGTCCGGGGGCTGCACGTGGTGTGGGCGCCAGTCGCCTTGGTTTCAGGGGACCACCTCTCTAATTCTCCCAGCCGGCCCGGGAAGGGGGAAGGGAGTAACTCCGGCCGCTTGCCAACCCGCCCGGTAAGGCCCGTGTGCCTCGGCGATCTCACCCGAGCTGCTTCTCTCAGCCAGCCAGCCGTTCCGGGATGGGGTACGCTGTCTTTTTTATCTCTGTTGTGGCTTTGGGCGCTTTCTGTATCGTTTCTACTCCCCTAGTAGGTGTCCTGGAGAAGAAACTAAGATCCGCGCGTCTTACTAAGCCGCCATCTTCCAGGAAGTCCTGGGTTCTATTTCTTAATCCTTTCTGCCAATCTGTATCTTTCAATTGGCAAGTTTAGTCCAGTTAATTGGCAAATTCAGTCCAAAGTTGTTATTGTAAAGACATTTCTTAAGTCCACCATCTTATCCTTTGGATTTTGTCAGATCTGTTATATTCTTTTCCCTCTTTCTCTTTTTATCCATTAAATTACCGTTGTTGGTACTCTTCAGTTCCATGCCCTTTTTCAAACTTTCCTCTCCTGTCTTTTTTTATTTTTTCAGCGAGCAGAACTCCCTTTGATATTTCTTATGGGGCTGGTCTCTTGTTGACAAATTCTCTCAGCATTTGTTTGTGTGTGAAACTTTGAATCTTCCTCAACATATATAGCCTAAAAAAGAATTTTCTTATTATAACATGAATACTCTAAGGTTGCTGTAGCAAATAACCTACAGGATGGTGCACTCTTAGGAGCATTTCCATTAAAATCAAGAATAAGTTGAGAATTTCAGCTTTATTGGCATTCATTCCAGCATTGCAGAATGTTCTGGCTAACCTAGTCATACAAAAATGTAGAAATGAAAGCTGTAAGATTGGGAAGGGAGAAACAGAACTGACATTATTGACAGATGATCTAATTGTCTGCATAGAAAATCCCAAGGATATTTATATGTACACAAGTAGAGCTAACAAGACTATTCAGCAAGATTGCTGAATAAAAGATCTGTATATAAAAATCAGCCCATTTTTGTATAACTAATAATAAAGAATTAGGAAATGTTTAAAAGGATATTATTTAAAGTGTCATTAAAAATGGTTATTGACCTAATAATAAATCTAAGAAATAATTGTTTTCCTTTCACTTCTGGGGGCCTTGTTGCATTCCTTACTTGGTTATCACACTGTTCTCAGGGAATCACATCATTATAATTTATTAAACATCTAAACTTTCTGTGGTATGAGCAATTAAAAAACACCATTTATTTGTAAATTTGAGTATTTACAAATTATGTAACCATGCAGTAAAATACTCCATTCTCTACCTAATATTTAACTACTTATTTTGTTCTATATACTGTGCTTCGGAGAGTAAACTTTTTGACCTCGAAGGAATAATGAAGTATAGAATGGGAGTGTAAGCATGTAAGTGATGGAAGTGTTCCATTTGCTGTAATGTAAATGCACATTACAGTGAGGGCATAAAGGAGTCAGCCTGTTGCAAGTGCAGAGTCCCTGATGACTTCATAGAATAGATAAGATCTTGAGGCAAGTCTCCAGGAAGCGGTACTTACTGCACTGTTTACTCCTTTATAATTTAACGCCAAAGGGTGGAACTTCACCATTAAAAAGAGGCAAAGGCATATGGGATCAGCCTAGTCAGATAGAAAGCATATAGTAAAATGATGCATTTAAGCACACATTTATAAATAATTTACATTAAATGTAATGAGTACAAATGAAGAACTGTTCATCAAATGACACCATAAAGAGAATGAAGAGACAAGCCATAGAATGGGATAAGATATTTGCAACACATATAACCAACAATGGGATCATATCCAAAATATTTAAAGGACTCCTAAACATCAGTAAAGGAAATAGACAACTCAATAGAAATACGGGCAAGAGATTTAATTTAAGCAGGTATTTGTGGAGTGACATTTGGTGTTTTATCTACTAATGTTGGACCTACTCATGGCCCATTACCTGGTTATGTGCCCAACAAAACTGTGTGCTTGTATGTATCAGAGGCATTGGATAGAATGTCCAAAGCATCACTATTTGTGGTAGCCTCAAACTGGAAATAACCTAAATGTTCATTGAAGGGAAGTAGATAAATAAACATGATTTATAAAATGAAATACCGTAGTTCAATGAAAATAAACGAACTGCAACTACACACAACAAAATGGATGTGTAGTTCTCATGAACATTTTTTGAAGGAAAGCAGATAAACATAGTATAAAACATAAAATCTGGGAACTTGTGGAGCTAATTTATGATAGAAGTAGGGCTAGTACCTTTTGGGAGGTGGGAGGAGTTTGGTGGAGGCACTTCTAGTGTTATGCTCTTTTTCCTGATCAGGATTGGCGACATGGGAATGCGCACTGATTTATATATACACTCTTGTATTTGCAATACTTCAACAAAAAAGTTAAAGTGTATTTGAGAGAGAAACTGACTCTTGTTTTGCTCATTTTTTGGTTTTAAGGCCAGACCTTTGTAATGCTTAACTTCCATCACCTTTCTGTGGACAGATTTTACTCTGGCTGTTCTATTTTTGCCAAGTTCTGTCAGATACAGACATGAATGAGTATATACAATCAGGATTTGCTGAATCTTCCTTGACTTTGCATTTTTAAAAGTCCTTGGTTTACAATGAATTACTGTCTTTTAGGTCGTGATAAATTGTGCCATTCCTAAAGGGTTGAAGTACAATCAAGCTACGCAGACCTTCCACCAATGGCGAGACGCTAGACAGGTGTATGGTCTCAACTTCGGCAGCAAAGAGGACGCCAATGTCTTCGCAAGTGCCATGATGCATGCCTTAGAAGTGCTAAATTCACAGGAGGCAGGTAAGCTGTCCCTCAGCTGCTTTTATCCCTGATATGAAGTACCACATATGCGTTAAGGCAACTCTTAACTGAAAACCTTGTAAACACGTATGTTTTTGTTGTAATTCTTGAATTTCTACTATTCTTTTACAAAAATGTAGACTTAAGTTTGTTGATAGTAACATTTGGTCTGGGAGGATAGTCCTATGAGCTGTTAATCTAGTGATTTTTTTCACACTGTCACTTAAAATAATTCAGTTGTGTTCATTCTACTCCAGAAACTCAACTTTTGTTGCAAAGACATAGGGCCCAGAGAAGGTGCAGTGGATAGAAATTATGCATGTGTATTATCTTACTTTTTTGGAAGAAGTGCATGTTTTCTGGAACACATTTTTCAAGCCATTCCTGAGCCCATGATCTGCAAGTAGAAGCGGCTCTCCCTCCTGGTAGATGAAAATGCGATTCTTGAAGGTTTTAGGGGTGCCCTCCGGTGGTCAAGGCCTGAATTGCATCTCTGCTGGCACTGTGCTCGTTAGAAATAATTCACCTAATATTCATTTAATGTTTGGAAATCTAAATTTAAAAATAATTCACTTGAAAATAAGAATTTAAGATTGTGTATGTGTCAGGTATGAGGTCTGTTTTGTTTTAATTAAAAAGAAATGCACCAATGTGTGCTTATCCCTTTGGGGATATAGATTTTTTTCGTATTTCATTTTCTGAACTTTCTAAAATAAACATATGGTACTTTTATAATCAGAAAAATAAGTGTTATATATAGAAACAATACAAATATGATTACTTTTGCTATGTTGTTTATTTAGTAGTGATCCTCAATATAAATAGGCTGTAAACAAAATTTATTTTAAGGGGAAGGACTGTTAAACAAAAAATGATGTTTTGCTGAAAGTAAAGAATATCAAAAACTATTATAAATGTTAAATTATATTTATACCTTGCCTTATTCTAAAAAAGGATTTGAAGCATCTAGCTTATATGTTATCCTCTTTCACTTGTGGATTTTCAGAGCAGAAAGACATTTTTGGGTCTTGCAGAAACTTTTAAGTTATTACATTTAATCAATATTTATATCAGATCTTCGTTTGAGGAAGTTAAAGATGTCTATAAATAACTTGAGTGTATAGTTATAGTTTGTTTTGAGAAAATAAACTGCTGGAATGTCTCTGGGTCTCCCAGTAGGTTAGAAAATAACATGGAAAAGTCTGCCTTGTGTGTATATGCTTGTGTATCTGTTCTATTTTGGGTATAGAATTATTTTTTTGTCACCATAGTCTTATCTTAGGGAAGAGACTAGAATTGTGGTCCTTGATATCTTATTCAATAGATCAGTTACGTAATGGTTAAAGAACCAAAGTTTGGACCCTGTATATGCCAAAAACGTTGGTTTTCTCATGTTTGAAACAAGCTAACATTTTTATTTTTAACTTTCAAAAGTGTATCCACTGATGTTAGAAGCTTAAACGTTACTCCTTAAAAGTAATTGAAATTACTGTTGTGCATCTAGTCATTGATTTTTTTTTTTTAAACCAGATGGGTAGGATTGTTTTTAATCAATGTATAGTCATATAGCTTGCTTTGAAAATCCAAATGCTGATTAATGTTTTTTCTTCTAATCTTGCATTTATGAAGTTAATGAGTCAATGTGAAGAGACTCAATTACATTCCTAAAGTAATAAGCTTTATGACAAAATGTTCCACTTTATAGAATGTTCCTATTATAGAAAGTTTGGCAAATAGGAAAATTGCCCATCATCTCGCTAGTTACACAAGCGTTTTTGGAATAGCAGTCTTCTTACATGGTTTGATAATATCCTTCTTAGATGATTTTGAAACTTTATTCTCTTTGTCACATTCTCAACCAGTAATAACCACAGGTTGAGAAAAGAGACATATTGTTAGGAAAATTTGGTCAATCCTACCAGTTTCCTTGCATTGTGGACCAAATCACTGGCAAAAAGTTTTTGGTTCTGAAGTTTTTTTTTCATTTGAGAAAACAAAGCAGATAAAATGCTTATATTCTGTTGGTCTAATTTATTTAGTAAATGACTGCTTTCTTTAGTTACTTGGAGTTAAACACTAATTTCTAATTTTTTTATTCCTGTCAGTTGGTTTGGAAGTAGAGGCTAAGAATAAGATGTGTCCTTGGGAAGGGATATAATTTCTTGTGTAGATAGCCAAAGTAGAATAGGCTTGTATCCCACTGCCGAATTATTTTGTGGCCTCCTCCCCATCCACCTAAGCAAACATACTCAGTAACGTCACCTCTCAGCTTCATATCCCCTTCCAAGGCTGTTGGCTTTGGATTTACAGCCAATTCCCTGCTAAAATCTTCTGTTACCTTTCTGCCAGTATCATGTGGAGAAGCTTAACTTGCCTATCCCCTCCCTAAACAAACAATATACCCTATTAAAACTCTGGTCAATGCTAAAGAAACAATCTATTCATAAAGTAACTATGGATATGAATTGTGTATGTATTATGGTTATTCCACATTGAACATTTCTATATATTTTTGTTTGTTGGATATTACTGTCAGTATTATCCATTGACTATCATTATTGGTTAATCCTTTTCAGTGACTTTCATACTTTTTAAAGTTAGGGACACCTTTGCCAGAGGCTCTGTGTATGAACAGACAAAAACTGAGACTTCCCTGATCATTGTGATGGGGGGTGGGTGGTGGCAGGGCTCCTGAGGCCTCTCCCTGGTTCTCCAGAACAAGATTTGAAAACTACTAACTCGTCTTTTTTATCAAAAGCAATAAACATGCAATTGTCCCTTCCTCCCCCGCTCATCTCCCAAGTCCCCCAAATCCTCAAATAAAAGTGTTTTTTTTTTTTAAATTAAGATAAACAGCTTTCTTTGGGGCTGATCATACGACCATGACAAGGTGCTCTGTGTGTCTATTTTCGTATTTCCATTTCTTTTATGAAAAGGGTGGGTGGCAGGAATGTTTTCCTTTATTTTGTTTTTAACTTGGTATGCAATTATCTAATATACTGGAAAGTACAGAAGGTGCTAAATACAGTGAGTTATATTTAGGATTTAAAAAACACAAATCACATGTTCTAACATTTAAGAAAAAGAGCTGAATTAGTGCTCTTCCTTTTATACCAAATGCTACCGTGTATTTCTTTATCTAATGAAATTGACTCAACTTTAAATGCGTTCATTCAGTGTGCATTATCCAGAGTGATGCTTTTGACTTTTGTGTTAGTTATCAGGTTACGTTTATAGCATTTTTTTGTAGCTAATAGTTACAGATCATCTAAAATATTGTCAAATATTGTTTCAAATTTACCTGAGTGTTTCTGTGTCTCAGGTGCTCTTTGTCCAATTTTATATTGGTGTCCTTTTATCTCAGTTGTATTCGTTAAAACTGACTTGTACATTTGTTAACTTATAGAGAAAATATAACTTCTTTAAGTCTCTGACTAGATTTAATCACTGTGGGTATTATTTTGCAAATGGAGTAAACATGCCTTTTGCTTTAAAAAATATATATTGTCAGTCAATCCTTTTGATTATTGGTGGAGATAAATTTTTATAATCTGTTTTATTTTGAAAAAAGTTTATAATTCATTTGAAAATAGGAAATAATTTTTTAAATTTTTGTTTTAAAAGAAAATCATCTACACAGGCAGTAAAATTATTCTACTACTTTTGTTCTATTCACTCAAGATTGAAAATATCTTTCCAAAAGATATGAATTAATCGCAAAACATTTTACTGTTAACTAAAAAACTGCTTTTGTTAGCTGTTTAAAAACTGCTGTTTTTAAAATTTTGTTTTAAAAATGAGAACACAAAGATAGCCTCCTTATGTTTGATGTTTTCCTCATATTTTATAAGTATTGATATCCTATTCATTTTTCTCTGAATGAAAATTTGGCCTGACATGCCTTCCATTAGAAGCATTTGTGTAAATCTTATCTCAGCACTTTTGTGTGTGTGTATTTTTTTTTTCAGTTTTATTGAGATACAGTTATACACCATACAAACCATTCAAAGTTATTTCAATATTTTAAAATATCTTTGTGACATATTTTGGAATTAATTGGGTAAAAAAAATCTCAAAAAGCTTCTAGAAATACTTTGTTTTTAGTAACACATATTTTCAGTTCTCTTAGATTACACATATTCATGGGAGCAGTATCGCACTTATATCACAGAAATGCTCTCAAACAAACGTGGTTTGAGCATAGGTACTATCCTAGGTGCAGGAATAATGTCATCATAATAAGGCCTATCCCTTGCCTTCTGAGATTGCACAATTGACTGGAGCTGGAAACAGACCAGCAAAACTGTAGTATGTTTTGTGAAATGTTGTAAATGAAGTATGCAGAAAGGCCTTTGGCACATCTAACGAGCTGCAGAGTCAGGGAAAGCTCTGAAGAGGAGATGATGCTTTAGCTGTATTTTGAAGAATGAGGAGGCCTTGTTCTAGATAACAGTCTAGATAGGCCTCTAGATAACAGTCTAGATAGGCTTTGAGGCAGGATCTCATGGAGCAGGTTGTGGCTTGAGCATGAGAATTTACTGGAGAACATGGTAAGAGATGAGACCAGAAAGGCTGCAGTGGGCTTTGTGTTCTTGCTAAGAAGTGTACATTTTATCATGAAGATGGTGGGGTCATTGAAGGGCGCTAAATAAATGTTTGGTTTGATCAGGTGTGTGCTTTAGGGCACGTGTGATGGACTGGAGAGCATGCTGTTATAGGCATATGAAGGTCAATTTAGGAGGCTGTTGAAGTGATAGCAATGAGAAAGATGATGCCTGAACTGAATTGATAGAGAGGGGAAAGGAATAGAATGAACAGGAGGTGACACACTTGTTTAGTGGCTACTCTACCTGCCAGGCATGTGCTTCTACCTATGACCTCATGTAGTCATTGAAACAATTCTGAGATAGGAATAGTGGTCCACTATTTATTGGGCATCTGCTGTGTGTCAGGTACTAACTAACCGGATATGTAATTACTGGTAACCTTTATGACTGTGCAAGGTTGGTGATATTATCCTTATTTTATAAGTGATATTGGGAACTGTGGGAGGTCACCGGACTGGCCCAGGAGCTCACAGCTAGACACTGGCATGAATGGCGTTTGTAACTGATCTATTTTTAGAATTCAGGTTCTTTCTGCTATGCCAGTGAGATTTCATAGGCCAGCCGGGAGGGAAAGAATGGTGTTTAGGATGATTCCTCAGAGATGGGGAAGAAGAGGATGGGAAGTGTCTTTGGAGTAAATAGTGGGCAGTGTGTAGACATTTGGTCTGGGGCATACTGCATTTGGGGCACCTTATTAATGCTTTCATAAAATCACGTGTATTTGGTCCTGGAAAGTTTCCCTGAAGTAGTCTTGGACAGTGTTTTTCCGAGTCTTCTAGCTTTCCTAAACCAATAGAATCTACTTGGGGAAGTTTCATTTTGAAGCAGATAAAGCATAACTATATCCCATCAGGATTTAAATAAGTGGCAGCGTTAAGGGCCAGGTGGGAAAGGCGGCCTTTTTGTGAACTCTATCATATACTGCCTCCTTCTCATACTTCTCTCTTCCAAAGTTTTCCCCATGTGTAAACTCACAATCTCCACAATCTTGTGGGGTCAGTCTGTAGCTGGGAAGGTTGACATGGAGAGGTGAGACTTCCCTAACGTCATACCTTACCTAGAAAGGGAGACAGAACTGGGGTTTAGGCCAGTTGTGATCTTCAGGCCATTTTTTCTTTCTTTTTTTAAATTATACATCTCTGCCTCTCAATTCAAGATCTTTAAAGCATTTTTTCAAAGGTTTTTTTAAGAAGTCAGTTCAGGATGAAAAAGTAGGTCTTCACTGTGATTTGGTCACAAATCTCTGTTCCAGATCTCTGCCTCTGCCTGTCATGGCAGGTTGTCCTCTCTAAAGCTATTTCTTTATTTATAAAATATGGATCATGTTGATGCCTGTGTTAGAATATTGTTTTGGAAACTAAATGAGGTTAAGACATTAGTTCTGTCAAACTATGATATGTCAGTTTTGATTGCTAACTTTTAAAAAGAAGATAGAAAATTCTACTTTGTGTTAACTGGCTTAGAGAAATAAAAATTAGTAGGGACACTTTCAAATTTTCTCAGATCTCTGTGTTTACAAGCAGTAGAGACATTTTTTGTTTTGTTTATTTGATTTCATCTCTGTGCAAGGGGAATTTAGATGCAGATCTTGCCCTAAAGGATTTCCTATACTTGCAGGGGAGATAGGTGCGATGCGAGAGAAAGCTGCATCTGAAGTACGGTGTTGTGAGTAGGAAAAGGGGAGGGCATTTCTTCTCCCGGGAACAATCAGGCATGGTTGTAATGAGGTGGCTGGATCTTGGAAAGTGAGTAAAATGGTATAACGCCAATGTGGGGAAATTGGGGGAAAGGCATATACGAAGCCTGGGGAATGGCTTCCAAAGTGGAAGGAATGAGATGTGTTTGTAAAGCAGGGGTTTCTTTGGTTGGGCTGGTGGGAATAAAGGCGGAAAGACAGGTCTGATTAAGCAGGGCCTCTGAGAGCTGTGGGTGGTAGAGATGCAGCGTAAGTTTTTGAGCAAGTGGAATAATATAAACAAAGAAACCCAACAACGGTTTGAAAGGAGAGCTGCTGGAGGCTGAAAAACAAGCATTCAGATCCTGAGTGCAGGCAGAAATAGTAAGGGTAGAGAGAAATTTTAAATAGAAGGGTGGTGACTGTGATAGAACACTGTTTTAAACGGGGAAACCAATATTGTGCTGGTTGCCCTCCATCCCCTTAATTACAATTTTTTTCATTGAAAAAGACTTCTGGCTATGCCTTTTCACCTGACAATGGTAGAATTCTCTGGGAGAATATCCTCTTTGTTGGTGATGAAGTACCTAAAATTATTTCTGCCATGTTAAGAAGCTCAAGTTTGATAGAAATAGATGAAAAATGAGAATGTAGTTCAGCATAAGTTTGAGTTTTTACTGTAAACTTGAGTCAGGTTTTAGAAAGAAAGGTGCGTAGATTCCTTTTGGCTTTAGATAGTTCCTAGTGTGACAAAAGAAACTATTAATTTCTTAGTGAAATTAGAGGGTGAATTTGTAAACCAATAGTAATTTATCAACAGACTTACATGTGTTGTGTATGAATATCCTTTTCCTTGGAAAACAGTTCATTGTGGATTAGAAGAGTGATTTTCAGCTTGGTAAGCACAGAACTATCAGCTTTAGTATTTTGGAAAGCTGAATATGCAATGTACGTACATTATGACTTCCAGTGATAGGGTTTTATCTATTAGCTCAAATAATAAACTTCTATTTGGGGGACTCTTTAATTTTTTAATTAAATAATTTAACACTCTTTAGAGGTTTCTATCTAAAACTAATTAGAACTATTAATTGACGTATTAAAAAGTTGAAAATCTTGAGATTATGCCTGACACTTATAAGGAAAGTTAGTCACAGTATCTTAATGGAACATGATCATTTATATATATTAGCTGTGAAAGAACAAAGATTAATGATAAGTACATTTTCTTTGCACAGACTTACTCTCAGTACGGAGTCCAGGGAGGATTAGTTAACATAGGAAAAGGGTTTCCAGTTGTAGGAAGGTTAGAGGCCCTGAGCCAAGCTTCCAGTTCCTGTGACCTTCCTTTAACCCTTGCAGCCTCCGTCTCCAGCCTCCCTTCTAGCCTCTCTCAACCTAGGCTCTATAAAAGAATTAAACCCTACAGAAAAGATTTCGGTGCCAGTCCTGCAGCTTTTGTGTTCTTTTTCCTTGGCCTCCATCTCTGCCTGTGCTTTCTGATCTCCCTTTCACCCAAAAGGACTATTTTGTAGTCCAGGACTGGTGTTGGGATCAGAAAATGACTTTGGATTAATTGAGAAATACTTATATCTCTAATCCTTCAGTATAGCTTGTCGCTGTGTCTAACTCTGACTCTTCATGTTCTTCTGATTTCTAGTTACTTGGTGTATTTTGTGTCTTCTCTTTTTATGGAACATTATTTAGGCCGTGTGAGTGAATTAAAAAAATACTTTTCTGTGGATTTTACACTTTTTGGTCACTAAATGTTTGGGAAAGCAACTTTAGTGTGACTTTCACTAAGTCTTGCATTTATTATTGCATTTATTAATGCATCTAATGCATTTTTCATAAGGATGGCTTTAGCCTTATGTTGCAAAACATAACTTATCTTGTCCTGCTCCACCATGGAAATAATTAAATGACTAAACGATGAAATGACAAAGCCCAGTGATACATCTGGGCTTCATAATCTCACAGAAAGTTATTTTAAATTGAATTTCGTTGTTATGCAGATATTATATTCTGCCTACCTTTCTTCATTCTTGTTTCTCTCTTTTGGCGGTTATGCATCTTATAGTAATGCATGTCTGGTGCAAGTCTAGCTGGTGACTTCAGTTCTCTTCCAGTTTACTTTGCAGTAAGCTTGAAAATTTAATTGACAGTGCTGCAGTGACCCTAGGATGTCATCCATGATTTTTGCTTTCCTGCACAAGAATAGTGATTTGCATGCAATTTCTGTACCTTGAAACTCACTCATGTTTTTTTTTTTTTTTTTTTTGCATGGGCAGGCACCAGGAATCGAACTCAGGTTCTCTGGCATGACAGGCAAGAACTCTGCCTGTTGAGCCAGCGTGGCCTGCCGTCACTCATGAATTTTAATCATATTTGTTTCCTGTAAATTGGAGAAGCATTGGCTAGGTATTAAATAATTAAAAAAAAACTTCTGGTACTCCTTTTTAGGACTTTTTCATCTTTAAATAAGGATGCCAGGAGTGAGGGTGGAGGGTTGCTTTAATAGAATAGGATCTATCTTGTTGCCCATTGATGATAAGAAATTAATTGCTGGAATTGCTTCTGCTGGGTATCACCAACAACATACAATGGGACGCACACCTGTTAGGCTGTTTTTACACTTTTACACTTTAATTTCAGAAATGCTTTTAGTTTATGTTAAGTGTGGTGCTGTACTGTTTTGGTTCCTTTACCTGTATTCAGCAAAGAGCATGGGCACACTCGTGCTTGCCTCTGAATTAGCCTTGCTGTTTTTATGATCTAGGCATTATAGGAACAGCCAAATCATTCTTTGGAAGATGGTATTAATAGTGGTTTCTTTGAAATCAGCACTTAATATACAAAGAATATTGTAACATGATTGCACTCATCCATAAAAAATTCCTAAGAGATAGTCTTATAATCTAAAAGAAGAAAAGTCACAGTGAACTGATTTCTTTGTAAGCCTATTAAGATGCTATGCAAGATAATAAAAATTTATTGGCAAAGTCCCTTGAGAGATGAGAGAAAAAATATGAAAATGCTAAACTTCCCCACCTGGAACATTCCTAACACTCTCTCAAGTGTTAGGGACTCCCAAGTTAATAGATCAAGTTCTTGATCTTGAGGCTTGCTCTTGGGAAACTTATTTCTGTAACAGGGAAGCCACGCTTACCTTTAATTATGCCTAAGAGTCACTTCCAGAGAACCTCTTTTGTTGCTCAGATGTAGCCCCCTTCTTTCTCCCTCTCTCCTTCCCTCTTTCTGTCCCCCTCCCTCCCTTTCCCCCCACCTCTTGCTCTTAGCCCAGCTCTATAGGTAAACTCATTAGTCTCCCCTTATGTGGGACTTGACTCCCAGGGGTAAAAGTCTCCCTGGCACCATGGGATTGACAGTACCTCCCTGGCCAAAACGGGTGTTAGAAATGTAACAAAATAAGGTATCAGTGGCTAAGAGATTTCAAATAGAATCGAGAATCTATTCTGGAGGCTATTCTTATGCACGCTTCAGCTAGATAATCAAATGGCCACGTTATGCCAAACCCCAACCAACTGTAATCCTGAAAACCCTAAAGAATGCTCAGGGCTCTAAGGCCCTATAAAAGTTTCACTCACTAAATTTATTTTTCAGACACTTAAAACCTCCAGATGGTTCCTGTGCCAGATAAGCCCTGAAATCTAGAGGTACCAATCTCCCCCAAAACATCAACCGGTTGCATCCCTCTACCCCATGAACTCCTTTTTCACACATGGAAGTTAGAATGGTCATTGCACAAATATCCCTGAAGATTGGGAGTAGGGTCAGATGAGAGGGAGGAGTTGTAACAGAGAAGATAGAAGATAGAATTTAACAAATGATTATAGCTACTGAATTATTACATTGATATTTTTTGTTAGACTCTAGTGTATTAGAGCAGCTAGAAGGAAATACCTTGTATTGTAGAACAGTAACCCATACCATACTTTGAAATTTGCTCTGTAAATACTTGTAAAACTCTACTTAAAATTTATTACTTTTCTACATGTTATGTTTCACAATAGAACATGTTTTTAAAAAGGTACTATGCAAGTACTATTGTACTCTCCAAGAGAGAAACAGATATGAATAATAAGTTAAAATTGCTGACCTCAAGAGACTATTACTTGTGTAGAAAATATAAAACATGGTCAGAAATATCTGCAAGGCTGTGTAAATACCATGAGTGAGTACAAAGTGGTGTAAGAGGAATAAGCAAATACAGCATGCTACCCTTATGAAAATACGTAAAATGATTCTTACAAGGCAGAGCTGACATTTCAAAGGTTTTGGATTTTCTGAGATAATTCACACTAGAAAACCAATGACTTCCATTATCTAGAAAATTTCAGGGGATATTTGGCGATGACAGTGCTTTAGTAGAAAAAAAAATTTTTTGCTGAAGAACTTCCTTTGCAAATACTGTTGTGCTTTTCATTGTGTTGATATTTATTGCACTAGACCCAAAGGATTACTTTTTCTTACTGTGACTTAGTTGCTGGTATCCATTGATTTAATGTTTTTCTCAGGCCTTAGAATCATACACCCCTAATGTTAACTGGACACATGACACAAATGCCCAGGAGATGGGTCCTAACTTCTGCAGATGATGCTTGAAACCCACCTTACGTTGATAGATGGGTAAAGGTTTTCTTACCTGCTGTAGTGTGTGCCAGATTACCTTGCTGCTCCCTGCGAATAAAAGTTTCCATTGTTCTTAGAACAAAGCCCAAATTCCTTAAGGTAACTCAGGTATCCTTTACAGCCCCTTTTGACTCTACTCGAAACACAGTACTCTGTCCTGCTTCTAGGCCCTTTCACCTTCTTTCTGATGTACAGTTCTTCCCCCTGGCTAAACTCTTTCTCTCTGGTCTCAGTTGAAACATTATTGATAGTCTCACTCTCTTACCCCCATTCCTTAAATGCACAGAAAACACTAAATGAGTGCCTACTGTGTGCACATAGCAGGTGAAAAGTGCAGACCTGGCTCCTGGCCTCATGGAACTTGAGAACCTAGTCTTGGAGGAAACACTAAATAAGTGTTTGTACACATTCTTGCTTGAATACATTTTTCGTAAGTGCTGAGAGAGGGCCTGACCTGGTCTGGGGAAACATCTGTGAGGAGGAAAAGTTAAAATAGGTGGATGGGTTTTTTTCTTTTCGTTTAGCTGAGGGAAGGCTGGTAAAGTGCAGCAGTATTTAAAGAAAATCATGGACAGCTATTGATAACAATTTTGTCACCTTTTCTTTTTAACTTTGTCTACTTGAGGGCAGCATACTGTTCTATACAGTTCTATGCCTTAATTCTTTTTACTTTATATCATAATCTTTCTTTAATAACAAAAATTAATTATGATTTCTCCTTTTAATAACTAGATAATATTCCATCATATACTGTAATTTACTCAGTTATTTTCCTAATTACGGTTTTTAATTATTTGCTTTCATAAATAGTACTTTAGGTAAACTTTTCATATGTGAATCTTCATCACTTTTATGGTTTCTTTTGGGATGCATTTCTGGGAACAGATTATGGGATCAAGGGTCATGATAAACAGTAGCAGATCACTTTCCAAGGCTGTTTCCCAATGCAGCTCTTTTATGAAAATTTGATAAAAGTGTTTTCAGATCCTCTAGCTCTTAAAAGATTTTTCTTCCTTTACACAGAAGAGTCAGTCCACCTGGTGACCGCTCCGTTCCTCTTGACCTGGTCCATTGGACTGTCTTCTCCCAAAAGCTTTTCTTCCTGAGCGCTGTGTAGCTTGTAGCAAAGCTTTCGCATCCTTACTTTTTGTCAAAACAATTTAAACTGTTAATTTCTGGACTGTATAAATTTAGCAGAACCAAAGTCAGTGACGCTGCTAATGTAGTGGGACTTACAAGCAGATTTTACATTATCTGAAGGCTCTCTCTCAGCGGGCCGAAAGACACATACATACTTTTAAAAAATGTGGTCTACAGCACTGGATCAAGAAGCATGATTCATAAATAGCTTTCAAGTGTATTTAATATATAAATAATAATTTATGGTATTTTTTACAGAAATAGATGTTTGTGCCCATAATTTTATCTTTAGGAACCCCTACCTGTTTTACTGCTCCAGAGGGATACGGTACTTTTGGGAAATATGCTTAAATTGTATCTGTTCCCTAAGTTAGGTACCTTTGTCACACTGTTTGGGTGATACAGCTTACCCTTCAAGCTACAACATTTCTAACAAAAGCTAGGTTTTCAGAGCTCTGTGATATATCACATTGTCACTTAGCCCCGCAATTATTTTCCTATCAAAATTTATTGTATTCATTAAAGTATGAGTTTGACTGAGCGTTAGGACTTTCCATTGGCATTTCCTGTGCCTTCCATCTTCCTGTGATTAGTGACGTTTTGGCCCCTGCATATACAAGTGTAGGTTTAAGTTGTTGTTACAAGGAGATGCAGTCAAATTATCTTTCTTTTCTTTTTTTTCTTTTATTTTTGCATGGACAGGCACCAGGAATTGAACCCGGGTCTCTGGCATGGCAGGCGAGAATTCTGCCTGCTGAGCCACCATGGCCGGCCCAAGTTGTCTTAAGACATCTGCTTTTGTGCCCTGCCTTTTGCTGGTTCTTGGTTGTAAGCCTTGGAGAAAGAACCTGATGATTTTTTTCGCCCTGAGAAGTGGCTGTGAACCATGCTTATTACTTACTTTTAAAGTGTTTATTCTTTTTCCTGGCAGCTTGTGGGGTCCAACTAAAAAAAAGATAGTTTTTACTATCTATTAAAAACTTCAGATCTAGATATTTGAGATTATTTCTTTAGATTATTATAGAATTAGGCTGTATGGGAATTCTGCTCCCCTCATCTCCCCCTTACCATACATATATGTATATAATGGTTGTTTCTTTAGTTTAAGTAAATTTTTTTTCTTGATTTTTGTTTAAACCTTTCTGGCCTTGCGAATTTCTCTGGTTCCTTTATAATATATTTAAATTAACTCCTCATATTCATTTTCTCTGCATTATTTTGGTGGTTTTAAAGTATATCAAGGCACCTAGCTTGTACATAGTGTACATTCATCAGCTTCTTGTTTGAGCTGCATCAATTCTATTAAAAACAAAACAGTTTAGTGGAAAAAATATATTATTTGTCAGTTTACCTACTGTGTGCCAAACACTATAATGGTTACTGGTAATATGAACATGAATTTTGCACAAATACTACCTTCTAGCACTTTGAAGTCTAATGAGACGGACAGCTGACTTTAAACAGGTCCTTTGATATAAAGCAATATAGTTCAGCAGTCACATGATAAATTGGAAGGTGCTTAAGCCCTCTAGTTGGTATGGGGTTTTATATTTTGTTACTTTCTGAGCTCTTGCTGGAATTGATCTTTTTTTTTCCTGGTATTTTGTTTTGTTTCTAAATAAAAATAATTTGTTTGCTGCTTTTGTGTCTTATTTTTTAGAAGGTGGGCAGTAAAAGACCAAGATTTAGCATGGAAAATGACTTTAGAAGAAAGTAGAACTATATAAGTGTATAGATTGAACTAAAATATTGCAAATCATTTAAGATGTGGTAATACGTGCTGTATTGTAGTTTTTCTGGGAGGAAAAGTGCTTTATTGAGTAGCATTTATTGATTCTTATAAAGGCAACACTCCTGATTTAAATTTCTTCAAGTTTGGCAACATAGATGATGGCTTTTTTGTTTCCTTTATTTTCTGAATGTAATGATCTTGCATTTAAACCACCATAACATTGTTGTTTGAAATGACATAGCAAAATAATATGGCCTACCAATTATAAGACAATATAATCTTAAGAGAATAGTAAAACAAAAACATTTCATATTGTATATTCACATTTTAGAGTCTAAGGTTAATGGCATTGAGTTTGTAGAATGTTGATTTTTATGTCATTGCTGGCAGCCCACTCCAATTTCCCCATACCTTCCCCTCCCCCCTCTGCCAGCAACCACTAATCTACATTCTGTCTCTGTAGATTTGTCAATTCTTGCCATTTCATATAAATGGAATAATACAATATGTAGTCTTTTGTGACTGGCTTCTTTTAGTTATCATGTTTTCAGGGTTCATGCATCTTGTAGCATGTATCATGCATAGCATTTTACAGAGCATATCTTACTTTAAAGGACATATTTTGCATATCTTGTTAGAGGAGATTTATGTGAACATTAAAGAATCTTCTAGGCAAGCTTTCTAAATTTTAACAGTTAATTATCGTTTAAAGTAATTGCATGAGTATTGTGCACAGTGAAAGTAATGACTAAATCCTAACATTTTTTAAAATAGTTTGAAAAAGCAAAGTGCATTCCTCAGATTAGTTTTTTTTTTTTTTAATTTATGTTGTATAATATAACATATATACAAAGCAAAGAAAGAAAAAAGCAGTAGTTTTCAAAGCACTCTTCAACAAGTAGTTACAGGACAGATCCCAAAGTTTGTCATGGACAACCATACCATCATCTCAGATTTTTCCTTCTAGCTGCTCCAAAATATTGGAGGCTAGAAGGAATAAGTATTTCACAATCGACTTTTTTTCTTTTTTTGTGAAAAATAGCATGTATACAAAAAAGCAAAAAGTTTCAAAGCATAGCACCACAATTAGTTCTAGAACAGATTTCAGAGTTTGCTATGGGTTACAATTCTGTGCTTTTAGGTTTTTATTTCTAGCTGCTCTTAGATACTGGAGACTAAAAGAGGTATCAGTTTAATGATTTAGCAATCATATTCATTTATTAAATCCTATCTTCGCTGTATAACTCCGCCATCACCTTTGATCTTTCTATCCCACTCTTTGGGGTATTTGGGCTATGCCCATTCTAACTTTTTCATGTTGGAAGCGGCTGTCACTAATATGGGTAGGGAGATGGAACTATCTGGTATTCTGGAGAGGCTGGACCCTCTAGATTTCAGAACTTATCAGATTCTTGAGTTAAAAATATATATCATAAAAAAACTTGATAAATTGTGTAAAGAAGATGTGTAGTAATTTTTTGTACCAAATTCAGGGTAAACACAGATGAACCCTTAACTAATTGTGAACTCTCTAAAGTTTATTTTCTTAGCCCCCAGGTTCAACTATTAAAAGGGTCCTAGATTTCTGGCTTGTGTAACTGAATAGATAATGGCACTGGTTAGAGAATTAGCAAATACTCGAGTGATAAGCTAATCGTGCTTGTTAAAGTAGTATTTGACCTGAATGTGGTGTTTCTCTGAGCATGTGCCTCATAATATCTTTAGTAATTAACGTCAGGGGTGAATGGTAAGATGATCTGATGGACAGGTCTTGAGCTGTGTTCAGGAAGAGAAGACAGAGAAATGAGTATGATTCAGGTTACTCTCACCTTTTGAAACGTTAGGATATGACAATGTCAGTGAAGTCAAATCTTCTCAATTTATGGTTTATTCTTCAAGTTTTCTTTAGTTAGAGGTAGTCATTCATTCTATAACTGAAAATAAATGGCTTATAAAACAGATGCTGGACAAAGGGGCATGTTGTATCATTGCCAGTGAAGCCTAACAAATTAGGAATATCAACTGTTAGCACTCATGTGCATATTTGCTTAGGAGAAGGAAATAAAATGCATTTGGGGCCTTCATTTGGGGGAGGAAGGGTTCTCACAAAGTAGCAAAGATGAAGGGGAAAGAATACAGTTTTTATATACTGTTTTCCTTGAGATTGGGTTAGAAAAAAAAGATGTTCTATATTTCGGTATTTTTGCATGTGTGGCTATAGATGCATTTTCTATTTTCTGAAAAATAGATTTTCTTCTATTAATTATATATTTTAAAAATAATTTGAAATAATACCTTTAAAAGTATTTCAGAATGTGACTTTTAAATGTTATCATTTTGGATAAAATGTTCCTATTATAATTCTCAGGCTTCCTAGCACAGTTCCCTACAGTATAGTATCTGGTGTTTGAATGCAGGTAACTGTGCTATTGCAGAGCCTTCCTCCATTCTATTCTAGATACCTTAGGAAAAAAATGCAAACACATTTTACTTTCCGTCTCAAAAATATATGTAGTGGCACTTTTACAGTTATGAAGGAAGTGTTTGGAGGCTTATTGATGGTCAAAAGCCTAATTTGGATGTTGTGCACTTAATCACTCAACAGATGAGCTTACCAAAGAGCGCAAATCAGATTCAAACCAGTCTTTAAACAGACATTATCTCATTTAAACCTCAGAAAAATGCTGAAGTGGATAATATCCCCATGAGGAATTACCTTGGGACTGGTTGCTAATAATGAGAAGTGTCTAATGTTAAAAATATGAATGTAAAAGGCTTACTATAGCAGTTTTCCAATGCTGATGAAATTGAAACAGTCCATCATTTTCTGCTACTACTCTCCCACTCAAGGCAGGATTCTACATTTCCCTGCCTAATACAAACCCCACACTGGGTTTGGCTGGTGGATGGTTATGTTACCAACTACATGAGAAATAAATGATCAGTCATGGACATAGTCAGCTGTCTTCTCTGAAAATCTTAATGTTAAATTTTATATTTTGGAAACATTTTGATAAGAAGGTACATGCTTTCTTATTCGCCCCGCTGTAATTTCAGCCCTAAGCCTATTTTAATATGGCTATCTGAAAGAGAAATATCCTTTCACAGATAAAACATAGAGCATGTAGAACATTGGTGCTAGTCCTAAAATTAATTATGCTGAAATGTGTTATTAATGTTGCTCAAACCTGAACAATGAATATCCTTTCCCATTTTACACACACAGATACCAATAGATTTTGAGAAAACAGTTAATAGCGTCAGTGTTAAGCAGGAAGTGCTGTTAGCCTTTGCATATGATGGAATGAATAATTTAGTATCTTCAGGAAATGCAAACTGCAGTAGAATTCAAGCAGCCTTATCGGAATTTAGATAAGTGTTTTACTTGATAGTCTGAAGTTAAACGACTGTGGAAAGAAAATGCTCAAAGATGCCAAGTGCAAGAATGGTATATAATAGTTTAAATTCTGGATGAGATTGGGTTTTTTTGGTCCAAAGGATTTTTGTCTTATGCAGTAAGAATAGTTTACCTGCATTCTGACAACTGTCAGGAAGGTGTTGACCTTTTGCCAAAATGATTGGTGATGAGATGTGGCAGTTTCTTTGCTGTCAGAGAAGAGATGAGTTCTCAAGTTTTTCTTGTAAGTGTTTATGTTTTCCTTATGTCTTTTTTTCCTTTAGGGATTTAAAAAACTGAAGGGTAAAACTTGAAGATTAGGCATGCTTATATAATAAAGGTTTTATGGAAGTATTGATTTATAAAATACCTATAAGATATATATTTTTTAAAAAAAGCAGTTTAAACTTAAAACTTGGTAGAAATTATGCATATCCTATGGACTTTTTGTCTCTTATGTCATTACTGTAAATATTTTGCATGCAACTTTCATATTAATAAAGTGGGTAGGTAAAAGTAGTTAGCAGGGTTTACCAATCTTATATAGTTAGTTTACAAATATGTATTTATAGTATTTTTTAAAGCAAGACATTTGATTGGATAACAGTAAGTCTAACTTCTAAGAAATGAGCAAAACTTTTGACTGTTTAACTTATTATTTTCAGTTGTGTACTCTTTAAATATAAATTTGTTCGGTTTTGATTTTGTGGAAACTTATAGTCAGCATAAGTTGAATTATTTAAACAATACAGTTTTAGAGGAAATCTAAAATTCTGTCTTATTTACCTTTATGTGATCTCTCATAAGCCTATATAATTTAACTCATTGTTTCTTGATTAATACTTACGGAAGAGGAAAATCTTTTCCATGATGAAAGTACTTTTTAAAAGATTTTACAGAGAATTATTGTTGTGATGTTTTGGATGCCATTAAGTCACTAATGTGGTAAATATAGAAAAGTATTTTACTTTTGTTTTTCCCATCCCAATTTTGAGTGTCATTTTGATTTTGGTTAAGCCTTTCCACTTTTCATAAATTACCAACTTCTTCTCCTTAAGTTTATTCCTCCTAAAGACAATTTACTTCATTAACAGTTAAGCTGAATATCAACATTGGTAACCTAAATATTGAATGGCCGTTTGGTATAGCACACATTTCTAATGAATGTTTTGTCAAAAATGTTTTTATATACATATTTAAAAAAGGAAAAATTAAAACATGACTTGGGAAAACAGTGAATCGCTTTGATTCTTTAAAGTGCAAAGCAAATGAAGATATTTTTCATTTTATATTAGTGAATATAAAACATCCTAATTGCTGTAGTCTCTGTTTATCACCGGTTCTTTTTCAACCAGTAGAAATCAGGTAATTTTGCATTAACTTTAAAGCATTTCCCCTAAATGTTTTTCAAGGGCTAATTCTCCTAAATGAATACTACTAAAAGAGGATAGATGCCACGAAATTGACTCTAATGGTCTTATATCTTGATTTCCTATACTTCTGGCTTTTCCATTTACTTTTCAAAATGTAATCCTAAAACTTCCATTACACTCATTGATTGTTTAACTCAGGAAACAGTTAAGCTATATATTAGTGTATCATTGATCTATGGCTGTTTCTAGGGCTTTTCTACAAATAAGATTATAGACAAAAGTTTTTTTAAAGCTTATATTTAAAAGGAGTAAGTTTTGTGTTAAATTGCAGAGATTCCAGGGTGAGGGTCTAGATAGATGTGTGTATGAATACATTTTGAACATTTCAAAGCACCTTTTAGTTCATGTGAAGTTCTTCAGATGGCCCCGTTGTCCTTTGCAGCTTCTAACACCAAGGTGTCTGTTGCAGCCCAGAGCAAGGTTGCTGCTACCCAGGACAGCACTAATTTGCGATGTATTTTCTGTGGTAAGCAACATTATGTTTACATTACTTTTTCAAGCTGTGGTACATACGACTTGCCCATTTCCATAACTTTTGTTTCCTGAGGCCATAGTCTGATTTGTGGTATTTGGGAAACAGCAGCTCCTGTTTTCATGTTGTGATATTTGTTGTGGTTCATGTAGGTGATTCGGTCAGCTTTTGAGCTGACTTGTAACTGAGGGTCTAGTTAGAATGAGGATCATATCATTAATTCTCGTCCACCTCTTCCAGTACAAATGAGAGGGATTTTTGTTTGTTTGTTTGTTTTTGTTGGGGAGCAAACTTTAACTTAGAATTTAAAGAAAAAAATTATATGCATCTTAATGTGATTTGGGGAATGTCAATGTTCCTTCTTTGAAGTGAACTTCTACTTTACTTGAATTAATTTTAGGTTTGCATGTTGTAAGGCAGATGTAAGCTATTACTTGCTTTAGTAGGTTGATTTCTGATCGACAGCCTCCTTTTCTCAGTACTTTAGATATCTGTGGCTTAGGAGTAAATTTAGGCTTATAGAGTCTTTTCCTTCACTCTCTCACACACACATGTGCACATATATGTATGGTTTGCATAGACAAATCGGATTGTCACCCACCCCAAATTAGACATATTTAATCAGATAAATATATCTCCTTGTCCTTCTACAAGGAAATACATATATTTATATATATATATATATATATCTCCTTGTGTTAATTTTTACCGTTTCATCCCATTTGATGTTAGAACTTTCCATTTTGAAAACCTAAGTTCCAAAAAGTGACTTTTAATTCTTTGAGTTTTTGTTTTTTAATTGATTTTTTGGTCTCATGTGTACTTTCACTAGCCACTTTATTTTATAAGAAATAAAGTTATAAAATTATACCCTGCCAAACATCTATGTATGTTCAAAATATTGCTATGTATATGCATTTTATCCATGTGACTCAGAATTTTTAATGTGATTCCTCAGTATTACTGATACTGTTTCTTTATAAAGAGAATTCTTTTAAAATTTGTGTACATACTCAGAGTACTGGTTTAGGCAGAGAGGGAATGTGTTGTAAATTTCTAAAAATTAAAATTCTTATGTATTTTTTTAATCAAGCACCCAAAGTTATATTTTAAGACTGCTCTAGCTGCAGCCTATTTGTCTGGCTCTTTTGACCACCACCCCTCTCTCCAATTCCACGGTTAAACATTGTAGAGTGTTTCATCCATGACTGTTGCTAATTTTTCTGCCCCTCTGGATATTCTTCCAGGCCATCTTTTCAACTACTGTGAATTGATTATTCATATTTGTGTGTAGGAATTTCTTTAGCTCATTTTGGAAACTAGCTTGATGTTATTTATATTTATACCTTGCTACTTAATATGTTGAGATCCATATGTATGATAATAGATACCCAGTTGCTGAGAAAAGATTGATTTGGCATTAAGTTGTAAAATAATGTGTTAAAAAGCACACATCCCCCAATATTACCTTTATTGATTTAACTATGTAAAAACAACATATTTACTACTTTACTGAGTTTAAACTTCTTTTCACTGTGTATATTTATTATACACACATTCGTCTTTTAGTCATGCGTTTTTTAAATAGTTTGTGGCTAAATGTGAAAACTAGATTTATTTGTGAAAATTAAAATGTGATAGTAAATGAAATGTGCTTTAGCCAAAACTCAACATTGAAGTCAAGACTGAAATGCCATTCCTGATTTAGAGAGATAATAAAATCTGATTTCTATCATCTGTAGGATACTATATCATCAACATTGCCACACTTTCTTTTATTAGAAACAGTAAGGTAGGTAGTTCATGTACTTTGTTTTAGGAGAAGAAGTAGATGAGCTACCTATCTTACTGTTATCTTCTTCTAGCCAGGACAGTTTAAGATCAACCATTGTCTTTGGCACTAGATAATAAAACAAGAAGAAAAACTAATCCCCAAAGAGCTATTGTCCTTCAAAATAACATAGCAGGAAAAAGCAGGTTCACTTGTTTCTTAACCTTGTTTGTCTTCTCTCCCCCCACTTTCCTTTCTTCCCTCTCTGTCCACCCCACCCCCCGCAAAAAAAAGAGAGGGCTTGTTAATCACCACATAACACTCATAAAATATTGTCATTTGCCCACTGAAATGATTAGGAAAGTACAGATGCCCATTTGGGCATATGAGGTAATAGTTATATGCCAGAAAGTACAATAGCAGCTGACAGCCTTGCCTAATCTTAGTTGCTGCTTCATATTGTATGTGATACCTTTGGTATTATTTACCAATCTTTATAGCTCATTAGAATGTTCAAAAGGAAGGAAAAATGTTGATGATTATGTACCTGAAGTTCATAATTACCTGGAACTCTTATGTATTGCTTACAGTATTTTCTATCATTTTTTAAATGCACATAAATTTCAATGCTGCCTATTATTGTAATTTGACAATATTGATGAAAAAAGAAACAAACAAACAAAACAACCAGGTTAAATAAAGATGTGAGAAAATGCCAAGGGGAGGGCTTCCTCCTCCTCTCCCCTGAATTTAATGAATGTTTATGGAAGGACAAATAGCCCAGCTTTATCACCCAACCAGATAGAAAAGATTTATGAGTTAATTTTAGGTCAAAATCTCACCCATTTTAAAGGGGTTTTCCTTGAAGCTTTTTCTTTCCTTCTCAGCTGCATGAATTAAACTAGTAAATTATTTTTATAGTTAATGATAACTGCCACAAGATGTTGCTCAGTTTTTAAATCTCCTTCTGAAACAAGTTTGCTGGGTAACCATTTAAAAATTTGGTAGAAGATATTTTTATTCCCATTTAGTTTCTTTGTGAGTTTTGTCATAGTTTTGTTAGTTTTAAAAAAAACTTTAATAAAAACAATAGAATTGAGTTGAAAGTTTTATATATTTTTCTTGGATTGATATGTTTGTGTTATAATTTACATTGATAGAATTTAACTGGTAAATTTAGTCCATTAATGTTATTATTGAGATGATGCCTGTCCTAGATGTGAATAGTACAATTGCAGTCCTTGAGATGGATGTCAAGCAAACGTAAATCTACTGACGTCCAGATGTTTAAGTATTGAAGCAACATGAGGTTTTCCCCTAAATACTCAATGAAAAATTATTTTTTAAAATAATTAAACCATAATAGTCTTGTGAGTTGCCCATGCTAAATGCTTTTAGATATGCTAAGACGTTTAGATAAATGTAACTTTGAATATACTTCCTCCAAATATTTTGTACTTTCTTGAATTTATCCTAAACATTACATATTTATTCTCCTCTTCCTACCAGAAGATACATCTTTTACTTGTAAAGTATTAAACATTAGTGTATGGCTTAATATGACAGTCTGTTTTTCATCATTATGTTAATTTCCCAAGGAAGACATTCCATTCTTTTTACTTGACAACAATTATATATTTTTATTTATGCAAACATCTAAGTATTTAATTTTAAAAGCCTTTATTTTGTTGTTGCTATTGATTATAGGGGACTAATATGTTTAGATTTCCTTTATTTGGCTCTTCAAAATAGAGTTTTAAGAAATCTAATGAAACGTATCACTGCAATTGTCATCTAATTTGTCTTCAGAGGACAAATTAAATGATTAATCTAAAACCATTTGTAAAGAAGTGAGGAGAAAAAAGTTATTTGGTAAATTCAGATCAGATTATTTCTCATTTTCTATACCCAGATATAGCAGTACTTGTATTGCCTTCTAGTAAACCTTATAACCTTCTATTTGTGAGGTCTACCCCACTAACATAAAATAGATATTTTGTGCTGTTAATTTCTATAGATTATAAAAATTAGCTCTAATACAGTGAAGCATTTAGTTATGAAATGTTTTTAATATTAATGGTTTACAAGTAACTTTCAAAATGTCTGCTAGGGGCATTTGCTGGCACACTAGAATTTAGAAATATGGACAGTAGTATATCATGACTCATATTCTTCAACAGTAGAAGATAACTACTGTTTCTTTACTCTCCCTTTTACTGAATTAGATTTTAAGATTGTTCTGTTTTAACTCTAGGCATTGTATAGTAGGTCCAGTATTTATGTATCTCATTTTATAACATTTAATTCTTATAACCAGTGACATTAAGACATTGGCATTCTGTCTAGTTAATGATGGGTCTGCATTGTACTTGATTACATGGGGAATGGATGGTTATTAGTTGCTAATGATAGAAGCATGTTCGTATAAACCCAGGTTTTTTTCCTTTATCCCAAATGAAAAGTTAAGATTATCCCCTAACATTAAAAATTCAGATAAATAGGTTAATTATTATATGAAAGTTTAACAAATGTTTGTTTTCACCAGTACTGGAAATGCCAGACCATGAAACAAAAACGGCAGCTTAAATTGGGCAAATTTGATAAATGCATTAGCATACTTCAGTCTAGTAATAAGGTTCTCATGCTTTCTCTCTCCTGTTTTTCATTTCCAGTGTTCTATTTAGGTGAGTTTTTGACTTTTGATTTTTCATATAAGTTTCCTCTCTCCACTTCATGAATAATTACTCCCAAAAGAATGTTTCATTGTCTTAGAAAATGTCCAGCTTAGATGCCTATTCAGATGCTCATTGAACACTTGATTTTCTCAATCAAGCTATTCATATGTAAATGTTTATTTTTCCTTTATTGTTGATGTTTTTCCATTTGTTTCAAGTAAGCCTTCTGGAGATGATGACAGAATTATGTTGCAGTCTTTCATTTGCTGTGTGTTATGTAAAGCTTATATTTTATTTTGCTATACAAAAAGAAGATGCATTTGTAAATATGTGACGGTTTTATGTTATTCTCATTATTTTATCCCTGCTATCCAACTAAATATAAAGGTAATGCTCATCTGTAATGTTTTCCCCCCTTTATAGGGCCAACATTGCCTAGACAAAATTCACAACTACCTGTCCAAGTACAAAATGGCCCATCACAAGAAGAATTGGAAATTCAGAGAAGGTAAAGTCATAAGTTATTGTTTGCACTTTTTCTTTCTGCTGCAGACGATTGAAATGGGAGCGTCCTAATTTTGAAAGTAGATTATGTCTTGTTAGCCATTTGAAAGTCAGAACTTTTATTCTGATATTACTTAAGTATTTGGAATCAACATTAATAAGCAAGGAGATAATGATTATGCTAGATGCATAAAACTCACTCATGGTAAGTTTAAAATATTTTAAATACACTTAATAGATACAAAATGTCTTAAGACTTCAACAAGTCTTATTCTTATAGCAGTTATAAATTAATCAGTTCAGTTTGCACGTGTCTAATACAACAAGAAAGTAGAAATAGTGTTGGTGGTTTTATAAGACTTCAGTCCTGAAATACTAGCACAGTTTCACAGTGAAATGCAAGACCATTCTGTTGATATCCAAACGCTGGTTGAGTAAGATGGATAACGCCATCTTCATCATTACAGTACAGTTTCGAAATTGTAATGCAGACTTATTTAGGGGTAGGTTTTTCTGAATTAGCAAAAAGACTGAATTATAAGCAACTTTTTACCAACAGTTTTATTAGGTATATTCAATAACTGAAATTGAATTAAACCAGATGTTCTATTTAAAAAAAAGAAAAGAAAAGAAAACTTTTCAGAGATGCTCATGTTGTTTGTTAATCACTGTTTGGTCCACTCCTGTTTTGTTCTGGCATCAGTATCCATTGTTAAACAGGTCATTGTATAGATACATTTTTTTTCCAATTGAGGTATTTACTGTATAGCAAGTCAGCAATTCTCAGCATTTCTTGTGACCTTTGATTTGGATCTCATGTTTGAAAACATTGTTCGTTTTCTCTGTGTTGTCTTAATATTTGTGGCATGTTTCCCTAGCAGGCAGTCAGACATCTCTGTCAGGTTCGTTGTCACCTGCTTTGGAGCGCAACTGCTTAGCTCCTGAAAGGGACCCCAGGATCACCAAAATCCAAGAAGTGGATTTTGCTTTTTTTATGAAACGTGTATATTCATTCTGGTCACTCCAAAAGTATCTTCCATATTTGGTGAAGAACCATACAACTCTTGAATGATTCCTTAACAGATATGAATAAAATTAAGTTTCTTTAAAAATAAGTTAGGGTGGTGCAATGGTGGCTCAGTGACAGAATTCTCACCTGCCATGCCACAGACCTGGGTTTGAGCCCTGGAGCCTGCCCATGCCAATAATAATAATAATAGTAATAAATTAGAAGGTTCTAATAATCCGAGTTACATATTGAGAATTTTAAACATACAAGAATAATTCCAAGAGTTAGATATTGTAATGGTGTTGTTGTATACACGCACACACACATACACACACACACACACACACACACTAAAACAGAAGAGTGATTAACAAACAATGACCATAGTTTTGAGAGTAACACATTTGTAGATAATTCGGAAGAACCAGAAAAGGACCCAAAACTGAATAGATAATCTATAGTAATGTAGAGCGGGCAAGCGAGTGGCTGAGGGCCAGGAAAATAAAGAATAGAAGCAGAAAATATCTAAGGTTACTGGTCCCTTGTTAAGGATGACAGGTGGGTGATATGCTGCCCAGAAGGCTGTGATGAACCAGCAGTTTGCATTCAGAGTTGAAAATGGGTATTGAGAGCTTTAGAACTGCTGTGAACGCCCTGTGCCTCAGGTCGGCCATTTCTCCCGTCAGGGTGTGGACGTATCGCTGCGCATCTGGCCCTGAGGTTTTTCTGTTTGTCTTATATAAGGCGAGACTTCTAAAGGATTTGAACATAGTTTGTTTTAAATTGTGAATGCTATTTATGCTACATGTTTGTTTAGTTGAAGATTTTATCTCAGTGATTTTGAAGAGTTAAGCTCCAATTTCTGGAAACTTGGTTGGAATTTTAAAAATGTTCTGTCCTCAGTCATGCACAAGACTCTTTTTCTTTTAAATAAACTTTCCAATGACACCAGTTTCTCTCTCTCTCTCTCTCAGAATATTAGTTTCATCTCCATTCCTTCTCTTTACTCTCCACTTGTTTCCTTTTTAATCTTGTGACATCTGCTTTTTGTCTCCACAAATGTACCAGACCTGACGTGCTGCTACCTCCGTCGACCAGCTTCAAGTGAAAAATCTGCCACTTCTCTGTCTTCCTTCTGGTTGTCCTCTCCGGTTTCTTATTCTTGCTCACCCTTCTCCCGCTCTCTCCTTTTCTGTACCTCCTATGTTTTCTTATATAAGACTCTATACTTAGCTATGGTTTTGTTTTCTTTCTGTACAGAGTATTCCCTTTGCAAAATTGATGATGTGGTTGGATGTTGTAATTTTCTCTTAACTTGAAATTTTTATGCTGATGGTTTCCAAATCTGTGGCTCCAGCTCTGATAATCCACTTGAGATATAGATGCCTGTTTCCAGGCGTCAGCTGGACCCTTTTGAGAATTTCGAGAAAGCAGTGGAGTATCTCCCTGCCCCTCTACAACCCCTCAACTGTTCAGATACACACACACATACACACACTTGTGTACAGAAACACACATACCATTTCAGAGGGCCACAGACCCTAAAGTCCAATAGTGACTCCTCAGTGAGAATCCCTATTACAGAGTTCATCATTTTGGATATCCTAATTAACACCTCAGTTTAACCCCTCGAGATCTTATCCATAATGTACATAACTTCTTTTTATTATTTCTCCCAGAATTTCAGGTTTAAAACTCTTTATTGTCTTCATTCACAATGTCTATTCAAGTATACTTTGTTAATATCTTTCTCTGAAAGCCTGATGAATTTATAGTCTGACATCCTAATTACCAATAGCTTTCTCCAATACTTACTCTTATGCGTTTATCACTAACTGCTTTTTCTGTCATTAGCATGTATCCCTTTCTTGTCTTCCTACCTTGCAAAATTGAGTTTTCTTAATCTCTTTGCACACGGCAAAGAAAATCTCAAATAGTACAGAAGGGAATAAAGCTAAGGAAAAAAAAAAACCTACCCAGTGTGACCTTGCTCTCATTCTATGCCCAGGTTCACTTTTAGTACTTCTGATGGCTTCCTCCATAACATTAAATTCTATGTTTATATGTATATTTCTTGATTAATCAAATTATGGATAGTAGCTACTAACACTTTTATTTCAGTTTTGTGCATTTGCAATCTTATCTGTAGCTGTCATTAAGTCTTTATGTTTGTAGGTGACTTTTTCCCTTTCTAGAAATCCTTTTAATCCTTCTTATTAACCATGGCAGTCTGAGTTTTCACAAAGTTGTGCCTAGACATGGGTAGACATACCCACAAGATTCATCTTGTGCAATACTTTTCCATTTGAAGATGCATCCACAACTCCCGATTTTTTTTTGAATTAATTTCTTTGACCATTTCCTTCTCTTTTTTTTCTCTGTTCTCTTTTTCAGGAAATCCTAATGGTCAGATACTGGACCTTCTAGGTTATGTCCTTGTAACCGTTATCTTTTTCCTTTTTTTTCTTTCTTTTTGTTCTGTATTATTGGCAACATTCTTAAACTTTTATTCTAGACCAGCACTAACTGTTAGAAATAAAACACAAGTCACATATCTAGTTGAAAATATTCTAGTAATCATATTTTAAAATGTAAAAACAAACAGGTAGAATTAATGTTAGTACAATATTTTACTTAACCCAGTATATCTAAAATATTACCATTTCAACATGAAATTATTAAATATTTTACATACTGTTTTCATACAAAGTCTTCAAAATGCAGTGCATATTTTACAGCATGTTTCTGTTCAAACTAGCCTCATTTCATATGCTCGGTAGCTACATGTGGCTCATGTTTACACAAGTGACAGCCCAGTAGTAGATCTTCTATTGAAAATTAAGTTTTAATCTCCAAGAGCTTGTACTATAAATTATATTATTCCTTTTTTCAAAACAGCCTTTTCTAAATTCATGGTTATATTTTAAGTCTCTTTTTTTTCTCTTCCTTTACTTGAATTATCTTCCCTTGCAGAGTTAGTTATTTTGTTTGTCTTACTGACAACTCAGATATCTGGTAATCTTTAGTGGTCCACGTATTTCTTAAAGAGGATTAAGTTGAGTGATCAGTAGTTAGCTTGGGTTTCCTTTTGTGCTGTGGAGGTTGGGTATCTGCTGGGCAGGACAGGCTATTCCCTGCCCGAGAGAGCTGGTGGTCTGAGACGTCTTGGAACGTGGGCAGAGCACTTCGACTGAGTCTCCTTCAGGGTGTGACGGGGGAGACCGGTAGGCATTAGGACCCAACAAAAGCTGAACTCTGTAGACCCAACAGTAGCCACCGATGCTACTCTGTGGCAGCTCATTCACATTCCATATGGAATGGTCTTTGGTGGTAGATGCTGCCCCATTTGTTGACTGAAGCTTGACAGGGAGAGGGATGCTGGTACAGCTGTTCTTCTGACGGCGAGTGTTTTATTAATTGACTGGACTGCTGTAGCACTGACCATTCTCCGTCCTCTCTACCTGCTGACCTCAAGTTAGGTCTTTCCAGCTTCCTCTTCTCATGCCTGCTTTCAGCGATTTTCACTGTGTATTCATGATGGATGCCTACACTGTTCAATCCATTTACTTATTCAGAGCTCTTACTATGTTCCGGGCACTGTTTGTTTAAAGTTCTTAAAGGTGGAAGGGCAGGATGGAGGGGGAGTGGTATATGTAGCCAAAAAAATACCATACCCTCATGTCACTTATTTTCAGTGGGGAGAATCAGACAGTAAACCATAAGCATGTCATAATATAATAGGTGATAAGTGCTATAAAAAAATAGATCAAGATGAAGGGGTAATGTGTTGGGAAAGGGGCAAGGGGAAGTGCTGATTGTAATTTTAAGTAAGTTGGCCACAGTAGAACTTATTGAGATGGATGGAATTTGAATTAAAACTTGAAAGGAAGGAGTTAACCTTGCCTTCCATGCAGGGGGAACAGTCCGTGCAAAGGCCTCAGTGCAGGATGTGCTCATGTGCATAAGCAAAAACATGGAGGTGGTTGAGACGGGAGCAGAGAGAAGGAGAGTTTAATAGATGAGGTCAGGGTTAAAGGAGAGTCAGATCATGCAGGCTATTGTAAAGAATTTCGCTTTTATTCTGAGAAAAATGAGGAGTCCAATATTGAACAGTTTTGAGCAAAGGAATTCTCTGACTTAACATTTTAAAAGAATCAGTCTGGCTTTCTGTTCAGACTAGACTACAGGAGGAACCTGAATGGAGGCAGGTACAGGGTTGCCACAGCATCTGCAGAAGCAGTTATGAGACTATTGTGTGAACTGGGCAGGAGATAACCGTAGCTGCCACCGTGGGGTAAAGGGGGTGAAAAGGAGTCAGAGTCTTGCTTTACTTCCTGGTAGATTGTATGGAGGGTCTGAGAGAAGAAGAGTAGAAAGACACACCAAGGTTTTTGGCCTCAGCCAATAAAGGATGGCATTGACATTAACTTAGATGGGAAAAACTGGCTGAAGTAAATTTTGTTTAGGGGATATCAGAGATGCATTTGAAGATGTTAGGTTGAAATATTTATTAACCAAGTAGAGATGTTGAATAGGTAATTGAAAATTCTAGTCTAGAGATTAGGAGAGAACCCTAGACAAATAACTCCTCCTTAACCTTTTTGTCTTCCAAAAATTTCCTGATAAATTTGCTTTACTAACAAGCCCTCTCCTTAGTTTTCTACTTTGTAATGGGTTATTTTCTGGAATCTCAGAAGAATATTGGAGTGGGGGAGATAGTTTGATTACTCCCTCTGCTAGCCCAAGTACCACTTGTTGGTCCTTTCTCTCCTCATCATCCCTAACAGCCAGCTCTCCTCAAATCTGCTGTAACTCTTTGGACTGGCGTTTAGGAACCCACCGCGTGTATATCTCCCACCTGTCACGACCATCTCTGTACATCATACTTACTTTTGCCTTTGTGCCGTCCAGATGTGGCTCGCCAGCCGCTGGTTTAGACTGAAAGGGCTGACCAAATACCCAGCTCAGTAAAAAGGAGAAAAAAAAAGACCCACCACCATGGTAAATCACTGGCATTTCAGAGTACCTGAATAAACAGCAGTTTCCATACTTGGGAGGGGGGAGCAGCAGGCTGAAAGGAGGAGTAAACAGATCACACATAGAGGCTCAGTTACTAGAACGGCACCATGTTTCTCCAAGCTATCCTGGGTGCGAGAACATAACGGTCTTCAAAACCGTGAGAAATTACTTCCCATCTACATCTCTAATGCACTCCTTCCTAGGAATGCATTAGAGCACACTAGGAAGTGTGCTCTAATAAAATGAGAATAATCCAAGAACGGTAAACCGTGGGAGGATACAGCTCAGGAGAGAGCTGAGGGAATGCCCAGTGTGGCTAAGGTGGGAGCAGAGTTTAGGGAACATTCAGAGGGAAAGAAAGTGAACAAAACAAGCGAACAGACAAAAACAGAACGGTTAGATCACCTAATGGGTGGCCACATTCGTAAGTTTTACAGTTCGATGGAGAATTCGGAGTAAAATAGAGATAGGGATATAGAAGTCTAATCAAATGAAAAAATGAAGTCGTTGTAAACATCAGAGTAAGAGAGAAGTTGTTCTGGAAAGTAAAGGTGAGTACCTAAGGTGGTGTTAGGATGCAGGTGGGAGAAAGAAAGGGAAAGGAAAAGGTTTTTTTGGCTATAAAGGGGTGTGTGAGAGATTAAATCTTCATTTGTAGTAGGAAGTCGGTAGATAACATCTAATTCTGAAAAAATCAGGAAGTAATTTTTCCAAGAAAATTACTGTACTTAGAAGCATGAGATGAGTACCAGAGTATTAAAAGTACTTGCTTCTGGGGAGCAAAATCAGAAATGGCAACGGTTGGGAGGATTACTGTTTTGTTATTAGCCTTGAATACAATTTTTAAGTCATGTCTTTACTTTTATAAATTTAATTTTTATTTTTAATTATTGTGGAGTTGATAAAATGAATTACTATTTTAGATGTTAAATCTTATTAGTAAAAAAAAAAAAACCCAAAAACAAACCTTAACTGTAGTAACATGGTACTATAGTTTAGTTTGCTGTTTTTATATATATTATTTTTTCATCTCATGCTTTCAGTTCCTACTCATATTATTAATATTTAGCTTCCTCAGCTGTGGTGACGAATATATTCTAACAAACATGAGTCAGTCCCATGCTAGTCTCATCGTAGTTCAGTTAGTACCTATTAATAGTTCACACATCATTACTACTGCATATAAAAGGGAAGAATAATTCCAGCCCAGAACAGTGGAGTCGGAACAATGAGAGTATATAACCCTCCGCTTACCCTTCAGAGACAGAATGGACCAAAAGTTGATCGCCTTCTGTTGTAAGTCTCGGAAGCTCTTTGTTATATTAAAACTTAATTATCATTAATTTTTATCTATTCTTCATTTGCTTACGAATAGAAGAATGAAATGCCCACATTATACCATCAAAACATATTTATGTAATTTTATTTTCTAACAAATGTCAGTGGCATCAAAATACTAAATTACTAATTATAGAATATTTTTCTTACTCTTCCTTCCTACTTTAGTATGTCAAAATTTAAATCACTATTTTATTTACCTAATACTCTCCATTTAGGTAAGGTTAAATAAAGTAGCAAAAATCTTTTAAATTTTTGTTATTTACATTTTGATTGTATCGAAATAGTTAATCTGATTCAATGTAAACTAAAGGTATGTTTGAATATGCTGAAAAAGCTATTAATTTCATTGTGAGCCAGTGCTGTGTGCATCTTATTACAATTCTGGATAGCCCTTTTGGGGAGAAATAGATGTTTTAGCGGTGGTGGTAAGTATTTTTGATATTTTTTAAATGCTCTTGATAGAGCATTATAGAATTCTCAGAAAAAATTTACAATATTGTGAATGTGCATATCCTAATAAAAAAAGAAAATTAAAGTAGTTTGCCACAATTTTTCTATAGTTTGAAATTAAGACATTTGGACTTTGAAAAAGTCTTCAGGCGATACTGTTTAAGAGAGTGAAGGAAATTGTCAATTACAGACAGAACTCTAGGAAATGGAGCCACATGTATTGCCAGTATGTGGATTAGCACAGTGATCTTTCTGAGAAAAATAGAATTTGTGAATTTGTCAGTTTTTCCCCTGTAGAGATTCGCAAATCCCACTTTTTGAGTCTAAACATGAAAGTGAGATTGATAAACCATCCAGTTTAGGTGGGACTTATTCATGCCACGAAAGGACAGAGGTATTTTGTTTCATATACACCTTTGGGATATATTGATTAGATGGGTATCTTTTCATTAATCAGGCTAAACGTTAGCTCAGAGCCGCCAACACTTGCCTCCTGCCTTCACAGCAAGGCAGTGCACTGTCAGCGATTCTCCTGCAGCCGTGTACGCTGCTTGCCTGACTCCCCTGTCAGCAGACTTGGAAAGTCTCTCCAGCATTGTGCTCATACCCTGTGTCAGTACATGCTCTCACACAAACTGTAAACCCTAGAGAATTGTGGCATGTGGTCTTCTTAAGTGAGGATATCTAGTACTGAATGCCATTATTAGTTCAATAATTCTTGCAGATTTACCTCACCTGTCCCTTGACTTTAGCTTGCTTCTTTGTGTTAAAATTGTTATCTTGCTTAAAGAAGCAACTATTAACTTGGGGGGTAAAAAACTAAGGACTTGAATAGGAAATGAAGTGTAGTCAAAGGATATTAGGGTTCATAGGTGAATAGTATTTACATTATCATAATTATAATATAAATGTTGAATATTGATTTAACCAGAAATCAGTATCCTCCCTGAACTATGCTGGGAGAAGCTTGTATGGTGAAGGAGTTAGGGAAGCATCTTCCTATTAGAAAGTCAGTAGATAATATTTACAGTTAAATGAAAAACAGCCCCAAGAGTTGACAGTAATTGGCTCTGAAGCATTGGAAAGAAGGGTGGGGAGGTTGGGGCAGTGAACTGCTGATATTTTTTATGAGCTTTAAAAACCATGTACTTAGATGATTTGGATAAAAACAAAGTAAAATGAAGAGGTGTAACAGAAATATAAAAAAGTTACCTTTGAAAGACCTGATGTAGTTTGTAGTTTTTTACCATCCATTTCATGATATAGCTAAACTTAAATACTTAAACTTATTTAAGTTTATAAGTTAAAGTGCCCTAACATTAACTATTTTTCCTTAGCTTCATATTCAAACATATTCTAATTAGAATAGTATGGTAGAGTATTACTTTTAAAATACTATTTTTTCCACCCATGCCGTGTGTTTTAAATTTGGTATAAGTTCTACCTGAATTTCAGTAGTTGCAAGTTATTCTAAAAATAATAACTGGCTTTTGCCATATTTGTTATTAAAAACATTCTTCTGAGTATATCTAATCTCTTGCCCTTGTCCCTGCAGTGACACTGTTATGCCTGGGAACTTTGGCAGCTAGTGGTTTATCAGATGGTATAATGAGGCCAGTACTGTATCATAAAAGCCTGTATCACTTAGTAGTCAATACCTTAAACAACTGCTGCCTTAGAAAGGCTGCCATAGGTGTCTTCTGTTTTCTCTTACAGTCACTGCTAGTTAGGATGATATGTCTGTCCAGGCAGTGGCTGTGTGTTTTTGTGAGAGAAGAGGATTGATCAGGTGGGCTCTTTCTTTTGTTTTATAGGCAGCTTAGGAAGCATAAAGAGGAACAGTTTTTGAAAGGCCGCTTATAGATCTTTATTGATTCTGAGGGAGGTGGGGCACGGGACACTGTTCACACCCTGGCCATTCAGCTCTGCCTCTGGTTGGAGCCGTCCAGTGTATTCGCCAGTCTAGGGAACATCCCAACTGCAAATCTCCAAATCACAGTTATTACTATAGCTCACATTTAGCGATTGCTTTTATGTGCCAGGTACTTTTTAAGGAGCTTTTAAGATATTTATTTCCTCGTTTCTCTTCCCCACAATGCTATGTAAAATGAACAACCCTTTTTGACAAACTTTTAGTGAGGGTTAACTTTTACAGCAACGCAATCATTTAGCTCCAGGTAGATACTGGGGACGCTTACTTGCTCCAGATATGAAGATAAAAATCAAACTGTACAATTAAAGGCTATATATGTTATGATTCTGTAGTTTCTAATAAAATCACAAAGAGACTCCATCATCAACATTTAAAATCCTAGAGTTAAAGAAAAAACTGTTAGGGCATAAAAGAAGAATTGAATACATATCAAGACCTTATACATTCTTAGTTGTGGAGATAAAACGATGTGAATGTAGATATGACAGCAAAAGCGCAAGCAACCAAAGGAAAAATAAATTGGACTTCATCAAAATCAAACTTTGTTATGCACCAAAGGACATAATTAAGAAAGTGAAAAGACAACCTATAGAATAGGAGAAAATATTTGGAAATCATGTATTTGATAAGGTTTAATATCTAGAATATAGGAAGGACTGACTACAACTCAACAAAAAGGCAAACCACCCCATTAAAAATGGACGAAGGATTTGAATAGACATTTCTACAAAAATCTACAAGTGTCCAAGAAGCACATGAAAAGATGTTCAACATCATTAACCAAATCAAAACCATGAGATACCACTTCACACCCCCTAGAACGGATGACTATTACTTTAAAAACAGAAAATGAAAAATGTTGATGAAGATACAGAGAAATTGTTGGTAGGAGTATAAAATGGTGCAGCCGCTGTGGAAAACAGTTGGGTGGTCCCTCAGGAAGTTAGCATAGAATTACCCATATGACTTGGTAGTTCTGCCCTTAGGTATGTACCCCCAGAGAACTGAAGGCAGGGATTTGAACAGATACCTTTATACATGTGTTCTAGCAGCTTTATTTACAGTAGGCAAAAGATGGAAACGTGTCAATATCCATTCAATAGAATATTATTTAGCCATAAAAAGGATGCATGAAACAACATGGATGAACCTTGAAGGCATGTTGGTTGAAACAAGACAGACACAAAAGAGCTTATATTGTGTGTTTCCACTTCAATGAAGTATCAAGAATAAGGAAATTCATAGAGACAGAAAGTAGATTACAGGTTACCAGGATGTGGGGGGAGTGGAGATGGGAAGTTACTGCTTAATGATACAGAGTTTGTTTTCGGTGATGGAGATGTTCTGATAATGGATGGCGGTTGATGGTACCGTGCCATTGTAAATGTTATTATTGCAACTGAGTACACTTATCGTTAGAATAACGAATTTTATCTTATATATGTTATCATAACTTAAAAACAAATAAGCAAAAATTTGAAGTTAAATCATGTTTTTAAGAAAGATATGAATGTTTTTCTCGTTAGTCTTCAAAATTACTTAAATATAATAGGATTGAAAGGATAGGTGTGGACAGAAGGGATGAACTTAAAGTGAGTCTAGAATTGACCTAAAATAGTTAATGTGTATATGAATAATCTAGAAAAGCTCAAAAAGAAGAATGATAAGCTTGGATATACCCTGTTCAGTATTAAAGTATATTTCAGATAGCACACAGGAGGATGCTGGTGCCATACTGGACAAACAGGGCTATGGACCAGAACATTGTGGAAGTTCAGGAATAGTTAACACATGCGAAGGTGGCATCTGACACCAGGGCTGTAAACTCTTCAGCCAGTGCTGTTGTGACAGCGGGTTGATCTTTTAGGGGAGGGAGGAGACAGATTCACTGTTTCACATCTCACACCCAAAATGCATTTCAGATGAAGGATCTTATTATTCAAAATAGACCCATTAATGTATTAGAAGACAATTTGTGTAATTATATAATCTTGGGAAAGGGCTATCTGAGAAAGGGAGCAAAGGCAGGCACACAAAAGGATAATAATACTAGATTATTCTACATAAAAGTTAAAGGTCATTGCAAAACAATACTTGCTAAAAATTAGACATCAGTAAGATGCTATAATAAAAGTTTAAATGCAAATGACCACCAACGTGTGTGACAAAGGATTATTCTCTTTAATATAATAAAGGGCTCTCTGAAATGAATATGAAAGAATGACTACCTCAAGAGAAAACTGACCAAAGAACAAAAATAGTCATTTCACAATATTAATACAAATGGCTGGTAAACCAGTTGCAAAGTACTTAACTAAGAAGTAATCAAATAGAGGCAAGTTGTTATGTGCTGTGTGTTTCCAGTTATACTAGTAAAGATTAAAAATAGTTATCCTGTTTATTTTTGGTGAAGGGAAAGGAAAGTGAATGTTCTTATTTATATACTGCTGAGCCCTGCTAGGGAGGGTTGATTGGCTGATCTTTTCCTAAATAAAATAACACATTTCAAAAATCCTGAGAAATGTGTACCTTTTCACCTAGCAAATCTGTGTGTCAGTGTTCCTCTTTAGGAAGTAGTTGGAAAAGGGGTCAAATGATCTACAAGGCTTCTGCAGTGTTGGGAACAGTATTAAGATAACTACAGTGTGTCCTACTATAGGGACAGCTTAAACTGTGGACAGCTGAAGAGTGGAATATTAGGTGCTCATGAAAAAGAAAGACCTAGAACTGTGCTTTTATAATATATGGGAGGGAAGAAAGCACATTTCAAATTAGTAGGGAAATATGATGCCATCTCTTTTGTTAATTTCAGGCAACTTCAAGAGCAGCAACGACAAAAGGAGCTGGAGCGGGAAAGGCTGGAGAGAGAAAGAATGGAAAGGGACAGATTGGAGAGAGAGAGGTTAGAAAGGGAACGGCTGGAACAGGAGCAGCTGGAGAGAGAGAGACAAGAGAGGGAACGACACGAACGCCTGGAGCGGGAGAGGCAGGAGAGGCAGGAGCGGGAGAGACTCGAACGAGAAAGACAAGAAAGAGAGCGACAAGAACAGCTAGAGAGGGAGCAGTTGGAATGGGAGAGAGAGCGAAGAATATCAAACGCTGGTAAGAAGTTTACATACGTTTCTGTGTTCTTCGTATAGCTGAGCTTGGGCAATGTTTGTGTATATTTTACATTTGAGATGCTAGGGATTAAGCTGTATGATTTGATATTAGGAAAAATAATAACAGCAGTGAAGAGCATTTTCTTTTTCTCTCTATATTGCTTTTATTGCTTAGAGGTTTAGAGAAACTGCTCTTGGAAATTTTTATTATGGCATTCTTATTCTTATAATGCCCTATAAATTGGCTGTAAAGTATAATTGAGCTTTTATGGGAACTTTTAAAAATTGGATGAATTTGAAATATATTTGCCTTATGAGATTAACCCTTCTCAAATAGTGTAGTATTACAGTACCATTCAGCAAGAAATTTGCTTGTTTGTATTCTAATGTTTTTGAAGGAGGAATTAAAAGAGTAGGTGAGAACTATCAAAACTGACTAGTTATTTAAATATAAATATTTTCTATTGTGAAAAAGTTGTGGAAATTACTAAACCCGCTGGACTTTACTGAAAGACTTAAAGAGTTAAAATTTGGCTATAAGTTTGAAGTATTTTAATGTTCATTAAAATGAACAATTATTATAGAATCTACGGATTATTTTTTGTTCATATGGCCTATATCAAAAGTCTCAGTGTGGGTTGATTAGGTAATATTGGTTTGTTGTTTATTTAATTCTTTTTTTGAAAAACTGGCTCAGTTTTTAAATTCTTTTTTTAAAAAACTCTCACTTTTTTCTGGGGTGACGGCCAACAAACCAAATATTTCCTCAAATAAGCATTGAATAAGGGGTTCCTAGCCTTTTAAAATAAATGTTTTGCAGGTTTGCTATTTGTTGTTGTTTTTTCAAAATCAACTTATTCTTTTGTTTGTGGTCCGTCCATGTAATTTGAATGTCCTTTTAGTGGACTAAATAATGAAAATTAAGAACTGTAAAATCTTTTCTCATATAGGATCACCTGATCATTTAAATCAATTAATCCACTTATTGAACAAAAAGAAAACTTATTTCATTCTCTTCTGGATCTCAAATTGTATTTATAAATTAAAATATTTGGGGGTGAAAATAATTTATTTGCACATGTGCCTAATTCTCTGGTACTAACTGTAGTCTACATTTATACATTTTGTCTGAATGCTGGTTTTGTGGCTTCACTAGCTCCCTTTTTCTCTCTCCTTTTTTATCCTGTCTTTTGCTGCTGCTTTCCACCTTCTGTCCAGCTTCATCTTCAGACAGCTCCCTGTATAATGCTCCACTTCCTGAGTATTCCAGTTGCCAGCCTCCTTCAGCACCTCCTCCATCATACGCTAAAGTCATCTCAGCTCCAGTGTCAGATGCCACTCCTGAGTATGCTGTAGTGACCGCTTTGCCACCTCCTTCCACACCCCCTACACCACCACTTCGACACTCAGCGACACGTTTTGCAACCTCTTTAGGTTCAGCCTTCCACCCTGTTCTTCCCCATTATGCTACAGTTCCTCGTCCTATGAACAAAAACTCTCAGCCTTCTTCTCCCGTGAATACACCCTCTTCTCAGCCTCCAGCTACGAAGCCCTGTGCCTGGTCTACTTCCAATGTTTCGCCCCTCCCTCCGTCTCCTCCAGTAATGATTAGCAGCCCCCCAGGCAAAGCTACTGGTCCAAGGCCTGTCCTCCCTGTTTGTGTTTCTTCTCCTGTGCTCCAAATGCCTCCGTCACCAACAGCAGCCGACGGGCTGCTTGACTCTGTCATGTACCCGGTGTCTCCACCGCCTACCTCAGGGCCAGCAGTCCCCCCGCCGCCGCCTCCTCTGCCTTCCCTTGCATCACTCTCACACTGTGGACCTCAAGCTTCTCCTCCTCCAAGCACCCCTATTGCCTCAACTCCCTCATCCAAGCCTAGTGTTCTCCCTTCTCCCTCTGCAGCTGCCCCTGCCTCTGTTGAGACTCCTCTAAACTCTGTGCTGGGAGACTCCTCTGCTTCTGAGCCAGGCTTGCAGGCAGCCTCTCAGCCGGCCGAGACTCCAGCCCAGCAGGGTAAGGCTTTCATTATTGCTACCAACCGCTAATCACTTGAAAACATTGTATATCAACAACTGTCCATTCCTAGAGGGATGGTTAGGATAGTTTTGATAATTGGATATCTTTGTGCAATAGTACCCTATATTTTCAACTTAAAAAATTGAAGTAGAAAATAAATGTGATTTTTTTTTTTCCTATGTGATTAATTGCATTTGGAGAATCAATATGAGACATTCCCACATTGAACTAGGTTTTGGTATCCTTTACAGTATCATAGTTGAATGTGTTTTCCAATCTTTAAGGGGCCCCATAATAAATCTATTTTACATTTCACTAGGAAAACTTTGCTTGAATACACATTTGCTCTGTCACACAATAAATATCTGATTCAACCTTTTTCCTTTAATTTCTGCAAACTTACAGATATATTTAGTGCCCAACTGTAGTTGTTAGGTAGGTCATCTTAGAGCCCCATTTTGCTCGTTCTGATCTTGGGCCCCATTTCACTTTGGTCTCCCCCATACTGGACTTCTCAGATAGGTGTCACCCTGAGCCCTGTGAGCAGCCTCGCTTTGCAAGAGGGCCGGAGAGGGTGGCAGGCTTCATATGTTCGCAAAGGGTTCCATGGTCCAAGATGACAAGACGTAGTGGGCTGCAGAGCTAGCTGAGAGAAAGTAACATCCTCTGCAGTTATCCCTCTTACTCTCTCCCCACCCTACTCCTTGCTGCCATGGTAACAGGGAAGGATATAAGCTTCTAAGTAAGGATTATTTCTAAGTAGAGAAGGACCTGGTTTTATAAGTAAATAAGATGCTTAGCAACCCAATTTAGTTTTTTAGCATAGGGTTTAGGTAGAATTACAGGAAGAAATCTGACAAATTTACCAAAGAGAGTTATAATCTGGATAAGAAGATACCTCTTTTAAAGCCTTAGTTCCTAAAATAGAATAATAAGGCTTTGTTCTTACAGTGTATGCATTTTTATTGTTGCAACTTAATGAATTTGCTTAAAAATTGAGTCAAAATTTGGGTATGTGCAATTAGTATTGCTGTGACAGCAATACTGTACAAGACAGGCGCAGTCAGCTGGACAAGGCTGAAAATCAACTTGTGTATCCTTAGGACTCTAGAAATTTGTGGTTGATTACTGGTCAAGGTTAGCAGTTTTTAAAAATTTACCACCCAATGTGCAAATAACATTTTTTTTTTTGTCCTGAAACACCCCATTTAAGCCTTAAGGAAGGGGGTACCTACTAGTTCAGTATTCTTACATTAATTGAGTTCTCGCTCACTCCCTTTGTGATTTTACTAGATTTGAGTATTTCTCTTCTTATACCACCTTCTAGACTAAAAAACCCTGAACTTCAAATTTTAGACCATTCCATTATTTCTGAGAGTTATTTTGAGGTTTTACATTGTGATAGTAGAGTACTTCACAGTGGCGTTTTCAGCCCTGGCAGCCTGTTGGATTTAAACAAAGATTATTTTTAAAATACTGAAGCCTGAGACCCATCCCTCCTTGGTGGTCTTAATCCAGTCCTCTGGCTATCTATAAGCAACTAAATCTTTGTCTTCACTGTTTAAAATTTATTGTCTTAAAGTTTATATCGATTTTTTTCAGTTCTGTTATGTCAGACAGTACTGTCATCATATACACCAGTTTGTCCTTTCAGTAATGCTTATCTCCCTACCCAGTTGTATAGGCATTTATTTGTTTATACACCAAATAACCATGAACAACAAAAACAAAAATCTAATTAGAGGATCTGTTGCATAATTCTCTTAATAAAGCTCTTAACGTTAAAGAAGATAGTTTTATACTTTGGAGTTACGTTTTAGTATCATTTTTGTACTTACCTTTTTTATGCCTTAAATATTATGAGCTATCATGCTCATTAATATGTAGTAAGTGTTGGAGTCACTTTAATTTAGCATGGCATTCCACTTTTCTTTTCAGCTAGTACCACTTAGCTCCATTGCTGACTGACCTGTTTAACATTTCTGTCTCTAGGTATTGCCTTGGGGCCGCCTGCCCTGCCTCCCCCACCCCCCCTCCCCCCAGGGCCCCCTCAGCCTTCAGCAGCCCCTCCTCCTCCCCCTGGTCCACCCCCACCCCCTCTGCTTCCATCCTCTGGGCCTCCCCCACCCCCTCCTCCACCCCCTCTTCCTAATCAAGCACCCCCTCCTCCTCCACCACCTCCTGCCCCTCCCCTCCCTGCATCTGGATTTTTTGTGGGATCCATGTCAGAAGACAATCGCCCTTTAACTGGACTGGCAGCTGCAATTGCTGGAGCAAAACTTAGGAAAGTGTCGCGGGTAAATACATTTCCAAATTATTGTGTTGTGTGTGTGTGATGTCTTATTCTTTCTAAATACCTAAAATATTTTATTTATTGTATTCCGATTTTATGAACCCTATGTTAATTTCTTTGATTTAAAAAATGAAATGATTTAGACTTACAGAAATTTGTAAGAGTAATATAAAAAAATTCCTGTAAACCTATCACTCAGATTCACCAGTTAACATTTTACCTTATTTCCTTTATTTTGTTTCTTTCTACACACATACACTTGTGAGTCAGAGACATCATGCCCCTAAATACTTGTTTGTATTTTGTCAGAAAAAGGACATTTAGTTCCATAACCACAGTATAATTACCAAAATCAGGAAATTTAACATTGAAAGACTACTATACAGACCTCATTCAAATTTCATCTATTGTCCAATATCTTTTATGACAATTATTTTATAGTCCAAGATCATATGTGCCTTTAGTTGTCGTGCCACTTTAATTTGCTTGATTCTGAACAATTCCTCAATCTTTCTTTCCAGATATTGACATTGTTGAAAAATATGGCACAGCTAATTTCTAGATTGTTCCCCAGTTTGGAATTTTGTGATGCCTTCTCAGCATTCCTTCAGGTTTCACCTATTTTGGCACTGAAGTAGTGCTTTGTATATAGTCACACCAACATTATTGGTGATGTTAATTTTGATAAAAGTTTAGCTAAAATTCTCATTGATAAGTAAAATTAAGGTTTAAAAAGTAATATTTAGATGTTTTTATTTACAGTAATGCTGGTGTCTCCTTCTGTTTTGAGTTCATTTCTGTATTTTCTCATTAAGATGGAAGATGCCTCTTTCCCAGTTGGAGGGAATACTATTGGTGTGAATTCAGCCTCGTCCAAGACAGATACCGGTCGTGGAAATGGACCCCTTCCCTTAGGGGGCAGTGGTTTAATGGAAGAAATGAGTGCCCTGCTGGCCAGGAGGTAAGCGAGAAATTTTATTATGGCAGATATGTACAGAATTGAGAAGATTGAGGAATTTTAAAATTGTATTCCAAATGTAATTGAACTCTAAATATGTTTCTTCCTTCTTGGGGAAGAAGTACTTTTTATACTAAGAGTTAGATTTTTTTTTTTTTTTTTAAATTTTGATTTACCCTCTTTCTAGGAGAAGAATTGCTGAAAAGGGATCAACAATAGAAACAGAGCAAAAAGAGGACAAAAATGTAAGTTTATGCAATAAAAAAACTTAAAATGTAAAATTCAGGCATAGCTTGTTCAGATAGTCATGTTGGAGATTCAGTTTGAACTTAATTCGAGCTTAAGTTTGTTTAAGATCTCTTAGGTTCTCAGTTTCCTTAAATTTAAAATGAGGGTATTAGATGAGGTCAACAATTTTTTGAAGTTTCTCTTGGGAGCCCCCTAAGAGTGAATCTTCATGCCCCTCATCCTCAATTCAGCTGGGGAAACTGCTTTCTCTCTTGCGTATGTGTGTGTTTCAAATAAAATGATTGTTTTTTTCTGTTACATTTGGCCTTCTTTGATGCGGTTCCTCAAATCTGTCTCTTGTAGTTTCCCTCATAGTAAACTAGCATAGCTAGTGTAAGTTCTCAGTGAGAATCTGGGAGAACCAGGAGTTGTGGGAGAAAGTAGTAGGGGAAACACTAGGATGGTCTAAAAAGAAAGATGTCTAAACTGGAATCAAAAGGAAAAGAGAAGTGGCAGAAAAAAGATTATTAGCAATGGGAGAATAAAACACTAATATCTATAGTAACAATTTCTAGTAGGTATGATATTATTAAATATATTTCTGTGTATTTAGGAAGATTCAGATCCTGTAACTTCTAAAGCCTCTTCTACAAGTACACCTGGTAAGTTCAAGAGAAATATTTTAACCTTCATAAACTTTTTCTACGCATTAATAAATAATTTTTAAAACTCCCACTTTCACATGTTTGGACCAGTGCCTGCTATTTTAGTTAAATTTCTTCTCTTTAGTTAAATTTCTTTAAAATTTAAATTCTTTAGTTAAATTTCTTTTAAATTTAGTTAAATTTCTTTGTGATCCCAGAAGTGACTGTTACTTTCTTACTGATACTGAGAGATCCATTAAAACTCAAAGATTTTTTCTGATTATTCTTTCTTTGAAAATCCTAATTTTTACACATTGCGAAAGCTATATCATTATGCAGTCATCTTCAAGAAACATGGCTACTGCAGCAGTTCTACATTTTCAGGCAGATCCCTCCATCCTCTCTGTTATGCCTTAACTAAAAAGGTGATATCTGTTTAACGTGTAAGAATAACCTCCAGGATAACCTCTCGACTCTGTTTGGAATCTCTCAGCCACTGACACTTTATTTTGTCTTACTTCTCTCTTCCCTCTTTCTGTCAAGAAGGTTTTCTCAATCCCTTGGTGCTGAGTTCCAGCTCATTCTAGGGTTTGTGTCCTATGTTGCCAGGAAGGTCCCCCCTGGGAATCATGGCCCATGTAGAGAGGGGGAGGGGAGGGCAGTGAGTTTTCTTGTCATTTTAGCTGAGAAAGAGAGGCCACATCTGAGCAACAAAAGAGGTTCTCTTGGGGGTGACTCTTAGGCCTCATTTTAAGTAGGCTTGACCTATCCTTTGTGGGGTTAAGTTTCCTATGAACAAACCCCAAGACTGGGGGCTCAGCCTATTGCTTTGGTTGTCCCCACTGCTTATGAGAATATTAAGAATTCTCTACTTGGGGAAGTTGAATTTTCCCCCTTTCCCACCATTCCCCCTAGGGGACTCTGCAAATACTTCCCTGTTCACTGTTCAAATCCTTTTGGGATTTATTGGGGCATCACTCTAACAAATCTACAAAATCTCATGCCCTACTCAAGGTTCCATGTAGTTATGGTGCTCAGTTAAGCTGTCCACATAAGTTATATTAGGAAATGCACTAGTCAAAATATAAATTTTGTACCAAAGAAATATTTTTTGCTTTAGTCTCACACATAAGTTAGTTTTAAAATATGAATTACCATCTATTTTCAACACCCTGCTTTATTGACATTCGTTTGTTCTTCCTCATGCAAACCATTTTAAAATTTGTACATTTAGTCACTATCATTATACACTCTAGGCAATCCTCGATTATACCATCTCAGTCTTTATTCTTTATCATTCCTTCTGATTTTCTTTGTGCCCCCAGGCCTCCTCCCTCTCTCATTCTCACATTCAGCTTCATTCAGTGTACTAATATTGTATTACAGTTAGGTAGTATTGTGTTATCCATTTCTGAGTTTTTACAATCAGTCCCTTTGCATAATCTGTATCCCTTCAGTTCCAGTTACCCAGTATCTACCCTATTTTGATCTCCTGATGACCTCTGTTCTTAACTGAAATTATTCAAGTTCATTCATTAATGTTAGTTCATATCAGTGAGACCATACAGTATTTGTCCTTTTGTTTCTGACTAATCTCACTCAGCATAATATCCTTAAGGTCTGTCCATGTTGTTACATACTTTGTAGCTTTATTCTGTCTTACAGCTGCATAATATTCCATCATATGTGTATACCACAGCTTGTTTAGCCACTTTTCTGTTGATGGACATTTGGGCTGTTTCCATCTCTTGGCAATTGTAAATAATGCTGTTATAAACATTGTTATGCAAATGTCCATATGTGTTCTTGCCCTCATGTCCTCTTGAGTAGACACTAGCAATGGTATTGCCGGGTCGTATGGCAATTCTATACTTGGCCTCCTGAGGACCCGCCAAACTGCCTTCCACAGTGGTTGCACCATTTGACATTCCCACCAACAGTGGATAAGTGTGCGTCTTTATCCACATCCTCTCCAGCACTTGTGGTTTTCTGTTTTATTGATAATGGCCATTCTGGTGGGTGTGAGATGATATCTCATTGTGGTTTTGATTTGCATTTCCCTAATAGCCAGGGAAGTTGAGCATCTTTACTTGTGCCTTTTTGGCTATTTGTATTTCTGCTTCTGAGAAGTGTCTGTTGAAGTGATTTGTCCATTTTGTAATTGGGTTGTCTGTCTTTTTTTGTTGTTGAATGAAAGAATCTCTTTATATATTCTGGATACTAGACCTTTATCTGATATATCGTTTCCAAATATTGTCTCCCATTGTGTAGGCTGCCTTTTTACTTTCTTGACAAAGTTCTCTGATGCACAAAAGTGTTTAATTTTGAGGAGTTCCCATTTCTTTCTTTCTTTCTTTAATGCTCGTGCTTTGGGTGTAAGGTCTAGGAAACCGCATCCTATTATAAAATTTGTAAGATATTTCCCTACATTTTCTTCCAACAGTTTTATGGTCTTACATCTAATACTTAGGTCTTTGATTCATTTTTAGTTAATTTTTGTATAGGATGTGAGATATCATTCTTTTGCATGTGGATATCCAGTTCTCTAGGCACCCTTTATTGAAGAAACAGTTCTGTCCCAGGTGAGTTGGCTTGACTGCCTTATCAAAGAGCAATTGTCCATAGATGAGAGGGTCTATATCTGAGCACTCTATTCGATTCCATTGGTTGGTGTATCTATCTTTATACTAGTACCATGCTGTTATCATCACTGTAGGTTCGTATGAGACCTCCAACTTCATTTTTCTTTCTCAGGATACTTTTAGCTATTTGGGGCAGCCTGCCCTTCCAGATAAATTTGGTTATTGGTTTTTCTATTTCTGAAAAGTAAGTTTTTGGGATTTTAATTGGTATTGCATTGAATCTGTAAATCAATTTAGGTAGAATTGACATCTTAACTATATTTAGTCTTCCAGTCCATGAACACCATATGCCCTTCCATTTATTTAGGTTTTCTGTGACTTCTTTTAACAATTTTTTATAGTTTTCTCTATATAGGTCTTTTGTCTCTTTAGTTAAATTTATTCCTAAATATTTTATTCTTTTTGACTGCAATTGTAAGTGTAATTTTTTTATGATCTCCCCCTCAGGTTGTTCATTACTAGTGTATAGAAACAGTACAGATTTTTTGAGTATTGATCTTGTAACCTGCCGCTTTGCTGTTTATTAGCTCTAGTAGTTTTGCTGTGGATTTTTTTGGATTTTCAACATACAATATCATATCATCTGCAAACAGTGAGAGTTTTACTTCTTCCTTTCCAATTTTGATGCCTTGTATTTATTTTTCTTGTCTAATTGCTCTAGCTTGAACTTCCAACACAATGTTGAATAAAAATGGTGAGAGTGGACATTCTTGTCTTGTTCTTGATCTTAGGGGGAAATTTTTCAGTTTTTCCCCATTGAGGATGATGTTAGCTGTGGGTTTCCGTTCATCATTTTGAGGAAGTTCCCTTCTATTTCTATCCTTTGAAGTGTTTTCAACAGGAAAGGATGTTGAATTTTGTCAAATGCCTTTTCTGCATCAATTGTGATGATCATGTGGTTTTTCTGCTTTGATTTGTTGATATGGTGTATTAAATTAATTGATTTTTTTCTGTTGAACCATCCTTGCATACCTTGATGAATCCTACTTAGTCATGGTGTATAATTCTTTTAATATGCTGCTGGATTCGATTTGCAAAAATTTTGTTGAGGATTTTTGCATCTATATTCATAAGAGAGATTGGTCTGTAGTTTTCTCTTTTTGTAATATCCTTGTCTGGCTTTTGTATGAGGGTGTTGTTGACTTCGTAGAATGAGTTAGGTAGCTTTCCCTCCTCTTCAGTTTTTTTGAAAAGTTTGAGCAGGATTGATACTAATTTTTTCTTGAATGCTTGGAAGAATTCACATGTCCTGGACTTTTCTTTTTGGGAAGCTTTTTAATGACTGATTCAATTTGTTTACTTTTGACTGGTTTGTTGAGGTCATCTATTTCTTCTCAGTCAATTTTGGTTGTTCATATTAATGATTTTGAAGTTATGCCATTAAGCAAGGAAAACTATATTATTAAATGAAAGGAAACTACTTTTAATTGAATTTTTTGTTTTTTTTTGCTTGGGCAGGCACTGGGAATCGAACCCTGGTCTCTGTCATAGCAGGCGAGAACTCTGCCACTGCACCACTGTCCTTAATTGATTGTTAAACATAAAGTTGAAGTGAACATGTTAGCTAGCTATATAAGTAAATTTTTTTTTAAATAAAGTCTATTTCAAAGCATTCTTAATTGAGATGATTGTCATTTTGACCATTTATGTGAGTTAGATTGATAATAAAGAAAGTGAAGCTTCTAATGTATAAGCTAAAAGAAATCTCCTTCAAGTTTTGGGGAAATATTCTTAAACTCATTGAAGTTTCTCACATCAAGAACTTTCGACATAGAATATGCTATATAGAATACTCAGAAAATTTATTTAACTAGATAAGTACCTTAACATGATGAGACTGTGAGTCACTATATTTTTATGTGCCATTTGTTCATATTTGACGAAAAGACTAAAGGCTGTACTATGTTAACCTCCTTATTATTTTGGAATGAAGTGACAGGAATGTATTTGATGGACGGTAGTATTGAGAATGGTCCTGAGGAAATCATGCAGAAATGTGCATATTCCTACACATTTTGATTTGGAGACTACCTACTCCCTCTATAATTCAGCTTTTTAGATAAATATACTTTTTTGGAGATGTACTTTTTGTTTTGTGTGTGTGACTTTAACCCATATAACACAAGAAATTCTCCTACCCAGTATGGAATAGTGACTGTTCAGTTATCAGATTACTGATAATTAACATTGCAACCTTTTGAACTATTTTTCCTCAACTTATCTTATTAATCTTCTGAATAAGATTCAAATCAGTTTACATCTATTTCCCTGTGGTTTGTGACCAACTTGTTTTAGCCCTGTCTTATAAGCCAAAGTCAATTACATGCTATTACTGAAATCATAGATGTGTTAGAACTGAACAGTATGTTGGGATCACAGCACCATTCAGAATTTGATAGAAACTATGAGCCTCTTCCCTGGGGGGGAAAAATAATATTTTTATACAAATTTTACACATCTTTGCTTATAAATTCTAAACTTTCATGAGTTCCCTGAGTTATCCATGGGCCATTAGGAACCCCATATCTAATACTCTTCATCTTGTTTAAAATATGAAAAACCAAAGCATGGGTTTTACTTTTGTGTGTATGTGTGTTCATATAAAATCAAGGATTCCTCCACAAGGGCTAAGAATTTCTATTTTTACTTCATACCTATTTTTTTTAAGTGTCATTGTGCCAGATAATTGACAGGCCAAAAAGAAGTGAAAGATAAAAAACCTGAGCACAAGAAGCTTATAGTCTAGCTGTGGAGACACGCACACAAAATCATATATTAAATATTAAATAAGGTTTCAAAGAAGGAGAAGAGCATATAGTTTCAAGTCACTTGGGTTCTTTTTGTAGATAAAAATGACATTTTACTATGCTTTGAAAGGCATTTAATTGGGCAGAAAGCAGGGGAAAGAATTTTATTTCAGCAAAGGTAGAGAGCTGGAGATGAACAAAAAGAGGCTAGGAAATAGTAAGTAGACTTGCTGACTAGAATGATTTCTTTTTGAGGAATATTGGAAAATACTGTTGGAAAAGTGAATAATCCTAGGAATAATGTTCAGAAAGCCTTATGAAAAGTTTAGGAGTTTCAACTTTGTCTTGCAAGTTAATTGACTGAAATAACTAGAATATTAGAATGTCATTTGTGAGGCGTGTGATGTGGGAATCAAGGGCAGGGCTGAGAAACCAGTTGGGAATCCGCGTACCAGTACAAGGAAGGATACCATGTGTTCCCAAAGACTTGCCCTCTCCCCACTTCTGCCCCCTGCACACACCTCCTCACCAAAGGTAACCCAGCCTCTGCTCTTCCCCCTGAAATGATCCTGGAGTCCCCCTGGAGAGATGGCCTCCCTACTTCATCCTCCAGAGCTCAATGAAATTGCTCTTCCTCAAAACCAGATGAGTCCTTGAGGATAACCCCGGTTTGGTTGATAGAGACAGGCCCTCAGCCAACTATTAAAGGTAGCATTTGCTACATTTTAACCATCTTTCAATTTTCCTTCTTTCCACCTGTCTCTTCTTTGGTGTCGAGGTCCTAATGACCTTTCCTTGGGTGTCTTACTATCCCACGGTTTCATTTAGGGCTTAACCATCCTCACCTCTTCTGGCTGGTGGTCCCTTGGATCTGTTCTGCCCCAGTTCTCCTGGACCTCTTTATGCGGTCGTTTGCTGTCCCCTGGCCGGCTGTAGAACCTGCCATCGCTGCGGTTGCTGAGAGCAGGTGCTGGCTGTTGGAATACAAACGAAGGAATAAAAATGTAATTTAACAGGGAGGAGTTGTTTGATGAGGAGCACAGCATGATCATAGATGACTTAAAGGTTTCCCACCCAGATGCCTGGATATGACAGAAATCCAGAACCAAAGCATTGTCTCGTGGGAACGTGAATTTGTTTTTGGTTATGTGTAGCTTGAAGAGAGGACAAGGTATGCACCTGAGAATGTATACAAGTCTATTGAGGAGCCATGTTGACACTCGAAGCAGTGTTTTGTAGGCAAAACTCTGTGTGATATGATCACAACTGCATGTAGATTTGGTTCTCATGTGCTTGGTGTTTTCTTCCATGACGAGGTCCCACCCAGTGACGGAGCATCATTGAATTGGCCCACACTAGAAAAACAGTTCAGAGCACTAGACTTCCAACCGTGAGCCCCTAGAGAGTGCCTTTTGTAGTAAGCTTTTAAGAGCTCCGAGTGGCCCTAAAATTAACTGGAACTTGTCTGCCAACTTTCAAGAAATAGCTGTTTGAGAATCAAGGAAGCATGATAGGATCCCATGATTCTGATGTTTATTTTGATTTGTATGGTTAGAGTAAATGTTTAAAGTACTTGCACACATTAAAGATTATATATTTTTATTGTTTCTTTTACCATTGAGAAGAAAAACAATTTAAAATAGTGTAGCTCATTCTATTCCATTCTAATTATTAAAATATCCTGCCCTTATTCTTATGTTACTGTCTTTATTAGAGAAACTTAATATCTGGTTTTTAGAATTATAGTATTTTAGATTTAAATATTTGAATTTTTTCTAGGGAAACTCATCGCACTTGCTTATTAATTTCTTCTTGTTTCAAGATCTGAAATTGTATAAATTATAATCCTTATGGTTTTTAATTAAAGTTTAGTTTTGAAATTCTTAAATTTTTCTTAATGTTACAATATAAACATGTATGGTGATATTTAAAATTTTGTTTGTTTTACAACTCCAGATATTTAATTTTGACTTATATTCATTTTTTTAAAGAACCAACAAGAAAACCTTGGGAAAGAACAAACACAATGAATGGCAGCAAGTCCCCCGTTATCTCCAGGTACCAATTTTTTCCTAAATTTGTACTGCTTTTGTATCTAAAAAAAAAATTAATTTCTTTTCATTGTAGAACACTTTGAATTGTAAATTTAGAAATTGTATAAAGGAGCATGTAAAACACCCATAGTCGTACTACTGTTAGACAACCACTGAACTCCTTTATATATTTACTAGTGACCGTCTGGTAAACAACATCCTAAATTTATTAGCCAGATTGTCTGAAATTTTAAAATGTTTAAAATGAAAGGCAGCCAGAAAAAACAGACTAATATTTAAGAGAGCAAAACAACTGAAAGTTTGAATTTGTCAGATAGAAAAATTTATTGCTCTCAGTTGAAACTTATATTCATTGTCAACTTAGAAAAGATAGTGCCTGCAAACAAAATTAGTTAACCCGCATTTCTTAGAGTAGTGGTAGGCATGCTCAAGCAAATTCAGCATTCCTTAGCTAGGTGTACTTTATTATCATGAATACATTTATATCACAAATCTTGACCGTGAAAAAAATTTGTGAGAAAATTTTAAAGAAATTTAGAGATTAAATCATTTTTTTGCCTCTTTATCTGAACCACTTACGTTATTTTTGCCTCATTAAAAAGCGAACTTGACTCTACTCATACAAACTTGATGCTGAACAGTACAAGCATAAACTTCATATTGTCACAAATCTCTTCTTTGCTAGCCTGGATCTAAATTCAGACTTGGTTTTTATCTGGTTCTTCCTGCTGGTAGGTAAAGATTTGATGATAACATAATTGCTTGAACTGTAAAGCTAGACCCTTTTGAATGTATACAGGCTTTCAGTTTCTGAGTGGCTGAAAGGTAAATATATTTGATTTTAAAGAAAATGAGGGGAATTGCTTTTGGTGTTATGTTTTCCCAATTTTTTAGGAAGTTGCACATTTATGTTTCCCAGATACCTAATTTGAGGTGGCCTAAAGTATAAGTTTTCTTCACTAGTACATTGCGAAGCTTGATTTATGAAGAGTGTATCAGGGAACAGAACTGCCATGTGCCTTTGAAGACGTAAATTGTGGTGGGAAAGAATTCTTTCTCCTCTCTTCCACTATTATCTGAAGGGACTCCTCAGAGAGCTTGCAGAAAGCTCTGTTTTCTGCAGAAGTTCATCCTCAAAGAGATGTGGAAGAGGTTTTCCAAATGGAATATGTTCCTTGATATGTTTGGGCTTTTTTAATTAAGGAAGAAAAAATGTTCTTTAAAGGATATTTCAGAACTTCTAAAGAAGTTTTGTAAGTGTTTTAAAGCTCACCATTTTGAAAATGTATTTTATATACATTAATCAAATTTCAATGCTTGTTATCCAGGAGTGATTGTAGTTATGTTCCAACATTTTAGATGGCTTTCCTCTCCTTTGTCAAAATAGGAATTCTGAAATGCCTGATTATTACCTGACCATGTCTTTTGATAGATTTAATTCAACAACTGATAATTCTTAAAATTTCACTGAAAACAGTTTTAACAAAGAAAAATGCTGAAAAGACTCAGAACTGTATTCCTTTTTTTCTCTCCTAAGTTAACTCCTCTGTTCATTCTGAAAACAAATATATTGGCCATGTATTTTATATATATTTGTTTAAGTAATACTCATCCTTGAACTGTAATGAGTAATTACAGAGTACCCATTTCTCTCCTCAGTATTCATGTCAAAATTATGTTAGTTTGGTAAGATGGATTAATATCTTATAATATTCATGAGATACTGCATTATAGTATATTTATTAAACGATCATGTTAGATAGGAGAGTAAAAGCAAGAATATTATAATTGAAAATGTAGCTTCTAAAGTATGATTTAAATGTAACATTGAAGACTTTGAGTTCTTCCTATGGTTTTTATTAAGAGCTTCCAGAGTTTATATCCAAAATGAAAAAATACCCCATGTGCCTCCTAAGAAGAGTTAATTTTGTTTATTTCAGACTACAATGATGTTGACTGGTGCTCTTTAATTCTAGTCTGTAGCTTAATATTCACTCTCTAATGGTAAGCTTCTTTGTGTTTTGCAGTAGGTAGGTTTTCCTATGCCTGTAGCCGTAAAAGTAGGCTTTGTATTATGGTTTTTGAAATTCTGTAATTGTCAAGTAAAAAAAGTATCCTCACATAACTAGAATTAGTCTCAAAATAGCTTCTTTTTTTAATTAGAAAAAAATAATTATTTTAAGGTTAATTCTTGTTTTGCTATTTGACTAAAAACCTAAAAAACAGTAATATAATGAGGATTATACTTTTAAATCCTATTGTGTTCCCCTTTAAATGGTTTTTCCCCTTCATAGACGGGATTCTCCAAGGAAAAATCAGATTGTTTTTGACAACAGGTCCTATGATTCATTATCCAGGTATCATCCTGCTGTGACTTTGTGATTTGAGACTTTTAAGCAACATGTTCAGGATAGGGCTGAGCTTTTTCTACATGGATTGGTAATCACCACGAGTGAGATATTTAGGAAGATTGTAGCTCTCATTTTTAGCTTCATTTAGAATGCTCTTTAAAAAAATCCTGAGTTTACATTAGAAAAATGTAAGTATCCATCTTCCTGCCATCATCACTTTATAGTTTTTATTATACTTAAATGATAAATCTAACAGAAGTACTAGACTTGGAACCTAAGGCCTCATACATCATCTAGGTTGTTTTTGGCTTTAGCATTTCCTTTTAAGAGCTTTGTGATTATAAGACTGCAAAGAGTGATTATGAATATGAGACCATTCTTCTAAAAAGTAGGGTAGAAGATCCTGTAGTGTTCGTTATTGGAGCACAGGGCGATATTATAGTCACAATTGGATAATTTATTCTTTGAGGAAAATCTTTGTTTTCCAGATGCTACTTACAGTAAATTATCTCTAACAGCATAGCATTTTACATCCTGAGTCTGAATCAGCAGGTTATTTGTTTTCTAAATGAGCCCTATTATACCATTTTTAATTAAAAAATCTTAAAATATGAACCATGTACTTTTTTCTTAATTAAAAAAAAACAAGAAAAATCCTCAAGTGCTTAAGCTATTTTTAGAATGAATTTGGCAGAATTGGGGCTTAACTATTGCAGTACAGTTATTTTATAGAAAGATACCTAGAGGCAGCACTCATTATAAAATGATTAAAATCTCTGCGAAACCCTCATTTTGTTTTCAATTATGGTGAAAGCTTGTAGTTAGAAATGACAGAAACATATCCATGTTATATTATGTGCATCTATTATTTAAAACGCTTGTCAAGCCTACCAGGAATGTGAATTGAATAGTGTACGGAAGGGGTGACTGAGGCTGAGGTTAGGGATTCGTGGAATTGGACTAGCCACATTCTTAATTTATTAAAATTATTTTCATGCCATTTATGATTAAAATATCTGATAAGTTTATTTTGTCAGGCAGTTAAGTATAAAATATTTGTATTGCAATGCTGAAATACGGTTTTCCCTGCCCTTTTTTTTTTTTTGAGGTGGTTTCATTGTTCTGACCAAAAGGTTTATTTAGAAAATTTCCTAGAAAATAGAGAGTAAAGAAGTATTAAATGAGATTACCTGTAGTAAATCAGTTATCTTGTTGCTTTCATACAGTTTCCCCAGGGATAGTGTTATTAATAAACCTTTTTAAAAAGTGGTGATTACTTCTTTCCTTCGGTATGAAAAGTTCCCCCCTTTAGCTAATTATCTTGGTGGTGGTTGGTGGAAATGGATTGCATGTTAGCATGAATTAATCTTTTAAAAATTGCATGTTTTCATAGTTGTTTATTATATAACAATATTTTTTGGCATCGTTTAGTCAATATAGATAAATTTTTAACATACTGCCAGGTAAAGTAGCAGACTGTAGTTGCTTATATTGATTTCCTTTAGAGGAATGCATTATATAACTTAGGAGAAAATGTTGACCAATAAAATATGAGAAGTAAAAGAGAAGCAGGGTTTTTCTTTAACTTTGGGTGTAGGAGTAGATAGCATGGGTATATGAAGCCACAGCCCTCAAGGATCCAACTCTGCGCAGTGCCCATCACTGGCATAGTGTCCGTCTCAGTAAATCTTAAGGGACTTTGGAATTAGGTAGACTTCTCAGCGAATTTTCACAAGAGGATAGGAAATAGGTGATGTAGATTTTCTTATCTCTAACAGTGCCTGACCTGGCACTTGTTGAAGTTTTCCGAAAGTTATTTTTCTTGTCCATATAACCATAGCAGCAGATGCCTAATACAGTAAAATGAATCAATTTGCTCATAACAACTTTTTAAGCAGTAATTTGTTAAAGCAAATTAACTCTGTATTTCATCTTCACAAACAATGCCTATGGGTTTGAAGTATAATATGTCTTATAAGAATTGTAAAAATTATAATGAAAACTTTGAAAACAGTTATTACATCTATTGGATCTTGGCTCAGGTTTCTAGCATTGTTTAGGTATTCTGCAGAAGTGAAGAGCTTTGACTTCACTGATGATTTCGATTTGCATGGGTGTATGGACCTTAAAGAGTGGCCACTCATTATCGTAAGCCAGAAAATAGATGAATAGCCAAGTAAAACACCAGGATTTCCACTGAGGATTTTGTCTTATGCCATAATTGGAGAGAGGGGAAGCCATGACTGATTTATTTGGTATTTAAAATTTTGCTTAAAATATGCCTCATCTCTAAGATTTATGTCTTCACATACAACTTTTAATATAGAAGTTTAACTTTCAGGAGTGCAATAATAATTGACACTGTTTCTGGTATTTCCATTCCTCCCTATCCACCCACTTGTACAAAATTAAGTTTATGAAAGTAGTTAGCCAGGAACACACCATTTAGATGTTATTTCCATAAAAACATATGGGAAGTAGCCATACAGCCAATTGAATATGAATATATTTCTAATTTAATAGTTCTTGATTTTTTCATGCTTGAAATGGACCAAAATAAACTTAAAGAAATTGTGCTTTCTAGAATGTTTTATTTTCTCCTTTTTTCCAGAACCGAGGTACAGGATTTATAAACTAATTTATATTAGAATAAAATATTCAATAATTTTTTTCCCCCTTCTGTTGGTTTGCTGGTAGAGTTTTCATCTCTGGCTTGGTCAGCATGCCACACACTGGTTTCCTGTCTCATGCCCAGAGACCACTGTCTTCTACTCTTTCCTGAAGAAGTCATGTCATCTTGTCACCATTTTCTGGCTTCTTTATATATAATTGAAAATAATTAAGTAATGAAAAGTTTTTTCTGCTATGTTCTAATCAGCCCTACAATTTTGACAATTAACTTTTTAACAAAATGTTTTTAATTTAAGAAATGCATTTAAATCTGGTGTTGGGTTGGTAAATTGCAATTATTTGTGAACTCATTAAGTATATTAAGTGTTATTTACCTGTCCTGGAAATTTTATTTGTACAGACCAAAATCTGCACCCTCATCCCAGCCCAGTGCCAATGGAGTACAGACGGAAGGGCTAGACTATGACAGATTGAAGCAGGTATGGGTCCAGTGTCAGCTTTCTGCTAATTGTACTTATATGTTTGTTTATTTATTTCTTTCAACTTTTACCCTGAAATAATTTCAAATTTAGAGGAAAGTTTAAAAAATAACACAAACCCCACAGAGAGAACTCCAGCATACCTCACACTGCCCCCAAATACCAATTTTAACATTTTGCCACTTTGGCTGATCCTTCTTTTGCTTTTAGTCTATCTGAACATTTGAGAACAGGTTGAATATATCCTAATCCTTGAACACGTAATACCTCCATATACATTTCTTATAAACAAGGATATTCACTTATGTACTCACCTTAAGAACAGTTAAAAATATTTAACATTAAGATGAAACTTATAGCCTATATTCCAGTTTATTGTTCTGACCCAATAATGCCCCTTTGAGCTTTTTTCTCTTCTATTCCTAGATCCCAGCAGCATTTATTGTAATTATTTGTCATTATCTCTTGAGGTTCTTTTCTTTTTTTAATACATGGAAACATATATATAACATTAATCTTCCCATCTTGACCCCTCTCAGTCATACCACTCAGTGGGATTGACCACATTCAGCATGTTACAGTACCCTCACCACCTTCCATTACTGTAACTTTACCTTCACCCCAAAAGGAACCTATACACATTTTGTATTAATTCCCTGTTTTGGATGGCTAAAGCTGCCAGAATGCAATATACCAGAAATGGATTGGCTTTTTCAATGGGGATTTATTAGTTACAAGTTGCAGTTCTTAGGCCATGAAAATTCCCAGATTAAGGCAACAACAAGATTATACTGTCACTGAGGAAAGACTGATGGCATCTGGGGTGCCTCTGTCACATGGGAAGGTCCATGGCAACATCTGCTGGTCCTTCTCCCCAAAAAGTCTCTGTACCTCTGGGAATCCTTGCTTTTTTCTCCTGGGGCGTTTCTGTCTCTGTCTTCTCTCTCCATGAGCTCTTTTAAAGGATTCCAGTAAAGGCTTAAGACCCATCTTGAATTGGGTAGGTCTCATCTCCATGGAAACAACCTAATCAAAAATTCCCACCCACAATAGGTCTGCTCGCAGGAGGATGGATTAAAAGAACATGGTCTTTCCTGGGGTAAATAACAGATTCAAACCAACACACTCAGCATTGCCCCTTCCCCCAACCCCTGGTAACCTATACTGTACTTTCTACTTCTCTGAGTTTGCATATCTTCATATATTTTCTTTGTGGTTACCATGTACCCTAAATTTAAAACCCTAAGTTTATTTTTGTTACCAACTTAACAACTTCAATAATATATATATAAGCTATGTTCTGTCCCCTACCTTTGTGTAGTTCTTGCCACAGATTACATATTCATATGAGTCCAAAACCATTGATTTTTCATTCTATTATATATATGCTCTTCTGATTTTGTAGGAAGTAAAAAGTGGAGTTGCAAATCAAAAATACAGTAGTACTGGTATTTATATTTACTCATGTCATTATCTTTACTAGAGATCTTATTTCTTCCTGTGGCTTAAGTCAATTGTCTACTGTCCTTTCCTTTAAACCTGCAAAACTCTTAGCATTTTTTGTAGGGCCAGTCCAGTGGTGACATTGTTTAGCCCCTCATCTTTTGTTTATTTGGTGTTGCCTTAATCCCTTCATCATTTAAAAAAAATTTTTTTTTTAATTTTGAAATATAGCATAAATACAAAAAAAGCAATAAATTTCCAAGTACATTTTAACAAGTAGTTATGAAACACATTTTAGAGTTTGATATGAGTTATGGTCGCATAGGTTTTCATTTTTTCTTCTAGCTGCTCCAAGACATTGAAGAAAAACAAATATTGATATGCTGATTCAGCAGTCATACTCATTTCTTAAATCTTCTCTTCTCTGTTATACTCCTCCTTCTCTTTTTTTTCTTTTTTGTGAAAAATACCATATATACAGAAAAAGCAATGAATTTCAAAGTACATCGCAACAGTCTGTTCTACAATAGATTTCAGAGTTTGGTATGGGTTGCAGTTCCACAATTTAAGGTGTTTTACGTCTAGTTAATCTAACATACTGGAGATTAAAGAAGTATCAGTATAATGATTCAGCAGTCATACTCATTTGCTAAACCCTATGTTCTCTGAATAACTCTACCATCACCTTTGATCTTTCTCCCACTCTTTAGGGGTATTTGGGCTATGCCCATTATAAATCTTTCATGTTGGAAGGTGCTATTGATAGTAATAGAAAGAACTAGTTGATGTTCTGGAGAGGCTGGCCCCTCTGCATTTCAGGACTTATCTGGTCCAGGGACCCACCTGGAGGTTGTAGGTTTCTGGAAAGTTACCCTAGTGTATGAACCTTTGTAGACTCTTACATAATGCCCTAGGGTTCTTTAGGATTGGCAGGAATGGTTTTGGTTGGGGTTTGGATCTGCCTTCAGTTCTATGTATTTCCTTGTAATTAAATTCCACCTCATTAACTAACTGTTCACCCATCTCAACCTTCTGTGTCTCCAGGTCCCTTGTATTTTATATTATAAATCTCTGATTTTACCTTTACCATGGTCATAAAAGTGGAGTCATACAGTATCTGTCCTTTAGTGTCTGGCTTATTTCACTCATTATGTCCTCAAGACTTATCCATTCTTGTCATGTGGTTCAGGATGTCTTTCGTCTTACTGCTGTCAAGTATTCCATCATATGTACATACCACATTTTGTTAATCCACTTGTCTGTTTATGGCACTTGGATTGCTTCCATCTTTTGGCAATTGTGAATAGTGCCACTATGAACATTGGTGTGCAAATGTCGGTTTATGTCACTGCTTTCAGCTCATAGATACTGAATAATGGTATTGCCGGGTCAGATGGCAGCTTGATATTTAGTTTTCTGAGGAACTACTAGACTGTCTTTCATAGTGGCTATACCAATATAAACCCCCCAGGGGGTGTTCTCCTTCATCTCCAAGGGTTGCTGGCTGGTGGACTCTGCTTCATAGCTCTCATCATTCTGTCATCCTTCTCTGCTGTCTCACAATCTCCAAAGGTCGCTGGCTGGTACTCTGTGGTTTTCTCGGCCTCGTGGTTCTGCTTGGTTCTAGTTTTTTTTCCCCCTGCTTGGTTCTACTGTGGCTTTCTTGTCCTTCTCAAAATGCATCCTTTCCCAAAATGCCTCCTCTTTTATAGGATCCCAGTAAACTAATCAAGACCCATGTAGAATGGGTAGAGACAGTTACATTAAACTCCATGTAATCAAGTTTAATACCCACGATTGATTCAGTCACGTCCCTAGTGTGGACATAATCTAATAAAGATTCCAACTTACAGTACTGAATAGGAATTAGAAGAAAGCATTGCTCCCACAAGATTGATTAAGATTAAAACATGGCTTTTCTAGCACATAAATCCTTTCAAACTGGCACCCCTTTCATTTCTTTTTCCTACCTGATTGCTTTTGCTAGAACTTTTGTAGTACAGTGTTGACTAATAGTGGTGACAGAGGCATCCTTGTCTCATTCCCAATAGTATGATGCTAGCTATAGGTTTTTCATACATGCCTTTTATCTTATTGAGGAAGTTACCTTTGATTTCTACCTTTTGGAGTGTTTTTATCTGAAAAGGATGTTGAATTTTATTGAATGCTTTTTCAGCATCAATTGAGAGATACCATATGATTTTTCCCTTTTAATTTGTTAATGTGCTGTATTATGTCAACTGATTTTCTTGTGTTGAACCATCCTTGCATTTCTGATATAAACCCCACTTGGTCATTGTGTATAATCCTTTTAATGTGCTTTTAGATTCAATTTGCTGAGAATTTTTGCATCTGTGTTCATTAGATTGGTCTGTAGTTTTCCTTTCTTGTAGCATCTTTATCCAGTTTTGGATTAAAGTGATGTTAGCTTCATAAAATGAGTTAGGTAGTGTTCTGTTCCTTTTTCCTCAATTTTTGGAAATTTGAGCAGGATTGGTGTTAGTTCTATTTGGAATGTTTGATAAAATTCCTCTGTGAAGCCATCTGGCCCTGGGCTTTTCTTTGTAGGAAGATTATTTATGACTGATTTACTCTCTACTTATGATTGATTTGTTGAGATCTCTTTCTTCTTGAGTCAGTGTAACTGGTTTGTGTGTTTCTAGGAATTTGTTCAGTTCATCTAAGTTGTATAGTTTCTTGGCATATTCTTGTTCATAGTATCCTCTTATGATTTTTTTTCCCTTACTTCTTCAGGGTCTGTGGTAACTCACCCCTTCCCATTTCTGATTTTGTTTATTTGCATCCTCTCTCTTTTTTCTTTGTCAGCCTTGCTAATGGCCCATTGATTTTATTGATTTTCTCAAGGAACCAGCTTTTGGTTTTTTGTTTCTTTCTATTGTTCTTTGGTTTTCCCATTCATTTAACTCTGATTTAATCTTTTACTTCTCTTCTTATATCTATTTTGGGGCTAGTTTGCTGTTCTTTCTCAAGTTCCTCCAGTATGAGCAGTTGAGTCCTCAATTTTTGTTTCTTTTTATTTTTTAATATAGGCATTTAGGGCAACAGATTCCCCTCTCAGCAAAGCCTTTGCCACATCCCATAGTTCTGATATGCTATATTATCATTTTCATTAGTCTACAGAATGCTGCTGGTTTCTCTAGCAATTTTTCTTTGACCAGCTGGTTGTTTAAGAATGTGTTATTTAATCTCCATGTATTTGTGAATGTTCTGGTTCTTTGGTGGTTATTGATTTCCAGTTTCATTCCATTGTGATCACAGAAAGTGATATGAAGATTTTCAATGTTTTTGAATTTATAAAGACCTCTTTTATGCCCCAGCATATGATCTATGCTGGAGAATGTTCCGTGAGTACTAGAGAAGAATGTATAGCCTGGTGTTTTGGGGTATAATGACCGATATATGTCTGTTAGGTCTAATTTATTTATCAAAGTGTTTTCATTCTCTGTTTCCTTGTTGATCTTTTGTCTGGTTGTCCTGTCTGTAGAGGAGAGGGGTGTATTGAAGTCTCCTACTATTGTTGTTGAAACATCTATTGCTCCCTTCAGTTTTGCCAGTGTCTGTCTTATGTACTGTGGAGCTCCTTGATTGGGACCATAGACATTTATGATCGTTATTTCTCCTTGGTAAATTGCTCCTTTTACCAATATATAGTGTCTTTCTTTGTCTCTTCTGATGTCTTTACATTTAAAGTCTCTTTTGTCTGATATTTGTATGGCTCTCCCATCCGAGGCAGATGTGGTGTGCAGGGTTCTCCCTGTCTTTCCCTGGCCTCTGTCTTGTCCTGTGCTTGTGCTTATGGGTTGTTTGTTGTTCTCCTGTTCAAAGGAGTTTTGTTGTCCTCTCTGTTTCCCAACAAACAAACCTCTGTCTCCTGGGTGTTTAAAGCCAACAAGCCTTTGCCCCAATTTTGACTGTCTCTATAATTACTTACACTCCTTTTTTTGTCTCTAGCAGCTTTTGCCTGAGGAGTGGCATGCCTGAGAGGAGTTTCCCAAGTCAGCCTCTCCCCACTCTGCAGGGTCAGGAACCCACAGGGGGGAGTGCAGACCGGCTCCATAGTGCCCTGGCAATGGGGTCATTCAGGAAAGGTGCCAAGAGTTTCTTCCATGGCTCCCCAGAGCTGCGCTTTCTTGAGTTGCTGGCAAATAGAGCCCTTCAATTAACTATTCACTGCATCCACGAGGAAGTGTAGCCTTTGCCTCGGGCCTGTTGAAACAATGACTGCCTTCAAAGTAGGGCAGTAGTCAGAAGTCATGGTCGTGATTGGCAGTGCCCACTCCTGGTCTTGGGCAAGAGGATTTTTATGCCTCTTTCTGTAAGTCCCATATCCAGCATTCCCTCACCCCAGGCCTCCACTGGCTGCTCTCCCACAGCATTCTGTTGACGAACAGTCGCTCTCTACCCTCAGGGAAAGTTCTGAAATGGTGAGAGTTCCTTGGGCCACCACTAGACAAATTGGGCCAGCCATAGGTGTGCCCATTAAGTGCCCAAGGGTTATTCTGCTCCCTCTGGTTGCAGGATGGGGTCCACATGGAGTATGGGCCAGCTCCATGCCTACCTGGTAAGGGGCAGGGGAAGGGTCGTCAGAGCACCCCATGATCCTACCACTTTCAAGTTTTTTTTCCTCGATTCAGCCCTCATCCTGTTACTGTAGTCCTGTTTTCTGGAGTTTTGGGAGTGACGTTTGTGCTAGTTCTTGTTGGTTGTGCAAAGCTTCTGTGGGGGACAGAGTCGTAAAGCTTCTCACTCTGCCATGTCGAATGGGGCATGGGCTCTTTGTTTTCTTTAATATTTCATATGCATTTACTTGACTTGAATTATGAATGTATATAAAAGAACATATTTTAAAAATATTTTTGTACAAATTAAGCAGTGCCATTAGTTGTATTTCAAACAGGTAACAAAACATTATGTGCAGGCATTTTAATTTTATAACAAAAGTAAAAGATACTTTCCATATTTTGGATGCTTATGTATCATATGTAATCCTCTATGTGCTTAATAAAATAAGAGTGGAAGAAATAATAGTGGTTATAGGTGATGAGAATACAAGTTTAAAATTTTTTATTTTTATAAAAGGTGAAATAACTTTTTTTAAAAAATTGGCTCCCAGGGATGAGCCTAACCCTTGCATCTTGTGATTGACATTGCCTTCCTGACCTAAAGGAGGAAAATAAATGTAACAAAATAAGGTATTAGAGGCTAAGAGAGTTCCAGTAGAGTGGAGAGGCTATTCTGGATGCTGCTCTAATACAAGCTTCAGCTGGATGTTGCTGATTGCCATGGTTTACCATTTACCAATGCCAACTGACGTCATTCCTGTTAACCCTAAAGAACACCCAGGGATCTATCTGAGATCCTACAAAAGTTGCATGCATCAACTTTACTTTTCATTAACTTTACTTTTACCTAAAACCTTCAGCTAGTTCTTAGATAAGTCCTAAAACCTGTCTCTCCAAGAACAGCAACCAGCTTCATCCCCCCATCCCTTATTGTCGACACCCTTTTTCAATATCAAAAAATGTTAGAATAGGCATAACCTGTATATCCCTAAAGATTGGGAGAAGGAGCAAAGGAGGAGTTATAACAGAGAAGTTAGGACTTAACAAATGAGTATGACTTCTGAATTATTATACTGATACTTCTTTTTAGTCTCTAGTATCTTGGAGCAGCTAGAAAAAAAGCTTGAAATTGTAGAACTGTAACCCATACCAAACTTTGAAGTCTGTTCTATAACTACTTGTTAAAATGTACTTTGAAATTTATTGCTTTTTTGTATGTATGTTATATTTCACAGTGAAAAATGTTAAAAAATAAATTGATAGTGTTATAAAGTTCAAATTAAAGGTAATACATTTACTGAAACATTGATCAATGAGTGCAGATGGATCTGTAATGAAAATTTTAATTTTTGTCTTCTTACCCTGAACTTCAGGATAGCCTCAGAAAATAACAGTTTAGATAGCCATTTACAAGAATGATTTATTGACTATCTGGTAGATTTAAGTGCTAGGGAAGAATATTAAAACAATTTACCAAGGTTAGTAGTCTAGGAAGTAGAATTGTGCCTGGAAACAAAAACCACACATAATATTTCATACATCCTTTAAGTTTATTAGCAAGAATCTTTTTAGCAGTAGTTTGTTTTTTTGTATTTCTGATGTTTTTCTTTAATATTTTAGGACATTTTAGATGAAATGAGAAAAGAGTTAACAAAACTAAAAGAAGAGCTCATCGATGGTAAGTGTCTAAAACTTGCCTCCCCTTTAAAATAATGTTGTGTAGCCATTTTAAAGAAAATGCAAATAAATGAAGTAATGTCCAATTTATTATTACTTGATAACCTAGAGCAATTGTTTTTCCATAGCTCTCTACCCTGTGTTCGGTTTAAGATATTGGGAGAGTGCTCTCCTTCATATGACAGAAATTATTTGTTAAACAGGATCCCTGTGTTTCAGGTGTTGTGATGTCAGAGGGAAAGCCCTGTGAACCAATTTTTCGGTTTCAGTAAAAGATGCAAATCAGTATTTCTTTTTATTGCTGTTAGAGTAAAATCCTTATGATTTCTTAAGAATGAACTGCTCATTTGTTTTACCTGATCATTATATTTACTTTAGATACTTTTCCTTTTCTACACAGCAATCAGGCAGGAACTGAGCAAGTCAAATACCGCATAAAGAAAAAACTAAGGAGAGATAAGACTTTAATCTGGAGGAAAAAAACACCCACAAACAGCAACTGTTAACATCATCAAACCCCTACCTTTTGTGAGCTGTAAGAAGAAAATGGAGACAAACAGTTGGAAGGAGGGAAAACGAACATATGTTGAAAGTCTTCAGACATATCACTCTGGCGAAAAGCCATTTCCCTCCCGGTTTGCTGCTTTTTTCTGACCTTTACAACAGGGTGGAAGAGCGTGTCTAAGAGTTCCTGTAACAATTATGCAGAAAATACTATACTCATCAGGCAAGATCACAGTGCATCATAATATTCTCATCAAGATAAAATTGCACATTTTCCACCATCCATTGCTTAAAGAGGAGAAAGGCTTTAGAAGTTTTTTTCCCAGAGTGTGCTGATGAAGAATTTAGCAAGTTATGCTATTGTAAATGTTTCTCTCAGGTTTGTCTTCCTATCATATTTGATATTCCATTAAATAAATGAGATCAGCCTTTTATAGGCGAAGATCAGAAAATATGGAACAAATGGAATTGTATGTGTTTTCAAAGAGTGATATTTATAAGAAAGTGTCCTAGAAATGATTCGTCCAGCTTGAGGAATTTTAGATGATAGGAAGTCTCTTGAATTAGCCTTCATGCAGTTTTGTAGATTAAAACAAAATCCATCCAGAATTTAAAGATTTAGATGCCTTCCTAAATTGTTACAATGCTTTACCAAATCTATGACTTCTACATAACACAAACCAGTGGTCAAATATAAGACAATATATTGTAGATTTACTGTAGGTTTTCAACCTTTTTTAGATTTATGCATGTAAACATTTTTATAATGTAATTACAACCACCACAAAATGAGCTTTTTTAATTGAAGACAGTAATGCATGTCACAGTAATATGTAGTGGGCTTTTCAAGGCCTAGTCCCAGGGAAAACGTTTTGTAGAGTATAGGGGCGTGGGAGGAAGGGAAGGAATAATTTTTTATTTAATTTCCACACTACCTTTTTCTCAGTTACCTGCATGTACAATGATGAGGAATATTTTGTGACTTTAATTGATAAATATGTTAACAGAACCAAGTACGTAATCTTCTACTTCATGTCTTCAGCTATTTGTATTTTAACTTCAGTAATTTCAGTGACCTGAAACATGATTCTGAGTTTCACATGAAGTATATCTTATTCTGGAACTCAAGAGCTTGATCACTGAATTGGGCAATTGTTATCACCCAAATGCCCCTGCAGTTGGGCAGGGTCGGGGTACATGCTCCTGGTGGAAAGACAAGAAGCAACAATGGCAGCAATTAAGGTCACAGAAGTTAGGTAATGAGAAAACAATTTTCTTTTAATAAATAAAGTGAAACTTGGGTGGTGGGAAGAGTGTTCGTGAATGATCCACTCCCTTTTCTTTTCTTTGACGCTGATTAGATTAAAATAGGGGAAAAATACTATATGTTGCAAGGACAGCTTTTTGGAAATTTAGCAAATAAAAAATTCTCCATGCTCTCCATCTTGATTCATGCTTAAGTTGTCATGTGCCATATGTGCTCTGAAATCTTTGATTATTGGAAGCTTTACTAAATATTTGGAAGAAATTCATTTACTCTGCTTTCTAGGTACCTTAAACATTTCAGTTCATAAGACAAAAGGTTGTTGATAGCATTGTTTTCTAAATGCTGCAGATTTACAGCCATTACCACTTCAAAGAGGTTAGAATGAGGGAATATTTTTCCGTGTTAAAATAGTTGCTATTTCTGTAGAAACTTCTTTTTAAGATTGAACTGTGATGGATGAGCTATCATAATTCATGTATACAGTTCTTTTTTCTATCAACTGCAGTTCATTGTCATGCAATACTAGTAAAGCCATTAATGATGCAGCAAGCTTATAAAGTTCTATTTTCTAAAAGAAACAGGAGGCATTTTCATCTTTATTAATGTACTTTTGGTTATGCAAACGCTTCGATAATATGAACATTTATGTCCCCTATAAATCTGGTCAGAAATCTCTTTTGATTTTGTTGGTTAAGTTATATAGTCTATAGTAGGATAGATGAAGTACTGGGTCCAGTGGTCCAAAGTAAGATGAAAGACTAAAATAAAATCCTAGATCTTAAAAGAAACTGGTTTATGCACTAAACGTTTTGTGCCTTGGTCTAATATTAACACAATGTCTGTGTAAAATGACAAAAAAAGAACCAGTGTTGAATCACGCTATATTTTCCATCATTTTGCGTTATCCCAGATTGCTAAATGTGTCCTTTCCAAGAAGTTTGATTGAATTACTGTACATTCACTGTCATTCATGACAGTTGTGTCATTGTTAGAGATTTCAGTAATTAAAATGGGAAACAGAAGCTTAAGTTATTTTCCTTATTATCAAAACTATGTTCCTTGGAACCACATTATTATGATGGTTTTTGTGCTTTTGTACATTGGATGTCTTAAGCTGAGTACAGTTTAGGGGATCCTTTCTAATTACGGGAAGGTACTGCTTTCCTCAACACTGTGATCTGATCTGTGACAAATCTGTACTATACACTATTGTACATGGCTAACAAGTCAATTGCAAACAAACTGAATGTACAAATCTTAGTGCTGGTGCTGAAATCTCTTCAGAAGAATCATCATGATTTAAAAGTTTGTTTAAAAATTTGCAAGCATCAAGTGTCAATCAAAACTGAAGATGAAACACTAATGAATGTTGAATTCTCATGCTTTAGGTGTACTTCCTTTTTAGTTGTATTTTTTTCAGTTCTTTGCTATTTTTACCGTACTGTTTCATTTAAATTTCCTACACGCTAACTTTGTTTGTGCGATTGAAATAAAATTGCAGTATATACATATTGCTTGTTTGTGACACTTAGATAATCTCCTTAGATAATCTGTTGGTTCTAAAATAAGTTCTATTGAATGTGAAAACAACTTTTAATGTCTCTGTCTTCATCACTTAAGGTTTACATATCATTCACTAGTCTTTAAAGAAAGATTTCATAAAATTCATGCACATACGGAAAAGGGAGTATATCTAATTTTTGTGTGAAATGATTGCTGGGTATCCTCTGTTCTTACGTTCAGCCAACTTGACACAGTGTTGTACAATCAAGAGAATGGAAAATTTAAAATTTTTCCTCCATTTCTATGCAATATAAGTACTTACATTTTTTTAAGTACTTAAAATTTTCCTTTTACATTCTTTGCAGGGTAAGGGCATTACCAAGTAATAAATTTTAAATATAGTAAACCCTTTATCTCTAGTTCTTATCTATACATTATGCCTGTTTTTTAAATTGTGTTTTAGATATAAGCAGCACTACTTTCATCTGATTCTTATAAAGTATTAATTTTTACTTTCATCTCAAAATTCTAATGTCCTCATTAGAAATAGAACAATCTTTGTTTTCTTTTAAGGAAAGAGTCCAGTTTTCCTCTTTCTTCCTCCATTTTCCCCACTTCTCTGGATTGCATGTTTTACTCATTAACATTTGCAGCACACTCCACAGTTGTAAAAATACAGTATCAACAAAATTTTCTGTCTTTTCAGTCTCAGGTGCTTGCTTCTCTTCATATATAAACCAAAATATTTGTCTGCAAACTAAGTCATTTCCTATTCAAAAATGAATGAACAGAGGGCAGGTAGCGGTGGCTCGTGGCAGATTTCTCACCTGCCACGCCAGAGACCCGGGTTCTATTCCCGGAGCCTGCCCATGTGAAAAAAAAGAATGAACAGAAACTTTTAAATTCACCCTGCTGCGACACATTTGTATGTCTCCTAAATTGGTGTGTGCTTTCTGTGCCATTGTGACGAATGGCCTTTAAATTCTAAGTCATGTTATCCAATGAAGCAGTGTACAAAGGTGAATAGCAAGGTCTCTACAATTCCTTTTTGTCATCAAGATTTCATAATTCTTTTATGTAGCTGCTATAAAATCCACTTTCCTGAGGGTATTTACTCTGGCATTCACCTCAAAACCGAAACCTGTTTCTGATAGTGCCATTTTTTGTTTTTAATAGTAGGATGAATTAGTATCTGTACATCTTTCTAGAGCTCTAAGTACTGAGTAAGGGATTCCGGTTATATTGAAATCACTGATCCTTTTTCACTACAAAGCCATTTGGTATTTATAAGCACTTTTGAAGTCAACTTTGAGTGTTCATAAGGAATCTCAGTGAGTCTGAGCGACCACAATTGTTCTAGATAAACTTTGACTACACAAAGACATTTCACTGAGTTTGGCTTTTAAGTACAGCTTTTCATTCTTTTTAAAACTTAGGCCCTGTTCCTTGAACAACATAGACCCTAGGTGTGAGTAATAAAAATAAATGATTTTGAGGCCCTTAGAGTATAAAAGAGTGATTTCCTTCTGCTGCGCCAGTTTCCTCTTTACATCACTGTTTTCGTGGTTTGAATCACGGGACCTGATTGTGGCTTTAGTGCCTTCTTCCCTGTCTATGACTTTTTGCCATTTAGAAACCTTATTCATCTCTAAAAAGCAATCTAAATAATATCATGAGATCACATGAGACCATGCTTCAAATATGATATGTTAATGATAGTCGTTTTGACTCTGGTCCGGCAAGAAATAAACAGACTTTCTAGAGCTGGGCAGAGTGAAGTACCCTTTCTGGTGAGGCATACACGTTGGTGTTTTTTTGTGTCCCTAAACCTACTGTGCTCTTGCTTAGTCCATGACTTGCATCCTTGAGAAGAAAAGGAGTAATATTACCCTTCCCCTGCTGTGTTCTTACTATACAGAAGTATACAAGTTATTACTCCTTCCTGGTTCCTTCTTTTTTTTTTTATTTTATTTTTATTTATTTTTTATTTATTTATTTTTTTTATTTTATTTTATTTTTTTAAATTTTTTTATTGATCAAAAAAAAGAAAAGAAATTAACACAACATTTAGAAATCATTCCATTCTACAAATGCACTCAGTAATTTTTAGTATCATCACATAGATGTATGATCATCATTTCTTAGTACATTTGCATTGATTTAGGAAAAGAACTAGCAAAACAGCAGAAAAAAATATAGAATGTTAATATAGAGAAGAGAATTAAAATAATAATACTAATAATATATATATATATATAAAAAGGAAAAAGAAAAAAACAAAAACAAAAGATACAAACACACAAACAAAAAACCATATTTCAGGTGCAGCTTCATTCAGTGTTCCAACATAGTTACATTACACTTAGGTATTATTGTGCTGTCCATTTTTGAGTTTTTGTATCTAGTCCTGTTGCACAGTCTGTATCCCTTCAGCTCCAATTACCCATTATCTTACCCTGTTTCTAACTCCTGCTGGTCTCTGTTACCAATGATATATTCCAAGCTGATTCTCAAATGTCGGTTCACATCAGTGGGACCTTACAGTATTTGTCCTTTAGTTTTGGGCTAGACTCACTCAGCATAATGTTCTCTAGGTCCATCCATGTTATTACATGCTTCATAAGTTTAGTCTGTCTTAAAGCTGCATAATATTCCATCGTAGGTATACGCCACAGTTTGTTTAGCCACTCGTCTGTTGATGAACATTTTGGCTGTTTCCATCTCTTTGCAATTGTAGATAATGCTGCTATAAACACTGGTGTGCAAATGTCCATCTGTGTCTTTGCCCTTAAGTCCCTTGAGTAGATACCTAGCAGTGGTATTGCTGGGTCGTAATCCATTCTGTCATTCTATGTCTTTTGATTGGGAAATTCAGTCCATTAACTTTTAGTATTATTACTGTTTGGATAATATTTTCCTCTACCATTTTGGCTTTTGTATTATATATATCATATCTGATTTTCCTTCTTTCTACACTTTACTCCATACCTCTCTCTTCTGTCTTTTCATATCTGACTCTAGTGCTCCCTTTAGTATTTCTTGCAGAGCTGGTCTCTTGGTCACAAATTCTCTCAGTGACTTTTTGTCTATAAATGTTTTAATTTCTCCTTCATTTTTGAAGGACAATTTTGCTGGATATAGGAGTCTTGGTTGGCAGTTTTTCTCTTTTAGTAATTTAAATATATCATCCCACTGTCTTCTAGCTTCCATGGTTTCTGCTGAGAAATCTACACATAGTCTTATTGGGTTTCCCTTGTATGTGACAGATTGTTTTTCTCTTGCTGCTTTCAAGATCCTCTCTTTCTCTTTGACCTCTGACATTCTAACTAGTAAGTGTCTTGGAGAACGCCTATTTGGGTCTATTCTCTTTGGGGTGCACTGCACTTCTTGGATCTGTAAATTTAGGTCTTTCATAAGAGTTGGGAAATTTTCAGTGATAATTTCTTCCATTAGTTTTTCTCCTCCTTTTCCCTTCTCTTCTCCTTCTGGGACACCCACAACACGTATATTTGTGCGCTTCATATTGTCATTCAGTTCCCTGATCCCCTGCTCAAGTTTTTCCATTCTTTTCCCTATAGTTTCTGTTTCTTTTTGGAATTCACATGTTCCATCCTCCAGTTCACTAATTGTAGCTTCTGTCTCTTTAGATCTACCATTGTAGGTATCCATTGTTTTTTCCATTTTTTCTTCTTTGTCCTTCACTCCCATAAGTTCTGTGATTTGTTTTTTCAGATTTTCTATTTCTTCTTTTTGTTCAGCCCATGTCTTCTTCATGTCCTCCCTCAATTTATTGATTTGGTTTTTGAAGAATTTTTCCATTTCTGTTCGTATATTCAGCATTAGTTGTCTCAGCTCCTGTATCTCATTTGAACTATTGGTTTGTTCCTTTGACTGGGCCATATCTTCAATTTTCCGAGCGTCATCCATTATTTTCTGCTGGTGTCTGGGCATTTGATCAGATTTCCCTGGGTGTGGGACCCAGCTGGTTGAAAGCTTTTTCTGTGAAATCTCTGGGCTCTGTTTTTCTTTTCCTGCCCAGTAGGTGGCGCTCGTGGCGCTCGTCTGTCTGCACGGCAGTCGGCCCGGGAAACCGCGCGTGGAGGTGGGGGTCGCTGGCCGCCGCGGCTTGGGAGAGTGCCGGTCCTAATTGCCCAGCTGGCCCGAAACGCCAAGCGTGACGGGAGGGCCCCGCTATCCAACGTTCCCAGTCAGACCGGGGAGCCACGTGCGTGGAGGGGACCCCAGTCGCCAGCCGCCCCGGCCGGGAAAACGCGCGCCCCTCGGGTAGCTCACCGCAGCAGATTCTCCCTGCCCGTTCAGCTGTTCCAGAATGGGGTACGCTGTCTTTTTGGTCTCTGTCGTGACTCCGGGAGCTGTTTCGTATTGTTTCTGTTTCTTTAGTTGCTTTTCTGGAGGAGGAACTAAGACTCGCGCGTCTTACTAAGCCGCCATCTTCTCCGGAAGTCCCCCTGGTTCCTTCTTTTTAATCCATAAGACCCCATTACAGCAATTTCTTGACAGACCAAGTGGCTTCTGTGCCATTTGAGTAAGGGCTGCTCCCTGTCCTTGCTTTATCTTAAGAAGATGAAGGTAATTGGCAGTCAGTTTGAAATTGCATGGTTGGTATTATAAAAGCTGGGTCCTGTTTTCTGACATTTTTTTTAACCATAGTTCTTGGTGCATGCATGCGTGTTAATGGGATTCATTTTGTCAACAACAAACCTCATGCTTTCCATCATTTTTTCCTTTTTAAGGGAAATTAAGTGTTTCTAATGAGTGAATGAACTAGAAAGAAAATTTTATCTTGAGACATCTGTATTCAATGCAAAATATCTGTACCAGTTACAATATTTACATATTTTCATAGAAACTTTTTGGTTTACTTGATAAGATGGGGAAGTCTGTCTGCTTGGTAATTATAGAACATTGATGATCTCTAGCTGGGAGAAAGTGGGTTGAAGGAATGAATTAGGGTGAGCTGTATTTGTGCTGGAGCAGAACAAGACTTCAGGCAGAGGTGTGTCCTTGTAATTTAAAGCCTTCTATTGCCTTGTTTCTAGGAGATTTCAAAACCTCTTATTTGTCTTAGAGTAAAACTAGTTCATTGTGCTTTCTGCTGACTCTTCGAGGAGTCAGAATGAAAGCTTGTGAATGACAGGAACACTTTTTTGGTGTTCTTTTTTTTTGAGGGGAAGGGGAGTCAGCCATGAACCTCTCTTGTTTGTTAAGGAACGAAATACATGGCTGACATGTATTTTGCATATGAGATTTACCACGTTAAATACACTTTTCACACCTACCGAGCTGATGGACCAAAAACATTTAGTAGCAAGAAGAGCATAATAGATGAAATTTAAAGGTGAATTTCTTATGGTCCACCTAGTCACAGAATAGCCTTTCATGGTATATACATGGCTTAGAATTGGGATTTCATTCCTCTCATTTGCTCCAAATTTTAGAACTAGAAATGTGCATGTTTGTCCATAAAAGATTATGCAGAGCTGTTTTCTGTGCTTAAGATGTAAACATGTGTTGCCCATAAATATTATCACGACTTTCAGAATTAAGGGATGCACTTCATAAGGCATATTCTGAAATCACGTTCTAAAAGTTAAGGGTCAGGCGTGCAAAGGTTGTTCAGTGGTAGAATTCTCACCAGCCATGCTGGAGACCTGGGTTCAACTCCTGGCCCATGCACTTCCCAAAACAAACAAGCAAACAAAAATTCAAAAATGGCGCTGCAATAGTGGGATACTAACATGGAAGAAGAATGAAATGTGATCCCGCCATACAGCATACAAAAAAATAAAAAGGTGACAAACATATACAAGGTATACTTTAATTATAATTAGAAATAATTTATTATGGCATCCCACATATCTTAATGGAATTTGTGAGTTACAGGCCTTGCTGGACTCAGAAGTAAAGGAAACTTGTACAACTTGTTTTAAAGCAATGAACTGTGAGTTGCTGCCTAATTCAAAAATCCAAATAAAACAATATTTTATTGTCAGGAAATGTCTTTTGAGATTGGCATATCTGTCAAGGATAAGAAGAGGAAATGGAAGAGAGGGTGAGAAGTGAAGCCAAAATCATTCCAAGAGTAGGATTAAATAGTGCCTGATTTTTTAAAAATTTATTTATTAATTAAAAAAATAAAACAACATACATAATCAATAATTCACAATATCATCACTTAGTTGCATATTCATCATTTCTTAGAACATTGGCATTAATTCAGAAAAAGAAATAAAAAGACAATAGAAAAAGAAATAAAACGAACACAGGAAAGAAAAAAAAGATTATACCTACCATACCCCTTACCCCTTGCTTTCATTGATTACTAGCATTTAAACTAAATTTATTTTAGCATTTGTTCCCCCTATTATTTATTTTTATTCCATATGTTCTACTCCTTTGGTCACAAGGTAGATAAAAGCATCAGACACAAGGTTTTCACAATCACACAGTCACATTGTGACAGCTGTATCATTATTCAATCATCCTTAAGAAACATGGCTACTGGAACACAGCTCTACATTTTCAGGAAGTTCCCTCCAGCCTCTCCATTACATCTTGAATAACAAGATAATATCTACTTGATGCATAAGAATAACCTCCAGGATAACCTCTGGACTCTGTTTGGAATCTCTCAGCCATTGACACTTTGTCTCATTTCCCTCTTCCCCCTTTTGGTCGAGAAGGTTTTCTCAATCCCTTGATGCTAAGTCTCAGCTCATTCTAGGGTTTTTCTCAATCCCTTGATGCTGAGTCTCTGTTCATTCAAAGATCTCTGTCCCACATTGCCAGGAAGGTCCACACCCCTGGGAGTCATGTCCCACGTAGAGAGGGGTAGGATGGTGAGACTGCTCGTTGTGTTGGCTGGAGAGAGGGGCCACATCTGAGCAACAAAAGAGGCTCTCTTGGGGGTGACTCTTAGGCCTAAATTTTAAGTAGGCTTGACCTATCCTTTGCAGGGTTAAGTTTCATATGAACAAACCCCAAGACTGGGGGCTCTGCCTATAGCTTTGGTTGTCCACACTGTTTGTGAGAATATCAAGAATTCAACTTGGGGAAGTTGAATTTCTCCTGGTTCTCACCACTCCCCGAAGGGGGCTTTGCAGATACTTTTCCACTCACTGATCGAATCACTCTGGGATTCATCGGGGCATCACTCTGGACAAACCAGCAAAACCTCATGTCCTACCTGAGATTCCAAGTACTTATGGTGTTCAATCAAACTATCTACATAAGTTATATTAGGAAATGCACTAGTCAAAATATAAATTTTTTTTTTTTTTTTTTTTTTTTTTTAAAGAGAGAGGGAGGAAAGGAAGGAAAGACAGAGAGAAGGAAGGAAGGATGGAAGGAAGGAAGGGAGGAAGAAAGGGAAACATCTTTAAACATTTTCTTGTTTTATTATATTTTGTTTGTTTGTTTTTTACATGGGCTGGGGCCGGGAATCGAACCGAGGTCCTCCGGCATGGCAGGCAAGCACTCTTGCCCGCCGAGCCACCGCGGCCCGCCCCAAAAATATAAATTTTATAACTAATAAATATTTTTTGCTTTAGTCTCACACAGAAGGTGACATTTTAAAATATTAATTACCATCTATTTTCAGTACCCTGCAATAATGACATTCCTTTGTTCTTCCTCATGCAAAAACATTTTTAAAATTTGTACATTTAGTCACTATTATTATACACTCTAGGCATTCCTAGATGATACCATCTCAATCTTTAACATCTATCTTTCCTTCTGATTTCATTTATGTCCGCAACCCTCCTCCCTCTATCATTCTCACATGCAGCTTCATTCAGTGTTTTAACATAATTATACTACATTTAGGTAGTATTGTGCTGTCCCTTTCTGAGTTTTTGTATCCAGTCCTGTTGCACAATCTTTATCCCTTCAGCTCCAATTACCCAATATCTTACCCTATTTCTATCTCCTGATGGTCTCTGTTACGAACAAAATATTCCAAGTTTATTACCAATGTCAGTTCATATCAATGAGACCATACAGTATTTGTCCTTTAGTTTTTGGCTAGTCTCACTCAGCATAATGTTCTCAAGGCCCATCCATGTTGTTACATACTTCATAAGTTTGTTCTGTCTTAAAGCTGCATAATATTCCATCGTATGTATATACCACAGTTTGTTTAGCCACTCGTCTGTTGATGGACATTTTGGCTGTTTCCATCTCTTGGTAATTGTAAATAATGCTGCTATAAACATTGTTGTGCAGATGTCCGTTTGTGTCTTTGCCCTTATGTCCTCTGAGTAGATACTTAGCAATGGTATTGCTGGGTCATATCGCAACTCTATATTCAGCTTTTTGAGGAACCGCCAAACTGCCTTCCACAGTGGTTGCACCATTTAACATTCCCACCAACAGTGGATAAGTGTGCCTCTTTCTCCGCATCCTCTCCAGCACTTGTCATTTTCTGTTTTGTTGATAATAGCCATTCTGGTGGGTGTGAGATGATATCTCATTGTGGTTTTGATTTGCATTTCTCTAATGGCCAGGGACATTGAGCATCTCTTCATGTGCCTTTTGGCCATTTGTATTTCCTCTTCTGAGAAGTGTCTGTTCAAGTCTTTTCCCCATTTTGTAATTGGATTGACTGTCTTTTTGTTGTTGAGTTGAACAATCTCTTTATAAATTCTGGATACTAGACCTTTATCTGATATGTCATTACCAAATATTGTCTCCCATTGTGTAGGCTGTCTTTCTACTTTCTTGATGAAGTTCTTTGATGCACAAAAGTGTTTAATTTTGAGGAGCTCCCATTTATTTCTTTCTTTCTTCAGTGCTCTTGCTTTAGGTGTAAGGTCCATGAAACTGCCTCCAATTATAAGATTCATAAGATATCTCCCTACATTTTCCTCTAACTGTTTTATGGTCTTAGACCTAACGTTTAGATCTTGGATCCATTTTGAGTTAACTTTTGTATAGGGTGTGAGATACGGGTCTTCTTTCATTTTTTTGTATATGGATATCCAGTTCTCTAGGCACCATTTATTGAAGAGACTGTTCTGTCCCAGGTGAGCTGGCTTGACTGCCTTATCAAAGATCAAATGTCCATAGATGAGAGGGTCTATATCTGAGCACTCTATTCGATTCCATTGGTCAATATATGTATCTTTATGCCAGTACCATGCTGTTTTGACCAGTGTGGTTTCATAATATGCCTTAAAGTCAGGCAGCATGAGACCTCCAGCTTCGTTTTTTTTCCTCAAGATACTTTTAGCAATTCGGGGCACCCTGCCCTTCCAGATAAATTTGTTTATTGGTTTTTCTATTTCTGAAAAATAAATTATTGGGATTTTGATTGGTATTGCGTTGAATCTGTAAATCAATTTAGGTAGAATTGACATTTAACTATATTTAGTCTTCCAATCCATGAACACGGTATGCCCTTCCATCTATTTAGGTCTTCTGTGATTTCTTTTACCAGTTTCTTGTAGTTTTCTTTGTATAGGTCTTTTGTCTCTTTAGTTAAATTTATTCCTAAGTATTTTATTCTTTTAGTTGCAATTGTAAATGGGATTCGTTTCTTGATTTCCCCCTCAGATTGTTCATTACTAGTGTATAGAAACACTACAGATTTTTGAATGTTGATCTCGTAAACTGCCACTCTGCTGTACTTGTTTATTAGCTCTAGTAGTTTTGCTGTGGATTTTTCAGGGTTTTCGATGTATAGTATCATATCATCTGCAAACAGTGAGAGTTTTACTTCTTCCTTTCCAATTTTGATGCCTTGCATTTCTTTTTCTTGTCTAATTGCTCTGGTTAGAACTTCCAACACAATGTTGAATACCAGTGGTGATAGTGGACATCCTTGTCTTCTTCCTGATCTTAGGGGGAAAGTTTTCAGTTTTTCTCCATTGAGGACAATTAGCTGTGGGTTTTTCATATATTCCCTTTATCATTTTAAGGAAATTCCCTTGTATTCCTATCCTTTGAAGTGTTTTCAACAGGAAAGGATGTTGAATTTTGTCAAATGCCTTCTCTGCATCAATTGAGATGATCATGTGATTTTTCTGCTTTGATTTGTTGATATGGTGTATTACATTAATTGATTTTCTTATGTTGAACCATCCTTGCATACCTGGGATGAATCTTACTTGGTCATGATGTATAATTCTTTTAATGTATTGCTGAATTCGGTTTGCTAGAATTTTGTTGAGGATTTTTGCATCTATATTCATTAGAGAGATTGGTCTGTAGTTTTCTTTTTTTGTAATATCTTTGCCTGGTTTTGGTATGAGGGTGATGTTGGCTTCATAGAATGAATTAGGTAGCTTTCCCCCCACTTCAATTTCTTTGAAGAGTTTGAGCAGGATTGGTACTAATTCTTTCTGGAATGTTGGTAGAATTCACATGTGAAGCCGTCTGGTCCTGGACTTTTCTTTTTGGGAAACTTTTTAATGACTGATTCAATTTCTTTACTTGTGATTGATTTGTTGATGTCATCTATTTCATCTTGAGTCAAAGTTAGTTGTTCATGCCTTTCTAGGAACTTGTCCATTTCATCTACATTGTTGTATTTATTGGCATAAAGTTGTTCATAGTATCCTGTTATTACCTCTTTTATTTCTGTGGGGTCAGTGGTTATGTCTCCTCTTCCATTTCTGATCTTGTTTATTTGCATCCTCTCTCCTCTTTCTGTCAATCTTGCTAAGGGCCCATCAATCTTATTGATTTTCTCATAGAACCAACTTCTGGTTTTGTTGATTTTCTTGATTGTTTCCCTGTTCTCAATTTCATTTATTTCTGCTCTAATCTTTGTTATTTCTTTCCTTTTGCTTGCTTTGGGGTTAGTTTGCTGTTCTTTCTCCAGTTCTTCCAGGTGGACAGTTAATTCCTGTATTTTTGTCCTTTCTTCTTTTCTGATATAGGCATTTAGGGCAATAAATTTCCCTCTTAGCACTGCCTTTGCTGCATCCCATAAGTTTTGATATGCTGTGTTTTCATTTTCATTTGCCTCGAGATATTTACTGATTTCTCTTGTAATTTCTTCCTTGACCCACTGGTTGTTTAAGAGTGTGTTGTTGAGCCTCCACATATTTGTGAATTTTCTGGTGCTTTGCCTATTATTGATTTCCAACTTCATTCCTTTATGATCTGAGAAAGTGTTTTGTATGATTTCAATCTTTTAAAATTTTTGAGACTTGCTTTGTGACCCAGCATATGGTCTATCTTTGAGAATGATCCATGAGCACTTGAGAAAAAGGTGTATCCTGCTGTTGTGGGGTGTAATGTCCTATAAATGTCTGCTAAGTCTAGCTCATTTATTGTAATATTCAAATTCTCTGTTTCTTTATTGATCCTCTGTCTAGATGTTCTGTCCATTGATGAGAGTGGTGAATTGAAGTCTCCAATTATGGTATATGAGTCTATTTCCCTTTTCAGTGTTTGCAGTGTATTCCTCACGTATTTTGCGGCATTCTGGTTCAGTGTGTAAATATTTATGATTGTTATGTCTTCTTGTTGAATTGTTCCTTTTATTAGTACATAGTATCCTTCTTTGTCTCTTTTAACTGTTTTACATTTGAAGTCTAATTTGTTGGATATTAGTATAGCTACTCCTGCTGTTTCTGGTTGTTATTTGCATGAAATATCTTTTCCCAACCTTTCACTTTCAACCTATGTTTATCTTTGGGTCTAAGATGTGTTTCCTGTAGACAGCATATAGAAGGATCCTGTTTTTTAATCCATTCTGCCAGTCTATGTCTTTTGATTGGGGAGTTCAATCCATTAACATTTAGTGTTATTACTGTTTGAGTAGTACTTTCCTCTATCATTTTGCCTTTTGTATTTTATATGTCATATCTAATTTTCCTTCTTTCTACACTCTTCTCCACACCTCTCTCTTCTGTCTTTTTGTATCTGTCTCTAGTTAATGCCTGAATTTTGCACCAAAGTTTCAAACAAGAAAAAGTAAAAAGGAGCACCTCTTGCATGCCAGCCTAGGCAGGACTTGGCAGAATGCAGCAACTTTGGCACGAAACTGCCTTCACAATGATTCTCAGTATGAAGTGCCTGCAATTTCATGTAACCGTAATGTCTACCTGTGTGTGCGTGACATGTTTCTAGAATTTGTAAAGTTAGATCCAGCAGGTGGGGTCCTGGCTGTGGCACTACATTGGGTTCACAGCACCAGACCATTTGCATTAAGCAACCATATCACTGAAATCTGAGCTACTTCTTCCTTTTTTCTACCCTCTTTCCTACATGCAGCTATGCTAGTTTAAACTGCTTCTTCTACTTCTTAATATTCTTTCTTCTTTTGAAATAAAAAGATGAAATACTTAATTCAAAGGCCGATTGTATTTATTTTACCAGTTTCTAATTTACCAAATGTATATGAATTATGAAAAAAGTTTTGTGTTCTGCTTTCCTTTTTATTTTTCTGACACTCAAATATGCTTGATTGTACCAAACACTTGAGAAACTTTCTGTAACTACCCTTCTGTGTTTTAAATCTGTCACTAAGGAGAAGGCCAGGCAATCTGCTTTCATGTCCCTGAATGCTGCTCTTCACCCCTGTCTTAATGTTGACTGAAAACTCAATGGTGTCTACACTAGAGACAACCAACTACCCAGTTTCCAGAACAGACTTAGAGTAAATGAATATGCTGCGTGCACATGTTCTCCATTTTCCTCTGCTAATACCAAATACCCCACGCTTTTTAATATCAAGTTTATTTTGTTTTGTCATCATAAGTTGTACTGCTGCAAAGTCACTGATACTGTGAACTGTGGAATTTTAGAGAACAGAAGGCCCACGTAGGACTTCATGTTCTTGTTTTGTAACCATCTTATTCCACACTAGACTTCCTTATGGACCAGATCCTTTCAGCCAAGAACATCTGTGCCTCTGTGGTTCATAAGGCATGAGGGACATGCCCCTGGACATCGCTGCGGTGTGAGTGTAAAGGATGGGACCATCCTAAAGGCTTCACTTTAATTTGTGCAAAACGTCTTTGTTTTAATGCTCTGAAGTTAGGGAAGTAAAAAGAAAGTTCCAGCTCCTTGCACAGACTGAACCAGGGCAACCTGAATTGCGTTCTTTTTCCAGTAACTTTATTTCTAAATAGGTAGAAAGCCTTTCTTTGCCTCCTCCCCTTTTCAAATATCCCAGAAGTACCCTGAGGTTCATAATAAAATGCTGGTTGGAGAATGCACTTTGAAATCACGATCTTGGGCTTCCCCAGCCTTCTGCATCCTTTGATGGTCTTCACGCCAGGCTAAATCCCATTATGGCAAAGAGGTTATACTCCAAGAGACTAATAGCAAAGATTTATGAGGCCTGACAAGTCCAAGTGAGATTCGTTTTGGAGCTTATTTTCATGAGGTTTGAAATCTTAAGATGCTGCTTTAATAACTGTGGGACAGGAGAGCAACGAGGGAAAGGTGGCCGTGGGCGGGAGCGCTTTCCCCCAGCGCAGGCAGGTGCCCAGGGCCTGGGCCCGGGACAGGGTTCCAGCGATTCCGTCTTCTCGGCTGAGGGGGAAGCACGCGGCTTCTCCGGGCCCATCCCGGCTCCAGCAGTCAGTGGTCTCATTGTGCCGAGGGCCGGCCGGTTGGGCGGGCGGTGCCATTCCCTCGTGTGACCTGCCCTCACAGCCACCTCCTCCGGGCACAGGTCACACGGGCAAAGAGCAAAGGCTCCTCTCTGTGAGCCAGGCCTCTTCATCGTCACTTCTTGGCTGTCGCAGCGAAGGCCCTCAGCCGAGGAGTAAATTAAGCTTAGTGTTGAACTGATTTTAAGATTTGTAGAGCCACTCTGTGGGCAAAGGAGGCCTTAAAGGTTAAAATAAAAAAGTCACCTGGGATATGACAGTGGTTTCTGTCATATGATTATAGCTATAAACCATCAACCCTTTACCCCGAAACAAAAATAAGTCAGCTGAGAAGCGGAACCGTGATGCACAGAGTTGTGCCTTTCCTGCCACCACTGCCATGACCGGGTGGAGTGGCTGGGGCCTTGCAGGTGGGGCTGTCGGACCCGCCTGGGAAAGGCTGGGAGGCTGGACTCCCTCCCGCTCTTCTCCTGGCACTTCCCACATACATGGACAGTTCCCAGGTGTGACTAACTACACACACGCACTCACACAGCACCCAGAGCAAGATACAGGGCATTGAGGGGATTCCAGGAGCCCCTACGTCCCCTTCCAATGACTGTCCACCCTCACAACTTCCATCACCAGTTTTGCCGATGCTTGTGCTTTATATAAATGCAATCATTTTCTTTTGTGTTTGACTTCTTTCACTCAGTACTGTATGTGAGGTTTGTCCCTAATGCATGTCGTGTGAATTGTCCATTCTTGTTTTTATACAGTAGTCTCCAGTCTGGAGCGATCACAAATAGTACTGCAATGAATATCACAGCATGTGTCTTTGGAGAACATATGGATGCATTTCTCTGGTGTACAGGGCCAGGAAAGAACTCTGGGTCACGGCCAGTTCCTCTGTTCAGCTTCCGTGGATACTGACCCACTTTGAAATACACTCCTAACAGCTGTGGAGAGCCATTTCTGGACGTGACACACATGTAAGCTTGTGTGTTTCCATTCCATTGTCACTCACTTGTGTGCATGACCTAGCATCAACACAGGAAACACCCAATGAAAGAACCAAACTGGCCTCAGAAGCTGACTTGAATCTGATCTTGTTTCCCTGCAACATGGAAGTAAGGCACTTCTAACACAACTTCCTCTCCCTATTACTCATCATGAACGTTCCTCAAGTCTAAATTTGTTGCGAGCAATCTGCTTAGAAGATGTTTTTTCTTAGCTAATCTGAGTGTATACTCAATGAAATTAATTTTGAGTTGATTTTAAATTGCCACCTAACAGTACAGATTCATGGAACAGTTGTTCTTATCTGCAGATGATAAAGGGTAGGAAGCTAGGATCCACTTCCAGGAAAGGGCAAGGAGGCACATACCCAGGACCCAAGGAAGCAGCCTGCCTTTGTTTTTTGTTTTCACAAAAAGATGTTACCTGCTAGAAAAGTAAAAGTGGTCTCATTATAGCAGAATTTGCTTGATTTGAGGAGATGATTCCACTCTCTGTTTGGCAATCCAAGAGTTAAGGGGAAGAAGTGAATAAACCTTCAGTGTTAAATGCCAACATATATTTTTTAAATTGAGAACTATTCAAAATTCCAAAACTCCTTTCATCTCTTAAATTTTCACAAAAGGGAAAGATTTTTTCATCTTGGTATTATCCCATATGACAGATTCTCTTGATAATATTGAGACATTTTGGTCAATAAGGGTACAGAAGGTTTGAATTTGGGTAGCAGATGGAACAAGAAGTGGGATTTTTTTTTCCCCTAGCACGTCTCTTGTTCTTGTCACTAAATGGCCTGGTGTCTCAGAGATGGCCTGCTTGCATCTTGGAGATATGAACAAAGGATAAAAATAGCTACTCCGAATGTCTTCAAGTTAGCAAAAGGCAAGAAAAGTTGGAATTCTAGAGTTGAGAGCTGCTGTCTGGAATCTTTGTGGAATTATGAAGGATGGATATTGAGCAGAAGGGATGGGGTTGGGACTAAAATGTCCTATGGCATGATTATAAAGAGAAGTATGCCAAAGCACTGAGGATCCCATAACCGTTAGAATTGAGAATTTAGAGGAACCATGAAAATCCCCTTGTCCAGCCCTACCAGATGTTGGCAGCTCCCAGGGGCAGCTCGGCCTGAGCAGGGCCCTGCCCCCTGGCGAGTGGCTGTATCCAACTGCCTCTAGGAAGCTGTAAGTGTGTATATGGAATGTATATGGAAATTCAACCAAGAGCCAGGTTCAATTAATTTGTAAATAATATGAATGAGCTTGAAAAGATCATCTTTCCACAATACACCCCATCACAAATGCACATGAGCCTCAACACCCAAATAAAAAAGAAATAATACAAGTCACAAGGCCAAATTCTGAATGAGGCAGACACCCGATGCTTTTCCTTTCGCTTAAATTGTAAAGAGGTAAAAGAGAAGGACGCATTTATTAATTGCCTCTAAAATTGGGCCCTGCCCTTAAATCTGTGTGTGTGTACATTGGGGTAGCAGGGGAGGAGATGGGTGAGATATTTTGGCTTAACGTAGTTTACAAAAGAAAAATTACAGTATAAGTGTAACAAGTTATATGTCATGACATAGAAACAGATGAAGAACTGACATGTGCTTCCTGCAGGCAACAGAGAAGCCTGACTCTGGAATGCAGATGAACTGGACTTAATGCGTAGGTCATCAGACAGCAAAGGGGCAAGGGCATTTCTGGCAGGGCTTGGAGGTGGGAGGGGGCATGGGCAGGTCTGGAACAGCCCCATAAACTGGCAAGAGCTGGAAGCAGGAGCCCCGGGATTGAGACGTGACAGGAGCTGGACTCAGAGGGAGGAAAGAACTGGGGATGTGGTATGCTTTCCTCTGAAATCCCAGCACATCTATATCAGACTACATGATTTTAAGAGTTCAGAGGGCCTAATATGAGAGAGAGAGAGGGAGGGAGGGAAGAGAAGAGGGATTGTTTGGCTCTGATCTTTAAAAAAAAAGAAGGAAAAGGACTTCTTAAGGGTTAAGGTCTCTGCATGAGACTTGCAGAAGATATAAAAATGTGTGCTACGGTCTGTTTGCAAGAAACCATGGTGGTATCTGGTTAACATTCTCCCCACATCCAGGCCTTTTGTGGAAAATAGAACATAACCATTTAAAAAAATCTTCTATTCAAGTTGTTTTAGTGTTCAGAGTGGAATGGGAAACAGCGGCCCTGTAGGAAACCCGGTGGCTCATTCAAGGGAAGATGGGGTGCAGCTGCCTGGTCAGTGGCTGCAGGAAGCAACCCACCAAGGCAACATCAACCCTGTGGGAGACATGAAGCTGGGCTGTTGGGTCTGGGGTGGCCTGGCTCATCTGAATGGAGGCAATGACACACCCAGCTCCAGGCTGCTTCAGTAGCAGGTTTACTGGCCACATGACAAGGTCTGCTCATCCCACAGCTGTCATGCTGCCTGGGTGCCCTCCCCCTGCCACACCGAGGGGGTCCATGCACCGGCCCAGGACAAGCTTTCTCCCGAGGCCCTGTGACTTCCCTCAGGCCTCTGGCTGCAGGCAGGGCACCCACGCCCTGCATCTGGAGACAGCATGGAGGCTCCTTATGAGGCTCTGACCAACGATCCCCCATGTCCGAGGACTACACCACCTTTCCGAGGCCTCGCTGCCCACAGGGAAGAAGTGGACAGAACAAGGTCGGCAACTAGAGTAAGCTCAGGGAACCTGGAATTTAGCAGCCAGACCCGCGCATGGCACAGCTCTGTGCTCACTTCGGTTTCCGTGCCAGAAATAGGAACGTGTGGACACCACATTGGAGTTTTAATGCAAGAACTGATGAGCTGCCTCTGTGGTTTGCGTGTGTAAAAGCCCAGCCTCAGGTAAGGCACCTAGGGGGATCTGGGGACCGTTTCTGCAGCATGTAAAGAGGGTAGGAATTGAAATTAGTCGTTCCTCTCCTACCACCAAGTGATGGTTTATTAAAAAGACCTGCCTGGTGTGCCACACTGCACTGACAAAGGAGCTATAGTTAACTAGAGAAGCAGCTGAACTATTTTCCATTAGTGCTAAGTTCCACCCACACTTAGAGTGAAATTTAGTAAATTTTGGATTGACTCTAGATTCCTAGACACCAAATATTAAAACTCCCATGGGCTTTAAATAGATTCTAAGCCAGCATTTTCCATGCTGCCATCCTGCTCTGGGTTCCCTCCTTTCTCTTCGCTGCTTCTTCTCCACCTCCTTTTCAGAGCCCTTATCCTATTTGTTGGTGCTTGTGGATGTTTTGTTTTGTGTCCCCTTCTCCATGGCCCTGGGAAAGCCCATCCTCTAATATGTCTCCACAGCCATTTTTCCTGTCAACAGACCAATGACAGCAGCCCCTTTTCTCTCCTGAGCACTGGCCCCTGTATCTACTTCCTGGACAAGACTCCAGGATAGCTCTCTGGCATTTCAAATTCAAGGTCAACCAAGCCCTCTCCAAGCTGATCCTCAGGTGGATCTTTGGCTCACCTCATCTTCTAACTTGGGCTTACCTCATCTACTAACAAATGAGTGCATCCTGTGAACTCTACCTCCTACATGCCCCTCATGGAACTCCACTTTTATTGGTGCCTGCTGCCAGGTCCTGGTCCATCTCCCGTGGGACGTCTAAAAGGACCTCCATTCCCCTTTATCCGTTTTTTATCCTGCATACGGCCCAGAGCTAAGCCAGAAAGATTCTTGTTAAATGCATTTCCTTTCCTTTCTTAAGACTCTGTTTTACTCAAAATGAAGTCTGAAACCCTTAGCAAGCTCTTTAAAGGTCATAGGACCTAGGATGGGAGGCAGGAAGGGAAAGCTAGCAATGTGGCAGAAACCATTTCTTGCCTACACAAAAACCTTTTCCCCTTCCTTCTTCCCTGCTGACATAACCCCACTTTATTCAGATCTCAGTCAGGTTCCCTTGATCTTAGGAATGTAGGTCCAGACTTGATTTAAGTGGAATCTGTTGGCCTTCTCTGGAAAATGAGGTATAAGGAGACCTCTTCTGGAAACTCCTGAGAAAGTCTTTTTTTTTTTTCTTGGTGAAGAGGAAGGCATATAAGAAGAGCTTTATCCTGCTTTGTCTTCCACTTTTCTTCTTTGAATGTGATGTGAGTATATGATGCTTGGAGAGGCTGCAACCATCTTGTAGCCATGAGGGGAAGGTCAAGAAAATCTCAGAGACACCAGACCTAATGTTTCTGAACCACCAAACAAATATTAGCAACCTCCTACCTCTATACATTTTTATTTAAGGAAAACAAACCACCATTTATTTCAGCTATTGCTAGTCAGAGTTTCTGTTACTTGCAGCTGAAAGTATTCCTAACAGATCCAAGTAAAGTGCTGTGGGGTGCAGAGGAAGTAGTTAATTATGCTATAAAGGGATCAGGAAGACTTCATGTAGGAGGTGCTTCTGAAATACTCTCACCCTGGACTGCCCTTCACCCATTCATCCTCCAAGGTTGAAGTTGGCTTGTGTGTCAGCCCTCAGGCTCCTGTGGTCAGGACCCCAACCCATTCATGGACCATCCCAGGACCAAGCAACCCAGACTGGTTAAATTAGAGGGAATTGGGAAACAACAAACACAGTAGAGAAGCAGATATTTGGTGACCACAGAAACGAATTTTACTTCTTCCCTTTGCTAATGAAATCGAGACAAAACATCTGTGTTGCAGCATATGGAAAGTAGGAATGAAACCCGGGGTCTGCATGTGATATGGCATAAAGTAGAGAAAAAGTCCTATTTCCAAACTGAGGGCCGTTTTTCTTTTTAACACATCTAGGTTTGGGATCCAGAAGTGTGCAATGGGTTCAAGATGGCAGCTTAGTGAGGACTTCATGTTTATCCATTCATTGGTTGATGGACAGCATTTGGGTTGCTTCTGCCTTTTGGTAATTGTGAAGAATACTCCAATGAACATCAATATGCAGATATTTGTATGAGTCCCTGCTTTCACCAGAAGTGGTATTTCTGGGTCATATTGTAATTCTATACTTAACTTTCTGAGGAACCACCAAACAGAGGTGGCACCATTTTACATTCCCATCAACAATGAATGAGTGTTCCTATTTCTCCACATCCTCTCTAATACTTGTAATAGCAACCATTCTAATGGGTGTGAAATGGTATCTCACTGTGATTCTGATTTTGATTTGCCTCAGGGATAACGACAGTGAGGATCTTTTCATGTGTTTTATTGCCATTTAAATATTTTCTTTGGAGAAATATCTATTTCAGTCTTTTGTCCATTTTTAAATTGGGTTGTTTGTCTCTTTGTTATTTAGTTGTAAGATTTCTTTATATATTCTGGATATTAAACCCTTATCAGATATGTGGTTTCCAAACATGTTCTCCCATTCTGTAGGTTGTCTTTTTACTTTCATGATGAAATCTTTGATCAAAATTAAAACCATTTAATTTAAAATGAAGTCCCATTTTTTATTTTTTGTTTTGTTGTTCATATTTTTGTTATAAAGTCTAAGAAACCATTGCCTATCCCAACTTCCTGAAGATATTTCCCTATTTTCTTCTAGGAGTTTTACAGTCTGGTTCTTATATTTGAATAGTTGATCCATTTCGAGCTAATTTTTGTATATGGTGTGAGGTAGGGGTTCTCCTTCATTCTTTTGCAAATGTTCCAGTTTTCCCAGCACCATTTGTTGAAGAGACTATTCTTTCGCCATTGAGTGGACTTTTAATCGAAAGTCAATTGGCCAAGGGATGTAAGTCTCCCTGGCAACATGGAACATGACTCTCAGGGATGAGCCTGGCCCTGGCCCTGTGGATTCGACAATGCCTGCCTGACCAAAAGAGGGAAAGGAAATGTATCAAAATAAAGTATCAGTGGCTGAGAGAGTTCAAATAGAATCAAGAGGCTACTCTGGAGGTTACTCCTATGTAAGTTTCAGCTAGATATTGCTAATTGCTATGGTATACCAAGCCCCAACCAATATTATTCCTGTATACCCTGAAGAATACCTAGGGCTCTAATTGAGACTCTATAAAAGTTTCACTCATTGAATTTATTTTTCAGAAACTTAAAACCTGCAGATGGTTCCCAGGCCAGAAAAGCCCTAAAACCCAGAGGTTCCAGTCTCCAAGAGCATCAACCAGTTGCATCTCCCTACCCTATAATGTCTCTGTTCAACATGAAGAAGTTAGAATGGTCATTGCCCAAATATCCCTAAAGATTGGGAGAAGGTTCAAAGGAGAAGGAGGAGTTGTAACAGAGAAAATAGGATTTAATAAATGAGTATGACTACTGAATCATTATATTGATATTTCTTTTCAGTTTCTAGTGTCTTAGAGCAGCTAGAAGGAAATACTTGAAATTGTGGAATTGTAACCCATACAATACATTGAAATTTGTTAAATTTATAACTACTTGTTAAAATGTACTTTGAAGTGTATTGCTTTTTTGTATATACAGTTATATTTCACAATAAAAAATGTTAACAAAAAATCAATTGGCCATAGATATGAGCTCTCAATTTGATTCCATTGGTCTGTATGTCTGCTTTGTGCCAGTATTATGCTCTTTTGATTACTTTGTAATAAGTTTTAAAATCATGAAGCATGAGTCCTCCACTTTGTTTTCTTTTATTTTCAAGATAGTTTGGGCTATTCAGGGCCCCTTACCCTTTCCTATAAATTTGATGGCTGGCTTTTCCTGTTCTTAAAAAAAGACTGTTGGGATTTTCATTGGAATTGCCATACATCTATAAATCACTTTGGATAAAACTGACATCTTAAAAATGTTTAGTCTTGGGAGGGTCACAGTGGCTCAGCAGGCAGAGCTCTTGCCTGCGATGCCAGAGACCTGGGTTCTATTCTGGGTGCCTGCACATGCAAAAAAATTAAAAATAAATAAATAAATAAAAATATTTAGTCTTTAATCCACAAATATAGCATGTCTTTCCATTTATTTCAGTCTTCTTTGATTTATTTAGCAATGTTTTGTAGTTCTCTATGTATATTTTTTATATCCTTCGTTTGGTTCTTTTAGTTGCTATTATGTATGGATTTTTTTTCTTCATTTCCTCTTCAGATTATTCATTCATAGTGTATAGAAACATTACTAATTTCACGGTGTTGAACTTGTAGCCCACCAATTTGCTGAATTCATCTATTAGCTCTAGTAGTCTTGTTGTCGATTCTTTGGAATTTTCTCATGTAGGATCACTTTATCTGCAAATAGAAATTGTCTTACTTCTTTCTTTCCACTTTGTATGCCTTTTATTTCTTTTTCTTCCCTAACTGCTCTGGCTAGAAATTCTAGTTCAGTGTTGAATACCAGTGGTGACAATGGGCATTCTTGTCTTGTTCCTAACAAGGGAAGTTTTCAGTTTTCCACCATTGAGGATAATGTTAGCAGTGGATTTTTCATGTCCTTTGTCATGTTGAGGAAGTTTTCTTCTATTCCTTGCTTGCTCAATGTTTTCATCATGAAGAGGTGCTGAATCTTGTCAAATGTGCCAATAGAGATGATCATGTGATTTTTTTCTCATTTCTATTAATGTGGTATATTACATTGATTGATTTTCTCATGTTGAACCACCTCTGCATACCTGGGATAAATCCCAGTGATTATGGTATATAATTTTTTTAATGTGCTGTTGGATTTAGTTTGCTAGTATTTTTTTTGGGTGTGTGTGTATGCTGTGTGGTGGGGGTCGCATTTCATTCTTTTTCCACGTGAATATCCTATTACTGCAACACAATTTGTTGAATTTTTTTTTGCAGGGGGGCGTTCATGGGCTGGGAATCTAACCTGGGTCTCCTGCATGGCAGGTGAGAATTCTACCACTGAATTACCCTCACACCCCTCAGTTTGCTAGTATTTTATAGAGGATTTTTGCAGCTATATTCATAAGAGATATTGGTCTATAATATTCTTTCCTTGTGGTATCTTTATCTGCCTTTGGTATTAGGATGATGTTGACTTCATAGAATGAGTTAGGGAGTGTTCTCTCCTCTTCAAATGTTTTAAAAGAGCAGGATTGGTATTAATTATTTTTGGAATATTTGGTAAAAATTAATTCCAATGAAGCCATCTTGTCCTGGGCTTTTTTTTTTCTGGGAGGGTTTTTCATTACTAGTTCAGTCTCTTTATTTGAAATGGTCTGTTGAGGTCTTGTATTTCTTCCTCAGTTACTGTAAGTGACTCCCCCCACTCCACATATTGTATGATTTAGGTTAATCCTTTGCCCCAGGCCACTTTGACTTAATTGTTTCTTACACTGCATCAAGGGCAGGGACCTCTTTGTTTCTCTAAGTGTTTGCTCCAGGGCGCTATTTCCTGTGTCTGGGCCTTCAAATCTGCTGTTGGCTTACTGCAGTGTGCAATCATTTGTGTGCTCAGAAGGAAGCCTACTGTGATAAGAGGTGGGGTGAGGACCTAAGGGGCTCCCCAGAGTTTTGGCATCTTTCTGGGAGGGGTGCAGAAGTGTGCAGGGGTAGCAGCTGCAGCATTCCCTGCTGCACCAAGAAATACCATCTCACAGCTATTGTTAGAGGGATGGGTTGGGGATGGGGGTGGGAGTCAAGAGGACAGACAATCCCTCTGGCTTAGAGTTTCCAGACTTCACAAATAGAAATATAGGATGCTTTAGCTAGATTTAAATTTCAGATAAATAGCAAATAATTGTTTAGTATAAATATTTCTCAATCATTATATGGGGCATACTTATACTAAACAATTATTAATTATCTGATATTCAAATTTAGCTGGGCATCCTGTATTTATCCAGCAACCCTCCACTAGCTGCCTGCAAAGGGGTGGAGGAGGAACATTTTAGGAAGGGGGCTGTGATGTAACATGTTGCCTTGACTTCTCCACATCCCTAAATCAGTGGATTTCAGGAGAGATACCCTAACCTTTAGCTAATTGTAAAACAAACAGCAGGATAAGGGCTGCACCCTTGAATACAGGGAAAACCACACTAGTGATAAAAATTGCTTGGCATTGTATTTTTTTTCAGTTCATAAAAGAACTTTTTAATATTTGTACAGTTAATCACGGACATTGTCTATCACAAGACTCACTGTGTTATACATTCCCATTTTTTTTTTTTTTGTTTTGTATGCTGCTTGGTGGGGTCATAGTTCACTATTTTTCATTGTGAGTATCCCGTTATTGCAACACCATTTGTTGAATTTTTGTTTGCTTGTTTGTTGGTTTTGCTTGTTTGTTTTTTGGGGAAGTGCATGGATCTTCATTTTTAACCTCCAGCTTTCCTGCCAGGGACATATACTGACATTATATTTTAACACAGATTTCTGGGTCTTCTTCTGCAGAGCTGGATTCAGTGGGGAGGGATGGGGCCAGGAATATGAAGTTTGGGGCAAGTTTGGAAAAGAGTGACATTAGTTTGTTTGTCATTCCTACAGCCAGCAAATAAGCATCGAGTTGAGGGAGATGCTTAGAGCCTACTCTTATTGGGCTCACATTCCGGTGGGAGGGACAAATAGACTCACCAATAAACAACTATGTGTAGTATGTGATGTGAAGAAATCAGGCAAAGGAGAGCATGGGGGTAGCGGGGTGGGCTGCCTCCTTTGAGGGGTTAGGAAAAACCTCTCTGAAGAGTACATTTGGCCAGAGATCTGAGTGGGATCAAGGAGCACACGGGGATTTGGGTTGAATGACGGAGGCAGAGGAAACAGCAAGGTCACGACTGGGGAACCTCCAACTGGTTTCCCATGTGATATAGTTTTGAGTAGGAGTTTGGGTTCTACCTCAGGATAATCTAATCCAGTAGGCTGGGGGGCAGGCACAGGATTTACTTTTTTTTTGAGGAGAAAAGAATTTATTAATGATCTTGCAAGAACAGGCATGCAGCCAAAAATGGTGGCTGGCGCCCTGTGCAACCAAAAGCAGCAGTATTTATTCCTTAAGCCTAGCATGCAGGCTCCTCCCCTTTTTCTCCACTGATTGGATACTGGATAGTGTAATTAATTCAAATTTCCCATCAAAGTTTCCTGCTTTTGATTACACTTTACTTTTCAGTGTTTGTGGCTGTTACCTATTTAAAGTTGTTTCTACCTATTTGACACCAATTCTAGACCTTTAAACAAAGTCTGCTGAGAACTCTGTCTTTGAGTCTTTCTTACTCCCAGTCTCTCTTGTCCTTCCCCCATAAAATCTAGGGGGGTAAACTCACTGATCCTGGTAGTCAGGGTGGAAAAGCTCTTCAGGGCTTCCCTGGTACAAATGCCTCTCTTGACTGATGAGAACACTGAGTTCCTGAGGGTCTCTAAGGACCAGGTCCAAAGGGTTGGTTCTTTGTGTCAGAGTGAAGTGCCCAATCTTCAGTTGAGGCTGTTGCTAAAAGGATCTGAGGAGCAGAGTTGAGGTTTAGAAGAAGCCCCCAGTGACTGTCCCTGTTCTTTTTGGGGTACCTTATCATGACTTCCTGCTTGGTGGTAGGAGTTCTGCTGACCTTCCAAGCCATGTTGCTCTGGGACCTGCAGGGCCATCCATCTCACCAAGTCCCATCTTTTTCCATCCAACTCGTAGTCTCCTTAACATATGGGATGTACTTGCAGGTCAATATTGAGCCCCTCATTCTAGAAGTCAAGTTAGTTTCTTCTTGTTTGAAAAAGCAAGCATGAAAGAGTAAGAATATTTAGCTATTGTATTAGTTTTCTAGCTGCTAAAGCAAATACCACATAATGGGTTGACTTAATGGGAATTTATTGGCTAACAGTTTCAGAAGCCAGAAGGCTTACTTCCACCCAGGGTTGGAATCTTCTGGGTGGTCAGGTTTCTTGGCTTTTCAGTTGCATGGCAATGTATTCTTTCTCTTCTGATTCTGTTGGCCTCTGGCTTCTAGTCTTATGTGGCTTCTCCATGTCCAATTTCCTTAGCTTGTAAGGATGTCGGCTACATTGGATTAAAGCCCACCCTCAGTCAATAACATCTTCAAAGGTCCTATTTACAAATAGGTTCAAAGGGAGCCTCACCACTAGGATCCTCATGGGGGGGTCCTCACTGCCCTCTTCCTCACCCTCTATGATATGCAGCCCTTAAGAGCTCACCACTCAGGGCCCACATGCCACAGCATTTTCTCCATTCCTCAGCCCTCCGCCTCTGCCACACCATCCTCTTTGGCCCTTGCAGTCTCCAGCCAGACACTCAAGTGCCTCAAGGCTGCTTCCTAATCAATCTCCGGGCCATCTTCTGCCTGTTCGTGCTGTCCAGCTACCCAGCCAACCTGGCTACTGTCATGATCTGACAAGATCTGAAGGTCTTGTCCATGAAGGACAAGACCTTCAGGAGCTGTCGGGATCTACCATCCCAAGGTGGGTGCACCTGGGGCTGCAGGACAGACTCTCCATCTCCCTCCCAAGAAACCCTGCCCTAGGCAATCATCCCAGCCCACAAACACTGATTGAGAACCTAGTGCGTTCCGGGCCAACAGAAATCAAGATCAATGAGCAAAATGGGTGGTGGTGATGCACATGGGAGAGACAGAAAACAATGTGGGGAGGGGTCAGCACTGGGGGCGGGGGAGCATGGAGTAGTGCAGGTGGGGAGGGGGTGCATAGGTGAGGAAGGGGAGGATGAATGGGGTGGGGCAACGAGGTGGGGGAAGAAGAGAGCAATGAGCACCTGTGAACCCATCACCTAGCTCCAGGATCAGCTCCAGGTCAGGTTCTGCTGCCTCTGGACACTAGGGAGTATCTGGTGACATTTGTGGTTGCCATGACTTGGGGAGGGGGATGCTGCTGGCACCAAGTTGGAGGAGACCAGGGAGAATGCTCAGCACTGCCAAGTGTCCAGGATGCCAGGGCGTCAGCCATGCACAGGGTGGGGAGACCCTGGGTGGGAAGTTTCCTGAGCTTCTGCATCTGCAGCATGTAGGGTGGGGAGCCTTTTTTGGGGATCAGAATTGAATCCCCATACTTGCCCTTGTAGTAACTGCCCTAGAACACTCCTTATCCTTCCCCTCTCCCAGCTCCTAACCCTTTCTGAGGAGCCTTGCTCTTCACCCCCTAGTGGCCCCTGAGAGCCACCTGGAGAGCTGAGGACACCTGTGTTCCAGGTCAGCCAGGCTGACTTGACTGGACTCTCCTTCCTGGCAGAGGCCACCAGGAGAGCAAGTTTCTCTGTGGCCTTGGCCTTGTCACTAACCCCCACCTTGCACACACTGAAGGATGGACTTCCAGCCACAGACTGCCCCTGCGGACTGGCAAGCTGAGCTGGAAGCAAGTGCTTGCTATCTGTGCTTCCCTCCCCTCGTCCAGAGAGAACTGAGACAATAAATGGTCTCAATTATGGAAGTTACAGAGTGGGTGACCACAGGCTCTGCAAATGGGTGATGGCCCCTGGGACAGGGACACAGTGTCCTCAGCTTCACCCTTCTCTTCTGCAGGTCTCCATAGTGTCAGGACTTGAACAACTTGGGCACAATACTTGATTTAAAGGCCTTGCATATAATGGGTCCTTATCTGGTATCTGTGGACTGACAGCAGCTGCAAACCCTGACAATCTGTCTTTACCACATCAACTGGGCAATGACCATCACCCCTGAATGACCATGAGTGAAAAACATTCTGAGGACCTGGGGCCCCCCAGGTCTCAGCAGCTGCAGAGACCCCATACTGGTCACTTACACTTGCTGGAAGTTGAGGTGAAGTTGAAGATGCTGTGTAAACTTTAACATGCACAGATGCTCCCAAATAATCCATTTGCCACCTTCTTGCATGTTCTCTCTGGTGATTGGTATCTACCTATTTGGAAGTAACTTGTCAAAGGCAGAAGACACATTTGCAGTGTCCAACCAGTTCATGATGACCCCCATTTCTCTGGAGGCAACACGATAGAGGGATTGAGAGAATCCTGGCTCTCTGTGTGCAGGCTGTGTGTGTCATTTCTGGGAATCCCTCCCCACTCCATGGGCTCAACAGGAATCCCAAGGCCTTCAGGGGCAGGTACACAGGAAAGAGGCTGGGTCTTAGTTCTGACCACAGCTCTGTCTCCTCCAGGGCTCAGAGATGTCTCCACAGGATCTTCTTGTGGAAAAGTTTACATATTTAATCCTTGAGGTAGGTACTGAGTGACTGCCAGGTGTGCACAGGTCCCCCCTCCTCTGCTGTTCATGGACTTGACCAGGGCCCATGCGATGTCTTCGTGGGCAGACTGGCCACCCCAGGGGGAAGTAGGGCTTATCTGCTAGAGGAAGCACAAGCTGTATCCTCCCTCCGTGCCTGGCCTCTGGCAACCCAAGTGGATTCCCCTGCATCCTAATCATGTTAATAAAAGCCTCCATAGTTGTTTTTGTTTCTTTTCTGCGCAGCCCTAGAAAACACAAAGAATCATCATATCCCTTGTTCTGGTTCCAGAGACCCTTGTTGAGGAACACAAAGTCTTGCCTATCTTTCCAGAGTGGGGGAAGGGAATATTCCTCTCATTTTGTTCCTCTCAGTTAATTTCACAGCCTTCTGACACACATGTAACCACAGATATCTTAAAGGAGGCAGCATGGCTCAGGGAAGAGACCTACATGAGGCCCATGCCTTGGTCAGTCCCAGCCTCAACTATGGGCCCCAACCCCCTGCAGTCCTGCCTGCATCTCTGCCCCCACACTGAGATAGGAGTGTTACCAAGCAAGGGCTCACTGCCTGATACACACTGAAGTCAATGCTATGACATGAGGATTTTGAGAAGTAAAGGCCTTTATTGCAAGGTTGGTCAGCAAGGAGACAGGAGCAAAGCTCAAATCTGTCTCTTACTCTGTGTGGTTGGGTGAGATTTATCTGGGATTAGGAGAAGTGAGGGAGTTTCAAAGAACAGGTACTAAACTTAAGCATATGGGGCATGTGTAGAAGTTCTACATAGGAAGTCATATGTCACATGACAACTTCAATGCCTACTGATGGAGAAATAGAGCTGCACTGACTGTGCCCATCCTGTTTTTAATAGGGGTAAATTAGCAGAAGGGGGCAGTATGTTATGACAATTTCTTGTGTCCATGGCAGTGTAACATACACTAGTCTAGCCAGTCCTGGGCAGCCAGGGCCATAGATGAGTGCTGCATGCCCAATGAGTTCCATTTGGAGCTGCTCAATAAATGACTTGACCAAACAGTCCCAAACCAGTCACTTTTTTTGCAAAAGAATAGTTGGTGATACTGTTCAGAGAGCAGCTAGCCCATTTTCCTAGTACTGTAAGGATCCTGCTGCCTGGAATGATTCTCTTGTTCCCTTATGAAGGAGGGGCCTTTTGGCTCTGGTGGCCATACCCAGGGTCCCACCATACCATACTGTTCCAGAATTGCATCTGTTTTTTTTTCCCCCAAACAGTTAAGTTTTTATCCTTAGGTGATTGTTTAGTCTGTTTATGGCAATTTTGACAGTCATGCTATAGGAAAAACTGACCATATGTCCAGGGGCATTCACACCAATGGGCCAATCATTTCGGACAGCATTAGTTGTATCTACAGAGTTAAGGGTCATCAGTTGTCTTTGTTCTTCTTTAATTAAATTCCTTAAAGATATTCAGTTTTCTCCCCAAGGGGTGAGATCCGCCAGGGTAGACCGGAAGCACTGGAAAGTGGGAGCTGACCACATATACGGTAATTAGAGTGATTTGTAGCAATGACATAGGAGTGTGCCCATTGAAGGAAAACATTACCATCAGAAGCCCAGGTTTGAGTGGGGCCAATATAGTTATATGAGAGGACAGTGAAAAGCAAAAGGAGAGGAGGCATAGCAATAGTAGTATCTGCTGAACAGGGGTGATCTGCTGTCCGTGAAAGCAATTACCCATTTGGTCTGGGTAGATAAGGTTGAGGGTGTCTTCTTGTTTCTGAGGAACTAATTTAACTTGAGAGTGATGGATCCATGGCCTTACTCCCTGCAGTTTAACAGAAAAATGGGTGATTAGTAAAACTTCCTAAAGCCCGTTCCACTAGGGCCTTATTTGGTCTTCCACACACTGATTTTTTTCCACGTTGCAAGAAGTACCCGGTCTCCCACATTTATACAACGAAGAGGTACATCTGTGAGAAACAGAAGATGACTTGAAATATACTGATTAATAGCAGATAAAGTAGCAATTAAGGATTGTGACACCTTATAGTATCTAATTCTTTAACAATATGACTGTTTGTTAAACCACAGTAAATTTCAGTCTTAAGAAAAGGTCTCCTATGTACCATTTCACAAGGACTCAGTTGCAATTGGCAATGCTTTGTCCCAAGTTGGGTTAATTTCTTGGCCAACCTTTGCCAAGATCTTCTTTCCAATAGACTGTGGTCTTCAGGAAGCATGATGCTTCCAGTGTATTCCTAGGGCTCTAGTAACTCCTTGAGTTATTTTAGCTATGAAGGCTCCTCCATTATCACTCTGCATTAAATAGGGCAGTTCAATTCAGGGAATCCTTTGATGGAAGGTGGAGGGCCCATCTTTAGATTATTTTTGACACAGGTTAAGCAATTTTTAACCACATTCTAAATTATTCTTTATGTATTTGGGCCAACTATAATTTTCATAGCCATTGGTATATGGCATCTCTACCATAATGAGTTTGTTATGGTAAACCTGTTAAATGTCCAGGTATTAAGACAATCTCTTATTAATTTTAAACACATTCTGTAGGGTTATTTTCCCTGGGACTCTGGAATCTATATAGAAATCCCATTCACTAGTTCTAGTTAATTCTACTGAATACAGGAGCTTAAATGAATTAAGATCTATGTCAAGTATTAGGATGGAAAAGATGTTATTGTTGAGCTCTTGTGTATTAGCAGCCTGTTTAGCAATCCAATCAGAGAAATTATTTCCTTTGACTACTAGGTTATCAGTTTCTGATGCCCTGGACAATGGACAATGGCAATTTCCAGTGGCAACATAATGGCCTCTAACCGTGCGAATATAAATACTGCATGTTTAACTTCGTTTTTCCCTGGAGAAGGCATACTTAGCATCAGGGTAAATGGTGACCCTCTTTCCATTTTCTAGGTACAGGGCCCGAAGTTCTGCTCCTTGGGTGGATGTACATGGAGGAAATGTGTTTGTCTCCAGGATCTCATGGAGGGTTATTACAGCATACTCAGCTCTTTGGAGTCCTTAGTCCATGAAGCTACTTCTATCTGTGAACATTTTGAGATTGGCTGTTTTAAGGGTTTACTCTGTGAGGTCTGGCTGGCTGGAATAGACTTCTTTTGTTTTCTGTGTACAGTAATAAATGAATTCTTCTTGCATACTGGGGAGTAGGATGGCAGGGTTCAAAGAAGAGTCTGCTTTTTAATTTTTACATTTGGATGATCTAATAATACAGTGTGATATTTGCCAAGTCTTCCAAAAGTAAGCCATCATCCCCCTTTTTGTACAAGAAGGGGTATCATGCAGTGGGGAGTGTACACTGCAGTGGCTTGTCCCAGAGTATACTTTTCAGCTTCTTGTAGCAGGTCACAGGTGGCGGCTATAGCACAGAAACATACTGACCAACCTGTGTAACTCTATCTAGTTGTTTGGAAAAGTAAGCCACAGGCTTTTGTGTATTACTCAAGCTTTGCGTGGGGATGCTCCCCAAGGTGAATCCCTTGTCTCTCATGTAGAAACAAATCAAAAGCTTTTCTGAGACCTGGGAAGCCAAGGGCTGGACGGTTAAGAGTTTCTCTTTAACAGCATGGAACACTCTGGCATTCAGCAGTCTAGTCCAGTGGCTCAATGTCCTTTCCTTTAAGGGCCACATATAGAGGGCTAGCTATAAGTAAAAAAACTGGAATCCAGATCCAGCCATTCCTAGAAATCCCTGGAATTGCCTCTTAGTGGTTGGTACCTCCAGTCTGACTAATGCTTCGCTTCTGTCTGGCGGCAAATTTATTTGACCTTTTGACATTTCAAACCCTAAATATTTCATGGTGTGCCATGAAATTTGGGTCTTTTTCTTAGAAATTTTATACCCATGATCCACTGGGAAGTTCAGAGTTAAGATAATATTTTGATCTGAAACTGCCTTGGTGGTACTGGCAGTGAAGCTTATTATCCACGTATTCTAATAGGACCTTCTCCGCCCCCCTCCCGTCCCTCAGATCCTTAGTTAGTACCTCTCCAAATATAATGGGCATTTTTAAGTCCTTGGGGAAGTACAGTCCAACAGTATTGTTGCTTTATATTCATTTTGGGGTCTTCCCATTCAAAAGTGAACGATTTTTGAATTTTTGGATTCATAGGAATAGATCAGAAGGTGCCTTTTAAATCTGGTACTGTTAACTGACAGAAATTTCCCAGTAAAGTGGTAAGCAAAGTGTAAGGATTTGGCACCATGGGGTGAATGTCTTCTGCTATTTGGTTAATTGCTCTTAAGTCTTGCACACAGTGATACTTGTTGGTACCAGGTTTTTGGACAAACTAGAAGTGTTGTATGGGGAATGAAAAAGTCAAATCAACAGATATCAAAGAAATGGTTTAATGCCTTCTTTGGCCTCTTCAGAGGGTGCTGTTTTAGATTGGGAATCTTTTCCCCGGGACAGAGGTTTATCTCAACTGGTTTAGCCATTATAGTTCTTCCTGGCATCCCATTAGCCCACACTCTGGTGTTACTTTTTGTAAGATTTCATCCGGAATTTTCAGTGGCACTTCTTCATCTAGCTGTAATAAAGTAGCTTGGAGGGCATAGACTTGTTCGGGAGGAACATTAACATTTACCTTTTCTGTGGAGAAAGTAACTTGTGCCACTTAGCTTAGTTAGTGAGTCCCATCCCAGCAAAGGTATCGGGCGTTCTGTCATGTCGAGAAAACTGTGTCTTAAATAATTTTCATCCAGTTGGCATTTGCAAGACTTAAGGGACATTTTTCTTGATGCTCCAGTGACAGTCATGGTTCCTAGGGAAAGGGCCCTGTTTTTTATTTAAAGCATGAGTGGGTTACTCTGGTGTCTATTGAGTGAATAAGCTTTTTTTTTCCTCCACCATCGTGGTTACTCAGGGCTCCATGTGAGAAATGTGAACAGACCAGGGGGAACAAGAGATGTCCAAGCCTCATCAGTTTAGTTGCTTTTGCTTTCAACGAATTGAGGCTTTTGCAAGGAGGGTTTAGAATCTTTTGGGTGCTTATCTGTTAGGCACTGTAAGCGTTCCTGTCTCCACAGTGCCCTTCTTCTTTGCAATAGACACAGTGTTGTGACTCCACGTTTAGGTGAATTTTTTTCTTCTCAGGATTTGGGACTTTGGGGATTTTACCTTGTATGGTTGGCCTCTGTCTGTGGGTAATCCTCTTCCATGCTGGCTGAGTGCAACTGCCAAGAGGGTGGCTGGCATTGCATATCTTGGTGCTTCTGTGTTCTTGACTCTGATCCTGGTTACTAACAACCCTAAGAGCAATCTCAACCAGCTGTGTCCTGGGCATCCCCAGCCTCCCTTCCAATTTCTGTCATTGTCTTTTTATATCTGGGGCCCTCTGACTAATGAAGGTCATATTAATTAATTTCATATTATCTGTATGCTCAGGGGCCAAATCTATGCCTCAATTATGCTCTCAAGAATGATAGATGGGTTTTCTTTCTTTCTTTTTTTTTATTAATTAAAGAAAAAAAAGAAATTAACACATTTAAAAATTATTCCATTCTACATATGCAATCAGTAATTCTTAACATCATCACATAGATGTATGATCATCATTTCTTAGTACATTTGCATCGATTTAGGAAAAGAACTAGCAAAACAACAGAAAAAGATATAGAATGTTAATATAGAGAAAAATAAAAATAATAATAATAATAAAAAAAGAAGAGGAAAAAGAAAAAAACAAAAACAAAAGACACAAACAAACAAACAAACAAACAAAAAACTATAGCTCAGATGCAGCTTCATTCAGTGTTTTAACATAATTACATTACAATTAGGTATTATTGTGCTGTCCATTTTTGAGTTTTTGTATCTAGTCCTGTTGCACAGTCTGTATCCCTTCAGCTCCAATTACCCATTATCTTACCCTGTTTCTAACTCCTGCTGGTCTCTGTTATCAATGACATATTCCAAGTTTATTCTCGAATGTCGGTTCACATCAGTGGGACCATACAGTATTTGTCCTTTAGTTTTTGGCTAGACTCACTCAGCATAATGTTCTCTAGGTCCATCCATGTTATTACATGCTTCATAAGTTTATTCTGTCTTAAAGCTGCATAATATTACATCGTATGTATATACCACAGTTCGTTTAGCCATTCATCTGTTGATGGAGATTTTGGCTGTTTCCATCTCTTTGCAATTGTAAATAATGCTGCTATAAACATTGGTGTGCAAATGTCTGTTTGTGTCTTTGCCCTTAAGTCCTCTGAGTAGATACCTAGCAATGGCATTGCTGGGTCGTATGGCAATTCTATATTCAGTTTTTTGAGGAACCGCCAAACTGCCTTCCACAGTGGTTGCACCATTTAACATTCCCACCAAGAGTGGATAAGTGTGCCTCTTTCTCCGCATCATCTTCAGCACTTGTCATTTTCTGTTTTGTTGATAATGGCCATTCTGGTGGGTGTGAGATGATATCTCATTGTGGTTTTGATTTGCATTTCTCTAATGGCCAGGGACATTGAGCATCTCTTCATGTGCCTTTTGGCCATTTGTATTTCCTCTTCTGAGAGGTGTCTGTTCAAGTCTTTTTCCCATTTTGTAATTGGATTGGCTGTCTTTTTGTTGTTGAGTTGAACAGTCTCTTTATAAATTCTGGATACTAGACCTTTATCTGATATGTCATTTCCAAATATTGTCTCCCATTGTGTAGGCTGTCTTTCTACTTTCTTGATGAAGTTCTTTGATGCACAAAAGTGTTTAATTTTGGGAGCTCCCATTTATTTATTTCCTTCTTCAGTGCTCTTGCTTTAGGTTTAAGGTCCATAAAACTGCCTCCAATTGTAAGTTTCATAAGATATCTCCCTATATTTTCCTCTAACTGTTTTATGGTCTTAGACCTGATGTTTAGATCTTTGATCCATTTTGAGTTAACTTTTGTATATGGTGTGAGATATGGGTCCTCTTTCATTCTTTTGCATATGGATATCCAGTTCTCTAGGCACCATTTATTGAAGAGACTGTTCTGTCCCAGGTGAGTTGGCTTGACTGCCTTATCAAAGATCAAATGTCCATAGATGAGAGGGTCTATATCTGAGCACTCTATTTGATTCCATTGGTCAATATATCTATCTTTATGCCAGTACCATGCTGTTTTGACCACTGTGGCTTCATAATATGCCTTAAAGTCCGGCAGCGTGAAACCTCCAGCTTTGTTTTTTTTCCTCAAGATACTTTTAGCAATTCGGGGCACCCTGCCCTTCCAGATAAATTTGCTTATTGGCTTTTCTATTTCTGAAAAGTAAGTTGTTGGGATTTTGATTGGTATTGCATTGAATCTGTAAATCAATTTAGGTAGAATTGACATTTAACTATATTTAGTCTTCCAATCCATGAACACGTTATGCCCTTCCATCTATTTAGGTCTTCTGTGATTTCTTTTAACAGTTTCTTGTAGTTTTCTTTGTATAGGTCTTTTTTCTCTTTAGTTAAATTTATTCCTAGGTATTTTATTCTTTTAGTTGCAACTGTAAATGGGATTCATTTCTTGATTTCCCCCTCAGATTGTTCATTACTAGTGTATAGAAACACTACAGATTTTTGAATGTTGATCTCGTAAACTGCCACTCTGCTGTACTTGTTTATTAGCTCTAGTAGTTTTGCTGTGGATTTTTCAGGGTTTTCGATGTATAGTATCATATCATCTGCAAACAGTGATAGTTTTACTTCTTCCTTTCCAATTTTGATGCCTTGCATTTCTTTTTCTTGTCTAATTGCTCTGGCTAGAACTTCCAACACAATGTTGAATAACAGTGGTGATAGTGGACATCCTTGTCTTGTTCCTGATCTTAGGGGGAAAGTTTTCAGTTTTTCCCCATTGAGGACAATTAGCTGTGAGTTTTTCATATATTCCCTTTAGCATTTTAAGGAAATTCCCTTATATTCCTATCCTTTGAAGTTTTTTCAACAGGAAAGGATGTTGAATTTTGTCAAATGCCTTCTCTGCATCAATTGAGATGATCATGTGATTTTTCTGCTTTGATTTGTTGATATGGTGTATTACATTAATTGATTTTCTTATGTTGAACCATCCTAGCATACCTGGGATGAATCTTACTTGGTCATGATGTATAATTCTTTTAATGTATTGCTGAATTTTGTTTGCTAGAATTTTGTTGAGGATTTTTGCATCTATATTCATTAGAGAGATTGGTCTGTAGTTTTCTTTTTTTGTAATATCTTTGCCTGGTTTTGGTATGAGGGTGATGTTGGCTTCATAGAATGAATTAGGTAGCTTTCCCTCCACTTCGATTTTTTTGAAGAGTTTGAGGAGAGTAATTCTTTCTGGAATGTTTGGTAGAATTCACATGTGAAGCTGTCTGGTCCTGGACTTTTCTTTTTAGGAAGCTTTTTAATGACTGATTCAATTTCTTTACTTGTGATTGGTTTGTTGAGGTCATCTACTTCTTCTTGAGTCAAAGTTGGTTGTTCATGCCTTTCCAGGAACCCGTCTATTTCATCTAAATTGTTGTATTTATTAGTGTAAAGTTGTTCATAGTATCCTGTTATTATCTCCTTTATTTCTGCGAGGTCAGTGGTTATGTCTCCTCTTCCATTTCTGATCTTATTTATTTGCATCCTCTCTCTTCTTCTTTTTGTCAATCTTGCTAAGGGCCCATCACTCTTATTGATTTTCTCATAGAACCAACTTCTGGTCTTGTTGATTTTCTCTATTGTTTTCATGTTTTCAATTTCATTTATTTCTGCTCTAATCTTTGTTATTTCTTTCCTTTTGCTTGCTTTGGGATTAGTTTGCTATTCTTTCTCCAGTTCTTCCAAGTGGACAGTTAATTCCTGTATTTTTGTCCTTTCTTCTTTTTTGATATAGGCATTTAGGGCAATAAATTTCCCTCTTAGCACTGCCTTTGCTGTGTCCCATAGGTTTTGATATGTTGTGTTTTCGTTTTCATTCACCTCGAGATATTTACTAATTTCTCTTGCAATTTCTTCCTTGACCCACTCGTTGTTTAAGAGTGTGTTGTTGTGGGCGGGCCGCGGTGGCTCAGCGGGCAAAGTGCTTGCCTGCTATGCCGGAGGACCTCGGTTCGATTCCCGGCCCCAGCCCATGTAACAAAAACGGAGAAACAGAATACAATAAAACAAGAAAATGTTTAAAGATGTTTCCCTTTCTTCCTTCCTTCCTTCCTTCTATCCTTCCTTCCTTCTCTCTGTCTTTCCTTTAAAAAAAAAAAAAAAAAAAAAAAAAAAGAGTGTGTTGTTGAGCCTCCATGTTTTTGTGAATTTTCTGGCACTCCACCTATTATTGATTTCCAACTTCATTCCTTTATGATCCGAGAAAGTGTTGTGTATGATTTCAATCTTCTAAAATTTGTTAAGATTTGCTTTGTGACTCAGCATATGGTCTATGTTTGAGAATGATCCATGAGCACTTGAGAAAAAGGTGTATCCTGGTGTTGTGGGATGTAATGTCCTATAAATGTCTGTTAAGTCTAGCTCATTTATAGTAATATTCAAATTCTCTATTTCTTTATTGATCCCCTGTCTAGATGTTCTGTCCATTGATGAGAGTGGTGAATTGAAATCTCCAACTATTATGGTATATGTGTCTATTTCCCTTTTCAGTGTTTGCAGTGTATTCCTCACTGGGGAGGAATTCTGGTTCGGTGCATAAATATTTATGATTGTTATGTCTTCTTGTTTAATTGTTCTTTTTATTAGTAGATGGTGTCCTTCTTTGTCTCTTTTAACTGTTTTACATTTGAAGTCTAATTTGTTGGATATTACTATAGCTACTCCTGCTCTTTTCTCGTTGTTATTTGCATGAAATATCTTTTCACAACCTTTCACTTTCAACCTATGTTTATCTTTGGGTCTAAGATGTGTTTCCTGTAGACAGCATATAGAAGGATCCTGTTTTTTAATCCATTCTGCCAATCTATGCCTTTTGATTGGAGACTTCAGTCCATTAACATTTAGTGTTATTACTGTTTGGATAATATTTTCCTCTACCATTTTGCCTTGTGTATTATATATATCATATCTGATTTTCCTTCTTTCTACACTCTTCTCCATACCTCTCTCTTCTGTCTTTTCGTATCTGACTCTAGTGCTCCCTTTAGTATTTCTTGCAGAGCTGGTCTCTTGGTCACAAATTCTCTCAGTGACTTTTTGTCTGAAAATGTTTTAATTTCTCCCTCATTTTTGAAGGACAATGGTTGGCAGTTTTCTCTTTCAGTAATTTAAATATATCATCCCACTGTCTTTTAGTTTCCATGGTTTCTGCTGAGAAATCTACACATAGTCTTATTGGGTTTCCCTTGTATGTGATGGATTGTTTTTCTCTTGCTGCTTTCAAGATCCTCTCTTTCTCTTTGACCTCTGACATTCTAACTAGTAAGTGTCTTGGACAACACCTATTTGGGTCTATTCTCTTTGGGGTGCGCTGCACTTCTTGGATCTGTAATTTTAGGTCTTTCATAAGAGTTGGGAAATTTTCAGTGATAATTTCTTCCATTAGTTTTTCTCCTCCTTTTCCCTTCTCTTCTCCTTCTGGGACACCCACGACACATATATTTGAGCGCTTCATATTGTCATTCAATTCCCTGATCCCCTGCTCAAGTTTTTCCATTCTTTTCCCTATAGTTTCTTTTTCTTTTTGGAATTCAGATGTTCCATCCTCCAAATCACTAATTCTAGCTTCTGTCTCTTTAAATCTACCATTGTAGGTAACATTGTTTTTTCCATCTTTTCTACTTTGTCCTTCACTCCCATAAGTTCTGTGATTTGTTTTTTCAGTTTTTCTATTTCTTCTTTATGTTCAGCCCATGTCTTCTTCATGTCCTCCCTCAATTTATCAATTTCATTTTTGAAGAGGTTTTCCATTTCTGTTCGTATATTCAGCATTAGTTGTCTCAGCTCCTGTATCTCATTTGAACTATTGGTTTGTTCCTTTGACTGGGCCATATCTTCAATTTTCCAAGCGTGATCCGTTATTTTCTGCTGGCGTCTGGACATTTAATCAGATTTCCCTGGGTGTGGGACCCAGCAGGTTGAAAGATTTTTCTGTGAAATCTCTGGGTTCTGTTTTTCTTATCCTGCCCAGTAGGTGACACTCGTCTGTCTGTGGGTCCCACCAGTAAAAGATGCTGTGGCTCCTTTAACTTTGGAAAACTCTCACTGTGGGGGAGGGTCGCCAGCCGAAGTGGCTTGGGGGAGTGACAATCTGAATCTCCTAGCCGGCCCGGGAATCCGTGCGTGGGGAGGGTCGCCAGCCGCCGCGGCTTGGGGGAGCGCCTGTCCAAATTTCCCAGCCGGCCCGGGGCGCCAAGCATGGTGGGGGGGCGCCGGCCACCACGGCTTGGGGGAGTGCCTATCCACCGTTCCCAGCCGGACCGGGAAGCCATGTGTTTGGAAGGGACCCCGGTCGCCGGTTTCCGCGGCTTGGGGGATCTCCGATCCAATTCTCCCAGCTGGTCCGGGGGGCCGTGCGTGGGGGGGGGCGCCAGCCACCACAGCTTGAGGGGATCGCCTGTCAAATTCTCCCAGCTGGCCTGGGAAGGAGGGAGGGAGGGAGGGACTCCGGCCGCCTGCCGCCCCGGCCCAGGGAAGCGCCCACCCCCTGGTGATCTCACCTCAGTGGGTTCTCCCAGCCAGTCAGCCGTTCCAGAATGGGGTAAGCTGTCTTCTTGGTCTCTGTTATGGCTCCGGGAGCTGTTCTGTACCGTTTCTACTTCCCTAGTAGCTGTTCTGGAGGAGGAACTAAGACCCGCGCGTCTTACTAAGCCGCCATCTTCTCTGGAAATCCCGGGTTTTCTTTTGACCCCTGTTGAATTTCTTGAATTTTTAAAAAGCCTTTTGGTCTTGGAGGCCCCCTTTGCATCCCATTATTATGTATCTTTATAATGGTTCAGTTTGGCTCAGTTTCCAGGGTCACAGGGAACCCTTCTATCTCTGTCCCTGGGATGGCCAAAGCTGTGGTGGTTCGAATTGGGTTATTAGGTCATAATTCATGAAACCTATCAGCGTCTTTTCTAAGACCATCCTGTCTTCCTCAGGAGCAAGGAGGCTGTTCGTAAGGGCTTCAATAGCTGCCCAGTTGGATTACGGGTAGCAAAAATAGAGGTAGAGAGATTTTCCATCTTCTTAGGATCATCTCCATAAGAAGGCATGCTATTTTTCCAGTTGTGTAAGTCAGACTTAGAAAAGGGGAATACACATGAATAAATTCTTCAGGTTCTCCTTGGTCGTCTAGTACTGATGGGACGTGCCTTAATGGGAATTGCCCAGCTAGGGGTTGAGTGGTCCTCAATCCAAATTGGGTAGCCTGCCAGGTATGAGAAGGAGAGACTTTCCTGACTGGGGACCAGAAGGGAGTCAGGAATTTCCAGTGGCCTCTTCTGTGTCTCTCCCATTTATGCAGGAGGAGCAGCCCGGGCCAGAGGAGCAGCTCCGGGCATTGGTGCAGAGTCACAGCATCCGCCATTGGGCGTCTGGCTTGTCTAAGTTTCTCCCCTTCATATCATAAATTTACACCGCTTTTTAAAGTTTTAATTTTGATATAGATACATAAAAGACTGAATGTATAGGATCTAAGCCTATTTTTCTTCTTGTTTGCAGAACAAATCTAGTTGTAGAATGGTATTATAATTTAAAGATCCATTTTCAGACTGATGTTCCCTGAATCTAATTTATATTGGGGCCATGCTGTATTACAAAGAAAAATCTTTTTTTTCCCATTTCATTAGTTCATAGCCGAATATATACCAAGTATGTAAAATACATACCAAAGAACTGCAGTGAGGAATAACATTAACATTGCCCATAGCCATGGGGCTTTTCTAGTTTCAGTCTAAGCAATTACAGTTAGTGCTTATAATTCCAACAAAGACAAGACAATGCAATAATGCAACCCCTTAGCTAATTAACAGATACAAATTTCCTGTCAGTACCTTAAGTAGGAAAGGATTCTTGTCCAAACAGATTAAAAGACAAAGCCGGGAAGTTTCCACAGGGCATTTTAACTCCCAGTCAGATACCAAACCTGGGTCCTCCTGATTCTATAGAGGAGCTGGGCATTGTCCTCTAGCCATTGTTTATCTTTTTTTTTTTTTTTTTAGAACAAAAAGGGTTTCAACCCCATAGGACAACAGAGGGGCAGATGCTGGCCCTGAAAATAGGCACTCACATGTCCCCAGTGCTGTTTCCTTTCTGAAATTGAATACAAATGAGGGTCCTAAGTGCCAAGAGTCTAAACGCTGCTGGATTGGGGCAGGAGGGCCCCAGCTGGTGAGGAAGAGGTTACTTTAGGTGACAGTAGGGAGTGCACAAGGCTGGTCCTGGAGAGTCCTGGAAATTGGTTAGAGCTGGCTTAGGGCAGGCTGACCTTGATGGGCTCAGGCTCCAGGGAGTCCGAGGAACTCTCCGATTGCAACCACAAGGAGAGCTGCAATGGCTTCAGGAGGACCTTGTCACATCCAGTTTACTCCTACAGAAAAAGACAAGACTCTGTGTACCTTCTGCAGACTGCAACCAGGCATAGTTACATCACTTCTACAGACTTCATTTCTGGCCCACCCTCACCATGTGTTCACTGAATGGCCCCAGTCACCTGTTCGTGATTGCCACTGGTAACGGCACCCCTGCTGGCCTGGTTAAGAGATTAATGATGTAAAAAAGGGTGGGTGGTAAGGTACCCTAGTTTACGTTGGGCCCCAGCCTTTTTCTCTCCACCGCCTGCAGCCGGGGCGGCCGCCTTGGCTTGGACTCTGTGGGTTGAACCCCAGCACTGGCTCCTGGATCCATGGCACAGGGGGGTGCAGGACTCCAGCCTCTGTCAGGGCTGCACTCTCTAGCCTTTGGGCCCTGACCTAATCTGCCACTGGTCACTTCCTCCTTCCAGATGCAGGTGGCACTTGCAGGTAGAGGCTTTTGTCTGGAGAAAGCTTGGGATAGGCCTCCCAGGTCTTGTTGTTAAGAGGCAGGAAAAAGTGACTGTGTGATTGTCAAAACCTTGTGTCTGAGGCTCCTTTTATCTAAGGTCTGGACAGATATGAGTAAAAATATGAATAAAAAATAAGCAAATAATAGGGGGAGAAAGGTTAAAATAACTGGGTAGATTGAAATACTAGTGAGGTCAATGAGAGGGAGTGGTAAGGGGTATGGGATATTTGAGTTTTTTCTTTTTTATTTATTTTTCTGAGTCATGCAAATGTACAAAAAAATGATCATGGTGATGAACACACAACTATGTGATGATATTGTGAGCTATAGATTGTACACCATGTATAGGATGTACATTTGTTAAGGTTTGCAATAAAAATATTTGAAAAAAAGAGGTAGGGAAAAGGAAATTTCTTGGAATTTTCAAGGAGATTATTTATAGATGTGAGCAAATCCTAAGATGCATTTATTTTTAAGCCTCTTTCAGAAGAAAAGGAATTCCAGTGCTAAGCTTTAAGGTTATTTTCAATGAAACAGAAATCAACATTTTAATGGAGGGAGTAAATATGTGGCCTTTGTGTCTCCACCCCCCTCCCTGCCTTTCCCCCAAATAACATTAATGTCACAGTAAAATCCTTTTTGCTGAATTGAGTTAAATCCTCTGAATCTTTTTCCACCCAGTGCTACTGGCAGCCGGCATTAATTAAAGGATCCTATCCCTATAAAGTAAACCTCTCAATTCTGCCTACTTTCGGTCAGGTTAGCCTCAGATTTCACAGGGATGACAAACACCACCCTGCAACTGTAACTTTGCCTCCAACCACATCTTCTTCCAACCTTGCCTACACTCCAGCCAGAAGGTTCTGCCTAAAACAAAGGCTGAACCTCTTGTGTACCTCTTGGAATGGCTCCATGTTGAAGCATTGATTATTTCCACCAGGAGCCGGCAAACTTTTCTCTGTAAAGGGCCAGATATAAATATTTTCAGCTTTGTAGGCCACAGACTTACAATTACTCAACTCTGTGGTTGTAGCACGAAAGCATTCATAGACAATATGCAAATAAGGGGCAGGTTTGTGTTCCAATAAACTTCATTTACGAAAACAGGTGATAGGCTGGATTTGGCCTGGGGGCCATAGTTTGCGGCCCCCTGCTAATAAATAAGATGTGGGATTAGCCTGAAACCCTTGGCATGGGTACCAATGGGGTGTGCAGTGGAAGAGCTGTTTCCATCCTTCTGTTCTCCCAAGGACCCCTCCAGAATACCTGAGGTGGGTCCATTTCCACAGCCTTATGTTCAGATGTTGTGGTAGCTCAGATTGATCCAAAGTTGAGAAGAAGGCACACTGTGAATGTTTCTCTTTCAGGATGCCAGCCTGCTCCTAAAGGATATTTCCCAGTGCTGCAGTGGCCACAGCAACACGTGGCATGATTTTCAGCTGCTTGACAGAGTGTGAAGAAGCATAGAAGCCACTGGAAATCACAACAGTTGGATAGTAACGTGATCATGCTGAAATCTGGCTGGAAAAAATTTTATCTGGGTGAAAGATTATGTGCTGAAGGGGCTGCTGGAGCAGCTACAAATGAAAATCCAGGAATCAGTTATGTACCAGTTGGTTTTCCTCCCTTGCTTAGTACTGTTAGCAGAGTGGCTCAGGCAACAGTAACTTCTTGGAATACCTGAGTAATTGGTTTGGAGAAAGAGAATGTACTCCAGAATTGGGAAGATGGCTTTATGCTCTGTTGACTTGTCTTGAAAAACCCTTATTCCAGTGACTCATTCACTGACCCGGCAGCTTGCAAGAAGGTGCTCTGAAGTGAGACTGTTAGTGGACAGCAAAGATGATTGAGAGTTCCTGCTTTCAGTGTGTCAATCTGTTTGTTTAGCAAGTATTTGGACCAATGTGATTTAGCTGGTGATCTGTCTCGAAGTAGCTTCTCTCTCAGGAATAGGCGGTAGCTGTGATAGAGGCAGCCTAGGTGTGAGTAACACTACATCAATTCAAACAGAATGCCTGAGCTTCAATGGTGTGTGACAGGCCCTCATCCTAACCTGTAAGCTCAAGTTGATATTCAGAAGATGCACTGTATTGCTTTCAATGTCTGAAATATCTACAAAAACTCCACTCCCCAGCTTTTATTGACCACTTTGAACAGTGTTCTGCAATCATTTGCTTTTGAAAAAAACAAAACAAAACTGAGTGCCAGTTATTGGTGAAGCAGCCCACACAGAAACTGTATGATGAAATTTTACAGTAGATTGTCGGTACTATTTCATTATCATATATATATACATGCACACATATAAATATAAAACTATTGAAAAATTGTCTTGGTTTAAAATTGTGCTTAACTCTTAAAAGATAATGAGTAAATGCCCTTATTACAATAAAATAATGTAGATTAAAAGGCAAATATGTTCATAGTCTAAAATTGACAAAATTAAGTTGTAAGCCTTTCCAACCTCTATGGGAGGTGGAAAAGGGGAAGGGGATGGGGAATAACCATGGATCAGGCAACCAGTAACTTTGCCGTAAGTTATAAATGAAGCAGATGTAATTTTATGTTTGATATTTTTCTGTTGGTGTATCTTTATAATTTTCTTTTCTTTTTTTGGCATGGGCAGGCTCTTGGAATTGAACCCAGGTCTCCGGCATGGCAGGCGAGAATTCTGCCACTGAGCCACCATTGCACCACCCTATAAAATTCATTCTTAAAAGACCAAAATAAATAACACAGTGTGGAAGGCTCAGCATGCTATATGCAACCGTTCCAGGTCTGGCCGTTTTATCCCCTCAGTCTCACCTCTGATAATTTTCACCTCCTATGACCTCTCTCTCCCTTTACTACCCACTGAGCTAATTCCATATTATTTTCAGTTCTCCAAAGGCATTATGTTCCCTCTGAGTCTTTGCATATGATACTCCTCTTTCTGGATGCCCAGGGTTCCCACCCTTCTCCCCCTGACAGTCTCCTGCTTGCCCCTCCAGATTCAGCATCACACCTCTCACAGGCCTTTCTATGGCCATACCATCTCCTGGTGGGTCACCTTTCAGGCTTTATCTTGCTTGACTATCTGAGCCACACTAGACCCTTTGAACTATTCCCTCTTTTTAGATACATTATCTTCCCTTGGATTCTGTCGTGATCATTTTCCTGGCTTTCCTCCTGCCTCCTTGGCTGCTGCCCCTCAGTCTCCTTTGCAGATTCCTCCTCTCTGTTAGTCCAAGCTGTGATGATCCTTGCTTTCCCTTACTCAGCCCTTCACACTCTCTCCTTCATGCCCTCCTACTGCCTGGACGCTGATGATGCTGATCCACAATTCAGGTCTGGACGTCTCTGCTGAGCACGAGGTTCTTGCCTCCATCTGTACCCAAAAGCCACATCAACTTCTCATACTCAGCCTGTCCACACCTGAACTCATCTTTCTCCTCAGTCCTGTGTCTCTGTGTTACCTCTCCCTATGATATGGCCCCTGAGTTGGACACGTGTTTGGAGCTTCTGCCCAGTTCACAAAGAATCCTTTCACTACAGCAATCTGCCCACCCCTAGCCATTTTACTTCCCCCCACCCCTGCCATGGGTCCCGGGTCACTTCATTTGGTTCAACAGGATTCTTCCTCCAAGGTGAGCCTGATCCCAGCTGGGTCATTCAGTCTCTTCCCAGAGAATCCGGAACTGGAGAGAGTGGTGCTTCCTTCAGGTGAATGGATCCATACTGTGTTGGTGGGAACTATGGGAGAGGCCTTTTCTACCACCATGGGGCCTGGGGAGGCAGCAGAAAGAGGGAGGAACAAGAGCTGTGCAGGCAGGATCAGAGGTGAGAAGAGGTTCCTAGTTCCGGGTTCCCTGAGGCTGGGTGATGAGGTGGCAGGACAGGTGAGTGTGTCCACTGTACAGATGTTGAAGGAAACTCTAAGAGATGAGTGACAGGGTCCCATTCCCATGGTCATTCCAGCCCCAGCCACATTGGCTCTTCTTCCACTCCACATGGTCCTGAGCCCTGAACTTCTATTCTCTTTAAGCAGGCAGGTTCCCCAAGCCCGCTGAAAGCCTGGGGATGCTCTGCATGCTTTGATAGCTGGTCCTCCTGCAGCCCTGCAGCCCTGCCCCTTGGCTGCTCCTGGAAAGTTGTTTCTCCTGAGCCTTGCCCCGACTCATTCCTGTTGATTGGATGAGGGCAGGACTTCCTTCCTGGGTTCAAAGATGTTTTGGGGCCACATCATTCTTTACCTTGGTTTTCACAAAATGATGATGTGTTCTTCTTCAGGCAACAGGGGTCTGTGCACAGACTCATCTTGCCATTTCTGGCCTTGAGATAAACAAGTTTACTCTGTGATATTGCTAACCTAGGTTGGTGGCCCAGGTCCAGCAGACCAGAGATGCTGTAACCTGGGCTGGACGTGGGCAAGCAGGGAGAGAGATCTCTCATGGCCCTGCAGTGTAGCGGGGATATTTGCCAGAAATCTCCAAAAGAGTACCTGCTCCTGGTGCCAGGAATCTTCCGAGAGCAGAGCACACAGTCTTTAGAGAGGCAGCAGGGGCTAAAGAGCCACAGAAGACTTTCCAAAGAAGGTTTATTTTTTAAGGGACTGCTTTATGCTTCTGAGTTTGCCAGGGTTGCTGTAACAAAGTACCACAGACAAGTAGACTTAAACAACAGGACTTTATTGTCTCACACTTCTGGAAGCTAGCAGTTCAAAACCAGCAGGCCAGCAGGGCCATGCTTCCTCTGGAGGCTGTTGCATTCTGGAGGTGACTTGCTGGCAATCCATGATCGAACTCAACTCCACCGCCATCACATGGCCGTCTCTCGCCATCCGTTTCCTACTGACTGTATCCCAAATTTCCTTTTCTTATAACAGTCATATAGCCCATCCTAATCTTGTTTGGTCTCATTTTAACTAGTAACAACTTCAAAGATCCTATTTACAGATGAGTTCACACCCACACCCAGGAATCAGTTATGTACCAGTTGGTTTTCCTCCCTTGCTTAGTACTGTTAGCAGAGTGGCTCAGGTAACAGTAACTAGTGTCTTGGAATACCTGAGTAATTGGTTTGGAGAAAGAGACTTTACTCCAGAATTGGGAAGATGGCTTTATGCTCTGTTGACTTGTCTTGAAAAACCCTTATTCCAGGGGCTCATTCACTGACCTGGCAGCTTGCAAGAAGGTGCTCTGAAGTGAGACGCTTAGTGGCCTTGCAGCCCTGCAATCAGCTGTGCCCCTGCCTGACCTGTACAGCCCCCACAAACAGTGAGTATGAGATGGTGGGGTGGGTCTTGGGAGGGGCCCTCCGAGTCTCGGAAAACAATCCCCTCCCTCCTGGTTAGCCCAGGGCACAGGCAACAAAGCCCATGCTGCCTATGGGCTGCCCAACGCGCAGGCAAAGCAGTGTAAATGGTACACTCAAAGCATCTAGAAGCAGAGACAAGTGGCTCAGAGGAGAAGTGAAGTTCCCTCTACCCTGGGGCAGTGCAGTGAGAGCCCCAGCTGGAGGGGGGAGCCCTGTACTGTATTTCACTTATTAGCAATGCAACCAAAAGGTTTTGAACTACCCCTTGTTGGAGTGATGATGACTGTGTGGCATTGAGAGGTGGGCAGGGCTCTTGACTCTTCACTACTCACAAATGGGTGGATTTTCATTCATTCAACAAGTGTTTATTGAATAATAGATAAGTTTGTGTCAGTGGAGGTGACCCGGGGAAGGAGCTGTAGGATGGGGAGTGTGGTCTGTGAGTATTAAGAAGTGGTGATGGTTGGGAAGGAATGAAACTTGAGGGGCTGAGGGGTAGGTTGGGAGTGATAGGTGGTAACTGGCTAGCTCTTGTGGCTGTGGTTGTCACTTTTACATGAGATTAAATTTTCCTCAGATATGATAAGAAAGAACAATGGGACAGGCTGGGTTTCAGATCCAGTGCTATTACAACTAATTTCATATCATGATAAAATACTCAGTAACTTAAAAAATCTCCATGCCTCAGCTAAAGTAGTCTTTATTTATGAAATCCTTCATAGGCTGCCAAACCAGTACAATAGAAATTCTGGAAGCTGCATCTTGCTCTTGGTGGAAGGTCTTGGAACTGTGCCACTTCTGCAGCAAGGGGGTCCCAGAGGCCCCCAGACCACAACCAAGAAAGGGCAGGGGAGGCCCCAGAGGGAGACCTCAGGGAATGCTTCTTGAGATGCTCCCCACCTGCTTCCTTTCACTACCAGGTGTCCATAAAGGGATTTCCTTGAGTAGGAAGCACAGGATGGTGCTCCCTGCTGCCTCTTCCTCAGCCTTCATGCCTTCCCTCTCCCGTTATGATTTGGTTGCATCCCTCAACATTGTGACTTCCTTTGGCTTCTTGCCGGTCTTCATCCTATTCAATAACCAAGGTCTTAGACTCTTCTCTTCCTCCACTCCTAGGAGTCACTTCCTCCTTCTTTTCCTTTGGCTGCTTTGACTCTTCTCCATCTCCTTCATTGGTTCCTCTTCTTTTGTCCCCATTAGGTATAAGAGTCTCACCTCTTCATCCTTGCTTCTCTTTTCTTCCAAATAGAGACTTGCACACAATTGTATTCCCTCCCAAGGAGAGATAACATGCCAATGGCAGTGAAATCTATCATTTTCAGGAATCCTCTCTCTAAAATTCCTGTTTCATGTAACCGGGGTAGGGCTCTAATGGATATCCCAGAGGCATTTCAAACCCATCACATCTAAAGCTGAACTTGCCTCCTTCTTCTCTAACTTAGTGAGTAATGTCACCATCTTCTCACAACCCAGAAGCCTTGAGGGTCGGAGGAATGAATGCAGCCTTCAGAGTCAAACCACCTGGGTTTCAATCCCAGTTCTTCCACATCCTGTATGATCTTGACATATTCCTGAACCCCTCTGTGACTCAGTTTTCTGGAATAAGAACAGTGCCCATCTTCTAGAGTTATAGAAAGGAATAAATGAGATATTCCATTAGAAGTGGTCATACCGACAAATTATGTAGAACTTGCCAGACTTTTCTAAGGCATTTGAATTTTCTTCTAAGTGTGACTGGAAACTGTACTAATTAGAATTAGATCCCACTATCTCACACACACACACACACACACACACACACACACACACACACACATCCCTAAATAATTGGGGCTTAAGTAAGATGAAGATTATGTCAACAAAACAAAAAAGAACTTGCAGCAAATTCATATTATCCCTGGTTTTGAGAGAATGCAACCTCTGAATTCCTTCAAAAGGGAATTCTGAAATTCACTAAGCATATGCAATTGACTTTAATAACACTTTAGTTAGTTATTGTTGTCAATAATTATAATAATAATAACAATAAGTTACAATAATCTTGAAACTGAAGAGTTTGCAAGAAAGTGTCAACCTTGAAAAAGCTAGGAATGCTGTCCCAAAATGCCACTTGGAAAAAAAAAATAAGTGGCCATAGAGATAGCACTTTATAAAGATGAGCTGTTGTTATCCCTCCCATCTCCCTTTTGCTCCCCCAAACCCAAGCTGTGACTTGGTCATGTGGGCTCTGCCTCATCTCAGCTGCAGGGTTCCACTTTCCACTTTCACCATCATAGCCTTGGCTCAGGCCTTCATCCTTCCACCCAGAAATATGGTAGACATAACTGGTCTCTTGAGCTTTAAGCTCTCCTTACTCCAGTCTAGCTGGTTAATTCTTTATTAAAAAGTTTATCTATATAAAAGCTTTATTGAGATATAATTCATGTTCCATACAACTCACTCATTTAAAATGTATAATTCAATGGTGTATTAGTTAGGGTTCTCTAGAGAAACAGAATCAATAGGAAACACTTGCAAACATAAAATTTATAAAAGTGTCTCACGTAACTGTGGGAATACAGAGTCCAAAATCTGCAGGGCAGGCTGTGAAGCTGACAATTCCAGTGGAGGGTCTGGATGAACTCCACAGGAGAGGCTCACTGGCCGATGCAGAAAGAACCCTGTCTCTTCTGAATCCTTCTTAAAAGGCTTCTGGTGATTAGATTAAGCATCACTCATTGCAGAAGACACTCCCCCTGGCTGATTACAAATAGAATCAGCTGTGGATGCAGCTGACATGACCATAATTCTATGAAATGTCCTCATTACAACAGACAGGCCAGCACTTGCTCAACCAGACAAACAGGTACCACCACTTGGCCAAGTTGACACATGATCCTGCCCATGACAGTCCACCCCTTGTCAACTTAGCAGCTATACATATCACCTTAAACAATACCTAATTTCTAAATAAAAAACAATAAAACACACATTTTTTCTTTCACCTAACAATGCTCAACTGTCCTACATATAACTGGAAACACATTAACTCTCTCCAGAATAGGGTGCAAGTCATTGGGTAATATTCATTCTTAAACTTGATATCTTATAATTTAAATAGTATAACATGAACAAAATAGCATTACAGTCCTCATTTCTGTAACTGATCATGTGGTCATAGTTCATATTTATCACTACCTTCTCCCACTACCCATTTCATTTTCCCTTTACCCTCAGCAAGCACTTCAGCTGGCCATGGTTCTTTGCCTGGTGGGGTGACCCAAACCTTCATTCCTGAAGTTTCAGAGCCATTGGTAGTTCTGCCTGAATTGGATTGTTGCAGTTTTCCATTGATTTAAATCACAGGGCATTGTAGTACTAAAAGATGACCTAGGGGATCTCCCATATTCCAAGAAAACTCTTTACCTCCATTGTGTACTTGCAGTCCTATTTCCCCCTGATAGTCAGGGTCAATCACCCCAGCCAATAATGTAATCCCCTTCTTGGTTTGTTGATCCAGGGGCATGAGTAGCCCAAAGTGACCAGGTGGCAGTATTAGATTCCAGTTCAATGGAATCATTGTTGTTTCTGCTGGTGGAAGCACTCCCCATTTTGGAACTAAAACCTGTAGACCAGCAGATCTCAGGGTCATAGTGACAAGAAGCAAAAATTTCCTAGTGGATCACTAAGGGTAATAGTGAATGGTACCACGCCCATTTCCACCCCTTGGTTCCTGAACCCATGGATCCTGGCTATGGAAGAAACAAGACCATCCAGCGGATGCTTATTCAGAGCATATACAGCTTCCTGGAGAACATTACCCCAGCCTTTCAAGGTAATGCCACGTAGTTGGCACCATAATTGAGTTTTCAAAAGGCTATACCACCATTCTATCAACCCAGCTGCTTCTGGATGATGGGGAGCATGGTAAGACCAGAGAATTCCATGAACATGTGCCCATTTCTGCACTTCATTTGCTGCGAAGTGTGTTCCAGAAGCAATGTGGTGTGGAATACCATGATGATGGATAAGGCACTCTGTAAGCCCATAAATGGTAGTTTTGCCAGAAGCATTGCATGCAGGGAAAGCAAACCAATATCCAGAGTATGTGTCTATTCTAGTTAGAACAAATCACTGCCCCTTCCATGAAGGGAGTGTTCCAATGTAATCAACCTGCCACCAAGTAGCTGGCTGGTCATCTCGAGGAATGGTGCCATATTGGGGGCTGAGTGCAGGTCTCTTTTGCTGGCAGATTGGGCACTCAGCCGTGACAATAGCCAAGTCAGTCTTGGTGAATGGAAGTCCACGTTGCTGAGTCCGTGCATAACCTCCATCCCTATCACCATTATCACTTTGTTCATGAGCCCATTGGGCAATGGCAGGAGTTGCTGAGGAAAGAGGCTGACTGGTATCCACAGAATGGGTTATTTTATCTACTTGATTATTAAAACCTTCCTCTGCTGAAGTCACACTCTGGTGTGCATTCACATGGGACATAAATATGTTTTTAGTCCACTCAGAACGGTCTATCCACATACTTCTTCCCCAGACCTCTTTTGTCACCAATTTTCCAATTATGGTCTTTCCAAGTCCCTGACCATTCAGCCATACCATTAGCAACAGCCCATGAGTCAGTATACAAATGCACCTCTGACCAGTTCTCCTTCCAAGCAAAATGAACAACCAGCTCAAAGTTTTGCCCACTGGGAGGATTTCCCCTCACCATTGTCCTTTGAGGACACCCCAGAAGGGGGTTGTAGTAATGCAGCTGTCCACTTTCGGGTGGTACCTGCATATAGTGCTGGACAATCTGTAAACCAGGCCAGAGTTTTCTCTTCCTCAGTCAATTCACTGTAAGGAACTCCCCAAGAGGCCATAGCTCTGGTCTGGGAAAGAGAAGGTAATGTGGCAGTAGTGGAGACCATGGGCATTTGAGCCACTTCCTCATGTAACTTACTTGTGCCTTCAGGACTTACTCTGGCTCTATCTTATATATACCATTTCCGTTTTACAATAGAGTGCTGCTGTGCACATCCAACTTTATGGCTTGGTGGGTCAGACAACACCCAGCTCCTGATAGGCGACTCAGGTCTCATGGTAACTTGGTGGCCCATGGTTAAGCATTCTGTGTCTACAAAGACCCAATAGGAGGCCAAAAGCTGTTTCTCAAAAGGAGAGTAGTTATCTGCAGCAGATGGTAAGGCTTTGCTCCAAAATCCTAAGGGTCTGCATTGTGATTCTCCTATAGGGACCTGCCAAAAGCTCCAAACAGCATCTCTATTTGCCATTGACACTTCCAGCAACATTGGATCTGCTGGAGCATACGGCCCAAGTGGCAGAGCAGCTTGTACAGCAACCTGGACCTGTCGCAAAGCCTCCTCTTGTTCAGGTCCCCAGTCAAAATTAGTTGTTTTTCTGGTTATTCAATAAATGGCCCAGAGTAGCACACCCGAATGAGGAATATGTTGTGGCCAAAATCCAAAGAGACCAACTAGGCATTGTGCCTGTTTTTTGGTTGTAGGAAGGGCCAGATGCAGCAAGTTATCCTTCACCTTAAAAGGGATATCTTGAAATGCACCACACTGCTGGACACTTAGAAATTTCACTGAGGTGGAAGTCCCCTGTATTTTTGTTGGATTTATCTCCCATCCTGTGACATGCAAATGTCTTACAAATAATTCTAGAGTAGTTGCTACTTCTTGCTCACTAGGTCCAATCAACATTTTATCATCAATGTAATGGACCAGCATGATGTCTTGTGGGAGGGAGAAACAATCAAGGTCCTTGTGGACAAGATTATGACATAGGGCTGGAGAGTTGATATACCCCTGAGGTAGGACAGTGAAAGTATATTGGTGACCTTGCCAGCTGAAAGTAAACTGTTTCTGGTGGTCCTTACTAATAGCTATTGAGGAAAAAGCATTTGCCAGATCAATAGCTGCATACCAGGTACTAGGGGATGTATTGATTTGCTCAAGCAATATACCACATCTGGAACAGCAGCTGTAATTGGAGTTACCACCAGGTTGGGCTTACAATAATCTGCTGTCATCCTCCAAGACCCATCTGTTTTCTGCACAGGCCAAATAGGAGAGTTGAGTGGGGATGTGGTGGGAATCACCACCCCTGCATCCTTCAAGTCCTTAAGAGTGGCAGTAGTCTCTGCAATCCCTCCAGGAATCCGGTATTGCTTCTGTGTTACCATTTTGCTAGGTAGGGGCAGTTCTAGTGGCTTCCACTTGGCATTTCCCACCATAATAGCCTCACTGCATGAGTTAAAGAGCCAATGTGAGGATTCTGCCAGTTGCTCAGTATGTCTATTCCAATTATACATTCTGGAACTGGAGAAATAACTACAGAATGGGTCTGGGGGCCCACTGGACCCACTGTGAGACGGACCTGAGCTAAAACTCCATTGATCACCTGGCCCCCTTAAGCCCCCACTCTGACTGGCGGACCAGAGTGATGTATTTGTTCCCCTGGAATTAATGTCACTTCTGTACCAGTGTCTAATAATCCCTGAAATATCTGGTCATTTCCTTTTCCCCAGTGCACAGTTATCCTGGTAAAAGGCCGTCGATCTCCTTGGGGAAGGCTTGGAGGAAGATTAACAGTATAAATTTATGGCCGTGTAACAGGTTTCTCCCCCATAGGGACCTGGCCTCCCCTTCATTTAAGGAGCTCTGGGTCAGTAAAATGTCTCAAGTCTGGAAAATGATTAAGGGGCCGTTACTCTGTGTTTTTGTAATTCAGGTTAGACTTCTGTTCACTTGACCTAGAACTCTTTTGCTTATACAGCTTGAACAAGAATTTAGTAGACTGCCCTTCTATTGTATTTCTAGGTACCCCATGATTTACTAGTCAATGCCACAAATCTCTGTGAGTCATATAATTTTGAGTCCTGCTTTGAGTTTGCTGTGTATTATAATAGCCATATCTACTCTGTTTTTGGTGATTGAGTGCTGCCACCTGGCTTCTACCAACTCGGGATCCAATCATCCCCATTGTGTTTAAGGATTCCAGCTCAGTGACAGCAGTAATATCTGACCTACAGAGAAGTGCAACTACAGAGCTCTTCAGGGATGATGGCGCTAGTCTCAAAAGTTTATTTCTCACTGTTCTGGTAAAAGGTGCATCCTCTGGACATTCTTGGGGTGTAAGAGTAGGCTTTGAATGATGAATCCTCTCTAACATTCCAATCTCTCTAAGCCTCTGGATCCCCTCATCTACATTATGCCAGGGCAGTTCTGGCATTCTAACCTCAGGTAACGTCGGCCACCTTTTGATCCATGTTTCAACCAACCATCCAAACAAAGTTTTAATACCTTTTCTAATCCCTTGAACTATAACATTGAATGCAGAATCTCTGTTTAGTGGGCCCATATCAATAAATTCAGCCTAATCCAGTCTTATATTCCTCCTACCATTATCCCACACCCTTAAAATCCATTGCCACACACCTTCCCCTGATTTCTGTCTATTTAAATTGGAAAACTCACACAGTTCTTTTGGAAAATAACATACCTCCTCATGTGTGATACTTTGTACCTCACCTTTAGGGGCCTGTTGGGACTTTAGTCTAGTTATAGGTCTGGAAGAAATGAGGGGTGGTGGAGGTGGGTCATGAAAATAATTAGAAATATCTTCCAAGTCATTTGCTTCAGGGCCTTCATTTGCAGTTTCATCTGGTGAAACAGGATTAATCACTCTAGGGCTAATCCCCTCAGGAAGAAGTTGGGTGTCAACTCCTTAAGGCAGGCTGGAGATGGGGCAGCTATGTCCTCAGGGCAGACTATTACAGGGTGTATTAGTTAGTGTGCTCTAGAGAAACAGAATCAACAATAAACACTCCTAAATATAAAATTTATAAAAGTGCCGCATATAACTGTGGGAATGCAGAGTCCAAAATCCACAGGGCAGGCTGTGAAGCTAACTACTCTGATGGAGGGTCTGGATGAACTCCACAGGAGAGGCTCACTGGCCAAAGCAGGAAGAACCCTGTCTCTTCTGAATCCTCTTAAAAGACTTCCAGTGATTAGATTGAGCATCATTCACTGCAGAAGACACTCCCCGTGGCTGATTACAAATGGAATCAGCTGAGGATGCAGCTAATGTGATCATGATTTAATTCTATGTAACATCCTTATTGCAACAGACAGGCCAGCACTTGCTCAACCAGACAAACAGGTACCACCACTTGGCCAAGTTGACACATGAACCTAACCATGACAGTCCACCCCTTGTCAACCTGGCAGCTATATATATCACCTTAAACCATATCTAATTTCTAAATAAAAAACAATAAAATACACATTTTTTTTTCACCTAACAGTAAGATTCTGAGTCTGATTTTCAGACATCTCAAGTCTATGGCTACAGGAAATAAGATTTTCCTTCAGGATACTAATAGAAACTTCTACATCTGTCAGATGGCACATAAGCTTCTAGTTTGAAGCCTTATGCCCATACCTTTAACTCCTTAATGTATCCAGTGTATCTAACAACAACCAGCCAGCATCTCTATACCTCTTATTTCCGCAAAACTTCATAAAGGTGTCAAAAACATCATCCCCCAGAGCCTGGCTTCATATAATCGAAGCATTAGGAGAATCAAATGATGATATTTTGACTATCTCTTTTGCCAACTCATTCCATGGATTGGCAATGTCATTCTGATTATGGGTATCAGAGTCCTTAGTGCCTTTGAGTCCAGTCAGAGTAGAAAACTATTCATAAAAACCCATTTTTAAGATTCCATTTCTTAAGAACCACACCACTTCTGGTAACAAGTTACATTAGTTGGTGTAGGTACCACCACTTGGCCAAGTTGACACATGAACCTACCATGACAAAATGGTTTTTAATACAGTCACAGAGTTGTGCAACCATCACTGCAACCAGTTTTAGAACATTTCCATCACACAAGACGAAACTTTATACCCACTAGCATCACTCCCCATTCCTCACCTCCCCACCCACCCTCCAGTCCTAGGCAACCTTAATCTAAAAACTGTCTCTGTAGAGTTGCCTCTTTGGACATTTCATATGCATGGAATCAAACGATATTTTTCCTTTTGTGTCTGGCTTATTTCACTCAGTATAATATTTTTAAGGTCCATCGTGTTGTAGCTTGTCTCCGAACTTCATTCCTTTTTATGGCTGAATGATATTTCATTGTATGGATACATCACATTTTATTCATCTATTCATTGGCTGATGGACATTTAGGTTGTTTCTACTTCTTTTAAAAAATTTATTTTGTGTTATCAAACCAAAACAACATACAGACATGAACATTCTTAACATACATTCTGTGTATATTGTACAATCAATGGTTTGCAATATCATCACATAGAGGTTGTTTCTACTTTTTGACTATTGTGAATAATGCCACTATGAACTTTTGTGCATAAGTTTCTGTATGGACATACATTTTCATTTATCTTAATACTAGAAGTGGAATTGTTAGGGCATTTGATGACTTTATGTTTAACCTCTTTGGGAAACTGCCAAGCTGTTTACTAAAGTGGCTACACCATTTTACATTCTCACCAGAAGTGTGTGAGAGTTCCAATTTATCCACATCCTTGTCAATACTTGTTGTTATCTGTCTTTTTCATCATAGCCCTCCTAGTGGATATGAAGTGGTATTGCACTGTGGTTTGGATTTGCATTTTCCTAGTGGCTAATGATATTAAGTATCTTTTTGTATGTTTATTGGCTATTTGTATTTCTTGAATAAACATCATTTCATATTCTTTGCCAATTTTAAAATTGAATCATTTGCATTTGTATTATTGAGCTGTAAGTGTTCTATGTATATAGTAGGTATAAGTACTTTATTAGATACGTGATTTGTAAGTTTTGCCTCCACTCTTTTCACTTTCTTGATGGTCTCTGTTCTAGTTTGCTAGCAGCCAGAATGCGATGTACCAGAAACAGAATGGCTTTTAAAAAAGGGAATCTAATAGGTTGCTAGTTTACAGTTCTAAGGCCAAGAAAATGTCCCAATTAAAATAAGTCTATAGAAATGTCCAATCTAAGGCATCTGGGGAAAGATACCTTGGTTCAAGAAGGCTGATGATGTTCAGGGTTTCTCTCTTTGGTGGAAGGGCATATAGCAAAGTCTGCTGGCTTTCTCTTCTAACTTCTTGTTTTATGAAGCTCCCTGGGAGGTGTTTTCCTTCTTCATCTCCCAAAGTCACTGGCTGGTGGACTCTTTGCTTCCTGGTTCCATGGCATTCTCTGCTCTCCCAGAATCTGGTGGCTTTCTATCTTGTTGTTCTCTAGCTTTTTTTCCAAAGTGCTTCTTCTTTTAATGGATTCCAGTAAAACCAATCAAGACCCTCCTGGAATGGGTGAAGGCACGTCTACCTAATCAAGTTTAATACTCACACTTGATTGAGTCACATCTCCATGAAAATAAGCTAATTAAAGTTTCTAACATATGGTACTGAATAGGGATCAGAGGAAACCATTTATCCCACAAGGTCAATTAGGATTAAAACATGACTTTTCTAGGGTACATAAACCTTTTCAAATTGGCATAGTCTCATTTGAAACACAATTTAAAAAATTTCAATGAAGGACCAGCACCACGAGCCTCACACCATCCAGTTTGAGGGGAGCGGCGTGAGGAGGAGACACCATCGCTCCAGAGCCAAACTCACAGCCTCAGTCTCAGTCCCGCACTTCAGGCTGCATCTGGGACCTCTGCCAGGAAGCTTTGGTCCCATAGCCCCGTGCGCTGTGTCCAGGTTACTACTGCTAGGAAAAAACAGAACAAAAACCTGACACTTTGCATCCTGGAAGTGCAATTAAGAGTCTGAAATTAGGGACTTTTTAAAAATTTGGACATGGCTTATCGAAGAGCAACAAGACCCAATGGACTAAATACTGGAAATAAAATATGCCAGTTCAAACTAGTACTTCTAGGAGAGTCAGCTGTTGGCAAATCAAGCCTAGTCCTTCATTTTGTGAAAGGCGAGTACCATTGGGGCTGCTTTCCTAACCCAGACTGTGTCTGTATGACACAACGGTAAAGTTTGAAATATGGGATACAGCTGGTCAAGAGCGATACCATAGCCTAGCACCTATGTACTACAGAGGAGCACAAGCAGCCATAGTTGTACATGATATTACAAATGAGGAGTTCTTTGCAAGAGCAAAAAACTGGGTTAAAGAACTTCAGAGACAAGCAAGTTCTAACATCGTAATAGCTTTATCAGGAAACAAGGCTGACCTGGCAAATAAAAGAGATGTAGATTTCCAGGAAGCATAGTCCTATGCAGATGACAGCAGTTTATTATTCATGGAGACATCAGTGAAAACATCAATGAACGTAAATGAAATATTCATGGCAATAGCTAAAAAGATGAACCACAGAATTCAGGACCCAATTTTGCCAGAGGAAGAGGAGTAGACCGTACTGAACCTACACAGCCAACCAGGAGTCAGTGTAAACTTCCAGTTTGAATGAACTGGAATATTCTTCTGCTTCCTAAATGTTGATAACCGTGGAATTGGGCATTAACAAGCCCAGCGTGACTTCCAAAAAGGAGAGACTGATGATAGAGTCATGTTTCTAATACAGAATTATTTTAAGTGTTTCAAACTTAATTTTTAATAACATGTATTTTTATAGCATGTATTCCTCTGACTAATGTTTCAGCAATAGAAGGGGAAAATAAGAGCTGTTATGTGTACTTGTTTGGTTGGAAGGTGAGGGGGAATTGTTTCTCATCACTAGAGATAGACAAATGGCTGTTTGGGGCCACAGTTAACCAACTACTTCCTCCAAACTAGTAGAGTAGTAATCTATGAAAAAGATTTGGAACTTATTAATTTGGGCTTTCAGAAACATTCTTTTTTTAGAAAGAGGTTCTTGAAGATATCTATGCTTAGCTACAGTATTCAGGTAAACAGTTATTTCTCCTAGTATCCATACTTAAAGTGTACATTCCATACTTTAATAAAAAGGCCACAAGAAGACAGTACCACATCTCCAGGAGATAAAAATGAACATTAATGGCATACTGTATCTAAAGTATAGCCAATCCTGTTATTTTTAAATGGTGGTAAAAATCATATGTAGCCCCATCTTGTTTTAGGAATATGAAAACTGGTAAATGCATCTTAATGGATAGTGTTCACTGCAACATGTGCGCTCTTCAACAAAAATGAAATAAACCAGGTGGTTGTGATTTTTCTTTAATCACTGCTGGCCATTTACACAGGGTGGTTTTGTTTGGGGCAGGGACAGGGCTTGTTCTCTTTGGACACAATATAGTCAATGCACTAACAATTATGTACATTCAAACTTGATTATTTAAAATTCTATGTTCGAACATAAACAGGGTATCACATTGTAGTCTCCATATGTGTTTAATAATTTCTTTAATATTTAAGAGTTGCTTAAAAGTATACAAACGTACAGTTATTAAAACAGCTAATTTCCTTCTCTCCCCTTTAAAACGCTTCAATTGTTTCTACATGGCTAGAACCATAATAAACAGTGTATCTGTAATTTGTAATATAAGTATTGGGTTATGTTAATAACCATCTAGCAGCCTTGTTTTCCAAAATTCGTTTTATTTTGATCAGTTCAGTATATTGCACTGATGCTTTTAGTTATTTTCATTATATGAAATCTACCATGTGTCAGAGATAATTTAATCTATATTTAAGCGTTGAACTGCTAGCAGAATTTGTACATTTACAGTAATCCAAAATTAAGGAAATTAAGGAAAACAACTTACCAGTGTTTATTAGTTTTCTATTAAGGTGCTCAGGTTTGAATAAAGTGGTATAAACAGCAAAAAAAAAAAAAAAAAAATTCAATGAAATTCAACTATTTTTTTTATTGTATATGCCCTAAAGCATCGAAGCAAGAATTTAAAAAAATATTTGTACACCAATGTTCATAGCAGTATCATTCATAATAGCCAAAAGATGGAAATAGTCCAAATGCCCATTAACAGAAGAATAAAAAAGCACTTTAGGCATCAACCCTTTTTACTTTTATAACTAGCCAAATGATAAGGGTGCTCTCATCCCTTTTACAGATAAGGAGACGAACCTCCCAGAGGTCCTGCTTGTCCACGCTCACGCGAAGGCGGCTAGAGCTTCTGGGATGCCTAACCTAGAGAAACATGACTCAGACCTGACGCTCCTGGTCATTAGCTATATCCTTTCCTCCAAATACTTATCTGGCATTGTCCCTTCTAGTGGATTCTGCCGAAGAAGCGCACCCTAACACATCCCCTAAGAAACGGAAATTACAACTATTCATATGGTATTGATTAAGGAAATCAAGGCCTCGAGCTGCGGCCGGGCTCCCACTTTGAGGGTGAGCCGGGCCAGTGGAGGTCCCGAGGGCTGCTCGATGCCAGTGGCCCGAAGCTGGTGGGGGTGGGGTGCGGAGCAGGAGAAGGCGCCACGTCCGCCCCTCCAGTCCGTGCCCCCGCAGGTAATGGTCTCTAGGACACTGGGCTTCGTGCGGTCCCGCGCCCGGGCGCAGACTAAGCTCAGACGCCGCCTTCCTGATAACATTTTTAGCGCGTGATTATGGGCGCTCTGGACCTGGAAGTACCTGCTCCCAGGTTTCTTTAGTCCCTGCTACTCTTGGAGGCCAGGTGGTTTTATTGAACGTCCTTAATCCCAGAAGGGGCTGCCATGCTCAGAAAGTGCTCCTAAGAAACGCAGAAATCCAGCTGTGCTACTGCACCCCAGGTCTCCTCTCATCCTTTCCTGGCACCATTTTTTTTTCTCTTTTTGGCCTCTTGTTCTCTTCAGACGGTCTCCAGTTGCGGGGGCTGGGGTGGGGAACGGGATGGGGAGGAGGACAACGACGAAGTGAGAGGGCGTCTAAGAGTTCTGACGGGCACAGTTCTTAGAAACGATTTGTCTCTTTTTGTTTGTTTTTGTTTTTGTCTTGTTTTGTTTTAATAAGAGGTTCCAGGAGATAATCTGTCATAAAAAAGAAGTGCCTCAGGGTTGCATCTTCAAAAGATTCCTAGGTTAAGTGGCTCAGCACTCCCCAGTGCCCAGTGGTGAAGGAAACTGGATCTCAGCAGATTGCAAAAGGCTACCCTTCCACAAATGGGACATTTCTCTTTCTCCACATTTGCCCTTCAAAGAGTATCAAACTACATTCTCTCTGGAGTCTATCCTGAAGAACTGTATACAGAAGAATCTACACAGTCATTCATTCATTCCCATAGCATTTAAGGAGCACCTGCTGTGTCCCACAAGCACTATTCTAGGGGTGGCATCCACAGGAACTGAAACAGACAAAACCCCTGCCTTCTTGGAGCTATTCTTTTAGTGAGCAAAGATTGATAAGCATAAAAGTAATGACATACATGTTTGGAGGAAAGTGCTGTGAAGAAAAGGAAAGGAAGTGTGGGGTTAGTGGTGAGTTGTAATTTTCAATACAGTGGTCAGGAAAGGCTCACTGAAAAGGTAATGTTGGGGTAAGACATGAAGAAAGGAGGAAGATGGACATGGCAGTGTTGGAGAAGTGTTTGAGCAGAGGCAGCAGGTGCAAAGGCCCTGTGGTGGAAACCAATAGCAAAAGGTGGCCAGAGCTGGTTGAGCAGAGGAGAACATGGCAGGGAGTGAAGCCAGTGAAGGATAAGAGGGACAGGTAGATTCTGAAGGGCCTTGTGCCCTTGGAAGGTTTTGAGTTGACAAATGACATGACTTCACTTATATTTTATGAACATAAAATCACTAGATGGCTGTGTGGACAGTAGCCTGTTGGGCAAGGGCAGAAGCAGGGAGATCAGTTAGGAGGCTTCTGAGATGGTGGTAATGGGGTTATGAGAAGATGGTCAGATTTACCACTTAAAGTTAGATGTTTCTTTTCTAGTGTAGTGTGCACTGTCATAAAGTGTCAGTGAGTTTGGCTTCCAGTTCTGGTCTATCTGCTACTAGCCATGGGGCATGAATAAGTGTATCAAACTTTGAGAGCCTCAGTTTCCTTATTTGTAAAAAGGAAGCCCTGAGGGCATGGCAACCTGAGGGGTGGGTTAGTGGGCAGCCTGGGGTTGGGGTAGCCACCTCCATGCTGCCACCTATGGAGGGGTGGCAAGTGTGGTTGCCACAGTCTGCCTGGGGCCTTGTTCAAGCCCACCTGCCTCTGGAGGAAAAAGCCAGACTTCTCAGAGGGCATTCTGTTCCACAAGTGGGACCCCAGGGTTTTCTGTATGTTCAGCAAAGAGTTTACATGACCCAAAGAATGGTAGTGGGGCTGTATGCTTGATATCTGTGATGAAACCCATGCTAAGGCCATGGGTTCCACCATAGAACTCATCAACTTCTTAGTGAATTTGATAGCCCAGATAAATTCGCTAAGGTAACATTATTCATTAGGTAACATTATGTGTGATAGAATTAAGTGACAGAGGAGAAAATGAAAGCCACTTTCCAATAATTTATGGCATTGTTGTTCATATTAAAACAGCAGACATTTTCAAAGCCTCCTTTCAAACTCGGGGTCCAATGGAGTAGTGATATGCTGGGTGGGTTCTGGCAGGAGGGCTGAAGATTAGCATACATGAGGCAAAGACAGGACAGCTTCATATAGGACTGAATTACAGGATGCCATTTCCACATGTGGATTTCTGGCTGCAGGGAAGTGATAAGCAAATACTAGAGAACTTTTCCACATCACCTCTGGCTGAGCCCTCCCATTTTGTTGAACATCTCAGATCTACCTGAAATAAAAAAAAAAAAAAAAAAATACCCATCTCCAACTAAAACACTGTTTCCTGGAAATAAAGTTTACTCTACCAAAAAAAAAAAAAAAAAGGTGGTTTATGGTGCTTCCTTCCCCAGTTACTCAGCTCTGACACTTTGACTGCTCTTTCTGGCCCCATCTTCTACCCTGGGTAGGATGTCAGATAAGGCCCCTGTGGCTTGACCTCTCTTCTGACGTTCCTGTGGTATGGTCTGTGCCACCCACTGGCTCAGGCAGTCCCTAGCTGTAGCAGGTAAGCCAGGAACCCAGACTTCAGAGAGCAGCTGCACAGTTCCAGGGTCATCATCTCTCCTGTATGTTTCCAAGCCAGGTATATGCCTCAGTGGGCTCTTCTATAAGGTAAGTAGGTGTGAGCCTTTGTTCTTTTTTTTTTTTTTTGCCATCCAGCATCTATTCCCCAACAAGCAGTACCCTGGTTATCCTCTGGGAAGCCTCCTGGTGGCATTACTTCTAGCTCAGCAGCATGGGTGGGCCTGAGATTCAAGAGCTTCTCATTCAGGAGGGGCAGATGTCCTAGTTGGAACCAGTAAAGCAAAATGAGACTTTGAGATACCCTCACAGCCAGAAGTTTTCCACTTAACATCGGTAAGAATGATGTGAGTCATGTTGCTGGAGCCTTACGAAACCAGCACAGGAGGAGGTGGAGCCAAGAGATGGAAAAACACCATCAAGGGAGCCCTTACTTCTAGCTGTACTGAAAGTATGACTTTATCCTGGACTTTCCATTTATGAACCCATAAAGTAATTTCTTTTCCTTTTTTAACATTTTTAACTGTGAATTATAACATATATACAAAAATGCAATAAATTTCCAAGTACATTTTAACAAGTAGTTACAGAACAGATTTTAAAGTTTGGTATAGTTACAGTTCCATGATTTTTCATTTTTTCTTCTAGCTGCTCCAAGACACTGGAGACCAACAGAAATATCAATATAATGATTCATCAGTCATACTCATTTGTTAAATCCTGTCTTCTCTGTTACACTCCTCCTTCGCTTTCTTTTTTTTTTTTTTTGGTGAAAAATAACATATATACTAAAAAGCAATAAATTTCAAACTACGTTGCAACAATTAGTGGTAGAACAAATTTCAGAGTTTGGTTTGGGTTATAATCCCCCAATTTTAGATTTTTACTTAGACTGAAAGAATTATCAGCCTAATGATTCACTCATAGTCATTTGTTAAACCCTACCTTCTCTGTATAACTCCACCATCACCTTTGACCTTTCTCCCACTCTTTAGGGATATTTGGGTTATGCCCATTTTAACTTTTTCATGTTGGAAGGGGCTGTTGATAATACAGGATAGGGGATGGAACGAGCTGATGTTCTGGAAGGGCTGGCTCCTCCGCATGTCAGGACTTATCTGGTCTAAGGATCCATCTGGAAGTTGTAAGTTTTGGAAAGTTACTTTAGTGCATGGAAACTTTGTAGACTCTCATGTAGCACCCTAGGTCTTCTTTAGGAGTGGTAGGAATGGTTTTGGTTAGGGTTTGGCAAGTTATAGGTAGCAATGTCCAACTGAAGCTTGGATAAGAGTGACCTCCAGAGTAGCCTCTTGATTCTATTTGAACTCTCTTAGCCACCGATACCTTATTTGTTAAACTCCATTTCCTTCTTTGGTCAGGATGGCATTGTTGATCCCACAGTGCCAGGGCCAGGCTCATACCTGAGAATCATCTCCCACACCATCAGGGAGACATTCATCCCTGGATGTCATGTCCCAAGTAGGGGAAGGGCAATGATTTCACTTCAAGAGTTGGGCTTGGAGAGGGAAAGGCCACAACTGAGCAACAAAGGAGGTCCTCTGGAGGTGAGTGACTCTTAGGTATACTTATAGGTAGACTAAGCTTCTTCGCTACCTACATAAGCTTCACAAGAGCAAGCCTCAAGATCAAGGGCTTGGCCTATTGATTTGGGTGTCACTAATGTTTGACACAGTATCTGGGTTTTCCCTGGTGGTAAAGTTTAATAGTTCCATATTTTTTCTCCCATTCCTCAAGGGACACTGCCAATACTTTTTATTATCTGCTTAATATACTCTGGGATGTATCCAGGCATTACATTAAGCTATACAGGATTAAAGGCCCTCGTTATTACTCTGGGCTTCCTGTGTTTGGACTATTTAAATGATCTATCCAGACAGGTTGAATTACATTACGTCCTACAGAAAATTTAGGTTCTGGACAAAATAAACATTTCTTCCTTTGGTCTCAAAGGGTAGGTGAAGTTCTAAAATACAATGTTTTCCTTACCCTTGTATTCTGAATTACCTTAATCCCAACCTGGTCAGCTTCATTCTTATCTCTAAAACCAGGTTATGCATATATAAAAGACCCTTTCAAAATCCAGAAATAACAATTACTGTCCCACACTAAATGTGACTGCCATGAGACCTTACAATCTAGGCCCCAGTTTTCTTATAAGTATCTTCTAAGTAAGATCATACAGTATTTGTTCTTTTGTTTCTGGCTTATTCTTTTTTTTTTTTTTTTCACCCCAAACTCTGTTCATCAAGTCCACAACACTCTCTGTTTCTGGCTTATTCTGACTCACCAAATGTCCTGCAGGTTCATTCACATCATTGCATCCCTCACAACTTCGTTCCTTTTTGTAGCAGCACAATGTTTGATCATATGTTTACACCACTGTTCACCAATCTACTTCTCAGTCGATCCTTCAGCCATCTCCATCTACTGGGCCTCACGTATAATGTGAAAGTCAAAAGTCAATCAATACTCTTCTATTTTAGGTAATTTCATTGTTCCCAAGAGAAAAATAACCAATAAACACACCCTCACCAAATAGAAAACCCAAACCTCCCCCTAACTGTTGTCCGTCCCTCCATTATGTACCCTGGTGTTGCTGTGGCACTGTTGATGTTTCCCTGTTAAACATACCCCAGAGCATGCAATAGCAGTTTTCCTCCTATATCCTGAAATTATACACTCTTTGTACAATATTCATACCTTTGCAGCAGTTCGTGCAAGAACTTATTTACGTTTGTAGTGTTAATCGGTGGGACGCATGAGTCTATACAACCCCTTTCAACCATGTTCGCCTTCACTATGGTAATGTTACTTATGGGCCCACTAATGAACCACCTTCATTTGACTTCCTTTTCTTTTTAATCTTTTTTGTATAAGCCACTTTGAATTGGATTTTCTGCCCCTTGCAGTTTCTTTATACACTGTAGTTCAGAGAGGGCTGCTCCTCCAGCTGTGTAAACAGAATGAGGATTAAATGGTCAGTGTGACCTTCCTTTTGACTGATGCCCAAGAGCCCTGATGGGCAAAGGCTGAGTTGGTAATGTTATGCTTGTAAAGATTGCTTGAAAATTGGCATGATTGTGTTTGTTAAGAAAAATAGTTGCTCTGCTCATATATATTGCATTTATCTCATTTTTTGACACTAGGTTGACTGGAAAAGCATACCCTCTGAAATTCTAGGTAATTGTGAGAAATGAGTCAGGATCTTTCCCTGCCTTGGAGAGGGGCTAGAAGAGTCAGACACAGGGGCTACCTCCCTCGGCTAACCTACTGCTTTCTGTTGATCATCAGCTTCACCTTGGTTGTGGTCTGCCTTACTGGTTTGTTTCTGTGCCCCTGCCTGGGACAATGTTCTCATTTTTTATATTGCCTGGTGAAATACCTCCTTCAAGGTCCATCTCATATGCTACCACCTCCATGAACCCTTTCTTGCTGCTTGTCTCCAGTGTATGAGCTCTCTCACTCCTTTGGCGCCTTGAGCTTTGGGGAGGGGTCCCCAGGAGACAGCACTGTATGAGGAAGAGGGCACAACTTCTCTGCGAGGCAGGCAGGATGAATCTTTACTCTCCTGCTTCTAACTATATGAATTTGGACATATCAGTTTACCTATATGAATTTGATTGTCCTTATCTGTAAAATGGGGATAATATTCTCTACCTTGAGAGTGTAGACATTAGAAGGTCCAGAGTCAGGGTCCCAGGAAGGCAATGAGATTCCAGAGAGAGACAGAGTTTGAAAAAGTGGGCCCAAGTCAACTGCACAGAGACTCCATGCTGTAGCATGGAAAGGGCTGCAGTATGATCCCTGTGAGTTCCTTCTCCCCTCAAGGTGCTCCACAGGGGCCAGGAAGATATGATGGAGGCAGGTCTCTGCAAGAAGGGTATGCCCGTGTCCTGAGCTACTTCTGCCCTACAGTCCTTTGTCCCATGCCTTTCTACCTTCCTCCTTATTGCAGTTGCTCTGTTAGCTCCTGTGGTAGTTAGATTCAGTTGTCAACTTGGCCAGGTGAAGGCACCTAGTTCTGTTGCTGTGGACATGAGCCAATGGTACATGAACCTCATCTGTTGCTGATTACATAGGCAGTTGGCTAGGAGGCGTGACTACTGCAATTAATGATGTTTGACTTAATTGGCTGGTGCTTGAATGAGAGAGCGCAACGTAGCACAGCCCAAGCAGCTCAGCATAGCTCAGCACAGTACTCGCAGTTCAGCCCAGGCCTTTGGAGATGCAGAAAGGAATCACCCCAGGGAAAGTTGTTGGAACCCAGAGGCCTGGAGAGAAGGCCAGCAGAGATTACCCTGAGCCTTCTCACATAAGAAAGAAACTCAGATGAAAGTTAGCTGCCTTTCCTCTGAAGAACTAACGAAATAAATCCCCTTTTATTAAAAGCCAATCCATCTCTGGTGTTTTGAATTCTGGCAGCTGGCAAACTAGAATAGATTTTGGTACCAGAAGTGGGGTACTGCTGCAGTTTGCAAATACCAAACATGTTGGAATGGCTTTTTAAATGGATAAAGGGAAGACTCTGGAAGAGTTGTGAGAAGCTTGATAGAGAAGGCCTAGAATGTTTTGAAGAGACTGTTGGTAGAAATGTAGATTCTGAAGATACTTCTGATGAGGCTTTAGACAGAAATGAGGCATGTGTTATTGTAAAGTGGGAGGAAGGCTATCCTTGTTTTATAATAGCAGATAATCTGGCAAAACTGACTAGTGACTTTGGCTGGAAGGCAGATTTTAAAAGCCATGAACTTGGATATTTAGCAGACGAGATCTCCAAATTAAATGTCAAAAATGCAGCCTGGTTTCTCCTCACAGATTATAGTGAAATGTGACAGGAGAGAGATAAGCTGAGAACTGAACTCTTGGGTACAAAGGAACCAGAAGTTGATGTTCTGGAAAATTCTGGGCTTCCAGGAAGGGAGATCCCAGAGAATAGTGCTCCATGTGAGGATGGAATCAGTCAGCTATTTCATAGAAAGCCAGGATCGGACATAGAGTTATCCAGGAAGGATTTGTGGAAACTCCTTATGTCTGATGGGCATTATCCAAGGCTACTGCATAGAAAGCCAATGAGAGTGCTGTGGGACCTGTATAAACAGAGCTGCTCCAGTCTGGACTGGGGGGTTCAGAGATGGGACACATTGGAGGAAAAATTACTTCAGAGGCAAATCCGTGGAGGCTGAGGTCTGAAGTCAAGAAGCCTCAGGCCAGGAGAGTGGACCCACCCAAACCCATGGAGAGGGTGAGTTTGCCCCAAAGGCAGAGAATGGGCCTTTCACCTGGTTTCAGTGGAAGAGTCATGCTGCCTCAGGCCTTGGAGAGGGTGAAGCACATTCCTTGGGGTTTGGGGAGAGCCTGGCTGCCACCACATGGAGGGATTGAGCATGTGTCCTGGAGATGGCAGAGAGCCCAAGTGCAGCCCCGATGCTTGGAAAGGGTGGAGCCTAGAAAAAGGTGGTCTCCCCAATGTCCCCCAAGGTTGCATTCAAAGAGAGGCAGGCCTCTGCATTGGCCCTTGGAAAGAGTGGGACTGCTGCTTTCAGAAGCCCTGAGGATAAATGATTCTCAGACTTTGAAATCTAATGGACTTTACCTTGCGGGTTTTCGAAACTGTATGGGTCCAGTGACTCCTGTGTTCTTTCCTCCCTATGGAAATGCGTATATGTATCCCATGACTGGTCCTCCTTTGTATGTTGGCAGCAAATAACTTGTTATAAGTTTTCAAAGGTCCAGAGCCAGAGAACTTTGCCTTAGAACAGACCATGCCTGTAACTAACTTTGATAGGAGTTTGCACTGTTTCTGTGTATTTCATTTGTATTGCTACTGAAATGGTTTAAGAATTTCTGATATTGTTATGAAATTAATGTATTTTGTATATGGGAAAAACATGTCTTTTGGGGGCCAGAGGGTGGAATGTACTGGTTTGAAAGGAAGTATGCCCCCTAGAAAAGCCATGTTTTAATCAAAATCCCATTTCATAAAGGTAAAATAATCCCCATTCAATACTGTATGTTTGAAACTGTGATCATCTCCCTGGATGATGTGATTTAGTCAAGAGTGGTTGCTAAACTGGGTTAGGTGATGACATGTCTCCACCCATTTGGGTGGGTCTTGATTGGTTTACTGGAGTCCTATAAAAGAGGAAACATTTTGGAGAAAGAGATTCAGAGAGAGAAGAGAAGAACAACATAGCCACGAGAAGCAGAGAGCCCACAAGTCAGCGACCTTTGGAGATGAAGAAGGAAAATGCCTCCCAGGGAGCTTCATGAAACAAGAAGCCAGGAGAAGAAGCAAGCAGATTAGGCCATGTTTGCCATGTGCCCTTCCAGATGAGAGAGGACCCTGACCGGGTTCATTATGTGCCCTTCCAGATAAGAGAGAAATTCTGACTGTGTTCGCCATGTCCCCTTCCAGATGAAAGATAAATCGTGAAATTCATTGGCCTTCTTGAACCAAGGTATCTTTCTCTGGATAGATGTCTTTGATTGGACATTTCTATAGACTTGTTTTAATTGGGACATTTTCTCAGCCTTAGAACTCTAAACTTCTAACCTATTAAATTCCCCCTTTTAAAAGCCATTCCATTTCTGGTACATTGCATTCTGACAACTAGCAAACTAGAATACCAGGATTGTCCAGAGGATGTGCCTTTTACCAGAAATGTGGGAAATAAATTTGTGAGACTAGCTCCATCATCCCTGAAAAGCTCTGTAGATGTCCTTCTCTGTAGGTCAGATATTACTGTGGGAACTGCTGTCACTGAGCTGGAATCCTTAAACACAATGGGAATGATCACATCCTGAGTTGGCAGAAACCAAGTGGCAGAACTTAATCATCAAAGATAAGGTGGATGTGGCTATCATAATGGACAGCGGAGTCAAAGTAGGAGTCAAAATATTCTGACTCACAGAGACTTGCGGCATTAGCTGGTAGATTATGGGGTATCTAGAAGTACAATAGGTGGGCAGTCTACTAAATTCTTGTCTGATCTATATAATCAGAAGAATTCTAGGTCAACTGAACAGAAGTCTAACTTGAATTACAAAAACAAAGAGTTACGGCCCCTTAATCAATTTCTAAACTTGAGACAGTTTATAGACCCAGAGTCCCTTGAGTGATGGGGAGGCCAGGTCCCTTTTGGGGAGGACCGTGTTACACTGCCACAAACTTATACTGTTAATCTTCCTCCTAAGCTTTCTCCAAGGGGACCCATGGACTTTTACCAGGGTAACTGTGCAGTAGGGAACAGGAAATGATCAGATATTTTGGGAACTATTAGACACTGGTTCAGAAGTACAGATGACTCAAAATGTCTCTGGTCCACCAGTCAGAGTGGGGGCTTATGGAAGTCAGATGATTTATGGAGTTTTAGTTTAGGTTCATCTCACAGTGGGTCCAGTGGGCCTCTACACCCCTCTGTAGTTATTTCCCCAGTTCCAGAATGCATAATTGGAATAGACATACTGAGAAACTGGCAGAATACCCACATTGGCTCTCTGACTTGTGGAGTGAGGGCTACTATGGTAGGAAAGGTTAAGTGGAAACCTCTGGAACTGTCCCTGCCTAGCAAAATAGTAAATCAGATGCAATACCAGATTCCTGGAGGGATTGCAGAGATTAGTGCCACCCTTAAGGACTTAAAGGATATAGGGGTGGTTATTCCCATCACATCCCCATTTAACTCTCCTATTTGGCCTGTGCAGAAAACACATTGATCTGGAAGATGACAGTGGATTATCATAAGCTCAGTCAGGTGGTGACTCCAATTGCAGTTGCTGTTCTGGATGTGGTATCATTGCTTGAGCAAATCAGTACCTCCCCTGGTACCTGGTATGCAGCTATTGATCTGGCAAATGCTTTTTCTCAATAGCTGTTAATAAGGACCACCGGAAACAGTTTGCTATCAGCTGGCAAGGTCAGCAATATACTTACACTGTTCTACCTCAGGGGTATATCAACTCTTCAGCCCCATGTCATAATCTTGTCCACAGGAATCTTGATCATTTTTCCCTCCTACAAGACATCACACTGGTCCATTATACTGATGATATCATGTTGATTTGACCTAGTGAGAAAGAAGTAGCAATTACTCTAGAATTATTGGTAAGGCATTTGCATGTCAGAGGATGGGAGATAAATCCAACAAAAATACAGGGGCCTTTCACCTCAGTGAAATTTCTAGGTGTTCAGTGGTGTGGGGCATGTCGAGATAGCCTTTCTAAGGTGAAGGATAACTTGCTGCATCTGGCCCCTTCTATGACCAAAAAAGAGGCACAACACCTAGTTGGTCTCTTTGGATTTTGGTTACAACACATTCCTCATTTGGATGTACTACTCCGGCCCATTTATCAAGTGACCAGAAAAACAGCTAATTTTGAGCGGGTATCCAAACAAGAGGAGGCTCTGTGACAGGTCCAGGCTGCTCTGCCACTTGGACCATATGACTCAGCAGATCCAATGATGCTGGAAGTGTCAGTGATAAATATAGATCCTGTCTGGAGCCTCTGGCAGGCCTCTATAGGAGAATCACAATACAGATATTTAGGATTTCAGAACAAAGCCTTACCATCTGCTGCAAATAATTACTCTTCTTTTGAGAAACAGCTTTGGCTTGATACTGGCCCTCAGTAGAGACTGAATGCTTGACCATGGGCCACCAACTTACCATGAGACCGGAGTTGCCTATCATGAGCTGTTGTCTGACGTACCAAACCATAAAGTTGGTGTGCACAGCAACACTCCATAATAAAATGGAAATGGTACATATGAGCTAGGACCAGAACAGGTCCTGAAGGCACAAGTAAGCTACATGAGGAAGTGGCCCAAATGCCCATGGTCTGCACTCCTGACACATTGCCTTCTCCTTCCCAGACCAGAGCTATCATCTCTTGGGGAGTTCCTTACAGTGGATTGACTGAGGAAGAGTAAATTCAGGCCTTGTTTACAGATGGTTCTGCATGAAATGCAGGAAACACCTGAAAGTGGACAGTTGCAGAACTGCAACTCCTTTCCAGGATGTCACTGAAGGACAGTGGTGAGAGGAAATCCTCTCAGTGGGCAGAACTTTCAGCAGTGCACTTGGTTGTTCATTTTGCTTTGAAGAACTGGCCAGAGGTATGTTTGTATATTGACTCATGGGCTGCTGCTAATGGTTTGGCTGGATGGTCAGGGACTTGGAAAGAGTATGATTGGAAAATTGGTGACAAATAGGTCTGGGGAAGAGGTATGTGGATAGACCTTTCTGAGTGAGCTAAAAGCATGGAGATCTTTGCTCCTCATATGAATCCTCACCAGAGGGTGACTTCAGCAGAGGAAGGTTTTAATAATAAAGTGGATAGGATGACCCATTCTGTGGATACCATCAGCCTCTTCTCCAGCAATTCCTGTGATTGCCCAATGGGCTCATGAGCGAAGTGGTCATGGTGGTAGGGATGGAGGCTATGCATGGGCCCAGCAACATGGACTTCCACTCATCCAAGGCTGACCTGGCTACCACCAGTACTGAGTGCCCAATCTGCCAGCCGCAGAGATCCACACTCAGCCTCCAATATGGTACAATTCCCTGACGTGATCAACTGACTACATGGTGGTAGAGTGACTACACTGGACCACTTCCATCATGGAAAGGGCAGCAATTTCTTCTAACTAGAATAGACACATACTCTGGATATGGGTTTGTTTTCCTTGCACACAATGCTTCTGCCAAAACTACCATGCCCTGTGATTAAAATCTATGAAAAACTGCAATAACCCAATCTAGGTAGGACTACAAATGGCTCTGAAACTTCAGGAATGAAGGTTCGGGTCACCCCACCAGGCAAAGAACCATGGTCAGGTGAAGTACTTGTTGAGGGTAAAAGAACATGAAATGGGTAGTGGAAGAAGGTAGTGATAAATATGAGCTATGACCACATGAACAGTTACAGAAATGAAGACTGTAATGGTATGAATTTTTCCTCCTTGCTTTGTCATTAGTATCTATGTATTTATGCATAAATCAAATATCTTTGTTTTCCTCTATATTTTTTATCCCCTTTATCATATGATATAAGCTATCTTGTACGTTATAGTATTTAAGTTGTAAGATATCAAATTTAAGTGTGAATATATATATATTTTAATTTTTCAAAGATTTTTTTATTACATCAATATAAATGCTATACAGCTTGTTATACCACGTTGTATTTTTAGGAGCTAGCAATTCAGGAGCAGGGAGTAAACTGAGCATAACTAGAATTTTTAGGTATACATATAATTTATTAAAAAGTTGGGAATTTATAAATATATAGGTAAAAATGAAAAGCCTAAAAAAGTGGAAACAGTAACATCAATAGACTTTATTCTGTGACAGTAAGTTGTTACAACTATAATTTTCCTTGCAAGTTTCTGTATGTTTTAAATGGGCAAAGGAAAAGATAATATTTTACATCAAGAATACATCATGACTTCCGGAGAAGATGGCGGCTTAGTAAGACGTGCAGGTCTTAGTTCCTCCTCCAGAAAAGCAACTAAAGAAACAGAAACAATAAAAAACAGCTCCTGGAGCCATGACAGAGGCCAAAAAGACAGTGTACCCCATTCTGGAACAGCTGAATGGGCAGGGAGAATCCGCTGCAGTGAGATACCCGAGGGGCGCGCGTTTTCCCGGCCGGGCCGGCTGGCGACTGGGGTCCCCTCCACGCACGTGGCTCCCCGGTCTGACTGGGAACATTGGATAGCGGGGCCCTCCCACCACGATTGGCTTCTCAGGCCAGCTGGGCAATTTGGACCAGCATTCCCCCAAGCTGCGGCAGCCGGCAACCCCCCCTCCACACGGTTTCCCGGGCCGACTGCGAGATTCGGATTGGCAAGTTAAAGGGGCCACAGCATCTTTTACTGGTGGGACCCGCAGACAGACGAGTGCCACGAGCGCCACCTACTGGGCAGGAAAAGAAAAACAGAGCCCAGAGATTTCACAGAAAAACCTTTCAACCAGCCGGGTCCCACACCCAGGGAAATCTGATCAAATGCCCAGACACCAGCAGAAAATAATGAATGACGCTTGGAAAATTGAAGATATGGCCCAGTCAAAGGAACAAACCAATAGTTCAAATGAGATACAGGAGCTGAGACAACTAATGCTGAATATACGAACAGAAATGGAAAAACTCTTCAAAAACCAAATCAATAAATTGAGGGAGGACATGAAGAAGACATGGGCTGAACAAAAAGAAGAAATAGAAAATCTGAAAAAACAAATCACAGAACTTATGGGAGTGAAGGACAAAGAAGAAAAAATAGAAAAAACAATGGATACCTACAATGGTAGATCTAAAGAGACAGAAGCTACAATTAGTGAACTGGAGGATGGAACATCTGAATTCCAAAAAGAAACAGAAACTATAGGGAAAAGAATGGAAAAACTTGAGCAGGGGATCAGGGAACTGAATGACAATATGAAGCACACAAACATACGTGTTGTGGGTGTCCCAGAAGGAGAAGAGAAGGGAAAAGGAGGAGAAAAACTACTGGAAGAAATTATCACTGAAAATTTCCCAACTCTTATGAAAGACCTAAATTTACAGATCCAAGAAGTGCAGCGCACCCCAAAGAGAATAGACCTAAATAGGCGTTCTCCAAGACACTTACTAGTTAGAATGTCAGAGGTCAAAGAGAAAGAGAGGATCTTGAAAGCAGCAAGAGAAAAACAATCTGTCACATACAAGGGAAACCCAATAAGACTATGTGTAGATTTCTCAGCAGAAACCATGGAAGCTAGAAGACAGTGGGATGATATATTTAAATAACTAAAAGAGAAAAACTGCCAACCAAGACTCCTATATCCAGCAAAATTGTCCTTCAAAAATGAGGGAGAAATTAAAACATTTATAGACAAAAAGTCACTGAGAGAATTTGTGACCAAGAGACCAGCTCTGCAAGAAATACTAAAGGGAGCACTAGAGTCAGCTACGAAAAGACAGAAGAGAGAGGTATGGAGTAAAGTGTAGAAAGAAGGAAAATCAGATATGATATATATAATACAAAAGCCAAAATGGTAGAGGAAAATATTATCCAAACAGTAATAATACTAAAAGTTAATGGACTGAATTTCCCAATCAAAAGACATAGACTGGCAGAATGGATTACGATCCAGCAATACCACTGTTAGGTATCTACTCAAAGGACTTAAGGGCAAAGACACAGACGGACATTTGCACACCAGTGTTTATAGCAGCATTATCTACAATTGCAAAGAGATGGAAACAGCTAAAATGTCCATCAACAGATGAGTGGCTAAACAAACTGTGGCGTATACCTACGATGGAATATTATGCAGCTTTAAGACAGACTAAACTTATGAAGCATGTAATAACATGGATGGACCTAGAGAACATTATGCTGAGTGAGTCTAGCCCAAAACTAAAGGACAAATACTGTATGGTCCCACTGATGTGAACTGACATTCGAGAATCAGCTTGGAATATATCATTGGTAACAGAGACCAGCAGGAGTTAGAAACAGGGTAAGATAATGGGTAATTGGAGCTGAAGGGATACAGACTGTGCAACAGGACTAGATACAAAAACTCAAAAATGGACAGCACAATAATACCTAAGTGTAATGTAACTATGTTGGAACACTGAATGAAGCTGCACCTGAAATATAGTTTTTTGTTTGTTTGTTTGTATCTTTTGTTTTTGTTTTTTTCTTTTTCCTTTATATATATATATATATATATTCTTTTTATTAGTATTATTATTTTAATTCTCTTCTCTATATTAACATTCTATATCTTTTTCTGCTGTTTTGCTAGTTCTTTTCCTAAATCGATGCAAATGTACTAAGAAATGATGATCATACATCTATGTGATGATACTAAGAATTACTGAGTGCATGTGTAGAATGGAATGATCTCTAAATGTTGTGTTAATTTCTTTTCTTTTTTTTGATTAATAAAAAAATTAAAAAAAGAATATATCATAATATATTTAATCTTTCATTTATTGCTGGATACTGAGGTTGTTTCCAGTTCCCAAGTCTAACCCTTACACTTGGGAAAAACTCACTTTTATGAATGTATATCATCAGTTAATATAGCACATCCTCATTTTCCACACATCAATCTCACTTCAAGTCTGACTTTCCTCTGGGCTGGAAGAGAAAGAAATACAAACAGATCTTTTCTCCTTCCATGAGCTCATTTACTGTCCATGGATTGGCCAGACTCCTGAGGAAATGATTACAGGAAGGAAGTCATATTTGTCATGAGAATGCTTTTTTTTTATCAAGGATTCAGTAAACATGTCCACCGTCTGGTGCCCATGGTGCCTCCAGAGGTTGTGTGCTTCACTGGACATTTACTCAATGATGAAAATAGAGAAGGTAAGCACTGCCTAGGGGCAGGGTAAAGATTTGCATTTGGGGTTCCAGACTTTATCCTTCGTTGTGCCTTAGTCTTGCTTCAGAACACAGGACCTTCCTTGTTCATTATCCTTTAAATCTCACTGATTCTGCATAAAAGGGCAAGAGGCCTGGACTAGGGTGTTGAGAATGACGATTTCCTCCTCTTGAGCTGAGGCCCTGGTGAGCTTCATAGCATGTGGAGCAGAGCCTGAAAATCTTCCTTGTTGAGGGGTAGTTCTGGTACTGAAGAACCCTGCTCCTGTGGAGCTGGATTCAGAAAAAGTTGTACCTTTTACTTCAGTCTGTGGTTGGTAGATGTTGATTTAAAAGTTTTATGTTTCTGGATATTGCCAGTGCAGTTGGTCAAATAGAAGAGATGGTCCTTCAGCTAACTGGGCCAGATGTTTATCTCAGCGGGTCCTGGATGTCAAAGCATCCCTTCTGGAGGCTCCCATTCTTCAATCAGAACTTGGCACAACTCATCCCACCATTGCATAAAGAAAGTGATGTCTTGTGGACCTAGATTTCCTTTTTTTTTTTTTGCAAGGGCAGGCACTGGGAATTGAACCCAGGTCTCTGGCATGGCAGTTGAGAACTCTGCCTGCTAAGCCACCATGGTCCACCCTCTATTGTTTTCTATTATCAGGTTTATGCTGCAAATAATTCTTTGACTGTAGTTCTTCCAGACCACTTTGTTCAGTGTGATCCTGGCATCTTCCTTGCTACTGGGGAGAGAAAGAAGTCTGAGTATTTAAGAACTCAATTTCTTAAGTGCATTTGACAAGTAATTCATTAGTGTCAAAGGTGGATGAGGGTTCTCTTCCCCCTGCACAGTCTGGGTGAGCTGGACCATCATGACCCTTGGTGCCTGGTTCACATTATCCAAAAGGGATCCAAAGGAACAAAAGATGTGTAAAACAGAATACAGAAATTCTGATTGATGGTTAAAGAATTGATGGGAGAAGAATTCTGGGACCTGCTTGGGACAGGTGAATGGTCATTTTGCTGCTGCTGAACAGTCAACTCATTCTTCATGTTTGGTGCATCTGGCAAGGAATTCACACTTCCCCTCTGCTCTGCTTTTGGTGTCTTGCTCTTCGGTTCTGAAACCATATCTGAATTCTTGATTCTGGAATGCCTGTTTCTTTAACCAGTTCTTCCCTAGTAGGAATACCAGGGAATTGGTTCTTCTCAAAGGCTGGTACTAGGATGCTGATATGCGATCTTGTCATGTACATACAATTTCTTCTGTGTCCTGATATTAAATACTCCTGAATATTAAGCAAGGCTAATCCTGAACCTGGGTTTCTTTTTCTCCCAAGGAGCATTCAGACTTCAGTTGTTGTGCTTTTAATTGTCTTGTTCTGTGGTTTTGAAAAAAAACCTGAATTCTAGACCCTGAAATACCAATTTCTTTGGCTAGCTGTTCCCTGGTAGATAAGGGTAAGGGTTGCACTTAAACCTTGCTTCAAGGATATTCTTTTGACTCTGGCTCAAAACAATTCTCCTTCTTTCTTTAGGGTATATATGGAAGAAAGGAGGGAATCTGTCCAAGTGACTTCATCGTCTTTGAGGTACAGGTTATTTGTACTTGACTTTGAAGAAAGGCTGCTGGCATCAAGAATACCTCTGACAGCTAGGAAGAAATGTGGCTGGCATCTGCTGATGCTTGCTGCCAGTTCTGTTGCTTTCAGTTTCTGATTCCAGAGGCTTTCTCTCTGTCTTTGGGTCCTCACTTACCTTCTTAGGGGCAAACTCTGGGTTTCATGTCTTAGCTTAACATCTCCAAATGTCTCCTAAGAGTGAATATTACCCAAGGATTTAGACCTTATTCTGGAGAGATTTAGTCCATTTTCAGTTGTACGTGGGACAGTTGAGTATTGTTAGGCAAGGAAACAATGTGTCTGTTATTGTTTTCTGTTCAGAGTTTAAGTATCATTTAAGGTAATGTGTATAGCTGTCAAGTTGACAAGGGGTGGTCAGGTTCATGTGTCAACTTGGCCAGGTAGTGGTGCCCAGTTGTCTGGTCAGGAAAGCGCTGGTCTGTCTGTTCCTATGAGGACATTTCATGGACTTAAATCATGACCATGTTGGTGACATCCACATCTGATTGCATTTGCAATCAGCTAAGGGGAGTGACTTCTGCAATGAATGATGCTTAATCTAATTACTGGAAGGCTTTTAAGGAGGACCCAGAAGAGACAATCATTATTCCTGTTCCAGCCAGCCAGCCTCTCCTGAGAGTTCATTGAGGATCTTCATCAGATCTGCCAGCTTGTGGCCTGCCCTACAGATGGACTCTACATCCCCAAAGTTACATGAGACAGTTTTATAAATTTTATATTTACAGATATATCCTGCTGATTCTGTTTCTCTAGAGAACCTTAGCTAAAAAATATATTTCACTCTATTTCCAAAATTAAGTTGCATACTAGTTCCACAGAATAATAGGGAAATGTTCTTGAAAGTGTATAACTGAATCAAAAGAAGTGTATAGAATTCAATGAAACATATACTTCACTCCAGTTTTCAAAATTAAGTTACATACAATTTTAGCAAAGTTCTTGGCAAATGATCTGTATATTTATATTATATAGATACTGGCCCAAAAGAGATGCATAGAATTAAGTGAAACATTTTTTTGTAAGATTCACTTCTAAGCAAAATATTAGATTCACAGAATTCCAGGCAAATATTCTGTGAAAAGTGTTTCACTGTCTCAAAGGAGTGCATAGAATACAATGAAATATATATTTCACTCACATATCTAATCTTAAGTAACAATCTAGTTTTAAGAGAATATTCTGTGAAAATGTACTACTGGCATAAGAAAAGTGCATACATATCAAGGAAACATGGATTTTGCCCAGCATTCAAAACTATGTAACACTAAGTTCATGGAACTGATGTTCTGTGAAATGTGTTAGTGTCTCAAAAGAATTGCATATAAGCCAATGAGAACTGTCTATCCCTCTGTTTTCAAAGCTAAGCAACAACTAGTTTCAGAGTTCTAAGTGCATATATGGATAAATTGTGATTCTTGCTCAAAAGTAGTGCATAGAAGTAAATAAAATATGTGTTTCAATGAGTTTTCAAAATTAAGCAACATGCTTTTTTGCTGACTTCTAGGTGCATGTTCTGTGAAAAGTGTGTGAATGGATGAAAAGATGTCAGTGAATCATATCTTTGAGGAGTTTTCAGAAGGAAGCAGTATACTGTTTTTGCAGACTTCTGTGAAAATGTTTTGTGAAAAGTGTCTTTCTTCAGAAGAAGGGCATAGAATTCAGTGAAAAATATATTTCACTCATTTTTCAAAATTAAGCAGCATATAGTTTTTGCAGAGCTGTAGGTGAATATTTGGTGCAAATGTGTTTCTGACATAAAATACTTGCATACAAATCAATGACAGTGTATTTCATCCAGTTTTCAAAACTAAGCAACACACTATTTTCACTGAATTCTATGTTAATATTACATTAAAGTGGACTAATCACTGAAAAGAAGAGGTTAGATTCAATTAAACAAGTATTTCAGTAGTTTTCAAAACTAAGCAACATACTAATTTTGCATACTTCTAGAATAATTTTATGCAAGAGGCGTGTTACTGACCCAAAGAACATTCAAATGAAGGAAACGTGTATTTCAAACATTTTTCAAAACAAACCACCATAATAGAGTCTCAGAGATCTGGCTTAAAAGAAGTTCATAAATATCAATGAAACATGTATTCCACTCAGTTTCAAAACAAAACAAAATATAGCTTTGCAGAATTTGAGGTGAATATTAATGTGAAAAGTGTGTGATAGTATGTAACATACAAGTTTTGCAGAGTTCCAGGTGAAAATTCTGTGAAAACGTGTGACTGGCATAAAAGAAATGCACACAAATCAAAGAAAACATCTATTTTACACAGTTCTCATAGCTAAATAACAGCAATTTCACAGCTTTCTGTGAAATATGTTTTAGTGGCTTAAAAGAAGAGCATAGAAGCCAATGAAAACTGTATTTCCCTCAGTTTTTAAAACTAGGCAACATATTAGTTTCACAGAGTTCTAGGTGACTATTCTGTTCAAAACGTGTTCCTTGTTAAAGAGAGGTGCATAGAAGTCAACAAAACATATATTTCTATCAGTTTTCTTATCTGGCAACATATTTATTTTTCTGAATTCTAGGAAAATGTTATGTGAAAAATGTATAACTGGATCAAAAGAAGTACATAGAATCAATGAAACATGTACTTTACAGTTTTCCAAAGGAAGCAGTATACTAGCTCCACAGAATTCTGGGTGAATGTTCTGTGAAAATTGTGCCCTGGCTCAAAAGAAAAGCTTAGAACTGAATGAAACATGTATTTCACTCGGGTTTCCCTATTAAGCAACATACTAGTTACACTGAAAAACAGGGGAATGTTCTGTGAAAAGTGTATTACTGGCAAAAAAAAACCAATTGCACAGAATTCAAAGAAACATGTACTTATCTCAGTTTTCTAAACCAAGCAACAATAGCAGAGAAGCTAAGGCTACCTTTAGTGATGCTGAAGAGTTACTTCCAGAAAAACTCTTTTGTTGCTCAGATCTGTGCTCTCTCTGTCTCTAAGCCTAACTCTGCAAGTAAAATCATTACCGCTCCCTCCCTCCACATGGCACATGACATCCAGGGGTGGAAATTTCCTTTGCAGTGTGGGATATGAATCCCAGGGATAAGCCTAGCCCTGCACCATGGGATTGACAACGCCTTTCTGACTAGAAGAGGTAAAATAATTGTAACAAAATAAGATAACAGTGGCTAAGAGACTTCAAATAGAGTCAAGAGGCTATTCTGGAGGCCAGTCTTATGCAAGCTTCAGCTAGATATTACTATTTACTATGTGTACTGGTTTGAATATGTTCTGTACATCAGAAAAGCCAAGCTCTTTAATCTTCACTCAGTGTTGTTTGGGTGTATGTTTTTATTGTTTCCATGGAGATGTGACCTACCTAATTGTAGGTGGTAACTTTTGATTAGATGGTTGCCACAGAGATGTGTCTCTACTCATTCAAGGTGAGGTTGCTTACTGGAGCCCTTTAAGAGGGAACCATTTTTGAAAAAATTCTGAGAGTACATGCAGCCAGAGACCTTCAGAGATGAAAGAAAATGTCCCTCAGGGAGCTTCATGAAACAAGAAGCCAGGAGGGAAATCTAGCAGACTTTGCCATGTGCCCTTCCAGCTGAGAGAGAAACTCTGAACTTAACCAGCCTTTCTTGAGTGCAGGTAACCTCTTGTTGGTGCCTTAATTTGGACATTTTCATAGCTTTGCCTTAATTTGGGCATTTCCATGGCCTTAGAACTGTCAACTTGCAACTTAATAAATTCCCCCTTTTAAAAGCCATTCTGTTTCTGGTATATTGCATCTAGCAGCTAGTAAACTGGAACACCATGATTTTCCAACCCCCAACCAAAACTATTCCTGTGAACTCTAAAGAACACTTAGGGTTCTATCTGAGATTCTACAAGAGTTCCATGCACTATGATTACTTTCCAGAAACCTACAATCTCTAGATGGTTTCCTAGGTCAGATAAGTCTTGAAACCCAGAAGGGCCAGCCTCTCCAGAACATCAACTAGTTCCATTCCTCATGCCATATTATTGGTAGCCCTCTCCAACATGAAAAAGTTAGAATGGGCATAGCTCAAATACCCCTAAAGATTGGGAGAAAGATCAAAGGAGAAGGAGGAGGTACAACAGAGAAGATAGGATTTAACAAATGAGTATGACTGCTGAGTCATTAATCATTATACTTCTTTTAGACTCCAGTGTTGTGGAGCAGCTAGAAAGAAAAATCTAAAATTTTATAACAGTAACACATACTAAACTCTGAAATCTGTTTTAAAACTATTTGTTACAATATACTTTGAAGTATAACACTTTTTATATTTATATTATAGTTAATAATAAGAAATGTATGAAAAATGGGGAAAAAAACCACTTTCCAAAGCAGAAATACAAATGGCTCAAAAACATATTAAAAGATGCTCAGCTTTGATGGAGAAACTTCCAAGATGGCAGCTTAGTGAGGTGTGGAATTTAGGTCATCTTCCACAGCAGCTAGTAAATAGCCAGGAACAGTACAGAACAATTGCTGGAGCCACATCAGTGACTGGACACATGGTGTACACCAGTCTGGACAAGCTGGACTGATTAAGACCCCACACAGAACTGTAAGTCCCCCAAGCCACAGAGGCTGGCATGCCTCCCCCACGGACATGGCAGCCTGGCTCCTGGAGAGGAAAGGAAAGAGACTTTACTAGTAGCAGGGGCTTAGCAAAACCAAGTTCCACTTGCAGAATTAATTAACAAATTCAGACTACTGAAAATAGGCCCCCAATTAAGGTAAACCTCAAATAAGAGCTAAAGGTATTAGGAATTTTTGCCGCAGCACAGAGGGGTAGCACTGATGGGAAAAAAGGGACAGGTTTTTGGATCAGACAGCACAATATATTTGAAAAAGGCTGGACACTGAAAAGGGGTGGGGGCACATAGAACCTGGAGACACATGGAACAACATACCAACTTAAGCTCTTAATTAACAAACCTGAGGAATGGGGGTCCTGCTCCAAAAAAAGGATATATATTTTTTGCTTTGTTTCTACTATTTAACTGCTCATTAGATAGAACTGCAAGGCTTCTCATACTCCAACTTTACCAGATATGTGAAGAATTAAGCTTATCTGAGAGACAGAGGCTGGTAAGGTGAAAGGAATTAATTCCTTGGAGGCTGTGCCTTCCTCAGGAGAGGGGTGGGGCCCAACTCAGGGGGAATCCTTCCCTCAAGGAATTCAGACCACAGGGACTGGAAAACTGAAGCAATTAATGCCAGCCTACAACCTCTCCTCTGCTACCAGTAAGGAGAGTATGCTGAAGTTAAAGGCACTGCATCACTTTATGCTGATGGGAAGCTACAGGCGGACAAGCACCACATACTGGGCAAGACAGGGAAAGCCTGGAATCTAGAGGCTTCATAGGAAAGTTTGACCACCAGCTGGATCTCACCCTTAGGGTAAACTGATGCAGATATCTTTACTCCTGAGAGAAGGCCAATTTGGTCTGGGAAAATCTGATTGGGGTATATAATATCTAAGAGACCCTCCTAAGGAAAAAAAAGTTTCCATATAGGCAAGGCAAGAAACAAGAAAACAAGAACTGGAAAATCTGATCAGTTATACAAAACCTATGCTAGAAGTCTAGAATAAGTTGAACTGAGTGTCAAAGAACAGATAGAGAACAAAGCCATCCAGCAAGAAAATCTTAGGTAAAAGAGTGAAAACAATCTCCAGAATAAACTAATTAAGAAAATCAAGTGCCTAGATGCCAGCAAAAAATAATGAATCATACTAGGAAAATTGAAGATATGGCTCAGTCAAAGGAACAGACCAACAATTCAGATGAGATACGGAGTTGAAACAACTAATTCAGGATGTTTGAACAGACACGGATAATCTCATAAAAAATCAAATCAATGAGTTGAGGAAGGTTATAAAGAAAGCAAGGGATGAATGAAAAGAAGAAATTGACACCTTGAAAAAACAAATCACATAACTTATGGGAATGAAAGGCACAGTAGAAGAGATAAAAAAAATGGAAACCTACAACATTAGATTTGAAGAGGCATAAGAAAGAATTAGTTAACTGGAGGATGGGACATCTGAAATCCAACAAGCAAAAGAAAATATAGGGAAAAACTAAAAAAATAAGAGCAGGGACTCAGGGAATTGAACAACAACATGAAGTGCATGATGTGCATCCAGAAGGACAAGAGAAGGGAAAAGGAGGAGAAAGACTAATGAGGGAAATTATCACTGAAATTTCCCATCTCTTATGAAAGACATAAAATTACAGATTGAAAAAAGGCAGCATATCCCGAACAAAATAGATCCAGATAGACATACTCCAAGATGTTTACTAGTCAGAATGTCAGATGTCAAAGAGAAAGGGAGAATTTTGAAATAGCAAGAGAAAAGCAATCCATCACATACAAGGGAAGCCTAATAAGACTACGTATAGATTTCTCAGCAGAAACCATGGATGTGAGAAGACAGTGGTATGATATATTCAAGATTCTAAAAGAGAAAAATTGCCAATCAAAAATACTATATACAGCAAATTTGTCCTTCAAAAATGAGAGGGAAATTAAAACATTTTCAGACAAAAAATCATTGAGAGAATTTGTGATCAAGAGACTGACTCTGCAAGAAATACTAAAGGGAACACTAGAAGGAGATAGGAAAAGACAGGAGAGAGAGGTGTGGAGAAGAGTGTAGAGATGAAGACTATTAGTAAAGGTAAAAAAAAGAAAAAAAATTAGATATGACATATAAAACCCAAAAGGCAAAATGATAGAAGAAAGTAATGACACTAAATGTTGATGGATTAAATTCCCCAATGAAAAGACACAGATCGGCAGAATGGATTAAAAATAGGATCCATCTATATGCCGTTTACAAGAGACACCGTTTAGACCCAAGGACAAACATAGGTTGAAAGTGAAAGGTTGGGAAAAGATATTTCATGCAAACAGAAAAGAGCAGGAGTAGCTATACTAATATCTGACAAGTTAGACCTCAAATGTAAAACAATTAAAAGAGACAAAGAAGGACACTATGTATTAATAAAAGGAGCAACTCAAGAAGAAGACATAACAATCATAAATATTTATGGACTGAGCCAGAGTGCTCCAAAATACGTGGAGGAAACATTGAAAACACTGTAAAGAGAAATGGACACATCTACCATAATAGTTGGAGACTTCAATTCCCCACTCTCATCAATGGATAAAAGGATAAAGACAGAGGATAAAGAAACAGAGAACTTGAATAATATAACAAACAAACTAGACTTAATAAACATTTATAGAACATTACAGCCCACAACAGCAGGATACACCTTTTTCTCAAGTGCTCATGGATCATTCTCAAGTGTAGACCATATGCTGGGTCACAAGGCAAGTCTCAATAAATTTAAAAAGATTGAAATCATGCAAAACACTTTCTCAGATTATAAAGGAATGAACTTGGAAATCGATAACAGGCAGAGGGCCAGAAAATTCGCAAATATATGGAGGTTCAGTAACTCAATCTTAAACAGTGGATCAAGGAAGAAATTACAAGAGAAATCAGTAAGTATCTTAAGGCAAATGAAAATGAAAACAGAACATATCAAAATGTATGGGATGCAGCAAAGGCAGTGCTAAGAGGGAAATTTATTGCCCTAAATGCCTATATCAAAAAAGAAGAAAGAGCAAAAATCGAGGAATTAACTGTTCACTGGAAGAACTAGAGAAAGAACAGCAAACTGACCTCAAAGCAAGCAAAAGGAAAGAAATAATGAAGATTAGAGCAGAAATAAATGAAATTGAGAACATGAAAACAATTGAGAAAATCAACAAAATCAGAAATTGGTTCACTGAGAAAATCAACAAAATTGATGGACCCTTAGCAAGGTTGATGAAAAGAAAAAGAGAGAGGATGCAAATAAATAAAAACAGAAATGGGAGAGGAGACATAACCACTGACCCCACAGAAATAATGGAAGTAATGAGAGGATACTATGAGCAACTTTATGCTAATAAACTAAACAATGTAGATGAAATGGATAACTTCTTAGAAAGGCATGAACAACCAACATTGATTTGAGAAGAAATAGACGACCTCAACAAACCAATCACAAGTAAAAAAATGGAGTCAGTCATGAAGAAACTCTCCAAAAAAGAAAAACCCAGGACTAGATGGCTTCAAATGTGAATTCTACCAAGCATTCAAGAAAAAATTAATACAAATCCTGCTCAAACTCCTCAAAAAAATTGAAGAGGAGGGAAGGCTACTTAACTCATTCTATCAAGCCAACATCACCCTCATACCAAAGCCAGACAAAGATACCACAAGAAAAGAAAATTACAGACCAATCTCTCTAATGAATATAGACACAAAAATCCTCAATAAAATTCTTGCAAATTGAATCCAGCAGCACATTAACAGAATTATACACCATGACCAAGTAGGATTTATTTCAGGTATGCAAGGATGGTTCAGCATAAGAAAATCGATTAATGTGACACACCATATCAACAAATCAAAGCATAAAAACCACATGAAAATCTCGATTGATGCAGAAAAAGCATTTGACAAAATTCAACATCCTTTCCTGTTGAAAACACTTCAAAGGATAGAAATAGAAGGGAACTTCCTCAACATGATAAACGGAATATATGAAAAACGCAAGCTGACATCATCCTCAATGGGGAAAAACTGAAAGCATTCCCCCTAAGATCAGGAACAAGACAAGGATGCCCACTTTCACCATTGTTATTCAACATTGTGTTGGAAGTTCTTGCCAGAGCAATTAGACAAGGAAGAGAAATATAAGGCATCGAAATTGGAGAGGAAGAAGTAAAACTCTCACTGTTTGCAGATGATATGAAATCATATGTTGAAACCCCCCAAAAAGCCACAGCAAAGCTACTAGAGCTAATAAATGAGTACAGCAAAGTGACAGGTCACAACACTCAAAAGTCTGTAATGTTTCTATACACTAGCAATAAACAATCTAAGGGGGAAATCAAGAACAAAATTCCATTTACAATTGCAATCAAAAGAATAAAATATTTAGGAATAAATTTAACTAAGGATACAAAAGACTTATATCTAGAAAACTACAAGAAAATGCTAAAGGAAATCACAGAAGACCTAAATAAATGGAAGGGCATCTTGTGTTCATAGATTGGAAGAGTAAATAAATCTAAACTGATTTATAGATTCAATGTAATACCAATTAAAATCCCAAAAACTTACTTTTCAGAAATAGAAAAATCAATCACTAAATTCATCTGGAAGGGCAAGGTGGCCCGAATAGCTAAAAATATTCTGAGAAAGAAAAATGAAGTTGAGGTCTCACACTACTTAACTTTAGGTATATTACGAAGCTATGGTGGTCAAAACAGCATGGTTCTAGCATAAAGATAGACATACTGACTGATGGAATCGAATAGAGTGTTCAGATGTAGACCCTCTCATCTATGAACAATTGATCTTTGATAAGGCAGTCAAACCAACTCACCTGAGACAGAACAGTCTCTTCAAAATACAGAGCTTGGAGAACTGGATGCAAAAGAATGAAAGAGGATCCACATATCACATGCTATACAGAAATTAACTCAAAATGGATCAAAGACCTAAACATTAGATCTAAGACCATAAAACTTTTAGAAAAAAGTGTAGGGAAATATTTTATAAATTTTGTAATAGGAGGAAGTTTCCTAGATCTTACACCCAAAGCACAAGCATTGAAGAAAGAAATAGATAAATGGGAACTCCTCAAAATTAAACACTTTGTGCATCAAAGAACTTTGTCAAGAAAGTAAAAGGGCAGCCTACACAATGGGAGACAATATTTGGAAATTACATATCAGATGAGGGTCTAGTATCCAGAATATACAAAGAGATTGTTCAACTCAACAACAAAAAGACAAACAACCCAATTACAAAATGGGAAAAAGACATGAACAGGCACTTCTCAGAAGAGGAAATGCAAATGGCTAAAAGGCACATGAAAAGATGCTCGACTTCCTTGGCTATTAGGAAAATGCAAATCAAAACCACAAAGAAATAATCTCATACCCACCAGCATGGCCATTACCAGTAAAAACAGAAAACGACAAGTGCTGGAGAGGATGTGGAAAAAGAGGCATACTTATCCACTGTTGGTGGGGATATAAAATAGTACAACTGCTGTGGAAGGCAGTTTGGTGGTTCCTCAGGAAGCTAAGTACAGAATTGACACATTAACTGCCAATACCATTGCTAGGTATCTATTCAGAGGATATGAGGGCAAGGACACAAATGGACATTTGCACACCAATGTTTATATCAGCATTATTTACAATTGCCAAGAGATGGAATCAGCCCAAATTGTCCATCAATAGAAGAGTGTCTAAACAAGCGGTGGTATATACATACAATGGGATATTACCCATCTGTAAAACAGAATAAAGTCATGAAGCATAAAACAGTGTTCATGGACCTTGAGGACATTATGATGAGTGAAATTAGCCAGAAACAAAAGGACAAATACTGTATGGTCTCACTGATATGAACTAAGATTAAGGAGTAAACTTGGAGAATTTATTCTTATGCATTATATAGCTATCCCCTTTTTAGTTTATGGTGTATTAGAGTGGCTAGAGGGAAGTACCTGAAACTGTAGAGCTGTGTTCCAGTAGCCATTTTTCTTGAAGATGATAGTACAATGATATAGCTTTCACAATGGGACTGTGTGATTGTGAAAACCTTGCATCTGATGCTTCTTTGATTTGCAGTATGGACAGATGGGTAAAAAATATGGATAAGAAATAAACAAATAATAGGAGGAACAAAGGTTAAAATAAATGAGTAGACTGAAATACTAGTGGTCAATGAAAGGGAGTGGTAAGGGGTATGGTGTGTATGAGTTTTCTCTTTTCTACATTTTTCTGGAGAGATGCAAATGTTCAAAAAATTATCAGTGCAATTAATACACAACTATGTGATGATATTGTGAGCCATTTATTGTAAGCATGACAAGAATATTTTTATGTCAAGAATGTTTGTATGTCTGTTCATTGTTTATAACAAAAATATGTATTTTAAAACCCTAAAAAAGAAAGATGGTCAACTTCACTAGCTATTAGGGCAATGCAATTCAAAGTCACAATGTGATATTATCTTATACCTACCAGAAGGCCATTATTAAAAAAGAAAAAAGAAAACTAGAAGTGCTGGAGAGGATGCGGAGAAATGAGTAGGCTCATTCACAGTGGCGGGTATATGGAATGCTGCACCATTCTGCAAGACAGATTGGTGGCTCCTCAGGAAGTTAAATATAGAATTGTCATATCACCCAACAATCCTATTAGTAGGTATATATTTAGAGGAAATTAAAGCAGTGACACTATCAAATGTTTGCACACCAATGTTTATAATGGCATTATTCATGATTGTGGAGAGATGGAAACAGTCCAAATGTCCATCAATGGATGAGTGGATAAACAAACAGTGGTTCATTCATATGATTGTATATTAACCAGTTGTGAGGCAGAGAATAAGGTCATGAAGCATGCAAAAACATGAGTGAAACTTGAGAAAAATAAGCCAGAAACCAAACAGCAAATGCTATATGGTTTCACTAATATGGTCTAACTATAATGAGCAAATTCTGAGAGATGAAGTTGAGAACACAGCTTATTAGGAAAGAAAAAGATTAAAGTTGGGGCACTTGATGCTGAAGTAGAACACTACATTCAACAGGATTGACTGTAAAAATCCAGAATGAATAGCACAATATTATGTGATATTTGCACAATATTGTAAGTATAATGAACAAAACTGTAGGTGAGTATGACTGAAAGAGGAAGATTAGGGAAATGTATGACATCAGAAGGAAGGATAGAGGATAAAAGCTGGGACTATATAACAGGAAAACCTACAGTTGACAACGATGGTGATTAAATATTCAAAATAAGAAAGTTTTGTGGGAGAAAAATTGAAGTTCACTATTGTAAGGTGTTAAAAATAGGATGTTGTGTGGAAAAAATATAATTAATGCAAACTACGGTCTATGGTTAGCAGTAAAATTGTAATGATCTGTCATTAATCTTAACAAAGGCAATATATCAAAGCTAAATGTCAATAATGGGGTGGATATAATGGCAAGGTATGAAATTCTTGTTGTATGGAATTTTCTATTTCTTTCCTCCTTTTTTTTCACTCTTTGTGAAAGAAATGGAAATGTTCTCATATAAATTGTGGTGAGGAATGTACAATTATATATTATACCTTAGGAATAATTATATGATATTGTAGGGAAATAGAATGGTGTAGCCCCTCAATGGTGCAGAGTACTGTGGTGGTTCCATAGGAGGCTAAATATAGGTTGCCACATGATCCTGAAACCATGTTATCAGACAAAGACTTGGGAGAGCTGAAAATGGGGGCATGAATGGGCATCTGCCCACTTGTATCTATGGCAGCATTATTCATGATTTGCAATGCATGGTGGTGTCCTAAGGGTACATTGATGAATAAGGGGGCAAAATGTGGTGTATACATATGACAGAATAGTAAGTGGCTGCAGGAAGGAATGAAGTCATGCAGCATGCAACTAAGAGAATGAACCTCGGGGATAGTATGTTGAGTGAAATAAGCACCCCACCCCCCCCAAAAAATAGACAAATAATGTATGGTCTTACTGATATAAGCTAACTATAATTCATAGCTGGCCAGATAGAAAAATACTCTATATAATCCTTTAGCTAAAAAGTAGTCTTCAGTAGTTAGGAAAAGTGTTTTTTTTTTTTTTTATGATCACCTCACTCAAGCAGCCCTGAAGTTATTTTAAGCATAAAAAGTCCTTGTTAAAATAGTTTGTTGTTGGTATAATCTCAAGAAATTTACTCTCTTTTCCTAGAAACACTCCCTTGCTCTGCTTGCAGGAATGAAACTTGATATGAACTAATATCAGCACCTTCCTCCTTTTTGAAGGACAAGACCAAAAGCCCAAATAGTCAACAAAAAAAAAGAGGCCTACAAAATTACGGGATATGTTGATCATTTTTTCCTTTTCTATTTTTTTCTGCTTTTTTTTTTTTTGGATATTGGCCATTTCTTTGTTATTTTGGAAATTATAAAAGCCCAAACCACACTTCCCACTCTGAACTGCTCATGGAAAAATTTTCTTCCAGTTTCTTGATGATGGATCTTCAATAAACTCACCTTCTCAACAAGATAAAGTGACTTGTTTCTCTATTTGATATGGGATGAGGTGGGCCTGACTCTTGAGGAAAGTGTTTTCTGATGGCCGGTTTGAATGTGCGGTGGATTCCAGAAAATCCACGTCCTTTAATTCTCATTCAATATTGCTGGCTGGGAGCATTTTGATTGCTCCCATGAAGATGTGGCCCACCCAGTTGTGGGTGATAACTTTTGATCAGATGATTTTCGTGGAAGTGTGACTCCACCCATTAATCCTTTAAAAGAGGAAACATTTTGGAGAGAGGTCCTTTACAGAGCCAAGAGAAAGCCACAGCAGAGCCCAGCAGAACCACGAGGCTGAGAGAACCACAGAGTCCACCAGCCAGTGACCTTTGGAGATGAAGAAGGGCACCCCTGGGGGAGCTTCATGATACAAGAAACCAGGAGAGAAAGCTAACTGACTGTTGCCATGTTCATGACATGCCTTCCCAGTTGAGAGAGAAATGCTGAACACATCAGCCTTTATTGAGTGAAGGTAACTTCTTGGTGCCTTAATTTGGACATTTTTATCCTTGCTTTATTTGGGACATTTTCTGAGCCTTAGAACTGTAAACTAGCAACTTGATCAATTCCCCTCTTTAAAAGCCATTCCATTTTTGGTATGTTGCATTCCAGCAGTTAGCACACTAGAACAGTAACATAATGAGCAAACTATGAGAAATGAATTTGAGGATGTAGGTTATCAGCGGATTGAAAGTGGTCAGAGATTGGGAAATCAATGATTAAGGAGTACAGAATGTTCAAATAAGGCTCATTGTAAAGGTTACTAGATTGTAAGCTTTACAGCAGTCACATCTATTCCTGAGTTTTAACTGTTATTTCTAAATTTTAAGACTCTGCGCTCTTTGTGTATAATCTAGCAGTTCTCTGGTACATTGGGTATCTGTGTGACACCTGACACACAGAATTAGAGTTCTTCAGCTCTGAAAGTCAGTATTACCCCATAAAGCAACTGTTAAAGAAGCTGAAAAACAGATCATCCTTCAGTTAGAGATATGAATGTAACTGAGGTTAGGACTAAGGTAAATCATAATACATGGTAAAGAATGATATTGCCAACTCTGTAAATAAATGCACTAACCTCCCCCCCCCCCCCCCATGTAGAGCATGACTCTGAGGGGTGTAAGTCTCTCTGGCAATGTGGGACGTGACTCCCAGGGATGAGTCAACTGAATTTTATGCATCATTCACATATCCTGTCACTTTGATGAACTTATTTGTTAGCTCTAGTAGCATTTTTTGTAGATTTCTCAGGACTTTCTACATATAAGACCATATCATCAGCAAACATTGAAAGCCTTAACTCTTCCTTTCCAGTTTGGATGCCTTTTATTTCTTTTTCTTGCCTAAGTGCTTTAGCTAGAATTTCCAGAAAAATATAGAATAACAGTGGTCATCCTTATTTTGTTCCAAATCTTAGACAGAAAGATTTCAGTATCTAACCATTGAGTACAATGTTAGCTGTGGGTTTTCATATATGTCCTTTATTCTGTTGAGGAGGTTTCCTTTGATTCCTATATTTCAGAGTGCTTTTATCAAGTAAGGACTTGGATTTTGTAAAATGCCTTTTCCTAATCAATCAAGATGACTATGTGGTTTTGCCTCTTTGAGTTCTTAATGTGAAGTATTTTATTAATTGATTTTCTTGTGTTGAACCACTCTTGGATGCCTTGGGTAAAGCCCACTTTGTCATGGTGTATGATTTGCAAGTATTTTGTTGAGGAATTTTGCATCTATATTCATTAGAAGAATTGTGCTGTAATTTTCTTTTCTTGTAGTGCCTCTCTCTGGATTTGATATTAGGGTGATGTTGGCTTCATAGAATGAGTTAGGTAACATTCTTTCCTCTTCAATGTTTTGGAAATGTTTGAGCAAAATTGATATTAATTCTTCTTGAAGTGCTTGGCAGAATTCAACTGTGAAGTCATTGGGTCCTGGATTTTTCTTTATTGGTAGGTTTTGATGACTGATTCAATATCTTTACTTGTGATTGGTCTGTTGAGGTCTTCTATTTTTTTCTGAATCAATGGACATTGTTCATGTGACTCAAGGAAATTGACCATTTCATTTAAGTTTTCAAATTTATTGGCCTACAGGGGCTCATAATATCCTCCTATGATCTCTTTTTTTCCCTGTGGGGCCAGTAGTAAGTCCCACTCCTATTTCTGATTTTAATTGCATCCTCTCATTTTTGCTTGTCAGTTTAGCAAGAGTCCCTCAATGTTATTGATTTTTTCAAAAAATCAACTTCAGTTTTTGTTGATTCTCTCCAATTTTTTTTGTTCTCAATTTCACTTATTTCTACTCTAATGTTTATTGTATCTTTTCTTTTGTTCACTTTGGGGTTAATTTGCTGTTCTTTTACAAGTTCCTCCATTTCTGCCATTAAATTTCTATTTTAGCTCTTTCTTCTTTTTTAACATAGGCATTTAGAATAATACATTTCCCTGTCAGCACTGTCTTCACTATATTCCATAAGTTTTGATATGTTGTGTCCTAATTTTCATTTGTCCAAAATATTTACTGAGTTCTCTTGCAATTTATTCTTTGACCCACTGGCTATTTAAGAGTGTGTTGTTTAGCCTCAATAAATTTGTGAAATTCTCAATTCCTCCACCAGTTATTGATTTCCAGCTTCATTCCATTATGACAATAAAAAGTGATTTATATGCTTTTAAATTTATTGAGACCTATTTTGTGACACAACACGTGGCCTGTTCTTGAGAAGTGTCCATGAGTACTTGAGAAGAATGTTTATCCTGTTGTTGTGGGGTGCATTGTTCTGTTAAGTCTCGTTCATTCACTACACAATTCAATAGCTCTGCTTCCTTATTGATCCTCTGTCTAGATGTTCTATCTATTGATGACAGCAATGTGTGGAAGTCTCCAACTATTATTTTTTATCAATATATATTATATATTCACATATCATGTAATCAACCAAAGTATATAATCAATAGTTCACAAAATCATCATATAGCTGTGCATTTATCATCGTAATTGACATTTTTCTTTTTTTGTGAAAAAAAATAACATATATACAAAAAAGCAATAAATTTCAAATCACATCACAATGATTACTTGTAGAACAGATTTCAGAGTTTGGTATGGGTTACAATTCCACACCCAACTATTATTGTAGAGATATCCATTTCTCCCTTTAGTGCTGCCAGTGTTTGTCTCATGAATTTTGGGGCACCCTGGCTAGATGCATACATATATATGCTATATCTTTTTGGTGTATTGGCCCTTTTATTAATATATAGTGTACTTCTTTGTCTCTTTGAACAATTTTACATTTAAAGTCTAATTTGTCTGAGTTAGTATAGGTACACCCACTCTTTTCAGGTTTCTGTTCACATGGACTCTCTTCCCATCTTTCACTTTCAACCTATTTGTGTCCTGGGGTCTACAGTGAGTCCCCTAATGACAGTATACAGATAGATCATGTGTTTTTTTTAAATCCACTCATTTTTTGTTATTGAGTTTAATCTACTAACATTCAATGTTATTTGTGTAAATGCAGTATTTCAATCATTTTATCTTTTGGGTTTTATATGTCATATCTCATTTTTTCTCTTTTTTACCCTTTTAATTACCCTTACTTATAGTTCTGCACTCTCCTCCCGACCTCTCTCTCCTGTTTTTTTTTTTATCAGTCTGAAACACTCCTTTTAGTATTTCTTCTAGAGGAGGTCTCTTGTTCACAAACTCTATCAGTTTCTGTTTACCTGTGACTGTTTTGAACTTTGCTTCATTTTTGAAAGACAGTTTTACTACATATTCTGGTTTGCTAGCTGCTAAAATGTGATATAATAGAAACAGAATGGCTTTTAAAAGGGAAATTCATTAAGTTGTAAGTTTGCATGTTCTAAGGCTGTGAAAATGCCCAAATTAAAGCAAATCTATAGAAACATCCAATCTAAGGCACCCAGGGAAATATACCTTGGTTCAAAAAGGCTGATGATGTTCAGGATTTCTCTCTTAACTGGGAAGGCACATGGTGGACATGGTGGTATCTGCTGGTTTTCTCTCTCAGCTTCTTGTTTCATGAAGCTCCCCTGGGGGCATTTTCCTTTTGCATCTCTAAAGGTCTCTGGCTGCATGGGCTTTCATGGTTCTTGGGAGTCTCTTTCCAAAATGTTTCCTCTTTTAAAGGATTCCAGTAAACTAATCAAGACTCACCTGTAATGGGGGGAGTCACAGCTCCATGGAAGCCATCTAATTAAAAGTTATCACCCACAATTGGGTGGGTCACATCCACGTGAGAACAATAAAAAAGCTCCCAGTCAGCAATATCGGATGAGGATTAAAGGGCGTGGCTTTTCTGGGGTCCACCACAGATTCAAACTGGCATACCAGATGTAGAATTATTGGCTGGAAGTTTTTCTCTATCAGTATCTTAAATTCATCATACTACTGTCTTCTTGCCTTCATGGTTTCTGCTGAGAAATCCACACATAGTCTTATTGAGCTTCCCTTGCATTTATTCAAAGGATAGCTTTTTTCTTTCTGCTTTCAGAATTCTCTGTCTTTGACATTTGAAAATATGATTAGCATCTTGGAGTAGGTCTGTTTGGATCTAGTCTGTTTGGGGACATTGGACTTCTTGTACTGGTAATTTTATGTCTTTCATGAGAGTTGGGAAATTATCAGCTATTATTTCCTCAGTTATTCTTTCAGTCCCCCTTTCCCTATCTTACCCTTCTGGGACATCTGTGACATGTATATTCATGCACTTTATGTTGTCATTCAATTCCCTGAGACCATCCTCAAATTTTTCCCTTTTTTTCCTATCTGTTCTTTTGTGTGTAAGACTTTAGCTCTCTTATCCTTCAATTCACTGATCCTTTCTTCTGCCCCTTCAAACTGCTGTTGTATGCCTCCATTGTTTATTTATCTTTTCTATTGTGCCTTTACTTCCATAAGTTTTTTTTGCATGCTTCCAAGTTCTTCTTTATGCCCACCCAGTGTCTTTGTGTCTTTGATCTCTTTTGCCACATTTTCCCTCATGTCATTGAATTGCTTTAGAAGTGTTGTTTGAACACCCTTAATTAATTGTTTCATCTCCTGCATCTCATATGAAGTTTTAGTATGTGCCTCTGTCTGGGCTATATTTTTGTGTTTCAAATGACTTGTGATTTTTTTGCTGGTTTCTAGGCTCTGATTTTCTTGATTAGTTTTTTTCTGTCAGTCATTTTCTCTCTTTTGCCAAGGATTTTCTTGTGGATTATTTTTGTTATAACTCTTCTTTGATATTGTTTCAACTTTTTCTAGACCTCTATCATAGCATGCATTTCAGTGATCTTATTTTTCAGCTCTAATTTATCTTATTCTTTCTCTGAATATATGGAATAATTTTTGAGATTGCTGTACTTGTGCAGTTGTTTCACCCCCAGGAACAAGATTCCTCTTACCTCTTCCTCCTCAAGGTATGTTCAATTTGTTTTTCATTTGTCTCTAAATGTTTTTAACACTCCTTTCAATATCTCTAGCTACTGTTACCTGGAAGGCTGATTCTTGGAGGAAGGTCCCTTCAGAGAGGACCTACCCCAATCAGGTCCAAGATTCTTGAAGGGAGTGTAGATCTGTACCAAAGTTTCCTGGAAACATACCCAGCAGCATGCCAATCTTTTCTGTGAAGTGTCCTGAATCTGTGTTTCTCCCATCTTGTCTAGCAGATGGCAATCCTCAATCCACTTCTATCCACAGGCATAAGGTGTACTATGCCTTTAATTCTCAGTCATTCCTTACCCTGCCAAGGGTGCAGTTGAATCAAGTCTGAGTGAAAGCTATTGAAACTGTTGCTGTTTTCCCAGTCCCTGGGGTCTGAATTCTCTAAATAAGAGTCACCACCTGTGCTGGGCCCTGCCACACACACTTCTCAGGAAAGAACCTTCCTTCATTAAACTGTCTTTGAAGTCTGAAGGGTAATTGTCTCTCAGACAATTCTGCTTCTGACCTGTCTGGGGCAGGACTGAAATGGAGACTACCATCTATTTTCTTTAGCGGGCTTCTCTGAAAAGAAGCTATTTTTATTTTTTTTATTTATAATTTTTTATTAATTAAAAAATTGCAAGAAAGAAACGCAAACATCCTTAATGTATGCTCATTCTGTTCTACATATATAATCAGTAATCCACTATATCATCACATAGTTGCATATTCATCATCATGATCATTTCTTAGAACATTTTCATCAATTCAGAAAAAGAAATAAAAAGACAACAGAAAAATAAAACAAAAACAGAAAAAGAAAAAAAGAATTTCACATACCATACCCCTTACCCCTTCCTTTCATTGATCACTAGCATTTCAAACTGAATTTATTTTAACATTTGTTCCCCCTATTATTTATTTTTATTCCATATGTTCTACTCATGTCTTGACAAGGTAGATAAAAGGAGCATCAGACACAAGGTTCTCACAATCACACAGTCACATTGTGAAAACTATATCATTATTCAATCATCATCAAGAAACATGGCTACTGGAACACAGCTCTACATTTTCACTCGCTTCCCTCCAGCCTCTCCATTACATCTTGGATAACAAGGGGATATCTACTTAATGTGTAAGAATAACCTCCAGGATAACCTCTTGACTCTGTTTGGAATCTCTCAGTCATTACACTTTGTCTCATTTCACTCTTCCCCCTTTTGGTCAAGAAGGTTTTCTCAATCCCTTGATGCTGGGTCTCAGCTCATTCTAGTGTTTTTCTCAATCTCTTGATGCTGAATCTCAGCTCATTCTAGGATTTCTGTCCCACGTTGCCAGGAAGGTTCACACCCCTGGAGTCTTGTCCCACGTAGACAAGGGGAAGGTGGTGAGTTTGCTTGTTGTATTGGCTGGAGACAGAGGCCACATCTGAGCAACAAAAGAAGTTCTCTTAGGGGTGACTCTTAGGCCTAATTTTAGGTAGGATTGACCCATCCTTTGCGGGATTAAGTTTCATGTGAACAAATCCCAAGACTGGGGGCTCAGCCTATAGCTTTGGTTGTCTGCAATGCTTGTGAAAATATCAATAATTCAACTTGGGGAGGTTGAATTTCCCCCCGTTCTCACCATTCCCTGAAGGGGACTTTGAAAATACTTTTCCACTCACTGATCGAATCAGTCTGGGATTCATTGGGGCATCACTCTAGACAAATCAATAAAATCTGATGTCCTACCCAAGGTTCCATGTACTTATGTTGTTCAACCAACTATCTACATAAGTTATATTAGGAGATGCACCAGTCAAAATATAAATTTTGTACCAAATAGACATTTTTTGATTTAGTCTCACACATAAGTTGAAATTTTAAAATATTAATTACCATCAATTTTCAGCACCTTGCAGTAATGACATTCCTTTGTTCTTCCTCATGCAAAAACATTTTTAAATTTGTACATTTAGTCATTATCATTATACACTCTAGGCATTCCTAGACTATACCATCTCAGTCTTTATTGTCTATGTTTCTTTGTGATTTCACTTATGCCCCCAGCCCTTCTCCCTCTATCATTCTCACATTCAGCTTCATTCAGTGTTTTAAATAATTGTATTACACTTAGGTAGTGTTGTGCCATCCATTTCTGAGTTTTTATATTCAGTCCTTTTGCACAATGTGTATCCCTTCAGCTCCAGTTAGCCAATATCTTACTCTATTTCTATGTCCTGATGGTCTCTGTTACCAATGAAATATTCCAAGTTTATTCACTAATGTCAGTTCATATCAGTGAGACCATACAGTATTTGTCCTTTTTTTTTTTTTTGCTAGTCACACTTAGCATAATGTCCTTAAAGTCCATCCATGTTGTTACATACTTCATAACTTTATTCTGTCTTACAGCTGCATAAGATTCCATCGTATGTATATACCACAGTTTGTTTAGCCACCCGTCTGTTGATGAATATTTTGGCTGTTTCCATCTCTTGGTAATTGTAAATAATGCTGATATAAACATTGGTGTGCAAATGTCCATTTGTGCCCTTGCCCTCATGTCCTTTGAGTAGAGACAGCATATAGATGGGTCTTGTTTTTTAATCCATTCTGCCAGTCTATTTCTTTTGATTGGGGAGTTTAATACATTAACATTTAGTGTTATTACTGCAAGGGTAGTACTTTCTTCTACCATTTTGCCTTTTGGATTTTATCTGTCATATCTAATTTTCCTTCTTTTTACCTTTACTCATAGTCTTCCTTTCTACACTCTTCTCCACACCTCTCTCTTCTGTCTTTTTGTATCTGTCTCTAGTGCTCCCTTTAGTATTTCATGCAGAACTGGTCTCTTGGTCACAAATTCTCTCAGAGATATTTTGTCTGAAAATGTTTTAATTTTTCCCTCATTTTTGAAGGACAATTTTTCTGGATTTAGAATTCTTGGTTGGTAGTTTTTCTCTTTTAATAATTTAAATATATCATCCCACTGTCTTCTTGCCTCCATGGTTTCTGCTGAGAAATCTATGCATAGTCTTATTGGGTTTCCCTTGTATGTGATGGATTGCTTCTCTCTTGCTGCTTTCAAGATTCTCTCTTTCTCTCTGACCTCTGACATTCTGATTAGTAAGTGTCTTGGAGTACGTCTATTTGGATCTATTCTCTTTGGGGTGTGCTGCACTTCTTGGATCTATAATTTTAAGTCTTTCATATGAGTTGGGAAATTTTCAGTGATAATTTCCTCCATTAGTTTTTCTCCTCCTTTTCCCTTCTCTTCTCCTTCTGGGACACCCACAACATGTATATTTCTGTGCTTCATATTGTCTTTCAGTTCCCTGAGTCCCTGCTCATATTTTTCCATTTTTTCCCTATATTTTCTTTTTCTTGCTGGATTTCAGATGTTCCATCCTCCAGTTCAGTAATCCTATGTTCTGTCTCTTGAAATCTACCACTGTGGGTTTCCATTGTTTTTTTCATCTCTTCTACCGTGCCTTTCATTCCCATAAGTTCTGTGATTTGTTTTTTCAGACTTTCAGTTTCTTCTTTTTGTTCATTCCTTGCCTTCTTTATATCTTCCCTCAGTTCCTTGATTTGGTTTTTGATGAGGTTTTCCACGTCTGTTCGTATATTCTGAATTAAATGTTTCAGCTCCTGTATCTCATTTGAATTGTTGGTTTGTTCCTTTGACTGGGCCATATCTTCAATTTTCCTAGTTTGATTTGTTATTTTTTGCTGGTGTCTAGGCATTTAATTGCCTTAATTAATTTATTTCGGAGATTGCTTTCACTTCTTTTACCTAGGATTTTCTTGCTGGATGAATTTGTTGTCTATCTGTTCTTTGACATTCAGTTCAGCTTTTTCTGGACCTCTAGCTTAGGTTTTGTTTAACAGAGGAGAATTTTTCGGTTCTTGTTTTCTTGTTTCTTGCCCTGCTTGTGTGGTGCCTTTCCCCCCCAACACTTAGGAGGGTCTACTTAGGTATTATAGACCACAGCTGGATTTTCCCAGACCAAACTGGCCTCCTATCAGGAGGAAAGAGTCACCTGCATTGGTTTTCCCTGAGAGTAAGACCCAGCAGTTTGAAAGACTTTCCTGTGAAGTCTCTGGACTCTGTTTTTCTTATCCTGCCCAGGATGTGGTGCTTGTCTGCTTGCAGGTCCCACCAGCATAAGATGATGCGGTACCTTTAACTTTGGCTGGGGGCGTGGTGGAGACAGAGGAGAGGTTGTAGGCTGGTTTTAATGGCTTCAAATTACCAAGCCCTGGTGTCTGAATTCCTTGAGAGAGGGATTCCACATGAGTTGGGCTTCACCCCTCCCCTGGGGAAGGCACAGGCTCCAGACAAGACCTCAAATGAGTTTGTTTCTGCCTATGCTGGGGCAGTTGCAGCCTGGTAAGCCCTGCTGCTGAATCCAAAGGCAGTCAAGCATTTGCAGAAACACAGCCACAAGAACCTCTGTTTCCTTCTTTTTTTTTGTTTTTTTAGTTTTTCTCTCAGCCCTCCTCCCTTGGTGCCAGGGCAAAAATGAGCGACCTCTGCTTTGACCAGGTTCACCTGACCTGGGGCCCTATTTTTAGTAGTCAGAATTTGTTAATTAATTCCACAATTGGCATTTGGTTGGGCTCAGCCCCTGCTGTTGGTAAAGTCTGTTTCCCCTCTGGGAAGCAGCCTGTGGGGGAGGGGTGATGGCCACCGCTGCTTGGGGAACTCATGGTTCTGGGGGGCTCGCAGCCAGTCAGCTGGTCCAGATTGGGGTATGCTGTGTGTCTGGTTACTGACGTGGCCCCAGGAGCTGTTCTGTAATGTGTCTGGTTATTTAGTAATTGTTCTGGAGGACGAATTAAAATGCACACATTGTTAAGCCGCCATCTTGGCCTGGAAGTCAAGAAGCTATTTTTAGAACTGCAGTTCAGCAGCTTGGATTCACCATTCAAGAGCTGGCATCAGTGCTCTGCCTTGTCTCCCTCTTTTCTTTGGGAAGAGCCACCCTTCAGCAAATGGAGATCAGTCACCTACAGAAACCATTATGACATTCCATCCACCCTGCTTCCTCTCTTGTTGGGGGCAGGGCCAAAAACCAACTCACTTATTTATTTATTTTTTTTTTTGAGTGCATTGTAAACTTATCTGTGCTCAGAGCTGATATCCAGCAGCCTGAATTCATTAATCAAAACCTGCAATTTGTGTCTGGCCTAGTTTCCATTCTCCTGATCCTAGAGGGAGGGCTTCAATTTCTCACAAGGGAGTGCTTTTTGTGTCAGTCTGCTGTGCTCATGGAAGATGGGCACCAGCTGTCATGGCATGGAAAGATGTACATACAGTTCTTCACTGTAATTTATCAGTCTCATTTTTTTTTTTACTCATTCCTGGCTGGTGTATGATGTGCATGGTCTCTGGGGCATCCAAACAGTGGATTTAGAACATTCCTGGCAATTTGCTAGCTCCCCGGATAGATGGATTAATCCTAGAATCCTCCATGCCACCATCTTCTCCCAGAAGCCTGACAGTTATCTTCTAAAGATTTTTAAAATCAGGGGGAAATGTTTTTGTTTTAGTTTTTGCATGGGCAGGCATGGGGAATTGAAACCAGGTCTCCACCATGGCAGCCAAGAAATCTGCCACTGAGCCACCCTCACACCGCCCAGGGGGAAATGTATTTTATATTTACCCACACATTTACCATTTCTGATGTCCTTCATTCCCTCGTATAAAGAAAATTTTCAATTTGATATCGATCGAAGAATTTCCTTTAATATCTCTTGTAGTACTGAACTGCTGTTGATTGTTTTAGAATTTGCATATCCGAAACAGCTGCTATTCCCTCTGCTCCTTTTGAGTGGTTATTTTCTCAGTTTCAGACAAGTTTCTCACTTGTCTGTGCTGTTTGGTACTCAGTTCAAGTCTTGAGGGAGCTCTCCTGCACATCTTTAGAGATCTTTCTGTGCACTCTATTCTCTCTCTCTGGTTCTCTGTCCTGAGCACTCTGGCTGGGTAGACCTTCCCAGACATCTCCCATTCCATCCAGGTAGATCATTAGGCATATCCTGGGTTTTCCTGATCCTGCATTGTATCCTGAAAACTTTCTCCAGGCTGTGAGATAGGTGACTATAGTCCTCACCTCATTTGTTTCTTTTGTTTCAGGAGCGAGTATAACATTCTGACATACAATATCTGAAAGAAATTTTCATGTATTTTTTCTGGATTCATTGTTTCTAACATGAGGGTAAATCCAATCCCTTTACTTCATTTTGCTCATATATGGAAGCCAATACTTCATTTGATGTAGTAAATAATGCATGTAGTATAAATGTCTTTAACATGGGTAATTGGATCTGGGATTTAGAATAGATCAACTGTCCATAAATGATAATTGGTTAGTTCATCCAATACTAAGACATTCCCAGCCATCTAAAGCACTCTCTAGTCCCTTTCCCCTTATATTATACTGTTTTCTCCCTCTTATTCTTGCTAGCATACTTTCTTCACCAGAATCAAGGCAATCTAACTATGGGTTTTGTTCAATTTATCAGTAAAATGAGAAACTACCAACTACTCGAGGATGTAAATGTCATAAAATGTTTAGTCTCTGACAAATAGTAGAACATCAGTAAATGGAAACTGTTCAAAGGAAAATGATTCTCAGGTGGTACATGGATATGAAGGAGAAGAAAATCTCTTTGTATGGAATTTGTGGAGTCAGGACATCCAAACAAACTCTCCTAACTTATGATATTAAAAGATTGTGCTATCTAACAAGAGGAAGTCTGAATATGGAACCATGACTGTTCTATGTTTTCTTCTGTACTCTAAAATGCAGTCAAATTGGACCTGTATTCCAGAAGATGAATTATAATTTTTGAACTGTTTCTTAGATTACTTGTATGGCATTCCTAGTTTTAATACCAAATAATACCACATACTTTAGGACTTTACTGAAATTTCATTGCACTTTTAAAACTCTTTCAAATTTCAGTGGCTTATTTCAGCACCCCAGATTTGATCAATTTAAAATATGTGTGGAAGCTCAGGTGAGCAGATTCGGGACCACATATCTCCACTTAGTCAGGAGTGTGTGCTGGGTATGATCTGACCAGTGTGGCATTGTGTTTAATAGCTTGACCTCTAGGGCAACACTTGGCAAAATCTGAGCTCAGCCACTTCCTAGCTGAAAGTCCTTGGAACAAGTTATTTAACTGTTCTTTTTTCCTCCATTTGGGGGGAAATAGAAACCAATTCATAAAGATATAAAAGATAAATGTTTTAATATGTCTAGGGTTCTCAAAACTGTTATTAATATAAAATGATACTTTAAATTCTATTAGTAAGGAAGGTGGCATTTTCTCACAAAGGGTATTATAACGGCAAGCTCTGGTTCTTGAAAATTAAGGATGAACCCCAATCATACTACTTCATGAGAGCTAGTGCTTTTGTGGAGAAGCTCTCAAAAGGCAATGTAACTGGTTGTGATAGTCTGGGATATCACATGGAAAATGTAAAGCCACTCAGCAGAAAGAGAAGAATCCCACAAATGTAATCACCACCAATAAGCATATTTGCTTGAGGCAATATATATTCCATATATATTGAGTGGGACTCTGAACAGCTATTTTATTAAAAAACAATCACAATTTAATTGGGGATGGTCTATATATTAAGTGGATGGATGCTATTGGGAAGTCTATGCTTCACAGTACTGCTGAGTGTTGGATGGCCAAGGGATGAAGCTTAAACTACATCTCCACTTCTGTTGCTGGTTTTCAATTACTCTAATACTCCAATAAATGTCAGGGCTATTTATCTTGTACTTTATAACTGCAAGTTTTGTCTTGGCACTTTCCATTCTCATGCTGAAAATACTCCCCCTTAGTACCTAGATCCCTGTCAATACCAGCTCAAGATTCACCCCACACAGATCCCCTACCACAGACACATTTGATGAGGCCAGCATCCACTCTGTCCTAACTTAGGAACTTTTAATTTTAGGATTTGAACTCATTGTAAAAACCTAGAGGTGTATACCATTGTGGTAGGTTAAGTTACATACCCCATTCTTAGTCTTAATCCATTTCTGTGGGTGTGAACTGATTGTAAATTGAAACTGTTGAAGATGTTATTATTAGTTAAAGTGTGGCCCAGCTGAATGACATACTTTAATTCTAATAATGGATGCTTCATAAAGAGATAGTCACATGGAGAAGCTAGATGGAAGTCAATGGAACCCAGGAGAGAAAGAAGAGACTGACATGAGGATTGCCATGTATTAGAAAATCTAAGGACCCAGCATCCAGCCCCAGAATGCAATGGTCTTCAGAGAGAAAGAGTTGCCTTGTTGATTAATTATTGGGCTTTTCCTAGTCCAGAAAATATGAACCAATAAATTAAAACGTTTTGCTGTATTTCTGCCAATAGTTAGAAACTAATACTATCCCTTTTCTTATCTGAGGGCTCACTGAAATGGGTGAGTTTCTTCAAAGCGTTCAGTTTTCTCTAAACCTTGGGTTTTTGGACTTCCAATGTCTTGCTCAACTTTCTCATATCTCTCAAATAAGTCTTTCCTGGAACTCTTAGACTAATATTTTCAGGGGGTAATGTAACAACTCAGCTACATTTTGATTATTTCACCCCAAACTTAATATGGGCTCTCAAACCACACAGTAATTATAAGAGATGAGATATTCTTGTTTCCAATCTGTGGCCTGTCAGTTCTGCTGTTCTCTGCTCCTGGGTCTTCTCACTTGTGGCTACTTTTTCACTTATTTTGAGGCAACTGCTGCTCACTCTAGGATAGGAGAAATACTGTTATCAAAGCTATAATATGCCTTTTACACTGAAAGCTGTAATTTCAGGATTTAGGGGCAACCAGCATCTTCTTGGGCAGACCTTTAAACCTGTTAACTAGGATTGTTTGTGAAAATGGACAAAGGATATTGAAAGCAAAAGACTTCAATGTGAGCTAGACATCTCATATAATCCAGGAAATAAAATACCTAACACATACTTTCCTGCCCTAAACTTACATGTTTGCATGCATTTATTGAATAGTAGAGTGTGCCAGTTGTAGGATGGTGAACTAAAAAATAAACATCATATGTGTAAACATAAAATTTCACATAAAGAAAAATGTTAAAATTTTATTTCTATCATTGAATAGACCAAGTCAATTTAATCTCCAGAGAACAGACATCTGAAGAGATTTCAGACAGAAATCCATTCAATATTAAATTTGTGTTCCTCTGTGGATTTCCAGGGATGCTTGGAATTTTCCATTTATGAGAAAATTTTAAAACAATGTCTGTATTTACTGAAGGATTGAAAATACATAAAATAGACACATACAGAGACTATTTTTCTGGCAGCTCAGGAGGCACAGAGACAGAAATTTGCAGCAAGAGAATTGTTGCTGCTTAGGAGCTTCACAATTTGACATTTTTGAAAGAATTATCACTTGGAGCAAGTAGATTTTTATTCTTCCTTGTCTTCTTGTCCTGTTTCTTTTTTTTTACAGTGGAAGGAGTAGTCTAAGGACAACTAGATACCTTTCACTGTGACTCATAAATCAATCCTGTATTTGGGACATGATACATCAACCCGGCTTCTAGAATGGGATGATAAATGTAAGGTGGTTTCCTTCTTGGGGATGCCTGGAGATAAAGAAGAGACTGATACCATGATTGTCATGTGCCAGAAAATCTAAGGACCCAAGGATTACCAGCATCTGGCCCCAGAATGCAATGGTCTTCAGAGAGAAAGAGTTGCCTTGTTGATTATCTAGTTATTGGGCTTTTCCTAGTCCAGAAACTAGGAACCAATAAATTAAAACATTTTGTTTTAATTACTTCCCTTTTGGCTAAGAGTATATGTAAACACTTGCTGAAGACTCCTTGGCTATGTATATGCATTTTATGGCACCTGACCCATTACCATTGCTATGCATGTTCCCATGAGAAGTAAGCTCCCTTACCTATAGCACACAGGAAAGAGGTATGCATGGAGACTATCTCTCTGTGCTTCAGAGGGGACCTGCCAGCCATGGCGTACTGATGTTCACAAGTGAAGCTGATCTTGCTTTGTCTCTTCTCTGTGATTAGGAGGTATTCCATCCACTGCCACTGTAACTTGGGCCTTGGTAAACCCAACATGTGTATGGAGTAGGTTGACATCTCTTAAGGGTCTCCTAACCTGGAGGTGGTAATAGATGTCTTTTCCCTCAAAAGTTTGGTGTAGTGATCATGATCACCAACTACAGCACCCCATGGAAGAAGCATAAGGATTCTTCAGTTCAGTAATCTTGGAGTGGTTTCAGCACCCTAAGAGATGACAGGCTGAGATACTTGCCTCTCTTTAGCTGCATGGGAACAAATTGAATGTGAGAAACTTTTCAGGTAATAGGGATGAACCAGTGTCATTGATGAGGATGGAGATATGATATGTGAGTCCTAGGGAGAGTAAGGACACTTTAACCTGGCTCTGGTTGCACACTCCCATACCACCCACCAACTACCATGGTGTCCTAAGGGTCTTCTATGTCTCCCAAGAGGAATCTGAGGCTTTCATGCAGAGACTTTCATTCAGTCTAGGTTGTTTGTGGAGCCCATACTAAACATTTTTCTCTCAATGCAGAACCTCTGATGATGTTCCTGAAACTGATAATGAGATATTTTTCCACAAGTGAAATACAGAAGTTAGAAGACAGATATGGACAAAACCCAGGGGAGTATCATGTGGCTTGGTTAGTGTATCTGTTCAATAAGGGGCCATTGAGACTCAGAGGTCTTGAGCTAAATGGGATAGCCTGAGAAAATTAACTACGGATCCTCTACCCACATTAAACAGTGCAACCAACAGGGCAGAGAAAGAGACAGTGACAAATTTATGCCATTTTTTTTACTGGGTTGCTTGGAGCATGATAGTGTTCCAAGCTTGGCGTAACTTCTCAACAAGGAAAATCTCCATGGTAAACTGTTCATGAGGACATAATTGCTCTTCAGGTTAAGGGAATAGACATGGATAAATGATGCCACTTCTGGTCAGGATGTGGATGAAAGTTTGGTCTCAAACAGCACTGGAGGCATTCATGAAACACAGGCTTCTCCACTAGAAGACACCCTTGCCACTTTTGTAGTCCCTGGGTATTACAGGGGCAAAATGGTGGAAAATATCCACCACCACATCCCATTCTGTGGTAGAAGCAGTACTACAGAGGTAGGCCTGCACAGACAGAAGGCCGGTGACAGGAAGATGCATTGAAGGGCTATAAAAGGAAAACAAAGGAAGATCTGGGAAAGACAAAGGGGTGAGCCACCCTCAGTGCAGGACGGCTTTGGTTACTAAAAAAGGATAGACAAAGCAGAATCTGATGTGAACCCTCCAGAAGAACACTGCTAATGCTAACACTATCAGGAGAAGGAAGTCCCTCTAAATGTTAGAGGATAAGGTTCTCATAGGAGCAATAAAGAGCAGGAGGAAGACGGCTTTCAGGACTAGAAAGAATTAGAAAACTGTGCAGCTGTCCTTTGCGTCCTCAGGCCATGTACTGAGAGGGATTCATGGGTTTGCAAAGTTTTTCCTTTGCCCCCAACCAGGACAGTGAGGAAGATGATTCCAACTGTCAGTATAATGAGTCACATAAGGAATATGATTCTCTTGGCCTGTATCCCAATATTATGCTATTAAAAATAAAAATTAGGATTGTGGTCATGGTCTCAGAGTCCCACCAGTGAGAATCATCCATTTGCTAATTTTATGTAGAAGGGAAAAGTGGAAGATCCAAGCTTTCATGATGCTCTTAGATACAGGTGGCCAAGCAATAGTAATTTTGGGGCCCCACAGTGGCAAATGTAGACTGGTGGTTTTGAGAGTAAACAGAACACAAGGTGTATAGGGTGGGGCTGTTTGGGTTTTTTCGTTTGTTTGCTTTTATGCTGCCAGTGATTGTGACATTTTGGCTACTTGCAGTGTAGAAGACCACCACTACTTGAAGGGGTACATATTCTCACAGTGAAGAATTTAAGCCATATCCATGGGTTATGTCCTCTCCCTTTGGCCATCTGAATTACCCAAGCCCTGTTGGGCTATTCAACAAAATCATATTGCTGCTTAGATGGGGAAAAGGAAAGTATACTGCTGGATCAAGATTACTGCACAGAGGAGTGTTAAAAACCATCTCACCATTTAATAGCCTCAATGGCCTTTTACAAAGGCATCAGTAGATGAGAGTTAACAGCTCACTGCAGAATAAAATGCTATGCTGCTATCTTTGGCCTTGTCTTGACTTGACATCATTGCTGTCACTGAGGTGGTGGTAGCTCCATCAGGGGACTGGTATGCTGTTATTGACTGGGCTAATGCCTTTTTCTCAATCCCTTTGTGGGACCAAGATCAAGTTAAATTTACATTCATGTGGAATGGCCCACAGTATACACCTCACCTGCCTCCTCAGAGATACTTCAATTCTTCTGTAATATGTTACTAGTGGATAAGACTAGACTTGCAAAAAGCATAGTTACCAAGTGAAGTACTTGCTATCCAATATATTGATAGAATCCTCATTGCAGACTCCATTAAAGCACTGGTTAATTATGTCCTACACATGTTCTTAAGTTACTATAACATCTACAGTTTGGGAAATCATCCCTGACAAGGTCCAGGGGCCTACACAACAGGAGCAATTTGTAGGGGACACTGCGCTTGTGTTTCAGATTCATAGGCTGCGTAAATAAAATAAAATGAAATGGTTAGGCTTGCATTATGGAAATGTATTTGCTTATGGTTAAGGCTGTGAAAATGTCCATATCGAGGCATCACCAAGGAGATGCTTTCTTCATGAAGACCAACTGCCAGTGATATTTGGCTTTTTTGCCATATAGAAAGGCACATCGCATCTGGTGGTGTCTCCCTTCTCTTCCAGATTTTGTTGATTCCAACTTTTTGCTTCTGTGGCTTTTTTTCTGTCTGAATTTCATTATCTCATAAAGCAATCCAGGAAGAGGATTAAGAATCATTCAGATTGAGGTGGATTACATCTTAACTGAAGTAGCCTCATCAAATGATCCCACTTAAAGCAGGTTGACACAAACAGGAATGGATTAAGGAACATGTTTATCTGGGGGTACATACAGTTTCAAACCACCACAGTTGGTAATCAAAGGAGCAGACCAGGCCAAGTTAAACAGAAGTCATTATCATTGGCAGCTCCCACTAACGAGAGAGTATCAACAGCTGAAAGGCATGTATGGCTAGTGGAGGGAATATGTGCCACATCTGGGCCTTCTTTTGGACCATCTAGTAGAGGTCACCCATAAAGTGACTGCCTTTGAATGGGGCACCATCAACAGCAGACTCCAGAGGCCATGCAACATGCAGGAGCACAATGCCCCTGGGGCCAACAAAGCTTGTCATTTCTATGGACCTACGGGCCTTGCTGACTTCTACCTAAATAGATAGGAGTCTATGGCAAGAAAAAAGTATTGCTGCAGTAACCTGGCTCTTTTGGGCATGAAAACTATAAAAGGCAGCTACTTAATACCACTGCCCCCTACCCCTCTTAGGATGGCAGCTTTTAGCCTGTTACTAGGCCTTCATGGAGACTGAACATTTAAAGACTGATGTGCCTTGTGACCAGACTGCCCATTATCACATGGGTACTCACTAAATCTAATAAAATACAATAGGGTCAACAGAGCTCCATCACTAAATGGGTGAACTCTCTGTGGTGGTGCTGGCTGTGCAGGCTACTCCAACAATGTTCTGCTACATATAGATTCATGGGTTCTTGCATACTGACTATCTGTATTAGCTAGAGTTCTCTAGAGAAACAGAATCAGCAGGAGATATCCACAGATATAAAATGTGTAAACTTGTCTCATGTAACCATGGGAATGTAGAGTTCAAGGTCTGTAGGGCAGATGCAAGCTGGTAACTCCGATGAAGTTCCTCAACAAACTCTCAGGAGAGCCTGGCTGGACAACCATGTGAATGGAAAAGTGCAAAATCCATAGGGCAGGCTGTGAAGCTGGAGACTCTGATGAAGGGTCTGGATGAACTCCACAGAAGAGGCTTGCCACGTGAAGTAGGAATAGTGACTGTCTCTTCTGAATCTTCCTTAAAAGGCTTCTGGTGATTAGATTAAGTGTCACTCATTGCAGAAGACACTCTCCTTAGCTGATTACAAATGCAATCTGCTGTGGATGCAGCCAACACAATCATGATTTAAGTTCATGAAATATCCTCATAGCAACAGACAGGCCAGACTGACCAGATGACCGGGCACCACCACCCGGTCAAGTGGAACATGAACCTGACCATGACACTTACCCATATTGTACAGTAACTGGCAAATTATTGAATGGAGTATAAAAAGCTCCTCTATGTGTGCACAGGGCCTACAGCAACAGCTTGTGAGGAAGCAGATCAATTTGTCACCACTGTTGACACTGCAAAAGGCCATTTGGAGCAGAATACAAATGAAAATTTCTTGCTGAAAAATCATGCACCCAAGAAATGCCATGATTCCCTGCTGGATCTGCCACCAAACAGGACACAGAAGCCCAGCTCAGATGCACAAATCATGAGGAATCGCTCTAGAAGAGGCAGAGGCTAAAAACCCAGCAAGCATGTGATTTCTGACAATGTTGATTGATGATGTTGATACATACTGAAATGAACATCTTTAAAATGACACAGTCAATGAAGGATATACCAACTTGCCTTTCACACCCAATAAGGGTTGAGATTCTGATGCGAGAGAGGCTTAGAATGATCCCTGCCTGGAAGATGAGGATAATGGACTTACCCTCAGTGACATGAATGAAATAGCTGAACTTCCCATGACTGCTTCTGCTGCTGGGTGGATTCATCACCAAGTGCACATAGAAATTATGACACCATGATTAGGGGCCCAGGAACACGGAGTGCCTCTCTTTAAATTTCTAGCATATAGAAATTAGACATATTTTTACTGTGGACCCTATAACCTTATTTAACTTACTAATTATAACTAATCTTCCTTGAAATTTAATGGTTCTTATACACCCAATCATGTTATCAGTAAAGAAGTAGTTCAGGTTCTCAGGAAGTGACATGGTGGCATGAGGGGTTGGCAGAAGTGTCCTGCAAAAATGATCCTGTTGCAATACCAGAAGCCCCTTCCCTCCATGCATTGAAAACTAGAGGATCCGACCTTGACTCACAGATGTCCCACCTGACCTACCAGATGCTCGGTACTGGTTCCCTGATGGATTAGCCAAACTAAAGATGTCTAGCATCTATTGGATAGCAGCCACCATTTTCCTTGCCTCAGGCAGTTTATATACCACCTTTGACACTGGAAAAAGCGTCCAATGGGCTGAACCATGAGTGGAACTAATTATGTAGGAATATTTGAAACTAAGTATCCCATGTGCCTATTTACAGCCTCATGGGGAGAACCATTACCAACAGCTTAGCAGTCTTTTCAGATACACTGAGGGAATGCAATTGGAGAATGAAACAATCCCTAGTGTAGCAAAGGGACCTTTGGTGATAACACAAAAGGCACCATTTATCACTTATGTTGATACATACACATTTGTACCATTCATGTTAATACATATTAAAATGAACATCTTTGAAATGACACAATCAATGAAGGATACACCAACTTGCCTTTCACATCCAATGAGGGTTGAGATTCTGATGGGAGAGAGGATTAGAATGATCCCTTCCTGGAAGATGAGGATAATGGACTTACCCTCAGTGACATGAATGAAAGAGCTGAATTTCCCATGACTGATTCTGTTGCTGGGTGGATTCATCACCAAGTGGACATGGAAGTTATAATTCCATGAAATTAGGGGCCCAGAAACATGAAGTGCCTCTCATTAAATTTCCAGCATATAGAAATCAAACTTCTATTTTTACTGTGGAACTCTGTAACCTTATTAAATTTACTAATTGTATCTAATCTTTGTTGAAATATAATGGTTCTTATATACGCAATCATGTTATCAGTAAAGTAGTTTCCTTTCCCAAGTTTTCTTCTTTTTCTTTTCACTCTTTGATTTACACTATTTAAATAGTGTAAGTCATTATATCATTATATCTATATATAACGGAAGTCATGAGAGAAGACAACCTTTCCTCAGTCTATATTTAATGTTTCACTTCTATGGAGTTCACTCATTTTATTTAAAGGATAATTATAATTTATGGCTGTCTCATATTGAGTACAGACATAGAATTTATCTGATGTGAATTCTCTGGCTTGCTTATTTGTTAAGGTGGCAGATGAGGACCCTCCACTTCTATTAAGTTTATATCATGAGTTCTCTCATATGGCATATCATCAGACTATCTACTAAGGGCTTTGATACAGAGATGACATTCATATGGATGAATTAGGTTAACTGAAATAGTAAGGTTCTACCATATTGATTTCAAACACAGTGTTTCTTCAGTATGTGAGTTGTCTGGTGTGTTTAAAGGTCAAATCTATGGCTGAAATCTGTTCCATATTCCAAATGTTTGTAGCATGAGTTCTCTCATTCCACTGAAGGTTTTCCCACACTGATGACATTCATAAGGTTTCTCTCAAGTTTGAATATAAAAATAAAGTTTTTTCCCATATAGGCAGCATTCTTATGGCTTCTGCCCATTGTGCGTTCTCTCATGCTTTCTGAGAGCAGAACTATGAGTGAAGGCTTTCCCACACAGATGACATACGTAAGTTTTCTCTCCAGTATGAATTCTCTCATGTTGTCGAAGATTAGAATATCGACTGAAGGTTTTCCCACACTGATGGCATTCTGGGGGTTTCTCTTCATTGTGATTTCTCTCATGTCGTCTGAACGCAGAGCCACGAACGAAGGCTTTTCCACATACACAGCATTCATAAGATTTCTCTCCAGTATGAGTTTTCTCATGTTTTCTGAGTGTAGACCATTGACTAAAGGCTTTCGTACACTGACTACATTCATAGGGTTTCTCTCCAGTGTGAGTTCTCTCATGTCGTCTAAGATGAAAAATTCTACTGAAGACTTTCCCACATAGATGACATTTATGGGGCTTCTTTCCAATATGAGATCTCTCATGTTGTCTAAGTTGAGAATACCGACTGAAGGATTTCTCACATAAAGGACATTTGTAGGGTTTCTTTCCAGTGTGAGATCTTTCATGTTGTCTCAGTGCAGAGTATCGACTGAAGGCTTTCCCACATAGAGGACATTCATAGGGTTTCTCTCCAGTGTGCGTTCTCACATGTTGTCTAAGGTAAGAATATCGACTGAAAGCTTTCCCACACAGATGACACTCAAAGGGTTTCTCTCCAGTGTGAGTTCTCTCATGTTGCCGAAGATGAGAAGACTGACTGAAGGCTTTCCCACATTGATGACATTCATAAGGTTTTTCACCAGTGTGAGTTCTCTCATGTTTTATAAGATTAGAAGATTGACTAAAGGTTTTTCCACATAGATGACATTTATAAGGCTTCTCTCCAGTGTGAATTCTCTCATGTTGTCTAAGCTGAAAATTTCCAATGAAAGTTTTTCCACATAGAAGGCATCCATATGGTTTATCTCCAATGTGAGTTCCACTGTATTGTCTGTGGCCAGAGCTTTTAATAAGGGCTTTAGTGCTTCGATGACATTCATATGATTTACTTCTAGTGTGAATCTGCTTATGTTGATTAAGAGATGACTGGTCACTGAGGACTTTTCCAAGTTTGCAGAAATATGGTTTCTTTCTAGTGGAATTATTCTGAGTGTGAGATGTTTGCTGTGGGGAGTTAGATGAGAAACTGTTAAACATTTGCCCATATAAATAAGTTTCTTCATTTCTCTACATATGAATTCTAGACTAATCTTTCTGTGATAGTCTCCAATTAAAATCTTTCCCATGTTAGTTTCATGTACACATTATTCTTCATGCACGGAAATTTTTCCTATTATTACATCTGAATTGCAGAGCAATCTGATAAATTTTGTAATTCATGATGTTTCAAAGTTCAATTATGTGAACCATGTTTACACAATTGTCTTTTTATAAGAATTCAAGTTAGAGTTCTGTAATTAGTTCAATTTTTCCTTAAATTCAACCTAGCACAGATTTTTGCTGGATTAGCATTTAATCACAACACTAATTACAGCTAGGTGATGGTACTGATTTCCTAATTTATTTCATCCACAGGTCTACATATTTGGAAAACTAGAATTCACACCAATGAAACTTACCAATGACATGATATTAGACGTGTCTTTCCTGCAGGTCGGTTGCATAAATATCATTTCTTGTTTTTTAAAGGCACTTTTCCTGCCTGTAATGTTGGGGAAAAATACAATAAACTGTTAGAGTAGCATTAAGGGAATGAATATGTTGGAAAGCCCCAAATATCCCTGGCAGTTTGTATCAAAAATTGACATTTGGCTGGGAAAGAATATCAAATTAAGGAATATTCTATGCAGAGAAAACATTATAGGACTTTAGCAATCAGAACAAATTTTATGGATTGAAATATGGCAGAAATAAAAAGTTGGGATTTCAGAGAGGTAAAAAGAGGGAAAAAATCTTCCCAAGAGTAGGACCAGGAAAAGGCTCATTATGTGAAAGTTGAACTTCAATAGTAGATAATTCTCTCTTGTCCAAAGCCAAAGATACTTGGAAATCCTCCAAATTCCTGGCCTACATTTCAGAAATCATAACTCTCTTAAGGAAACCTGAACTTGGTATTCCAAGCACACAATCATTAACTAATGAGGCCCCTCATCTACTCATGCACAGGTTCTAGAGCTCACCTGGATTCTGGTTGTGGAGAAATGTTATCCCTTCTCTCCACACCTCTGCTCCTTGTTCCAACTGGGAAAGTACATCTGATTTGCAGATCTGACAGCCTGTTTGTAGGAAAAAAGATACCCAGATTTTGAGTTAAGTGTAAATTACACTGCATTACCAAGTCCATGGCAGGCTACCAAAGAAACAGATAAGCACTGAAGGACCAAGGCAAAAGTACTTTGAACACAGAACATTAATAATGTTTGATTAGCAATAGGGTAACTCTTGACCTTGTTCCCATTACAGTTCAGCCCTCTGGTTGTTGCTGCCCATGCACAAATGCAAAGAGAGACTGTGGAATACTCCATATTCTAACTGTGGAGAAATTCTATATTTCTACGGTGGCTGTTCATTATTTTTAGAAATAATATAATAAAGGCAAATTCCACCAAAACAATCTAAATTCTATATGGAAAACGACATATGGTGTTTTTACTGTTGTTTTCTGAAGCCTCAGCATAGCCCTTAGAGCAAAAGAACTATTTCAAAATGTTTAGTCACTTATTTATTCATTCAAAAATTATTCACTGACTTTCCAGCACTGGTCTAAGTGTTGTAGACTGTGAGATTCAAGAAAGATGTTACCTTGTGTCCAAGAAGATAAACTTGTATCAGGATAAAGCAGGTATAAGTAAAAAAGGAAATATAGTTCATGTAGACAGTTCTATGTGTTATGAAATAATACAAAATAATGTAAGTGTATTAATAATATAAAAATATACAAAGAAATAAAAAGTTTATATAAATTTGACAAGCTGACCTAGATACTTGATTAAACAGAAGATATATATGGGTAGGCAGTAGATAGGTAAGATAGATGATTGATGGATAGATATCAATGATGAATGAATTCTGAGAGACTCACCCACTGAGACCAGAAGCTTGATATTCTCTCGCATCACTTCTCTGAATAGCTTTCTCTGGGATTTGCTTAGCAGGGTCCACTCTTCCTGGGTGAAATCTACAGCTATATCTTTGAAGGTCATTAACTCCTAAAATATCACAGAAATTTGTGTTCACACAGGGCCATCCTTACCAATGTCCTGAGTGCTATGCTCAAAATGACAGCACTGAGGAAGCTGAGGCTGTGTATACAGAGTTCAAAATGTGTTAGGAGGTCCAGTAAGATCACTCTCAATGCTGATCTGCCATTAGCCTTTTGGATTACTCACAGACAAAAAAAAAAAAAAGACATTCTGAATACATACTACTCCATTGTAACAGAATCACATGACATATGGTACAATATTCACCTGAAAAGGTCCAAACAGACTTGTAATTATATCTCCTGATGCTGATTATAATGAAGTTACAGGCTTATCATAGGGCAAGCAATCTCTATGTGCGCTGGTTTGAAAGTGTTATGTATCCTAGAAAACCCACGTTCTACTAATCCTAATCTGACCTTGTGGGGACAGACCTACTGTTTAGGGTAGGAACTCCTGATTATTCCATGTAAATATGGTTCAGAGCTGACATAGAGAGCAGAGAGATGAAACCAAGACACAGATGCTAACAAATGAAACCCAGTGTCTGCCCCAAAAAAGCTAAGTGAGGACACACAGACACAGAGAAAACCACAAGAAACACAAACTGAGAGAGTAGTTTGAAACCAGAAGCCAGGAGAAAGGACAGCAGACATCACCATGTGCCTTCCCAGCTGACAGAGAAACCCCAGATGTGGATACCAGCTGCCTTTTGTCCAAGAATGTATTCTCTTACTGGTGCATTAGTTTGGACATTTTCATAGGCTTAGAATTCTAACTTGCAACTTGGTAAATCCCCTTTATAAAAGCCAATCCATTTTTGGTATATTGTATCCTGGCAGCTTTAGTAAACCGAAACACCATGATATATCACTTAAAAAAAATGACTATGGTTAGATTATTCCTGTTTATGGATGACTTCATTTTCCTCTTATTTATAAAATTGTATAACATTATGTTATGCATTTAGATAGATCCAATGAGCTAATGTGTGAAATATTTTCTACCCAAATTCAATTCACTGGTCTATTATTCATTAAAATGGCAGGGAACATTGAAGCAGTATCTAGAATTCTGCAGAACTGAATCTGCCTCCTTCGATTCTATGTAACTTAACAGTTCATTATAATGTGTAAGTAAAGATGGTTCAGGATCACAGGCCAGGGACCCCTGAGACCATTGTACTGAAAGATGGCCCTAGTCCAACCATTCCTGTGGTAGGAGACCACCATTCTCAATAGTTTCTGGGGTCTACAAACATCAGTTTTCATTGTCTCTCATATATCTTCATCTCATCTCTGTTTATGATTAAAAGAAGCCCTTTCAATTGCTTCTGGTAGCTTCAAAAATTTTTAAAGGGCTATAAATTGTATTCTTCCTAAGGAAACAACCTTTTGCATCTTTTTTACAAAATCTGAGTAATGCTGGTTTACAAAAATTCAAGTTAGGCAAGGGTGGGCAATGGTGGGTCAGTGACAGAGTTCTTGCCTGCCATGCCAGAGACCTGGGTTTGATTCCCAGAGCCTGCCCATGCAAAAAAAAAAGTTCAAGCTAGGCAGTTGGGAACAATAGTTGTAAGAATTTTACTATTCTTTTTTCATCTTTCAAAATGTGCAAATACATTCTATCAGCACATTAAATAATTTAAAATGTGGAAAATAAAGAAATAATTCATTTCCTTTTATTGCCTAACCTTCATTTCTGCTCCTGTACATAATGCAGAGTCCTACACACCAGCACCTGTTAGAAGGAATTGGTTGACTGTACCACCTGAAACATCAGTGTCCTTACTCACTATTAAATTTTGCTCTTATTAATCTCTTACTCCTTTGTTCACTGTAGGCCTAAGCCAGTATCAGTCACTAACATGATCTATGAGTGCATTATATTTTCAACATGGCCATGGGTTGGGTGAGAAAAAGAAAGCATCTCTCTCATCTCTTCAGAGAATACACAGCCTCAATGGAAGCTGGAACAAACTAGTATAATGTTGTGAAGGGAGTTACTTACTAATGTGCCCCAAACATACCAAAACTGTTCTAGAGTGTGGATAAACTTAAATGAAGCTAAGATTCTTGAATAACTCATGAATTGATTTTTTTTCAATCTACTGAATTTAACACTTGTTCCCCCTATTATTTATTCTTAATCCATATGTTTTACTTGTCTGTCGATAAGGTAGACAAAAGGAGCATCAGACACAAGGCTCTCACAACCACACAGTCACACTGCGACAGCCATATCATCATACCATTATCTTCAATAAACATGGCCACTGGAGCACAGCTCCACATTTTCAGGCAGTTCCCTCCAGCCTCTCCATTACATCATGATTAACAAGGTGATATCTATTTAATGCGTAAGAATAACCTCCAGGATAACCTCTTGACTCTGTTTGGAATCTTTCAGCCATTGACGCTTTATTTTGTCTCATTTCACCCTTCCCCCTTTTGTTTGAGAAGATTTTCTCAATCCCTTGATGCTGAGTTCCAGCCTATTCTAGGAGTTCTGTCCCACGTTGCCAGGAAGGTCCACACCCCTGGGAGTCATGTCCCACGTAGACAGGGGGAGGGTGGTGAGTTTGCTTGCTGTGTTGGCTGAGAGAGAGGCCACATCTGAGCAACAAAAGAGATTCTCTTGGGGGTGATTCTTAGGCTTAATTTTAAGTAGGCTTAACCTATCCTTTGTGGGATTAAGTTCCATATGAACAAACCCCAAGATTGGAGGCTCAGCCTATTGCTTTGGTTGTCCCCACTGCCTGTGAGAGGATCAAGAGTTCTCCACTTGGGGAAGTTGAATTTTCCCCCTTTCTCACCATTCCCCCTAGGGGACTCTGCAAATACTTCCCTATTCACTGTTCAAATAGCTCTGGGCTAGCCCAGATTTATCTGGGCGTCACTCTGGACAAACCCACAAAATCTCATGCCCTATGCAAGGTTCCAAGTGCTATGGTGTTCGATTAAGCTGTCCACACAAGTTATATTAGGAAATGCACTAGTTAAAATACAAATTTTGTACCAAATAAACATTTTCTGCTTGTCTCACACATACAGTAAAGTTTTAAAATATTAATTACCATCTATTTTCAGCACTTGTGGTAAACAGATTCAGTTGTCAACTTGGTCAGGTGAAGACACCTAGTTCTGTTGCTGTGGGCATGAGCCAATGGTATGTGAACCTCATCTGTTGCTGATTACATCTGCAGTCAGCTAGGAGGCATGCTTGCTGCAATGAATGATGTTTGTTTAATTGGCTGGTGCTTAAATGAGAGAGCGCAACGTAGCACAGCCCAAGCAGCTCAGCATGCCTCATGTCAGCACTTGCAGCTCAGCCCAGGCCTTTGGAGATGCAGAAAGGAATCACCCCGGGGAAAGTTGTTGGAACCCAGAGGCCTGGAGAGAAGGCCAAAAGAGATCGTCCTGTGCCTTCCCATGTAAGAAAGAGCCTCAATTGAAAGTAAGCTGCTTTTCCTCTGAAGAACTATATGTTAATTAAATAAATCCCCTTTTATTGAAAACCAATCCATCTCCGGTGTGTGCATTTTGGCAGCTAGCAAACTAGAACAACACTATGCATTATTGACATTCCTTTGTTCTTCTTCATGCAGAAACATTTTTTAATTTGCACATTTAGTCACTATCACTCTAGGCATTCCTAGATTGTACCATCTCAGTCTTTATTGTCTATCTTTCCTTCTGATTTCATTTGTGCCCCGAGGCCTCCTCCCTCTATCATTCTCATATTCAGTGATCTAACATTACTGTATTACAGTTAGGTAGTATTGTGCTCTCCATTTCTGAATTTTTACAATCAGCCCTGCTGTACAATCTGTATCCCTTCAGCTCCAATTACCCAATATCTACCATGTTTCTGTCACTTGTGGTCTCTGTTACCAACTGAAATTCTCCAAGTTCATTCACTAATGTCAGTTCACATCAGTGAGACCATTCAGTATTTGTCCTTTTGTTTCTGGCTAATCTCACTCAGCATAATGTCCTTAAGGTCCATCCATGTTGTTACATGCTTCATGACTTTACTCTGTCTTACAGCTGCATAATATTCCATCATGAATTAATTTTGAATAGTTAAGCCAACAAGAGAAACTTCCCCATCTGCTGGCAACAGAGGTGTAACTTCAGTTAAAGAAGAATCCCCTACTCACTTGTGGATGCATTGTCAATAGCTCAGCTGACAACTGTCTTCTTCTGGATATTCACTCACGACCAAACAAGCCGTAGGCGGGGAAAGCTGAGAATGCAGAAAGAAGCCTTCAGACTCAAGTCTTCATCACAATTTCCAGACCCATGTATCATGAATGTCCAATCAACAGGGATATGAAATGTGTGCCAAGAGAAATGTATGTGTGTGGGGGGGTGTCTTTGCTCTTCTAGGGTAAAGTTATAGGACATCGTAGTCTCTCTGGCTTCGTTTGACACATAAGAACATGAAAATCACTGAACTGTATGTATTAATTATCCAATGATGTTCAAAGACTTTCAATTCCTTCCCTGATTCTAAAACAAAGGAATCTCTTGATCCATGTCATACCTGGAATTAGGTCTCTACTACCAGAGAAAGTATGGAATTTCTCAGATATAATCATGCTTGGCTTACACACCATCACTGGTTCTCTAACATCCATCACTGACCTCTGAACTCTCACTCCTTCCTCGCTCTAACTTGCACCTGCCCTTCTGGGTATATTTGTCCTTAATCATCTTGGTTCTTTCACATGTGATGTCTAACAATGTAACTCACTTAACAATGAGCTCTAGATCTCAGCCCAATGTATTTGGATATCACCCAAGAGAAATAATACTGTTTATTATGGGGTTGATCTACTCAAGGTCTCGATCAATTTGGAGGGATCAAAGACCAAATTTAATTGTGGATATCCCTTATATCAGGAAATAGCACAAGTATATGGGTTATAATGTCATTGTCATGTCCCTCAATCCTTATAGGTTTTGAGGCTCAGAAGATATAGAAAGAAGGCATTTAGGAGAAAATCTATTTGTTCAGTTTCATATTTTAGTGAAGTAGTAGCTGGAGTTTTGTCCTATAGTAATCATCATCAGCTGCAACATGCTTACATTTCTTTATACATGTAAACTGATGTGTATACTATAAATCCTACTCTAAAGCATCATTACCAATTATATGCATTTCACAGACAAATAATGATATATAAACAGAGCTAGGACTAACTTTCCACTTGTACCTGAAGTTCAGTAAAAAAATGATTATATTAAATATGTTTGGAGAATTATAAATTTTTTAAAAATTTAATCCTCAAACTCACCATACTGATAAAGGTTAATTCACCCATTTAACAAATGACATAAGGAGAGGTTCAAAAAGCTTTATTAATATGAGAAAATTACATGGTTAGTAAAACACACAGTTTGAATTTTTTCTTATCTCCCAATCTCAAATTCTTTAAGATTTACATGCCACACCTAGGTTTTACTTGGAATGTTGCCACTCATTTCAGTAATCAGAAGTCTAAATCATGTGGTCAAAAACTCTTCTTCTTATTCCTTGTTCACACAATTACACCCCACGTCCAGGTTCTCCTGACTCAAGAAACCCTGCATTGCATTGAATCCACCTCTCAAACATTAGCTTCCACCAAATCTTTACTGCTCAGTGTAATCCACACTTACTCATTTTCTATTTTCATAGATAAAAGCACAAAAATAAAACATAACTCAACATTACCTATGCCTCAGAAATCTAAAAATTTCTCATCTTCTAGAGATTTCTCTCTGCTTAACCGGGATGTCCTATAAGTGGCATACATATAATCAATGTATGCCACTTTACCAAATCATGTTTCTTCAATTTCAGTAAATTTTAGTTACAATGTGGCCAGGTATTTGAGGGCTGAACTTGAAATCACTGCTCAGAACCACATAAACACATTAAGTAGAGCTAGTATTTCAGCTCTGACCTGTATAATCATCCTTCATTTCCACTACAATCCCCTCACTTTTCCACATCTTACTCATGTTCCTTCAGTCTGTTTTGTTATTTCCTCAGAGATCATTTCACTGAACCACAACCTATGTTAATTTTCCCCCTCCCTTCCTGTAGCCTTCATTACAACTCTACTATTCTTTCAGGTCTTTCATATAATTTTTCACTATACATTTATATGTTCGTTTGTTCAACTGTCTGTCTTTCTCTCTGCACTAACTAGATAAAGTGATTCCTGAATAATATTACATGAATTTTTCATTTGACAATTACTAAAGAATTATAAATACAGAGAAATTAAATTTTCAGTCTTAATCTGACTTCAGACAGGAACTTGCCTATAGTCAAATTAAATGATACATTCTGGTTTTAATAAAATCATATTCAATATAAATGAGGATTCCCCTGCCTGGTTAAAATTCTCCCACTTACTCACCAAAACCCAAACAGACTGTAAAGGCAAAGGATCCAAGTCTAATTGAGGCTGCTTTCAACACACTCTGGAGTTCAGAGTTTCTTTCTCTGTAGAAAAAGCTTGATTTTGATAGTGGACTCTCTTTTTATGCAGTTGATAAGGTCATCAGTCCTATGACCCAAAAGACAAACCTTGATTAATTCAGATGGCAGTCAAGACAAATCTATTCAAGGAATGCCTTCTTTAACACAATTGTTTTTACTTAATTGGGTAAATCACGTAGATTCAATTAAGGACAACAGATTGCGTCATTCAAATTATTTTACAAGTCTCAAAATCAACCCTTCTGTCTTTTGCAAGAAGCCTCACAGTTTTATGGATTTTGGCTGTGCTAGGTTGATTCTTCCTAAACTTTATTTCCCAAAAGATTTGTAATCTGTCAATATTCATTCATCTGCAGGCATTACTGTGACTCTACACAAGTAGAAACATATGTGCTGAAAAAAAAATACATATACATGGAAAAGTTTTTTCATAGTTTTAGAGTGTGTATATTTTGTTACTAACAATGGGATAGACCATCCAGTATAGGTCTCTTCATGTTAGATTTAGCTCATGTTCTAAGAACTGTAAACCCCCCAAATCTTCAAATTATTATGGTTCCCAGAATGATTTTCATTACTGACTTTCCTGCAAGAGGTGCTTTAACTAATTTTTAAAATTAAAATAGTCATCAGGGATACCTTGAGATATAAAGAATATTTCTGAAGCAAAATCAAGCAATTTATGTCCATTTTAAACAGAGGCATTTGTTTCCCAATAAATACTTTTTCTTTTGTAATATGCTCTTCTAAATTAAAAAAAAAAAGCTTTGGTGTTTATTATTTTAGTAATATGCATTTTAGGTAATCAATTACTCATGTTTATGGTTTTCGTATGTATTCCTAAATGTTTTCTTATGGTATTCTTGAGCCAAGTGATAATTTCTTTCAGAAATGTGCATATGTTGGAGGTCAACTCTGAGCTATGCTTACTCAAGGGCATGGGTTCATACTAGCAAATAAAACAGTCTGGAGCTATGGGGTTTAAGCGTTACTTTAGAAGAGACAATTTAGAGGAAAAATTGCAAGGATATTCTGTGTACTTAATCCAGAAATATTTCATTTTTAGAGATGGAAAATCTTTCTTAAAAATACCAACAGTTTGCATGAAGAATTGCTCCAAAGTTTCTTTACTGAGCCATTGGGTGACAGGCAATCATTCAATCAGGTTTGGTTTATTAAAAATGGGCAAGATTTTCAAAAGATGATGAATGCTTCTAAGTTGCTGAAGAGAAAACTCTGAGGATCTCAGTGTACAATTTACACTCAAGTCTGGAATTCAGATGTCAGATCTAGACTATAAAGTTTAAGTGCTTAAACATAAAGATAAGTGAGGGCAAAGGAATGGAAGATATTCCCCTAGTTAGAAGAGTAGAAGTAAAGGAAGGGCTGGGACCGAGTTCTTGCTACAACATTTAATGTTTCAGCAAGAACTTGCAAAAATGTGTAAACTGGGACCAAAAAATCCAAGAGCATGTTGTGACCTAGGAGACCAGGACAGAGATGGACTCTAGAAGGGAGAAATATGGGAATTTATTGAGGAATCTTGTAGGATGAAGAGGCATTCAGTGGATTCACTGAGATGGAGGTAACCAGTCCCTCAAGTGTGGTGGTGCAAACTGTATCAGAATACACTGAGGAGTGAACAGGATGTAGATGAACCCATTAATTCCTTTTTCTTTGAAAAAGACTGGCCTCAATTTGAAAGAGAATTGAATTGGGGAAGCAAAAAAATCACATTCCAATAAAGTTTAAATATTTTATATTTCTCTGATATAAACAATGTATGGACATTTGCAGTATTTGTAAAATGATAATGGGGTAAGGCCAGTTCACATTTCATTGTTTGGGAAAGTCCCAAGAATCCAAAAATAAGGGGACATTGAGATCAACTCGATTCTAACGCAAGTTCCACAGAAAAATAATCTCCCAGAGTTCTGAATTATTCAGCTTCTTTTTCTACAGGAGAATTCAACCTCTATTTGTATTTCTTAAATGTGAATAACAGTTGATAAATGTAATGAGTGTAATGTAAATGAGTTCCTGGGAACTCACATTGCCTGGATTTATAAGAATAAACAAAAATTAAATTCTCATACATGTTTGAATATATCTCAATAAAACTGCATTTTAAAAAACTTACAAACTAATAAATTTCCATTGTTAAGCCATCCCATTTCATAGCATCTGCTTTTAGAAACCTAGTAATTTAAAATATAGTATATTTCTATTTATATAAATTCTAGAAAACGCCAAATAACCTATAATGACAAAAAGCTAATTGATGATCACTGGGTAGGGAAAGGATGCAGTGATTCCAAAGAACACAAAGAAACTTCTGGAGGTGATTGCTATGTTCATAATGTTGAATTTGTACATCAAAACTGTATACTTTAAATATGTGCAATTTAATGTATATCAATTATAGCCTAATAAAGGTACTAAAAAGGAAAAATAATAAAGGACAAGTGAAATAAAAAAAATTGTGATGAACATAAATTTTGTGACAAAAATAAAACAGGTTACTGAGATAGAAAGATGGGGGGGGGAAGTGTTGGGGGAGAGGACAAAGAAAACTTGGTAGGACATGTTAAAGATATTTACTAAGTCCTAAGATAAAGTAGGAAGTCCGTTTCATACATGTTTTTGCAGGGGTAAAAATTAAAAAGTACCTACCATGGTGCACTACATACCCTTATTGTTTTCTAAGAATCTGAATTTATATTTGAATGGAATTTAAGAGTTCAACTTTTATTAATTCCCTAATTTTAATAGATTTTAAAATTTGAATATGGTTGTAAATATCAGTAGAAAATCACTGTCAGATATATAAACCTATGCTTATATATATATGAAACAATTTTCCTTTTATAAAAAATAAGCAATTGTTGTTCTTCTGACTATTTGAATATTTACTGTATTAGTTTCCCATATTGCATCATATATTCTAAGGGTCTATGGACCTCAAAAGCCACCTGCTCACTGAAATCACCTGGGGGCATTTACAAATTCTAATACTGTGTTGTATCATCAGAGATTCTGATTTAATTATTTCTGAGTATAGCCTGGGTATTTATAGAGTTTGAAAACAATTTCTCTAAAGAAGAACCTAAGATCCCAAACAGGCTCTTGGTACTCATAGTGTATGTAAGTGGCTCTGCAGCATTTAGCATGTCTAGGAGCTAGGTAGAAAAGCAAACTCAAAAGCCCCACTCCAGACCTGTGCAATCAGGATCCACAGTTTTACAAGATTCCAGGAGAGTCATACATACATTGAAGAATAGGCAGCAATGGTTCAAAATTCCTGTCCCAGAGGTGCATGGGAAGCCTACATTTTATGATTGTTCTCTAAAACCCACAACTTCCATAATAAGAAAATAATAAAATACATTTTAATATGGGCAAAAAAAAGAGAAGGGGAATTAAGATATCCCTACATAAGTAAAAGATGAGCAAATTTATTACCACTATAACTGTCCTACAGGAAATGTTAAAGTAATTCTTCAAGTTGAAAAGGATGGGGAGTAGACAACAGATGGGACTTTCATGAATAAAGATGCCCAGTACAGGAAATAACACGAGAAATACAATGCCACTATTTTTTTTTTTTTTTTGGCTAGGGAGCGGTTTATAATTCCACTTTTTATGTGCCACAGAATCTAAAACACAAATGCCTAAATATTAATAAGTCAATGGTTTGAACGATACAATTTGTACAATAACTTCACAATATGGGGGCATGGAAAGGTATAGAAATGTAATTTTTTTTTAAGGCACACTCTTTTATTGTTATATAAATTCATATACCATATAATTCACCCTGTTAAGGTGGACAATTCACTGTTGTTGTTTTTGTATACTTATAAAGCTGTACAATCATGACCACTATTTAATTCCAGAATATTTTTATCACCCCAAAAGGAAACCCTCTAATAATTTGTGGTCACTCTCCACTATCTCAACCCCCAGCCATGGCAACTATTTTCTGTCTCTATAGATTTGCCTATTTTGCACAAGAAATGTAATCTTTTATACTATTAAAATTAGTACAGGTTGCAGGGGTAGGGGAGAATGGAGGATGGGAAATTAAAGCATTATGGATGCACGGTTTTTTCTTTTTTAGATGTCGGGAAATTTTGGGTAATGGATAATAGTTGTGAGGGGGAAGTATGGCATTTTGAGTGTGATTAATACCACTAGCTTGTGTGTCTTGGAGTGGGTGAGATGTGAAATTCTATCTTGCACATGTTTCACAATTAAAAGCAAAGAGAGACACGGAGGCAGATTAAAGAAATAATAAAGGTAATACATGATCCCAGACCGGATTTAATGATGCTGGGAAAAATGCCAAAAAGACATTATTGAGACATATGTACAATCTAGCTTCCACTCAGATGAGTAGGTCCACCAACTTTTAAAGTTTTTCCACATTTTCGCTATCTAATCTACCTACCTAATTATCATCTTCCTCTTGACATTTGAGAGAAGGCTGTATACATCATGCTCCCTGAACACTTAACATTTCCATGTGTATTTATTAACAAGAATATTCACTTACATACCCACCTTAAGTGCAGTTATTAAGTTCATGCACTGGTGTGGTATATTTGTTACAAATGAAAGCACATTTTTATAACTGCAATAGATAGCCCATGATTTAACTGAGGGTTCATTGTTTGTAATTCTGCAGTTTTGTGGATTTATTTTTACACTCACACCACATATACCTACCCTCAATTTACCTTCTAACCACATTAAAGTATATAATTAAGTGCTGTGAATTAAATCCACAGTGATGTGCTACCATCAAAACCAGTTATTATAAAATAATTTCCATCACTACAAATATAAAATCTGGATCTCCTTACATGCACCCTGTGCTGGTTTGAAAGGATGTATGTCCCCTAGAAAAGCCATATTTTAATCAAAATCCCATTTCGTAAAGGCAGAATAATCCCTATTCAATACTGTACATTTGAAACTGTAATCAGATCATCTCCCTGGAGATGTGATTTAATCAAGAGTAGTTGTTAAACTGGATTAGTGACATGTCTCCACCCATTTGGGTGGATCTTGATAAATTTCTGGAGTCCTAGAAAAGAGGAAACATTTCGGAGAATGAAAGCAATTCAGAGAGAGCAGAGCAGAATGACATAGCCATGAGAAGCAGAGCCCACCAGCCAGTGACATTTGGAGATGAAGAAGGAAAATGTCTCCCGGGGAGCTTCATGAAACAGGAAGCCAGGAGAAGAAGCTAGCAGATGATGCCATGTTTGCTATATGCCCTTTCAGATGGGAGAGGAACCCTGACCGTGTTCACCATGTGCCTTTCTACTTGACAGAGAAACCCTGAACTTCATTGGCCTTCTTGAACCAAGGTATCTTTCCCTGGATGCCTTTGATTGGACATCTCTCTAGCCTTGTTTTAATTGGGACATTCTCTCGGCTTTAGAACCGTAAACTAGCAATTTATTAAATTCCCCCTTTTGAAAGTCATTCTGTTTCTGGTATATTGCATTCCAGCAGTTAGCAAACTAGAACACACCCCATCCCTTTGTAACCCATATTCTAGATTTTGACTCCGTGAGTTTGTTATTCTATTTATTTCAACCAATGGCTAACACATCAGTGAGTGAAATCATACACTGTGTCCTTTTGTGTTGGGCTTATTTCAATGCCTTCACGGTTCATTCATATTTTTACATATACAAGAACTTCATTCCTTTTTGTGATTGAACAATATTTCATTTGTGTATACGTACCATATTTTGTTTATCCATCCATTGGTTGATAAACCACTGGGGTGCTTTCACTTTTAACAACTGTCAATAATGCTACTATGAACATAAGTGATCAAATATCTGTTCTAGTCCCTGCTTTCATAGCTTTTAGATATACAGGTAGAAGTGGAATTTCCAGGTCATGTGGTAATTCTACATTTAACTTTCCTAGGAACTGCCAAACTGTTTTCCACAGCCTCTGCACCATTTTACATTCTCAACAGAAATGAATGAGTATTCCTATTTCTCCACAGCCTCTCCAAACACTTATAATTTTCCATTCTTTTTTCTTTTGCATGGGCAGGCACCAGGAATTGAATCTGGGTCTCGAGCATGGCAGGCAAGGGCTCTACCACTAAGTCACTGTGGCCCACCCTCCATTTTTTTTTTTTTTTTTTTTTTAACATGGGCAGGCACCGGGAATCGAACCCGGGTCCTGTGGCATGGCAGGCAAGCATTCTTGCCTGCTGAGCCACCGTGGCGCCCTACATTTGTTTTTAATAGCCTTTCTATTGGATGTGAAATCGTATCTAATTGTGGTTTTGATCTGCACCTAACTAATATGAACAATGTTGTTGCACATTTTTCTTTCAGTCTGTCCCTTTTAGTCCAGGCTGATTATGGTTCTGTTCACACAGACCTCACAAAAAATATTTGTTAGTTTTGCATGTAGCACACAGATTTCCAAATCATCGCACAGTAGGACTTTCCATATATCCTTCCTGAATAACCGCACCTTCAATCCTGGCAAGCACTGAAATGGCTGAGTGGATCCATGTTCAGTTAAACCCTCACATAGAATACTGTTCTCTGGAAACTCACTTTCCAGAAACTCAGAATTTTCTAAACCATTGATTTATATGCAACAAGGTGGATGAACCTTGAGGACATTCTGTTGAGCAAAATAATCCAGAAACAAAAGGAAATACATGTATGGTCGCACTAATACGAATTAACTGTAAGGAGCAAACTCTGAGAATTAAATTTGAGAGTTTAGATTTCCAGGAAATAGAAAGTGGGCAGAAATTAGGCAATTGATGAATGAGGAGTACAGAGTATTCAGTAAGGTTTATTGTAAAGGTTCAGAAATGAATAGCAGAAATACTGTGTGATGGCAACACAATATTGTAAGTGTAATTAGTAAAGTGGATTGTGAGTAGAGTTCAAAAAGAATGGCTAATTCATAGAGTCAAGTATGTTACCAGAAGGAAAGCTAAGGATAAAAACTAGGACTCTATGTTTAGTGAAACATTGGACAATGTTGTTGGTTAATTGCATAAAATATAAGAAAATTCTTAAATGAACTAGAACAAACATAGGTCACTATTACAAGGTGTTAATAATAGGATGTCATATGGAGAAAAATTATAATTAATGTAAATTAAGGTCGAGTGTTAACAGTAACATTGTAATATTCTTTCATTAGTTTTAACAAAGGCAGTATACCAAAGCTAAATGTCAATAATAGAAGGATATAAAGGGTATGAGATTCTTTTCTTTGGAAGAAATGAGAATGTTTGTACACTTAGGACGGTGTGCCAGTTTGAAAGTATCATGTACTGCAGAAAAACCATATTTTAATCCTGATTCAATCTTGTGAGGGCAGCCCTTTCTGTTAATCTTGATTCAATACTGTAGGTTGGAATCTTCCAATTGTGAGCGTGACCTTTTGAGTAAATACAGATGTGACTCCACCCATTCCAGGTGGGTCTTGATTAGTTTATTGGAATCCTTTAAAAGAAGAAACATTTGGAGATATAAATGAAAGAAGCCTCAGAGCTGACAGAGCAGATGTAGATGCTTGGAAAACAGCTGTTTCAGAGACAGAGGTATGGATGTCTGGAGATGCTTGGAGTCCAGCAGACTCACCATGAGATATTAAGCAAGCCAGAACCTGGAGAGAGCCAAGGGAAGCCAAGAGATGAAAGCCAGTCCAGAGAGGCAAAGTGAGGAACCCTCACAAGAATAGAAGCTGAAAGCAACAAAACCCAGTAGCAAGGGAACGGCAGTTGCCAGCCACGTAACTACCAAGCTGACAGAAGTGTTCCTAACCCATCAGCCTTCCTTGAATTTACTTATCTTTCGTTGGATGCCTTAGTTTGGACAATTTTATAGGCTTAGAACTGTAAACTTGTACCTTATTAAATTCCCCTTTGTGAAAGCTGTTCCAGTTCTGGTATATCACAGCTTGCAAACTAACACAGATGGGCTGAATGCTGTGTGACTACAACTGTTAGAAAAAAAGAAGAAGCAGAATATCTTAACAGGACTACAGCAAGCAAAAAGAGTGAAACAGATATTGAAAACCTCCAAAAAAAAAGAAAAAATAAGAAAAGTCCAGGACAAGAAGACTTCACTGTTGAAATGTACGAACCATTTAAAGAAGAACTAGCATCATCAATCTTTCTCAAATTCTTCCAAAAAATAGAAGATTAAAAAATGTTTCCTAACTAATTTCCTAACTAATTCTGTGAGTACAGCACTGGACTGCACTGAAACTACAATTATCCCTCATGAACATAGAGGCCAAAATCCTCAACAAAATACTATCAAGCCAAATTCAAAAGAACATTAATAGGACTACATATCATGACCAAGTGGGACTTAAGAATGCAAGGGATATGTCAACATACAGAAATCAACCAATGTAATACAGTGTAACAGATAAAAAAAAAAGATCACCTAATTGGATGAAGAAAAAAACATCTGAGAAATCCCAACATTTTCACAATGGAAATAATCAACACACTAGGTCTGGAAGGGAACTTGCTTAACCTGATAAAGGGAATTTATAAAAGTTCACAGCTAGCATCATAAATAATGGAGAAAGCCTGGAAGCTTTCCTCCTAAAATCAAGAACAAGACAAGGATGCTTGCTTTTATTTCCCACTATTAAACAGTGCATGGGATATTCTTGTCAGAGCAAGTTGATATACAAAGAAATAAAAGGAATGTAAATCAGAAAGAAAGAAGTAAAATTATTTCTATTGTGAGATGAAAAGATCTTATAGAGAATTCCACACAATACTCACACACATTTGCACATACACTTACACGCACACATGCTCTTCAAACCAATACAGTAAAATTGCAGAGTACAAGAGTAACATACATAAATCAGTTGTATGTTTATGCATACAAATGAGGAATCCAAAAAGGAAATTATGAAAAAAATTAATTTACAGTGGCAGCAAAAGGATTAAAATTCCAAGGAATAAATTTAACTAAGGTGTGAACAGTTGCATAAGGATGCTTATAATATTGCTGAAAGAAATGAAAGAGGAACTAAATAAGTGGAAAGACATCCCATTTGATGGAATGGGAGATTATGAATAAAGCTCAGGTGGCAATACTCCTCCGAATGATTTAGAGATATACTGTAGTACCTGTAAAAACTCCAAAGTCCATTTTTTACAAAAGAAAAGTAAAAATTGAACCTTAAAATCATGTGGAATTATAAGAGACCCTGAATAGTTAAAATACTACAAAAGAACAACAAAATTGGATGCCGGAGACTCAGGTTTGATTCCTGGTGCCTGCCCATGCAAAAACAACAACAAAATTGGAAGATCCCCAATTCTCTATTTCAAGGCATATTACAAATCTACAGCAATCAAAAGAGTGTGATACTGACATAAATGTAAACATAAAGACCAGTGGAACAGAGTTGATAATCTTGAAATAAACCCATGCATCTATGGCTAACTGATTTTAAACATAGTACCAAGATCTTGTACTCTGGAAAGAACAGCGTTTCACCAAATGGTAGTGAGACAACTCGATACTGACATGCAAAGCATGAAGTTCCATCCTTATCTTACAGTATTCACAAAAACTTAAGTCCTTTAGAAGGCTAAATGTGAGAGAAATGCCATAACACTCTTTCAAGATATTACAGGAATAAATCTTCATGACTTTAGATTTGGCAATTAATGCCTATGACATTAAAAGCACTACAAAAAAAGATAAACCGCACCACAAAAAATAAAAATTTTTGTTCATCAAAGGATCCCCTCAAGATAGTTAAAAGGTAACCTACTGAATGAGAGAAAATATTTGCACATCATATATCTGAGAAGCACCTAATACCCAGACTATGTATAAAAAAACTCTTCCCACATGACAAATAACAACATGAAAAATAGGCAAAGAATTTGAGATGCAAATGCCCAACAAATACATGAAAAGATGCCCAGCATTTTTAGTCCTTAGGAATATACAAATCAAAACCACAATGAGACTCCACTTCACGCCCACAAGGATGGGTCAGGTTCATGTAACTTGGCCAGGTGGTGGTGCCCGGTTGTCTGGTTGGGCAAGTGCTGGCCTGTCTGTTGCTGTGAGGACATTTCATGAACTTAAATCATGACCACATTGGATACATCCACAGCTGACTGCATTTGCAGTCAGCTAAGGGGGTTGTCTTCTGCAATGAGTGATGCTTAATCTAATCATCACTTTTAAGGATGATTTACAACAGACAATCACTCTTCCTGCTTCAACCAGCCAGCCTCTCCTGTGGAGTCTACTGAGGACTTTCACTGGAACTGCCAGCTCATGACCTGCCCTACAGATCTTGGACTCTTATATTCCCATGGTTGCATGAGACACTTCTATTAGTTTTATATTTACAGATATCTCCTGCTAATTCTGTTTCTCTTGAGAACCCTAGCTAATACAGCTGGTTATAATTTTTTGAAAGAACTATAGATTTATTAGTGAGGATGTAGAGAAATTCAAACCTTTGCCCACTGCTGGTGGGAATGTACAATGGCACCACTACTGTGGAAAACATTTGGGAAGTTCTTCAATGGGTTTTATACAGAATTAGCAGATGATCCAGCAATTCTATTCCTTGATATATACCAAAAATTGAAAAATAAGATATCCAAATAGTTGTATACAAATGTTCAGAGGCACTATTCACAATATACAACAGGTAGAAACAAACCAAGCATCTACTTGTTTTATCTATACACTTAAATATTGTTCAGTTATAAAAAGGAATGAAGTAATGGTACAAGCTATAACATGGACAAATCTCAAAAACAACAGTGAAAGAAGCCAGTTAAAATAGGTCATACTTTAAAGTTGGCCATGGTGGCTAAGAAGGCAGAGTTCTTGCCTGCCATGCTGGGGACCTGGGTTCAATTCCCGGTGCCTGCTCATGTTAAAAAAAAAAAAAAAAGGTCACATTTTAAAAAAGATTTCATTTACATGCAACATCCAGAATAAGTAAGCCATCAGAGACAGAAAGAAAATTAATGGGTGCAGGGGTTGAAGAGAGTAGGGAACTACATGTTACAATGTACTTTGTAGTTTATTGCTTTTTTCACAATAAAAAAGTGTTAAAAAAAATCTTCATTGCAGAAAGTACTGAGGCATGCTGATCTGGATCTTAAGATATTATAGCTTACAGTTTTTTCTACTTATAAATTATTTTTTTGTTTCACCCTGTTAATTCCCTTCTGTCTTTCCTCAAATGGTGTTTTCTTGTATTTAACTTCTTAGGAGGGGTCAATCATTTAATTATTAATTTAAATTACGTACTTTTCACAGTATCAGGCCATTAAACTTCCTGGGAATACTGGTTTAGCTTTGCGACTTAAGGAATTTTAAGTAATATATTCAACCATTTTCTTTTTTCATAATGCACATTTTTGAATATTGGGCCACATTTATTTAGAAGAGTTTTCCCCATTAATTTTCAGTTCACAGATTATATTTTCTGTTTGTGTTGAAAAAGGAGTTCTGGTTATCCCTTTCAGTATTTTTAGCTTCTCCTTCACATTATTTTATGAACCATTTGTTTGCTGGGTCCATGAACTCTTCAAAAATAGATTTTCTTTTATGGATATGGTACTTTAAAATTTACATCTGTTGAATAACTGTGGAATTCATTCTATTTCTTATTTGAGAAAGTGGCAGGGATTTTTATTGTCAAAATAAGAGACACAGGCATAGCAAACGGTAAGTAGGCCCGAGAGATGGAATCCCTTATGCTAAGCTCATGTCAGCAAATCAAAGCTTAAATAAGTTCCTGTCGCATTGGTGTTCCTTCTCTCAGAACCTGGAACCTGAGAACCAGTCATAACTTGCCAGCTTCCTTTTAAGCTCAGTTCCTCTAGGTCAAGCCTGTACCAACCAGCAAGGTTATTTAAGTCTACCTTGCTGTGCCTCTATAAGCCTTGTTCTTGCTGTCAACTCTTCAGAGCTTCCCTCCATTTTATGGATTGGATATTGCTTAATTTGTGAGTTTATTCATTAATAAAAGTGTGAGATCCAAAAACAGTAATTTCCAGTGGATTTTTGTGTGTGCGTGGGTTTTGGTAATGACAAGATTTGAAGGCAGTTGCAGACTGTAAACAAGACAGAAGGCAACCAGTGAATCCTTTTGAGTTCTGCTCTCCCCACCCTTTCGAAGATTCATGGGTGACTTATTCTCAGATCTGAGCTCCAAACTTTGAGCTCTCTCATCTCAGCAGCTCTCAGTCCAAACATTAGTGGGTTAATCTTATGGATGACAAAGATCAAATTTTGAGACTGAGTCCCTAGCCTTTTGGTACAGTCCATGGTTTCATTTTTGCTACTGCTGATTTCTTTGCCTGTGCAAAAAGTAAGGAATGAAATGATAAAGATGGGATTCTTAAGTCTTAAAATTTTGATTCTTCACCTTCTGGCATTCTTTTATTTATAGGTTCAAATACTGAGGGTTTAAAAGCTGTGCCTATTTAACAAAATGGCAACATCTTACCCAAGACAACTTAGAATTTCAATGTCCATCATGGGAAATATTTCAAATAGACAAAATTACTCATCTCAGAAATGCACTCTGGAAAGATAGCTTTTAAACCAAATAGTCAAATGGAATGCCTGTTTTAACTGGTCCTTGAGGACATTAGGAAATTGCAATATTCTAAAATAGTTTCATTAAAGAACTCTTTGCAAAAGGCAAATGAGAAATTAAAAGCTCATGACTCTTCTATGTTTATATCTTAATAGTAAACACTTAAAAATTGAAGCTATAAGCTCTCTATTTGTGTCTGTAGGTATGTTGTATATTTTCCAACCTCTGAATATTACCAAATTAACTTATAAAAGTTCCTAAAAGAGCTCTATTCAAACTGACTTAAAAGAAAATGAGCACTTATATAAAAAGTAATAATCCTAAAGTTTCAGATATTAAGGAAACCAAACTCCTAATACTTTTTATGAAAAAGAATATTTATAGAAGTATCTCCATGCAAAAACAGCATTTGGTTTTCTCTGTTAAAATGATAGCTTTGGGGGATTACTGGTCTGCTCTTAATAAGATGTTATAAAAAGCTTTTTTAAAACTATCTGAGTATGTTGACCATTTCAACCTCTGTTGTTTTAGAGAACAAATCTCACTTTTGAAATAATTTTCTGCATTTTACACTCATAGACCTTCTCTACTTTTAAAATATTTTATTGTCATTTTCTTAAGTAGGGAACTAATTATTTTTTCACAATGACCCCATGACCTTATTTAACAATCAAAACCTGATAAGTTTGACATATTACCTTTCAAGAGTTTAGCCCTAAATTATGTCTTCTTGAATTCAAACTGTCATTGGGATTTTCCAGAGGGCTCCTAGAAAATTACAAAGGATTTGTTCTTTCACCTTGTAAACAGAGAAGTACTAAAACTAGTTAGGTATATCTAAACTGTTAATCAACTACACAGGAAGTGTTATCAAATTAAAAATGATTTCTAACTTTCTGTTGGTTAAATTTATAAGTTATCTGTTATTAAGACACACATTTCAGAAGCTATATAAGTTCTTACAGACTTGTCAACATCCTTACTGTCCCTGAGATGTCCAAGTATTTATGTGTCTGATACTGGACAACAATAGTGCTGTTCATAAGTTCAGTTATTCATAACATGTTTATTCAAGTTTCAGCACATCATTCTCTTTTGAAAACCAGCAATAAATTAACCATAGCTGTTTTAAGTCTTTTGTCATCTACAAATGGCCTTTATTCTGAGGCTTCCCTGAAAACACCTGCAATAAGTTATGGGCCATTGTGCTTCATCTTCAACAAAAAGGATTTTCTCAGAGACTTATGAAAAGGACTATGCCAAGCTCTCTGAGGCATCAGCTTCTAATGACATTGCTTAAATAACTTTGAAATCATATAACTGGACTAAGGCAAGACTTTCAGAATTCTAGTGAAGAAGCTGATGGGTTCATGAGTTTGCTAACAAAAGATCAAGTAAAACAAGGATTAATTACTTTGCTCAGGCTAAATGAACTGATAAAGAATTACTATAGTTTTGTTTGTATACTTTCTAGATACAAGGAATCCCTTATCCTTTTACCTAAAATTATTATAATTAATGAAACATTCATCTTTATCTCCCTGCCTGACACCTCCAGAATTTGGAAACTCTTTATATATTTTTGTTTTGACAATATAATTATAACATACACTTAAAAAGAATCTATCCTCTTTGCTAACAGGAAATAATAGAAGGCAATGGTTATTTTTTTAAGACTTTTTTTTATTGTGAAATATAACATATATACAAAAAAGCAATAAATTTCCAAGTACTAGTTATAGAACAGATTTTAAAGTTTGGTATGGGTTACAGTTCCACAATTTTTCGTTTTTTCTTCTAGCTGCTCCAAGACACTGGAGACCAAAAGAAATATGATTTAGCAGTCATATTCATTTGTTAAATTTTATCTTCTCTATTACAGTCCTCCTCCTTTTTCCCCCTTTTTTTTTGTGGAAAATAACATATATACAAAAAAGCAATAAATTTCAAGATATATCGCAACAATTAGTTGTAGAACAGAGAGTTTGCCATGGGTTACAAGTCCATAATCTCAGGTTTTTATTTCTAGCTGCTCTAAGATACTGGAGACTGAAACAAATATCAATATAATGATTCAGTACTCATACTCACTTGTTAAATCCGACCTTCTCTGTATAACTCCACCAACCTTTGACCTATCTCCCACCCTTTAGGGGTATTTGGGTTATGCTCATTATAACTTATTCATGTTGGAAAGGACTGTCAATAATATGGGATGGGGGATGAAACTAGCTGATGTTCTGGAGAGGCTGGCCCCTCTGCATTTCAGGACTTATATAGTCCAAGGACCCATCTGGAGATTGTATGTTTCTGGAAAGTTACCCTAGTGTATGGAATCTTTGTAGAAATGCCCTAGGAATTCTTTAGGATTGGCAGGAATGGTTTTAGTTGGGGTTTTGCAAGTTATGATAGGTAGCAATGTCCAACTGAAGCTTGCATAAGAGTGATCTACAGTAGCCTCTGACTCTACTTGAACTCTCTCAGCCACCGATACCTTATTTGTTACAGTTCTTTTCCCCCTTTTGGTCAGGATGGCATTGTTGATCCCACAGTGCTAGGCCCACAGTGCTAGGGCCAGGCTCATCCCTGGGAGTCATCTCTCATGGAAGGTAATGGTTATTAAGCCAAATCTTAGGAATGGTAACTTAAGAAAACAAAGGAAATTCCAAACTTGTTGTCTATTGTAGCCTGCAACTTGATGCAGTACCCTGTGCTTATACAAACTGTGTTAAAGCAGAAGCTGTCAAATTGGTTAAAGTCTCAGTAAACTTAATTCTGAGCAAAACTAACACCCTCCTCCAGGAATCTGAGTTCTTATGAGATTCTTCTACTTTCACCTTGCAAGCTTCACCCATGATGCTGAAATGTTCTTAATTCTTAATCCTGCTACTCTACTACCTTTATGAGAGGGAGCCCCATGACTGTAAACTGGTAACTTCACAATTAACTCCATACATGTTCCTTTAACCATCCAAGATGTTAATCTGCTTGTTAATGCCTCTGATGATAGAAATTCTGATGTTATATCCCAAGCAAGCTTTCAGTTACTACTATGAACTGACTGAATGAGGTAGCCATCCTCAACCTTTTTTCTTCCCAACAGGAGGACCTCTAACTTCTTATACTAGCCAGCTTTCAAAATGAAGGAAAATTAGACAGGCTCTTGATGTAATCCATGATATGCTATGGAAACAAAGAGGGTTCCTCACTTCTGACACTCTAAGAAAAATGGGCACTTTACTCCCTCTATGGATGCCATCAAGATAGAGGCTCACACATAAAAGAATTGAGATTGAAGTATACATACATATATATATAAATGCTCTTGCAGATTTTCATGCAGAAACAATCTCTATTTAAACAGCTGAGATTATAGACTTAAAGTAAAACTATCTAATTATCTGAAGAAACTGGCCTTTCCTGACCCAAAATTTTACTTTTGCCATGATAATTATTCATAACATTTCTTTGTGAAACACAAACTCTCCTCATATAAAATTGTTACTGGCAGACCTATGTCTCTGTGAATAAAAGTGACACTGATAACTTATTGTCATACCATAACATGACTCAATTTGCAAATCTTTAATGAATTATACCAAAGATTATCTCAAACAGATAAAGGATACCTTTCCTGACCCACATGACAGATAATCCATTAATCATGATCAGGGACCAGGAGACTGGAATTATTGGAAATGACCCAGAACCTTATTAAAAGGGAATCCACCAACTGCCGTGAACTTTTGACTACAACTAAATTAGAGGCTGTTGAACCATGGATCCACATATCTCAACTGAAAAAGGCTTCACCAGAATCCTGGACTTGTTTTAACTCTGGAGACTCAATAATCAAGATAGCCAGGAAGTGAAGTATTGACCATATCACGAGGTAGACTACTTATTGCCAAGATAACAGATCAAGTCTTCATATAGTCTTTATCTTACTAACACTTACAATGCATAAAATCCTTTTTATTCCCCTATGCTTTGTTCTTGCACTGGCCTAGGAAGACCAACACCACTGTCTACTTCTCCCAGGTCATTTCAAAAGAAGGTAATCTCACAGAATATTGGCTTTATCACTATAAATCCTGATATCTGCACAATACAGGGAACCCAATTATTCTACTTAAAACAAATTTCCTTCTTGTCCCAAATGCTTCAGTCTCTCTGGATCAAACTGTACCATTTGTTTCAAATCAAATTTGAATACTAGGCCCAAGGTCCTCTTTATTTTGCTTTAATGTTTCCAGGACCTGTAACCTCACTATAGACATGAATGACTTAGAGACTTACACAGATGTCATAGAAGAGCTTGAGGACCTGAATATGATTGTGCACATGCCCCCACAAATTACAAGCTACATTTAAAATGCACGCCCACTTCCACATTTAAGGTCCTGGCTATGTGAAAGGTTCACAATACAAATAAATTTTCACCAAGCCCTTAATTGTCCTGCCAATATTACAGACCCTTCGTTATTATGGACAAATGATAGTATTCACAGAAATGGATGTATAAATAACATAACCGTGGCTGGAGTGATACTGTTCCGTCAAGCTTATCTTTTCATTTGAGAAATCTTAGACAAGTGATTTGCCTGGGCACTAAATTGCCTTAATACCTGTAAATGTCCGGGCAATGTGCACTTGGTCTCCTCACTGCTCCCTTAGGAGTTTATCTGAAACTCCTCACTGGACTACTCTCCTCAATCTACATTCTCAGACAAAATGGGATTTACCCAAGGAGTTCATGATTCTGGGTTTGCCTCTTTTTGTAAATTATTGCTAGCTTGGCTTGGGTAAACATGAAAATATGATTAGAAATTTATCAATCAAATTAGGAGAACTTGTTCAATCTACTATTAGAACTACACAGCAACAGTCATTAGATTGACTTCCTGAATTTGTTTTAGATAATTGCTAATTATCTGATTCCATGATTGCTGCCCTCGATTACTCAGTATCTGAACAAGGAAGCATTTTGCCATTGCCAACACCACCTTGTGTACTTGGGTAAACACCTCTGGGAATGCTGAGACATAACTGCATAAAATAATCTAACAAACCACGCTGCTCAAACTTTTGCTGGGATATTTTTAAATCACTTTGATTTTAGCTGGTTTAAATCATGGGCCCTGAAGATGGTACAATGGTGGCTCAGTGGCAGAATTCTAGCCTGCCATGCAAGAGACCCGGGTTCGATTCCCGGAGGCTGCCTGCCCCAAAAATATCATGGGCCCGAAGCTTAGAAGCATACTAAGAGATGGGCATTTGGGCATTTCATTACTCACAGCACTGATTATAACGTCTCCCTGATATATTCTTTTCTTTCAAGAGTATTAAATGGTGGCATCCAGCTGCTTCTGAACCAGGAAAACCTGGAATGAGAAAAAAGAGACAAACAAGGAAAAAACTAACATCATGATTACCTATATTAAAACAACCTGCAATTACCACATCAAGACCTTAGTCAGTAACTGAGAGTCGGGCACAACACCAAAAATTTTTATCACAACTATCAATGGCTGAAAGCTAGAACAAAATGGGGCAAATTGCTAAATTAAGTAGACCCATGATGGACTCCCTCATGCTAAGCCCTATGTCAGCAAATGGAAGCTTAACTAAATACCTATCTCTTGTAAGTGCTTGTTCTCCCAGAACAAGTACTGTGACAGCCACCTACCAAAATCACCAGCTCCTTTCTGCTTCTGTAGCTGAGTTCCTCTAACTCAAGACTAAGTCAAGGAAAACATTCCTGTACCAACCAACAAGATTATTTTCTTTAAGACTTCCTTGTTCTTCCTATGTAAGCCTTGCTCTTCCTCTTCAGGCCTTCCCTCCATGTGTATGGACTGGATGCTACCCAACTCATGAATCACTTACTAAAGCTCTGAAACCCAAACAATTTCCTGTGGATTTTTTTTGGTCTGTTGACACAGAAGGCACAAATTAGTTACTTGTTCTGATCATTCTGATATTCCAGATCTCTCCATGGAAACGTCTGCTCCTTAGGTAGCAAGATAACATCCAAAACATAAAACAGCAGTATTTTGACACAGGTTTCAAGACTACAACTGAACGTGTTCAGAGTGAAGAAAAATAAAGGTAATTTCTGGGTTTCCTTTCACTAGTAAGTTATGTATGTTTATAAAGGCATGAGGCTCATTTTGGGGAAAAACGTTTTCATAGACCAAAATCTTAATTTCTTACATCGTCCAATCCTGGGCTATACAAGGAAATAAATATATAGTGACATTAATTTCACACAAATTTCAAGACCGTTAGCTGTGGTAACCATTTTCTTTACTTCAAAAAAGTCCTTTTATCTATAACCACTAGTGCACTAAATTTTTTCTCTTACAAAGTTTTCAATGAAATGAGTTAATATTATTTTCAAGGGCAAGAAAGGATATGCAAGACTAGTGTTTGCTGGGTGACACATAAAAGACAAGCATCCCTCCAACAGCACAGGTCCAAGAAGAACTGCATGAAATACTGGATAAGGACACAGTGATTCATCAGGACTATCACAAAGGCAAAGAGAATACAGTTTCAGCATAGAAAAAGGGATCCCTGCCATAATAACAAGGGATTTTAATTGTAACCAGATTTCAAACAGATCTTACTTAGGTCCCCCTCACTGACAAAGACAGGGCACTGTTTCAGAACAGTATCATAAGGACAGGTTGCTTAAACTAATTACTGAACACCACTACTCCATGATTTAATATACATGTTGCTAGTGGTAAAGGCATCAAGAAACCTGGGTTTGGAGGTCTAGAGCAAATGATGCAAAATTAGGTAATGAGGTCCACAAAAATCACTGTTATTGGTTATCTAGTCTAACTTAAAACTAAAGCAGTACAAAATGGCTTCTTCCATGTAATAAAGGCAAGTTTTGCACTGTTTCTGAAAAGCCGATTATGTCTCCAGCTCTACCCTCAGTTTAACAAGGTTTTTATAAAATATACCTTTAGAATGTAAGAGTCAAATTAAAAAAGAAAAAAAAAGTCAGTGGGGATCAAGACGTTCTCTATCCAGGGTTTCTGAAATAGAAAATACTTTAGAACCCAGTGGGCATATACACATTCAGACCATGAGTTCGACATTATGAGTCTGTGCTGATTGTTTCTTCCATTACATGACCCTCTTGCATGTCTTGATCCTGCTGGATCCTAAGCTATTCAGGTAGCCTGAACGTTGGTCCATCCTATGGGAAAGGGCTTCTGAACTCCTATTTAAGCCTGGTAGCAAAACCCCATGAATCAGAGGGCCCTTGGTCCAAAGATGCACCACTCTTATAATGAGTCTAATGATGAATTTAGCACATAGTCTATAATGCTAGAATTCAGTCCAGGTAAAGCTGTGGAAAACCCAGAAGTGTATCATTGTCTGGTTTCTGCTTAAGGGAAGAATGGAATGCCTTCCACATACCTTAAGTCACCAGCCTGAAGAGAAGAAATTTACTTGATCAATATATTAAGATAACGAGGATGAGGTGAATGGTACTTTACATTATATTTTAAGTATGAGTGAAACCAATACCCATATATATCAGAAAAGGTGACTACATGACTAGTATTTGAAAGAATGATCCAGGTATTTCTACGTTAAATTATATAACTACTTTTGACATCAATAAGAAGGGAAATCCTCAAACCTAGGTAACATCATACCTGATCTCAAACGAAAAAATAAAGACCAAGTCATCATAGAACCATGTCAGGATCTTTTAGAAGGGGAATAGGCTGAGATCCATGAAATGCAAGTCCCCAAGGTTAAAAGAGAACAGAGTGTTTGCATACTACTCTCTCAAAATCTTTTCAATGAAAAAGCTGACAGTTGAATGCACAGGTGAGAATTCTGGGCTGACTCGGTCTTTCTATGCTCTCATTTTCTACTCTGTGAACTGGGAACAGTAAGAGGACCTACCTATTATTTAGGCTTATAATAGTTGATCCTCTTGAGACTTCTTGAGGATGATTCTGAGCGAAAATTTTCATTAATTGTTAGGATTTGTCACCTCACATTCTCTCTTTGCTAAGATTTCTCATCTACCAGTGTGAACAATAATTATGATCACTGCCTACGTAATATTTTGTGAAAAATAATGAGTTAGTACATAGACTTTTGTCTGATGTACATGAAGGTTTCAAGTAACATTTATTATACCCATTCTTTCAAAATAAGGGCTAACTCCCCTTTGAGAAATTTTTATCAAGTTAGAAAAATGTATGCAAACTGATAAAACCTACAAGGAAGAACTGAATTAGCAAAATCCGATAGATCAACACAAGTATTTTCAACCACTTAGAATATGTGAGAAAGACTGGTCACAATTTTAAAAAATACCATCTTTTTGAAATCTTAATGTAGTATTTATTACAAAAGAAATATCTGTATGGGTCGATTTTCATTGATTGAAAATATAATAACGTAATTAAAAACTATGACCTGGTACCCGCAGGCCGCTCCCGCCCCCTCCCCGACTAAGGACCGCGAAGCCCCGGTAGTGGCTTCCGCGCCTCGTGGGGGATGGAGTGGGTGCTCTCTGCGTCTCACACCAGGCCGGCGACCCACACCCGCCAGTTGAGCGGATACGAGACTTACAACACCTAGAGTCGCCCGACCGCCATCTTGCGTCACTCTCGCCCGCCTTAGACGCCCCAGGCTGCCGCTCCTTTTGCGGTCTCACGCGAGTAAGGAGCTGGCGGAAGCGCCGGAAGTACCGAACTCTCGCGATGAAAGGCCTTCCGGCGACGAGGAGGGAAGGTGCTTCCGGTGTTGTCTAAGCCGTCTTACCAATGAGGCTGGCGAAGGATTCCACCCACACCACCCACATGCACACGCACATGCACGCGCGCAGACACGCGTCCGTACCCACAGAACTCGCCCCGCCTCTTAGGGCGAAGGAGCCTGGACTGTCGCAGAAGCCCAGAGCTATGTCCCCAAACTAGCAAAAAGAGAAAAGTCACAACAGAACCGCCATAGTTCATCGATTTAAAAATGAATGTTCTCACCCAGTGTGATACAGAGACTGCAGAGGTGTTTCATTCTAATGTCGAAATTTTATTACATTCTGGGTATGAGGGGCATTTGATATATTTTTTTTAATTATGGAGGTTTATTTTTCTAAATATGGGCTGATTGATCAACTACTTACTTGGGATACCCTTAAAAGAAAGTTAAGTTTTTTCAGTATGAACCTTAAAAGGATCAGGGAAGTAAGTTCATTTGTTAAATTTTCTGTTGGGAGAACAAAACTTCTCTCCCCTGACACTTTATTATCTTTGATTTTTCAAAGGGCCTTGATCGGTGGTTGTGTCTCAGTTAGAATTTATAGTACTTTGGGTTGCTATATAGTTGGCATTTATAAAATCTGAAGTATCATAAATAAAGTTATTTATATAATTATACTGCCAAAAAAGAAAAAAAAAGAATGTTCTTTGCATTTGAACAGCTCTAAAATGTCAGGAGGTGTGTAATGATGAATAGTGAATTGGCAGCATTTTCTCAATATTCAGGAAAGAATAGTGCATCTTAAAACAGTATCATGCTTGCTTGGGCAGCACTTACACTAAAATTGGACAGATACAGAGAGGTTAACATGGCCTGTTGGCAACGGTGACACGCAAATTCGTGAAGCATTCCATATTTTTGAGTATACTAAGAGCCGTTGAATGCAAGCTTATGACGGATTGTAGAGTGTGTGAATAAAACTGTTTGAAAAAAAATATTAATGGTGGGGTAAGGGTTGTGGATTTTTTTTCTTTCAAGTTTTCTTTTTTTTTTTTGCAGTAATGAAAATGTTCTAAAATTGATGTGATGCACAAACTAAATGATGATACTGTGAGTCATTGATTGTATGCTGTCAGTGATTTATATAATGTGTGAATATATCTCAAAATTGTTTTAAAATATACAGGATTAGCTATACACTCATTATTTACTAGTCTATACTAGTCTATATTAATATACGCTATTATATGTATTTGTGTAAACTATACATTAAACATATACACACCTAAATATGCTCATAGATATATTTTTATATATGCATATAGATATGAAATATGTATAAGAAATCAGGGCCGGCCACGGTAGCTCAGCAGACAGAGTGCTCACCTGCCATGCCTGAAATCCAGGTTCTTTTCGCATGCCTGCCCACGCAAAAAAAGAAAAGATCAAACAAAACAAAACTGATGGCCTCGTAGATTTGATGAAACACAGTAGGTAGAACTTCAACTCAAGAGACGGAAAGTGTGAAGCCAATCCCTCTTGAAGGATAGTCCCGAAACTATTTTTAAAATGTTCAGTGTGAAAAATCAGAAAGAAAAATAGACGATAGAGACTGAGATGGTATAATCTAGGAATGCCTAGAGTGTATAATGATAGTGACTAAATGTGCAAATTAAAAAAAATGTTTTTGCATGAGGAAGAACAAAGGAATGTCATTACTGCAGGGTGCTGAAAATAGATAGTAATTAATATTTTAAAATTTTACCTGATGTGTGAGACTAAAGCAAAAAATGTTTATTTGGTACAAAATTTATATTTTGACTAGTGCATTTCTTAATATAACTTATGTAGACAGCTTAATTGAACACATAAGTTCATGGAACCTTGTGTAGGACATGAGATTTTGTTGGTTTGTCCAGAGTGATGCCCCAATAAATCCCAGAGTGATTTGAACAGTGAATTAAAAAGCATTTGTTAAGTCCCCTTAGGGGAATGGTGAGAAATGGGGAAAAATTCAACTTCCCCAAATTGAATTCTTGATATTCTCACAAGCAGCGTTGACAATCAAAGCTCTAGGCTGAGCCCTCAATCTTGGGGTTTGTTCATATGAAACTTAACCCCACAAAGGATAGGTCAAGCCTACTTAAAATTAGGCCTAAAAGTCACCCCCAGGAGACCTCTTTTGTTGCTCAGATGTGGCCTCTCTCTCCAGCCAATACAACAAGCAAACTCCTCCTGCCTACGTGGGACATGACTCCCAGGGATGTGGACCTGCCTGGCAATGTAGGACAGAAATCCTGAAATGAGCTGAGACTCAGCATCAAGGGATTGAGAAAACCCCTAGAATGAGTTGGACTCAGCATCCAGGGATTGAGAAAACCTTCTCGCCCAAAAGGGGGAAGAGTGAAATGAGACAAAATAAATGTCAATGGCTGAGAGATTCCAAACAGAGTCCAGAGGTTATCCTGGAGGTTATTCTTATGCCTTAAATAGATATCATTTTGTTAGTCAAAATGTAGTGGAGAGGCTGGAGGGAACTGCCTGAAAATGTAGAGCTGTGTTCCAGTAGCCTTGTTTCTTGAAGATGCTTGTATAATGATATAGCTTTCACAATATGACTGTGTGATTGTGAAAACTTTGTGTCTGATGCTCCTTTTATCTACCTTATCAACAAACGAGTAAAACATATGGAATAAAGATGAATAATGGGGAAACAAATGTTAAATTTAGAGTGAAATGCTGGTGATCGGTGAGGGGGAGGAGTGAGGGGTAATGGTATGTATGAATTTTTTTCTGTTTTCTTTTTATTTTTTTTCTGAATAGATGCAAATATTCCAAGAAATGATCATGATGATGAATATGCAACTATGTGATGATATTGTGAATTACTGATTATATATGTAGAATGGAATGATCAAAAATTATGAATGTTTACGTTTGTTTGGTGTTTTTTGGTATGTAAAAAAATAAAAAAAATAATTTAAAAAAAAGGGGTCAGTGTGGCTATCCATGTTACTGGAAAAGCTGCCCTGGACAGTTGCATGTGCTGGAATCAGACCCAAGCCTGAAATTCAGTTTTCTCACCTGGAAGAAACCAACTCTGTAAGTTCAGGCACCTGAGATCGTTTGCCCAGTAACCTCAATAAAGTGACTTTTCTCTTTGGGCAAGTCTATATTTACTGTAGATGGCAGGTTTACCTCCTCTTCCTCTTGAGACTCCTCTAATATGGTAGGAAAGGGTTTTTATAAAGGCAAAAACTGAAGAGGGCCAAAAAATGGGAATCCTGTGGACCTGGAGGTAGGTGGACAGTAGTCCCCTCCTTGGCAGACTGGGGCATGGAGGCCAGTGTCTGAGGCATTGAGTATGAGAATGAAGCTAGAGAAAGAGGGGACCCCAGACCTGTTTCCCTACCCACACTCCTGGCAGGCATGACCCCCTGCCCCAGTGGTGGCTGGAAACTGAGCTCCAGGAGAGAAACTAAGATGCCTAGCTGACTAAGGTCAAAGTCCTTTTCTGAGACTCCTTGGAGAGGAGGACTCCTCTCTGAAGTGGCTCCCAGCTCAGAAGGAAAGATTGGTAGTTAGAGGTCCCCCAGCAGAGTGGCCTAGCCAGATCCTGACCTCAAAGCTCAGCAGCCCCATATGCTAGAAGCATCTCACTGTTGCAACTGAAAATCCCAGGTCCCTAGACACTGGATAAGAGGGGGAGATAAAAAAGGAAGAGGGTCTCATAAGAAACTGAGATGACAAGGGAAGTAGAGGAAAAGAAAGTAAAAAATTTCCACAAAGATTTTGCTTACAGAAAACAAGAGCAAGAGGCTATAAAAGAACATTTGGCAAATGAGGAAGAGCTCTTACAAATTAAAAACATGAGAGGAAAATGAATTCAATAGAAGGGTTAAAAGAAAAAGTTGAAATCCTCCAAAATTTATGAAAACAAAAACAAAACCAGAAAATTAAACTAAAGAAAATATAGTAATCACTTTTCAGTGGTTAAAACCAGCATGACGCACCTCATGGCCTCTATAGTACCAGAGGATGAGGAAAGGGTGGGTAGGCTGGGACCCTCATTCCCCACCAGGGACAGCCACAAGCACCACCCTCTGGTCACAGCTTCCCCTATGAAATTTGACACTGATGTATAAATAAGACACCCAGAGTACTTGTGTGCTGAGCCTTGTTCTCATTACTTTATGCACGCTAATTCACACAACCCTTATAACAACCCAGTGGAATGGGTACTGTTACTATCCCCATTTTCACAGGTGAGGAAATGGGTTCAGAGATGAGCATGACAAGGCATGAAGTGGAGGTGCACAGGCAAAATAACTCCAGACCTTGTGCCCTTTGTGCCCTTAACCACTACATTTTTGCACCTCCCCCCAAATAATCCAACATTTGATCATGAGACTTGTATAAAATAAGTAGAGGAGAGAAATCCACAAAGACATACTTCAGAGAAATTTCCTAAAATGGGGGTGTGTGAGTTCTGGGCTGAAAAGGCCCTCCATGGGCCAAGACCAAGGATGAAAGATATCTACGCTGAGACACATTGCTGAGAATTTTCAGAGCACTGCAGCAAAGAGGACATACTAAAAGTTTTCAGAGGTAAAAAAGAGATCATAGACAAATGGTCAGAATTCATAAAGGCACAAGACTGCTTGGAACTAGAAGATAGCACAATACCCTCCAAATTCTGGGGGAAAAAGATTTTCAACCTAGCCAAACTTTTGTATCTAGTTATACTCTCAAACAAATGTGATAGTAGAATAAAGACAAACAGGGTCCATACCCACTAGAATGGCTACTATTGAAACAATGGAAAATAGCAAGTTTTGGAGAGGATGTAGAGAAACAGAAACACTCATTCTTTGTTGGTGGAAATGTACAATGTGCAGCCGTTGTGGAAGACAGCTTGGTGGTTCCTCAGAGAGTGAAATATAGAATTAGCATATGATCCAGAAATCCAACTTCTGAGTATATGCCTCAAAGAATTGAAACAGGGACTTGAACAGATATTTGCACGTCAATATTCATAGTGACATTATTTACAATTCCTCAAAGCTGAAGAAGCCCTAGAGTCCATTAACTGAGAGGGTAAAAAATTGTGGTATATCCATACAATGGATTATTATTCATCCACACAAAGGAATGAAATTCTGATATATGCAACAACATGGATGAACCTTGAAGACATTATGGTGAGTGAAATCAGCCAGTCACATAAGGACAAATATTGTATGATACTGATATGAAATAATTAGAATGAGCAAATTCATAGACAGAAACTGGAATACAGGGTAATGGACTGGGGTGGGAATAGGTAATGGGAAGTTAATGTTTATTCGCAAAGTTTGAGGTGATGGAAAAGTTTCGTTAAAGGATGTTGGTGATGATAGCACAACATTGTGAACATAATTAACAACAACGGGGTGTATATTTGAGTGTGGTTAAAAGGGGGAAATTTTAGGTTGTATATACTCAAATACAAATTAAAAAAACATATGACTGTACAACACAAATAGTGAACCCTAATGTAAACTATGGGCTACAGTTAATAATGTAAATATAATAATATTGTTTTATCGATTTTAATCAAGTTACCACAGTAATGCAAAGTGTTAATAGTAGGGAAAACTAGGGGTCATGGGATGTACGTGGAAGCTCTGTATTTTCTGCAGGTTTTTTTGGTAAACTTACATATTCTCTAATAAAAAAAATTTTTTAAACACAAACAGAAAATCAAAAACTTTTACATACCTAATATGTAACTTCATTCCAATAGAAATAATGGTCCCAAAAGAATTTTAATTAGGTGTTAGGATATAAATCACATCATTCAATATGCTTAAAAGCTGATAAGTCAATAAAATGGTTTTTAATATATAGATTTAAACTTTTGAAACACTTTCACAAATATTGCCATTGTTTTATTGTGTTCTCTAACAATTGTTCAAGCATTTATGTTTGTAAAGTGCTTTCTGAAAGACAAGTTATCACTACTAATTTAATCTTTATATGAAGTATTCTGTACTTCATAAAACCAGAGTTCACGAATTCTTAGGATTTGACAGGAAGGATAAAAATTTCCTTTTTTTTGTCCCTAACATTCCCTCTGCAGTTGGCCATGTTGCCACACAATGGAGAATCTCAGACCACAGTATTGTCATATGACAAGGGGAAGCAACAAGAAACATGAAGAACAGATAATTCACCTCCTGTTCCTGAGTAAACACACTTCCACCTAACTCTTAACCATTTTCTCAGTATCACTTGATTAAACAGTGGTCCTGGGACAACTCTATGGACCCCAAGTATACGTCTGCCTTTAAGTCTCCTCACCTGTTTCCTGTAGCAGCTGCTACTTACATACATTTGTAACTCTAGTCACTGAGTTGAGAAAAATGCCACGAGAAGACAGGCTGTCAGTGCAGAGAGAGGCTGTCAGCCTTTAGGCACAGTTCGCAGATCCTAAAAGTTCACTTAGAGGACTTGGATGTTAGAAGTATTGGGGACTTCTCACAGTCCAGGAGGCTGTTCCCTCCATGTTCCTTCCATTTGCACTTTTGATAAAGGCTTTGAATGTTTCCCATCTGTATTAGTTTGCAAGCTTTTGGAATGTGATATAGCAAAACTGGAATGGCTTTTAAAAAGGGGAATTTTTAAAAAATATTTTTATTGCTAAAACAACATACAATATATGTTATATTGTACAATAAAAAGTTAAAAACAACAACAACATACAAACACAAATATTCTTAACATACAAACATTTCAGACATGGTGTACAATCAATGACTCACAATATCATCACATAGTTATGTATTCATCACCGTGATCATTTTTTTTAGAACATTTACATCACTCCAGAAAAAGCAATAGAAAGAAAAAAGAAAAAGCTCATACATACTATCCCCCTTACCCCTTCCTCTCATTGACCACTAGTGTTTCCATCTACCCAATTTATTTTAACCTTTGTTCCCCTATTATTTGTTCATTTTTATTCATATTTTGAGAATATTTTTATTATAAACAACAAACAGACACACCAGTATTCCTGACATGCAAATATTCTTGGCATACAACATTCTTGACATGATTACAATCAATGGCTCACAATATAATCACACAGCTGTGTATTCATCATCATGATCATTTAAAAAGGGAAATTGAATACATTGCAAGTTTACAGTTCTAAGGAAGTGAAAGTGTCCAAATTAAGGCCCCAACAAGAGGCTACCTCCAACCAAGAAAGGTCAATGGGTTGGGAACACCTTTGTCAGCTAGGAAGTCACATGGCTGGCATCTGCTGGTTCCTTGCTCCTGAGCTCCATTGATTTCAACCTTTGTTCCCATGGGGGTTCCTCACTTTGCTTCTCCAAGGCTAGCCTTTATCTCTTGGCTCTCTCCAGCTTCTGGTTTGCTTAACATCTCATGGTGACATCTGCTGGGCTCCAAGCATCTCCAGACATCTGTGTTTCTGTTCTCCATGTGTCCACATATGTGTCAGCTCTGCTGTAAAGTTTCTGTTCACTCTGAGGCTTCTGTAATTTCTGACTCTCTCCAAACTATTTCCTCTTTTAAGGGATTCCAGTAAATTAATCAAGACCCACCTGGAATGTGTGTCGTTACATCTCCATCACATCAAAAGATCACATCCATAATTGGGTGCAGCACATCTCCATACAGATAATCTAATAAAAAAATCCAACCTATGGTATTGAATCAGGATTAAAATAAATCGTTGCTCCTGCAAAATTGGATCTGGATTAAAACATGGCTTTTCTAAGGTACATAACATTTTCAAACTGGCACACCATCCCTTTCCTAGGTAGAAGAATAGGCAGTCCTATAAAAGAGGAAAGAGTTTGGAGAATGAAGGAGATTCAGAGAGAGCAGAGAATGCTGCAGCACGATGAAGCAGAGTCCATCAACCAGCGCTTTGGAAATGAAGAAGGAAAATACCTTCTGGGGAGCTTCATGAAACAAGAAGCCAGGAGAAGAAGCTAGCAGATGATGCCATGTTTGCCATGTGCCCTTCCAGATGAGAGAGGGACCCTAACTCTGTTCACCATGTACCTTTCTAGATGAGAGAGAAACTCTGACTGTGTTCTCCATGTGCATTTTCACTTGAGAGATAAACCCTGAACTTCATCGGCCTTCTTGAACCAAGGTATCTTTCCCTGGGTGCCTTAGATTGGACATTTCTATAGACTTGTTTTATTTGGGACATTTTCTTGGCCTTAGGACTGCAAACTAGCAACTTATTAAATTCCCCCCTTTTAAAAGCCATTCTGTTTCTGGTATATTGCATTCTGGCAGCTAGCAAACTAGAACAGACAGCATCCTCTGTGGCAGGAACTACTGACATTTTTCTGACACATATTCAATCATAGCACACACTATGGTTCCTTAAATGTCCAGATCCTGAAGTCAGATCATATTTCCACATCCTGAAGCTATCTCTGAACATCTGTGAGAACTTCTACAATTTACTTGGCCTCTTTGTTGTGCCTCTGTTGCTACAGCTGCATAACAAATATATGTACTTTTCTGGGAGCATTATAGTGGGGAATTACATGAATTAATACAACACTGGCTAGCTAAAAATAAAATAAATAAAAACTCTCCCATAACTCTGGATAATACATGCAACTGACTTCTAATTTGACAAAAGCGTGTTTCCAAAGTGAAACTGCAAAGGCATATTTATTTTGGAGCCTCCAGACCATATTCCAATACACTGAATTGCCCCAGCATTCCTTTATATCTATCTTCTCTTTTGTTCCCAGTGTCATCTCTACTCAGACTTTACAACATAATTAAACATTGTTGATGTCCTTTATCCACCTTTCTGTATCCCATTCTCCTCCTCAGAATATCTTGTATATAAGGTCATGCCTCCATTGAGAACTCACTTTGGGATTCTACATATCCATACATCTCCTAGTAGTTGTTTATGAGAATAATCATCAACCACTAGATATGAGAGACTTCTAGTCAATGAAGAGGTCTGTGTAAGATGCTTCAGGGTACCAGTCCACCATAGAAGGTTTAAACAATTGGCAAAAAGGACAAACCCATCTTCCTTAAAAGCGTGGAAATAATTAAATGGTTGCAATAAATGGGCAAGTGCCAAATCCAGAGAACACAGTTATGGGACCATTACTGGTCCTTATAACACACTACATGGCATGGTGCCATGTAGAGCCATCCTGCTCTCCCATTGTGGGTTCCTGGCCCTGTTCTAGAAGGAGCAGAGAACTTCTATGTGCATACTGAATGTCAGTGCCTATCTATTGGGTAACAGCCAGAAAGATCAAGTCAGAACACTCGTCTCAGGCTTGGTCTTTCAGAATTTGCACCACAGGTAGAAGCAGCTTGCAGACAGCTAAAGCAGAATAAGAAACAAGTAGGTAAAAGAGGCTTGGGAGAAATGACTCCTGGCTTTAAGATGTAAAATAGAGCACCCAGGAGGACAGAAAGTCTATTTCATAGAGAATAGAGAGGATATCAGGTTTCTGTGAACAGGGCAATTTCTAAGGGCGCAATCCCAAGAAAGGACACAAGTTCAGAGAAGATGGAGAGGACCTTGTTCTTTGCTTTGGCCTCAGGTTGATACTCTGGATAGGAGGGCTAATCTGTGAAGCAGAGACAAATTGCAAAGACTGTGAAAGGTGTTTTTTTGTTTTTTATTTTGCATAGGTTTGTTTGTTTTTGTTAGCTGATGTCTTTAAACTAGCTGCCTACAAACTAAAGAAACACACAGCTCAGGGACAAAATCCAGAGTTAAGACATTAAAATATTATAAGACCCAGTATGCAACAAAGATTGCAAGAAAAACAAAGAAACAAGAAATGATGGCACATCCAAAGGAACCAGATAAAAATTCAGAAGCCATCAATGAAGAGGACCAGACTTGAGACATTTTGGGCACAGGTTTTTAAAAAATGATACACTATTGTGATGGAGAAAAAGGATCGAACAGTAATCCTGGAGTTGAAGATCAAAACAGCTGATCAGTAAAATTACCTAGAGGGTTTTAGCAACAGATTGGAGCTGACAGGAAAAGAGCCATTGAATTTCAAGATAAGACAATTGATATAATTCAGGCTGAGGAGCAGAAAGAAAAAATAATTAAAAATAGTGACTAGGTCCTAAGAGACTTGTGAGACGCTACTATGTATGGCAAAATATGCATTATGGGAAACCCAGAGGAAGAAAAAGAGAAATGAGCAAAAGGAATATTCAAGTGAATGATGGCAAAAAACATCGCAAATTTAATGAAACACATGAACATACACTGTCAAGAAGATCTATTTATCTATCATCTATATCTATCTACCTATCTATCTATGTCTATCTGTCTGTCCGTCCGTCCGTCCATCTGTCCATCCACCCACCTACCCACCCATCCATCCATCCAACTAATTATCTCTCTCTCTCTCTCTATCATCTCTATCTATCTATCTATCTATCTATCTATCTATCTATCTATCTCTATTTCTTACTCTCCACCTCTCTCTTACCCCTCACTCTTGAAAACAAGCTGCAATATTATGGGCTGCCCTGTGCAGAAGCTCATACGGGACAAAACTAAAGGAGGGCCTGAAAAACACAGAAAAGAATTCAGGCCCTCAGTCAAAAGTGAATCCTGCCAATAGTACATAAGTGACCTTGGAGGCAGGTACTTCCTCAGCTGAACCTCAGCTGAGACAACAGCCTCAGATTTGGGAGAGACCTTGGAGCAAAGTCACACACTAAGCCTTGCCTGAATGCCTTGTTCACAGAAACAAGGTGAAATAATAAACAGGTGCTGTTGTAAGCCACTATATTTCAAGGTAATGTCGTCACCCACTAATAGATAAATAATACAATCTACCAGGTCCCAGGATTTGGCCCTAACCTCCTACCTCCCTCCCCTCCACCCCTCCACACTCACTCTAGCTACTCTGGCTGCCTTTCTAACCACCTTTCCATCCAAACCCATTTCTGCCTCTGAGTCCCTGCATACTTGTGCCTTCTCTTTGGCACACTGTTCCCGGATTTATGCGAGGCCAATTCCTACTGTGGAGTGAGTTGCTTCAGTTGTGCATCACAGGAACAGAAGCTCATGATACATGATACACTTTCAACAAATGATCTCTTTTTCACTTGTGTAGAATAAGGAGTCCAGAGGGCAAATAACCTTTTTGTTATTTACACAGCATGAGAGTCCAAAAGAGCAGGGAAAGAAATCCCATATCGGCTGGTCTCCCTAGGTGTCAAACTTGCTTCTGTCAGGGTCAGAAGATGGCAGCTCTACAAATTCATTTTGATTCAGAAAAAAGAGGAAAATTTACACTGTTTCTGTGTGGTCTTTATCTACCTTGGGGAGAGGGGTTTCTGCCTTGATTAGCATCTGGACTGCCAGTTTCTAGTTTCCAAAGTTTAAGTTCTAGCTAGGTCTTTTCATTAGACTTAATATCTGCCCCAGGCTGTGGAATGGAAACAACAGCACAAAGAAGAAAAGGTCGGGATAGCAGAAGGCTGGAGGAAGGCTGCTTACTGAGTGTATGTGACTTTCCCAGAAAAGGAGTGGGGGCAGGTGAGGTCTGAGTGATGGCTTCTTAAGAGGTGTCCATTAGTTCCCAAACACCTGCTCTTTATTCTGGTCACAACAGAACCCTTTTGGATCCATCCACTTAATGGTTCCCAGCCCTACCTTGCAGAACCCTGCTTCATTTTCACCCTAGCACTTGCTCTTTTATTTCACATGTATTTAATTTACTGCTTTTGTCCATCTCCACCTCCATACTCCGAGCTTCTGGATAGCAGGGAAAAAGACATTTGATTTCAGCATCTGACCCAGGGGCCTAACCTGGCACTTAGAACAGGGTAAATGTTCTGGCCATAGTTGCTGTTTAAATAAATGATTTGGTTACAGAGCCTTTCTACCAGCTTCTGACAAGCTTAGGCTTTGGATATGAGTTCCCATGACAAGAGCTGCAAATCTGAGTTAGAGGGACAGCCTCTGAATGACACTTACCTGAGTGAAATTGCTCCAGCAAAGCACAAAGGGCACAGCTAACAGAAAGGGCTGCCTGTCCTCTGGCACCAGCATTAGAACTGAAGCCCCAAGAAGGAAAGTCATGAAGCACAACACACGACTTTGTTGGTTGTCATGAAGGCAGCAGATCTCTGGGACTCCAGGATGAGCAAAGCAGCAATATCTGAAGCTCCATGTGTGATTACAGGGACCTGGGAAGGCTTTCTTGCCTCACTTTCATCCTACAATGGCCATGGTGTTTCTAGTTCACTCAGAAGCATTCTTAACGTAGTTAGGATGATAATTCCAAATGTAGTTTCAAAGGGTGATCCCATGGCACCAATAAGTACACTCTTGCCTCTGACCACCAGACTCATGATCCAGGGCTCTATCATGTTCTACTCACCCCCAATTCCACATTCCCCCAATTCCTCAAGTTTCTCTCTAGCCAGAATGGCCTCTATAGAATAGAAAATTTCTTCCATGAATAGCAGAGAACAGTGGGTCATCAGTGGAGAACCAAGGCCAAAAATACTTCTCTGAGCTCAGTGAACACTTGGGGTTACTCACTTCAAGCACCCCTATTTATAGATATAGTGCTTATCATTCTTCATTCTAGGTGTGGTGGTGGGAAGAATCACCCTAGTTTTGCAGGCCTCCACTCTTGTCCTCTTCAGGCTGCTCTGGGGGTGGAATCAACCCAAGAAGATCCCTGGGAACCTTGCGGAGAACCTATCCATAGACCTGGCATCTCTCCCTCCCCTCATGCTGTGGGTTGTGGGAATATTGCTAGGGTATTGGATGACATTCTCCCATGGATGAGCTGCCTCCAATCTCCTTTTTTCGCCCCTTGTCTTCTTCCTGTGTCTGCCCTCCTCAAAACTTAGCCTGATGGTTAATGTATGTGCCTGTGTGCTTGTGGGGATGCTGAGAGAAACACACCCCCGCCTGGACAGAGTCCCATGGGGGAACCCCCCCCCCCCAGGATTTAGGGACTTTTATTCCCAAAACATCCCCATGGAGGGGGTTGAGTCCTTGCTTTGGTGGCCAGAGCCTTCCTTATCCTCTGAACCCAGCCCACTTCTTGTGCCTGGGAAAATACCTGACTCTCTCTGTGCTGTGGTTTCCCAATTACACAATGAGAGGATGGATGAGGTACTGGGTAAGTGTTCTTTCAGCCAGTATATGGTTCCAGGTTCCCTCCACACTGAATGAAGTCTGACTATAGTTCATGGCTCATGTGCACACAGGGTTCCTTCACAGGCATGCAGACAATGTTTAGATGTGAATCTGCCTCACAGCCATGCACACAAAAATGCTAAATTCTCCTCATATGATTGGTTCCAGTTGATCCTCTGTCCACATCATGCCCCTGCTCTGTGCCCCCCAGGTACCTGGACCCATCAGTCCATCACCAACTGAACCAGACTCAAGCTTCAGGGCACAGGGCAGGATGGGGATGGAAAGCCTGGAGACTCAAGATTCACTGAATATTCCATGCCTCTCCACCACCCCCCTGATCCCTACACCTGGCTGACCTGCTCCCTTCATGCCTCTCCAGGCTCCATCTCAGGGGACATGGGTGGGGCCAGGAGGCAGGCAGTGGCAGCCAATTCATGTAGAAGTGAGGACCATGCCTCCCCCTCCCTGATCGCCCTATATCAGTCATTCCAGGCACAGAATCCAAGGTCCCGTCTGTTGCTGGTGGCAGCTCTGGCTGATCTAAGAAGAAGCAGAAAGAATTACAGGGAGGAGGAGGGTCACACCATGTAAGCTGGGTGAGTTTTGGGGAGATCAACAGTTGTAACAGTGATTTTGCCCCATTTTATATATGAATTATAGAAACCAGAGCTCAAGGTCACACAAATCTGAGGAAACAAAACCCTTTCCATAAGTGGGACTCAGAATCATTGGTCTTGATATTTGGTTTGAATGAAGAGTTGTGAATATATTACCGTATTTACTCATATCTGTTCCTTCTTTTAAGTATTTCATACATGTATAATCTCTTTGAGAATAAAAAAGTAACATTTTCCCCATTCCAATCTCTCCCAGTTAAAAAACATTCCTCACTGGTCAAGCAAGACTCTTCAAGCTGAACATGCTTCCCCTTTATCTGGGAAAATAAAGGGATGCAATTGAAGGTGTGTGGTTGAATTCAGACTGCTGATTGAAGCAAGTCTGCACTCACTCTTCCTATGTCTAGCATCTTCTCATCCTGTCCTTCCACCAAAGTCTTCCTCCTTTCTCTTCTGAACAGTAATTTATGAATACTTATTCTTTGGGTTGATCAAGATTGGGTTTATAGTATCTGGCTAGTCACATTGCCCAGGTCAAAGACACATTTGAAACTTGGAAGGAAAATAAATAAATTTTTACGTTCTTTTTTTTTCCAGACAGCTTTATTGAGATGTCATTAAGATTCTACAATTCACCCACTTAAATATCCACTTCAATGCTGCTTAGTATATTCACACAGTTATGCATCCATCACCACAATCAATTTGGGAACATTTTCATCATCCTTAAAAGGAACCCTGTATCCAGTAATAGTCATTCACCATTCCCCCCGCAAACCCTCTGTACTGGACAACCATGAATCTTTCTTTATGCATTTGCATATTCTTGACATTGGATTCATACAATATGTCTCCTTTGTTACTATCTTCTTTTACTTAATATAATAGTTTTTTTGTTCATCCATGTTGTAGCATATGTCAATAATTTATTTATTTTTATAGCCAAGCAATACTTCATAGTATAGTTACACCACATTTTGTTTATCTGTTATTTGGTTGATGGACATTTGTATTGTTTCTACTTTGGAGCTAATACGTATAATGTTGCCATGTACATTCATGTACAAGTTTTTGCATGGAAATATATTTTCATTTCATTTGGGCATATATCTAGGTAGAATTGCTGGGCCACCTGTTACTCTAGTTTAACTTTTTGAGGAACTGCAAGACTTGTCCAAAGTGACTGTCCCCTTTAACATTCCCAGCAGAAGTGAATGACAATTTCCAATATTCTCCATTCTCACAAATGTTGATATCAACTTTTTGTTATTATAACCATCCCAGTGTGTATGTATAAGTTCGAATTCTCCAGAGGAAGAGAGCCAACGTGATATAAATGGGGAGTGGTACAGTTAAGTTAGGATTCTGTAAGGCCAGCCAAGAATGGAAATTTGGTAAAAGTGACTTTTAAATCTTGAGTCTAGATGCTGGAAATTCAGGTAAGAGTTTATGATCTCTGGAATCCTCAATTCTTGGTGTAAATACCTAGAGCTGTTTGGTTGAGACCCACTCCTATCATGGAGGGTTATCTCCTACATTTAAGGTCAACTGATTGTACATATGAATCCCACCTACAAAATACTACCACAGTAAAAAAAACTAGGCCAGTATTTGACCAAACAATGGGATACCACAGCACAACCAAATTAACACATAAAATTAACCATCACAAAGTGTAAAGTGAAATCTTATTGTGGCTTTGATTTGCATTTCCTTGCTCACTAAGAATGTCAAACAAATTTTCATGTATTTATCGGCCATTTGTATATCTTCTGTGGAGGAATGTCTATCAGATCCACTGCCCATATCTTTTTTTTTTTTGCTCATATCTTTTAATTGGGTTATTTTTAATTTAATTTTTGAGTTGTAGGCTTTTTCAATATATTCTATAAATAAGCCTCATCAGCTTTATGATTTGCAAATATTTGCCCCATTTTGCCTTTACATTTTCTTAGTGGTGCTCCAAATTTAGACACAAATTTTATATTTTTATGAAGTCCAATATATATTTTCAAATTTTTTTTCCTTCATCACTTGTGATTTTGGTGTCATTATTAATAAATGTTGCACCTAGTTGTTGTGAAATTTGGGATGGGTCTCCACTCCTAAGCAAGTGGCATTAGAAGTTCAAATAGTAATGCCTGTCAAGGATGTTCACTACCTATAATGTGTATACTCCATAATTTTCTCTCCCCTTTATTTACTTTAGAATGATGATATTAGCATGAAAGGAGAGGATTGTGCAGGAAATAACATATCAAGCATGTATGACTAAAATGCAACATTAAAATAGGCAAAAATTGTATTTACTCAAGAAATGTGTTGAAGTATGTGGTATACTCTACCCAGAATTCCTAGTGCAAGTTTCTGTCTTTAAAAATACAATTGGGGGTACAAGGGTAGTTCAGTGGTAGAATTCTTGCCTGCCATGCGAGAGTCCTGGGTTTGATTCCTGGTCTATGCACTTCCCAAAAACCAACCAAACAAGCAAAACAAACAAAAATTCAACAAATGATGCTGCAATAATGGGATGCTCACGTGGAAAAATAATAAAATGTGACTCTGCCATATAGCATACAAAAAAATACACAATCAGAAGCTTGCTTTTCTTATTGGGTTTCCCTTGTATGTGATGGATTGCTTTTCTCTTGCTGCTTTCAAGATCCTCTCTTTCTCTTTGACCTCTGACATTCTGACTAGTAAGTGTCTTGGAGAACGTCTATTTGGATCTATTTTCTTTGGGGTATGCTGCACTTCTTGGATCTGTAATTTTAAGTCTTTCATAAGAGGTGGGAAATTTTCAGTGATAATTTCTTCCATTAGTTTTTCTCCTCTTTTTCCCTTCTCTTCTCCTTCTGGGACACCCACAACACGTATATTTGTGCGCTTCATATTATCATTCAGTTCCCTGAGTCCCTGCTCATATTTTTCCATTTTTTTCCCTATAGTTTCTGTATCTTGTCGGATTTCAGATGTTCCATCCTCCAGTTCACTAATCCTAACCTCTGTCTCTTGAAATCTACCCCTGTGGGTTTCCATTGTTTTTTTCATCTCTTCTACTGTATCTTTCATCCCCATAAGTTCAGTGATTTGTTTTTTCAAACTTTCCGTTTCTTCTTTTTGTTCGTTCCTTGCCTTCTTCATATCCTCCCTCAATTCATTGATTTGGTTTTTGACGAGGTTTTCCATTTCTGTTTGTATATTCTGAATTAATTGTTTCAGCTCCTGTATCTCATTTGAACTATTGGTTTGTTCCTTTGACTGGGCCATTTCTTCAATTTTCCTGGTGTGATTTGTTATTTTTTTGCTGGCATCTAGACATTTAATTACCTTAATTAGTTTATTCTGGAGATTGCTTTCACTTATCTTATGTAGGGTTTTCTTGCTAGATGAGTTTGTTGTCTATCTGTTCTTTGACCTTCAGTTCAGCTTTTTCTGGGCCTCTAACTTAAATTTTGTTTAACAGAGGGTAATTTTTCAGTTCTTGTTTTCTTGTTTCTTGTCCTGCTTGTAAGGTGCCTTTTCCCTCCCCACCCTTAGGAGGGTCTACATAGGTATTACAGACTCCAGCCGGGTTTTCCCGGACCAAACTGGCCTCCTATCAGGGGCAAGGAGTCACCTGCATCAGTTTTCCTTGAGGGTGAGACCCACCAGGTTGAAAGACTTTCCTGTGACCTCTGGGCTCTGTTTTTCTTATCCTGCCCAGTATGTGGTGCTTGTCTGCCTGTGGGTCCCACCAGCAAAAGATGTTGTGGCTCCTTTAACTTTGGAAGGCTCTCCCTGCTGAGGGTGTGGTGGAGACAGAGGAGAGGTTGTAGGCTGGTTTTAATGGCTTCAAATTTCCAAGCCCTGGGGTCTGAATTCCTTGATGGAGGGATTCCACCTGAGTTGGGCTTTACCTCCGTTTAGTCCCCTTTCCTCTTTTTCAGTTAGCCCAATAAGCGCCTTGACCCATTTTGCCTGAGCTGGGGGCCTATTTTTAGTAGTCAGAATTTGTTTATTAATGCCACAATTGGTGTTTGGTTGGACTCAGTCCCTGCTACTGTTAGAATCTCTTTCCTTTCCCTCCGGGAAGCTGCCTGTGGGGGAGGGGCGCCTGGCACCGGCCGCCGCGGCTTGGGGAACTCACGGTTCCAGAGACTTGCAGCCAGTCCAGAACCAGTCCAGCTGGTCCAGACTGGGGTACGCTGTGTGTCCAGTCACTATCATGGCTCCGGGAGCTGTTCTGTACTGTTTCTGGTTATTTAGTAGTTGTTCTGGAGGACGAACTAAAACACGCACATTGCTAAGCTGCCATCTTGCCTTCTCAGAAGCTTGCTTTTCAAGACCTCTCATATGACATTTTATATTCCAGGTGTCTGGGTAGGGACCACTTTGCTGTTACTTTGCCATGTATGAGTCCTCTAATCCACATGTTGGCCTGTTCCAAGTAAGAGTCCTGGGAGTTATTTGTGTATTTTCATCCAGGAAAGCACCTGCTGGTCTTTTCTCAGAGTTTCCAAGTAATATTGCAGTGCCCAATGTGGGTACAGGAAGAATATACCAAGTACAGGAACAAACAACTATTGATGGAAATTATTGAATTGAGTGCCTAATATGAGCTAGACATTTTGATTAGAATCATTACTTGATTTTCTCCACACTCCTGAAGAGTAAACATTGCCATATCCATTTTTTAAAAACTTTTTTATTGTATAGTATAACATATTTACAAAGCAAAGAAATAAAAAAGCAATAGTTTTCAAAGCACTCTTCAAAAAAGTAGTTACAGGATAGATCTCAGAGTTTGTCATGGGCTACCATACCATCCTCTCAGATTTTTCCTTCTAGCTGCTCCAGAATATAGGAGGCTAGAGGCTTAAATATTTTTTTATCATCACAATCAACTTTTTTCCTTCTTTTTTTTGTGAAAAATAACATATATACAAAAAAGCTATAAATTTCAAAGCAAAGCACCACAATTAGTTGCAGACCATATTTCAGACTTTGACATGGGTTATAATTTCACAATTTTAGATTTTTGCTTCTAGCTGCTCTAAAATACTGGAGACTAAAAGAGATAACAATTTAATGATTCAGCATTCATATTCATTTGTTAAGTCCTATCTTCTATGTATACTTCCACCATCACTTTTGATATTTCCATATCTCTCATTGGGGTTGTTTGGTCTATGGCAGTTCTAAATTTTTGATATTGGAAGGGTCTGCCATATGGGGTAGGGAGATGGAATGATCTGGTGTTCTGGAGAGGCTGGGCTAGGTTTCAGGACTTATCTGGACCAGGGACCCATCTGGAAGTTGTAGGTTACTGGCAAGTAACTCTAGTGCCTAGAACACTTGTGGAATCTTATAAATTGCCCTAGGTGTTCTTAAGGATTGGCTGGAATGGTCCTGGTTGGGGGTTAGCAGGTTATGATAGGTAGGAAGGTCTGCCTGAAGCTTGCATAAGAGCAGCCCCCAGAGTAGTCTCTCAACTCTATTTGAACTCTCTCTGATACTGATACTTTATTAATCACATTTTTTTCCTCCTTTTGGTCAGGATGTAATTGTTGATCCCATGGTGCCAGGTCTGAATTCACTCCTGGGAGTCCTCTCCCACATGGCCAGGGAGATTTTCACCCCTGGATGTCATGTTCCACATAGTGGGGAGGGCAGTGATTTCACTTGCAGAGTTGGGCTTAGAGAGACTGAGGCCACTTCTGAGCAACAACAGAGGTCCTTCAGAAGTAACTCTTAGGCATGCCTATAGGTAGTCTAAACTTATATGCTACCTACATAAGCTTCACAAGAGTAAGACTCATGATTGAGGCCATGGCCTATTGTTTTGGGTGTCCCTAAAGTTTAACATAATATCAGGGGATTCCCTGATGGTAAGGTTTAATAGTTCCATAGTCTTTCTCCCCTCCCTCAGGGGACTTTTTGATTATCTGCTTAACGTATTCTACAATGTCTCCAGGCATTACAATAATCTATAAACGAATAAAAGACCTCGTTCTTATTCTGTGCTTCCTGTGTTTCAGTTGTTCAAATGAGCTATACAGATAGGTTGGATTAGATTATGCACCACATAAAATTTCAGTTCCAGATCAAATAAACCTTTCTTCCATTGGCCTCAAAGAGTATGTGGTTCTAAAATATAAACACTATCTTCCTTACCCTTATGTTCTTAATTACTTTAACCCCAGCCTGTTTGGCTTCATTCTTATCTCTAAATATCAGGTTATATATATAAAACAGCCTCTCAAAATCCAGAACTCATAATCACCACTCTGGACTTAATGTGTCTGCTCTAAAAGCTTACAATCTGGGCCCCTGTTTTCTTATAAGCATTTTCTAAAGGTGAGCATACCATTGTTGTTTTTTTGTGTGTCCCACATGTTCATTTGCATCATTGCATGCCTCACAACATTGTTCCTTTTTGAAGCAGCACAGCCTTTGTTCATAAGCATACACCATTGTTCACCATTCTACTTCTCCATCAGTGCATCCTTCAGCCACCTGCATTCATTGGGCATCATATAGAGGGCTCAAAGTCCACAGTCCATCAACAGTCTCAATTTTAGATAGTTTCTTTGTCCCCAAGAGACATAAAAACCAGTGAACACACCTTCACCAAATAGAAGCTCTAAACCTTCTCTTAACTCTTGTCCCTCACCCCATTATTTATCTCTGCTGTTGCTGTGGTAGTGCTATGGTTTCCTTTTGAACATAGCTCATAGCATGCAATAGCAGTTGTCTCCCCGTACCCTGAACTTAAACATTCTTTATACAAGAATCACATCTTTGAAGTAATTTTTACAAGAACTCATTCATATTTCTAGTGTGAGTCAGTGTGAGTCAATTGTATAGATGTAGGTCTATACAACCTCTTTCAATCTTGTTCATCTTCAATGTGGTAATATTCTAGACCCATAGAGAATCACCTTCGCTCCTATCTATTCCCTTGCATTGGAGTTCAACCTCATTAACTAACAGTTCACCTATCTCTAGCTTCTATGTATCTCTAAGTCACCTGTATTCTGTATTATAAGTTTCTGATTATACCTTTATGCTGGTCATAAAAGCGGAATCATACAGTATCAGTCCTTTTGTGTCTGGCTAATTTCGCTCAGCATTATGTCCTCAAGCCTCATCCATCTTGTCATGTGCTTCAGGATGTCACTTTGTCTTACAGATGCATAATATTCCATCATATGTATATACCACATTTCATTGATCCACCCATCTGTTCATGGGCATTTGGCTTGTTTTCGTCTTTTGGCAATTGGTAATAATGCTACTATGAATATTGGTGTGCAAATGTCTGTTTGTGTCATTGTTTTCAGCTCTTCTGGGTATGCCATATCCATTTTTAAAGCTCAGAAAGCAGAAACTCAACAAAATAAAATAACTTGTCCAAAGAATTAGCAGCAGGCCAGGTTTTGTCAAAGTCAGAGACCTTGTTATTTCCTGTATATACCTACCTGATCTATTGTGTGTCAAGACTTGTCCTGATCTCAAAGGGTGCAAGAAAAATGAAAAATCTTACTGGTCTCCAAGCTGATGAATCTGGCTCAAAGGGACATCAAAAGTCAAGGGAATCAGGAACATATGTCTCCAGAACAGTAGTGAAAGGAGGGAGAAGGGCCTGTAATATGTAGGAACATTTGCATGCAGATACTTGTAGAATTTTAGATATCTAATGCTTCTTTCTATGTTACTTTCTCTTTCTCTTTCATTGCACTCACCCACTCACTTACAGGAATCACAGCCCGAGTCCTTCACCCCTCTGTAGCATCCTGCCTTTGTACCCTTTTGACCTGCCCACTAGGTTCCTTGCCGATGAGTAGTAGGTCTCTTGTAGATCCAAGCAAAGATCTCATTCATATTCCTAGTGTGAGAATATGGCAAGAAGGGACTTCAGCAGTCTATGTCATCCCTGCCTTACCTCCTCTACCTGCTTTCTACTTCCTGGACTTGGTGCACAGTCTGGACCCTGCTACTCCTTCAGCCCTGCTTGATGTAGGGATATGGATCTCTTTCCCTCACTAGATTGCAAGTGACTGAGAGATTTTCAGAGATATATTTGAAGACAATCATGGCCAACTACAGTACAGAGTGAGGTGTCATGGGTATTGATTGTCTTCCTCTTCATAAGGAAGAGGAAGAATCTGGAGAAAGAAGGCTTGCATTCATGTCTAGGTTGCCCACTCCCCACTCCCGCCAAGTCTTTACAGAGGAGTGAAAATCCTTGCCCTTCTCCTTTCACAGGATAATGGCTGCAAGAAAATAATTGAGAAAGCTCTTTAAAAGGCCTATATTTGTATGTCTCTTAGTTTTATTCCAACCAACAAAGAACCTCTTTTTCTTTTAATATTATAAAGAAATATTTAGTGCAAAGTAAATCTTCTCCCACACAGACCCCCACTCTGGTAAACACTGTATTTATTGTGCATCCTTCCAGGAGTTTTCTATCCATAATGAAAATATACATGCATACCACAGAGATAATGTGGGTTTGGTTCCAGAACATGACAATAAAGCACATCACATGAATTTTTTGGTTTCCCAGTGCATATAAAGGTATGTTTACACTGTACTGTAGACTATTAAATGTGCAATAGCATTGTTTAAAAAAATAGTGTACATATCTTAATTAAAAACTACTTAATTGCTAAAAAGTATTAACCATTATATGACTTCAGCAAGTCATAGAATTTTTGTTGGTTGAGGGTATTGCCTCAATATTGATGATACCTGATTGATTAGAGTGGTGGCTGCTAAAGGTTGGGCTGGCTGTGGCAATTTCTTAAAATAAGACACCAAAGAAGTTTGCCGTATTGATGTGACTCTTCGTTTCATGAAATATTTTTCTGTAGCATGCAATGATGTTTGATAGCATTTTACTCAAAGTAGAACTCTCAAAATTGGAGTAAATCTTCTCAAAATCTGCTACTTCTTTATCAACTAAATTTTTGTAATGTTCTAAATCCTTTGTTGTCATTTCAACAATGTTCATAGCATCTTTACCAGGTATAGCCTTCATTTCAAGAAACCACTTGTTTTGCCCATCGATAGAAAGCAACTCCTCTTCCATTAAACGTTTATCACAAGATTGTAGCAATTCAATCACATCTTCATGCTGCACTTCTAATTCTAGTTCTCTTGCTTTTCCCACATGTGCAGTTACTCCCCCCACTGAAATCTTGTGTCTTCAAAGTCATCCACAAAGATTGGAATCAACTGCTTCCAAACTCCAGTTAATGTTGATATTTTGACCTCATGTCATATGCAACTTTTTTTTTTTTTTGGTATCTAGAATGGTGAATCATTTCAAGAAGGTTTCAATTTACTTTGCCAGATTCATCAGAGTAATTACTATGAATGACAGCTATAGACTTCCAAATCTATTACTCAGCTAATAAAACTTGAAATTCTTAACTCAAGACATCAAGAAAAGACATCACTTTTCGCTGGTGGGAAGCTGCAGGCTGACAAGTGCCATATGCTGGGCAGAATAAGAGAAGTAAAAAGTCTAGAGTTGTGCCAATTTGAATCTGTGGTGCACCCCAGAAATGTCACATCCTTTAATCCTCATTCAATATTTCTGGCTAGGAGCATTTTGATTGTTCCCATGGAGATGTTAATATCCAATTGTATTCTAATGGGGGAAACGTGACTCCACCCATTCCAGGTGGGTCTGGATTAGTTTACTGGAATCCTTTAAAAGAGGAAACATTTTGGAAAGAGTCCCTTTTTAGAACAATTAAGCAGAGCCCAAGCAGCCAGAGATCTTTGGGGATGAAGAAGGAAAACACCCATGGGGAAGCTTCATGAAACAAGAAGCCAGGAGAGAAAGGTAGCAGATGCCACCATATTAACCATATAACTTTCCAGTTGAAGAGAAACCTTGAATGTATGTGACCTTCTTGAATGAAGCTATCTTTTCTGGGATGCCTTAGATTGGACATTTCTATAGCTTTGCTATAGTTGGGACATTTTCATGGCCTTAGAACTGTGGACTTGCAACTCAATAAATTCCCCTTTTTAAAAGCCATTCTGTTTCTGGATATTGCATTCTGGCAGCTAGCAAATTAGAACAGACATTGGTACTAGAGAAGTGGGGTGCTACTTCGGTTTGCAAATAACAAACATGTTGAATGGATTTTAAATGGATAAGGGAAGATTCTGGAGGAGTTGTGAGAAGTTTGATAGAGGAGGTCTAGAATACTTTGAAGAGACTGTTGGTAGAAATGTGGTCTCTAAAGATACCTCTATTGTGGTTCTACCCAGAGGTGAGGCACATATTATTGTAAACTGGAAGGAAGGCAATCCTTGTTTTGCGATGGCAGATAATCTGGCAAAATTGACTAATGGTTTTGGCTGGAAGTCAGATTTTAAAAGCCATGAACTTGGATTTTTAGCAGAAGAGATTTCCCAATTAAATGTGGAAAGTCCAGCCTGGTTTCTTCTCACAGCTTATAGAGAAATGTGACAGAAAAGAGATAGGCTGAGAACTGGACTCTTGGGTATAAAGAAACCAGAAATTGATGCTCTGGAGAATTCTGGGCTTCCAGGAGGGGAGACCCCAGAAAATAGTGCCCCACATGAGGATTTGGTCAAATGTGGAACCAATCAGCCATTTCAGAAAAACCCAGGTTTGGAAATGGAGCTATCCAGGAAGAATTTGTGAAAACTCTTACTATCTGATGGACACCATCCTTGCTTGCTACAAGAGTGTTATGGGACCTGTATAAAAGGAACCACTGCCAGTCTTGGCTGGGGGGGGGGGATGGCTCAGAAAAGGTAAATATAACTTCAGAAAAGGTAAAATAACTTTAGAGGCAGAATTTGGAAGCTGAAGTCTAAAGTCAAGAAACCTCAGGCCAGGAAATATTAACCCTCCCTACCTGGGGAAGACCTATTATTCTTGCAATCACTGGGGACTACTAGTTTGATTGTCCAGGTCCTCAATCCTGGGGTTTGCCCTTATAAAACTTATTCCTGCAAAGGAGAACTTAATCTTACTTATGATTATACCCGAGTCACCCCAGAGTATCTCTTTTTTGCTCAAATGTGGCCTCTCTGTCTTACCCAATTCTATAGGTGAACTCACTGCCCTCCCCTGCTATGTGGGACATAACTCCCAGGGGTATATATCTCCTTTGCAATGTGGGACATGATTCCTGGGGATAAGCCTGGCTCTGGTATAGTGGGATTAAGAAAGACCTCTTCACCAAAATGGGGAAAAATGAAACAAAATAAAGTTTCAGTGGCTGAGAGATTTTAACTAGAGTCAAAAGTCATTCTGGAGGTTATTATTTTGTGGTATATAGATATCTCTTCCCAGTTTTAGTGTGTTGGAATAGCTAGAGGGAAATACATGAGACTGTTAACTGTAATCCAATAGCCTTGATTCTTGAAGATGTTTGAATAACTATAGACCTTTTAAAGAGTGGCCATGTGATTGTGAAAACTTGTAACTGACTCCCTTTAGCCAGTGTATGGTTAGATGAGTAAGAGAAAAAGACAGAAAGTAAATAAATAAAAGGGAGAGGGGACATCGGATGTTTTGGGTGTTCTTTTTTACTTTTATTCTTTTTTTTAATAATAAAATTTCAGTGAAGAAAGAAACTTTGGGCCAGGAGAGCAGGCCCACCCAAGTACTTGGAGAGGGTGAGTGTGCCCAAAGGCAGAGGATGGGCCTTCCACCTCATTGCAGTGGAAGAGTAGTGCCACCTCAGGTCTAGGAGAGGGTGGAGCACATTCCTTAGGGATTGGGGAGAGCCTGGTTTTCACCACATGTAGGGACTGAGTATGTTCCCAGAGATGGCAGAAAGCCTGGGTGTGGCCCTGATGCTTGGAGAGGGTGGAGCTGAGAAAAAGGTGGTCTCCCCAGTGTTCCCCAAGGTTGCATTCAGAGAGATGCAAGCCACTGTGCAGACCCTTAGAAAGGGTGGGATTGCTGCTTTCTAAAGTCCTGAAGATAAATGACTGTCAGTCTTTGCAATCTAATGGACTTTGCCCTGCAGGTTTTTAAAACTATGACCCCTGTGTTCCTTCCAATTTCTCCCTATGGAAATGGGTATATGTATCTTATGACAGCTCCTCCTTTGTATGTTGGCAGCAAATAACTTGTTTTGAGTTTTTACAGGTCCAGAGCCAGAGGAGAATTTTGCTTTAGGACAGACCATGCCTGTAACTGACTTTTGTACTGATTTTAATCCTGTATTGTATTTGTATTGTTACTGAAATGGTTTGAAGATTTCTGATATTGTGATGGAATGAATGTATTTTGTGTATGAGAAAAACATGTCTTTTTTAGGATCCAGAGGGTGGGCTGTGTCAGTTTAAAAGGATTTCTGTACTCTAGAAAAGCCATGTTTGAATCCTGATCCAATCTTGTAGGAGCAGCCATTTCTTTTAATCCCTATTCAGTGCTTTAGGTTAGAAACTCAATTAGATTATCTCTAGGGAGATGTGATTCAACTAGTTGTGTGTATTAACTTTGGATTAGAGGGAGATGTGACTTCACCTATCCCAGGTGGGTCTTGATTAATTTACTGGAATCCTTTAAAAGAGGAAGCATTTTGGAGAGGGCGACAGCATCTAGAGAGAGCCACGAGAACCATGAGAGCCCACACAGTCAGACACCTTTGGAAAATGTCCCAGGGGGAGCTTCATGAAACAAGAAGCCTGTAGAGAAAGCCAGCAGACTTTGCCATGTTCACCATGTGCCTTTCCAGTTGAGAGGGAAACCCTAAACTTCATCAGCCTTTCTTGAGTTAAGGTAACCTCTTGTTGGTGCCTTAATTTGGACATTTTTATAGACTTGTTTTAATTGGGATATTCTCATAGCTTTAGAACTGCAAACTTGCAACTTAATAAATTCCACTTTTTAAAAGCCATTCCAGTTCTGGTATTTCACATCCTGGCAGCTAGCAAACAAGAACAAGAGGCTTCATAGGAAAGTCTGACAACCTGCTGGATCTCATCCTCAGGGAAACTTGATACTGATTACACCCTCCTCCTGAGACATAGGCCTGTCTGGTCTTGGAAAATCTGACTGGGGTCAATCATATGAGAGGAAATCCCCCTTAAATTTTTTAGTTTGATATTGTAAAATAACGAACAGGATAAACATTTTTCTCAAGTGTTCATAGATCATCCTCAAAGATAGACCATATGCTGGGTAAAAAAGCAAGTCTCAACAAATTTAAAAAGATTGAGATTATAGAAAACACTTCTCAGATCATAGTGAAATGAAGTTGGAAATCAGTACAGGCAGAGGGCCACAAATTCACAAATATGGAGGATAAATGACTCTTAAACAACCAGGGGGTCATGGAAGAAATTACAAGAGAAATGAGTAAATATATCAATGAAAATGAAAATGAAAACATGCATATCAAACTTATGGTATGGAGCACAAGCTGTGCTGAGGGGGAAATTTATTGCCATAATTGTCCATATTAAAAAAGAAGAAAGAGTAAAATTTGAGGATTAACTGTTCAACTGGAAGAACTAGAGAAAGGACAGAAAATTAACTGCAAAGCAAACAGAAGGAAAGAAATAATGAAGGTTAGAACAGAAATATATGAAATTGAGAATATAAAAACAATAGAGGAAAATCAACAAAACAAGAAGTTGGTCCTTTGAGAAAATCAATAAAATCGATGGACCATTAGCTAGGCAGACAAAAAAGAGACAATACTATCTGATAGTAGTACAATAATATAAATACACTGAATGAAAGTGAATATGAGTATGATTGAGGGAGAAGGGCAGGGGAATGCATGACAACAGGAGAAAAGACAGAGGGTAGACTGGATGGCATAACTTAGCAAGGCCTGGAGTGAACAATGATGCTGATAAAATGTGCAAATATAAGAATGGTTTTTCATGATGGTGAACAAATGAATATCAATTGTGTATGGCATTGAAAACAGTACGGTATACAAGAAAAAATACAATCAGTGCAATCTAGGTCCTACAGTTAACAGTAACACTGTAACATGCTGCCATTTAATGTAACAAAGGCAATATGCCAAAAGTAAATGTCAATAAGTGGGGGATTTGGGAGGTTAGGGGATTCTTTGCAGAAGAAAAGGAAGTGTCCCCATATATATTGTGGTGGTGAAGGCACGGCTATCTGATTATACCAGGAACCATTGATTTTTTAAGTTAGGTTGGATTGTATGATATGAGAATAAAACTGTTTAAAAATGAAATGAGATACGTTGCTATAGAAAATGTAGAGAGAGAGATGTACTTATTCACTTTCGGTAGGGAAGCAGAGTTTCAGCCCCACTGGAGGGTAGTGGGTGGTACCATAGGAGGCTAGGTGTGAGGAGTTGCCATATCATTCTATACTCCCTTTGCTAGGTATGAGAGTGGGGACATAAATGGACATTTGAGCTGTGGTGTCTATGGCAGCAGTATTTACGATTAGCAATGGATGAAGGTGGCCTAAGGGTACATCCACTGAAGTATGGAAAGGGGAACTGTGGTGTATACATAAAATGGACTACTGAGTGGCTGCAAGAAATAATGAAGTTGTGAGGCATGCAACTATGTGAATGAACCTTGAGGATAGAATGTTGAATGAAATAGGTCAGAAATGAAGAGACAAATATTATCATGCCTCACTCACATGGACTAACTAAAATAAATTTGGAGAATTGAAATTGAGAGCATAGGTTATCAGGTTAAGTCTGATTGTAAAAATTCTTAGATTGTTTGCTCTTTCACATGTATTCTGCAGTTGTAACTGTTATTTCTAAATTTTGAGATGCTGAGCTATTTTTCTTTAACCTGATCTTCCTTGGAACTTCAGGTATTTTTTTTGACACCTGAGACTCAGTGCTAGAACTTTGAATCTATGAAAGTCAGCATTACCCCATACAGCAACTGTTTAAAAAGTTGAAAAAGTGATCACACTGCAACTAGAGATATGAATGAAGCTGATTTGGATAGGACTAGGACAAATCAGAATGCAGGGTAAAGGGTAATATTGCATATATTTTAAAACTTCAGCTTCTGCGTGAGACCAAAGAAAGATTTGTTCATTTGGTGCAAAATTTATATTTTTGGTAGCACACTATCTAATTTAACTTGTATAGTCAGTTTATATGAACACCTTAATTATATGAATCTTGAATAGGGTATGAGTTCTCATTGGTTTATACAGGGTAGTGTAATGCCTTGATACATCCCAGAGTAACTTGGGCAGAGAATACTGTGTTAGTTAGGGTTCTTTAGAGAAACAGAATCAACAGAAACACTCACAAATATAAAATTTATAAATGTGTCTCACGTAATCATGGAAATTCAGAGTCCAAAATCCACAGCGTAGGCCATGAAGCTGAGGATTCTGATGAAGGGTCTGGATGAACTCCGCAGGAGAGGTTCTCTGGCTGAAGCAGGAAGACAGACTGTCTCTTTTGAATCTTCCTTAAAAAACATCCAGTGATTAGATTAAGAATTACTAATTGCAGAAAGCACTCTCCTTGGCCAATTGCAAACAGAATCAGCTGTGGATGCAGCTGACATGATCATGATTGAATTCTATGAAATGTCCTCATCGCAACAGACAGGCCAGCACTTGCCCAACCAGACAAACAGGTACCACCACTTGGCCAAGTTGACACATGAACTTGACCATGACAAATACAAAAGTATTAACAAAGTCCCTTTGAGGGACTGGGGAGAAAGGAGGGCATATTGAACTTCTCCACCAGAGGAATTCCTGATATTCTCACAAGCATTGGGAACAACTAATTAAATAGGTCAAACTCTCGATCTTGGGGCTTGCCCCTGTGAAACTTATTCTGCAGAGGAGAAGCTAAGTCTACTTATAATTATGCATAAGAATCAATCACCCCCAGAGAACTTTTGATGCTCAGAAATGTCCTCTCCTTCCAAGCCAACTTGGCAGGGGAACTCACTGCCTTCACCCCTACATGGGACATGACTGAGTGGTATAAATCTTCCTGGCAACACGGGACAGGACTCCTGGGAATGAGTCAGGACCCAACATCATGGGATTGAGAAAGTTTCTTGGCCAAAAGGGAAAAGAGAGAAATGAGACAAATAAAATTTCAGTGACTAATGATTTCAAATACAGTTAAGAGATTATTCTTATGCATTATATTGAAATCTCTTTTAGTTCATAGTGTATTAGAATAGCTAGAAGAAAATACCTGAAGCTGCTGAACCTATTCTAGTAGCCTTGATTCTTGAAGATGGTTGCATAATATTTAGCTTTTATAGTGTGACTATGTGGTTGTGCAAACCCTCTGGCTGATGCTCCTTTTATCCAGGGTATGGACAGATGAGTAAAAAAATAAGGACAAAAATAAATAAATAATAGGGAATAAGGGGTTAAAAAAATTGGGTAGATTGCAATACAAGTGGTCAGTGATAGGAAAGGATAATGGGTATGGGATGGATGAGTTTTTCTTTTTTTTAACTTATTTTTCTGAAGTGATGCAAATGTTTAAAAATGATCATGATGATGAATACACAACTATGTGATGATAATATGAGCCATTAATTGTATACTTTGATGGACTGTATGATGTAGGAAGATATCTTATTCTTGCCATGTCTGTTCAGCATTGTACTGGAGGTCTTGGTCATGGCAATTGGGCAAGAAAAGGAATAAGGGCCATTCTTCTTTCTTTAGTAGTTTTTAAGTTTTGAAATATTTACTGAAATATTCAATACAGAATTAATATTTTCAATCCCTTCCATTAATTTAAGGTTTTATTGCAATACGATAAGTTAATTTACATTGAAAGCGTCTCCTATTTGGTATATTTATGCCATTTATTACTAAATATTTGTGAGTCTTATTTTCCATGAAGGATCAGATAGATGCTGGCACAAAGATGGATGTATTGACTAATGGAATTGAATCATGAGTGCAGAAATAGACCACCAAATATAAGGTAAAGTGATCTTTGACAAGGTTCCAAATCCACTGGACTGGAACAAAATAGCCTTTTCAATACATGGACATAGGAGAAATAGATATCAATAGCCAAAAGACTGAAAGAGGACCCTATATCACACCCTTTACAAAAATGAACTCAAATTGGATCAGACATCTAGGTATAAGAAGTAGCATCATAAAGCTTTTAGAAGAAAATGTAGGGAAACATCTTCAAGACCTAATAATAGAAGGTAACTTCCTAAGCTTTATACCCAAAGCACAAGTAACAAAAGAAAAAATAGATCAATAGGAACTCCTCAAAATCAAATGCTTTTGTGACTCAAAAGACTTTGTTAAAAAGGTGAAGAGGCAGCCTCATTGGGAGAAATATTTTTCTCATTGGGAGAAAATATTTGGAAATCACATATTGGACAAAGATTTGATATCCTGTATAGACAATGAAATCATATAACTCAAGAACAAAAGAACAAACAATCCAATTATAAAATGGGCTAAAGATATGAATAGGCATTTTTCTGAAGAGCTAATAGAGATGGCTCAAAAGCACATGAAGAGATGCTCATTTTCATTGGCTATAAGAGAAATGTAGATCAAGATTATAATGAGATACCACCTCACACCTGTAAGAATGGCTGCTATTAAACAAACAGGAAACTAAAAATATTGGAGAGGATGTGAAGAAATTAGGACACTTGTGCAGTGCTGGTGGTAATGTATAGTGGTGCAGCCACTACGGATGACTATTTGGTGGTTCCTTAGGAAACTAAATATCGAATTGCTCTATGACCCAGCAATAGCACTACTTGGTACATACCCAGAAGAGGTGAAAGCAGTGACACAAACTGACATTTTGCACACCAATGTTCATAGCAGCATTATTCACATTCAGCAAAAGAGGGAAACAAACCAAATGCCCATCAACAAAAGAGTGGATCAACAAAATGTGGTATACAGACAATGGAATATAATGCAGCAGTAAGATGTAATGACATTCTGAAATACATGACAAGGTGGATGAGCCTTGAGGATATGATGCTGAGTCAAATTAGCCAGACACAGAAGGATAGATATTGAATGATTCACTCTTATGGCCAACATAAAGGTATGATCAGAGACTTATAATACCTAAGAATATAGGGGACTTAGAGATACATAGAACTGAAGATGGGTGAATGGTTAGCTAATGATGTTGAACTCCAATGTAAGGGAATAGATAGAAGTGAAGGTGTGCTGGTTTGAACGAATGTATGGACCCAAGAAAAGCCATGTTTTAATCAAAATCCCATTTCATAAAGGTAGAATAATCCCTATTCAATACTGTATGTTTGAAACTGTAATCAGGTCATCTCCCTGGAGATGTGACTTAATCAAGAGTGGTTGTTAAGCTTGATTAGATGATGACATGTCTCCACCCATTTGGGTGGGTCTTGAGAAGTTTCTGAAGTCCTATAAAAAAGGAAACATTTTGAAGAATAAGAGTGATTCAGAGAGAGCCAGAGAAGAATGACATAGCCACGGGAGCCCACAAGCCAGTGACCTTTGGAGGTGATGAAGGAAAATGCCTCCTGGGAAGCTTCATGAAACAGGAAGCCAGGAGAGAAAGCTAATAGATGATGCCTTGCTTGCCATGTGTCCTTCCATCCGAGAGAGAAACTGTGACTGTGTTCACCATTTGCCTTCTCAGATGAGAGAGAGACCCTGAACTTCATCGGTCTTCTTGAACCAAGGTATCTTTCCCTGGATATCTTTGATTGGATATTTCTAAAGACTTGTAATCGGGACATTATCTCAGCCTTAGAACTGTAAACTTGCAACTTATTAAATTCCCCCTTTTAAAAAAAGCCATTCTGTTTCTGGTATATTGCATTCCAGCAGTTAGCAAACTAGATCAGAAGGTGATCCTCTAGTTGATCTATAAGTAATATTGTCATATTGAAGAGGAGCAAGATTGAAGGGGTGGTATAGACCTACGTGTCCCACTGATCAACACTAGAAAAATGAATTCGTTCTTGCAAGAACTTATTCAAAGATATGATTCATGTACGAAGAGTGTTTAAGTCCAGGGTATGGGGGAAACTGCTATTGTATGCTATGGGCTATGTTCAAGAGGAAAAAATCAGCACTACCACAGCAAGAACACAGATAAATAATGGGGACAGGGACAAGAGTTAAGAGGAGGTTTAGATTTCCTATTTGTTGAGGGTGTGTTTATTGGATTTCTTTCTATTGGGAGGAATGAAATTATCTAAAATTGAGAGTGTTGATAGACTGTGGACTTTAGGCACTCTACATGATGCCAGATGAATGCAGATGGCTGAAGGATGCACTGACTGAGAAGTAGATTAGTGAACAATGGTGTATACTTATGAATGAAGATTGTGCTGTTACAAAAAGGAACAAAGTCATGAGGTATACAACGATATGAATGAACATGTGGGACATTTGGTGAGGCAATATAAGCCAGAAACAAAAGAACAACAATGGTATGATCTGCTTTAGAAAATGCTTATAAGAACAGGGGCCTAGATTGTAAGCTTTGATAGGAGACTCATTAAGTCCAGAGTGGTGATTATTATTTTTGAATTTAGAAAGGCTGATCTATATCATCTATATCTATATCTATCTCTATCTCTATCTCTATCTCTATCTATATACTACCCCTATCCCTGTATCTATCTATCTATCTATCTATCTATCTATCTATCTATCTATCTATCTATCTATCTATCTATCTATCTATCTATCTATCCATCCATCCATCCATCCATCCATCCATCCATCCATCCATCCATCCATCCATCCATCCATCCATCCATCCATCTATCTATCTATCTATCTATCTATCTATCTATCTATCATCTATCACCTGATATTTAGAGATAAGAATGAAGTCAATCAGGTTGGGGTTAAAGCAATTCAGAATACAGGGGTAAGGAAGACTGTCTATATTTTAGAACCATACATACTCTTTGAGACCAAAGGAAGAAAGGTTTATTCAGTCTGGAACTGAAATTTTCTGTTATGCATAACCAAACTCAACCTGTCTGCATAGCTATTTTGAATGATTGAAACACAGGGAGCCCAGAATAAGAAAGAGGTCCTTTAATCCTGTACACATTATTGTAATGCCTGAATACATCCTAGAGTATATTAAGTAGATAATCAAAAAATATTGGCAAAGACCCTTGAGGGATGGGAGAAACAATATGGAACTATTAAACCTTACCATCAGGGAATCCCCTGATAATGTGTCAAACTTCAGGTCCACCAAAATCAATAGGCCATGCCCTTGATCCTGAAGCATGTTCTTGGGAAGCTTATGTAAACAGTGGAGAAACTTAGACTACCTATAGGTATGCCTAAGAGTTACTTCTGGAGCACCTCTTTTGTTGCTCTGATGTTATCTCACTCTTTCTAATCCCAGCTCTGCAAGTGAAATGATTGCCCTCCCCCCTACATTGGACATAATATCCTGGGGTGAAAGTCTCTCTGGAAATGTGGGTGATGGCTCCCAGGGATGAATCTAGCCCTGGCATCATGGAATCAACCATTCCATCCTGACCTAAAGGGGGAAAGAAGTGTAACTAATTAAGTATCAGTGGTAGAGAGAGTTCAAATAGAGTCGAGTGGCTATGCTGGAGGTTGCTCTTATGCAAGCTTCAGGTAGACCTTGCTACCTAGCATAACTTGCCAAACCCCAACCAGGACCATTCCAGCCAATCCCAAGAACACCTAGGGCAATATATAAGATTCCACAAGAGTTCCATGCACTAGAGTAACTTTCCAGAAACTTAGAACCTCCATGGGTCCCTGGTCCAGATAAATCCTAAAACTGAGAGGGCCCAGCCTCTCCAGACATCAGATAGTTTCATCTCCCTACCCCATGTTAGTGACAGACCCTTCCAATATGAAAAAGTTAGAATGATAATAGCCCAAACACCCCTTAAGAGAGAGATAGAAAGATCAAAGGTGATGATGTAGCTATACACTGAAGATAAGATTTAACAAATGAATATGAATGCTGAATCATTAAGTTGATATGTCTTTTAGTCTCCAGTATCTTAGAGCAGCTAGAAGTAAAACCTAAAATTGTGGAATTGTAACACATGTCAAACTCTGAAATATGTTCTACAACTAATTGTGGTGGTAAAACCTAAAATTGTGGAATTGTAACCTATGTCAAACTCTGAAATATGCTCCATAACTAATTGTGGTGCTGTGGTTTGAAATTTATTGCTTTTTTGTATATATGTTATTTTTCACAAAAAAGAAGGAAAATAAATCAGTTATGCTGGTACAAAATATTTGAGCCTTCTAGCCTCATATATTATGGAGCAATCTAGAAGGAAAAATTTGAGATGATCATATCATCTGGCATCTGTCCTGTAATCACTTGTTGAAGAGTGCTCTGAAGACTATTGTGTTTTTATTTCTTTGCTTTGTATATATGTTGCACTATACAATACAAAAGTAAAAAAAAAAAAAAAGTATTTTCTAAGTCCCTTGAGGGATGGGAGAAAAAATATGGAACCATTAAACTTTTCCATTGGAGAAATCCCAGACACTGTGTCAAATATTAGGGACAACCAAATCAATGGGCCAAGCCCTTGATCTTGAAGCTTGTTCTTGTGAAGCTTACTTATGTAGCAAAGAAGCTTAGCTTACCTATAGGTATGCCTAAGCATCAAATCAAGAGGTCCCCCTTTGTTGCTCAGATGTAGCCTCTTTTTCTCTAAGCCCAGCTCTGCAAGTGAAACCATTGCCTTCCTGCCTACATGGGACGTGACATCCGGTGCTGAAAGCCTGCCTGGTGGTGTAGAAGATGACTCCCAGGGATGAGACTGGCCCTGTCACTATGGAATCAACAATGCCATCCTGACAGAAAGGGAAAAGAAATGTAACAAAGTATCAGTGGCTGAGAGAGTTCATATCAAATCAAAAGGCTACTCTGGAGGTCACTCTTATGCAGGCTTCAGTTAGACATTGCTGCCTATCATGACTTGCCAAACACCAACCAAAACCATTCTTGCTAATGCTAAAGAATATTTAGGGCATTATATAAGATTCTACAAAGGTTTCATGCCCTAGGGTAACTTTCCAGAAACCTACAACCTCCAGAAGAGCCCCTGGACAGATGAATCCTGAAATGCTGTTTTAGTTTGCAAGTTGCCAGAATTCAATTGCTCTAATTTGCTTGCTGCTAGAATATAATATACCAGAAATGGAATGGTTTTTAAAAGGAGGAATTTATTAAGTTGCAAGTTTAAATTTTAAGGCCATGAAAATGTCCCAGTTAGAGCAAGTCTATAAAAATGTCCAAATTAAGGCATCAACAAGAGGTTACCTTCACTCAGGAAAGGCTGATGAAGTTCAAGATTTCTCTATCAACTGCAGAAGGCACAAGGCAAACATGGAGACATCTGCTAGCTTCTTCTCCAAGCTTCTTGTTTCATGAAGCTTTCCCAGGGGCATTTTCCTTCTTCATCTTCAAAGGTCTCTGGTTGCTTGGGTTTTCATGGTTCCTGTGGCTCTCAAGCTTTTTCCAAAATGTTTCCTCTTTTAAAGTATTCCAGCAAACTATTCAAAACCCACCTGGAATGGGTGGAGTCACATCTCCCTCTAATCAAAGGTTCATACCCACAATTGGGTGTGTTACATCTCCGTGGAGATAATTTAATCAAGTTTCCAAACTACGATACTGAATATGGATTAAAAGAAATGAGTGCCTCCACATAGTGGATCAGGATTAAAACATGGCATTTTACGGGCACCTAATCCTTTCAAACCAGCACAAATGCAAAGGATTAACCTCTCCAAAATATCAACTAGTTCCATCCCTCTATCCAATATTATCAACAGCCCCTTTCAATGTGCAAAAGTTAGAATGGATATAGCCCAAACACCCCTACAGAATGAGAAAAAGATCAAGGTGATAGTGGAATTATTCATAGTAGATGGGGTTTAACAAATGATGGTGATTGCTGAATCATTATGTTGATATTTCTTTTAGTCTTCAGTATCTTAGAGCAGCCAGAAGTAAAAATCTGAAATCATAGATTTGTAACCTGTACCAAACTCTGAAATCTGTTCTACAACTAATTTTGTGATGTACTTTGAAATTTATTGCTTTTTGCCTATATGTTATTTAACACAAAAAAAAGAAAAAAAAGAGAAGGAGGGTGTGACAGAGAAGACAGGATTTAACAAATAAGTATGATTGCTGAATCATTATATTGATATTTCTTTTGGTCTTCAGTGTCTTGGAGCAGCTGGAAGAAAAAATTAAAAATTGTGAACTGTAACCATACCAAAATCTGTTCTATAGCTACTTTTAAAAATGTACTTGGAAATTTATTGGTTTTTTGTATATATGCTATATTTCATAGTTAAAATCCTGGTCCTCACTAATGCACTTATCTAGGGAGTCATGCAAGTTCTTCTCTCCTCCTTTTGCACTCCTGAGGAGAAACAAAGGATTTGGTCAGAAGCCCAAGGGCATGCAAATGAGCTACACAGAGAGCAACCAGTACATAGGGCAAGGACCTATCCCAAATTCAAACTCAGACTATAACTATCAAAAAGGGCAGTGAAGTTTTGATGCAAGGGACCATATGATGACATGTTTAATTGAGGGTTTGAAAAAATATATCATCAAAATGTAAATTATAACATGCTACAAAACATAACTAAAAAATACAAGGAAAATCTTGCTTTATTTCAAGGAAGACTAGTGGAGGCTATGAAAAAAGTAAACCAATGTAGATCCAGATGCTAAGGAAGGACAAATCATGTTAAAAAAAACACATTTGAAAGTCAAGACACTGGGGGCAGAGATGCCCCCAAAGACCAAAGGAGCCCTGAGGATGAAGAGACCTCCAGGACCTTGTCCAAGATGCAGGGTGGTAAAACACTGGTCAGAGAGTGCCCCTCCAAGGGGCAGCAAAGCTTTTCCAAAAGCCCTCATGGCCACTCCCAACCAAGACTGAAGGGGTCCAGTACAGAAGGGGTTCAGGGTCAACGGCTCCTTGAATCTTGCCAAAGAGTATTGTATTAGTTAGAGTTCTCTAGAGAAACAGAATCAACAGGGAACACTTGCAAATATAAAATTTATGAAAGTGTCTCACGTGACCGTAGGAATGCAGAGTCCAAAATCCACAGGGCAGGCTGCAAAGCTGATGACTCCAATGGATGGCCTGGATGAACTCCACAGGAGAGGCTCACCAGCCAAAGCAGGAATGGAACCTGTCTCCTCTGAGTCCTCCTTAAAAGGCTTCCCATGATTGGATTTAGCATCACTAATTGCAGAAGACACTCCCCTTTGGCTGATTACAAATGGAATCAGCTGTGGATGTAGCTGACGTGATCATGACCTAATCCTATGAAATGTCCTCATTGCAACAGACAGGCCAGCGCTTGCCCAATCAGATGAACAGGTACCACAACTTGGCCAAGTTGACACCTGTCCCTAACCATGACAAGTATCAAAATCATAGAGCCCCAAGTGTCTTTAGACATGGCAGGTAAGACTGTTAATTTTTAATTAACATAAGAACCACATATTCTGTCTTAACCACTCACTCTGGCCCTCTCTCCTCTAAATGCAGATCAAGACTACAATGAGATACCACCTCACACCTATAAGAATGGCTGCTATTAAAAACACAGGAAACTATAAATATTGGAGAGGATGTGGAGAAATTGGGACACATGCATGGCTGGTGGGAAAGTATAATGGTACAGCTGCTATGGAAGACAGTTTGACAGTTCCTTAGGAAATTAAATATTGTGATAGAAACTATATGACTCCACTTTTATGGCCATGGTACTAATAAAATCAGAGGCTTATAATACAAAAAATAGGGGATTTAGAGATACATAGAAGCTAAGGATGGGTGGATGGTTAGCTAAGGAGATTGACTCAAATATAAGGGAATAGAGAGAAGTGAAGGCAGTTCTCTAGTGAGTCTATAAGTAATGTTACCACATTGAGGGTGAAGAAAATTGAAAGGAGTTGTATATACATACCTACGTGTCCCACTGATTAATTCTAGAAATATAAATAAGTTCTTGCAAGAACTTTTTAAAATGTATGATTCATGTACAAAGAGTAAGTCCAGAGTACAGGGGAGAAATTCCTATTGCATGCTATGGGTTATGTTTAACAGGAAAACATCAGCACTACCACAGCCACAGCATGGGTAAATAATGGGGGGAGGGACAAGAATTAAGGGGAGTTTTTGATTTCCTAGTTGGTGAGGGTGTGTTTATTGGTGATGTTTCTCATGGGAACAATGAAATTATTTGAAATTGAGATTATTGATGGACTGTGGGCTTTGGCTATTATACATAATACCTAATGGATGTAGCTGGCTGAAGGATGCACTGAATTAGAAGGAGATTGGTGAATGATGGTGTGTACATATGATCAAATATTGTGCTGCTACAAAAAGGAAAAAAGTCATGAGGCATGCAACAATGTAAATGAACTTGTTGGACATTTAGTGAGATAAAATAAGCCAGGAACAAAGAAACAATTATTGTATGTTCTCCTTTAGAAAATGCTTATAAGAAAACAGGGGCCTAGATTTATGCTCTTATAGCAGACTCATTAGCCAAGAGTGGTAATTATTATATCTGGATTTTGAAAGGCTGTTTTATATATCTATAACCTGGTATTTAGAAATAAGAACAAAGCTGATCAGGTCAGGATTAAGGTAATTCAGAATACAGGGGTAAGGAAGACATTGCCTATATTTTAGAACTGCACCTACTCTTTGAGGCCAAAGAAAGAAAGCTTTGTTTTGTCTGGAACCTAAATTTTCTGTAGCAGATAATCTAACTCAACTAATCTGGACAGCTCACTTGAACAATCAAAACACAGGGAGCCCAGAATAAGAATGAGGGCCTTTAATCCAGTGTAGTTTAATGTAATGCCTGGATACATCCTAGATTACATTAAACAGGTAATCAAAATGTATTGGCAAAGTCCCTTGAGGGAGGGATGAGAGAAAAAATATGAAACTATTAAACGTTACCATCAGGTAATCCCATGATACTGCGTCAAACATTAGGCACAACAAAATCAGTAGGCCAAGCCCTTGATTTTGAGGCTTACACTTGTAGGTAGTAGAGGCTTAGACTCAGAAGCTGATGTAGGTAGTAGAGAAGCTTAGACTACCTATAGGTATACCTAAGAGTTACTTCTGGAGGACCTTTTTTTGTTGCTCAAATGTGGCCTCACTTTCTCTAAGATTAACTCTGCAAGTGAAATCATTGTCCTCCCCACTATGTGGGCATGACATCCAGAGGTGAAAGTATCCCTGGTAGCATGGGAGATGACTCCCTGGGATGAGCCCAGCCCTGGCACCATTGGGTCAACAACTTCATCTTGACCAAAAGGGGGAAGAGAAGTGTAACTCATAAAGTATCAATACCTAAGAGAGTTCAAATAGAGTCAAAAGGCTACTCTGGAGGTTGCTCTTAGACAAGCTTCAATTAGACCTTGCTACCTGTCATAATTTGCCAAATCCCAACCAAAACCATTCTAGCCACTCCTAAAGAACACCTAGGGCAATGAATAAAATTCTACAAATGTTCCATGAATTAGAGTATCTTAGAGCAGCTAGAAGTAAAGACCTAAAATTGTGGAATTGAAACCCATACTAAATTCTGAAATCTGTTCTACAACTAATTGTTGTGCTGTACTTTGAAATTTATTGCTTATTTGTATATATGTTATTTTTCACAAAAAAGAGAAATGTCTATTGCAATGATAAAAAAAATTGATACCTTCTAGCTTCCTATATTCTGGAACAGCTAAAAGGAAAATCTGAGTGGACAAACTGTGGTGTTGGTCCTGTAACTATGTGTTGAAGAATGCTCTGAAAACTATTGCTTTTTTCTTTCTTTGCTTTTTATATATGTTATATTATACAATGAAAAAAGTTATGAAAAAAAAGGCAGTCCACTTTTGCTATATTATATTCTGGCAGCTTTAGCAAAGTAAAACACCTAACTTCAGAACTTAATCAGTATTCTCAACTAAGTTCTCTAGGAAAAGAAGACTTATAAGAATACAATAAAAACATTCTTTTGGGTTTTAAAACAGAATGATGACATAACACCTCATAGGGATATTTTATTTATTGGGCTATTGATATTGTCAACAAAAATGATATCTTTAGATTAATAAGAATAAAACTGGATTGGCATGGAGTGAGGACGAAGTGGTAGAAGAGGAAGTGTGCTGATGAATGTATTGTACACTTAACTTGAATTTACAACAAGATGAGATGGCAATGGCTAAAAATAAAATAAAACAAAAATGGTTTTTATTTCTATGAGAATTTCAGAATGAGAGATATTAGAACATTTCTAAATGCTAAGAGGATGGATATATTGAGAAGGAACGATTTAAGATACATTAATGATATACCAGGAAAGGTAGCCCCAAACAAAGAATATGAGTGATATTAAAGACAATTTCCTACCCATTATGGGAGAGATAACAGACCTAACTGATGTTACTACAGCAATATTTTAAAAATTTACTAGTGGAAAGTAACTGCCTCCAAACATTTCTGTTATGTTTGGGGGAACAGATTGCAATTTGTTGAATTATGAAAGGAAAGGCTAGACAATATGAATTTCAAAGGTCATGACAAAGTCTTGAAATAACATCGATCAAGCCCAAAAATGAAGTGACCCATAAAACATAATGGAGCATGCCATATTTTAAAGAAAAGTCCCAAATGATGTGATGCCATGTACCCTTAGGTGCAGTGAAAACTTTATGTCCACTTGCAGGAGTATTTTTTCCTGGGAACCATGAATGTTAACCCAAAAGGCCTATCATTGCAGGCACAAGAAGAATGCATTTTTTCTGGGATGGTTATGCAGGGTCTTAAGCTGCATATGGGCAGCTCCAGCTTGAAAATCAATATTATGTCACATGATAATCATTGTGTATAGCTAGCGTTCTCTAGAGAAACAGAATCAGCAGGAGATATCCATAGATATAAAATTTATAAAAGTGTCTCACATAACCTTGGGAATGTAGAGTCCAAGATCTGTAGGGCAGGCTATAAGCTGGTAACTACAATGAAGTCTGCAATGAACTCTCAGGAGAGACTGGATTTGAAGAGCCCAAATCCATAGGGCAGGCTGTGAAACTGGCAACTCCAACAAAAAGTCTGGATGAACTCCACAGGAGAGGCTCACCAGCTGAACAGGAAGAACAACTGTCTCTTCTGAATCCTCCTTAAAAGCCTTCTTCTGATTAGATTAAGCATCATTCATTGCAGAAGACACTCCCTTCAGCCAATTACAAATGCAAAAACTGTGGATACAGCTGATGTAATCCTGATTTAAGTCAATGAAATGTACTCATAGCAACAGATAGGCCAGCACTTGCTTGACCAGATGACCAGGCATCATCACCTGGCCAAGTAGATACATGAACCTGATCATGACAGTCTACCCCTGTTCAACTTGGCAGCTATACGCATCACCTTAAGCCAAACTTAATCTCTAAATAGAAAACAATAACAGACACAGTTTTTCCTTACCTAACTATATTCAACTATCCTATATAAAAGGGAAATGCATTAAATCTCCCCAGAATAGTGCACAAGTCCTTGGGTAATATTCACTCTAAAACTTGATATCTTTCAACTTAAATACTATAACATGAACAAAACAGAATTACAGTCCTCATTTCTGTAACTGATCATATGGTTGTAGTTCATATTTATCACTACCTTCTTCCACTACTCATTGCATGTTCCATTTAACCTCAGCAAGCACTTCAGCTGGCCGTGATTCTTTGCCTGGTGGGGTGACCCAAACCTTCATTCCTGAAGTTTCAGAGTCATTGGTAGTCTTGTCTGGATTGAGTTGTTGCAGCTCTCCATTGATTTTAAACACAGGGCATGGTAGTACTAAAAGATGTCCTAGGTATTCTCCTATATTCCAGGAAAACACTACTTATACCTCCATTGTGTGGTTACAGTCATATTTCCCTCTGATAGTCAGCATCAATCACCTCAGTCATTAAAGTAATCCTCTTCTTGGCTTGTTGATCCAGAGGCATGAGTAACCCAAAGTAACTAGGTGGCAGTCTTATATTCCAGTTCAATGGAATCTTTGTTGTTACTCCTGGTGGAAGCACTCCCCCTTCTGGAAATAAAACCTGAAGACCAGCAGAGCTCAAGGTCACAGGGACAGGAAGCAAGAACTTTCCTAGTGGATCACTAGGGGTAATAGTGAGTGGTGTCACTCCCATTTCCACCGGATGATTCCTGGACCCCTGAATCCTGTCTATGGGAGCAACAGCACTATACAGTGGGTGTTGATTCAATGCTTACAAAGCCTTCTGGAGAACATCACACCACTCATGCAAGGTATTGCGACCCAGTTGGCACCATAATTGAGTTTTCAAAGGCCATTCCACCGTTCTACCAATCTAGCTGCCACTGGATGACAGGGAACATTGTAAGACCAGAGAATTCCATGATCATGTGCCCATTTCCACATTTAATTTGCTGTGAAGTGGGTTCTTCCATGAGAAGAATTGCTGTGTGGAATACCATGATGATGGATTCTGTAAGTGCATGGATGGCAATTTTGGTAGAAGCATTGCATTCATGGAGAGCACACCCATATGCAAAGTATGTGTCTATTCCAGTTAGAACAAATCACTGCTCCTTCCATGCTGAAAGTGATCCAATATAATCAACCTGCCACCATGTAGCCAGCTAATCACCTCAGAGAATGGTGGGACATATCAGGGGTTGTGTGTGGGTCTCTGCTGCTGGCAGACTCAGTACCCAGAAGTGGCTGTAGCCGGGTCAGCCTTGGTGAGTTGCAGTCCACATTGCTGAGGACATGCACAGCCTCCATCCCTACCACCATGACCACTTATAGTCATATTTTCCCCTGATAGTCAGTATCAATCACCCCAGCCATTAAAGTAACCCCTTTTTGGCTTGTTGATCCAGGTGCATGAGCCCATTGAGTAATGACAGGAGTGGCTGGGGAAACATGCTGACTGGTATCCACAGAATGGGTCATCTTATCCACTTGATTATTAAAACTTTTCTTTGATGAAGTCACCCTCTGGTGCACATTCACATGGGACACAAATATCTTTATATTTTAGCCCATTCATTAAAGTTTATCCACATACTTCCCCAGAACTCTTTGTCACCAATTTTTCAATCATGCTCTTTTCCAAGTCCCGGACCATCCAGCCAAATCTTTAGCCACAGCCCATGAGTCAGTATACAAATACACCTCTGGCCAGTTCTCTTTCCAAGCCAAATGAACAAAACCAGGTGCACTGCTTGATGTTCTGCCCAATGGGAGGATTTCCACTCACCACTGTCCTTCAAGGACACCCAGAAAGAGGTTGTAGTGCTGCAGCTGCCCACTTTCAGATTGTACCTACATATCATGCAGAGCCATCTGTAAACCAGGCTTGAGTTTTCTCTTCCTCAGTCAATTCAGTGTATGTAACTCCCCCAGGAGGCCATAGCTCTGGTTTAGGAAAGAGAAGGTAATGTGACAGGTAATTGTGCCTCGTTTATGGTTGTTGGTGAGGTCAGATGCAACAACTTATTCTTCACCTTGGAAGGGATATGTCGACATGCCCCACACCAATGGATACCTAGAAATTTCACTGAGGAGGAAAGCCCCTGTATTTCTGTTGGGTTTATCTCCCAATCTCTGACATGCAAATGCCTTACCAATAAGTTTAAAGAAGTTGCTACTTCTTGCTCACTAGGTCCAATCAACATGATATCATTAATATAATGGATATTATATTAATATAATATAATAGTACATATTATAATATAATATAATATATAATATAATGTAGTGTTTTGTGGGAGGGAGAAATGATCAAGTTCCCTGCAAACAAGATTATGACGTAGGGCTGGAGAGTTTTTATACCCCTGAGGTAGAACAGTGAAATTATATTGCTGACCTTACCAGCTGGAAGTGAACCGTTTCTGGTGGTCCTTACTAATAGCTATTGAGAAAAAGCATTTTTTCAGATCAATAGCTGCATACCAGGTACCAGGGGATGTGTTGATTTACTCAAGCAATGATACCACATCTGGAACAGCAGCTGCAATTGGAGTTATCACTTGGTTGAGCTTACAATAATCCAGTCATTCTCCAAGACCCATCTGCTTTCTGCACAGACCAAATAGGAGAGTTGAATGGGGAGGTGGTGGGAATCACCACCCCTGCATCCTTCAAGTCCTTAAGAGTGGCACTAATCTCTGCAACCCCTCCAGGAATCCAGTATTGCTTCTGATTTACTATTTTGGTATTGAGGGGCAGTTCTAGTGGCTTCCACTTGACCTTTCCTACCATAATAGCCCTCACTCCATGAGTTAGAGAGCCGATGTGGAGATTCTGCCAGTTGCTCAGTATGTCTCTTCCAATTACGTATTCTCAAACTTGGGAAATAATGACAGAATGGGTCTTGGGGCCTGCTGGACCCACTGTGAGATGGACCTGAGCTAAAACTCTATCCATCACTTGACATCCATAAAGCCCCACTCTGACTGTGGACCAGAGTGGTGTTTTGAGTCCCCTGGAATTAATGTCACTTCTGAACCAGTGTCTTAAAATCCCTGAAACATCGGATCATATCCTTTTCCCCAGTGCACAATTACCATGGTAAAAGGCCATGAGTCTCCTTGGGGAAGGCTTGGAGGAAGATTAAGAGTACACATCTGTGGCAGTGTAACAGGGTTCTCTCCCAACGGGACCTGGTCTTCCTCTCATTCAAGGGGCTCTGGGTCTGTAAACTGTCTCAAGTCTAGAAACTGATTAAGTGGCTGTGACTATCTGTTTTTTTTTTAATTGAAGTTAAACTTCTGTTCACTTGATGTAGAACTCTTCTACTTATACAGCTCAAACAAGAATTTAGTAGACTGCCCATGTATTGTACTTCTATGTACCCCATGATCTACTAGCCAATGCCACAAGTCTCTGTGAGTCAGATTATTTTGACTCCTGCTTTGAGTCCACTGTCCATTATGATAGCCATGACCACCTTGTCTTTGGCAATTAAATGCTTCTATCAACTTGGTATCCTATCATCCTCATTGTGTTTAAGGATTCCAGCTCAGTGACAGTCGTTCCCACAGTAATATCTGATCTCCAGAGAAGTGCAACTACAGAGCTCTTCATGGATGATGGCGCTAGTCTCACAAATTTATTTCTCACAGTTCTGGTAAAGGTGAGTCCTCTGGACTTTCCTGGGGTGTAAGAGCAAGGCTTTCCATGCTAAATCCACTCTAACATTCCAATGTCTCTAAACTGTTGGATCCCCTCATATACATTATACTAGGGCAGTTCTGGCATTTCAACCTCAGGTAATGTCAGCTGCCTTTTGATCCGTGTTTCAGCCAACCATCCAAACAAACTGTTAATGCCTTTTCTAACCCCTCAAGCTATAACACTGCAGAATCTCTGCTTCGTGGACCCATATAAAAACTCAGCCTGGTCTAGCTTTATATTCCTCCCACCATTATCCAACACCCTTATACTCCATTGTCACACATTTCCCCCTGATTTCTGTCTATATAAATTGGAAAACTCATGTAGTTCTTTTGGGGTATTGTGCACCTCCTCATGGGTGACACTTTGTATCTCAACGTTTGGGGCCTGTGGGACTTTAGTCTATTTATAGGTCTGGAAGAAATGAGGGGTGGTAGCGGTGTGTCATGAAAATAATTAGAAGTGTCTCCCAAGCCATTTGCTCCAGGGCACTCATTTGCAGTTTCATCAGGTGAAACATGATTAATCACTCTAAGGTTAATGCCTTCAGGTGGAGGCTAGCTGTCCAGCTTCTCAGGGCAGGCTGGAGGTAGAGTGGCTATGTTCTCAAGGCAAACTAGTGCAGGGTTATCTATAAAAGACTCAACATGAACTAGGATTTCTACTTCTCCACTGACATCACTATCAACCCATATATTGCCATCCCATTTTTCAGGGTCCCATTCCTTTCCAGTCAGTGTCCTCACCTTAATGTCAGACACCATGCAAGATTGTGATTTCATTTTATGTTGTAAAGTTGTTACTCTAACAATGAGATTCTGAGTCTAATTTTCAGAGATCTCAAGTCTGTGGCTACAGGAAATGAGATTCCTTCAGGGCACTCATAGAAATGTTTACATCTGTCATACAGTGTGTAACCTTCTCATTTAAACCCTTCAGCCCATCCTTTTCCCTCATTAATGTTTACAGTGTATTCAACAACAACCAGCCAACATCTCTATACCTATTTTCACAAAACTCTGTAAAGGTGTCAAAAACATTATCCCCCAGAGCCTAGCTTCATACAAGTGAAGCATTATAAGAATCCAGTGGTGATATTTTGACTATCTCTTTTGCCAACTCACTCCATGGATTGACAGTGTCATTCTGATTATGGGAAACAGAGTCATTAGTGCCTTTGAGTCCAGTCAGAGTAGAAAACCAATTGTAAAAACTCATTTCCAAGATTCTGTTTCTTAAGAACCACTCCTGCTACCATGCTGTATTAGCTAGTTTTCTCTAGAGAAACAAAATCAGCAGGAGAAATCCATAGCTATAAAATTTATGAAAGTGCCTCATGTTACCATGGCAATGTAAAGTCCACGGTCTGTAGGACAGACCACAAGCTGGCAATTCCAATGAAGTCTACAGCAAACTCTCAGGTGAGGATGGCTAGACAACCAGGGGGATAGAAGAGTCCAAATCCATAGGGCAGGCTGTGGAGCTGGCCACTCCAATGAAGGGTCTGGATGAACTCCACAGGAGAGTCTCACCGGCTGAAGCAAGAATGACTGTTTCTTTTGAATCCTCCTTGAAAGCCTTCTGCTGAGTAGATTAAACATCGCTCATCACAGAAGACACTCCCCTTAACTGTTTACAAATGCAATCAGTTATGGATACAGCTGATGTAATCATGATTTAAGTCAATGAAATGTATTCATAGCAACAGAGAGACCAGTGCCTGCCTGACCAGACAACCGGGTACCATCACCTGACAAAATTGACACATGAACCTGACCATGACATCTTGTCAATACAGATCTGAACAATAGTTCCAATGTAGCAGTTTCAGGGGGGAGAAGGACAATTTATTCTAAAATGTGGTCACCACATTTCGGGTGACCTAAGGGATTATAAACTGAGTGTAATTGGAGGTAATAATTGATGGTGAAGACCCATCTGGCCAAATGCTCCCAATGTTTCTAGAACCCCAGGATAAATCCAAGTATTATAAAGTATTATATACATAACCCAAGATGAATGCCTAACATCTTCCTTTAAGTAAAATGTGAGTGGTATTTAATCAATTTATTTTCTGAATGAAAAGAGACAAATGGATATATGTAGAGTGGATAGACCTAAGCATGACATATTAAATTAAGACTAAGTCAATAAATGTTTTAGATGTGATTACTGTTATTGCTGCCGTTATTATTATTTTCAAATCTAAAAACTCTTTCCAAGCCCAAGGACCATTAATTCCCTCCCTACAAGAAATAGGAAGGGTTTTATTTTTGGTTTTGTTTTTTATTATAAATGTTATGGCTGGCAACATACACACAGCACAGCATTTCCCATTTCAGCTATTTCTTCAAACATTTTTATTCACACATCATAAAATCCAATGTAATTCTACAATCAATGGCTCCAGGCATAATCACATACCTATGTACTCACCATCAAAATCTTATAAAAACATTCCCATTTCTTCTGAAAAGAAAGAAAAAAATCTCACACCACTTTGTGAGATTTGTATTTGTTTTGTACCAGTTTGTATTTGTTTTGTACCCCCAGAAAAGCCATGCACTTTAATCCTTATTCAATATTGCTGAGTGGGATCTTTTTGATAGTTTCCATGGAAATTTGATTCACTCAGTTATGGATGGTAACTTTTGATTAGATGGTTTCCCTGGAGATGTGTCTTCACCCATTCAAGATGGTGTTGTTTACTGGAACCCTTTAAGAGGGAATCATTTTGGAAAAAGCTCTAGAGTAACCAGAACCAACAGAGTCCACACAACCAGAGACCTTTGGAGATGAAGAAGGAAAATAGCCCCTGGGTGAGCTTCATGAAACAAGAAGCTGAGAGAGAAAGCTAACAGACATAACCATGCATCTTCCCAGCTGAGAGAAAAACCTGAACTTCATCAGCCTTTTTTGAGGGAAGATAAACTCTTGTTGGTGCCTTAACTTGTACATTTTCATGGACTGAGAACTGTAAACTCTCAGCTTAATACATTCCCATTTTTAAAAGCCATTCCAGTTCTGGTATACTGCATTCCAGCAGCTTTTGCAAACTAGAACACCCCTCCCTTATATCCCCCTATTATTGACACTTAGCTTCAGTACAGTGCATTTGTTACAATTAGTGAAAGAATATTACAATGTTACTGCTAGCTATAGAACTTAGTTTGAATTGATTATATTTTTGCTATATATTATACAATTTTAACACTTTTTAATAGTGACATACATTTGTTCTATATCATACAAAAACTTTCTCATATTTGTTCAATTAGCCACTCTCATAGTCCACTCTAAAATTTGCTAAATCATACAGCCCCACTTTACATCCTCTAGCTTTCTGTTGACACACAAAACCCTACCTTTCCTTTTTCAACCATAGTCATTCTCAACTTTTTTCAGTATACTTACAATATTGTGCTGCCATCAAGTAGTATTGCGTTGCTTCCTGTTGAAACAGAGCTCGAAGGATATTAAGGAATGATGAGAAGGAGAGAGAGAAAGGAAGAAAAGAAAGACAGACACAAATGGGTTCAGGGGGTCTGAAGTGTCTTTCTACATCAGACATCAGACAACTTTATTCTCAACCAGATCCTAGTTATATACCACAGGATGTCACTAGATATGCAGGCATTTCCTGAGGGAGCAAAGTTCTTATCTTACAGTGTTCTTCATACTTAACATAACCATTTGGGGTAAACATTCTCTTCCTCCCAGACTGCTCTACATAACAATCTCCACAGTTTACTGCCGCCATCCTGAGGCCAGCTGCTTCCAAAAAATTCTGTAGGTCTTGCTTTAAACCCTTGGCTCCTACAGTATTGTGCTATCCATTTCTGAACCTGTCTAATCAACCTTGTTATAATTTTGCACTCCTTAACCATCAGTTACCCAATCTGTATCCTCTTTCTATCTCCTGATAAGCTATGCTCTCAAATTTAATTATCAGAGTTTTCTCATTATAGTTAGTTCTTATTAGTGAGAACATACACTATTTGTCCTTTTGCTGCTGGCTATTTCATTCAGCATAATGTCCTCAAGATTCACCCATGTTGTGGGATGGATCATAACTTCAACTGTCTTATAGCATAATATCCCATCCTATGTATATACCAACAGTGTTTTTCTCAACTCCTCAGGTAATGGACATTTGGGCTGTTTCCATCTATTGGTAATAGTGAATAAGGCTGCTATAAATATTGGTGTGTAGATGTCTATTTGTGTCCTTACCTTCAGTTCTTCTGAGCATATACCTGATAATGGGATTACAGGATCATATGGCAGTTCTATGCTTAGCTTCCAAAGGAACCATCACACTGCCTTTCAGAGTGGGTGCAACATTCTACATTCCCACCAACAGTGTATAAGTGTACCCATTTCTCCACATCTTCTCCAGCACTTGTAGTTTTCTGTTTTTTTAATAATGGCCATTCTACTAGGTATGAAATGGAATTCCATTGTGGTTTTGATTTGTATTTTCCTAATAGCTAGTGAAGTTGAGCATCTTTTCATAGTTTTTTGTTTGTTTGTTTGTTTTTTTAGCCATTTGTGCTTCCTCTTTGGATAAGTGTCTATCCATGTCTTTTTCCCAATTTTTAATCAGTTGTTTCTCTTCTTCTTGTTGAGTTGTAAGCTCTCTTTATATATTCTAGATATTAAACCCTTACCAGATCTGTGGTTTTTGAATATTTTCTCCCATTGAGTGGATTGCATTTTTATATCTTGACAAAATCTTTTGATACATAAAAGTATTCAATTTTGAGAGATCACATTTATCTAATTCTTCTTTCATTGATTGAGATTTGGGTGCAATGTCTAGGATCACCTCTTGCCGACAAGATATTTAAGCTATTTCCTATATTTTCTTCAAAGAGTTATAAGATCTTAGCTCTAATGTTTATGTCTTTGATCCATTTTGAGTTAATTTTTGTATAAGATGTGAGATAGGGATTGTGCTGGTTTGAAACTATTATATCTCTCAGAAAAGCCATGTCCCTTTTATGCTAACCCAATCTTGTGGGGGCAGACCTATTCTAAGTTGGGACATTTTGATTTGATTACTTCCATGGAGATGTGATGCTGCCCATTCATACTGGGTCTTAATTAATTTACCGCTGTCCTTAAAAGAGCTAACACAGAAAGCAGACACAGTCATCTGGAGATTGAGAAAGGAATCGCCTAGGTGCTAAGCAAGGACTCAAAGAAAAAGCCAGAAACTGAAAAGAAGGAATTTCTGGTGCCAGCAGATGCTTAGTTAAGGGATGAAACCCAGAGCTTTGCCCTGGAGCAGCCAAGTGAAGACTCATGGACACTGAGAAAGAAAGCCACTGGAATCAGAACTAAGGGCAAAAGAACTGGGAACGAGAACCAGCAGACACCAGCCACATGCATTTCCATGTGACAGACATTGGCCTATCTTCAGAGTAAAGGTACCTTTCTTGGGATGCCTTAATTTGGATACTTTTTTAAGGCCTTAGAACTGTAAACTTGTAACTAAATAAATCCCCTTCATAAAAGCCAATCCCTTTCTGATATATTGCATTCTGGTAGGTTTGGAAACCAAAATAGGGGTCCTTTTTTCATTCTTCTGGATTTGAATATCCTGTTCTCCCACCACTATTTGTTGAAGAAGTTGTTCTGCCCCAGTTGAGTAGACTTGAACACCTTGTCAAAAATCAATTGTAGATGAGAGGGTCAATTTCTGAAATCTCAATTTTATTTTCATGATGTTTTGACCACTATATCTTGGTAATGTGCTTTAAAGTCAAAAAGTGTGAGAACTCCAAATTCATTTCTTTTCCCAAGATTTTTTTTTTGCTATTTGAGGGCACCCTGCCCTTCCAAATAAATTTGATTGTTTTCTATTTCTGCAATGTAAGTTGCTCAGATTTTGATTGTTGTTACATTGAACTTATAAATCATTTCAGTTAGAAATGTCATCTTTACTATATTTAGTCTTCCAATCCATGAAAATGGTATGTCCTTCCATTTATTTAGGTTTCCCTTGATTTCTTTTAACAATGTCTTCTAGTTTCTTGTGTAGAGGTACTTTACATCCTTGGTTAAATCTATTCCTAGATATTTTATTATTTTTATTTCTATTGTAAATGGAATTTTATTTTTTATTTTCTCTGTAGATAGTCATTACTAGTATATAGAAGCACTGCTGATTTTTCTGCATTAATCTTTTTCCTACCACTTTGCTAAACTCATTTCTTAGCACTAATAGCTTTGCAATAGATATTTCTCAGGACACCATATATATATAGGATCATGTCATCTGCAAAGAGTGAAAGTTGTACTTGTTCCTTTCTAATTTGGATGCCTTTTATTTCTTTTCCTTGCATAATTGCTCTTGCTAGAACTTCCAGTACAATGTTGAATAATGATGGTGACTATGAGCATCCTTATCTTCTTCCAGATCTTAGAGGGAAAGCTTTCAGTCTCTCCCCATTGAGTATAATGTTACTTGTGGGCTTTCGTATATTCCTGTTATTATGTAGAGGAGTTTCCTTCTGTGCCTATCTTTCAAAGTGTTTTCAGCAAGTAAGGATGCTGATTTTTCTTCAAATGCCTTTTCTGCATCAATTGAGATGATCGTTTGTTTTTTTCTCTTTCAATTTGTTGATTTGGTGTATTGCATTAATTGATTTTCTTGCATAAAACCAACTTGATCATGGTGCATAATATTTTTATTTTGCTGCTGGATTCTATTGGCAAGTATTTTGTTAAGGAATTTTGCATATATATATATTCATTAGAGATGTTGCTCTATAATTTTCTTTTCTTGTAGAGTCTTTGTCTGGCTTGGGTATTAGGATAATGGTGGCTTCATAGAATGAGTTATGTAGCTTTCACTTCTCTTCAATTTTTTGGAAGAGTTTGAGCAGAATGGTTACTAATTCTTCCCAGAATTATTGGTAGAATTTGCATGTGAAGTCATCTGGTCTTTGCCTTTTCTTTGTGGAAAGGATTTTAATGACTGATTTGATCTCTTTACTTGTGGTTGGTTTGTTGGGGTCTTCTATTTCTTCTTGAGTCAGTATTTGTGCTTTTCTATTATGTACCCTAGAAAAGACTATGCTCTTTTAATCCATTTTTGTGGTTGCATATCCTTTGTGGGTGGGAGCTTTTGATTAGATTGTTTCCATGGAGATGTGATCCACCCAATCCAATCTAGGTCTTAATCATTTACTGGAGTCTTTTATGAGAGGACACAGAGAGGTTGAAGATGTTTGGAGAAAAGAACAGAAATGCCCCAGGGGAAACAAGCAAGGACACTAAGAAGCCCAGAGACATTGTGAAGAGAAGGAGCAGCAGATATCACCATGTGCCTTCCCATGTGACAGAGTAACCCTAGACATCAGTGGCCTTTCCTTAGAGAAGGTGTGTCTGCCATTATGTTTCAATTTGAACATTATCATGAGCTTGGAACTGTAAATTTATAACTTAATAAACCCCTTTGTGAAAGCCAACCCATTTCTGATATATTGCATTCCATAACTTTAGCAAACTGAAGAGTTCGGTTGTTCATGTGGCCCTAGGAAGTTGTCCACTTCATCTAGTTTGTCTAGGTTGGCATACAGTCACTCATATTATCTTATTATTTCTTTTATTTCAGCAGGAATAGTAGAAATGTCCCACCCCTCATTTCTCATTTTATTTATTTGCATCTTCTCTGTTTTCTTTGTCAGTCTAGCCAAGTGTCAGTCAATTTTTCTTATTTTTTTAAAGAATCAACTTCTGGTTTTGTTGATTCTACTGCATTTTTGTTCTAAGTTTCATTTATTTCTGCTCTAATATTGTTATTTTCTTCCTCCTGTTCATTTTTGTTCTTTTTCTAGTTCCTGCAGATTTACAGTTAAGTCCTCAATTTTAGCTCTTTCTTCTTTTTATAAGCGTTTAGGGCAATAAATATCTCGCCTTGCCTTAACACATCTCATAAGTTTTGATTTGTTGGGTACTCTTTTTCATTTACCTTGAGATATTTTCTGATTTTCCTTCTGATTGCTTCTTTGACCCACTGGTTTTTTAAGAAAATGTAGTTAAACTTCCATAAAATTCTGAATTTTCCAGTCCTCTGTCAGTTATTGATTTCCAGATTTCTTCCATTACAATCTAAGAAAGTGTTCATATACTTTGAATTTTTTAAATTTATTGAGACCTGCTTTGTGACCCAAAATGTGATCTTTTCTAGATAATTTTCCATGAGCACATCCTACTCCTGTGGGGTGCAATGTTCTATAAAAGTTAGTTAAGTCTAGTTCATTTATCATATTATCCAAGATCACTATTCCTTATGTATTCTCTTTCTTGATGTTCTGTCTATTGTTGAGAGTGGTGTGTATTTTCATCTCCAATTATCATTGTATTGTATTATTATCTATTTCTCCCTTCAGTGTTGTCAGTGCTTGACTCACATATTTTAGGGCACACTGGCTAGATGCATAAGAACTTTTGCTTATTCATTCTTCATGGATTGCCCCTTTTGTTAACATATAGTGCCCCTCTTTGTCCCTTTTAACAGTTTTATATTTGAAGCCTAATTTTTTAAAAATTTATTTATTAATTAAAAAAATTTAACAAAACAAATAAAACATTAACATATATAATCAGTAATTCACAATATCATCACTTAATTGCATATTCATAATTTCTTAGAACATTTGCATCAATTCAGAAAAAGAAATAAAAAGACAATAGGAAAAGAAAATGAAAACAGAAAAGAAAAAAGAAAGATTATACCTACCATACCCCTTACCCCTTGCTTTCATTGATCACTAACATTTCAAACTAAATTTATTTTATAATTTGTTCCCCCTATTATTTATTTTTATTCCATATGTTCTACTCATTTGTTGATAAGGTAGATAAAAGGAGCATCAGACACAAGGTTTTCATGATCCCACAGTCACATTGTGAAAGCTATATCATTATTCAATCATCCTCAAGAAACATGTCTACTGGAACACAGATCTACATTTTCAGGCAGTTCCCTCCAGCCTCTCCATTTCATCTTGGATAACAAGGTGATATCTACTTAATGCATAAGAATAACCTCCAGGATAACCTCTTGACTCTGGAATCTCTCAGCCATTGCCACTTTGTCTCATTCACTCTTCCCCCTTTTGGTCGAGAAGGTTTTCTCAATCCCTTGATGCTGAGTCTCAGCTCATTCTAGGATTTCTGTCCCATGTTGCCAAGAAGGTCCACACCCTTGGGAGTCATGTCCCACATAGACAGGGGGAAGGTGGTGAGATTGCTTATTGTGTTGGCTGAAGAGAGAGGCCACATCTGAGCAACAAAAGAGGCTCTCTTGGGGGTGAGTTTTAGTCCTAAATTTTAAGTAGACTTGACTTATCCTTTGTGGGGTTAAGTTTCATATGAACAACCCCCAAGACTGGGGGCTCAGTCTATAGCTTTGGTTGTCCACACTGCTTGTGTTGAAGTCCAATTTATCTGATATTAATACAGGTACCCCTGCTCTATTCTGATTGCTGTTTGCATGGAATATCTTTTTCCAACCTTTCACTTTCAATATATTTGTATACTTGGGTCTAAAATGAGTCTCTTGCAGACAGCATGTGCATCAATCCTGTTTTATAGTTCATTCTGACAGTCTTCATTTTTTGATCATGGAGTTGAATCAATTAATAGTCAACATTTATTACTGTAAAGGCTGTACTTTCTTCAACAATTTTGTCTTTTGGATTTTATATGTCACCTTTATATATTTATTTTTACACTTTTAATTAACCTTGCTGATATTTTTACACTCTCCTCCAAGCCTGTCTCTCTCCTGTCTTCCCTATCAGCCTGTGGAAATCCCTTTAGTATTTCTTGTAGATTAGGTCTCTTGTCACAAACTCTCTCAATGTCTGTTAATTGTGAATATTTTAATCTCTGTGGGAAACAGACCTTTTGACCTTCAGACTAAACCCTGAGACCATAACTGTGACTGGGAACAATGGGTCACATAGCTCTTGTGGAACACCACAGGCAGCTGGTCTCCTACAAGGAAGCTTTGAAGGGTAAAAAGGCTGGGGGCTACAATGTGCTATTCTTTGAAGAGATTTCACAGATAAACAACTTAGCCAAAAAGGTTTTGCATTTTCTTTTATTTTACATATTGGCATAATTATATTTAACATCAAAGATTAATTTTATGTTACTTCCTCCTGCCTTTTGAAGTAACCACTAATAAATAGCTGACGCAAAACTAGCAAAGGGCTCTTGGCTCTAGAAGTTCAAGTCCCCTGCTCCCATTTTCAGATATCTGTGTCTGTCTTAATTCTCGCGTCACCCTGCTAGCAACAAATCTCTCCATTATTTTTAAAAATATTTTTATTGACAACTCTTCATACACCTACATTCCCTACATGGTGTACAATCAGTGGCTCATAATATCATCACATGGTTGTGCATAATCACCATGATCATTTTTAGAATGTTTTCATCACTCCAGAAAAAGGAAGAAAAAGAAAAAAGAAAAACTCACACGTACCATACCCCTTACCCTTCCCTCTCATTGACCACTAGAATTCCCATAACCCAATTTATTTTACCCCTTATACCTCTATTATTTATTTATCTATTTTTTATCCATAATTTTTTACTTATCTATCCATACTCTGGATAAAATGAGGATCACACACAAGGTTTTCACAATCATCCAGTCACATTGTAAAAGCCATATCTTTATACAATTGTCTTCAAGAATCAAGGCTACTGGAACACGGCTCTACAGTTTCAGGTACTTCCCTCCAGCCACTCCAATACACTATAAACTAAAAAGGGATATCTATATAATGCATAAGAATAACCTCCAGGATAACCCCTAGACTCTGAAATTTCTCAAGCACTGAAACTATTTTGTCTCATTTATCTGTTCCCCCATTTGGTTAAGAAGGCTTTATCAATCCCTTAATGCTGAGTCCTGGCTCATCTCCGCAGTTCTGTCCCACATTGCCAGGGGGATTTACACCCCTAAGAGTTTTGTCTCATGCAGTGGGGAGGACAGTGAGTTCACCTCTTCAATTGGCTTAGAGAAAGAGAGGTCATATCAGAGCAACAAAAGAGGTTCTTTGCTCATAATTGTAAGTAGGCTTAGCTTATCCTTTGCATGAATAAGTTTCATAGGGGACTACTCCAAGATTGAGGCTTGGCTTATTGATTTGGTTGTTCCCACTTCTTGTAAGAACATGAGAAATTCTCCAAATGGGAAAGTTGACTATTTCCTTCTTTCTTCCTAGTCAGTCAAGGGGACTCTGCAAATAATTCCCTATTCACTGCCAAATTACTCTGGGATATATGGGGGGCAATATAATTTGGACAAATCATCAAGATCTGCCTTATTCAATATTCTATATAATTATGGTGTTCAACTAAACTGACCATACAAGTTAAATTAGGCAATGTACTGCCCAAAATATAAATTTTGCATGAAATAAACATCTCTCCATTTGGTCTCACACAGAAATTGAAGTTTTAAAATATGGACGATATCATCCTATACCCTGTATTCTGATCTATGTTAGTCCTATCCAGATCAGTTTCATTCATATCTCTTGTCAAAGTCTGATCACTTTTCCAACTTTTAAACAGTTCCTGTACGGGTAATGCTGGCTTTCTTAGGTTCGGAACTCTAACTCTGAGTCTCAGGTGTCACATAAATACCCAAAATTTCTGGGAATGTCCAGGTTATGTACAAACAACTCACTTACTCAGAATTTATAAATAACAGTTACAACTCCTGAATATATGTGATGGCTATAGAAGCTTACAATCTAGAACCCTTTACAATAGGCCTCAATCTGAAAACCCATGCTCTTGACTTTAGTTCACCAAGTTTTTATGTTGTAATTAGTCCATATGATTGAGGCATGATAATATTTGTCTTTCTGTTCCTAATATTTCAGTCCTTAAGGTTCATACAGCTAGTTGCATGTCATGACATCATTCCTTCTTGGGGTCACTCAGTAGTCCATTGTATGTATACACCATAGTTCCCCCTTCCATTCCTCAGTCCTTATACCTTAGACCATCTCCATCCATTGTGAAACACAAACACTTCTGCCATAAACACCAGTATGCAAATGTCCTTTTGTATCTCCACACTCAATTCCTCCAGATGTATACTGAGCAACGGGGGTTCAGGAGCATATGCCAGTCCACCCCTAGTCTTCTGTGGAACCACCACACTGCCTTCCAAGAGACTGCACCTCTCAGTTTCTCTACCAAAAGTGAATAGGTACATCTTTTTCTCTGCATTTTCTCTAGGACTTCTTTCTCTGTGTTCATTTTTAAACAATTTTGTACCCATCATACAATTCAACCTAAATATATAGGTATGCTTTCACCACAATAAACTAAATGAAGACATTTCCTTTTCTTCTGCAAGGAATCCATAACTTTCCCCATATCCTCCACCTGCTGACATTTAGTTTTGGCATGATGCCTATGTTATATTAAGTGGAAGCATATTACAATATTACTATAGGCTATAGACCCTAGCTTGCACTGATTGTACTTTTTCCCATTTGCAATCAATTTTCAACACCTTGCAGTGTTGACATTGATATGTTCTCCCTCATGCAAAAATGTTTTTTTATTTGTACATTTAATCACCATCATTGTCCACTGCAGGCATGCCTAAATTATATTATCTCAGTCTTTATCCTCTACTTTCCTTCTGATTTCACATACAGCTGTAAAACAGAATAAAGTTATGAAGCATGTACCAACACAGATTGTGGAGAGCCGCCTCCCGGGTCAGGCCTAGTGGACGCGCTGCAGCCTGCTCTAAAGCTCCCCCCGCCCATCGAGTGAGCCAAGATGGCGCCCACATCCTGCTTCCGCGTATGACACACACGCCCACCAACCCGATCTACCAATCACCCTCTTAGACGCGGCAACAACCTATTGGGCTTGAATTATGTATATAAGGTATTACCCGGACGAGGCGGGGGAACGACCCACAAGGAGCCGTGCCTGACGGCCGCACAGAGGTCGCTCCCCCGCGGGATGTATTCACCCGGTCGGGGAAAGTTATAGATAATGCAAGCTTAGACCCAGTAAAGATTTGTACTTACAACTGCTGCGTATTCTGGACTCGTTTTCTACCGCCAGGACCGGTTTGTCTGCATCTCTTTCTCTCTCCCCCTCTTCTTGTCGTACCCTCCGCCGGCCGGGGGCCCGACGTTGAGCGAGGAGACACGGACAAGTGGTGGCCCGTACGGGGAACCTCCCTTTGCATCCGCGAGCTGATGAGGACGTGCCTCCGGAGTCTGTGGTTGTCTTTCCGCGCCTGATCATCGCGGAGAGGTAAGTACTTTTTCTTTACGTGGAAACTAAGGGCCGCGGGTTTTCAGGCAGCCCCGGTGACTCGGGAGAGCTCCCCGAGTGGTTAAGAGACAGCGCCGACTGCAATCATGGGGCAGTCCGAAAGCTCACCCCTGTTAGCTCCGCTAATGACCCTCTTGAAACGGCGGGGCCTCTCAGTTAAGAAAAGTTCTCTCCTAAGGTTCCTTGATGATGTTACAGTTTTTGCCCCCTGGTTCGCCCAGACTGGGAGCCTTAGTTTGCCCTCCTGGATAAAGCTTGGCCACGACATGGACCGAGCGCGCCGGACGGGCCTATGTCTGGACCCAATCCTAGTTCCCGTTTGGGAGGCTGTTCGCGCTTGTCTTGAGGCAGAGGCTGCCACGGGCCTCGGCCCGTCCCTCGTCCTGCAGCAGGCACGGGGCGCGCTTCGGGAAACTCAATCAGTTTTGTCTGCGGATGGCTCCTGTAAAGGGGAGCCGCCAATCCGTGAACGGCCAGAGTCCAGCGATGGTTCGGACACCTCTGACTCTGAGTCGGATGATGATCAGAATGAGGGTGTGGACGAACCTCCGCTGATCGATTGGGAGAGGCCCCCTGCCTCACCCACGCAGCCCTCTGCCCCGCCAATGAGTACGCGGCGGTTTTCGGCGAGTGGTCACGGCGATCCCGCCAAAAAACCTCACCGAGGGCTCCCCCTGGTGGCCGAATCAGGCTGCACTGGCCCGCCCTTGCACAGCCCAGAGTTCCCTGGAAGCTGGGTAGGGGAGGGGCAGCCACAGCTGTATCCCCCACCTGCGTACGCAGGCCCTCAGGACTCCATCTCATTAAGCAGTGGTAAAAGGCATTTCTGGAAATGGACCCCTTCATTTACCTTTAGACCTTTCGGAGTTCTAGGCGGATACCAGCCGCTTAAATCAGAACCAGACTCAGAAATGTATCCGGTTATCATCAATCCCCAAGGTGGTAATCAGCATGAATCCTATGATTATAAAGTTCTGAGGGAATTGAGGCAAGCCGTCCATCAATATGGCCCCAATGCTCCTTTTACGTTAAATTTAGTTGAAAATCTTGCCACCCTAAACCACACGCCCGCAGATATATACCAGCTAGCCCGTGCTTGTTTGCCACCGGGTCGGTATATAGACTGGAAGGCCTGGTTTGAAGAGCTAGCTGAAGAGCAAGCCAGGAAAAACGCCGCGGTTAGACGTGGCGCCTGGAATGCGGACATGCTCCTAGGGAAAGGGCCCCACTCCCAAAATCAAACAGGGTTCCCTATAGAAGTCTATGGGCAGATCTTCCGCTGCTTCATAGGCGCCTGGAAGAAATTAACGAGCCAGGGAGAAGCTCAAGCATCTCTCAGTAACATACACCAGGGCCCCACTGAACCATTTGTCGAGTTCGTAGCTAGGATGCAAAACACAGCAGAAAGGATTTTCACCGACCCAGGGATAGCAGAAACTGTAGTCAAACAAATGATATTTGAACAATGCAACAAAGACTGCAAGGTAATCCTAGTGCAGAACAAGGGTAAAAGCCTAACCGATTGGGTTCGTTTATGCAGGGACGCTGGCAGCCCACTAACTAGTACAACTCTAGCTGCCATGCTGGCTAGCTCACTGCGAGTAAATGCAGAACAAGCTAAGAACGCAGGAGCGAGGCAGAAAGGATGTTTCCAATGTGGAAAACCAGGACACATTAAAAGAAATTGTCCTAATATGAGCCAGCTAACCCACACTCAACAGGTGGCCAAGCTCTGTGGCCGTTGCCGTAAGGGACCCCATCGCGCGGAGGACTGTAGATCAGCCTTCGATGCAAACGGCAAGCGCCTCTCTGGCCGCCCGGAGCAGGCGCCAAAAAACGGGCAGAGGGGGTCCGCCTTTCCGGTGGACCCCCTTGCTGGCAATACAATGATGCAACACCAGTCCAAGTCCGTGCCTCCCATGAGTCAGCAGGACTGGACCTCTGTGCCACCTCCACACTCATACTGACCCCATCTGAAGGAGTTTGGTTGGTAGAAACCTCCTTTAAAGGACCTCTGCCACCAGGCACTGTGGGGCTCCTGTTAGGAAGAGCGTCCACAACCCTGAAAGGATTGGCAGTTGTGCCAGGTGTTATCAACCCTAACTCCACAAATACTGTCCAGATCATGGTTCAATCTATGCGAGGCACCCTGGTTATTGAAGAGGGTGATAAAATAGCACAACTTTTACTCCTTCCCAGCTTACACGCGCTCCTTCCGAGCAAAAACAGGAGGAAAACGGAAAAGGAACAAAAATCTACCGAGGGGATTTTTGAAGGCCTTCATATGTCTTTAGAGCACCGACCCATGCTGACTATTAAAGTGCAAGGCAGGCCCCTTTTGGGCCTGCTAGATACCGGGGCTGATAGGTCAATCATAAGACAGCAAGAATGGCCCTCTGCCTGGCCAACGTGCAGGGCAGAAGAAACCCTTAACGGCATAGGTCAAGTCTCGACACCCATGTTGAGCGCAACTGCCCTTCATTGGGCTGATGATGAAGGACACCAAGGCAGTTTCCAACCATATGTATTACCCCTGCCCGTATCCTTATGGGGGAGAGACGTCCTTACCCAAATGGACGTCACCTTAATTAGTAACTGCTCCCCAACCTCAAAACATCTGTTGAAAGGGATGGGATACGTCCCTGGCAAGGGTTTAGGAGCCTCACTACAAGGGCGCACAGTGCCTGTACAAACTGTGTCCAACCCCGACAAACGAGGTCTGGGTTTTTCCTAGGGGCCACTGAGGGGAATTTCCCACTCACGCCTATACGATTGCGGTGGAAAACCGAAACTCCAGTTTGGGTGCCTCAGTGGCCCCTACCAAAGGAAAAACTCTCAGCACTACACCATCTCGTCATAGAGCAATTAGAAAAAGGTCACATTATCCCTTCCACATCACCTTGGAACACCCCTGTGTTTGTTATAAAGAAGAAATCGGGCAAATGGAGATTGTTACAAGATTTGAGAGCCATCAACAACTGCATAGAGTCCTTAGGGCCTGTTCAAATGGGGTTGCCCCTCCTTTCAGCCCTGCCAAAACACTGGCCCATTTTTATACTAGATCTCAAAGACTGTTTCTTTTCCATTCCCCTTCACCCCGAAGACACTAAAAGGTTTGCCTTTACCGTGCCCTCTATTAACCAAGAGGAGCCCTGTCTACGTTTCGAGTGGACAGTTTTACCTCAAGGCATGATTAATAGCCCCACTATGTGCCAGCTGTATGTTACCACAACGCTGGCTAGCACTCGACAGCAGTTCCCACAAGTAAAAATTATCCATTATATGGACGACATTCTACTAGCCTATAAAGACATGGAGCTTCTTAAAACAGCTCTCTCACACCTAGTCCTGACGCTTAAAAAGGCATGCCTAGAAGTAGCCCCGGAGAAGATTCAAATAGCAGAAGTCAGCACATTCCTGGGAGCAAAGATTATGCCTAGTCAAGTCTCCCCCCAAAAAATGACCCTCAGACTAGATGGCATACGCACCCTCAATGATCTACAGAAACTTGTGGGAGACATCAATTGGGTTCGTCCGTATCTAAAAATACCCAACGCGAGCCTGATGCCTCTATTCGATTTACTAAAAGGAAATCCAGACATAAATTCATCCCGGTGCCTCTCTCCGGAGGCGAGACAAGCACTCGGTCAGGTAGAACAAGCGCTCAGTAGCACTGCTTTAACAAGAATAGACCCCCAAAAACCTCTTGAAGCTTGTCTGCTGCCAACCATACTACAGCCCACAGCAGTGTTATGGCAACAAGGGCCATTACTTTGGATCCATCCTGGAATCTCCCCAAAGAAAAGTTTAGAGCATTACCCTACGGCACTCGCAGATTTAGCATTGGAAGCAATCAAAAGGGCTGTGCAGCATTTTGGCCAACAACCTAAAGATCTCAGGGTACCTTACACCGCCCAACAACTTGAGGTGCTTACTGGGTGCATAGATCAATGGGCCATTCTTCGATGTACCTTCCAAGGAAATATTAACAACCAGTTCCCAAAAGATCCCCTCTTACAATTTATCACCCGGCACCCGGTAATTTTTCCCAAAGTAACCTCGCCCAAGCCCCTGGTAGGCGCAATCACCGTGTATACGGATGGTTCAAGCACTGGTGCAGGAGCATACTGGGTAGAAGGGCGTACCCCAAAAACAGTACTCTTTCAGCCACAGAGGCCTCAATGGGTTGAATTACAAGTCGTCATCGCAATCCTAAAAGAGTTTGACGACCCCCTGAATATTATATCCGACTCCAATTATGTCGTGAATTCTGTGGCGGTCTTAGAAACGGTAGGCATGATAAAATATTCCTCCCCAGTAAGACCGTTCTTTATCGAGCTTCAGGAAACTATACATGCCCGACGGTGTCCCTTTTACATAACCCACATTAGAGCTCATACAGGCTTGCCAGGCCCTATGGCACAGGGAAATAACATAGTAGATATGGCCACGCGACAGCCACACATTTTCCCAGCGCTGACACCCTATCAGCAAGCTCAAGAGTTTCACGCTAAGTTTCACATCAATGCAGGCACTCTAGCCAAGCGATTCAACATACCGCGCGCAGCTGCTAGAGATATAGTCAGAGCCTGCCAAAATTGCACTGAGTCAAGAGTGCTTCCTTCAATCGGAGTCAACCCTAGAGGCCTCATTCCGGGAGACATCTGGCAAATGGATGTCACTCACCATTCAGAGTATGGTAAGGCCAAATATCTACATGTGTCAATAGACACATGCTCTCAAGTTATGTTTGCCTCCGCTGAAACAGGAGAAAAGGTCCATCAAGTTATTGCTCACTGCCTTGCCGCCTGGGCGGCATGGGGCAAGCCAAAAATATTGAAAACAGATAACGGACCTGCTTATACCAGTAAAACCTTTCAAAAATTTTGTGAAACTATGGAAGTGCAGTTAAAGCATGGTATCCCTTACAATCCCCAAGGGCAAGGTATCATAGAGAGAGCACACAGATCTCTCAAAGAATTGCTTAAAAAACAAAAGGAAGGAATAGGCCACAGCCTATCCCCAAAAGCCCAACTGTCAGTAGCCTTGTTTACATATAATTTCTTAAATGAAAACTCACAAGGAATGACACCTGCCCTCCAGCATACCACTCCAAACCCATTACATAGAGGTTTGGTCCGATGGAAAGATGTCCTGTCAGGACAATGGCAAGGCCCTGACCCGGTGCTCAGCTGGGCCAGAGGCTCTGTTTGTGTTTTTCCCCAGGAACCAGGACGTCAACCTGTGTGGGTTCCGGAAAGACTGGTGAGAACCGTGACGTCGCCCGAGGACGCCAACGAACTGTTGCCCAGAAAATTGATAAGCCTCCAACCAGAGCCACCAGATCCGGTCTCCAACTCTGCTGATGATGGCGACGAACGACAAGATGACAACAGGAGCGCTAGTCACCCTTCTATCGTATAGAAAGGGGACCAGCTTTAAAACCTCCCTACCTTTACTAACCTCTCCCAACAGGTGGATTCAGACCTTCGAGTGCTTGGGGATATCAAGTTGACCCCCGTTGACTTCGACCTTTCCAAACTGGGCGAGACTGTACAAAGTCTGTGGAACCGAGTCACCTCATGGTTCTCTTGGCCCAATTTGACTACTTGGATCCTCGTGGCAGTGGGACTATTAGTGGGTTTAGTCATTGTTAAATGTTTGTTAGAACGCTTGTTCCAGATGCAGCAACAGCTACGCGTCACCACTATGTTGGCTATGTCACTTGCCCCTGATGCCCCTGGCGACACCCGCACCGTAGCCCTGTCCTCCCCCCCACTGCGTGGCCCGTCACGGCCACTCAGGGCGGGGCGCTCGAAAACAGGATCTGCTGCAAAGCCCATGGCCGTGTCCCGGGTGTAAAAGGCGGCACCAGAAGTCATAATTTTTGTCTAAAGGATGATCTCTAAGGCAGAGTCACGGTCCTGGCCAGACTAGACTCCGGCCATTGCACAGAGACATCTAGTGACACTCTCGACTCTGGTTGCCGCTCTCCTGAGCCCCGCTTAGCCCAGTTGCGAGGCGAAGCACTGCAGGGAGAGTCACGTGGTTTCCAGTTCACGGGCTCTCCGGTCTCTATATGAGGAGGCATTCTGGTTGGTGCCTAGCAAGCCTAGTCCAGACTCCCCAAAGCACCAAAACAAGTAGTGGGCTAATCAAGCTCACGGGAGCTCACTCATCAATGGAGACACTGGGTCTAAGAAAGGGTCTACGGACCAAAAATAATAAAAAAGGGGGAGATGTGGAGAGCCGCCTCCCGGGTCAGGCCTAGTGGACGCGCTGCAGCCTGCTCTAAAGCTCCCCCCGCCCATCGAGTGAGCCAAGATGGCGCCCACATCCTGCTTCCGCGTATGACACACACGCCCACCAACCCGATCTACCAATCACCCTCTTAGACGCGGCAACAACCTATTGGGCTTGAATTATGTATATAAGGTATTACCCGGACGAGGCGGGGGAACGACCCACAAGGAGCCGTGCCTGACGGCCGCACAGAGGTCGCTCCCCCGCGGGATGTATTCACCCGGTCGGGGAAAGTTATAGATAATGCAAGCTTAGACCCAGTAAAGATTTGTACTTACAACTGCTGCGTATTCTGGACTCGTTTTCTACCGCCAGGACCGGTTTGTCTGCGTCTCTTTCTCTCTCCCCCTCTTCTTGTCGTACCCTCCGCCGGCCGGGGGCCCGACGTTGAGCGAGGAGACACGGACAACAGATGAATCTTGAGGACATTAGGCTGTGTGAAATTAGCCAGAAACAAAAAGACAAATACTGTATGGTCTTGCTAATATGAACTAAGCTTAATGAGTTAACTGTGATAGTTGAAGTTAAAAACATAAGTTATCAGAAGATAGCTCTTCTCCTTCAATCATACTCACATTCAGTTTCCTTGAATGTACTTATATTATTGTGCTACAATCAGGCAGTATTGTGCTATCCATTTCTGAATTTTTATAATCAGTCCTGTTTAACAATCTATATTCTTTCAGCATCAAATGCCCAATCTTTACCCTATTTCTATCTCCTGATAACTTGTGTTCTTAACTTCAACTCTCAAAGTTAACTCATTAATGTTAGCTCATATTAGCAAGACCATACAGTATTTATCCTTTTGTTTCTGGCTAATTTCACACAGCATAATGTCCTCAAGGATCATTCATGTTGTTACATGCTTCATGACTTTATTCTGTCATACAGCTGTATAATATTCTATCATTTGTATATACCACAACTTTTTTAACCACTCATTTGTTGATGGACTTTTGGACTGTTTCCATTTCTTGTCAATCATAAATAATGCCTGCTATAAACATTGGTATGCAAATGTCTACTTGTGTACTTGCCCTCAGGTCCTCTGAATATATACATATTAATGGAATTGCTGGATCATATGGCAATTCTGTACTTAGCTTCCTGATTCCCATGATTTTTGAAGGATAATTTTGACAGATACAGTGTTCTTGGCTGGAAATTTTTCTCTTTCAGTGAAAAGGTGCTTTCTCACTTTCTGTGATTTCAGCTGAGAAATCCACACATGGTCTTATTAAGCTACCCTTGTATATAATGAATCACTTTTCTCTTGATGCTTTCAGAGTTCTCTCTTTGTGCTTGGTACTTGACAATTTGTTTAGTAAGTGTCTTGGGGTACATCTATTCAAATATATTACTTTCGGGATACAGTGCACATCTTGGACCTGTAAGTTGATGTCTTAGGTAAGAGTTGGGAAATTTTCAGTGATTATTTCCTTCATTATTCCTTCTTCCTCTTTTCCCTTCTTTTCTCCTTCAGAGATACCCATGACAAGTATATTTGAGTACTTTGTGCTATCATTCGATTCCCTGAGCCACTATTCAATTTTTCCATTCTTTTCCCTATCTGTTCATTTATGTGAATTTCAAATTTTTAACTGTACATCTCAATTGCATTAATTTAGTTGGAAATGTTGGGTGCAGTTCTTATCCTCCAATACAAAAACTTTCATCAATAAACAGAAATTCATATCAATTAATCAACATCCCCATTCCTCATAGTACCTGGTAATTTTTGATCTAATTTATTTATCAGTGAATTTGTGAATTTTCTCATTGTAAGTATTGGAATCAAACAGTTATCTTTTGTGGCTGACTTGCTTCACTCAGCCAAAAGTTTTTAAAATAGTTTTATAAATATCTTCACTCACATACAACCCACCAAAAGTATACAATCAATGACTCACAATATCATCACATAGTTGTGTATTCATCACCATGATCATTTTAGAATATTTGCATCACTTTATAAGGTATTAAAAAAAAACTAAAAGTCCATACGTCCTATATATCTTAACACTCCCACTCTTTGACCTTTAATAGTGCAATCTACCTTTTTTAACCTTTATATTCATTTATTTTTATCCTTATTTTTTTATCTGTCCAAAGCGTGGATAAAGGGAGCAATAACCACACGGTGTTCACAATCACATGGTCACATTGTAAAGCTATGTAGTTATACAATCACCTTCAAGCATCAAGGCTACTGGAATACAGTTCAAAAGAATAGGTACTTCCCTCTACCACTCTAATACACCATAAAAAATGGATATCTATATAATGCATAAGAATAACCTCCAGGATAACCATTAAAATCTTTTTGAAATCTTTCAACCACTGAAATTTTATTCTGTCTCATTTCTCTCTTCCCCTTTTGGTCAAGAGGGCTTCCTCAATCATGTGATGCTGTTTATTCCAGGTAGTCATATCCCATTTTTTCAGGTCCCAGCTTATTCCAGGTAGTCATATCCCATGTTTTCAGGGCGATTTACATCCCTGGGAGTCTTGGCCCACATAGGAGAGAGAGGGCAGTGAGTACACTTACCAAATGGCCCTAGAGAGAGAGAGACCACATCTGAGCAACAAAAGAGGCTCTCTGGGAGGAGATTCACAGGCACAATTATAAGTAGGCTTAGTATCTCTCTTGCAGGAATAAGTTTCATAGGAGTGAGCTCCAAGATCAAAGGCTCAGCCTATTGAATTTGTTGTCCCCACTGCTTGTGAGAATATCAGGAATTCCCTAGATGGAGAACTTTAATATTCCCTCCTTTCTCACAAGTACCCCAAGCTGACTTTGTAAAATATATTTTTATTCTTTGCACAGATTACTCTTGGATGTATTGGGTCATCAGTCTAACCTGTAAAACCAAGAAGATCTCATGCTCTATTCAATGTTCTATGTAATTCCACCGAGCAGTGATCCACCCAACTGTGGGTGGTTTCCATGGAGATGTGTCTCCACCCATTCAGGGTGGGGTTGCTAACTAGAGCCCTTTAAGAAGGAAACATTTAGGTAAAGCTTTAGAGTCACCAGAACCAACAGAGCCCACACAACCAGAGTCCCTTTGAGATGCATAAAGAAAATTCCCATGGGAAATTTGTTGAAGAAGCCTTGAGAGAAAGATAGCAGACATTCCCATGTCTCTTTCCAGCTGAAAAAGAAATCCTTAATGTCATTGGCATTCTTGAGCCAAGATGTCTTTCCTTGAATGCCTTAGTTCAACATTTTTATGGTCTTGCCTTGATTTGGACATTTTCATGGCCTTAGTACTGTAAACCTGCAACCTAATAAACTCCCCCTTTTTAAAAGCCAAAAAAAAAAAAAAAAACAGAGAGAGAGAGAGAGAGAGAGAGAGAGAGAGATTCCATGTAATTACGGTGTTCAAATAAACTGACTGGACAAGTTAAATTAGATAATGTGTTAACCAAAAACATGCATTTTGCACCAAATAAACATCTCTTCCCTTGGTGTGCTGCTTTGAAATGATGTATGTACCCTAGAAAAGCCATGTTTTAATCCTAATCCCATTTTGTAAAGGCAGCCGTTTCTTCTAATTCCTATTCAGCATTGAATGCTTGAAACTGTAATTAGATTATCTCCCTGGACATGTGATTTAATTAAGAGTGGTTGTTAAATTGAATTAAGTGGAGGCATGTTTCCACCCTTTTGGGTGGGTCTTGATTAGTTTCTGAAGTCCTATAAAATAGGAAACATTTTAGAGAATGAGAGATTTGGAGAGAGCAGAGAATGCTGCAGCACCACGAAGCAGGGAGCCCACAAGCCAGCAACCTTTGGAAATGAAGAAGGAAAACACCTCCCAGGGAACTTCATGAAACTGGAAACCAGGTGACAAAGCTAGCAGATGATGCCATGTTCACCATGTGCCCTTCCAGCTGAGAGAGAAGCCCTGACTGTGTTTGCCATGTACCTTCTCACTTGGAAGAGAGACCCTAAACTTCATTGGCCTTCTTGAATCAATGTATCTTTCTCTGGATGCTTGTGATTGGACATTTCTATAAACGTGTTTAATTGAAACATTTTCTCAGCCTTAGAACTGTAAACTAGCAATTTATTAAATCCCCCTTTCAAAAGCCATTCCATTTCTGGTATATTACATTCCAGCAGCTAGCAAACTAGAACACTTAGTCTCACACAGAAGTTCAAGTTTGAAATATAGACCATATCATCCTTTATCTTGTATTCCAATTTACCATATTCCTATCAAGATCAGCTTCATTCATATCTTTAAATGAAGTCTGATCAATTTTTCAACTTTTTAAACAGTTGCTGTAAGGGGTAACATTGACTTTCATAGATTCAGAGCTCTAACTCTGGGTCTAAAATTTAACACAAAAACCATAAGTTCCAGGGAATGAGCAGGTTACACACAAATATCTCATCATCTCAGAATTTAGAAATAACAATTACAACTCTGGGATATATGTGACTGCTGTAAGTGCATATTGCATGGGAAATTTTACAGTAGGCCCCTACCTGATAACCCATACTCCTGACTTCAATTCTCTAAGTTTGCATATTGTAGTTAGTCCATATGAATGAGGCATGATAATATTTGTCTTTTTGTTTCTGACAATTTAATTCAACCTACTGTCTTCAAGGTTCATTTACCTAGCCACGACTTCATTCCATCTTGGAGCCACTCATTAGGCCACTGTAAATAGAAACCACAGTTCCCCTTTCCATTTCTCAGTTGATATATCCTTAGGCCACATCCATTTATTGCAAATTGCAAACACTGCTATGTAGACATCCATGTGCAAATGTCCATTGATGTCTCCACTCTCAGACATTCCAAGTACCTACCTAGCAACAGGGTATCAAGATCATATGGCAACCCAACACCTAGCCTCTTATGGAGCCACCACACTGCCCTCCAAGGAAGTGCATCACTCTGCTTATCTTCCTAATAGGCACATTTCTTTTTTCATGGTTTCTCCAGTACTTGCGCCACTCTGTTCATTTTTAAACAGTTTTATTTACACATACCTCAATCCAACCTAAGGAAAACATCAGTGGTATCCAGTGTAATCACACAGACTCAACTTCAGCACCACAATCCATTAGGGCATTTCTTTTTCCTCTTCAAAGAGTCCCATATCCCCTCCCATATCCCCAGCTTGTTGACATTTCATCTGATGTATTGCCTTCGTAACATTCACTGGAAGCATATTACAATGTTACTGGTAACTATAGACACTGGCTTGCACTAATTCAATTTTTTCCTATATATATTATTCTATTTTTGACCCTTGCAATGATGACATTCGTTTACTCTCCCTCATGGAAAAACATTCAATCATTATCATTGTTCACTCTAAGCATTGTCAATATTTATCCTATATCTTTCCTTCTTGTGTCATATATGCCCAAAGCTGTTCTCCCTCAACCATACTCATATTCAGCTTTATTCAGTGTACTTATATCCTTGTGCTACCATCAGATAGTACTGTGGTATCCACTCCTAAATATTTACAATCAGTCCTGTTGCACATTCTGTATGCATTCAGCACCAAATACCATCTTTCCCCTCTTTCTACCTCCTAATAACCTGTGTTCTTAACTTTAACTCTCAATGTCCACTCACTAATATTAGTTTAAATTAGTGAGACCACACAGTATTTGTCCTTTTGTTTCTGGCTAAATTCACTCAGCTTAATGTCCTCCAAAATCTCCATATTTTTACATACTTCTTGAATTGATTGTTTCACAGCTGTGTAATATTCCCTCATAGTTATATACCACAGCTTATTTAGCCACTCACCCACTGATGGACATTTGGGCTGTTTCCATCTCTTGGCATTGTGAGTAATGCCACTTTAAACATCAGTGTGCAAATATCTGTTTGTGTCTTTGCCTTGCATTCCTCTGAATATGTGCCTAGAAATGGGATTGCTGGATCATATGGCAAGTCTATACTTAGCTTCTTGAGGAAATGCAAAACTGCCTTCCAGAGTGGTTGCACCATTCTACATCCTCAGAAACAGTGGTGAGTGTACTTCTTTACCCACTTCCTTTCCAGCATTTGTCATTTTCTGTTTTGTTTTTTTTTTTTTGTAGTGGCCATTCTAGTTGGTGTGAGCAAATATCTCATCGTGGTTTTTATTTGCATTTCCTTTGTGGCCAGTGAAGTCGCACATCTTTTCATATGACTTGTAGCTACTTTTAATTCCTCTTCTGAAAATTGTCTGTTCATACCTTTTGTCCATTTTGTAATTGTGCTGTTTGAGTTTTGTTGTTGATTTGTAGGCTCTCTTTATACATTCTGGATTTAAACCCTTATCTGATTTATGGTTTCTATATACTGTCTCCCATTGCATAGGCTGAATTTATATTTTCCTGAAAAATCTCTTTGAAGCACAAAAATGTTTAATTTTGAGGAGATCCAATTTATCTAGTTTTCTTCATTGCTCATTCTTTGGGTATAATGTCTAAGAGACCACCTGCTATCACAATATTTATAAGCTATTCCCCTACATTTTCCACTAAAAGCATTATGGCCTTAGCTCTAATGTTTAGGTCTTTGATCCATTTTCAGTTAATTTTTGTATAGGGTGTGGTATATACATCCTCTTTTATTCTTTTGCTTATGGATAGTCAGCTTTTCAATCACCATTTATTGAAGAGGCTTCTTTTCTCCCAGTTGGGTTTGCTTGACTACCTTATCAAAGATCATTTATCTGGGGAAGTGGGAACCCATTTATGAACATTCAGTTCAATTCCATTTGTCAGTATATCTATCTTTATGCCAGTTCCATGCTGTTTTGACTACTGTAGCTTTGTTATATGCTTTCAAGTCGGATAGTGTGAGACCTTCCATTTCAATTCTCTTTCTTAAGATAGTTTTAGCTATTCAGGGACCCCTGCTGTTCTAGTTTGCCAGCTGCCAGAATGTGATATACTAGAAATGGTATGACTTTTAAAAAGGGGAATTTATTAAGTTGCAAGTTTACAGTTCTAAGCCTGTGAAAATGAGCAAATTAAAGCAAAGCTATAGAAATGTCCAAATTAAGGCACCAACAAGAGGCTACCTTCACTCAAGAAAGGCCAATGAAGTTTTTCTCTTTCAACTTGAAAGGCACATAGCAAATATGGTGATAGCTGCTATTTTCTTTCCAGGCTTCTTGTTTCATGAAGCTCCCCAGGGATATATTCCTTCTTCATATCCAAAGGTCTCTGGCATCATGGGCTTTCATGGTTCCCATGGTTCTGCTAGGGCTTTGTTACTCTTCAAAATTTTTCCTCTTGGGCCAAGATGGTGGCTTAGTGAAGTGTGGGATTTACTTTGTCTTCCAGAGCAGCTAATAAATAGCCAGGAACAGTACAGAACAGCTGCTGGGGCCATGTCAGTGACTGGACACACAGCGTACCCCAGTCTGGACAAGTTGGATCAGTTGAAAGCCCATGCAGAACTGGGAGTTCCACAAACCATGGCTCCCAGTGCCCCTCCCCCACAGGCTGCTTTCCAGAGAGGATAGTGAAGAGATTTTACCAGCAGCAGGAGCTGAGCACAACCAAGCACCAATTATGGAATTAATTAACAAATTCTGACTACTAAAAATGGGACCCCAGCTCTGCTGAACATGGAGTAAAAGTGGAGGTTGCTGGTGTTTGTCCTAAAGCAGAGGGGGCAGGACTGATGGAGGAAAAATCAGAGGATATTTGGATTGGATAGCATATAAATACTTGAAAGTGTCTGGGTCCTGAAGGAAAGGAGGGGGCACATAGGACCCGAAGATACACAAAGCAACATACTAACTTAAGCTCTTGATTGCCAAACCTGAAGAATGGGGGTTGTGCTCTGAAAAGGATATTTCTTTTTCCTTTTTGTGGCTATGTTTCTATGGCTTGGCTACTCTTTAAATACAGCTGCAGGGTTCTCAGTCTCCAACTGCCCTAAGCACAGGCAGAATTAAGCTTATTTGAGTGTTTGTCTGGATCCTGTGCCTTCGTGGGGAGAGAGGTTGGGCCCAGCTCAGGTGGATTGCTTCCCTCAAGGAATTCAGACCCCAGGGTTTGGAAAAGTGAAGCAATTACAGGCAACCTACAACCTCTACTATGTTGCAACCACACCCCCAGCAGGGAGAGTCTGCTGATGTTAAAAATACTGCATCACCTTATGCTGGTGGGACCCACAGGCAGACAAGCACCACATACTGGGCAGGATAGGAAAAACACAGAGTCCAGAGGTTTCATAAGAAAGCTTTTCAATCTGCTGAGTCTCACTCTCAGGGAAACCTGATGCAGGTGACTCTTTCCTTCTGAGAGGAGGCCAGTTTGGTCTGGGAAATCTGGCCCAGGTCTATAATACCTAAGTAGACACTACTAAGGGGGGAAAAAGGCACCACACAGGTAGGGCAAGAAACAAAAAAACAAAAACTGAAAAATTCTGATCTATTAAACAAAACCTAAGCTAGAGGTCTACAATAAGCTGAACTGAATGTCAAAGAACAAATAAACAACAAAGTCATTCAGAAAGAAAGTCCTAGGTAAAAAAGTGAAAACAATCTACAGAATAAACTAATTAAAGTAATTAAATGTCTAGATGCCAGCAAAAAAAAAAAAACAAATCATGCTAGGAAAATTGAAGATATGGCCCAAAGGAACAAACCAACAATTCAAATGAGATACAGGAGTTTAAACAATTAATTCAGAATGTTCAAACAGATATGGAAAACATCATCAAAAATCAAATCAATGAATTGAGGAATGATATAAAAAAGGCAATGAATGAACAAAAATAAAAACATCAAAAGTCTGAAAAAACAAATCACAGAACTTATGGAAATGAAAGGCACAGTAAAAGAGATGAAAAAAAAACAATGGAAACCTACAATATTAGATTTCAAGAGGCAGAAGATAGGATTAGTGGATTGGAAGATGGGATATCTGAAATCCAATAAGCAAATGAAAATATAGAGGAAAGAATGGAAAACTATGAGCAGGGACTCAGGGAACTGAATGACAGCATGAAGTGCATGAATATACATGCTGTGGGTGTCCCAGAAAGAGAAGAGGAGGAAAAAGTAGGAGAAAAACTAATGGAAGAAGTTATCACTGAAAAATTTCCCAACTCTTATGGAAGACATAAAATTACAGATCTGAGAAGTGCAGCATACCCCAAACAGAATAGAGCCAAATAGATGTACTCCAAGACACTTACTAATCAGAATGTCAGAGGTCAAAGAGAAAGAAAGAATCTTGAAAGCAGCAAGAGAAAAGTAATCCATCACATGTAAGGGAAGCTCAATAAGACCATGCATAGATTTCTCAGCAGAAACCATGGAGGCAAGATGACAGTGGATGATATATTTAAGTTAGCAAAAGGGAAAAACTGCCAATCAAGAATTCTATATCCAGCAAAATAGTCCTCCAAAAATGAGGGGGAAATTAAAAATTTCAGACAAAAAAATCACTGAAAGAATTTGTGGCCAAGAGACCAGCTCTGCAGGAAATGCTAAAGGGAGCACTAGAGACAGGAAAAGACAGGAGAGAGAGGTGTGGAGAAGAGTGTAGAAATGAAGACTATGAGTAAAGGTAAAAAGAAGAAAAATTAAATATGACACATAAAATCCAAAAGGTAAAATGGTAGAAGAAAGTACTGCCCACACAATAATAATTCTAAATGTTAATGAATTAAACTCCTCAATCAAAAGACATAGACTGGCAGAATGGATTAAAAAACAAGACCCTTATATATGCTGTCTACAGGAAACGCATCTTAAACCCAAGGATAAACATAGGTTGAAAGTGAAAGTTGGGAAAATACATTTCACACAAATAACAATCAGAAAAGAGCAGGGGTAGCTATATCAATATCCAACAAATTAGACTTCAAATGTAAAACAGTTAAAAGGTACAAAGAAGGACACTATGTATTAATAAAAGGAATAATTCAACAAGAAGACATAATAATCATAAATATTTATTTATTGAACTAGAATGCTCCAAAATACATGTGGCAACACTGAAAAGAGAAATAGACACATCTACCATAGTAGTTGGAGACTTCAATTCCCCACTCTCATCAATGGACAGAACATCTAGACAGAGGATCAATAAAGAAACAGAGAATTTGAGTAATACAATAAATGAGCTAGACTTCACAGACATTTATAGAACATTATACCTTACAACAGCAGGATACGACTTTTTCTCAAGTGCTCATGGATCATTCTCAAAGATAGATCATATACTGGGTCAAAGATTGAAATCATACAAAACACTTTCTCAGATCATAAAGAAATGAAGTTGGAAATTCATAATAGGCAGAGGGCCAGAAAATTCACAAATATATGGAGGATCAACAACACACTCTTAAACAACCAGTGGGTCAAGGAAGAAATTACAAGAGAAATCAGTAAATATCTCAAGGCAAGTGAAAATGAAAATACAATATATCAAAATTTATGGGATGCAGCAAAGACAGTGCTAAGAAGGAAATTTATTACCTTTATATGACTATATCAAAAAACAAGAAAGAGCCAAAATCAAGGAATTAGCTGTCCACTTGGAAGAACTAGAGAAAGAACAGCAAACTAACTCCAAAGCAAGCAAAAGGAAAGATATAATGATGATTAGAGCAGAAATAAATGAAATTGAGAACATGAAAACAATTGAGAAAATCAGCAAAACCAGAAGTTGGTTCTATGAGAAAATCAATAAGATTGATGAACCTTAGTGAGCTTGACAAAAAGAAGAGAGAGGATGCAAATAAATAAAATCAGAAATGGAAGAGGAGACACAACGATTGACCCCCCAGAAATGATGGAAGTAGTGAGAGGATACTATGAACAACTTTATGCTAATAAACTAGACAACATAGATGAAATGGACAAGTTCCTAGAAAGTCATGAACAACCAACATTGACTCAAGAAGAAATAGATGACCTCAACAAACCAATCACAAGTAAAGAAATGGAATCAGTCATTAAGAAGGTCCCCAAAAAGAAAAGTCCAGGACCAGATGGCTTCACATGTGAACTCTACCAAACATTCAAGAAATAATTAGTACCAATTCTGCTCAAACTCTTCAAAAAATTGAAGAGGAGGGCAGGATACCTAACTCATTCTATGAAGCCAACATCATGCTAATACCAAAGCCAGACAAAGAATTACAAGAAAAGAAAACTACAGACCAATCTCTCTAATGAATATAGATGCAAAAATACTCAACAAAATTCTTGCAAATCAAATCCAGCAGCACGTTAAAAGAATTATATACCATGACCAAGTAGAATTCATTCTAAGTATGCAAGGATGGTTCGACATAAAAAAACAATTAATGTAATACACAATATCAACAAATCAAAGCTGAAAAACCACATGATCATCACGATTGATGCAGAAAAGGCATTTGACAAAATTCAACATTCTTTCTTGTTGAAAACACTTCAAAGATAGGAAAACAAGGGAACTTCCTTAACATGATAAAGGGAATATATGAAAAACCCAGAGCTAACATCATCCTCAATAGGGAAAAACTGAAAACTTTCCCCCTAAGATCAGGAACAAGACAAGAATGTCCACTATCACCACTGTTATTCAACATTGTGTTGGAAGTTCTAGCCAGAGCAATTGGACAAGAAAGAGATATACAAGGCATCAAAATTGGAAAGGAAGAAGTAAAACTCTCATTGTTTGCAGACGATATGATACCATATGTTGAAAACCTTGAAAAATCCACAGCAAAGCTACTAGAGTTAATAAATGAGTACAGCAAAGTGGCAAGTTACAAGATCAACACTAAAAAATCTGTGGTGTGTCTATACACTAGTAATGAACAATCTGAGGGGGAAATCAAGAAAAAATTCCATTTACAATTGCAGCCAAAAGAATAAAATATTTAGCAGTAAATTTAACTGAAGGTGCAAAAGACCTGTAAAAAGAAAACTACAAGAAATTGTTAAAAAGAAATCACAGAAGATCTAAATAAATGGAAGGGCATACCATGTTCATGGATTGTAAGACTAAATATAGTTAAGATACCAATTATACCTGAATTGATTTGCAGATTCAGCGCAATACCAATTAAAATAACAAAAACTTACTTTTTGGAGATAGAAAAACCAATAACCAAATTTATCTGGAAAGTCATGGTGCCCTGAATAGCTAAAAATATCCTGAGGAAGAAAAATGAAGTTGGAGGTCTCATGCTACCTGACTTTAATGCATATTATGAAGCTACAGTGGTCAAAACAGCATGGTACTGGCATAAAGATAGATATACTGGCCAATGTAATTGAATAGAGTGTTCAAATATAGGCCCTGTCATCTACGGACAATTGATCTTTGATAAGGTAATCAAGCCAATTCACCTGGGACAGAACAGTCTCTTCAATAAATGGTGTCTAGAGAACTGGATATCCACATGCAAAGGAATGAAAGAGGATCCATATCTCATACCCTATACACAAATGAACTCAAAATGGATCAAAGACCTAAGCGTTAGATATAAGACCACAAAATTTTAGAAGAAAATGTTGGGAAATATCTTATAAATCTTATAATAGGAGGCAGTTTCCTAGACCTTACACCCAAAGCATAAGCACTGAAGAAATAAATAAATAAATGGGAACTCCTCAAAATTGAACACTTCTGTGCATCAAAGAACTTCATCAAGAAAATGAAAAGACAGCTTACACAACAGGAGATAATATTTGGAAACTATATCAGATAAAGGTCTAGTACCCAGAATATATAAAGAGATTGCTTGATTCAACAACAATAACAACAACAACAACAAAAAACAGACAACCCAATTACAAAATGGGCAAAAGACATGAACAGACAATTCTCAGAAGAGGCAATACAAATGGCCAAAAAGCACATGAAAAGATGCTCAAGTTCCCTGGCTATTAAGGAAATTCAAATCCAAACCACAATGAGATATCTCACACCCAATAGAATGGCCATTATCAATAAAACAGAAAACAACAAGTGCTCGAGAGGATGTGGAGAAAGAGACACACTTAACCACTGTTGGTGGGAATATCAAATGGTACAACCACTGTGAAAGGCAGTTTGGTGGTTCCTCAGGAACCTAAGTATAGAATTTCCATATGACCTAGCAATAGCATTGCTAAGTATTTACTCAGAGGAAATGAGGGCAAGGACATAAACAGACATTTGCACACCAATATTTATAATAGCATTATTTACAATTGCCAAGAGATGGAAACAGCCCAAATGTCCATCAACAGATCAGTGGCTAAACAAGCTGTGGCATATACATACAATGGAATATTATGCAGCTGAAAAACAGAATAAAGTTATGAGGTATGTAACAACATGGATGGACCTTAAGGACATTATCCTGAGTGAGATTAGCCAGGAACAAAAGGACAAATACTGTATGAGCTCACTGATATGAACTGACATTAGTGAATGAGCTTGGAGAATTTCAGTTGGTAACAGAGACCATTAGGAGATAGAAATAGGTTAAAGATTGGGTAATTGGAGCTTAAGGGATACAGATTTTGTAAAAAGAGTAATGTAAAAATTCAGAAATGGATAGCACAATACTATCTAACTGTAATACACTAATGTTAGAACACTAAATGAAGCTAAATGTGAGAATGATAGAGGGAGGAGGCCTGGGGGCACAAATGAAATCAGAAGGAAAGATAGAAAATAAAGACTGAGATGATATAATCTAGGAATGCCTAGAGTGTATAACGATAGTGACTAAATGTGCAAATTAAAAATTTTTTTTGCATGAGGAAGAACAAAAGAATGTCAATACGGCAGGGTGTTGAAAACAGATGGTAATACATATTTAAAAACTTTAACTTATGTGAGACTAAAGCAAAAAATGGTTATTTGGTATAAAATTTATATTTTGACTAGTGCATTTCCTAATATAACTTATGTACACAGCTTAATTGAACATCATAGTACATGGAAACTTGAGTAGGGCATGAGATTTTGTAGGTTTGTCCAGAGTGATGCCCTGATAAATCCCAGAGTGATTTGAACAGTGAATAAAAAAGTATTTCCAAAGTCCCCTTGAGGGAATGGTGAGAAAGGGAAATTCAACTTCCCCAAGTGGAGAATTCTTGATATTCTCACAAGCAGTGGGGACAGCCAAAGCAATGGGCTGTGCCCCCATTCCTGGGGTTTGTGCATATGTAACTTAAACCCACAAAAGATAGGCTAAGCTCACTTAAAATTTGGCATGAGTCACCCCCAGGAGAACCTCTTTTGTTGCTCAGATGTGGCCTCTCTCAGCCAACATGACAAGCAAACTCACTGCTTTCCCCTTCTCTACATGGGACATGACTCCCAGGGGTGAGGACCTTGCTGGCAATGTGGGACAGAAATCCTAGAATGAGCTGAGACTCAACATCAAGGAATTGAGAAAACCTTCTCAACCAAAAGGGGGAAGAGTGAAATGAAACAAAATAAAGCATCAATGGCTAAGAGATTTCAAACAGAGTTGAGAGGTTATCTTGGAGGTTATTCTTATGCATTAAATAGATATCACCTTTTTAGCTAAGGTGTAATGGAGAGGCTGGAGGGAACTGCCTGAAAATGTAGAGCTGTGTTCCAGTAGTCATGTTTCTTGAAGATCATTATATAATGATATGGCTTTTGCAATGTGACTGTGTGATTGTGAAAACCTTGTGTCTGAATCTCCTTTTGTCTGCTTTATTGACAGATGAGTAAAACACATTGGATTAAAAATAAATAAATAGTAGAGGGAACATGTGTTAAAATAAATTTAGTAGATTGAAATACTAGTGGTCAATGAAAGGGAGGGGTAAGGGCTATGGTATGTATGATTTTTTTTTCTGTTTTCTTTTTTTTCTGAATTGATCCAAATGTTCTAAGAAATGATCGTGATGATGAATATACAACTTTGTGATGACATTGTGGGTTATTGATTATATATCAAGAATAGAATGATCATATGGTAAGAACGTTGGTGTTTGCATGTTGTTATAAAAAAATTCTTCCTCTTTTAAAGGGTGCCAGTAAACTAATCAACACCCACCTGGAATAGGTGGAGTCACATCTCTCTCTAATCAAAGGTTTATACACACAGTTGGGCAAGTCACATCTCTGTGGGGATAATCTAACCAAATTTGCCAACTGTAGTGCTAAATAAGGGTTAAAAGAAATGGCTGCTTTCACGATATTGATCAGGATTAAAACATGGCTTTTCTAAGAAACATAATCCTTTCAAACCAGCACATCTGCCCTTTCAAATAAATTTGGTTATTGGTTTTTCTATTTTTGTAAATTATTAAGATTTTAGTTGGTATTACTTTGAATCTATAAATCAATTCAGGTAGAATTGACAACTTAATTGTATTTAGCCTTCCAATCCGTGAACACAGTATGCCCTTCCATTTATTTAGGCCTTCCATGATTTTCTTAGCAACTTCTTATGGTTTTCTGTATAGAGGTCTTTTGTGTCCTTAGGTTAATTTATTCCTAAATATTTGGTGCTTTTGGTTTCTATTGTAAATTGAAATTTTTTCTTTATTTTCTCCTCAGAATTATCATTACTAGTGTATAGCAATACTACTGACTTTTGTTGTTATATTTGCACCCTGCCACTTTGCTGTACTCATTTATTCCCTCTTTAAAGGGCTCCAGATAAGCAACCCTACCTTGAATGGGGGGAGATACATCTCCATGGAACCATCTAAACAAAAGTTACCACCCACAATTGGATGGGTCACAACTGCATGTAAACAATCAAAGTGACCCCATCCAGAGGTGCCAAATGAGGATTTAAGAACATGGCTTTTCTGGGGTTCACAACAGATTGAAACCAGTACATTCTACCCTTTGGACCCCCCCAAAATGTGTTCTTTCCAAATGCAAAATACATTCATTCCATAGCAATATCAGAAAGCTTTAAACCATTTCAATAACAATACAAACACAATACAAAGTCAGAAACAGTACAAAATCTCATCAAATTCAGCTATAGACATGGTCTGTCATAAGTTGAAACTCTCTTCTGGCTCTAGACCTGTTAAACTGAAAACAAGTTATCTGCTGCTAATATACAAAGGATGGACAGTCATTGGATACATATTCCCATTTCCATAAGGAGAAATTGGAAGGAACACAGAGGCCAGTGGACATAAACAGTTATGAAAACTTGCATGGAAAACTCCATTAGATTTCAAAGTCTGAGTCATTTATCTCTGGGGCTTTAGAAGGCAGCAGTCCCCCCCTCCCCCCATCTAAGGACCTATGCAATGGCCTGGCTCTCTTCAAATGCAACGTTGAAGGAAATTGGGGTTTCAATGTTTTTCTTGACTCTACCCTCTCCAAATATTGGGGCTACACCTGGGCTCTGTGCCATATCAGGGCACATGCTCAATCCCTCTAGAAAAGTGTGGTAGCAATGATGCTCTCCCAAGTCTCCAGGGAATGGTCAACTGATTGAATTATCTTGTTGTGCCTTACTTGATCACAGATGTAAGCAGCCACAGATACAATCAACTGACTGATGATTTAATTCACCAGACTTCCAATTTAACAGTCAGCCATGAAAAATCCTTGCAACAATGATCAGGCCAGTGCTTGCCTGACCAGACAATTGGACATAATCACTTTGCCAAGTTGAATCCAGAACCATCACAGTCCACCCTTTGTCAACTTCGCAGCCATACACATCACCTGGAAACATGCTTAACTTCCAAATAGAATGCAATAACAGACATATTTTTCACCTAACAATAGTCAATCATCTTGCATACAATCAGAAACATACTACATTTCTCCAGAATTGGGTGCAAATCCTTTATTAACATTCACTCTTAAACTTGATATCCTATGGCTTACATACAGTAACGTGAGAAATACAATTTACATCTTATAAGAGGAAAACAAGATATGTACTTATGTACAAGTGCAAGTATACTCATAACAAAACAGGGAGAAAGTATTCATACAATCAGAGTTCTCATTTCTGTAACTGGTCACATGGTCATAGTTCATGTTTATCACTACCTTCTATTACCCATTCCACATTATCTTTACCCTCAGCAAACCCTTCAGCTGGCAATGGTACTTTGTTGGGTGGGGTGACACAGACCTTCAGTCCTGAAGTTTCTGGGCCATTGGTAGTCCTACTTGGATTGGGTTGATGCAGATTCCGATCGATTTTAATCCAGGGTATGGTAGTACTAACAGATGCACTAAGGGATCTTCTTATTTCAGGAAAACTCTTCTTTACCTCCATTATGTAGTTGCAGTCTTACTTCTCCCTTGATAATCACAACTAATCACACAAGACAGAACAGTAGTCTCCTTTAGTGCTTATTTTTTTTAATTTTTACTTTTTAACTCCGGGTGGCCGCAGCATGAGCCTGCGCATGAGCCGGCCACCCAGATCCCCTTCCTTTAGTGCTTAGGATACAGTGGCATGAGAAGCCCAAAGTGGCCAAGTGGCAGTCTTAATTTCCAGTTAAAAGGAATCATTGTTTAAAGGAATACAGGAAGACCTGTATGTCAGCAGAGCTTGAGGTTTCAGGGGCAGGAAGGAAAAACTTTCCTAGTGAATCATTAGGAGTGATAATGAGTGGAGCCACTCCCATTACCACTTCTTGATTCCTGGACTCGTAAATTCTGGCTATGGTAGAAGGAGCACCATACAGTGGATGATGATTCAGCACATACACTGCCTCCTGGAGAACATTTCTCCACCCTTGCAAGGTATTACCACGTAGTTGGCACTATAATAGGGTCTTCAAAAGGACTTTCCACCATTCTATCAAGCCAGCTGCCTCTGGATGCTGGGGAACATGGTAAGACTACAGGATTTCATGAGAATGTGCCAATCCTCTCACTTCATTTGCTGTGAAGTGGGTTCTTTGATCAGAAGCAATGCTGTGTGGGATACCATGATGGTGGATAAGGCATTCTGTACATCCACTGATGGCAGTTTTTGCAGAAGCATTGCATGTAGGAAATGCAAATCCATATCCAGACTATGTGTCTATTCAAGTTAAAACAAATCACTTCCCCTTCCATGCTGGAAGTGGTCCTGTATAATAACCTGCCACCAGGTTGTATAGTGACTTATGAGCTATTCCTTCAGGGTCTGGGAAGGAGCATGATTGGAAAACTGGAAAATCTTCAAGTTCTTTGCTTGCTCAGGAAGGTCTATCCATATACCTCTCCCACAGATCTATTTGTCATTAATTTTCCAATCATGCTCCTTCCCAGTCCTTGAAGCAATAGGTCGAGTCACTATACAAACACATGTGTGACTAGTACTCCTTACAAGCAAAATGAACAACCAGGTGCAGTTTGAAGTTCTGCTCACTGGGAGGATTTCCTCTCACCACTGTCCTTCAAGGACATCCAGAATAGGGTTGTAGTGCTGCAACTGTCCACTTCTGGGTGGTCCCTGCATACCGTGCAGAACCATAGGCAAGCCAAGCTTGGGTTTTCACTTCCTCAGTCAACTGACTATAAGGAACTCTGGTCTGGAAAGAGAAGTTAATGTGGTAGGAGTGGGGTCCATGGGCATTTGGGCCACTTCCTACTGTAGCTTACATGTGCCTTCAGGACCTACTCAGACCTTATTTCTATTATACTATTTCCATTATATGATGGAATACTGCTGTGCACACACAGCAGTAAGGCTTGGTGAGTCAAACAACACCCAATTCATGATAGGCAACTCTGATCTCATGGTAACTTGGTGGCACATGGTTAATCATTCATTCTCTACTAAGATACAGTACAAGGCTAAGAGCTGTTTCTTAAAAAGAGAGCAGTTATCTGCAGTGGATGTTAAGGCTGTACTCCAAAACCCTAGGGATCTGCATTGTGATTCTCCTATATGGGCCTGCTTAAAGCTCCAGACAGCATCTGTATTTGTCATTGACACTTCTAGCACCATTGGATCTGCTGTATTATATGGTCCAAGAGGCAGAGCAGTTTGCATTGCAGTCTGGACCTGTCGCAGAGCCTCCTCTTGTTCTGGTCCTGACTCAAAGCTAGCTACTTTTCTGGTCACTCAGTATATGGGCCAGAGTAGCACACCCAAATGAGGAATATGTTGTCTCCAGAATCCAAAGAGGTTGACTAAGCATTGTGCCCTTTTTTTGGTCATAAGAGGGGCCAGGTGCAGCAGCTTATCTTTCACCTTAGAATGGATATCTCAACATGCCCCACACTATAGAACACCTAGAAATTTCACTGAAGTGGAAGGCCTCTGTATTTTTGTTGGATTTATAGCCCATCCTCTGACCCACAAATACCTTACCAATAAGTCTAGAGTGGTTGCAACTTCTTGCTAACTAGGTTCAATCATCAAGACATCATCAACATAATGGACCAGTGTGATTTTTTTTTTTTGTGGCAGGGAGAAATGATGAAATTCCCTGTGAAAAAAATTGTGACATAGAGCTGGAGAGTTGATATACCCCTGAGGCAAGACAGCGAAGATATATTGCTAGCATTGCCAGTTGAATTCCAATTATTTCTTGTGGTCCTTACTGACAGCTATTGAGAAAAAAAGCATTTTCCAGATTAATAGCTGTGTACAGGGTACCAGGTGATATGTTGATTTTCTCAAGCAATGTTACCATATCTAGAAAAGCAGCTGCAGTTGGTGTCACAATCTAGTTAAGTTTATGATAATCCACTATCTTCCTCCAAGTCCCATCTGTTTTATTCACAGGCCAAATAAAAGAGTTGAATGGGGATGTGGTAGGAATCACCACCTCTGCATGCTTCAGGTCCTTAATAGTGACACTAATCTCTGAAATCCCTCTAGGAATACGTTTCTGATTCACTATTTTGCTAGGTAAGGGCAGTTCTAGTGGCTTCCATTAGCCTTTCCACCATGATAGTCCTCACTCCACAAGTCAGAGAACCAATGTGGGGATTCTGCCAGTTACTGAGTATGTCTATTCTAATTATACATTGTGGAACTAGGGAAATTACCACAGAATGGGTCTGTGGACCTAGTAAACCACTTATATGACTAAAACAAGAATTTAGTAGACTGCCCATCTATTTTACTCCTAGGTACCCCATGGTCTACCAGCCAACACCACACATCTCTGCCAGTCAGATTATTTTCACTGCTTCTTTGAGTTTGCTTTCCATTTTGGTGGCCACACCCACCTTGTCTAGGTGATTAGCTGTCACCACATAGCTTCCACCAACTCTGGATCTGATCATCCCCTATATGTTTAAGGATTCCAGCTCAGTGACAGCAGTTCCCACAGTAATATCTGACATACAGAGAAGAGCTCTTCAGGAATGATGGAGTTATTCTCATGGATTTGTTTCTCAAGATTCTGGTGAAAGATGTGTCTTCTGGACATTCCTGGGGTATGTGAATATATCTTCCATGATAGATCCACTCTAACATTCCCATCTCTCTAAGCCTCTGGATCCCCTCACCTACATTAGACCATGGCAGCTCTGGCATTTTGATTTCAGTTAATATTGGCCATGTTTTGATCCATGCTTCAACCAAGCATCCAAACAAACTGTTAAAGCTCTTTCTAACCCCTGAGTACAACATTGAATGCAGAATCTCTGCTTAGCAGGCCCAAATCAGTAAATTTAGCTTTATCCAACTTTATAGTCCTTCCACCATTACCCCCCACCTTTAATATCCATTCCCACACATATTCCCCTGATTTTTGTCTATATAGATTTGAAAACTCATGCAGTTCTTCTAGTGGATAGCATACCTCCTCATGGGTCACACTCTGTACTTCACCTTTCATGACCTCTTGGTACATTAGTCTAGTTATAGGTCTTGAAGTAAAGAGGGGTGATGGGTGTGGGTCATGAAAAGAAGCAGAATATCTTTCAAGCCAATTACCTCAGGGCATTCCATTGTAGTTTCATATGGTGAAACAGGATTGGTCATTTCACTCAGAGGAGTGAGGGTTGCTTCCCCAAGGGAGGTTGTGGCAGGGTTAACAGCCAGTGAGTCATTAATCTCATTAAGTAAAAGGAGAATGGCAGACTCCTTTGAGGAGACTGGAGGCTGGGAAGCTATTTACTCAAGCAGGCTGGAGATCAGGAAGCTCTTTCCTCAGGGCAGTCCATTCCAGGTCTATCTTACAAAGGCTCAGCAGATTCCAGGGATCCTATCTCCTGATTGCCATTCTTATCAAGCCATATGTTTCAGAAACCCCATGTTTCAGAATCCCTTTCTTTTCCAATCAAAGCCCTTACTTAAATAACAGACACTCTGTACATTGAGATTTTAGTTTACTTTATAAATCTGCTACTCACACAATGAGGCTTTGTGTCTGGTTTTCAGAGATTTCATGCCTTCAACCACAGGGAATAAGGTTTTCCTTGCAAGCACACATGGAAACATTTACATTGTTCATATGACACTTAAGTTTCAAATTTGAAAACTTCAGCTCATACGTTTCCCTCATCACTGTATGTAGCATATCTAACAACAACCGTCTAACATCATTATACATCTTAAGTCCATAAAACTCTGTAAAGTTGTCAAAAACATTATCACCCACAGCCTTGTCTTGCACAAGTGCACAATTAGCATAATTTAATGGTGATATTTTGAGTATCTCTTTTGCCAACTCACTTTATTGATGTTCAGTGCCATTATGATTATTGGAAATGGAGTCATTAGTTCCTCTGAGCCTAATCAGAGTAGAAAACCAATTGTGAAACCCATTTTTAAGATTTTGCTTCTTAAGAACCACTTCTGGTACCAAACTGTGTTAGTCAGTGTTCTCTAGAGAAACAGAACCAACAGGAGACATCTGTAAATATGAGATGTATAAAGGCGTCTCATGCAACCCTGTTAATGGGAGAGTTTGAAATCAATAGGATAGACTGTGAAGCTGGTGGTTCTGGTGAAAGGTCTGGATAAACTCCACAGTAGAGGCTTTGTAGCTGAATAAATAGTGAAAGAATCTCTCTTCTCCCTTAAAAGCCTTCAACTGATTGGATTATTTTTGTGTGAGGCATGCCTTTATTGATTGCAGATGTAATCAGTCACATATGCAATCAATGGACTGATGATTTGATGCAAGCCTTCTGATTTAACAACCAGCCATGAAATATTATTGAAGCAATGGTCAGGCCATAGAAGTGGGCATAACCACTTGGCCTAGTATATCCCAGAACCTAACCATCAAACCTTCCTTCCAGTTTGAAATAACATATGCATCATTTCTGCATAAGGTCTTATCAGAAGTGTCTTTAAAGTCCACATTTTTACCAACAGTCTCTTTAAAGCATTCTAGGCTTCCTCTATCAATCTCCTCACAACTCTTCCAGAATATTCCTATTATCCATTTAAAAAGATGCCACAGCATGTTTGGTATTTGTAAACTGAAGCAGCACCGAATTCTCAGTACCAAAATCTCTTTTAGTTTGCTAAAGCTTCTGGAATGCAATATACCAGAATTGGAACAGTTTTTAAAAGTGGGATTTGTTAAGTTACAATTTTACAGTTCTAAGGCCATGAAAATGTTCAAATTAAGGCATCCAGGGAAAGATATTTTAATTCATGAGAGGCTGATGGATCAAGAACACCTCTGCCAGGTAAAAAGGAACATGGTGACTTCTGATAGTTTTCTCTCCTGGATTCTCATGTCATGGGGCTTCTCTCAGGAGTTCACCTCCTGCATTTGCAAAGATCTCTGGCTGTGTGGCCCCTATTAGCTCTAAAGCTTTATCCAAAATGGTTCCCTCTTAAAAGTGCCTCAGTAAGCAACCCACCTTGAATGGGCTGAGACAAATTTTCATGAGACCATCTAATCAAAATTTAGCAAACACAATTGGATGGGTCACATCTCCATGAAAACAACATAAAAGATCCCATCCAACAATAATAAATGAGGATTAAAGGGCATGACTTTTCTGGGGTACATAATGGCTTCAAACTGGCACAAATGTTGCATTACATTAACTGATTTTCCTGTGTTGAACTAGTCTTGCATACCTGGGATAAATCCCACTTGTTCATGGTTTATAATCATTTTAATGCATGGCTGGATTCAATTTGCAAGCATTTTGTTGAGGATTTTTGCATCTATATTCATTAAAGAGATTGATCTCTTACTTTCTTGTGGTATTTTTGTCTGGCTTTGGTATTAAAGTGATGTTGACTTCATAGGATGAGTCATGTAGCTTTCCCTCCTCTTCAAATTTTTTGAAGAGTTTCAGCAGGATTAGTACTAATTGCTTCCTGAATGTTTGGCAGAATTCACATGTGAAGCCATTTGGTCCTGGACTTTTCCCTTTTGGAGCTTCGTGATGAATGATTCAATCTCTACTTGTTATTCATTTATTGAGTTCATCTATTTCTTCATGAGTCTATTTTGGTTATTCATAGTTTTCTAGGAAGTTGCCCATCTCATCTATGTTTGTCTTATTTATTAGCATATAGTTGCTCATAGTATCCTCTCATTACCTCTTCTATTTCTGTAGGATCAGTGGTTATATTCCCTCTGCCATTTCTGATTTTATTTACTTGACTCCTTTCTCTCTTTTTTTTTTGTCAACCTAGCTAAGGTTCTATCAATGCTATTGATCATCTCAAAGATGCAAATTCTGGTTTTGTTGATTTTCTCTATACATCATGACACTGCCTTCTTACCTCCATTGTTCCTTCTGGGAAATCCACACATGGTGCTATAGACCTTCCCTTTCATGTGGTAAGTTTCTTTTCTCTTGCTGCCTTCAAAATTCTATCATTGTCTTTGGTATTTGACAATCTAATTAGTAAGTATCTTGGAGAAACTCTATTTGGTCCTATTTTGTTCAGGATATACTGTACTCTTTGGACCTGTAATTTTTCTGTCCTTTGTAAGGGATGGGAAGTTTTTCAGTCATTATTTCCTTTTTTATTTTTTCTACTCCTTTTCCTTTCTCTTCTCATTCTGGGACACCCATAACATGTATATTTGTTTGCTTCATGTTGTCCTTCAATTCACTGAGATCCTGATCTTATTTTTCCATTCTTTTCCCTATATGTTCTCTTGTGTGCAGAATTTCAGATTTCTTGTCCTCTAGTCCATTAATTTTTTCTTCTGCCTTTTCAAATCTGCTGTTGTAGGTCTCCACTGTCTCTTTCATCTCTTTATTGTGCCTTTCATTCCCATGAGTTCTGGCAGTTGTTTTTTCAAACTTCTAAGTTCTGCTTTGTGTTCACCCATTGTTTCTTTTATATCCTTCAACCCTTTTGCCATATCTTCCCTCAACTTTATTTGTTTTTTTTTTTTTTTTTTTACTTTCTTCATGTCTTTTTGAACATCCCTAAATAGTCATTTCAATTCCTGCATCTCATTTGAAATGTTGATTTGTACCTTTGACTGGGTCATGACTTTGATTTTCCTAGTGTGACTCATTATTTTTTGTTGGTGTCTAGACATTTGACTTTCTTCATTAGTCTATTCTGGAGGTCATTTTCTTCTTTTGCCTAGGGTTTTCTTGTAGGTTGGCTTTTTCCTATATTCTATCTATTTTTTTTTTGGCATTTGCTCAAATTATTCTAGATTTCTTGCTTAACTTCTGTTTAACTGCTCAGAATTTTTCAGCTCTTGTTTTTCTGGTTCATGTCCTGCCTATATGGAACATTTTTTGAGAATGGTCTCCTAAGACAGATCATCCCCTGTCTGATTTTTCTAGACAGGGAACTTCCCTGAAGGAGGATGTAACAAATATCAAGATTCCCTGATGGTGAGACCCAAGAGGTTGTTAGAGTTTCTTAAGAAGTCTCTATATTCTGTGTTCTTCCTATACCACTCAGCATGTGGTGCTTCTCAGCATGCAACTTTCCACCATCATAATGCAATTCAGTCTCTTTAATTTTCAGTGTACTCTCTCTGCCAGTGGTGTGGTTGAGATAGAGGCTTAGGTAGTAAGCAGGTTTAGGTTGCTTCTGTTTTCTAGATCCTAGAACCTGAATTCCTTGAATGAGGGCAGCCACTTGGGCTGGTCCCAGCTCCCCTTTTCTAGTTACTTTGTCTCTGAGACATCCCTTAATCCCCTTGCTTGGGAAGTGCTGAGGGCTGATAATGCATATAGTTCTCTTCTAATGGGCTGTTAAGAAGTTTAAAAAAGAAGAGTTTTCAGAGCCAGACCCCATTTCCCCAGTTTGTCAATCAAGAGCTGGAGTTGGTACAGGGCTCTATGAGTGCCCATGCTTTATTTGCTCCCTTTTCTTGGGGCTCAGTTTTGCCAGTATTTTGTGTTGTCCAATTTAAAAGCTTTGTTTTGTTTTGCTTTGCTTCTGTCAGACCCATTTCCTCTCTTCCAGGGCAAAAACTTCCAGTTCCTTTAGTGCTTCCTCCAGGTTTATCTGTGCTTGGGGTGAGTTTTCAACTGTCCATATTTTTAATTAATTAAGTCCACATCTGAGACTTGATTGTGCTAACTTCCTTGCTCCTAGAAGGGTCTGTTTCTTTTTCCTTTGGGGGAACAACCTGACATGCCTGTGGAGATGGGGCACAAGTTTCTGAATACAGTTTATATGCACTCTTAGCTATTCCACACATTCCAGACTTGCGTATGATGTGTGTTCAGTCACTTATGTTCCCCCAACAGTTGTTACATACAGTTTCTAGCTATTTACTAGAATCCCTGGAGGGAAAACTAAATTTCACACATCATTGTGCTGCCATCTTGCCCCACCTCTCAAAATAATGCTCTTTTTGGCTTTTAAAAAGAGGAATTTATTAAGTTGTTAGTTTACAGTTGAAAACTTGCAAAAATGCCCAAATTAAAGCAAGGCTATAAAAATGTCCAATCTTAGGTATCAGGGAAAGATACCTTGGTTCAAGAAGGCTGATGACATTCAGTTTCTCATTCAATTGGAAAGGCACATGGCAAACATGGTATCATCTGATGGCCTTCTCTCTAGGCTTCTTGTTTCATGAAGCTCCCCTAGGGGTGTTTCCCTTCTTCATCTCCAAAGGTCTCTGGCTATGTGAGCTCTGCTGCTTCTGGTGGCTCTGAAGCTTTATCCAAAATGATTCTTCTTTTAAAGGATTCTGGTAAACTTACCAAGATCCTCGTGGAGTGAGTGGAGCCACATCTTCCTCTAATCAAAGGTTAATACCCACAATTGGGTGTAGAGATGATCTAATCAAATTTCCAATCTACAGTGCTAAATAAGGATCAAAAGAAATGGCTGCCTCCACAAGTGGATCAGGATTAAAACATGGCTTTTCTAGGGTGCATAACATTTCAAACCAGCACAGATAGATAGACTGATGATAGATATATGATAGATAGATAGATAATTAGATAGATAGAGATAGAACTAAATAGTAAATGTTAAAATTGGTGGGTCTGGCAACTAGTGGTAGTGTGCCAGAGTTTCTGTATTATTTTTGGCAACTTCCCTGTAAGTTTGAGATGATTTCAGTTTTTGAAAAGCATTTTTATTGGAAACAACAAACAAATGTACATTCTTGACATACCAACATACTTGGCATGATTATAATCAATGGCTCACAATATCATCACATAGTTGTGTATTCATCCCCATGATCATTTTTTGAACATTTGTATCTCTCCAGCAAAGGAAAGAAAAAATAAAACATTCATACCTGCCATACCCTTTACCCCTCCTTCTCATTAACCACTAATATTTAACTTACTCAATTTATTTTAAACTTCCCCCATTATTTGTTTATTTCTTATCCATATATATATATATATATATATATTACAAATCTGTCCATACTGTAGATAAAAGGATCATCAGACACAAGGTTTTCACAATCACACAGTCACATTGTGAAAGCTATATCATTACACAATCATCTTCAGGAAACAAGGCTCCTGGAACACAGCTCTACAGTTTCAGGTGCTTCCCTCCAGCCACTCCAATACACCATAAACACTAAAGGGATGTCTATATAATGCATAAGAATAACCTCCAGGATAACCTCTTAATTCTGTTTGAAATCTCTCAGTAATTGATATTTTATTTTGTCTCATTTCTCACTTCCCCCTCTTGGTTGAGAAGGTTTCTCAATTCCTTGATGCCAAGTCCCAGGTCATTCTCATATATTCATGTGCTTCATTTTGTCATTCAATTCCCTGATTCTCTGCTCATATTTTTCTATATATTTTCTTTTACATGTCAGATTTTAGATATCCCTTCCTTCTATTTACTAGTCTTTTTTTTCCTGCCTCTTCAAATCTAACATGGTAGGTTTTCATTATTTTTTTTCACCTTTTACTGTGGCTTTCATTCCCTTAAGTTCTGTGATTTGTTTTTTTAGACTTTCAATTTATTCTTTTTGTTGGCCTATTACTTTCCTTATATCCTCCCTCAACTCATTGATTTGATTTTTAATGAGATTTTCCTTGTCTGTTTGAGCATCCTGAATTAGTTGTTTCAATTCCTGCATCTCATTTAAATTGCTGGTTTGTTCATTTGACTGGGCCATATCTTCGATATTACTAGTATGACTCATTATTTTTTGCTGGTGTCTAGGCATTTGATTTCCTTAATTAGTTTGTTCTGTAGATTGTTTTCACTCTTTTACCTAAAATTTTTTTGCTGGATGACTTTGTTCTCTATCTGTTCTTCGACATTCAGTTCATTGCAGCATTTGGAATTAAATGGCCTCCCACTTCTAAAGACATCTGTTGCACTTCTCACATATGCCCCATTTGCCTCAAAATGCAGAGCCTCCAGACTCTCAGTCTTCTGAATGTTAGTGACCCAGGCCAGGGGAGGGAGGATGCCAAGTCTCCTTTGCAGGAAGTGCTGCTATATTGAGTGGTAACTGTCAACTCCAACTTAATGTCATCTACTTATTAGTCAAAATGATGTAATGGCTCAGACCCAATCCTCAAAATCCTGACATACACACCCATGTAATTTTCTTTCTTCCTACTCCTGTCAGCTGGTTGTTCCTCAGGGGTATCTATTTTCAGAAGAAATTTGTGCCATAAAGTACATAACTCAACATAAGCTGTAGTCAGAGCACAGAGCTTTGAATAGGACAAAAGAGAGTTTAAAATACAGTTCCACCAATTACATGGTGTGCGATTTTTATCAAGTCACATGAACACTATTCAGGTTGGTTCCATAATAAAAAAGTGAGGATAATCATAGACATTTCATAAGTTCTTTTAAATGAATGGCAATAATATAATGCTCCTGTCACCTACTATGTGTCATTGCTGTTATAATTCTTGGATAGATGACCTCTTATTTGTTCCATAAATGATATCCATAGACCTTGGGACATGGCCAAGTGGTATAGTATGACTGATTTCAAGAACATCATATAGGATAGAAATGTTGGAATGGGGGCCTATCCATAATGATGTTAGCAACATTTCTCCCTGGGGATACAAGTTTGGGGTTGCTACCAGACAAAAGTCATGGACTCTTCTGCCATGCACTCAATAACCAATTTCTTTCTTTGAAAAAAGAGGGAAACAGTTTATTATTAAACATGTAGTAGGAAAGTAGATTGCCTTTGGGCCCAAAGTCTTTCTCCCCAAATAGCAGTAATTCTGATAGTTTTATTAGTGAAAAAGATGGGCAGAATTTAGGATAATGAGCATCATGGCCCCAGATGATGTAATTAGAAGTGATCTAATTATTGAGCATGTGCAGATTGATTGCATGCTTACTCCGAGAACGTATGTAGGGAAATGATGGAAAGAGGTATAGGTGACCTATAGGTTAAAGTCTAAGCTAAGGTGCATGCCAGGCAGGCCCACTTTAGTTAGATCTAGTCTAAGTTATCAAGATAACTTTGGACTTGGGGTGGGTCAGTTCTTGGCTGACCTAAGACCCTTCATTTAAAAACATTAGGTGCTGTCTTTAGTGATTACAAGACTCTACAGTTGAAAAAACTGGGTGCAAATGAAGGTTAGTCACAAGGTTCTTGCAGTCACAGGGTAGAAGATAAAAGCTATAAAATCATTATCAGATATCAAGGCAGCTGAATTACAATTTAGAGATTTCAGGTATTTCCTTATGTCTACTCCGATATAACAGAACACAAAAGGAATATCTATATATTGACACAACAATTAAAGTCATCTCTTAAATCCTGATTTCTTTGTTACAATTTCTCCCTCTCATTTGATAATTATCTCTCAATCTTGAGAGATACCTGGGGTGATGACTCCTCTAACTTCTTCAAGCTGAAAAGGGGCATTGTTTTTAAGGGGCAAAAGGATGAAATGATGAAAACATTTGTTCTTGTAGAACCAAATATTAGTAGGTTTCAGAGCTTCTCTGGCATTGCAATAGTCTGGAGGTTTTTAGTCTCTGAAAAACAAATTAATAAGTAAAATTTTATAGAGCCCAGGGTATCTTTCAGGGTGTCCAGGAATACTGTTGTTTGGGAACTACTTTTGTCTTATTGAGGCAGTTTGCAGTATCTGGCTGAAATGTGCATGAGGGTAACATCCAGAAAGGCCCCTCTACTTGATTTGACATTTCTTAGCAATTAATGCTCTTTTTCTTTCCCGTCTTTTGCTCAACTAATCCATGATGCCAGGAGAGGCTCATTCTTGGGACTTAGTCTCATGATGTGAGGGCAAGTTATGTCCCATGATGCTAGAGCCAGTTATGTTCACAATGGTAAGGCCAGGCTTACACCCCTGGAAATTATGTCCCAGATTGGGGGGGGAGGGGTGTTAAGAATGTGGCCTAGAAAGAGACCACATTTGAGCAGCAACAGAGATTTTTTGGAGATGATTGTTAGGCACTAATTATGAGTAGTTTCATAAGGGCAAGCCTTAAGACTAAGGCCTCAAGTTTCATAAGGGCAAGCCTCATGATTGAGGGCTTGGCTTATTAAATTGGGAGGCCCTTTTGTTTAAGAAAATGTCAGGAATTCCCCAGGTGGGGAAATTTAATAATTTTATTTCTCCCAGTCCCTCAAGGGGCTTTGCAAATATTTTTTCATTTCTTTTTTATTCTAAAATACTCTGAAATGTGTAATGGTATAAATGAACTTGTACAGAATATTAAAATTTCATTTCTATTGTATGTTCTATATTAAATAAAGCTGGATTAGGTTGTTTAAATAAACCAGCTAGACAGTAAATTAGATATTGTGCTATAGAAAATTTAAATTTTGGACAAAATAAACAGTTTTCTTTTGGTCTCACACAGAAGTTAAAGCATTAAAATACAGAACATATTATTTTCCCTGTATATTGATTTACCTCAGTTTTAACCAGCTCAGTTTTGTCACATCTTTAATCACAGTTTGATCTTTCACAGTTTTTTCTTTTATTAACAGTTGCTTTAAGGACTAATGGTGAATTCAGTGCTGGAGCAGTAAGTCTGACTCTCAGGTGTCACACAGATTCTTAAAGTTCCAGGGAACTACTAGGTTATACAAAGAGCAAAGCATTTCAGAATTTTAACATAACAGTTAAATCTTACAATCTAAGCTCTGAATTTTATAAGCATTTTAAATGAAGCTACTTTCAAAAATAAAAACATTAGACAGCTGTTTTATATTAACAAACCATGGCAGAGGTTTTGTTCTGTTTCACTTTTACACATTTATTGGAGTTATGCCAATTAACAGATAAAATATAATTTATATATTGGTCCTGCCTTTCTTTTAAAGTTTTTCCTTGTTACAGATGGTGCCCTGACCTATAGCTGACCATATATATTTTAGAGAAGTGTTAGAGCAAAACAGTTCAAGGGACAATTTGGCTGTTTCTATGATCTGTAACTTTTTGAAGAATAACTAAAACCATGATTAACAAAACTATACAGTTGTTTAACATCATACAGAATAGTATTAGGATATAACATGAACAATAAGAACATTGCCATATCTTTAGGAATTTTATACAATCTCTAAACACATTAAAACAAATTTAGCAAGCAATGGGATAGAAAATCTTTTAACCACTGCAGTACTTCCAAACACCTTTTATGCAATAGGCTAAACTATTTTAATACCTTACTTATACAAGGTAAAAGAACAAATGATTTGTAACACTTCTTCCCCTAACAGAGGTAAGACTTGTTTTCTAAAATAAAGAATGATAATGACAACATACACTTTAACAAGGATATTATGGTGATGCAAATCTTTGTTTTCTAGACAAAGTTCTCAGATGATTAAAAAAAAACTTTAAAAAAACTTTACATTAGGAGCAGCCTAACAATCCACATTATTTTAACAGGGAGAAACCTAAACTTCAATTTTGTATGAATACTCAATTTGAAAGAAAAGCTTTCTTTCTTTGAAATATGATAGATGTATTAAGTTTTGGTCAACACTGACTATAGCAGAGAGAATTCACATTCATAAACTCCTTTTTACAATTCTATAGTCATTCAAGGCTTTTAGTCAACAATGACTATAACAAACCAAATTCACCTCTTACAACTCTCTACTACATTCTATATCTATTCTGTATATCCAAAAATGACTATAACAAACAAAATTCATTTCCTTAAACTTTCTACCATTTTCCATATTCCTTCCACCTACAGTTTTTATTTATCCAGAATGCACATAATCAGAAATGTTTGATAATAAATTCACAAAGCGTTTGACCATGCTTAATTCCTTCCAATAATAGTACATTTGAAAGAGAGAAGAAACAGATACTACAAAATAGTGGAAAAGGGGAAAATTTATGCTTGGGTTTGGAACTCAGCCATGCAACTATATACTTTATACTTACAATGCACAAATGATTACAATATGGGTAAATTGTCTCAATCCTATTCAGCACCACCTTCAAAGGTCAAAAAAGTCCCAACTGTGAAATATAACCAGCTTTTTAATATTTAAGGGTCTATATCCAGAAAAAAACTGTAATTTTCAACAACATTATTCCCAAGTGCTAAATAATACCAGGAATATGTTAGTTTACAAATTTAAGTCGTAGCTTCTAAAAAGCTAGTTCAGAGCTCTATTTATTTAAATATAACTTTCTTATTTAAAGGTCTTACAAGTGTCATCTCTTCTACAGGTATTCTTAGGTCATTCTTTATGTATCTCCTTTTTAAATTCATCCAGCATTTTTAGTCCTTCATTATTACTGTCTTACACTATGCCCTGGTACAAGTATATTTTAACTAGAATATAAACTTTTTGAACCTAAGAACTGGATTTTCCTTATTTATGACAGTATTTACAAACAGATATATAGTGATTGACATTAACAAAGCCAAGACAAATTCAAACTTGTCCACATATTGAGGGAACAAATGGTCAAGTAACCAAAAGCCAGATTCTTTGAAACCTAGGTAATTAAGGTTATATAAAAAGCCATTTATATTTTAGTCTCTCCCCTTTTAGTCACTTTTCCAATGATATTGACTGTGAAGAAACTTGAGATTCTCTGCCCAATAAGCATAGCAGGTAGCCCATGACACTAGGATTTCAAAAGGAGAGTTTATTGCTACACAAAATAAGGAAATCAGATGACCTTTTGACTTAAAATCTGTCTCCCCAAGTCTAAGAAGTTTAAGGTTTTATGGATTAAAATAAGGGGAGATGGAGTTGTTATCAATACAACTACAATTTACAAATGCAAAGGAATAAGCTAAGCTAGAATGAAGCTAGCTGTTACAATAACAAGTCAGTAGCTAGTTCTGGGCTGATTCAAGTCCTTCATTAATATTGGGTGGTTGTCTTTTTTATTATAAGATTCTAAAGTTGTTAAGCATAATAAATGGGGCTAGTCAAGAAGTTTATACAATTTGCAATTCAGTGGGTTTCAGTAATTTCAAATATTTTCTTTTTCTTATTCTTTACTATACTAGAAAATAAGAATAAGGGATCCATATAATGAACCAATCACCGTAATTATTTGTTAAAACTTAACTCCTGATCACAATTCTTCTTTTTTGTTTTTGTTCATTCTTTAATCTTGAGAGGTGTCTGGGTGATGACAATTCTAACTTCTTCATGCTGAGAAGGGCTGTTGACTTTATGAGTTAGAGGGATGAGACTGGTTGTTGTTCCTGGAGAGATTGGTACCTCTGGCCTTCAGGGTTTGACCAGCAGGAACAATACAGCAGCTTTAAGTCTTTGAAAAATAAACTTAATGAGTAAATTGAAAATAGGTTTAAGCAAAAAGATTGGAAGTTTTATGATTAGATGATTTATTTTGGATTAGGTGATTTCTTTAGGGTTTTCTGCCTATATAAGAATTACCTCCAGAGTGACCTCCAAATTTTATCTGAAATCTCTTAGCCATTGAATCTGTTTTATTTCTTTTCCTCCTTTTGATTATGAAAGCATTGATAAACCCATGATGTCATGGTGGTCAGTCCTGGAAGTCATGTCCCATGATCCTAGGGAAACTTACCCCAAAAAGTAATGCCCCCCATACAGGAGAAGATAGTGAATTTACCTGAAGAGTTTGGCTAGAAGCCACATTTGAGCAACAAGGAGATTTTCAGGTTGTGATTCAGCATTTACAGCATTACAGAAATATTTTATACATCCAAGTCTCAAGATCAAGGACTTGGCACATAGCATATTTATTTTCTGTAGGCAGTGTTCATATATTTTGGGGTCCATGTTTTAGGTACCCCTGTTACAAGTTAAAATGTGGGTCATTTTTTGTCATTTATAAAGCAGTACACCTTAATTTCAACTTTGCAAAGTTTCTTTATTACAGTTATAGTAAATTAGAACCCCCTTCATTGTTTTAGATAACAGTATGAGCTCCCCACATGGGGAGGTTTAGTAGTTTTATATATTCCTTTTCCAGTTCCTTAAGGTATTTTGTAAATATTTTTTATTTTATGTTAAAAAATTCTGAACATTATCAGGGTAATACATTAACTTGCACAGAATACCAAAATCTCATTCTCTGTCTTAGGTTTTATGTTAAATAAAGCAGAATTAGGTTATCTAAATAAACCAACCAGGTAGTTTAAGTCAGTAAGTGTGTTATATCAAGTTTAAAATTTTGGCCCAAATAAATCTCCATAGAGATCTCTATGGTCTCTCATAGAAATTAAAGTCTTAAAATATGGTTAATATCACTCTTTACCTTGTATTCTAATTCACTTTAATTCTAACTAGATCAGTCCCATTCACACCCCTAATTGAAGCCTAATTCCATCTTCACTTCTTCAACAGTTGCTGTATGCAAGAATCTCTTGAATTAATGCTGCTCCTGCAGTACACCCTCAGAGCTGGAGAACTCCAAATTTAAATCTCAGGTGTCAAAAATGTACCCCAAATCCCAAGGAGCTAACAGATCACATAAACAAGGGGCAAAGCACCTCAAAATTTAGAAAATGCCAAGACCCAGGAAAAAAAAATGAGTGCTGCAAGAGCTTAAAATTTAGGCCCTAATTTCCTTATGATCATTTCCAAAATGAAGTTATTTTCAATAACAAACCATTTGACAATTAGCTTATAATGAGGTCATCAACCACAGACCACAGAAGGAGATTTTTCCTACCTCACCTTTACACTTTTACCAGGGCTATGTTAACAGGTAGAACATAATTTATTTACTTGCCTTGCTTTTCTTTTAAAGTTCTTATTTGTTGGAGATGAAGTTCTGACTTGCCACTGATGACATGCACTTTCATAGAAACATTAAAGTAAAGCAATGTAACTGAAAAGGAAATGTGGTTGTTTCTGTGACATATAATTTTTTTTAATAATTAAAACCATGAGTAACAACACTATAATTTTGTCTAATATTATGCTGGTCAGTGTTAGGACAACTTGGAGAGTGAGAACTATGCCAATTCCTTAAGAATCATATGTATTTTATAAATTTTATAAGAATAGCATTTCACATATACACAATTTAAAAACAGAAGGTTAGAAAATCCCTTTTAATATTTATAATATTCTCATGCAACTCATAGCATAACAAATGAACCCAATTATTTCAAGCACTTCTATTTTAAGAAGGTGAAAGAACTAATCCTTTTCAAAAGTTTGAAATATAAAGGTGGCTTTTATGGTTTGGTTTTGGGAAGGTAAAGTATCAAAAGTTTTCAGATTTGAATATTATGTTAAACAGAAAAATGGGTTACTGTGAATCGATATTTTGTTCCTTATTTGGCCAATGTGATGAAAAAGGAGTAAAATCAGAGCTAATATTATTACAAGGAGAAGAATTAGTTCCTTCAAAAGTAAGAAGACTTGTTTTCTAAAGTAAAGGATGATAAACTCACCATAAATATCAACAAGGAAATTATTCTGATATGACATAGAATCTTTGTTTTCTAAGCAGAAAGCCCCAATGGTTAAGAAAAACTTTTTATATCCCTTCATTAAGAGTAGAGTCAGATGTCTGGACCTGGAATTGGAAACTGTTTCCTGCTTTGTGCTTTAAAGTGCCAAGAAGCCTGGGGTGCCAGCAGGACAGAAGAAAACATGGCTGTTGAGCCTCTAGATGATAAGGGTCTAGTGGCCACAAAAAAGTTTAGTTACCATGATTAGGTGTTTCTTCAGGGCTTTAGAACCTCAGGTAGTTGGACCCCTTACATTTTGTGCATGTTCATGTCCCATCTGGGATACCAAATTGATACCAACAAATCCAGGGTTCTCTGCCTGATGTGCATAACATAAAATCAATTATTCCAGGACTTCAAAAGAAGAGTTTATTGCTATAAAAAGCAAGATTGAACTATTGGCCTAATATCTCTCTCCCTATGTCTAAAGAATTCAGGACTTTTATGGGTTCAAACAAGGGGTGATGGGTGTTAGGTCGGGGGAACGGGGAAGGGCACTGCAACTGGAGCTGCGGAGGCTGTGTTGCCCCTCCCAACATGACTTCCAGAACTGCCCCTTCTGGATGACATGGCTTCTGGAACTGCCCCTTCTGGACACCTGACTTTTGGAACTGATGAACCGCCCCTTCCAGACACCTGACTTCCAGAGAACCGCCCCTTCCAGACGTTACCTGACCCCCTTGCTTAAAAACTGCCCACGCCATCACCCAGGCACTGACTCACCTCCCTCCATCCTGGATTTGGTGAGCTCTGCCTGGGAGCATAGAAATAAACATGCCGCTTTAACTTTCCCTGTCTACCTTTCTTCTTTCTCACCCTTTCTCCTCCTAAACCTTTCATCTTGGTGCTGAAACTTAGGAGACGAGCATGGGTGCCACCTGCCTGGCCAGAGGTGCCCTGGCTTCCTCTCTCCTCCTTCCTCCACATAGCCAGCGACAAGGGATCCTTTGGCCCACTGCTACATCCACCACAGATTGGGTAAGTCCCTTCCCTCCTAGCCCTGCTTCCGGGTCTCACCATTCTGAGAGAGCCTGTCCATTAATTATTCTCCAAAAATTGTAAATTCACATCAGGTTCTCTTCCAAGGGCTGAGGTGAATAGGGATGCCCACAAGCCTCACTCCCTTTCCTGGGACTCGAGAAGTTGTGGGGACACCCTGCTTTTCGTTTCCCTCCCAAACTCAGGTCCAGGACCTGAAAGGGCCTCAAACCAGGGTGAGACGTCCCTGGGGAGATGAGCCCCCACTCATAAGAGCTCCAAGGACTCTCTCAGGGCGTTGGGACACTGACACCCCCTGGGTCAGTCCTTTGTCCGCAGAGACCCGTCAGTATGGGCAATAAATCCTCAAAAACCAAACCTTATACTCCTCTAGGTTGTCTTCTGACAAACTTATCCACACTGGATTTACTTCCCGACATCCGGCCAAAATGCCTCATTTACTTTTGTAAAATATCTTGGCCCCCGTATCAATTGGATAATGGTTCTCATTGGCCTGAGGGGGGTACTTTTGATTTTAAATCCTTACAAACCTCCGCAATTTTTGCCAGAGGAATGACAAATGGGCCAAAATTCCTTATGTTCAAGCTTTCTTTCTTCTGTGCTCCCACCCCTCCCTTTTGTACCTCCTGCTCCATGGCCCAGGTTCTCCTAACTGGAGAACCCCCCAAATCCCCACTTCTGAACAAACAGCCTGATGAAACTTCCTCTTTTTCTGACCCCCTTGATTCATCTCCCTTTAAACGACCAGGGCCTCCACCAGATTTAGGGAAACTATCCTCTCCTCTCCGGCTCTACCCTCCTCTCCCTCCAGTGGCACCTCAGCTGCCATCTTGTCCTTCACTCTCTCCTCTCCCTTTGGCAGCACCTCAACCACCATCTTCTCCTTCTTTCCCCCCATCACTCCAGCAGCATTCCCACCACCGTCTTATCCTTATCTTTCCCCTTCTGGACTAGCAGCTATCCAGCCACCATTTTCTCCTTCCCTTTCTCCTTCTACTCCATCAGCTTTCCAACCACCACTGTGCCCTCTTCCTTGCCCTCTTCCCCCCCCACCAGTTCTTCTGCCACTGCCTAATTCTTCACCATCCTCAACAGTCTTGCCATCCTCACCTGTAAGCACCCGTACCCACTCAAAAGGTACTTTACTCTGTCCCCTCCAGGAAGTTGCAGGACCTGAAGGGCTAATCTGAGTACATACTCCCTTCTCCCTGGTTGATCTCTCACACATTGAGAAACAGTTGGGCTCCTTCTCTAACGACCCAACTACCTATACTAAAGAATTCCAATATCTGGCTAATGCCTACAACCTTACTTGGCATGATATCCATGTGATCTGCTCTTCTTCCCTAACTACAGATGAAATGGACCACATTTTCAATGCAGCCAGGGCTCATGCTAGCCAGGTGCATATAACTTACCACACCATGCCAGCGGGGGCCGAGGCAGTACCAGATCAAGAGCCAGGGTGGGACTATCAGATTGACACCCCAGTGGGGGAGAAATGGATGAATTAGGTGAGACAAAATGCTTACATGCCTCATAGCTGGCATGCAGAAAGCTTCCTGTAAAGTCGTAAGCTTCCATAAACTGAGGGAGATTACTCAAGGTCTTGAAGAAAATCCTGCTGCTTTTCTAAACTGGTTTACAGAAGCCCTCTCCCAATATGCCTGCCTAGACTCTGACTCGGAGGCTCATAAAACCGTTTTAGCCACACATTTTATGTCCCAGTCAGCCCCAGACATTAGGCGCAAGCTTAGAAAAATTGAGGACAGTCCTCAGGCCTCTATTCGTGACCTGGTAAACATGGCCTTTAAAATTTTTAATACTTGTGATGAGTTGGAGAGGGTGGAAAGGGAATCCCGGGACCACTGAAGGGTGAATTTACAAACCCAATCCCTGATTGCGGCCCTGTGGCCCACTTCAACTGACAAGATGCCAGCTATGACTAATCCACCACTAGGAAAGTGCTTCAAATGTGGCCTCGATGGACACTGGTCCTGCCAGTGCCCCAATCCTTGACAGCCCAAAGGACCATGCCCCCTCTGTGGGAAAAAAAGGACGTTGGAAAAGTGACAGCTCCTCGGTGCCCGGCCGTGGAGAGGCCGTCCTTCTAACCCCTGATCCACCACTTTCCTGGGTTTGGCCACTGACTACTGACGATGCCCGGCCTCTCGGCCCCAATCACTCTCATTGAGTCCAGGGTAACAATCAAGGTAGTGGGTAAGTCCACCTCCTTTTTAGTGGACATGGGGGCTACCTTCTCTGTCCTCCCCTCCTACTCAGGTCAACTCCTTCCTTCCCAGGTCACAGTTATGGGCATAGATGGCCGTCCTTTGTGCCCCTTAGCTACTGGACCACTTACATGTTTAATAGAAGGGTATTCCATTACACACTCTTTCTTGGTGATGTCTTCTTGCCCCAGCCCACTAATGGGGCAGGATCTTCTCACCAAGTTAGGGGCCTCACTTCACTGGATACAAAAATCCCAAACAACTTTACTATTATCCTTATGTGTGGCTTCCACCTCCACTCAGGGTTCCACCCCTCCCACTCTTCTCCTACCACCTCACCTAGTAAACCCAGAAGTATGGAATACCTCAACTCCCCTAATAGCTTCCCATCATAAACCAATTCTTATCCGACTAAAAGATCCATCCTCATTCCCATCTAGGCCACAGCTTCCTATCTCCATAACCCATCGGAAAGGACTCCAACCCATCATTTACCAGCTCAAGGGAAAGGGACTCCTCATACCCACTAACTCGCCTTATAACACCTCCAGCTTGCCTGCCAAGAAACCTGATGGTTCTTACCATTTAGTCCAAGACCTCTGACTAATTAATGAGGCTGTCATCCTCACCCACCCAGTAGTTCCCAATCCATATACTCTTCTCTCACACATATCTCCTCACACTACTCATTATTCTGTCTTGGACCTTAAAGACACCTTCTTCACAATCCCTCTAGACCCTGCCTATGCCCTCATTAATACTACTCTTACCCAGGTATCTGTCAACATTTCACAAGCTCAGCAGAGTCTCTCCAGCCACCTTGCCCAAACTTATGCCTCACCAGCCTCTCTTACATGGCTCCAAATCCTCCAACGAACCTTACAGTTACTCAACCAAACACAAATACTCCCTAAAGTAACCCACTGTTTCCTCTGTGCATCATTAAATAGGCCAGTATTAGCAGCTGTCCTTATAAATCTAATCCAAATACACAATCATAGCCCTGATTCCTGCCATACCACTGTAAAGAACACCCCCCTATGGGAACCAGAGCCTGATAACCTTCCCTACCCCTTTAAAACCTGCTACCCCCCCCCACAACTGTAAATCGACAAAACTTCATAATAAATGCCAAACTAACGTCACTATCCATAACACCACCCACACCCCCAAAGGGCAGTATTTCTGGTGCAATGGATCCCTCACCAAGTGCCTTAATTCCCTGGCCCTGGGACCATGCTTCCTAGTAGCTGTTGTTCCTCAGTTAACCCTCTATGGAAAGTCTGAGCTGGCTTGGTTACTGCCCCCTATTCACTCGAAAAGGGCTGCCTTTCTTCCTATCCTTTTAGGTGTCAGCCTGACCACCTCAGTTGCAGCCTCAGTCATGGCGGGAGGGGTGCTGGGACACAATATTCTAACCTCTCAAAACTTTGAGACTTGACTACAGGTAGCCCTGGAATTGAAAGCAGAATCTCTTTCCTCTCTACAATGACAACTTACCTCACTAGTCCAGATAACTCTTCAAAATTGATGGGTCTTAGACCTGCTAACAGTCAAGAAAGGAGGAACGTGCATATTCCTTCAAGAAGAATGCTGCTATTATGTCAATGAGTCAGGTCTGGTGGAACAAAATATTCACACCTTAAATAAACCAAAAGAGGATCTCTACCACAGAAAACAAGGAACCAACTCTGCCTTAGACTGGTTTTCCTCCCCCCTGGTGACATGGCTCCTCCCGCTACTAGGACCAGTTATCCTAATCTGTCTCTTTTTTCTCCTAGCTCCCTGTCTCCTCAACTTCCTTCAGGGATGCATAAAGGAACTGTTATGGGTAGCAGCCAACCAAATGCTCCTGCATCATTACCACCACCTACCCTCCTCACCAGATTCCTATAGCTAACCTCTTCCCTCTCCTGACCATGACACCCCAGCCTATCACCCCACATTGCCCCAGTACAGCAGGAAGTAGCCAGAAGAACCTCGATGCCCCATTATCACAAAAAGGCTGGAATGTTAGGTCAGGGGAATGGGGAAGGGCACTGCAACTGAAGCTGCAGAGGTGTGTCACCCCTCCCAACATGACTTCTGGAACCACCCCTTCTGGACGCCTGATTTCCTGAGAACCGCTCCTTCCAGATGTCACCTGACTCCCTTGCTTAAAAACTGCCCACGCCATCACCCAGGTGTTGACTCATCTCCTTCCATCTTGGATTTGGTGAGCTCTGCCTGGGAGCACAGAAATAAACCTGCCCACTTTAACTTTCCTGGTCTACCTTCCTTCTTTCTCACGCTTTCACCTCCTAAACCTTTAAATGGGTTGCTAACATTAGAATAACAACTACAATTTACAAATGTAAAGGAGTGAAGCTAAGCTACAACTACACTAACTATTATAACAAAAGGTCAGTGGTTGGTTCTGATCTGACTGAATTTCCTTCATTAACATTAGGGTGTTGTTTCTGTGATTATAAGATTTAAAAGTTGTATGACAGGAGAAGAGGGTACAAGCATGGCCAGTCACTTTTTCACTATTTGTAATTCAGTAAGTGCATTGGCTTATTAAATACTGCTGGAATGTAATATACCAGAAAATGAATGGCTTTTAAAAAAAGGAATTGTTTAAGTAACAGGTTTGCAGTTTAAATGCCATAAAAAGTCCAAACTAGGGCATCCAGAGACATATACCTTGATCCAAGAAAGACTGATGTCTGTCTCATGGGAAGACATGTGTGTGGCATCTGCTCTCTCTGCTGGCACTCCAAGCATCTCCAAATATCTGCATCTCTGTAAGCTCTGAAGTAACTGTTCTCAACGTGTCTGCATCTGAGGTTTCTCCAAAAAGTTTCCCTTTTTAAAAGACTTTAGAAAATTAATCAAGACCCACCTTGAATGTGTGGAGTCACATCTCCACCTAATAGAGTGGCCACACCAACAAAGGGAGTTTCACATCTCCATGGAACTACTCTAACCGAAAGGTCACACCCACAATTGAGTGAGTCATTCTCCATGGAAACAATCTAATCAAAGTTTTCCACCCTAAACAATAGGTCTGATGCCACAAGATTGGGTCAAGATTAAAACATGGCTTTTCTGGGGTTAATAGTAGTTTCAAATCAGCACATTGGGTTTTAGTAATTTCAGGTATTTTATTTTGTCACTCTACAATTTACTAGAAAGGAACAAAAAGGCATCAATATAATGATTTGGTCATAATATTTTTTGAATCTTAATTTTTCACTTGAAACTTCATCGGAAGTGACCAAACTCTGGTCACCAGCATTGATTTCTTTCCTTGTTGGGTGGTTGAATAAGCTCAGTCATTTTTTTCCCCACTTTTACTTTTTTTTTCTGGTTTGTTTCCTTTCTTGACTGTTGTGATGTTTAAGTGGTTGTTAAATTACATTTAAATCCCTTGGAGTGCAGGTACTTACTCAGTTGAGTAGCTTATAGGTAAAGCTTTTCTCTGAGTCAGGGTATCTATTATTTAAATTTTATTTTTAGACTCAGACCACTAGAGATGGTCCCATTCTATCTCAATTTCCTATTGGTTAGCTCTCTTAAGGCAACAATTTGTCTTGAGGTGGAAAGGAATCTGAGAAGAATCATGAAATGCAGTTTGTACAAAAAACAAAAGCATACAGGAAGATAATCACAGTGAAAAGCATAAATCCAGAAAACACTAATTTATCTCAATATTTCATTAAAGCAAGAGCCTAGGTCAGTAAAAAAAGCCTGTCTATTGAAATGTTTGAACCCAACTGGTATCATGAGACACCCTAACTTGTTCCTTTAAAACATTCAGGTTATTTATCACTGTGTCAGACATTAACATGAATGTAACATTATTCATGGGCAATCAGGGTAACTAGTGCCTGACTTTTTTGCAAGAACATGAATGTTCAACCATCAATATCAGCTTACAGGGCTTAAAAACCATTGAAGGTGGTGTTTCATAACCATAGATATATTTATTATTGTGTGTTCCAGGCCATGTGTTCCTAGGGAAGATAGAGTGGTGTGCATGAAAGATGAGAATGTTGTATTATGGTAGGCCAAGGGATGGGAGGCATCAACCTCTTTTGTCAGATGAGGCCTGGTGTACAAAATATCTTGTTTGATTTCTGACTGGCATTTAGGATGGATGATGCATGCAAGATCACAGGATCCACTCCAATTAGCAAGCAGTTAACAAAATTCATTCAGTGATTTTCAGTTTACAGAGCAGATTTGAAATAGCTCAGGTAATGAAGAGGAGTAGAATCTAAAAAACCACAGAAGTGTGCTACAGCTTCTATTGAAACAAAATTTCTGAACAGTCATCCTCCTTATTGCAAATGATAACCTTAAAAAAGAGTGTTCTTCATCATAAAATGAGACTTGTTTACTTATATTTGGCCTGATTATTTATATAGGTGTAGCAAGAATGGCAATTTACTATATACACTTTTTTTTTTTTTGCATGGGCAGGCACCAAGAATTGAATCCAGGTCTCTGGCATGGCAGGTGAGAACTCTACCTGCTGAGCCACCATGACCCACCCTATATACACCTTTTAAAGTTTGATTTCTGTATGGAATCTCTGATTAGTTAAACTTTTAAAAGCCCTTCTAGGCTATAACCATGCCAAGAACTTGGCATCAGATTTCACCTGAAGTACCTATAAATTAAGGTGAATTCCTCTTTCTCAAGGTCTTCAAAGTACCATGTGTTTCCTATACTTGGCAGAAAGTAGATTTCTTTATTGACCTGTAAGTCTGAGAACTGTGGAGCCAGGTACAAGACTGTTTTTCTAAGGAGATTTTGTAAGCATTGTCTTCAAAAGGTTAAAGTCAAACTTAACTCTGCAAAAGTCTGTACCCACATCTGATTAAATAATCATCATTCTCAAATATGACATTCCAGTCAAAGCTTTGGTTATATACCCAATGCCTCCAGTGAAAAATGATGCCTCTAAATTAATACATATTGTATTATATATGTATAATATATATATATATATATATATATATTCAAGGCAAAGATAAAGAAAATGTGAAAATACAAACAAATCTAATTGTGCTTGATGTACATTCAAAGGAGAAAGAGATGTGACAGTCTTCAAGGATTGTCAGAAATTGGTAAGAGAATTTCCAGTCCTGGGTTCAAAAGTATCTCCCACAACACTATGAGAAATAGCAGTGAGAGACATGATCCCTGCCTAGGGGAAAGCTAAAAACTGGGACAGCTGGAGGTGTACTCCACCACAAATAAAGTGGAGAACATAGACCCATATAGAGCCACATTTTGACCAGCAAAGAGAGGGAATGGGAACCCTGCAGTCAGCCTGACCCTGAGGCACAGCCTGTGCTCCAAAGGCACACAGCTCTGATGATTAAATTGTCAGACACAGCATTTGCTGGGCAGAACAGAAAGCTCAAGATAATTGAAAGACTTTTTCAGAGACTAATCAGAAAATTATTTTAGGCTGACTGGACTGGGTCTAGATCCCTTGTATGGAAACCCACCAATGTTTAGGTTGATAAGTATCAACTGTTCAGCTGTGCCCTAAAACAAACCCAGGTCTTGCAAGATAGTGAAAAACAGAGCACCCCTGGAAGAGAGCAGACTTGTTTCATCCACAAATGGAAATAATATTCTGGAGTCCTGTGTCTACTCCCATCCCTGAGGCAGTCCACAACAGGTGCCTGGTTTGGGAGTAAACTGAGGGGTGGAACGTATATTACAACAGGCAGTGAGAGAGATGAACAGATAGAGAACATATCCAATCAACAGAAAGACCCTAGGCAAAAGAGATAAAATGACTTCTAGAATAAATTAAGCAAGAGAATCAGATGCTTCAACATCAGTATAAAATCATGACATATCAGAAAGAATAAAAATATGACCCAAGCAAAGTGAAAAAAACTAACACCTCAACTGACATACAAGTTGAAACAACTGATTATTGACTGTAAAACAGATTTTCAAAATCAATTTTAGTTGAAGAAAAATATGGAAAAGACAGGAAGGATAAAAAGAAGACACAGGGTGTCCATATAAAGACTTTGAGAGCTTGAAAAACAAATGGGAATGAAAGGCACAATAGGAATGATGATAAACAAAATGGAGATATACAACAGCAGATATGAAGAGGCAGAAGAAAGGAGTACTGAACCAGAAGACAGGATATCTGAAATTCTACATACAAGAAAGCAGTAAGAAAAAAAAATGGGAAAATTTGAACAGGGTCTCAGAGAGCTGAATGACAATATGAAGTGCATGAATACATGTGTGATGGGTGTCCCTGAAGGAGAACTGAAGGAAAAAGTGGCAAAATGAATAATAGAGGAAATAATCAATGAAAATTTCCCAACTCTTATGAAAGACATAAAACTACAGGTCCATGAAATACCACATACCTCAAACAGAATAGACCCAAATAGAATTATTCCAAAACACTTACTAATCAGATTGTCAAATGTCAGAGACAGAATTTTGAAAGCAGCAAGAGAAAACTGATCTAGGGTGGGTGATGGTGGCACAGAGGCAGAGTTCTTGCCTGCTATGCTGGAGACCTGGGTTCAATTCCTGGTACCCGCCCAAACAACAACAAAAATGTGATCCATTACATACAAGGAAAGCTTCATAAGACAAAGTGTGGACCTCTCAGCAGAAACCATGAAACTAAAAAGGCAGTGGGATGATATATTTAAGATACTGAATGAAAACTGCCAATCAGGAATTCTATATACAGAAAAAATATCTTTCAAAAATGAAGGAGAGTAGAGTAGGCCACCGTGGCTCAGCAGGCAGAATTCTCGCCTGCCATGCCAGAGACCCTGGTTTGAGTTCCAGTGCTTGTCCAAGCAAAAAAAAAAAGAGGTAGAGTTTAATATGTTCACAGATAGACTCTGAGAGAGTTCATGAACAAGAGACCTACTCTAAAGGAAATACTAAAAGGAGTACTACAGGCAGATAGGAAAATATAGGAGAGAGGTTTGGAGGATAGTATAGAACTGAAGATGAGGAGAAAAGATAACTAATAGGGTTAAGAGAGAGAAAAATTATGACTAATAAAATCTAAGAGAAAAAATGGCTGAAGAAAGTACAGTCTTTATGGTAATAACATTAAATATTAATGGAAATTTCCAGTGCCTACCAATGCAATATATATATATATAAATAAATTAAACACACCAATCAAAAGACATAGATTGGAAAAATGGATAAAAAAGAGAATCCATCTATATGCTGTCTACTCACTTAAGAATCAAGAAAAAAAGAGGCTCAAAGTGAAAGGTTGGAAAAAATATTCCATGCAAACAACAACAAGAAAAGGTCAGGAGTAGCTATATTAATATCAGACAAATTAGACTTCAAATGTAAAACAATTAAAAGAGACAAAAAAGGACATTATGTATTAATAAGAGGAACAACTCATCAGGAAGATGTGAAGTCTATGCATTGAGCCAGAGCACCCCAAAATGCATGAGGCAAACAGACAACACTAAAGGGAGAAGTAGACACTCCTATAATAGTAGTTGGAGACTTCAAAACACCACTTTCATCAATGGATAGAACATCTAGACAGAAGATCAATAGGGAAACAGAGACCTTGAAAAATATAAATGAACTAGATGTAACAGACATTTACAGAACATTACACCCAACAACATCAGGGTACACCTTCTCCTCAAGTGCTCAAGGACCATTCTCCAGGATAGACCACATGTTTGGACACAAATCAGGTCTCAATAAATTCAAGAATATCAAAATTATGCAAAGCACTTTCTCAGATGAGAATGGAAAGAAGTTAGACATCAATCTCCAGGTGGAGATCTGGAACATTTACAAATTTATGGAGACTAAACAACATACTCTTAAACAACTGGGTCAAGGAAAAAATTACACTAGAAATCAGTAAGTATCTTGAGGAAAATGAAAATGAGAATAGAACATATGAAAACTTATGGCATGCAGTAAAGGCAATGTTGAGAGTGAAATTTATTGGCCTAAATGTCTATATTAAAATAGAAGAAAGAGCAAAAATTGAGGAATTACATTTACACTAGAGGAACTAGAGAAGGAAACAACAAACTAACCCCAAAGCAAACAGAAGAAAAGATATAAGAAAGATTAGAGAAGAAATAAATGAAATTGAGAACATATAAACAATAGACAGACTAAATTAAACTGGAAGGTAGATGTTCAAGAAAGTAAAAAATCTACAGGCCCTTAGCTAGGCTGAGAAAGAAACAAACAGAGAAGATGTAAATAAATAAAATCAGAAATGGGAGGGGACATAAGTACTGATACCACAGAAATAAAGGAGATAATGTAAGGGTACTATGGAAAACTCTATGTTAAACTAAAAACATAGATGAAATGAACACTTTCTAGAAAAGCATGAATAATCAATATTGACATGAGAAGAAGTAGAAGACCTCAACAAACCAATTGCAAGTGAAGAGATTAAATCAGTCATCAAGAAATCCCCATAAAAGAGAAGTCCAGAACCAGACAGCTCCACACATGTATTCTACCAAATAGTGAAGAAAAGTAAGTATCAAATCCTGCTCAAAGTCTTCATAAAACTGAAGAGGAGGGAAAGCTACCTAACTCATTCTATGACACCAACCTTACCCTAGTACTAAAGTCAAGCAAGGATACTACAAGAAAATAAAGTTGCAGATCAATCTCTTTAATGGACAAAATACCTACTTATAGAATTCAGCATCACATTAAAAGAGTTATACACAAATGACCAAGAAGATACAAGGATACAAGGGTGGTTCAATACAAGAAAATCAATTAATGTAATACAGCACATTAAAGAATTAAAGAAGCACATGATCCTCTCCATTGATGCAGAAAAGGCATTAGAAAAAATTCAGCATCGTTTCTTAATGAAAAGTCTTCAAACAGTCCGAATGGAAGGAAACTTCCTCAACACGATAAAGGGAATATATGAAAAAGCCACAGCTAACACCATACTCAATAGAAACAGACTGAAAGCTTTCCCTCTAAGATCAGGAATAAGACAAGGATGCCCATTATTACCATAGTTCCTCCACATTGTGCTGGAAATTCTGGCTAAAGCAGTTAGGCAAGAAAAAGAAATGAAAGGCATCTAAATTGGAAAGGAAGAAGTAAATATTTCACTGAGCTGTTTGCTCAGGACATTATCCTGTATGTAGAAAATTCTGTAAAGTCTACAGAAAAGCTACTAGAGCTAATAAATGAGTACAGAACAATGGCATGACACAAAATCAAAATACAAAATTCAGTTGTGCTTCTATACACCAGCATGAGTAATCTGAGGAGGGAATCAAGGAAAAAACTTCCATTTATAATAGTAACAAAAGGAATAAAATATTTAGGAATAAATTTAACCAAGGACATTAAAGATCTAAACATGAGAAAACTATAAAACTTTGCTAAAAGAAATCATGGAAGACCCAAATAAATGGGAGGACATAATTTCATTAATTGGAAGACTAAATATAGTTAAGATATCTGTTCTAGTTTGCTAGCTGCTGGAATGCAACACACCAGAGATGGATTGGCTTTCAAAAAAAGGGGATTTATTTAGTTAACATATAGTTCTTCAGAGGAAAGGCAGCTAACTTTCAACTGAGGTTCTTTCCTACATGGGAAGGCACAGGGCAATCTCTGCTGACCTTCTCTCCAGGCCTCTGGGTTCCACCAACTTTCCCCAGGGTGATTCCTTTCTGCATCTCCAAAGGCCTGGGCTGAGCTGCGAGTGCTGAGATGAGGTATGCTGAGCTGCTTGGGCTGTGCTACATTGAGCTCTCTCATTTAAGCACCAGCCAATTAAATCAAACATCATTCATTGCAGGAGGCACATCTCCTAGCCGACTGCAGATGTAATCAGCAACAGATGAGGTTCACATACCACCTTTGATAAGGTGGTCAATCAACTCAACTGAGACAGAGAAGCTTCTTCAACAATTGGCGCTTGGAGAACTGGATATACATAGCCGAAAGAATGAAAGCAGAACCCTATCTCACACCTTATACAAAAATTAACTCAAAATAAAAAAAATACCCAAACATTAGAGCCAAGAGTATACAACATTTAGAAGAAAATAAACAAAATATCTTAAGGATCTTGTGATAGGCAGTGGTCTCCTAGATATCATACCCAAAGTGCAAGCAATGAAAGAACTAGATCAATCGGATCTATTCAAAATTGAATACTTTTGTGCATTGAAGAACTTTGTCAGGAATGTAAAAAGGCAGCCTACAGAATGGGAAGCAATATTTTGAAACCATACATCAAATAAGGGTTTAATATCTGGAATATAAAAAAGGATCCTACAATTCAGCAACAAAAAGAAAACAACCCAATTTTAAAATGGGAAAAAGACATGAACAAGTATTTTTCCAAAGAAGAAATACAAATGGCACAAAAACATATGGAAAGATGCTCAATGTCACTGGCTATTACAGAAATGCAAATCAAAACCACAATGAGATATCATCTCACACCTAATAGAATGGCCATTATCAAAAACCCAGAAAACTACAAGGGGTGGAGAGGATATCAAGAAACAGGCACACTTATTCATTGTTGGTGGGAATGTAGAATGGTGCATCCACTCTCAAAGGCAGTTTGGTGATTCCTACAGAAGTTAAGTATAGAATTTCCATATGATTCAGCAATCCCATTGCTAGGTATTTTAGTTTTCTAAAGCTGCCAGAATGCAACACACCAGAGATGGATTGGCTTTTAATAAGGGGATTTATTTAGTTAAAAATTTATAGTTCTTCAGAGGAAAGGTAGCTGGCTTTCATCTGATGTTCTTTGTTATATGGGAAGGCACCTGGTGGCATCTGCTGGCCTTCTTTGCTGGCTTCTGGGTTCCAAAAACCTTCTGGGAGTGATTCCTTTTTGCATCTACAAATGTCTGGGCTAAACTGCAAGTGCTGAGATGAGGTATGCTGAGGTTCATGGACTGTGCTGTGCTGAGCTTTCTTCTGACCTCTCTCTTTCAAGCCTCCAGCTAATTAAATTAAACATCACTCGTTGTGGCAGGCAGTCCTTAGCCAACTGCAGATGTAATCAGCCATAGATGAACTTCAAATGCTGATTATTTAAGTCCACAGCAGCAGAAAAATGTGGCATCATCACCTGGCCAAGTAGACACCAGAACATATTGCATATCCACCCTTTGTCAACTTGACAGCTATATACCATCACCATAAACCATACTTAGTATCCAAACAGAAAACAATAACAGATAAATTTTTCACTAACAATGATCATCTGCCCTGTATGTAATGCCCTAAATCTTTCCATATACAAAACACATTCATTTCATCACAATATCAAAAAACAAAAACAAACAAACAAAAAACTTAAACCATTTCAATAACAATACAAATACAACACCAACCTAAAAGTAGTACAAAATCTCATCAAAGTCATTTAACAAGCATGGTCTGTCCTAAAGCAAAATTCTCCTCTGGCTGTGGACCTGTGAACTTAGAGCAAGTTATCTGCTGCCAATATACAAGGGAAGAACATTTATGGGATACATGTTGTCACTACCATAGGGAGAAATTGAAAGGTAACAGGGGTCACCAGACCCAAACAGTTCTGTAAACCCACAGTGCAAACTCCATTGAATCTCTAAGTCTGAGAGTCATTTATCCTTGGGGCTTTAGAAGGTGGCAATTGCACACTTTCCAAGGGCCTGTGCATCAGCTTTGATCTTTCCAAGTGCAACCTTGGGGAACATTGGAGAGACAACCCTTTTCTTAGCTCCATCTTCTCCAAATATTGGGTCACACATGGGCTCTCTGCCATCTCCAGGGCACATAATCAACCCCTCCAGAAAAATGGGTTGGCAGCTAGACTTTCTCCAACACTCAACGAATGTGCTCCACTCTCCCCAAGGCCTGAGAAGTAAAATTCTTCCTGAGCAATGAGGTGGAAACCCATTGTCTGTTTCTGGGGCAAACTCAATCTCTCCACATATAAATGTGGCTCCATTCTCCTAGCCTGAGGTTTCCTAGCTTCAGACCTTAGCTCCCATGGTTCTCTCTCTGCAATCTCCAATTCGTCCCTTTTCTGTTCCTTTTTGCTCAGACTGGCAGTGGTTCCATTTATGCCAACAATCTCTTAAAAGAACTCTAGTTCTTCTCTATCAAGCATCTCACAATTCTTCCACAATTTTCCTTTTATCCATGTAAAAAGCTCTTTCAATATGTTTGGCATTGCAAACCACAGTAGCACACCACTCCTGTTACCAAAACCTGTTTTTGTCTGCTAAAGCTGCCAGAATTCAACACATTAGAGATGGATTGGCTTTTAGCAAAGGGATTTATTTAGCTAAAATTTTATAGTTCTTCAGAGGAAAGGCAGCTAGCTTTCATTTGATGTTCCTTGTTTCTTGGGAAGGCACATAGTGACATCTGCTGGACTTCCCTCAGGTTTATGGGTTCCAATGGCTTTCCCCAGGGTGACTGTTTTGCATCTCCAAACATCTGGGCAGAGATGAGGTATGTGGAGCTGCTTGGGCTGTGCAGTGCTGAGCTCTCTTCTGATATCTCTTTCAAGCTTCCAGCTAATTAAATTAAACATTACTCTTTCTGGAAGGCAATTCCCTTAGCCAACTGCAGATGTAATCAACCATAGATGAATTTCACATGCAGATTATTTAAGTCCACAGCAACAAAACAATGGGGCATCATCACCTGGCCAAATTGACACCTGAACATAACCACCACACTAGGTATAAATTCAGAGAAAATAAGGCAAGAACAAAACAGACATTTTCACAGCAATATTTGTATTGGCATTATTCATGATTCCTGAGTTAGAAACCCCTCAAATGTCCAACAGTGGACAACTGGCTAAACAAACTCCAGCATATACATATGATAGAATATTACACAACTTTAGGAGAGAATAAAGTCATGAAGCATGTAATGATGTGGATGAATGTAGAGGGCAGTATGCAGAGTGAAACTAGTCAGAAAAAAAGGATGAATATTGTATGGTCTTACTAATATGATGCAAACTAAAATTAATGAATGAACTTTGAGAGTTAAAGTTGAGGATACAAGTTATCAGGAAATAGAAAGAGAGTAGCGATCAACCACTTGATGTTAAAGAGTACAGAATATGCGACAGGACTGATTTTAAACACCCAGAAATGGATGGTACAATACTATTTTATGGCATCACAATGTTGTAAGTACACTGAATGAGCTAAGTGAGAGTGTGGTTGAGGGAGGGGGCCTAGGGGCACCAGATGGAAAGATAGAGGATAAAGACTGGGTGATAAAACAAAGTGATGCCTAGAGTGAACAATGATGGTGATTAAATGTATAAATAACATAATGTCTTTGTATGAGAGAGAACAAATGAATTACAACATTGCAAGGTGTAGAAAATGGGATGCTATGCTGTAAAAATACTATCAATGCATACTAGGTTCTATAGTTAACAGTAATATTGTAATAAACTTCCATTAAATGTAACAAATGCTGTATGACAAAGCAAAATGTCAATAAGCAGGGGGTGGAAATATACTCATATAGATTGTGGCTGTGAATATAGATTGTGGTTGTGAAGGTATGTGTATTAGCTAGGGTTCTCTGGAAAAACAGAATCAGCAGGACATATGCATAGATATAGAATTTATAAAAGTGTCTCACATAGCCCTAGAGTGTAGAGTCCAAGGTCTGTAGGGCATGCCACAAGCTGGTAACTTCCTATGAAGGTCCTTAATGAACTCTCAGGAGAGGCTGGCTGGGCAATGATAGGAATGTAAGGGTCTAAGGTCTGTAGGGCAGGCTGCAAGCTGGTAACTCTGATGAAGTTCTTCAATGAACTCTCAGGAGAGGCTGGCTGGACAACCACAGGAATGGAAGAGCCCAAAATCCATAGGGCAGGCTGTGAAGCTGGCAACTCTAATGAAGAGTCTAGATGAATTCCAAAGAAGAGGCTCACTGGCTGAAGCAGGAAGAGTGACTGACTCTTCTGAATCCTCCTTAAAAGCCTTCTGGTGATTAGATTAAGTGTAGTTCATTGCAGAAGACACTCCCCTTAGACGATTACAAATGCAATCAGCTATGGATAAGCCAGCATAATCATGATTTCAGTCTATGACATGTTCTCCAGAAACAGACAGGCCAGGGTTTGCCAAAAGATGGCATGACTATCTGGCCAAGTTGACACATGAACCTGACCATGACAGTCTACCCCTTGTCAATTTGGCAGCTACACACATCAACTTAAACCATACTTTTCTCTAAATAGAAAACAATAACAGCCACAGTTTTTCCTCACCTAACAATATTCAATTGTCTCATGTACAACTGGAAATGCATTAAATCTTCCTAGACTAGGGTGCAAGTGCTTGGGTAATATTCACTCTTAAACTTGATATCTTACAACTTAAATACTATAACATGAACAAAGCAGCATTACTAGTCCTCATTTCTATAAGTGAACACGTGGTCATAGTTCATACTTATCACCATGTTCTTCCACTACCCATTCCATGTTCCCATTACCCTCAGTAAGTACTTCAGCTGGCTGTGGTCCTTTAGCTCATGGAGTGACCCAAATCTTCATTACTGAAATTTCAGAGCCATTCGTAGTTCTGCCTGGATTGGGTTGTTGCAGATTTGCATTGATTTGATCATAGACCATGGCGGCACTAAAAGAATCCCTTGGGGATCTCCTATATTCCAGGAAAACTCTTCTTTACCTCCATGTGTAGTTGCAGTCCTATTTCTCCTTGATAGTTAGGGCCAATCACCCCAGGCAGTAAAGTAATCCCCTTCTTGGCTTGTTGATTCAGGGGCATGAGGAGCCTAAAATGGCCAGTTGGTAGTCCTAGATTCCAGTTCAATGGAAATGTTGCCTCTCCTGGTGGAAGCACTCTCCCTTCTAGAACTAAAACGTGTAGGCCAGCAGAGCCCAAGGGGGCAGGAACAGGAAACAAAACCTTCCTAGTGGACTACTAGGGGTAATAGTGAATGGTGCTACTCCCATTTCCACCTCTTGGTTCCTGGACCCATGGAAGAAAGAGCAACATACAGTGGGTGCTGATTCAGAGCATACACTGCCTCCTGGAGATGATAACCCCAAACTTGCAAGGCACAGCCACCTAAATGCCACCATAATTGAGTTTTCAAAAGGTCATTTCACCATTCTATAAATCCAGCTGTCTTTGGATGATGGGGAACATGATAAGACCAGAGAATTTCACGAGCATCTGCCCATTTCCACACTTCATTTGCTGTGAAGTGGGTTCCTTGATCAGAAGCAAAGCTGTGTGGAAGACCATGATGATGGATAAGTGCCGCGTCCTCTTTTTCCTCCCCAGTTTGACACGGTTCCCTGGAAGGAAGGGCGGTGGCAAGGCCTTCAACGCCCCAAAAGAGGACGAGGCATAAAATGGTGTAATAGAAAAATACTGGGATTAACGACACTAATTGTGTGTTTCTTGTTGCTGGTTGTGCTCCAAGCATTATATCAAAACGAATCAGAAAGCAAAAGAATTGGAAAAAATGATACAAATTGCACAAATTGCAAAACCTTGTTAATGACTGTTTGGAAAAAATTAGGTTGGGACGCCCCCATTAAGCAAGTCATGCTGCAGATACAGCAGGCAGAAGTGCTTTTAGAACAAGTCACAGAAAAGTACCCCATAGAAAGTAAACACTTACAATTAAAAAACCCTGCATTGAGCCATCCTGGAAATTTACTCCCCCACCACGGCACCGGTCCATTGCTATAAAACAATAAAAAATCTAAGTAAACAATGTAACCTTTTAATCAAAACAAGCTAACCTTTAACCAAATTAAAATAGGTCTTGACATATAGCCTCACCTGTAAAATAATAGAAACAAAAAGTCTAAACTCAGAAAACTGCAAACACAATGTCTGTGGTTTAAGCCAATATCTTGCTGCTATTAAAATCTTGTGTAAATTTTCCTAAGAAAATCAGAACGTGTACTTTCGCTTTGCTTCCCTGAACCTGTAACTTTACCTAAAACGTAAGCCATGACACAACCATGATTCTGTGATACCTGTTTCCTTGCCAAGAATAAGGGTATAAAATCAGTTAAGCAAAAATAAATCTAAGCAACTCTTCTCAGAGGAAAATTCTCTAAGCTGTCTCTTGGTGTTCTTCTCGCGCCAACGACCCTCCACACCTTCAAGCCCGTTCCCTCTGCTGCAGCTGGACCGCGGCAAGTGGCACCCGAACAGGGACTTGAAGGTAAGCTTTCTCTTTTACGGGAGGGTATAAGGCTCTCGCTATAAGGCACTGCAGGCCTCTGGCTATGGTCAGGTACTTGGGAAGTACGGATAGAGCGAGTAATCATGGGACATACGGAGTCTAAGGAACGCTCCTTGTTTGTAGATATAACAAAGCATATGTTGAAAAAGAGAGGTATAAATGTTACCAGCAGACAGCTTAGAGAATTTTTTTCTTTTGTGCAAAATGTTTCTCCCTGGTTCCCAGAAGAAGGGACTGTTAACTTAGATACTTGGCAAAAAGTAGGAAAACAAATGAAAGAATATTATACTAAAAATGGGCCAGATGGAGTCCCTATTGATGCTTTTGCCCTATGGAATGTCCTTAAAGATAGTTTTGACCCCACACATGAGGCTATTTGCATGGCCAGAGAAGTGGCGACTGAAGAAGAGCAACCATTAGTTACAGCTATGGCTAAAACAGGCAGTTATACCAGTATAGAGAGGCCTCCTGCTTATAATATACAGAAAAACCATTCTAGCTCCTCAGAAAGTGAAAGTGAAGCAGAGTCAGAAAGAGAGGATAAACTTAATCCTTTTGAAGTAGATGAATTGGAAAGAGTAGCGGCTCAATATGAACATAACAATGTCAGTTCCTTCTTCAGTGCTTTGGCACCTGAAATAAAAAAGAAAAAGAAACCTAGGCCACATTTAAAGCCGCAAGCTTGTGGATAATAAATTTAACTGCATTTACAAGGGAAATTGAACATCATTTTCCCTCGGATCCTATACTGCAATTTATACAAAAACACCCCATTATATTTCCACAAAGGTGTTGTGTTCAACCCCTACCCCCCCAGCAGAATTAATTTTCACCGACGGGTCTGCTAAAGGGACGGCTGCTATATATTCCAAAAAACTTCAAAAACAAATACAGACAAAAGCAAAATCAGCCCAAAAAGTTGAATTATTGGCAGTGATAGAAGTCTTTAATTTGTTCCCTGAGGCCTTTAATTTATACACAGACTCTCTTTATGTGGCAAATTTATTTCCTGTTATTGAGACAGCTTATATTTCTGAAAATTCTACTGTTAGTCACTATCTTTTAACATTACAGCAACTCATCCACCAGAGACAGTTTCCCTTTTTTGTAGCACATATCAGAAGTCATAGTAATTTGCCAGGACCATTAGCAAAAGGTAATGCTAAAGCTGACCAACTTACTAACTATGTTGCCTTTCCAGTACAAACTCCTGTTAGTCAAGCTCAAGATGCACATAAACTGCATCATCAAAATGCTACAGTATTAAGGTTACAATTTCAAATCACTCGGGAACAGGCTAGACAAATCATTAAACAGTGTCCTATTTGTATAACTCACCTGCCACAGTTGCATACTGGAGTAAACCCTAAGGGTTTAAAACCCAATGCTTTATGGCAAATGGATGTAACTCATATTAAAGAATTTGGAAAGTTAGCTTTTGTACATGTTACTATTGATACTTACTCACATGTTCTGTTTGCCTCCGCACGAACAGGAGAGGCTTTAAAAGATGTAAAACAACATGTTATACAATCTATGGCTTATATGGGAAAACCTCAACATATAAAAACAGACAATGCCCCTGCATATGTCTCAAAAGGCTTTGAACAATTTTGTCATCAGTTTCATATCAAACATACTACTGGAATACCGTATAATCCCCAAGGTCAAGCGGTGGTGGAACGAGCCCACCAAACATTAAAGCACCAAATTACTAAACTGCAAGATAGTGAAAGTAAGTACTTATCGCCTCATCACATCATTAATCACAGTCTTTTTATCATTAATCATTTAAATGCAAATGAAAAAGGTAAAACTCCAATAAGTAAACATTAAAATAAAGTTATACAGCCTCAAATTTTAATAAAATAAAAGTATGTGCTAGCTGAACAATAAAAAAAGTCCTGATGTGTTACTAATATCCGGACGAGGATATGCTTGTATTTTCCCACAGGATGCAGAAACCCCAATCTGGATTCCCGATAAGCTCATTCGGCCCATATCGGCGCCCATCCCGGAGAGGGAACAAGAGGAGAGCCCCTCTTCCCCCGCAGTGAAAAAACCCGTCATCTTACCCCCAGGAGAATATGGATGAAAATCTTGTGCCTGGAATAGAAAATTTATCTCTCTCTTCTACCCCGCAGGCTCAATCTACCAAACAAGCTAGTCTGCCCACTTGGGGGCAAATAAAAAAGCTTACTGCTGACGCAGAAAGGGTAGTCCTGATAACCGGAAAAACTCCTACTCCTATTCACCTGTTTCTGGCTATAATTACACTTCTTTCCTGTCAGGTATCTGGTTCTTCTGTAAATAAATCATATTGGGCTCTGGCTTGCCAAAAAATTATACTACTTTTCTTATTGTGCATCAACCTTCTTATGTCTTATTACCTGTTAAGTTAAATGAACCATGGTTTGATAATGTTGGCTATCAAGTTATGGAAGAGCTGAACAACTTAATGAGACCTAAGCGTTTTGTAGCTATGTTAATTTTAGGAATTACCGCTCTAATTAGCATTATTGCTTCTTTAGCTATATCAACTACAGCCCTCATTCAAAATCAACAAACCGCTCATCATGTAAATACTCTAACTCATAATATTTCTTTAGCTTTAAGCCTACAAGAAAAATTAAATAGAAACTTAGAGACTAGAGTAAACGCCTTAGAAGATACAGTTATTTATTTAGGAAACCAGATTCAAAATCTAAAAACCCAACTTACCACCCGGTGTCATGTTAATTATAAATGGATATGTATTACCCCAGCACCCTATAATAAAACAGAGCAGTCATGGGAAAAAGTAAAAACCCATTTACAAGGAATATGGCATAACACTCAACTAGCACCAGATATTCTAGCTTTACAACAACAAATAACTGACATAAGTAAGGCACATATAACAGAACATGAAACCCTAGCAAATAGTCTTTGGTCCTCCTTACAAAATCTTAACCCAATTATTGGATGGCCCAATGTAGTAAACTTTGGCCTTACTGTGACTATAATATTAATTATTATTTTTTGCTTTCCCACAGCAATCAAAACCATAAAGGCATCTATCAAGCAAATCGAGAGAGTCCAGCAAAAAGAAATTTTAAAAAATAAAGGGGGAAATGCCGCATCCTCTTTTTCCTCCCCGGTTTGACACGGTTCCCTGGAAGGAAGGGCGGTGGCAAGGCCTTCAATGCCCCAAAAGAGGACGAGGCATAAAATGGTGTAATAGAAAAATACTGGGATTAACGACACTAATTGTGTGTTTCTTGTTGCTGGTTGTGCTCCAAGCATTATATCAAAACGAATCAGAAAGCAAAAGAATTGGAAAAAATGATACAAATTATACAAATTGCAAAACTTGTTAATGACTGTTTGGAAAAAATTAGGTTGGGACGCCCCCATTAAGCAAGTCATGCTGCAGATACAGCAGGCAGAAGTGCTTTTAGAACAAGTCACAGAAAAGTACCCCATAGAAAGTAAACACTTACAATTAAAAAACCCTGCATTGAGCCATCCTGGAAATTTACTCCCCCACCACGGCACCGGTCCATTGCTATAAAACAATAAAAAATCTAAGTAAACAATGTAACCTTTTAATCAAAACAAGCTAACCTTTAACCAAATTAAAATAGGTCTTGACATATAGCCTCACCTGTAAAATAATAGAAACAAAAAGTCTAAACTCAGAAAACTGCAAACACAATGTCTGTGGTTTAAGCCAATATCTTGCTGCTATTAAAATCTTGTGTAAATTTTCCTAAGAAAATCAGAACGTGTACTTTCGCTTTGCTTCCCTGAACCTGTAACTTTACCTAAAACGTAAGCCATGACACAACCATGATTCTGTGATACCTGTTTCCTTGCCAAGAATAAGGGTATAAAATCAGTTAAGCAAAAATAAATCTAAGCAACTCTTCTCAGAGAAAAATTCTCTAAGCTGTCTCTTGGTGTTCTTCTCGCGCCGACGACCCTCCACACCTTCAAGCCCGTTCCCTCTGCTGCAGCTGGACCGTGGCAGATAAGTTCATGGATGGTAGTTTTGGCAGAAACATTGCATGCAGGGGAAGCCAATCCATAACCAGAGTATGTGTCTATTCCCGTTAGAATAAATGACTGCCCTTTCCATGATGGGAGTGGTCCAATGTACTTAACCTGCCACCATGTAGCCGGCTGATCACCTCAGGGAATGGTGCCATATCAGGAGCTGAGTGTGGGTCTCTGGTGCTGGCAGACTCAGCACTTCAGCAGTGGCTATAGCAGGTTAGCCTTGGTGAGTGGAAATACATGCTGCTGAAATCATGCATAACCTCCATTTTTTCCACTATGACCCCTTGTTCATTAGCCCATTGGGCAATGATAGGGGTTTCTGAGGAAACATGCAACTGATATCCACACAATGGGTGTTCTAGTTTGCTGGCTGCTGGAATGCAATATACCAGAAATGGAATGGTTTTTAAAAGGGAGAATTTAATGAGTTGCAAGCTTACAGTTCTAAGGCCAAGAAAATGTCCCAATTACAATAAGTCTATAGAAGTGTCCAATCAAAGACATCCAGGGAAAGATACCTTGCTTGGTTCAAGAAGGCCGATGAAGTTCAGGGTTTCTTTCTCAAATGAGAAGGCACATGGCAAACACAGTCAGGGCTTCTCTCTCAGCTGGAAGGGCACATGGTGAACACGGTATCATCTGCTAGTTTTCTCTCCTGGCTTCCTGTTTCATGAAGCTCCCCGGGAGGCATTTTCCTTCTTCATCTCCAAAGGTCACTGGCTGGTTGTCTCTGCTTCGTGGTACTGCTCCCTCTGAATCTCTCATTCTTCAAAATATTTCCTCTTTTATAGGACTTCAGAAACTAATCAAGACCCACCCAAATGGGTGGAGACATGTCATTCCTTAATCCAGTTTAACAACCACTCTTGACAAAATCACATCAACCACGGAGATGATCTCATTACAGTTTCAAATATACAGTATTGAATAAGGATTATTCTACCTTTAAGAAATGGGATTTATATCAAAACATGGCTTTTCTTGGGCATACTTCCTTTCAGACCAGCACAATGGGCCATCTTATCCACTTGATTATTAAAACATTCCTCTGCTGAAAGACACCCTCTGGTGCACATTCCAATGGGATACAAATATCTTCATGCTTTTAGGCCACAGAGAAAGGTCTATCCACATACCTCTTCCTCAGACCTCTTTGTCATGAATTTTCCAATCATGCTCTTTCTAAATCCCTGACCATACAGCCAAACCATTGGCAATAGCCCATGAGTCACTACACAAATGCACCTCTTGCCAGTTCTTCCATGCAAAATTAAAAACCAGCTGCACTGCTTGAAATTCTGCCCACTGGGAGGATTTCCCCTCACAACTGTCCTTCAGAGACCTCCCAGAAAGGGTTTGTAGTGCTGCAGCTGTCCACTTTCAGGGGGTACCTGCATGTCAAGTAGAGTCATCTGTAAACCAGGCCTGAGTGTTCTCTTCCTCAGTCAATTCACAAGGCCTTGTCTTTGGCCTGGGGATGAGAAGACAATGTGGGAGGAAAGCAAACTATGGGCATTTGGGCCATTTCCTCATGTAGCTTACAGATACCTTCAGGACTTGTTCTGACCCCATCTCATATAGACCATTTCCATTCTATAATGGAGCAATGCTGAACATGCCCAACTTTATGGCTTGGTGGGTCAGACAACACCCAGTTCATGATTGACAACTCAGGTCTCATAGTAACTTGGTGGCTCATGATTAAACATTCAGTCTCTATTAAGGCCCAGTAGCAGGCCAAAAGCTGTTTCTCAAAAGGAGAGTAGTTACTGCAGTGGATGGTAAGGCTGTGCTCCAAAATCCTAATAGTCTACATTGTGAGTCTACAAAGGGGCCTGCCAAAAGCTCCAGATAGCATTTCTGTATGTCACTGACCCTTCCAGCACCAGTTGATCTGCTGGAGCATATGGGCCATGTTACATGCAGCTTGTACAGCAGCCTGGACCTGTTGCAGAGCCTCCTCCTGCTCAAGTTCCCACTCAAAATAAACTACTATTCTGGTCATTCAATAAATGGGCTGGAGTAGCACACCCAAATGACAAATATGTTGTAGCCAAAATCTAAAGAGACCAACTAGGCATTGGACCTCTTCTTGGGTCATGAGAGGGACAAGACACAGCAACTTATCCTTCACCTGAGAAGGGATATCTTGACAGGTCCCACACCACAGGACATGTAGAAATTTCACTGAGGTGGAAGGCCCCTGTATCTTTGTTGGATTTATCTCTCTTCTTTTGACATTCAAATGCCTTACCAATAAGACTGTAGTGGTTGCCACTTCTTGTTCACTAGGTCCAATCAATATGATATCATCAATATAATGGACCAGGATGATGTCTTGTGGGAGGGAGAAATGATCAGGTTCCCTGCAGACAATATTATAACATAAGGTTGCAGAGTTCATATACCTCTGGGGTAGGGACAGTGAAAGTATATTGCTGACCTTGCCAACTGAAAGCAAATTGTTTCTGGTGGTCCTTACTAATAGCTATTGAGAAAGAACGGTTTGCCAGATCAATAACTGCATGTCAGGTAACCAGGGCATGCATTGATTTGCTCAATCATTGATACCACATCCAGAACAGCAGCTGTAACTGGAGTTACCACCTGGCTGAGCATAAGAAAATCCACTGTAATCCTCCAAGACCCATATGTTTTCTGCACAGGTCAAATAGGAAAGTCAAATGGGGATGTGGTGGGAATCACCACTCATGTACCCTTTAAGTCCTTAACAGTGACATCAATCTCTGCAATCCCTCCAGGAATCTGGTATTGCTTCTGATTTACTATTTTGCTAGGTAGGGGAAGTTCTGGTGGCTTCCACTTGGTCTTTCCTATCATAATATCCCTCACTCCATGAGTTAGAGAGGCAATGTGGGAATTCTGCCACTTGCTCAGTATGTCTATTCCAATTATGCATTCTGGAACTGGAGCAATAACTACAGAATGCTTCTGGAGCTCCACTGAACTCACTGGACCTACTGTGAGACAGACCTGAGCTAAAACTTTATTGATCACCTAACTTCCATAAGCCCCCACTTTGACTTCTGGATGAGAGTGACATTTTGGGTTCCATGGAATTAATGTCACTTTTGAACCAGTGTCTAATAACCCCCAAAATATCTGATCATTTCCTTTTGTCCAATGCACAGTTACCCTGGTAAAAGGCTGTTGGTGTCCTTGGGGAAGGCTTGGAGGATGATTAACAGTACAAGTTTGTAGCAGTATAACATGGTCCTTCCCCAAAGGGACCTGGCCTCCCCTTCAATCATGGGACTCTGGGTATATAAAATGTCTCACATCTGGAAATTGATTAAGTGCCCATGACTTTCTGATTTTGTAATTCAAGTTAGACTTCTGTTCACTTGACCTAGAGCAGCTTTGCTTATACAGCTCAAACAATAATTTAGTAGACTGCCCATCTATTGTACTTCTAGGTATCCCATGATCTACTACCCAACACCACTTGTCTCTGCTAGTGAGATTATTTTTGACTACTGTTTTGTGTCTGCTGTCCATTATGGTAGCCACTTCACCTTGTCTTTGGTGATTAAGTGCTGCTACCTGGCTTCTGCTAACTTGGGATCCAATCATCCCCTTTGTATTTAAGGATTCTAGCTCAGTGACAGCAGTTCCCACAGTAATATCTGATCTACAGAGAAGGGCAACTACAGAGCTCTTCAGGGATGATGACACTAGTCTCACAAATGTATTTCTCACAGTTCTGTCAAAGGTGAATCCTCCAGACATTCCTGGGGTATATGAGCAGAATTTTCATGATAAAGCTACTTTAGCATGCCAATCTCTGTAAGCCATTGGATCCCCTCTACATTATACCAGGGCAGTTCTGTCATTTCAACTTCATGTAATGTTGGCTACCTTCTGATCCATGTTCCAGAAAACAATCCAAAAAGGCTGTTAATGCCTTTACTATCTGCTCAAGCTATATAACACTGAATGCAGAATCTTGACTTAGTGGGCCCATATCAACAAATTCAGCCTGGGCTGGCTTTAAATTTCTCCCACCATTATCCCACATCCTTAAAATCCATTGCCACACGTATTTCCCTGATTTTTGTCTATATAAATTGGAGAACTCATGCAGTTCTTTTGGAATATACCATACCTCGTCATTGGTGATACTTTGTACCTCACCCTTTGGGGCCTGTTGGAACTTTAGTCTAGTTATAGGTCTGGGAGAAATGAGGGATAGTAGGAGTGGATCATTAAAATAATTAGAAATATCTTCCAAGCCAATTGCTTCAAAGCATTCATTTGCAGTTTAATCTGGTAAAACATGATTAATCACTCTAGGGTTTATTCCTTTAGGTGGAGGTTGGGTGATCAACTCCTCAGGGCAGGCTGGAGGTGGGTGGCTACATCCTCAGGGCAGACTATTACAGAATTATCTATAAAAGACTCAGCACAATCAGGAGTTTCAAACTCGCAACTGACATCATTATCAATCTGTATGTCATCATCTAATTTTTTAGGGTCCCACTCCTTTTCAATCTATGCCCTCACTTTAATGGCAAACATCATGCAAGATTAAGATTTCAGTTTATGTTGTAAAGTTGCTACTTTAGTAATAAGATTATGAGTCTGATTTTTGGAGATCTCAATTCTGAGGATACAGGAAATAAGATTTTCCTTCACGGCATTCATAGAAATGTTTACATCTGTCATACATTGTGTAATCTTCTCATTTGAACCCTTCAGCCCATCCCTTTCTCTCATTAATGTATGCAGCATATCTAACAACAATCAACCAACATCTTCATACCTTCTATTACCATAAAACTCCATAAAGGTATAAAAAACATTGTCCCTAGAGCCTGGCTTCATACAAGTGAAGAATTAGAAGAATCCAATGTTGATATTTTGACTATCTTTTTGCCAACTCACCCCATGGGTTGGCAGTGTTATTCTGATTATGGAAAGCAAAATCCTTAGTGCCTTTGAGTCCAGTCAGAGCAGGAAACCAATAATAAAAACCCAATTTTTTTTTGGATGGGCAAGCAATGGGAATCAAACCTGGGTCTCTGGCATGGCAGGTGAGAATTCTGCCACTGAACCACTACCATACTGTCCCAAACCCATTTTTAAGATTCTATTTATTAAGAACCACTCCCAGTACTAAGCCATATTAGCTAGGGTTCTTAGAGAAACAGAATTAGCAGAAGATAGCCATAGATATAAAATTTATAATAGTGTCTCATATAACCATGGGAATATAGAGTCCAAGGTCTTTAGGGCATGCCATAAGCTGGTAACTCTTATGATGTTCCTCAATGGACTCTCAGAAGAGGCTGGCTGGGCAACCATGGGAATATAAGGGTCCAAAGTTTGTAGGGCAGGCTGCAAGCTGGTAACTCTGATGAAGATCCTCAACAAACTCTCAGGAGAGGCTAGCTGGAATACCATGGGAATGGAAGAGTCCAAAATCCATAAGGTAGGCTGTGAAGCTGGTGGCTCTGAATCAGGTTCTGGCCAAACTCAACAGGAGAGACTCATTGGCTGAAGCAGGAATAGTGACTGACTCTTCCGAATCCTTCTTAAAAGCCTTCTGGTGATTAGATGAAGTGTTATTCATTTCAGAATACACTTTCATTAGCTGATTACAAATGCAATCAGCTGTGGATGCAGCCAGTGTGCTCATGATTTAAGTCCATGAAATATCCTCATAGAAACAGATAGGCCAGGGTTTGCATAACCAGATGACTGGGCACCACTATCTGGCAAAGTTGACAGATGAATCTGACCATGATAGCACGTTATGTCATTATACCTGAATCAATGATTTTTTACTCAGGTTTGATTGTGTGATTTGTGAATAAAACTTTAAAAAATGAACAGAAAGAAACAAGAGCTAAAGAAAATGCAGAGGAAAGATTTATAGTTGGTGGGGAAATTGAGAGGAGCAAACCCTTGGAGGGCAGTGTGGTGGTCCCACAGGAGACTAGGTGTAGAGTTGCCATGTGATCCTGAAACCCCTTTGTTCAGTATATACCTGGAGGAATTGGGTGTAGGGACACAAAGGGATATTGGCAAACTGGTGTTTAGGGCAGGAGTATTCATGATTCACAATAGATGGAGGTGGCCTAAGGGTACAATGACTGAGGAATGGAAGGGGGAAGTATGTTGCATACACACAATGGACTACTCAGTGACCAAGAAGAATGAATGATGTTGAGAGGCATGAAACTATGTAAGAAACTTAAGTACTTTATGTTGAGTGAAATGTCAGAAACAAAAAGACAAATATTATCATATATCATATATCCATACTCATATGGGCTAACTATAATATAAAAACACAGTGAACTGAAGTTGAGAGCATGGGTTTTTGGTTGGGGTCCATTTAAATCAAAGTTTATTGATTGTAAACTCTTACAGTAGTCATATAAATTCAGGAGTTGTAACTGCTGTTTCTAAATTCTGAGATACTGAGCTGTTTGTATATAAACTGGTCATTCCCAGAAACTCTGGGTTTTTATGTCACACCTGAGACTTTGAGTTGGAGTTCTGAAGCTACAAAAGTCAGGATTACCCATATAGGAACTGCTTAAAAAGTTGAAAAAAGGATCTGACTTTGACTAGAGATATGAATGAAACTGATCTGGATAGGACTAAGGTAGATCAAAATAAAGGGTACAGGATGGTATCATGCATATTTTCAAACTTTAACTTCTGTGTAAGACCAAAGGGAAAGATGTTTATTTCATGCAAAATTTACATTTTGGGTAGTGCATTACCTAATTTAACTTGTGGGATCAAATTAAGTTGAACAACATAAGTATATAGAATCCTTAATAGGGCATGAGATTTTTTTGGATTTTCCAGGTTAGTGTGATGCTCCAATATATCCCAGAGTAATTTGGGCAGGGAATAAAGTAATATTTGCAAAGTCCCCTTCAGGGACTAGGGAGAAAGGAGGAAATATTTAACTTAATTATTCAACTCAAATTATCCCATTTGGATAATTTCGTATCCTTGCAAGCAGTGGGGATGACCAAATCAATAAGCCAAGCCCTCAATCTTAAGGTTTGCCCACATGAAGCTTATTCCTGCAAAGGTTAGGCTAAGGCTACCTAAAATTATGCCTGAGTCATCCCCAGAGACCCTCTTTTGTTGCTCAGATGTGGTCTCTCTCTCTAAGGCAACTCAGCAGGTGAACTCATTGCCCTCCCCACTATGTGGGACATTACTCCCCAAAGTGCAAATCTCCTTGGCAATGTGGGGCAGAACTCCTGGGATGAGCCAAGACCTGGAATCTTGGGATTGATAAAGTCATCTTGGCCAAAAGGGGGAAGAGAGAAATGAGACAAAATAAAGTTTTAGGGACTGAGAGATTTCAAACAGAGTCAAGATGATATCCTGGAGGTTATTCTTAAGCATTATATAAATATTCCTTTTTAGTTTATGGTGTATTGAAGTGGCTGGATGGAAGTAACTGAAACTGTTGAGCTCTGTTCCAGTAGCCTTGATTCTTGAAGGTGATTGTATAATGATATAGCTTTCACAATGTGACTGTGTGATTGTGAAAGCCTTGTTTCTGATGCTCCTTTTATCTACCTTGTCAACAGATGAGTAGAACATATGGAATAAAAATAAATAATAGGGGGAACAAATGTTAAAATAAATTTAGTTTGAAATGCTAGTGATCAATGAAAGGGAGGGGTAAGGGGTATGGTATACATAATTTTTTTTCTGTTTTCTTTTCATTTCTTTTTCTGAATAGATGCAAATGTTCCAAGAAATGATTATGATGATGAATATGTAACTATGTGATGATATCGTGAATTACTGATCATATATGTGGAATGGAATGATCAAAATAGGAATGTTTGCATTTGCTTTGTGTTTTTTGGTATTTAAAAAAATAAAATAAAAAAATTAGAAGAAAAAAAAGGAAGTAAAAAGACATCCTCCACAATGGGAGACAATATTTAGAAACAATATATCAGATAAGGGTTTAGTTTCCAGACTATATTAAGAGACTGTTCAACTCAACAACAAAAAGACAAACAACTCAATTACAAAATGGGCAGAAGACATGAACAGACACTTCTCAGAAGAGGAAATAGAAATAGCTAAAATCCACATGAAAAGATGCTCAACTTCCCTGGCTATTAGGGAAATGCAAATAAAAACCACAGTAAGATATCATCTGACACCCACCAGAATGGCCATTATCAATAAAACAGAAAATGACAAGTGTTGGAGAGGATGTGGAGAAAGAGGCACACTTATCCACTGTTGATGGGAATGTAAAATGGTACAACCGCTGTGGAAGGCAGTTTGATAGTTCTTCAGGAAACTAAGCATAGAATTGCCAAATGATCTGGCAATACTATTGCTAGGTATCTATTCAGATGACATGTGGGCGAGGGCACAAATGGACATTTGCACACCAATGTTTACAGCAGCATCATTGCCAAGAGATGGAAACAGCCCAAATGTCCACTAATAGACGAGTGGCTAAACAAGTTGTCATATATACATATGATGAACTATTACACAGTTGTAAACAAAATAAAGTCATGAAGCATGTAACAACATGGAGGGACCTTGAGGACATTATGCTGAGTGAGATTAGCCAGAAACGAAAGGACAAATACTGTATGGTCTCACTGATATGAACTAACATTAATGAATGAACTTTGATACTTTCAGTTAAGAACAGAGGTCATCAGGAGATAGAAACAGGGTAGTGTTCTAGTTTGCTAGCTGCCGGAATGCAACACACCAGAGATGGATTGGCTTTTAATAAAAGGGAATTTATTTTGTTAGTTCTTCAGAGGAAAGGCAGCTAACTTTCATCTGAGGTTCTTTCTTACGTGGGAAGGCACAGGATGGTCTCTGTTGGCCTTCTCTCCAGGCCCCTGGGTTCCAACAACTTTCCCTGGGACAGGGACTTCTTTCTGCATCTCCAAAGGCCTGGGCTGAGCTGTGAGTGCTGAGATGAGGAATGCCGAGCTGCTTAGACTGTGCTACGTTGTACTCTCATTTAAGCACCAGCCAATTAAGTCAAATGTCATTCATTGCAGCAGGCACAGCTCCTAACCAAATGCAGATGTAATTAGCAACAGATGAGGTTCACATACCATTGGCTCATATCCGCAGCAACAAAACTAGGTACATTCACCTGGCCAAGTTGACAACTGAATCAAACTACCACAGGTAGATATTGGGTAACTGGAGCTGAAGGGATACAGATTGTGCAAAAGGACTGATTGTAAAAATTCAGAAATGGATAGCACAATACTACCTGATGGTAGCACAATAACATAAGTATACTGAATGAAGCTGAATGTGAGAAAGATAGAGGGAGGAAGGCTGGAGACACATATGAAACCAGAAGCAAAGATAAATGATAAAGACTGACATGGTACAATCTAGGAATGATAGAGGGTACAATGATAGTGACTAAACATACAAATTAAAGAATGTATTTACATGAGGAAGAACAAAGGAATGTCAGTATTGCAGGGTGTTGAAAATAGATGATCATTCATATTTCACAACTTCAACTTCTGTGTGACACTAAAGCAAAAAAATGTTTATTTGGTATTAAATTTATATTTTTGACCAGTGCCTTTCTTAATATATCTTAATGGACAGGTTAATTGAACACCATAAGTACATGGAACCTTGAATAGGGCATGAGAATTTGTAGATTTGTCCAGTGGGATGCCCCAATACACGCCAGAGTGATTTAAACACTGAATAAAGAAGTATTTGCAAAGTCTCCTTGGGGGAATGGTGAAAAGGGGGAAAATTCAGCTTCCCCATTTAGAGAATTTCTGATATTCTCACAAGTAGTGGTGACAACCAAATTAATAGGCTAAGCCCTCAATCTTGGCATTTGTTCATATGAAACTTATTCCCACAAAGGACAGGCTAAGCCAACTTAAAATTAGCGCCCCCCCCCCCTTAGGACTGCTTTTGTTGCTCAGATGTGCCCTATCTCTCAGCCAACACAACAAGCAAACTCACTACCCTCCCCCTTTTTATGTGGGACATGACTCCCAGGGGTGTAAATCTCCCTGGCAATGTGGGACAGAAATCCTAGAATGAGCTGAGACTCAGCATCAAGGGATTGAGGAAACTTTCTTGACTGAAAGGGGGAAGAGAGAAATGAGATTAAACAAAGTGTCAGTGATTGAGAGATTTCAAACAGAGTTAAGGGTTTTTCTTGAAGGTTATTCTAACACATTATATAGACATTTCCTTTTTAGTTTAAGGTGTATTAGAAAGGCTAGAGGGAAGTGCCTGAAACTGTAGAGCTGTGTTCCAGTAGCCATGTTTCTTGGAGATGACTCTATAATGATATAGCTTTCACAATGTGACAGTGTGATTGTGAAAACCTTGTATCTGATGTTCCTTTTATCTACACTATGTACAGTAAAACATGAGTAGAAATTATGGATTAAAAAACAATAATGAGGGAACAAATGTTAAAATATATTGAGTAGATTGAAATACCAGTGATTAGTTAAAGGGAATGGTAATGGGTATAGAAAAACAATAGGGGGAACAGAGATTAAAATATATTGGTAGATAGAAATACTAGTGGTCAACAAGAGGGAGGAGTAAGGGGTATGATATGCACAAGTTTGTTCTTTTTTTCTTTTTATTTCTTTTTTCTATAATGTGATGCAAATGTTCTAAGAAATGATCATGGTGATGAATATACAACTATGTGATGATATTGTGAGTCATTGATTATTTCCCAAGAATGGAGTGTTCATATGGTAAGAATGTTCATGTTTGCATTGTTGATAAAAATATTTTTAAAAAAGTAATTGCAGGGCAAGTCATGGTGGCTCAGCAGGCAGAGTTCTCACCTGTCATGCTGGAGACCTGGGTTCAATTCCTGGTGCCTACCCATGCAAATAAATAAATAAATAAATAAATAAATAACAGCAAAATCCCCTTGAGAGGGCAGGCAACGTGTCGCTCAGTGACAGAGTTCTCACCTGCCATGCCAGAGACCTGGATTCTATTCCTGGAGCTTATCTATGCAAAAAAAAAAAAAAAAAATCCCCTTGAGGGAATGGGAGGAAGGGTGGAAATGTTGAACTTCCTCATCTGGAAAAGGCCTGCTATTCTAAGAAGAATTGGGAACTGTCAATTGTATAGAATAGGCCCTCATCTTAGATCTTGCCCTTAGAAACATTCCTGTAAAGGAGAAGCTAAGCCTGCTTATGATTATAGGCCTAAGAGTCACCTCAGTGAACCTCTTTTGTTGCTCGGATGCCCTGTCTCTCTCGAGGCCAATTCTGCAGGTGAGCTCACTGCCTACCAGCATGTAAATCTCTCTGTCAATGTGGGACATGATTCCAAGAGTAAGTCTAGTCCTGGATTTGTGAGGTGAGAAAGGATTCTTGACACAAAGGGGGAAGAGAAATGTGACAAAATAAAGTTTCAGTCGATGAGAAATTTTAAATAGTGTCAAAAGGTCTTTCTGGAGGCTATTCTTATGTAATATATAAATAACCCTTTTCAGTTTTTGCTGTATTAGAGTAGTTAGAGGGAAATAGCTAAAACTGTTGAACAATAGTCCAATAGCATTGATTCTTCTTTTAAAAAATACTTCTATTTAAGAAAACAAACAATACCCTTAGAACCACCAAAAATGCATATCTTAATTAGCTTAACCATAGGCATATTTAAATAAAGTATCCATATAATCATTATAAAGCCTGTGTTTGCACAGTAAGTTTCATAAACCAATTTAAAATTAAGGCAACAAGGAAAAAATCTACAAATTTAGATAACAAAGTTCTTAAACTATAAATATTAAACACTAACTTAAATATTGTTAGATCAGCTCTCAAAACTGAATACTTTGAAAATATCAAGTAGAAAGTTCTCACAAATATCCATATTGTTATAGTAATGACCTATGTTACTAAACATTTTCCTGATTTCAGGAAAATATGAAGATGCAAATACTTTCTTCAGTTAACATATGAAAATATTAACCACCTAAAATGGATATCTTAGTTAGCTTATCCATAGGCATATTTAAAAAAAATTCTAAATAATCATTGTAAAGCTTATTTGTACGATGTTTCATAAACCAGTTTAAAATTAAAGCAAGGAAGGAAAAAAATCTACAGATACAGATATCAGAGTTTCTTAAATTCTAAATATTAAACACTATCTTAAATACCATTCGGTTAACTATCAAAACTATGTGCATTCTCAAAATATCAAGTAAAAAGTTATTACAAATATCAACTTTGCAATATAATGGGCTATGTTACTAAGTATTTTCAAATTTTTGACTTGAGTAATTTATTTTATTTAATATTACTATAGCTGCTTATAGTTTTTTGTTTTGCATTTTTGTTGCAAAATATGACATATATATTTTATATATATATAAAAGGAAAGAAAGAAAACAGCAATAATTTTCAAAGCACATTTCAATAAGCAGCTGTAGAACAGGCCCCATAGTTTGTCATGGGCTACCATTCCCTCATCTCAGATATTTCCTCACTGCCCCAAAACACTGGTGGCTTTACCAGAGGCATAATAATGGAATCACACAGTATCTGAGCTTTTGTGTCTGACTTATTTCACTCAGCGTTTTGTCCTCAAGTTTTCATCCACACTGTCATATGTGGATGAAATTTTGTTTAATTTCATTTTGTTTAAATGCTAAATAATATTCCATCATATGTATATGCCACATTTTGTTTATTCCCTAGTCAGTTGATGGGCACCTGGATTGTTTCCATCTCTTGGCAATTGTGAATAGTGCCACAATGAACATTGGTATGCAAATGTCTGATTTGAATTCATGTTGACTTCATGAATTCATGAAGAATCCATGTCACTGCCCTAAACTCTTCTGGGTATATACTGAGTATTGGTATTGCTGGGTCATAGGGCAACTCAATATTTAGTTTTCTGAGGAATTGTCAAAAACTGAATTTCCCAGCAGCTGAACCATTTTACATTCCCACCAAAAGTGACTGAGTGTTCCAGTTTCTCTGCATCATCCCCAACATTTATAATTTCCTGTTTGTTTAATAGCAGCTATTCATAAAGGTGGCTCACACACAGAGAATTACAAGAAAAATTGCTAAAAGAAGTAAAAAAATGACCTAAATAAATGGAAAGATATTCCATGCTTATGGATAGGAGGGTTGAATATTGTCAAGATGTCAATCCTACCCAAACAGATCTACAGATTCAATGCACTACCAATAAAAATCCCAACAACCTACTTTGAAGACATGGAAAAGCAGTTTATCAAATTTATGTGGAAGGGAAAGAGACCCCAAATAGCTAAACATACCTTAATAAAGAAGAGTGAACTGGGAGGACTATCGCTTCCTGACTTTAAAGTTTACTATAAAGCCACAGTGGTGAAACTGCATGGAACTGGCACAAAGACAGAAGGACTGACCAGTGGAATAGAACTGAGAGTGCAGAGATTGACCAGCAAATTTATGGACATTTGAACTTCAATAAGCCTCTCAAATCCACTGAACTGGGACAGAATAGTCTTTTCAACAAATGGTCATGGGAGAACATGATTTCAAAAGCCAAAAGAATGAAAGAGCACCCCTATTTTATATTGTATACAAAAATTAATTCAAAATGGATCAAAGATCTAAATGTAAGAACTGGTACCATAAAACTTCTAGAAAAAAATTTAGGGAAACATCTTCAAGATCTAGTACTAGGAGGTAACTTCTTAAACTTTACACCTAAAGCACATGCTGCAGAAGAAAAAATAGACAAATGGGAACTCCTTAAGATGAAGAGCTTTCTGTGCCTCAAAAGACTTACAAAGGTGAACAGGGAGCCAATTCAGTGGGAGAAAATATTTAAAAACCACATATAGGATAAAGGCTTGATATCCTGTGCACATAAAAATTATACTACTCAGGGCAGGCCACAGTGACTCAGCAGGCAGAGTTCTTACCTGCTATGCCATAGACCCGAGTTTGATTTCTGGTGCCGGCCCATACCAAAAAATGAAATAAAATAAAATAAAGTAAACTGCTCAACAACAACAAAAAAACAACCCACATATAAAATGGACAGAAGAAATCAGTAGGCACTTTTCTGAAGAGCAAATACAGATAGCTATAAAGCACATGAAGACCTGCTCATCTTTAGTGGATAAAAGGGAAACGCAAATTAAGACAATAATGAGATATCAATAACCTCGATTTTTGAAGGCGATTGAATAACTATAGAGCTTTTAAGGTGTAGCTATGTGATTGTGAAAATATGGTGACTGACACTACCTTTATCTAGTTTATAGACAGATGTGTAAAAAAAGTAAGACAAAAATAAATAAAGAATGGGGGTACAAGGGTATGAGATGTTTGGGTGCTCTTCTGTTCTTTTATTTTTATTCTTATTGTTACTGTTTTTGGAGTAATGAGCTGTTCAAAAATTGATTGTGATCATGAGTGCACAGCTATATGATACTGTGAAACACTGATAGCACATTTTGGATGATTATATGGTATGTGAATATATAATAAAGCTCTACAAAAATCATATATAAGAAAAATACATATTCATGTAAAAAAATCAAATAAGTAATCTATGGGCATGCATGGTCTCTATAAGAATCAGGAAGGAGAGCCTGGCACTGGGGCATCTGTTTAATTGGTACAGGTAACTGCTTGGAGATCCTACCTGGTTCTTAGTGATTGTTATATCATGTTTTGCACACTCATTATTCCCGCTGGTCCCCAAAGTCAGCAATCATGGCATAGTTAATAGCAGGGATGATATTATGACAATTTATACATGACTTTGGAGAGTCATGCCTATTGTGATTTCTGGGGGCAAGTTCTTGGGGCCTTCTGCTTCTGAATAAATATTTATTGCAATTTTGACCAAATCCAAATATAGAGAATATTGTCCAAGGTAGGATCAGTGGAAGAATTTGATAGTGGGAGCTATTTGATTCCTTTTCAATCCCACCTGGCTCCCTCTGCTGCCTGCATTCTTTGTTTCTATCAAGTTTAGTTTGGATGATTTAGTGAAATTCTAGGTGGCATTAATAAGAGGAAATGAAATTATAGTCAAGTAAGCTTGCATGTCATCTGTCTTGCATTTGGCACCTGGTCAACTGAATTTGTTATCAGTTTAGCCCATCAATTGTCTAAAAGTCTTTAGTCTTAATCCATGAAGTTATCCATTCCAATAATGGGGAAAGGATAGTTTTTGAAAGAACAACCAGGAAAGAAATATCTTTTGCAAAACCTGGCCAATTTTAATAGTTAAGGGAGCAACTACCCTTTCATTAATCCTTCCCCCAAACTATTCACCTGATTCAAACTATTCACCTCCCTATTAGGGAGGTTTGGATATCCATGTCCAAAAGAGCCAGCTAGTGCCTATGTTTGGATCCCAAAGCACAGTTAAGTCAGTAAACAGGAATTGCCAGCCAGAAAGTGACCACCAGTTCCCTACATGTGTGTGGATCTCTGTCTCTGACAGTGATAGGTAGGCATGGAATTTAAGGCTGACTATGAAAGAGAAAATTGTCATACACTGTAATCTAACCCTAGTAAGTATTTTAATTGCTTCACCCATTTATAAGCAGTCATCCAATTCAGGACACCTTTGGTTCTTAGTGTCCAATATAACCTATCATTTTGGTGTTCACACTTAAGCAGAGTCCTTTCTTAGGCATTTTGTTTCTCTCAGGTGATAAAAGTTGCCATTGATAAAATTTTGGTTTGAGCCAGATGAGGGGTGTTTGTGGAATAACAGAGAATACATTCCTCTGTGCTTGTCTTTCATGAGTTTCTATTAAATCCAGGACATCTATGGCCTTTTAAATTATTTAAGCACTAGCCACCATTGTCACTAAGGAGGATGATATTTGTCAGGAACCCCCCCTGCCCCCATGAAAACAAGTGGTTGGACTCAGGACTCAGTTTGGCATACTCCAGACTTAGTAATTCATCATGCTGCATACCATCTGTTGACTGATAAGCTGAGTTTAACATTCCCAATTGGTGAAAGTGATCTTTTGCTTCAGCCAGCACTTTCCATTGTCAGTTTGTTCAAGCTGTTATGAAGTTGAATGTGGAAGCCATAGCTTCCAAGTCATAAAAAAAAAAATCCACACAACAAGGTATATTTGGGCAGGGTTGAAAACTCCTCTGCTGGTCATTTCCACTTTATGCAATGATTGGGGGATATCCTGAAGTAGGGTCACATTTTTCCATTCTATATCATGGCAAGCAATTTTTTTTGCAGGGGTGCATGGTCCAGGAATCGAACCTGGGTCTCCCACATGGAAGGCAAGCATTCTATCCCTGAACCACCTGTGCACCTCATGGCAAGCAATTTTTAAATTTCAGCCCCTATTATGTGGTGCTTGCTCTCAAGTACATAACTTTATATTGCCAAGCAGTCCCTTAACTTTTAGTTTATGTACCAACACCTTAAGGAGATACTGGCCCTTAGTTAAAGATAAGAGATACGTCTCCTCTGAATGAAAATTATCCTTGTTCTTGGTCTTCTCCTTTTGACTTTTTCTTCTTTATCTTTTGCAGATGGTTAGTAGTAAAACTGAAGTTTAACTGCTCCTCTATCCCATCATTGTCATGGTAGTTTTGTGCTAACTCCTCCTCTAAGGATACCTGTTCCACCTTCCCAGGTTACTCTTCTCTGTGCTGTCTCCCCTAATAATTTAAGCTCCTACCTCCACTCCTGGAAGTATCATCATGGGAAGCAGACAACAAGTGTCTGATGATTTGCAGCACCCATTAAGTGAGGAAATAACTTCATTTAGTGTCCTGGGAGGGACAGGGATATAACTTTTTTTTTGCAATTTATCACCTTAAGAAATGTTTAAGCCAGCTCAACACAAAGGTTGAGGTCCCAATATCCCTTCAAGGAGGGGCAAAAATGAAAAAAAATCATTTCTCTTCCAAGACCCTGTACTTCTTTTCCTTGCCTTTTCCACCTCTTCTCTCTTCTCTTTTCTCCATTCTCTTTGGGTTCTCTGGTGATCACAAATCTCTAGTTCATACAGCCAGGCTCCCTGCCTCTGCACCATACTCATCTCAGTTTACCCCTCCAGACTGCCGTTAATGTGCCTGTGATTACCTAGTTCCTCTACCCTTGTTGATCTTTTCTGACCTGCCCACACTGACCTCTCATGAATATGTCATATATATATTTATGTATTGTAGTGTACATATATTTAGTATAGGTATAATTCTTCCATTTATCTTCTTAAGCTTATTAGGCTTTAGACATATGTTCAGGTAGGGAAATGTACTTATGTCTCATTATTATATTTTCCAATTATTTTTAGTTGCCATATAATATTTCATATAGTAAACATTTATAATTATTGAAGTTTCCCAATTTATGGGTGCACAGGAATTATTTGAGAATATTTCTTCTTTCATCTTTCTTACTCTTTGAAGAACTGTTAGATAGAATTTGGTCAGTGAGTTTTACTCTATTTAATAATGAGTTTTAAAATACAAGTCTTGAACAAAAGAGAGCTTAATTTGTCATCTAGTTTAAAGATACAGTCCTAACTGATGAGTGAGAAAACTTAACTTATAATGAACACCAGAGATAGGGGGTATTAGGCTTCATTTTTTGTTGTCCTCCCTCCTTCCTGCCTGACGTACACCATTCCTTAGTTATAAGACATTGAAAGAAGCAATTTAGGAACTGTGAAAATGAAAAGCAAACCAAAGAACAAAAATTCTTTATGGTGTAATTATTATAAATGAATCAAGCAATTTCCTATGATGTCTAAGAGTGGGGCAGGATTGTGTTTGTTCTGCTATGAGGAATGCTGATGCCTTGATAGGCCTGGGGAGGGAATTCCTGGATTAAGAAGGGGATAATTTTGTGAGGCCCTAAGACTTTGCTTCATATCTACTTTATTTATGTTTACATTTCACTTTGGATAGCCTCATAATAATGGGACAAAGAGTTCCTGGGCAATGTCAATCCAAGAGGAAACAGAAGAAACAAATACTTGGCACTATATCTGAGAACTGCAGGAACTGACATTGCTGAAAAGCATAGAGACATCCTGGCTCATAGGTCCTGCAGTAAGACAGTTGTGTGTTCAAATTCTGTGTTGGAAGTTATGCTTTTCTCCATTGTGGTGGTTTGGAGCCATGTACCCCAGGAAAATACATTCTTAAACTTAATCCACTCCTGTAGGTGAGAATACTTTGTTAGTAGGATTTTGTGGTGAGGTTAGTTCAGAAAAGGTGTGGCCCACCTCAATGAGGATGGCTCTTAATCCTATTACTGGAGTCCTACATAAGAGAATGAAGTCCAGACAGAGAGAAATCCTTAGAGGCAGTAGCAGAAACTGAATTTCAGGGGAAACTGAAAGGGAAGGAAGAGACCAGGAGATGCCACCATGTTCCTTGCTATGTGACAAACCAAAGACTAAAGAGCACTAGCAGCAAGCCCAGAATGTCACAGTATTCAGGGAGAAAGTATTGGCATGATGACACCTAGATTTGGGTCTTTTCTTTCTCACCTCAAAACCATGAGCTAATTAATTCTGATTGTTTAAGCCAACCAATGGCATAGTCTTTGGTTGCACAAGCAAGGAAACTAAACCATTCACTTTCTAGGTTTTTGGTTACTTTCTGGATTTCATATTAGCTCTACATGGTGATGAACAGTCATTTAAACTAAGGAACATTTCAGTGCAACTTTAATCTTGATAAGAATATGGACAGAGTGATAAAGGTAATATTCAGGGTAGAATCTCACCTTTAAACATTTCTGTAATCTGATATCACAAAAATATATATCTTAAAAGAATTGCATTCTAGCTATGGTCAATAGTGAAGCAAATTCAGAGATAGTACTTTTTCTCTTTCTGTATGGAGATTGGGGATTTTTGGTACAATAGGCTCAATGATGGAGAGATTGTATATGACATGATTTGGGAACTTGACACCATTGCTCTTATACTAATATCAAATCCTGAGAACATGTGACCTTCCTGACTGGGATATATTAGGATCATTTTCCCTCCAAAGTAAATTGATGACAATGTCTCTTTCTGCCCTGGCTGATCACTTTTCTCTGAGGACAAAGATGGTAAGTCAACTAATAAAGTATTTCAGGTTATTGATAAAACACACTCTTGAAGAAGATTAAAGGAAAAAATGCAAGAATATGGCATGGAAGTCTTGATTCAGTACATTTTCAAAAATAACTGAAAAAACATCACCACAATTAACTTCATAGAACATCTACATTTTGTTTCTTGGAAATGAGCACTGGGAAAGGCACACAGAGCTCCAACTTCAGGCTTCTATTTTTCCCCTAAATTAGAATCATAGAGTCTGAATCTTGCATACCTTTGAACATATGTTTCTCAATCTTGTAGTGTTTTGCTGCCTGCAACAATTTTCTTTCAATTTCACATAAGACAGGGTAAATACTTGTGCTGGTTTGAAATGATGTATGTACCCTAGAAAAGCCAAGTTTTAATCCTAATCCCATTTTGTAAAGGCAGCTATTTCTTCTAATTCCTATTCAGCACTGTATGTTTAGAACTGTAATTAGATCATCTCCCTGGAGATGTTATTTAATCAAGAGTGATTGTTAAGATGGATTAAGTGGAGGTGTGTCTCCATCCATTTGGGTGGGTCTTGATTAGTTCACTGGAATCCTATAAAAGAGGAAATATTTTGGAGAGAGAATCTGAGAGAGCAGAGAATGACATAGCTGTGAGAAGCAGAGTCTACCAGCCAGCAACCTTTGGAGATGAAGAAGGAAAATGCCTCCTGGGGAGCTTCATGAAACAAGAGACCAGGAGAGAAAGCTAGTAGTTGACACTGTGTTGGCCATGTGCCCTTCCAGCCAAGAGAGTAACCCTGACTCTGTTCACCATGTGCCTTCTCACTTGAGAGAGAAACCCTGAACTTCATCAGCCTTCTTAAACCAAGGTTATCTTTCCCTGGATGCTTTTGATTAGACATTTCTATAGACTTGTTTTAACCGGGACATTTTCTCAGCTTTAGAACTGTAAACTAGCAATTTATTAAATTCCCCTTTTTAAAAGCCATTCTATTTCTGGTATATTGCATTTTGGCAGCTAGCAAAGTAGAAGAATACTAGAAAATGAAAAGAAGGTAAAAATAATTTCAGACTGGCATTTTTGTATTCTGGGATAAATGGAAAATGACAAGAAGTGCTCAAGTATAAACAAATGTTTGAGATCTCAATTTTTATGTCCTTCTGCAAATCAGTTTGGCAGGTTTTTTTTTTTTAAACAACCCTATGTAACTCACATGAGATCTAGCCCTTGAAGTTCTGGGTGTTTATCCCAGAGTTATAAAATAGTGTGTTTAAGAAATTTTAATATGGGTTATCAAGAGCAAGAGAGGAGTGGAGAAAGAATGGGGAGTTAATGAATTCTGGGTAGAGAATTTTGTTTGGATTAATGGGAAAATTTTGGTAATGGATAGTGATAACCAAAGCACAATATTGTTTATAAGATTAATCCCACTAAATTGTATTCTTGGGAGCAGTTGAGATGGGAAAGTTTACATTTCTGTCTGTTTCCACAATTTAAAAAAGACTGAAGAGGCCTAACAACTAAATGCAATGTATGATACTAGATTGGATTGAATAATGCTGAATAAAATGTCCAAAATGACATTATTGGAACAATTAAAAAAAGTGTAACACTATGAGGAAAGCTTTAAATTGATATTAAGTTAATTTTCATTCTTAGCAAGTGCATATAGAAGTGTTAAGTGTTCAAGGAAATCGATGTATTCAACCTAATTGTAAATGTTTAGAAAATTGGTAGATAAATAGATAGGTAGTTGAATAAATAAAATGAGATTGAAAATATGAGAACATATTAAAAGTTGGTGGATTTGGATACTTGAGTAGGAGATAAGATGGAGTTCTCTATGGATTTTGTATCATGTTTCATCTGTAGTTTGAAATTATTTCAAAATAAAAGCTATACATAAAGAACTTGTGTTTACCCCAAATCCTCTAAGTACATGGTCATAGAAAGAATATTTAAGATAGATAAAATGAACATGCTAGCATCCTATGAAGAAATGATCATAGCATACTATGAAGAGGTGACATTTGAAGATGTTGGCAAGAGGTAATATAGAATGCAAATTCTTTTCAAAGTCATACAGTATGCAAAAAAAAGAGTCACACAAGATGCAATCTAAATAGCTTATTTAGGATTTGGCTTTTAATAAGAGGAGGACATTTTTCTAATACAATGAAGCATGGGAAGATGTGGAAGATTTGTATATTTTTTGGTGGGATGATGTAGGGTGATTTAACTCTTGCCTGCAGGGATCTACATTATCAATGAGTTAGCAGGTAAGATATTTTGAAACTCATAACATTTAAAAAATATTTTTTTAGGATAGTGTGATAGTGGCTCAGTGGCAGAATTCTCACTTGCCATGCCAGAGACCCGGGTTTGATTCCTGGTGCCTGCCCAAACAAAGAAACAAACAAAAAATTATTGAGATGTCTTCACTCACACAATGTCCCTTCAAAGTATTCAAACAGTGGCTCACAATATCATCATATAGTTGTGATCACCATGATCATTTTAGAACATTTGCATCACTCTGGACAGAGATAAAAGAAAGAACTCATATATCCCATACCTCTTGTTCCTCCCTCTCATTGACCACTAATATTGCAATCTACCATTTTTTTTTTACCCTCATACTCCTATTATTTATTTATTGTTCTTATTTTTTACTCACCTGTCCATACCCTGGATAAAAGGAGCATCAGACACAAAGTTTTCACAATCACATGGTCACATTGTAAAATTTATATAGTTATGCAGTCATCTTCAGTAATCAAGGCTACTGGAACAGAGTTCAACATTTTCAGGTATTTCCCTCTGGCCACTCCAATACACCATAAACTAAAAAGAGATATCTATATAATGCATAAGAATAACCTCCAGGATAAACTTGTGACTCTGTTTGAAATCTCTCAGCCCCTGAAACTTTATTTTGTCTCATTTCTCTATTCCTCCTTTTGGTCAAGATGATCATATGATAAGAATGTTTGTGTTTGTATGTGGTAATGCATCATAAATAAAAAATAAACTAATTAAAAAAAAAAGATGGCTTTTTCAATCTCAAGATGCTGTTTCCTGGCTCATCCCTGGAGTTCTCTCCCATGTTGCCAGAAAGATTTACACCCCTAGGAGTCATGTGCCATATAGGGAGAAGGGCAGTGAATTCACCTTCTGAGTTGACTTAGAGAGAGAGAGAGAGAGGCCACATCTAAGCAACAAAAGAGATTCTCTGGGTGACTCAGGCATAAATTGTAAGTAGGCTCAGCTTCTCCTTTGCAGGAATAAGAAGTTTCATAGGGGTGAACCCCAAGATTGAGGGCTCGGTGTATTGAATTGGTTGTCCCTACCACTTGAGAAAATATCAGGAATTCCCCAGATGGGGAAATTTAATATTTCCTCCTTTCTCCCTAGCCCCCAAGGGGACTCAGCAAATACTTTTTTATTCTCTGCTGAAACTACTCTGGGATGTATTAGAGCCTGTACAAACCAATAAGATCTCCTGCCCTATTCAAGATTCCATATAATTATGGTGTTCAAATAAAGTGACTGTACAAGTTAAATTAGATAATGTGTTACCAAAAATATAAATTTTGTACCAAATAAACATCTCCTCCTTTGGTCTCACACAGAAGTTGAAGTTTTAAAATATAGGCCATATCATCCTTTGTCCTGTATTCTGATTTACCTTAGGCCTCTCCAGATCAGCTTCATTCATATATTTAGTCCAATTGTACTTTTCACCTTTATTAATAGTCTCTGTACTGGGCAATGCTGGTTTTCATAGCTTCAGAGCTCTAACACTGAGTCTCAGGTGTTATATTAATAGCCCAAGTTTCAGGGAACAACCAGGTTATACACAAATAGATCAGTATCTCAGGTTTTAGAAATAACAGTTGCAACCTTGGAATAGATGTGACTGCTATAAAAGCTTGCAATCTAGGACCCTTACAATAGGCCCCAACCTAATAACTCATGCTCTCAACTTCAATTCTTTGAGTTAGTATGTTATATTTAGTCCATATGAATGAAGCATGGTCTTTTTGCTTCTGATATTTCATTCAACATACTCTCTTCAAGTTTCGTTGGTAGGATTGCAAGCCTCACAACTTTATTCTCTCTTGCAGCCACTCAATAGTCCATTGTATGTATACACCAAAATTCCTCATTCCATTCCACAGCCATTGTCCTCTTAGGCCACCTCCATCCATTGCAAATAGTAAACACTGCCACCATAAACACTCATATACAAATGTCCATTCATGTCCCAACTCTTAGTTCCTCCAAGTATACTAGCAATGGGGTTGCAGGAGCATATGGCAGCCCTACCCCTAACCTCTTGTGGAACCACCACACTGCTCTCCAGAGGGGCACACCCCTCAGCCTCCCTACCAACAGTGAACAGGCACATCTTTCTCCACATTTCCCCTAGTGCTTGTCGTCCTGTTCATTTTTAAACAGTTTTGTACACACATCATACACTCCAACCTAAGTCAAAAATCAGTGGTTCATGGTATAGTAACATAGCCATGTCTTTGCCATCACAATCTATGTGAATATACTTCCTTTTCTTCCACATAGACTCCATACTCATCCCCCATAACCCTCTTGTTGACATTTAGTTTTCACATAATGCCTTTGTTACATTCAGTGGAAGCCATTCAGACCCTAACCTGCATTGGTTTTATTTTTTCCTGTATATTATCCCATTTTCAACACCCTGCAGTTTTGACATTCATGTGTTCTCCCTTATGCAAAAACATTCTTATACTTGTACACTTAATCACCATCATTGTCTACTCTAGGTATTCAAAAGTTATACCATCTGTCTTTATGCCTCTTTCCTTCTAATGTCATAAATGTCCACAGTTCTTCTCCCTCAGCCACACTCACAGTCAGCTTCATTCTGTGTACATATATCATTGTGCTACTATCAAATAGTATAGTGCTATCCACTTCTGACATTTTATAGTCAGTCCTATTGTACATTCTGTATTTCTTCAGCACCAAATGCCCAATCTCTACTCTCTTTCTAGCTGCTGATAACCTGTGTTCTTAACTTTAACTCTCAAATTTAACTCATTAATATTAGCTTATCTTAGTTAGGCCATACAGTATTGTCCTTTTGATTCTGGATAATTTAACTCAGCATAATGTCCTCAAGGTTCATCCACATAGTTACATGTTTCATGACTTTATTCTGTCTTAAAGCTACATAATATTCCGTTGTAATATTATACCACAGTGTGTTTAGCCACTCATCCATCTCTTGGCAATCATAAATAATGCTGCTATAAACATTGATGTTAAAATGTCTATTTGTGTCTTTGCCTTCATTTCCTCTGAACATATACCTAGTAATGGGATTGCTGAATCATATGACAATTCTGTGTTTCTGGAGGAACCACCAAACTGCCTTTGAGAGCAGATGCACCATTCTACATTCCCACCAAGAATGAATAAGTGTAACTCTTTCTGGACATCCTTTCCACCACTCGTAGTTTCCTATTTTTTTGGATAATGGCCATTTTAGGAGGTGTGAGATGATATCTCTTCTTGACTTTGATTTGAATTTCCCTAATAGCCAATAAGGTTGAGCATCTTTCATGTGCCTTGTAGTCATTTGTAGTTCCTCTTTGGAAAAGTGTCTGTTCATGTTTTTGCCTATTTTTAAATTGTTTTTTTTTCTTTTTTATTGAGTTGTAGGTTCTCTTTATATATACTGGATACTAAATTCTTATCTGATATATGGTTTCCAAATACTGTCTCCCGTTGCCTGGACTGCCTTTTTACTTTCTTGACAAAGTTCTTTGATGCACAAATATGTTTAATTTTTTTGTTCATTGTTCATGCTTTTGGTGTTAAGTCTAGGAAACCACCATCTATCACAAGCTTTATAAGTCATTTCCTTACAATTTCTTCTAAATGTGTTATGGTCTTAACTCTAGTGTTTAGGCTTTTCTCGATTTTGAGTAAATTTTTGTATAGGGTGTGAGATATGGATGCTCTTTCATTCTTTTGTGTATAGATTTTCAGTTCTCAAAACACCATTTATTGAAGAGGCCTCTATGTCCCAGTTGGGTTGGCTTGTCCATTTTATCAAAGATCAATAGTGCATAGATTAGAGGGCTCTTTTTCTGAGCACTCTATTTGATTCCACTTGTCAGTATAACTATCTTTATGCCAGTATCATGCTGTTGGACCACTGTAGCCTTGTAATATACTTTAAAGTCAGGTGGTGTGAAGCCTCCTGCTTCATTTTTCTTGCTCAAGATATTTTCAGCTATTCGGATCACCCTATCATTTCAAATAAATTTGGTTATTGTTTTTTCTCTTTCTATAATGTAAGTCATTGGGATTTTAATTGGTACTACATTAAATCTATAAATCAATTTGAGTAGTTGTCATAGATAGGCTCATGCATGACCTTGGCTAGGTGGTGGTGTCCAATTGTCTTGTTAGGCAAGTGCTGATTTGTCTGTTGCTGTGAGGACATTTCATGGGCTTAAATCATGATCAATGTTATGGTCAGGTACCTGTGTCAACTTGGCCAGGTGGTGGTACCAGGTCATCAGGTCAGGCAAGCACTGGCCTGTTTGCTGCTATGAAGACATTTCATGGAATTACATCATGATTATGTCAGATGCATCCATGCTGATTGCATTTGTAATCAGCTAAGGGGAGTGTCTTCTGCAATGAGTGATGTTTAATCTAATCAGTCGAAGGCTGCTAAGGAGGATTCAAAAGAGACAGTCATTCTTCCTGCTTCAGCCTGTGAGCCTCCCCTGTGGAGTTCATCCAGACCCTTCATTGGAGTCACCAGCTTTACAGCCTGCCCTATGGATTTGGACTCTCCCACCCACATGATTGTCCAGTCAGCCTTTCCTGAGAGTTTGTTGCAGACTTCACTAGGGTTACCAGCTTGCAGCTTGACCTATAGACCTTGAAATCTACATTCCCCAAGTTACATGAGACACCTCTATAAATTTTATATCTACAGATATCTCTTGCTGATTCTGTTTCTCTAGAGAACCCGAGTTAATACAGTTTGGTACTGGGAGTGGTTCTTAAGAAATAGAATTGTAAAAGTGTTTTTTTATGATTGGTTTTCTACTCTGACTGGCCTCAAAGGCACTAAGGACTCTGTTTCCTGTAATCAGAAACAATCTGCCAATCCATGGGTGAGCTGGCAAAAGAGATATTCAAAAGATCACCATTGGATTATTCTAATGCTTTGCTTGTATGAAGCCAGGCTCTGTAGAATAATGTTTTTGACACTCTTTACAGAGTTTTGTGGAAATAGGAGGGATAGAAATGTTGTCTGGTTGCTGTCAGATATGCTGTATACATTAATGAGGGGAAGAGATGAGCTGAAGGCTTCAAATGAGAAGCTTATGTGCCTTATGACAGATGTAAAGGTTTCTATGAGTGCCCTGAACGAAAATCTTATTTCCTGTATTTCAGACTTGAGGTCTCTGAAAATTGGACTCAGCATCTTATTGTTAGAGTAGCAACTTTGCAGTGTAAACTGAAATCTCAATCCTACATGGTGTCTGATGCTAAAGTGAGGGCACTGAACAGAAAGGAGTAGGGCCCTGAAAAATGGGATGGTGACATACAAGTTGATAAGGATGTTAGTGGAGAGACTGAAACCCTAGGTCATGCTGAGTCTTTTATAGATAACCCTGTAATAGTCTGCCTTGAAGACATAGCCACCCCACCACCAGCCTGCCCTGAGGAGTTGGCCACCCAACCGACATCTGAAAGGATTAATTCTAGAGTGATTAATCCTGTTTCACAAGATGAAACTGCAAATGAATGGCTTGAAGCAAATGGTGTGAAACATACTTCTTTTTCATGACCCACCCCCACTACATGTCATTTCTTTCAGACCTATAATTAGACTAATGTTCCAACAGGCCCAAAAATGTGAAGTACAAAGTGTCACCCATGAGGAGGTATGTTATGCTCCAAAAGAGCTGCGTGAGTTTTCCAATTTATATAGACAGAAATTAGGGGAATATCTGTGGCAATGGATTGTAAGGGTGTGGGATAATGGTGGGAGGAATATAAAGCTGGATCAAACTGAATTTATTGATATGGACCCATGAAGCAGAGATTCTGTATTCAATGTTATAGCTCAAGGGGTTAGAAAAGGCATTAACAGTTTGCTTGGATGGCTGGCTGAAACATTGATCAAAAGATAGCCGACATTACCTGAGGTTGAAATGCCAAGACTGCACTGGTGTAATGCAGAAGGGATTCAATAGCTTAGAGAGATTGGAATATAAGAGTGGATTTATTATGTGAAGTCTGCTTATACACCCCAGGAATGTCTGGAGGATACATCTTTTACCAGAAGTGTGAGAAACAAATTTGTGAAACTAGTGCCATCATACCTGAAGAGCTCTTCAGCTGCCCTTCTCTATAGATCAGATACTACAGTGGGAACTGCTGTCACTGAGCTGGAATCCTTAAACACAATGGGGAGGATGGGATCCCAAGTTGGCAGAAGCCAGGTGGCAACACTTAATTGCCAAAGACAAGGTGGTCATGGCTATCATAATGGACAGCAGAGTGTGTTATTTAATCTCCATATATTTGTGAATGTTCTCATTCTTTGGTGGTTATCGAGATCCAGTTTCATCCTATTGTGATCAGAAAAAGTGCTTTGAATAATTTCAGTATTTTAAAATTTACAAAGACCTGTTTTGTGTCCCAGCATATGATCTATCCTGGAGAATGTTCCGTGAGCACTATAGAAGAATGTATAACCTTGTGCTTTGCAGTGCAATGACCTATATATACTTGTTAGGTCTAATTCATTTATCTAATTATTTATCTTCTCTATTTCCTTGTTGATCTTCTGTCTGGTTGTTCTATCTATAGGGGAGAGTGGTGTATTGAAATCTGCTTTTATTGTTGTAATGTGCATCGCTCCCTTCAGTTTTGCCAATGTCTGTCTCATGTACTTTGGAGCTCCTTGATTGGGAACATGAACATTTATGATTATTATATCTTCTTTGTGACTTGACCCTTAATTAGTGCATAGTGTCCTTTTTGTCTATTATGATGTCTTTACATTTAAAGTGTATTTTGTCTGAGATTAGTATAGCTACTCATGCTTTCTTTTGGTTACAACTTGTGTGGAAGATCTTTTTCCATCCTTCTACTTTTAATCTATTTGTATCCTTGTATCTAAGGTGAGTCTTGTGTAAGCAGCATATAGCTGAATTATGTTTCTTAATCCATTCTGCCAATCTGTATCTTTTAATTGGTAAGTTTAGTCCGTTAACATTCAAAGTTATTGCTGAAGAGGCGTTTCTTGATTCCACCATCTTATCTTTTAAATTTTATTTGTCAGAACTATATATTCTTTTCCCTCTTTTTCTTTGTATTCTTTAAATTACCTTTGTGGTACTCTTCAATTTTGTGCATTCCTCCAGACCTTCCTCTCCTATCCTTTTTTTTTTCAGCTGGCAGAATTCCTTTTAGTATTTCTTGTAGGGCTGGACTCTTGTTGACAAATTCTTTCCATGCTTCTTTGTCTGTGAAAGCTTTAATCTCTCCCTTAATTTTAAAGGACAATTTGGCTGAGTACAGAATTCTTGGATGGAAGTATTTCTCTTTCAGGATCTGGAATATATCATACCACTGCCTTCTCGCCTCCAGGGTGCTGGTTGCGTAGTTTGAATGCCTTCTTAGTTGATTCTCCTTGTATGTAGTAGATTGTTTTTCTCTTGCTGCTTTCAGGATTTTCTGCTTCTCCTCAACCTTTAACAGGCTGATTAGTATGTCCCTTGGGGAAGGCCTGTTAGGATTTATTCCATTTGGAGTTCTTTGGATTTCTTCGACTTGAATATTTACATCTTTTATGAGGGTTGGGAGGTTTTCCCTCATTATATCTTCAACTACTTTTCCCAGCCCTTTACTCTTCTCTTCTCCTTCTGGGATACCAATGATTCTTATATTTGTGTGCTTTGTTTTGTCTATCATTTCCCTGAGTTCCCATTCAATTTTTTCCCCATCTTTTTTGCAATTTGTTGTTTTAAGTCTTGAAAGTCAATTACTCTACCCTCTATATCAGTTTTTCTTTCTTCTGTCTTTTCAAATCTGGTGTGTGTGCATCTGGTATGTTTTTTATTTGGTCAACAGAGCCCTTAATCTCCGTGATTTCCACTATTTTTCTATTTATTCTTTCAAATTCCTCTTTGTGCTCTTCTACTGTCTTCTTGATCTCCTTTATGTCATTTGCTATTCCACTTATTTTATTAAGTAGAGTTATATGAACATTTTTTAAATTTTATTATTTATTTTCATTTATTACATGGGCTGGCACTGGGAATTGAACCCGGGTCCTGTGGCATGGCTGGCAAGCTTCTTGCTTACTGAGCCACCATGGCCTGCCTTATATGAACATTTTTGATTAGCTGTTCCAACATCTGTGTCTCCTCAAATGTTTTAATTTAGTAATTAGGCAGGTCTATATCTGTCTGCATTGTGATATACTTAGTGATCTTCTGCTGTCTTTACCACATGTAAATATCTTGATTGATTTACTTTGGGAGTTGATTTCTTCCAGTAGTCTAAAGCCTTGTGTTTGCTGGGTGGTTGTATAGCAGGGAGCATGGCATGGGGTTGAGCACTCAGTATGGTGGTTTGGAGCAGGTATGGGCACAGGTTGGGGATGTTACACTGCTGCTTGTGAAGGTGGGCACCCAGTGGCCAGGGAGGATGTAGTTGTGCAGTTGCACTGGTCTGGGGGACGTAACCCTGGTGTGCACTGCTTTAAGGTATCTATGCCACATGTATAGAGCTGTGGCAGCAGGTTGGCATTATGCCTTTGTAGGTTGGGGGCAGAGGTGACCCAGCTATGTAGGTCGGCACTTTCTCAGAGCTGGGAAGTGTGGCTGAGGGCTGTGAGCATGCATGGTTCTAAGGCTGCTGTAATGTGCAGTTCCCAAAGCTGAATGATGTAATTGGGAGCCCGTGCACATGCGTGGGCCTGAGAGTTCTATAAACTGATGTGCAGGGCTTAGGGGAGAGGGGACAGAGTGTTGCTGTGTGACACTATAGGCTGGGGAGCAGGGGTAGCCTAGGTATGGAGGTTAGTGCCCCCAACCTTTACTCACTGGTAACAGCCTACAGGGAATAAGGAATGGGAGGTAGTGTTTGGAAGGGGGGCAAAAGGAGAGGTGGGTTGGGCTGCACTTGCAGTGGGGGTGGGGGGCAGGTATAAGCACTGGGGGCTGATGTGGTGGGAGCACCTGGAGCATGGGGAATGGGAGCAGGTGAGGGGGTCCAGGTGTGTGGGGTGTGGGGTGAGTCTCCAGTCATGGGGCTGTGGTGGTGAGGGTAGCACACCCAAGGAATGCAGCCTGCCTTACTTCCTACTCCCATGTACCTGTCTGTGCACTCTGCAGGCTCCACTGCTCCGCGCCTCCACGGCATGTTCCAGCCTTCAGCCTCTCAGTTCCTCAGCCTCTGCAACCAGGGCTGCCACATGTGGTGCAGAAAGCTCTCTTAGGTCAGCTGCACTCCTGAATTGCTGCCTCAGTCACCTTCCTGTCCCTTCTCTAACTTTTCCATGGAGCAGGGCTAATCTCAACCTGCTCTAGCCGGCCATCTTCCTGGAAGTCACTTCTGCAATGGGGTTTTATTAGGTTACAAATGTATAGTACTAAAATCATGAAAATGTCCAAATTAAGGCATTGAGAGGAAGACCTGGAAGGCAGATTTTAAAAGCCATAAACTTAGATATTTAGCAGAAGAGATTTCTAAATTAAATGTGGAAAGTGCAGCCTGGTTTGTCCTTGCAGCTTATAGTGAAATGTAACAGGAAAGAGATAAGCTGAGAACTGAACTCTTGGGTACAAAGAAACCAGAAATGGAAGTTCTGAAAAATTCTGGGCCTCCAGAAAGGGAGATCCTGGAGAATAGTGCCCCACATGAGGACTTGACTGAATGTGGAACTAGTCAGCCATTTCAGAAAAAGCAGGATTAGAGATGGAGTTATCCAGGAAGGATTTGTGGAAACTCTTTATGTCTGATGGGCATGATTCAAGACTACTGCATAGAAAGCTAATGAGAGTGTTGCAGGATCTGTATAAAGAGAACCACTGCCAGTCAGGACTGAGAGGGACAGAGAAAGGACACATTAGAGGAAAAATAACCTCAGAGGCAAAGCCAAGGAGTCTGGGGTCTGAAGTCAAGAAACCTCAGGCCAGGAGACTGGACACACCCGGGCCTGTGGAGAGGGTGAGTTTGCCTCAAAGGAGGAGGATGGCCCTTCCATCTCATTTCAGTGGAAGAGTCATGCCTCCTCAAGCCTTGGAGGGGGTGAAGCACATTCCTTGGGATTTGGGGAGAGCCTGGCTGCCTTCACATGGAGGGGTTGAGTGTGTGCCCTGGAGATTGCAGAGAGCCTGGGTGCAGCCCTGATCCTTGGAGAGGGTGGAGCTGAGAAAAAGGTGGTCTCCCCAATGTCCCCCAAGGTTGCATTTGGAGAGAGGCATGCCTCTGTGTAGGCCCTTGGAAATGGTGGGACTGTCATGTTCTAAGGCCCTGAGGATAAATGACTCTCAGACTTTGAAATCTAATGGAGCTTGCCCTGTGGGTTTTTGAAACTGTATAAGTCCGGTGACCCTGCATTCTTTCCTCCCTATGGAAATGTGTATTTGTATCTAATGCCTGTTCCTCCTTTGTATGTTGGCAGCACATAACTTGTCTTGAGTTTTTACAGTTCCAGAGCCAGAGGAGAATTTTGCTTTGGAGCAGACCATGCTTGTAACTAACTTTGATAGGAGTTGGTACTGTTTCTAGCTTTGCATTTCATTTGTGTTGATACTGAAATGGTTTAAGGATTTCTGATATTGTGATGAAATTAATGTATTTTGTATATGGGAAAAGCATGTCTTTTTTAGAGTCCAGAGGGTGGGAAGTGAGAGTTTGAAAGGATGTATGTACCCTAGAAAAGCCATGTTTTAATTCTAATCCCATTTTATAAAGGCAGCTATTTCTTCTAAACCCTATTCAGTACTGTGTTTGAAACTTTAATAGATCATCTCCCTGGAGATGTGGTTGTTAGGCTGGATTAGGTGGAGATGTGTCTCCACCCATTTTGGGTGGGTCTTGATTAGTTCACTGGAATCCTATAAAAGTGGGAACATTTTGGAGAAAAGGGAGTGTGCTGGTTTGAAAGGAAGTATGCCTCCTAGAAAAGCCATGTTTCAGTCAAAATCCCATTTCATAAGGGTGGAATGGTCTCTGTTCAATACTGTATGTTTGAAACTGTGATCAGATCATCTCCCTGGATGATGTGATTTAGTCAAGAGTGGTTGTCAAACTGGATTAAGGGAGGACATATCTCCACCCATTCGGATGCGTCTTGATTGGTTAATTGGAGTCCTATAAAAGAGGAAATATTTTGGAGAATGAGAGATTCAGAGAGAGCAGAGAATACTGCAACACTATGAAGCAGAGAGTCCACCAGCCAGTGACCTTTGGAGATGAAGAAGGAAGACACGTCCCGGAGAGCTTCATGAAACTGGAAGCCAGGAGAGAAAGCTAGAAGATGACGCTGTATTCGCCATATGCCCTTCCAGCCAAAGGAGAAGCCCTGACTGTGTTCGCCATGTGCCTTCTCACTTGAGAGAGAAACCCTGAACTTCATCGGCCTTCTTGAACCAAGGTATCTTTCCCTGGATGCCTTAGATTGGACAGTTCTATAAACTTGTTTTAATTGGGGCATTTTCTCAGCCTTAGAACTGTAAACTAGCAACTCATTAAATTCCCCCTTTTAAAGGCCATTTCATTTCTGGTATATTGCATTCCAGCAGCTAGCAAACTAGAACAGGGAGATTCTGAGAAAGCAGAGAATGACAGCAGAGAGCCCACCAGCCAGTGATCTTTGGAGATGAAGAAGAAAATGACTCCCAGGGAGCTTCATGAAACAGGAAGCCAGGAGAGAAAGCTAGCAGATGATGCTGTGTTCTCCACATGTCTTTTCAGATGAGAGAGAAACTCTGACCATGGTTGCCATGTGCCTTTCCACTTGAGAGAGAATCCCTGAACTTCATCAGCCTTCTTGAATCAAGGTATTTTTCCTTGGATGCCTTAATTTGGACATTTTTATAGACTTGCTTTAATTGGGACATTTTCTTGGCTTTAGAACTACAAACTAGCAACTTATTAAATTTCTCTTTTTATAACCAATTCACTTCTGGTATATTGCATTCTGGCAGCTAGCAAACTAGAACAACAGTGGTGAGGGGAAATCCTCCCAGTGGGCAAAACTTTGAACAGTACACCTTATTGTTCATTTTGCTTGGAAGAAGAACTGGCCAGAAGTGCTTTTGTATATTGACTCAAGGGTTGTTCCTAATAGTTTGGCTTGATGGTGAGGGACTTGGTAAGAGCATGATTGCAAAGTTGGTGGCAGAGAGGTCTGGGGAAGAGGTATTTAGATAGACCTTTCTGAGTGGGCAAAAACATGAAGATATTTGTATGCCATATGAATGCATCTGAGGTTGATTTCAGCAGAGGAAGATTTTAATAATCAAGTGGATAAGATGACCCATTCTGTGGATACCAGTCAGCCTCTTTCCACAGGAAATCATGTCATGAACAAAGTGGTCATAGTGGCAAGGATGGAGGTTATGCATGGCCTTAACAAGATAGACTTCACTCACCAAGGTTGAATTGGCTACAGCCACTGCTGAGTGTCCAATCTGTCAGCATCGGTAACCACACTCCACCCCCGATATCGCACCATCCTCTGAGGTGTTCAGCTGGCTACATGGTGGCAGATTGATTACATTGGACTACTCCTATCATGGAAAGGGCAGTTATTTGTTCTAACTGAAATAGATATGTACTCTTGATGTGGGTTTGCTTTCCCTGCACATAATGCTTCTGCCAAAACTGCCATCCATGGACTTACAGAATGCCTTATCCATCATCATGGTATTCTACACAGGATTGCTTCTGATCAAGGAATCCACTTCACAGAAAATGAAGTGCAGGAATAGACATATGCTCATGGAATTCTCTGGTCTTCCCATGTTCCCCATCATCCAGAGGCAGCTGGATTGACAGAATGGTGGAATGGCCTTTTGAAAACTCAATTATAGTGCAAACTAGGTGACAATACCTTGCAGCACTGGGGTGATGTTCTCCAGGAGGTTGTGTATGCTCAAAATCAGCACCCACTGTATGGTGCTATTTGTCTCATAGCTAGGATTCACAGGTATAGGAACCAAAGTGTGGAAATGGGAATGGCACCACTATTACCTCTAGTGATCTACTAGGAAAATTTTTGCTTCCTGTCCCTGCCACCTTGAGCTTTCCTGGTCTACAGGTCTTAGTTCCAGAATGGGAAGTGTTTCCACCAAGAGAAACAACAATGATTCCATTGAACTGGGATCTAAGACTGCCACCTGGTCACTTTGGGCTACTCATGCCCCCAGATCAAGAAGCCAAGAAGGGGATTACTTTACTGGTTGGGGTGATTGACCCTGAATATCAAAGGAAAATAAGACTGCAACTACTCAATGGAAGTAAAGAAGTGTTTTCCTGGAATATAAGAGCTCCTGTAGGGTATCTTTTAGTACTACCATGCCCTGTGATTAAAATCAATGGAAAACTGCAACAACCCAATCCAGGCAGGACCACCAATGGCTCTGAAACTTCAGGGATGAAGGTTTGGGTCACCCCACCAGGGAAAGAACCATGACCAGCTGAAGTGCTTGCTGGGGGTAAAGGGAACATGGAATGCATAGTGGAAGAAGGTAGTGTTAAATGTGAACGGTGACCATGTGACCAGTTACAGAAACAAGGACTATAATGCTGTTTTGTTCATGTTATAGTATTTAAGTTGTAATATATCAAGTTTTAGAGTGAATATTACCCAAGGATTTGCACTTCATTCTGGGGAGAGTTAATGCATTTCTGGTGTACACAGACAGGTGAGCATTGTTAGGCAAGGAAAAATTGTGTCTGTTATTATTTCCTATTTAAAGATTAAGTATGGTTTAAGGTGATGTGCATAACTGACAATGGGTGGACTATCATGGTCAGGTTCATGTGACAACTTGGTCAGGTGGTGGTGCCTGGTCATGTAGGGCAAGCATTTGTCTGTCTGTTGCTATGAGGACATTTGATGGACTTAAGTCATGATTACATGGGCTGCATCCACAGCTGATTGCATTTGTAATCAACTATAAGGAGTGTCTTCTGCAATGAGTGATGCTTAACCTAATCACTGGAAGGCTTTTAAGGCAGATTTAGAAGAGACAGTCACTCTTTCTGCCTCAGTCAGTGAGCCTCTACTGATAGTTCATTGAGAACTTTCATTGGAGCTGCCAGTTTGTGGCTTGCCCTACAGACCTTGGACTCTACATCCCCACGGATATGTGAGACACTTTTATAAATTACATATTTACTGATATCTCCTGGTAATTCTGTTTCTCTAGAGAACCCTAGCTAACACAGTAGTATTGACACCTTAACTGTATTTTGTCTTCCAATCCATGAACATAGTATGCCCTTCTATTTATTTAAGTCTTCCCATGATTACTTTTAGGACTTTCTTTAGTTTCTGTGTATAGGTTTTTTTAGTGGATGCCTTTTGTAAAGCATATGTATTCATTGAAATTAAATTTCTTCTGTTAAAAGCTCAAAATATGAAAGTACTTAGTTTCAATTTGTATATATGCAGTTGAGTAGTGAAATTAGGATGTTCATAATCTCAATTTTCATATGCCTCTTTCCCATTTTAATAATCTATTCATCTGGTGATAAATCATTCTCAAAAGTTTTTCTTTTTCTGTACTTTCAAATTTCAAATATTATTTATGTGTCATGTTAAATTTTATATTAATCAAATATATTTTCAAAGTTACTTTCTCTCACTTGTGTTAAGCAACCGTGTAGGCCTTCTAATTACTGTCCACCTTCACATATCACCAGGATTTTTAAATTGAGCTTTACTAACTACTTTCTATTGGCTCAAAAAAGTATCCCACACTGATAAGTTGCATAAATTCTTGTAAATGTTTGCATGAATATTTGTATCAAGAAGCTTTTATTTAAAAATGGTATATTTCTTCAGCTACTGTACATTCGTTAAATATCTCTGATATTAATTACATACATTTGCCAATTATTAATTTGTGTGCAAAGTGTTTTTCTCTCTGCTTGATATGTGAAATTTCAAGATAGACTCCTGGTGGGAAAAGAGTCAGAGAGAAGATTCTCGTAGTTTGCTAAGCTTCTCTGTTCCTGACACCTGAAACACCCATGTGCAGCCTGACAAAAACCAAACAAGTTCAGAAAATCTGAACTGCATTCTGAGTCACCTCCTGAGGCCATAGAGAATGAACTCAAGCAAAGTTCTTGAGTTGTTGCCTCTGGCTTGGAGGAAGGAGTTATATTAGTATCTGAGCTTCTCCATAGCTCTCGGACTGGGGCAAAGGACTGTAACTCTTCAAAACACATAGCAAAGGAAGTGGTTGTTGTGAAAAACTAGAATACAAATATCTGGCTCTTTCCACAAGCACAAAAGCTTTCAGGACACCAAAAGCCTAGTGTCATTTATGTAATATTTGCACTTTTCCTCTTTAATAGCATTCAAACTTTTACAAGGGCAATTACTTTCACAATTGTGGTTAAACTGCATTTGGGTGGATTTGACCTCTGAATACTTTAATGACATGTAATGACTTTTAAAAATAATTTATTTTGAATAGAATCAGACATATGAAATTGCAAAAGCAGTACAAAGAAGTCCTGAACCCTTCACTCAGATTGCTTAGTTATCATTTCACCTCATTTGACCATTAACAAACATTTCATAAAAATTACTCCTGCGTATTTATGTCCAAAACAATGTCACTCTCTTAGGAGACAACCACATAAACCCAAACAAGGAAATCATCATTACTTCAACACTGTAACCCCATCCATAGACACCTTGAACTTTGACCTACTGTCCCAACCATCCCAAATGGTTTCAAGAATATTTCTCCATTGTCATCCAGTCTACTTCAGTCTGGAACTCTTGCTGAGATACTCCTTCATATTCACATTCACATCTTTGAAAGATTTAGGAGCACAAATGATCCCAACCTGAGTATGCCCAATGTTTCTTCTTGAGCTCACTCTGACCCTGCATTCCCAGCAGGAGCACCACAGCCTGCATCTGTGCTTTCCTCAGTGCACCCTATCAGAGGGACTGGAAGTCCACCGTCTCCACCCACGGTGATGTGAACTTGATAACAAGGTGAGATATTTGCCAAGCTCCTCCATACGCAAAAACATGTTCCCACATTGCAATGCATGTTTTATGTGAACCTATTCTGAGATTATGTCAATATTGTGGTCCCCATCTAACCTCCCCCACCCACCAGCACTGGTATCCACTGACGATTCTCACCTGGATCAACAATCACTCTGATGCTTGCCAAATTATTTTTCCCATTTCCTTTTCTGTTAATTTGTCTCATATTTGGCTTTCTACCAAATGAAGGACTGGCTCTGTTCCCTATTTATTTTTTATAACATTATGGATTCCTGTTTTCTATTATTCTATATATTTTTATATGTTATTGTTTATTTTAACAATTGAATTGGCCCAGATTGAACTACTGTGTATCCCCCTCAAGTTGACTCAGCCAAAGGTGTCCTGAATTCTGTGACCTCTAATATTTGGTTTTCTATGAACAGTTGTCCTATTTATTTTAGCTAAATAAAATAATTAAATAAATTTCTTTCAGTAATTATTTTTAGAGTGTTATATACAAGTTCTTTATATCCTTGGTTAAAATTTGTCATAGATAGTTTATTTTTTCCGTTGCTGTAGTAAATGGAATATTTTTTTTGCTTTCCTTTCCAGATTGTTTTATACTGGTGTACAGAACCACCGATGATTTTTGCATGATGACCTTTTATGATGAAACTTTTCTGAACTCATTGTTGAGCTCTAATAGCTTTATTGTGAAATTTGCAGGGTTTCTTTTATGTAGGATCATCTCATCTACAAATAAGAAAGGTCTTACTTTTTCCTTTCTAATTTGGATGATTTTTATTTCTTTTACTTGTCTTATTTCTCTGGCAAAAAGTTCCAGTAAAATGTTAATAAAAGTGGTGACAGTGGACATCCTTGTATTGTTCCTGATCTTAGAGGGAAAGCTTTCAGTTACACCATTGAATATAGCATTAGCTATCGAGTTTTCCTTATATGCTTTTTATCATATTGATGATGCTTCCTTCTTTTTCCAGCTTCTAAGTGTTTTTATCAAGAAGGGGTGATGTGGATTTTTCAAATGCCTTTCAAGCATCAATTGAAATAATCATATTTTTCCTTATTTCTGTTAATGTGATATATTAAATTAATTGATTTTCTTATGTCTAACCACTTTTGTATACCTGGGATAAATAAAGTTGATCATGGTGTATAATCTTTGAATGTGCTATTTTATTCAGTTTGCTAGCATTTTGTTGAAGATTTTTTGCATCTATACCATAAGGGATAGTGGTCTATAATTTTCTTTTCCTGTGCTATGTTTATCTGGCTTTGGGATTACTGTGATATTGGCCTCAAAATCAGTTAGGAAATGTGCCCCCTTCAAGTTTTTGAATGGTTTTGATGCATCTCATAAATCTTGGTTGTTATGTTTTCTTTTTCATTTACCTCAAGATATAACCTGTTCCCCTTTTCATTTCTCCTTTGAATTATTCATTATTTAAGAATATGTGGTTTATTTCCACATATTTTGAATTTTCAGTGCCTTTCCATTATTGGTTTTTAGCTTTATTCCATTGCATTTGTAGAAGATACACTGTAAGATTGCAATATCTTTAATTAGTTGAAACTCGTGGTCTACCATGGTTAATACTATGTGCACTAGAGTGGTTTATACTGCTATTGCTGGCTGAATAATTGTAATTATATTTGTTTGGATCATTTGGTTTACAATATAATTCAAGTGTTCTATATCGTTTTGATCTTCTGTGTAAATTGTTCTATCTATGTATTGAAGTATTTTAGTATTATTGTAGTTCACCCTTCAGATCTGTCAATGTTTGTTTCATATTTCTTGCAGCTTTAAGTTCATATAATTATAGTTGTTATATCTTCTTGTTTAATTGACTCTGTATCTGTATATAACATCCTTAACTGTTCTTGTAATAGTCTTTTATAATTGCAAGTGTTTTTTTTTACAATTTTTACATGACCCAAAACTTTTGATATTATTTATGAGATTTTATATGATCCAAAAATTTATGATATTACTATAGCTACTCTAGCTCTCTTTTGGTAACTATTTGCATGGAATATTTTTTCCTTCCTTTTCACTATCAGCTTAATTGTGTCTTTGAATTTAAGGTGTTTTCTAAAAAAGTATATACATGGGTTATGCTATTTTATCCATTTTGCCAATCTCTGCCTTTTGAATGTTTAAAAGTTTAAACCATTTACATTTAAGGTAGCTACTGATAACACAGGACTCTTTTATCCAATTTTGCCTTTTGGCCACTATTAAAAAATGTAAAACTACAGTGTTGGAGAGGTTGTAGAGTAATTGGAACACTCATTTACTGCTGGTTTTAATGTCAAATTGGCAAGCTGTGGAAGAGAGTCTGGTGGTGCCTCAGGAAGCTAATTATAGAACTGGCATATGATCCAGCAACCCTGCTCAGAAGAACTGAAAGCAGAGATTTGAGCAGATATTTGCATACTGATGTTCACAGGGGTATTACTCACAAGTGCAGGATGGAAGCAACTAAAGTTTTCATTGATCTGTGAATGAGAAAACAAAATGTGGAATATATAGATATTTGATGGAATATATAGATATATAGATTAGCAGTAAGAAGGAATGACATCCTGATGTATTTGAAAATATGGATAAGCCTCCAGAAAATTACATTTTTGAAATAAACCAAACACAAAGGAAAAATATTGTATAGGAACTAATTATGTTAAGTAAACTCATAGAGTTAAAATCTACACTTTAGATTACCAAGAGATTGAATGGGGTAGAGAAGGGAAATCTGATGCTTAGTTTGTGCAGACTTCTAGTTGGGTTGATTGTAAGTGTTTGGAAATGGATAGTGCTGATTGTTGCACATTATTGTGAGTGTAATTAACACTGGATTTTGTTGGTGAATGTGGTTGAAAGGGGAAGTTTTGTGTCATGTATGTTAATAGAAGGAAAGTTAGAAAATACAACATTGGACTGTGTAACACAGTGAACACTATTGTGGATGATGTACTGAGGTTGATAGTCCCAAAATAAGAAAGCACAACACTATTACAAGTTGTTAATAATAAGTTGTTATATGGGAAAAGTACACCTATTGGAAACTATGGACTATAACTAATGGTAATATTTTAATATTCTTTCATCCACTGTAACAAAGGTGCCACACTAATAATGCAAGTGCCAACAATAGGGGGCTATTATACTAAGTGAAAGAAATCAGACACCAAGTACTATATATTTTATGATTTCATTTATATAAATTTAATAAAATATAAATAAATGTACAGAGACAGAATAATATTGGTGGTTACATAGGGTTAGGGAAGGATAAAGGGATTGAAAGATGACTACTAAGGTATTTGGGATTCTTCTTTTTGGAGTAATGAAAATGCCTTAAAATTGTGGTGATAAATACACAACTCTGATTTTACCAAAAGCCATTGATAGTACACTATGGATGGATTGTATGGCATGTGAATATATCTCAATAAAACTGCTTAAAATACATATAATATTACATTTTTTACAAGTTTATAAGTAATGGGGGAAGTTTTCCCCCATTATCTCCCCAACTAATCTTCTTAGCCCTTTATTCTTCTTTTATCCTTCTGGAACACTGATACTTCTTATATTTTATGCTTTGTATTGTCCATCATTTACCTGAAGTGCAATTCAAATATTTCCATCTTTTTGTTATTTTTCCTTTTGTGCATTCATATTCAATTGGCCTGTTCTCTGGTTCACTTCTTCTTTCTTCTGCCTCTTCAAATCTCCTTTTGTGTGTCTCTAGTATACTTTCTGGCATGGGCAGGCTCTGGGAATCAAACCCTTGTCTCTGGCATGGCAGGCAAGAATTCTGCCACTGAGCCACCATTGCATTGTCCTATATTTTTAATTTATTCTACAGTATCTTTCATCTCTGTGATACCTGCTATTTTTCTACTTATTCTTTCAACTTCTATTTATGCTCTTCTAGTATATTTTTATATACTTTATGTCATTAGCTAACCTACTGAATTTATTTAATAATTTTATATAAACATCTTTGATAAGTTTTTCCAAAGTCTATATCTCCTCCAATGTTTTAATTTGGTCATTAGACTGGGCCATATCTGTCTGCATCTTCATATGCATCGTGATTTTCTGTTGACATTGTGGCATTTAATTATTTCAATACAGTTATTTTGGAAGTTGATTTACCTCTGTCATCTAAGGTTCTGTGTTTGTAGAATGTGCATGGGGTGGGGCATGGGATGTGGGGCAGGGCATAGTAGCATGGTGGTGGGATGTGGCACAAGGCTAGGCACACAGTGGGGCCACTAAACTGGTGCCCGGGGACATGAGGTGGGGTTTGCAGGATCACGAAGGAGGCACGGGGGCACAGGGACAGGGTGTTGTGTGGGCAGGCCTCCATCACATAAACAAGGCATGGAGTGGGGGACACAGAGGCAGGGCACAGTGGGATGCTGATTCTAGGGGCTGTGTGGGACCAGGGGTGTTTGGGGCAGGAGGCAAGTTGGACAGGGCTTTGGTATATTGGGGGGAAGGGTGGGGTGCAGAGTCTAGGGGGAGTGGAGCAGGTGCATGGGTCACAGGGGTGGGGTGCAGGTATAGGGGGTGGGTTGTGGGTGCATATGTGTACAGGGTGCAGAGGGAAGGGGCAGAGGAGCATATGTGCAAAAGGCATGGGGAAGGTTCAGGGTCACAGGGTGAGGGTGCACACATATGTAGAGCACAAGAGAGGTACAGGGGCTGGGGACAGGGTGGGGGAGGCATGCAGGCATGTTTAGGAACTGTGTGCCATGGGCACACATATGCACAGGGCACATGGGGCAGGGCAGATGTGCACATCTGTGCATGTCATGGGGTGGAGCCAGGGCATTGGTATACACATGTGTAAGGTGCAGGTGGGGACAGGGCATAGGTGCTTGAGGTGCTGGGAGGCAAGGCTCAGGTGCTTGCAGCATGGGGGATTGGGTTACAGGTGCCTGCAGGATGGGGGTGAGAGCATGGGGCACAGATGCAGGGGCAGCATACATGTGTGCATGGGCATGTGACAGTCAAAAGGCACAATTTCACATACTTCCTCATCCCCACCTCTCTGACCATGCACTCCTGAGGGCTTTGGACCTTCCTTTGGAAAGGCATGTGGCAGGCTCAGTGCACTAGTTGGATGGTGTATTAGCTAGGGCTCTCTAGAGAAACAAAATCAGTAGGAGATATCTGTAAATATAAAAGTTTTGAAAGTGTCTTACATAACCACGGGAATGTAAGGCCCTAAAGTCTGTAGGGCAGGCTGCAAGCTGGTAACTCCAATTAAGGTCCTCAATGAACTCTCAGGAGAGGCTGGCTGGACAACCATGGGAATGGAAGAGTCCAAAATACCCAGGGCAGGCTGTGAAGCTGGCAACTCCAATGAAGGGTCTGGACAAACTCCACAAGTGAGGCTGGCTGGCTGAAGAAGGAAAAGTGACTGCATCTTCTGAATCTGCCTTAAAAGCCTTCCAGTAATTAGATTAGGAATCACTCAGTGCAGAAGACACTCCCCACAGCTGACTGCAAATGCAATCAGTTGTGGATGCAACCAAGGTGATCATGATTTAAGTCCATGTAATATCCTCATAGCAACAGACAGGCCAGAGCTTGACCTACATGACTGGGCACCACCACCTAGTCAAGTTGACACATGAACCTGACCGTGATAGTCCACCTGTTGTCAGTTATGCACAGCACCTTAAACCATACTTAATCTTTAAATAGAAAACAATAACAGACACAATTTTTCCTTACCTAACAATACTCACCTATCCTGTGTACACCAGAAATGCATTAACTCTCCCTAGAATAGGGTGCAAGCCCTTTCCATGATAGTAGTGGTCCAACGTAATCAATCTGCCACCATGTAGCTGGCCGATCACCTTGAGAAATGGTGCCATATCAGGGTCTAAGTGTGGTTTTCTGCTGCTGGCAGACTCAGTACCCAGCAGTGGCTGTAGCCAGGCCAGCCTCAGTAGGTTGAACTCGGTGTTGCTGAGCCCATGCATAACTTCCACTCATACCACAATGAGCACTTTTTTCATGAGCTCATTGGGCAATGACAGGAGTTGCTGGGCAAACAGGCTGACTGGTATCCAGAGAATGGCTCATCTTATCTATTTGATTATTAAAACTTCCCTCTGCTAAAGTCACCCTCTGGTGTGCATTCACATGGGACACAAATATCTTCATGTTTTTAGCCCACTCATTAAATTTTATCCACATACATCTTCCCCAGACCTCTTTGTCACCAATATTCCAATCATGCTCTTCCCAAGAATCTGACCATTCAGCCAAACCATTAGCAACTGCCCATGAGTCAGTATACAAATGCACATCTGGACAGTTCTCCTTCCAAGCAAAATGAACAACAAGGTGCACTGCTCTAAGTTCTGCCCACTGGAGAGGATTTCCCCTCACCACTGTCCTTCAAGGACATTCCAGAAAGGGTTTTAGTGTTGCAGCTGTCTATGTTCAGGTGGTATCAGAATATTGTGCAGAACCATCTGTAAACCAGGCCTGAGTTTTCTCTTTCTCAGTCAGTTCATTGTAAGGAGCTCTCCAAGAGACCTTGGCTCTGGGCTGGGAAATACAAGTAGTGTAGCAGAAGTGCAGACCTTGGGCATTTGGACCACTTCCACACGTAACTTAGTTGTGCCTTTAGGACCTGCTCTGGCCCTATCTCGCATATGCCATTTCCATTTTATGATAGAGTACTGCTGCATCCACCCAACTTTATGCCTTGGTGGGTCAGATAACACCCAGCTCATGAGGCAACTCAGGTCTCATGGTAACTTGGTGGCCCATGAGTAGGAATTCATTCTGTACTACGACCAAGTAGCAGACCAAAAGCTGTTTCTCAAAAGGCAAGTAGTTATCTGCAGCAGAAGTAAGGCTTTGTTACAAAATCCAAAGGGTCTGCTCTGTCATTCTCCTGTAAGGGCCTGCTAAAGCTTCCGGACAGCATCTCTATTTGTCACTGACACTCCCAGCACCATTGGATCTGCTGGATCATATGGTCCAAGTTGTAGAGAAGCTTGTACAGCAGACCAGACCTGTCACAGAGCCTCCTCTTGTTCACACAAAATTAGCTGCTTTTCTGGTGACTCAGTAAATGGGTGGGAGTAACATACTCAGAAGAGGAATATGTTGTTGCCAAAATCCAAAGAGATCAACTAGGCATTGGGCCTCTTTTTTGGTCATAGGATTGTCCAGATGCAGCAACTTATTCTTCACCTTAGAAGGGATATCTCGACATTCCCCACACCACCGGACAACTAGAAATTTCACTGAGGTGGAAGGGCCCTGTATTTTTGTTGAATTTACCTCCCATCCTCTGACATGCAAATACCTCACCAATAAGTCAAGAGTAGTTGCTACTTCTTGCTCCCTAGGTCAAATCATGATGTCAGTACAATGAATCAGTTTGATGTCTTTGGGGAGGGAGAAGTGATCAAGGTCCCCATGGAGAAGGTTGTGACATATGGCTGGAGAGTTGATATACCCCTGAGGTAGGACAGTGAAAGTATACTGCTGACCTTGTCAGCTGAAAGCAAACTGTTTCCAGTGGTCCTTCCTAAGAGCTATTTAGAAAAGAAGCATTTGTCATATCAATAGCTGCATACCAGGTACCAGGGGATGAATTGATTTGCTCAAGCAATGATACGACATTCAGAACAGCAGCTGCAATTGGTGTTACCACCTGGTTGAGCTTAAAATAATCCAATGTCATCCTCCAAGACCTATCTGTTTTCTGCATGGGCCAAATAGGAAAGTTAAATGGGGGATGTGGTGGGAATCACCACCCCTGTATCCTTCAAGTCCTTAAGAGTAGCACTAACCTTTCCAATCCCTCCAGGAAACCAGTATTGTTTCTGATTTAATATTTTGGTATGTAGGGGCAGTTCTATTGGCTTCCACTTGGCCTTTCCTAATATAATAGTACTCACTCCATGAGTTAGAGAGTCAATGTGAGGATTCTGTCAGTTGTTCTGTATGTCTCTTCCAATTATGCATTCTCAAACTGGGGAATTAACCACAGAATGGAACAGGGAACCCACTGGACCCACTGTGAGAAGCACCTGAGCTAAAACTCCATTGATTACCTGACCTCCATAAGCTCCCATTCTGACTGTGGACCAGAGTGACATTTTGGGCCCCCGGGAATTAATGTGACTTCTGAACCAGTGACCAATAATCCCTGAAACATCTGATCATTTTGAATTCCCAATGCACATTTACTCAGTAAGGCTGTCAGTTGCCTTGGGAAAGGCTTTGACGGAGATTAATAGCAAAAATTTGTGGCAGGGTAGCAGGGTCCTTCCCCAAATGGACCTGGCCTCACCCACATTCAAAGGGCTCTGTGGGTCTGTAAAATGTCTCAAGTCTGGGAACTGATTAGGTGGTTGTGACTCTCTGTTTTTTTGTTTTAAATTCAAGTTAGACTTCTGTTCTCTTGACCTGGAACTCTTTTGCTTATACAGCTCAAGCAAGAATTTAGTAGACAACCCATCTATTGTACTTCTAGGTTCCACAAGATCTACTAGCCAATGCAACAAATCTCTGTGAGTCAGGTTATTTTGTCTCCTGCTTTGTGTCTGCTGTCCATTATGATAGCCATGATCACCTTGTCTTTGGCAATTAAGTGTTGCTACCTGGCTTCTGCCAACTTGGGATCCAATCATCCCCACTGTGTTTAAGGATTCCAGCTCAGTATCAGCAGTTTCCACAGTAATATCTGACCTATAGAGAAGGGCAGCTGCAGAGCTCTTCAGGTATGATGGCACTAGTTTCACAAATTTGTTTCTCACAGTTCTGGTAAAAGGTGCACCCTCCGGACATTCCTGGGGTGTATAAGCAGGCTTTCCATGATAAATTCACTCTTATATTCCAATCTCTCTAAGCTATTGAATCCCTTCTGCATTATACCAGCTCAGTCCTGGCATTTCAACCTCAGGTAATATCGGCTACCTTTTGATTCATGTTTCAGGCATCCATCCAAATGAACTGGTAATGCCTTTTCTAATCCCTTGAGTTATAACGTTGAATACAGAATCTCTGCTTCATGGGTCTGTATCAATAAATTCAGTTTGATCCAGCTTTATATTCCTCCCACCATTATCCCACACCCTTACAATCCATCGCCGCAGATATTCCCCTAATTTCTATCTATATAAATTGGAAAATTTATGCAGCTCTTTTGGAGCATAACATTTCTCCTCATGGGTGACATTTTGTACCTCACGTTTTAGGGCCTGTTGGGACATTAGTCTAATTATAGGTCTGGAAGAAATGACATGTAGTGGGGGTGGGTCATGAAAAAGTTAGACGTATGTTCCACACCGTTTGCTTCAAGCCATTCATTTGCAGTTTCATCTTGTGAAACAGGATTAATCACTCTGGGATTAATCCCTTCACATGTAAATTGGTTGGTCAACTCCTCAGGGCAGGCTGGAGGTGGGGTGGGTATGTCCTCAAGGCAGATTATTACAAGTCTATCTGCAAAAGACTCAGCATGACCTAGGGTTTCAATCTCTCCACTAACATCCTTATCAACCTGTATGTCACCATCCTATTTTTCAGGGCCCTACTCCTTTCCATTCAGTGCCCTCACTTTACCATCAGACACCATGCAAGACTGAAATTTCAGTTTACATTGCAAAGTTGTTACTCTAACAATAAGATGCTGAGTCTGATTTTCAGAGATCTCAGGTCTGGAGTACAGGAAATAAGATTTTCCTTCAGGGCACTCATAGAAACCTTTACATCTGTCATATGGCATGTAAGCTTCTCATTTGAAGCCTTCAGCTCATCTCTTTCCCTCATTAATGTGTACAACATATCTAACAACAACCAGCCAACATCTCTATCACTCCTATTTCCACAAAACTCTGTAAAGGTGTCAAAAACATTATCCTACAGTGCCTGGTTTCATACAAGCAAAGCATTAGGATAATCCAATGGTGATCTTTTGAATATCTCTTTTGCCAGTTCACCCACGGATTGGCAGATTGTTTCCGATTACAGGAAATAGTCCTTAGTGCCTCTGAGTCCAGTCAGAGTAGAAAACCAATCACAAAAACCCACTTTTATGATTCTGTTTCTTAAGCACCACTCCCGGTACCAAGCTGTATTAACCAGGGTTCTCTAGAGAAACAGAATCAGCAGAAGATATCTGTAGATTTAAAATTCATAATTGCAGCTCACACAACCATGGAATGTACAGTACAAGGTCTCTAGGGCAAGCTACAAGCTGGTAACTCCATTGAAGTTCCTCAACAAACTCTCAGGAGAAGCTGGCTGGACTACCTTGGAATGGAAGAATCCATAATCTGTAGGGCAGGCTGTGCTGATGACTCCAATGAAGGGTATGGATGAACCGCACAGGAAAGGCTCACTGGATGAAGCAGGAAGAGTGACTGTCTCTTCTGAATCCTCCTTAAATGCCTTCTGGTGATTAGATTAAGCATCACTCATTGCAGAAGCCACTCCCCTTAGCTGATTTAAAGTGCAATCAGCTGTGGATGCAGCTGATGTAGTCATGACTCAAGTCCATGAATGTCCTCATAGAAACAGACAGGCCAGCACTTGCCCAACCAGACAATTGGGCACCACAACCTGGCCAAGTTGACACGTGAACCTGCCATGACAGATGGCCTCTATGATCAGGGAAAGCTCAATTACAGGCTTCCAGGCTCCGAGCTGTGGAGCTGCAGGAACTGGTATCCTAAGCTAGATGCAGTGGGATGCACTTTCTTGAGTGTGACCTCTTGTTCCTGGTGGAGTCCTGATAGAGCCCGCTGACCCAGTTTTCTGTATCTCAGTTCCTCAGCTTTTTCATCCAGGACCTCCCTATGTATTATAGAAGACCCTCTCAAGACATTCACCCCCAGGAACTGCTGCCATGGTCATTTTTCTGTCACTTCTCTAGCTGTTTAGTGGAGCAGGGGTGAACTCACTTTATCTGTCCTTTCCTTTTATGCTGTGGAACACTATGTATCTTTCACTGTAGGTCTAATGTAGTAGTGATATTCTCCTTCAGCTTTTGTTTATTTGGGAATCTCTTAACCTCTTCATTTTGAAAGACTGTCTCACAAGATAAAAAATTCTTGGTTATCAATTATTTTCTTTCAGTACTTTAAATAAGTAATCAACATAATAAATATTTCATACCACTGCTTTCTTAGTTTCCATGATTTCTGATGAGAAACTGGCACTTAATATTATTGGGAATCCCTTGTATATAATACATTGCTTTTAAACTTGCAGTTTTCAGAACACTCTCCTTGCCCTTAGCATTCAACAAGTTGACTACCATGTCTGGATTGTTTCTCTATGAATTTATCCTTTTGGGTTTTTTTCAGATTTCTTGAATGTATATATTCATGTTCTTTGTTAAATTTGGGACATTTTCTGCAATTATTTCTTTGATTATTCCTGCTACTTCTTTCTTTTCTTAGGACTCATAATCCATATACTGGAAACCTGCATGCCTCTTAGGTTCTGTTCAGTTTCTCATTCTTTTTACATTCTGATTCCTAGCTTGAATAGTTTTAGTTATTTTATCTGCAAATTAATTGTTTCTTTTATCAGCTCTAATTTGGATGAAATTATCTAGGGAATTTTAAAATTTCTTTTAAGGTGGTCTTCAATTTCAGTTTTTGTACTTGCTTTCTTTTAAAAATTTCTATCTCTTTAAGATCTTCATTCTGTTCATTTCCCATTTTCCTGATATATTTTAGTTCTTTCTTTGTGTTTCCCATTAGCTCTTTGATCCTGTTGAAGATCATTTCTTTTTTTATATGCTTCAGCTTGTATATTCAAAGTCTAATATTCATTTATGATTTATGTATTTTTTCTTGTTCTTTAAGAAGGGCTATCATTTCTTGTTTTTTTCTTTGTCTTGTTATCTTTTGTTGCAGATTTGACATCTTAACATATTAATGGGTTAACTCTTGGATTTAGCCCATTAGCTGTCTGTCCCTTAAAACTGTGTCCTAGTGATACGACAGAGAGTTCCTTGAGTGCTAGATGCTAAAATAAAAAAAAAGCACACCAAAGCAAATAACATTTTTCACAGTCTTTACAAATTGGCTTTATAATGGCTTGCGCTCTCATTCAAAGTTTATCCCTTCCTTCTAATAAATCAGACTGAGACAAAAGCACAGATTGTTCTCAATATTTTCTGTGCCTGAATTTTGTCCTGGACATGTGCTTATGATGTTAATAATTCTCCCATTTATGGGGATGTATGCTCCCTCTACCCTTATGGAATACACATCCCCCCTTCCTTTAGCTATTCATTATATGCTTCTGCTTAGAGTGCATGCTCTTGACAGAGGTGCATGTCCTATGTCCTTTTTGAAAAATATGTAAGCATTTGGAGCCCAAGATTGCCCTCTGAGCACTGTCTTTCCAGCATTTCATCAGTTTTGTTATGTTGTGTTTTAATTTCTTTTACCTCAATATATTTTCTGGTAATATAGTTTTATAATTATTATATCTGTCTCTCAAGTTGGATTTTAGGAAAAAACAAACTGTAGATTTGGTTGGAGACAGTGTAGACAAACATGACTGGGAAAGCATTATTTGAACATTATCAGAATGATGATTATCGGGAATTAGTCTGGGAATCATTGCAGGGTAATTGAGGAGTAGACAAAGAATAGGGAAGAACTTCTCTAGAGAGAGAGAGAGAGAGCATCAGTGTCTTTAAGTCAGAATTAGTTGACATCCTAAAAATCTAAAATCACCAAAGAATCAAAATAGCATGAGTCCCTGGAAGAAATTATCTTCTTTCTTCATTGATTTACTGCGAATTGGATGCATTTTAATGATTTTTAATAATATTGAAATTTTATTTTATTTTAATAAAATTGAAATTTTAGGATGCATCTTGAGCTGTAGATCAATAAGTTATTTCTGAAGCAAAATCAATGTATTTTCATTTAAAATGCAGAGGTTTTATTACAAAAATGTTCTTTTTCTTTATTTCTTGATACAACCTTCTGGGAAAAAAAGGTACAGTCTATGTTATAGAAGTAACAGGCCTTTAGGTAATCAAGTACTCACTTTTAAAGTTCTTTTATATGTTCCCATGTCTTTTCAGGTTAGCTTCACTGCAAAATTCTTGAAGCAAATGGTGATCCGTTTTTGTTAGTAATGACTATATTTTGCCTGACAACTCTGAGCCAGACTGATATAAACTGTGAAGTTACACTGACAAATAAAACAGACAGCTTGCCAGTTCCAGGGGAAGATAAAGGCTAGTTTAGAAGAGACCATTTTGGGAAGTAACTGTAAGGATAATTTACATACATAATCCTGAAGAACTTCATTGGTGGAGATGGGGAAGTTGTGTTGTAAATTACAGATATTGTTACTAATGTCTTAAAAATATAATTGGGAAAAATCTTAAAATACTGGTGGAGATAGAAATAGTTTTAGAATTTTTTTAAGATAAAGGAAAATCTGTAATATCTCTGAGACAATACAGGATCGGCTATGCTCCAGGAACTGAGAGCAGACAGGACAGAACTTGCAGAGAGGTGGCCTGGACTGGGGAGGGGAGCAGGCTTGTATATTTCAGGGCCTAAAGGTAAATTCAAGTTTCTTATGCAAAGGCTATTGGAAAAGTGGAAACACATTGAGGAATTTAAAATTGTAGACAGGTATGATAAAATTTGTGATAACATATGAGCCTTCCTAGCAAAATGAGGTGAAATAATTAAGAATAATGTTTTTAATGTTTAAGAACTATAAGATGGTTGTCTGGCATACAGTGTTTCTACTGAATTTGGGGGGAGAAGGTGGATGGATGGAAATGAAAAGAAAGCATAACTAACAAAACTTATTTATTTTTTCTTGGTAATTATTGTGTACAATTGATATGCCAGCATTGTGCTAGGTTGTGGATAAACAGCTCTGAAAAAAAAATGGCATTTTAGTATTTAAAATTCAAATACATTGCTATTAAATGATCAATTATAAGTTGGGTTTTAGGAAAAAAACAAATTGTAGATTTGGTTGGGGACAGTGTAGACAAACTTGTCGGGAAAGCATTATTTAAACATTATCAGAATGATGATTATCAAGAATTAGTCTGGAAATCATTGCAGGGTAATTGAAGAGTAGACAGAGAATAGGGAAGAACTTCTCACACAAGTAAACCAATTCAATTTATAATTAATGGGGGGGGGCAGTAAATATGTGAAACAGAGCGAGCGTTTTGCCGTACATTGCTCTGAAGTTTCTTTACTGAATCACTAAATGACAAGTGAGGCTACTCACAGAAATTTGCGTTTTTATAGAAGAGCAAAAGTACTGAGTCATCAGTGTCTCACCTCATCCCATCTGAGTAACATTACATTTACTTTCATAGACTCATAAACAATGAAACTGATTAAGGATGAAGAGGCTGTGCCCCGTGATCCCTGGATAGCTACCTGGGTTTTCAGTTTTGATAGGCTCACAGAAGACATTTGAATATGTGAATCATTGCTAGATTACACTTGGCACTAATCAGGGGTGATGCTAAAACTTCAGGAAGATGTTCCTTCATGACCAAGGGCTTCCACTGGGCTCTGATTGCTTGTAGTCACTGATTTTCATTCACCATCATTGATATCCATCTAGGCATGAGTGAAGACCTGGTGATCCCTCCCTTCTCAGTAACAGGAAAACATTTTGGGGGGAAAGGGTCACAAGAGGAAGGAATTATATTAGAATTTTCTTCTCCTGGCCATTTAAAGTTAGGTCCACTCAAGAAGTCATTGAATCAAAAACAGGAGGAGCTACCCTAATCAGCTTCATTAAAAGGGAGCCTTGTGGCTCTTGTAAGATTGGTCTGTCTCCACTATGCCAGTACATGCCTACACAGGAGAGTTACTGGTTTTCTTCAACATGGTTCTAATTCCTCACCTGGGGGTAAATCTTGAGCTGGCATGTCCTATCTTTTAATGACAGGTTATTAAATATTAAAGCGATTTGTGAAACAGTCGTTAAGCCCTTGGTTTGCCCATGGGGTACATACAAATTGCAAATGCTATAAATTCAGGAGTTTTATTTGCTTTTTTGGGATCTAAGATGCCACAACTCTGCCATAGGCCCTTGACCTAAATGATCATCCTCCCCGACAAAACAACAAGGAATCACTGAATCATTTATGTTATCATAAGAGGACACTAATTCCTTCCATTCATCCATATAGTAAAAATGAATTGATGAAAAAATAAATGTTACTCAACAGGACTTCCAAAGAGAGATATAAGAATAGAAATAAGAGATTTTAAGGTAATGAGAGAAGGGAAAATTGGCAGAGTTTTAAGACTTAATGAAAAAGCAAAAGAGAGCCATGTCAGATAAGATATCCATTGAGATATAAAAGAAAGGAAAAACAGACATTTTAAAATATATCACACATACACAGAGAGCATGCTTGAAAAAAAACAAAAGGAAATAGGAATAAGTAAAACCTTTTAAAACGAATGGAGAGTATCTGAAAGCTATGGAAAACAGATCCAAAATTGATAAAATCCATGTTAATAGAAAAGAAAACAAAGTGAATGATATGAAAAATGATTTCATGATTTAATTCAATAAAAGTTTTAAGTATGGCAAATTTAATTTTAGAATTTTGAAATGCTCATTGTGTGTGGATAAAGATATATAAAAATAAAAATTAACAAATTCCCTTTAGTGTCTCTGTAATTGAGAGGTAGATATTTAGCATCAGGACAAAAGAGAAACAGAGTACAGTTATGGGGCCAAGTTCCCCTAACCGGATGAGATATTGGAGCATGTCTATGAAGCCTTCAGGGAATCTAATCATGATCCTTACTATATTATGAATACATAAATTCTTTTTCAAACATCATAGCATATCATAGTATTCTACTCCAATATCCCAGAATGCAAAAAGGAATATGATTCAGTAATCAAAAATCATCTCTTAAAATCCTAACTTCTCAATTACATTTGCAACAGAGCTTCTTACAAGATTGGTAAATTATTCTTTGTCTCCGATTTCTGTCTGCCCATTCTCTTTTGAATCTGTTTCATTTGGGATCACTCCTCTCCCACTTCATTAAACAGTCATTCTCAAGGTCAGCAATAATCAGCCAATCTAATGGCCAGCTCTTAGTCCCCATCTTACTCTTGATCCTTCCAGTCTTCTTGAAATACTTCTGCACTTGGCTTCCAGCCAGGTCATCACATTCTCCTGATTTTCTTCCTTGTTCTCTTGCTGCTTATTCTCAGTATCTTTTTCTAATTCCATCTAAAGACCTAAACCTCTAAACATGGGTTAACCCACCAGGCTTGGTCTTCAGACTGCTCCTTTTTTCATATCTATTTGTGTGCTGTTGATTGTTAAATATTTCTTCTCAAGCCTGACATCTTCCTAAACCTCAGCCCTCTCTCTTGCTTAGTCAACATCTCTCTCTACTTGGATGTCTTAAAATATATCTCATACTTAACAAGTCCAAATTTCAGTTCTTGATCCCTGCACCCTGATTTGCTCCCTTTTCAGATTCCTACAACTCAGGAGAAGACAACTTTTTTCTTCGACTGCTCAAACCAACACTAGGATTCATTCTTGACTTTTTTCTTTCTCACTTATCCCCCATTGATTGCAAATACTTCCCATCAGTAAACCCTGTAGCCAATACCTTCACAGTGTATCTAATTTTCAAATGCTTCTTTCCAACTCTACTACTGTCTTTGTCCATACCTACGACCATCTCCTCTTGGATTATTGAGTAACCTTTTGAGTCCTACTACACCTATGCTTACCCCCATCCACCCTACTCAGAACAGAGCATGCAGAAAGTTCTTATTAAATAACATATCAGAACCCTCCATCACTTCCCTTCTCTTCCAGTGATAAAGCTGAAGTCATATAATGCAACAAAACTGGTCTTCCCTGGTTCCCAACCCAGATTACAGATTATCTGCCATTTTAAAACAAGGATCACCTTCCTTCTAGTTTGCAATAACACATGCCTCATTTCTGTCTAGAGCCTCATCAGAGGTATTTTAGAGTACAAATTTCCACCAACAGTCTCTTCAAAGCATTCTAGGCCTTCTCCATCAGGCTCCTCACAACTCTTCCAGAATCTTCCCCATATCCACGTAAAAAAACCACTTCAACATGTTTGGTATTTGCACATTGCAGAAGCACCCAACCTGCCAAAATCTTTTCTAATTTGCTAGCTGCTGGAATATAATATACCAGAAATGGAACAGCTTTTAAAAAGGGGGAATTTATTAACTTGCTAATTTGCAGTTATATGGCCCTGAAAACGTCCCAATTAAAGCAAGTCTGTAAAAATTTCCAAATTAGGGCACCCACAAGAGTTTACCTTCACTCAAGAAAGGATGATGAAGTTCAGGATTTCTCTCTCAACTGGAAAGTCACATAGTGAACATGATGATATCTCTGCTAACTTCTCCAGGACTCTTGCTTCATGAAGCTCTCCTGGGGGTATATTCGTTTTTCATCTCTGAAGGTCTTTGACTGCATGGGCTCTGCTGGTTCTTATGTTCTCACTCATCATTCTGAAGCTTTCTCCAAAATGCTTCCTCTTTTAAAGGATTCTAGTAAACTAATCAACACCCACCTGCAGTGGGTGGAGTCAAATCTTCCTCTAATACCCCAAATGGGTAAGTCATGTATCTGTGGAGACAATAAAAAAAGCTCCCACCCAGGAATATTGAATGAAGATTAAAGGACATGGCTTTTCTGTGGTCCAGCACAGATTCAAACCAGCACATCCTCTAACCTCACTTATGTCTTTGGTCTATCCACACTGGCCTTTCTTGACCTGGAACATGCAAACCAGTTCTTTGTCACATGCCCTTGCACTCACTGACTTCATCCATAACCTTACCCTCTAGATATCTGCATAGATTTCTCTCTCCTTTGGGGCTTTACTTAAATAACTCCCCATTAAGTCCTCCCTGCCATCTAAAATGTGTCCCCTCTTCACCTAGCACTTCCAACCCTCCTTGCCAGGTTTATTTTTCTCCATGACATTTATAACTAACATGCTTTCTAGTTTACTTATTTACCATATTTATTGATGACATTCCTTACTTGCATTGAAGTTTCAGGAAGAGGGATCTTTGTCTCCCACTCACTGCTATATCTTAGCACATAGCACAGTGCCTGGTATAGGGGAGATGCCCAATAATTTTGTTTTATAACAAATCAAATGTGATAATAAACAGTATTGGCATAAATGTGCTGAAAAGGACACTCTTATCACAAACTCATAATCAGGTTAAATTAATAAAGCTGTTTGAGAGGGCAGTTTGGCAACTTAAATCAAGAACATTTAACAGTGCTCAGATCATGGAGACCTGGCAATTCATCCTCTAGGAATTTATTTTAAGGAACTAATGAGATATAGAGACTTACATAAAACTTATTCAGAGTAAAGGGAAACTAGCAACATAATCTCCAACAATAAAGAAATGCTCAAAAATTATGAATCAACTCTACAAGGGAAAACTATGGTTTAGTAGACTATTTCATTTAATGGGAAAATAATCACAGTATATTTCAGAATGCAGCGATACAAGCCTACATACAGAATTGTCTCAGATACATATATAAAATAGTGTTTCTATAAAAGAGACAGCAAGGAAATGCTGCTTTTATATGTGTGATGAAATGCATGTTCTTTATACATTTCCCTAAATGTCTACGATGAGACTTTGGTAACCTGAAATACTAAAACATTTCTTTGTTTAAAGCAAAAGGGTTATCTTACCAATTGTTTCAGATGTTATTTGGTATTCTTGCTTGTGTACAGGGAAATAATATCTCTACTCATTTCTCTTCAGCTCATCCCATAGGCCTTCTCAGTCTCATTCTCCAAGGACACAAGGATGGTCCAGGGTATTTCTTTTTCTTTGAATGTCTTCCTGTTTCCCTCCACGTAAGCTCTTTCTCATCCATAAAAGCTGAGATTCAATGTCATCTCCAGGCATAATCTGTTGCCTCCACTCCTTTGCTCTTCCACTGCTTGGTCTATTATCTACCATCTCTGTTACAGCACTCACCACACATTTTCCAAATGAAGTGTAATTCAATTGCTGTAAAATATATACCAAATCCATCCACCTCTTTCCATCTTTGTTGACACCACTCCAGACCAAGCCACCACCATCAGGACTGTTGAAAACAGTTTTTAACTTGTTTCTTGGCCTCCTCTCCTATTTCCTTTCAGCCCACTTTCCTACAACAGCTACCTGATCATTCAAACATATGAATCAAAGGACAACACAACCCTGCTCTGAGTGCTTTCACACTGCTTAGAACAGGATATGAACTCCTTACCCACACTTCTAAGGCCACCCAGATGGTCTGGCTGTGGCCCAGGTCTCTGACATCACTTTACAACACCCTCATGTGACTCGCTGCTCTCAGGTAACTGGCCTCCTTGCTTAGCTGGAGAATTCTAAACCTTTTCCCACCTCAGGGTTTTTGCACTGCATTCCCTTTGCTGGGAATATCACTTCCTTCCACTACCTCCCAACTCTTGTGTGGCTGGTTCATTTTCATCATTTCTGGGTCATTTCTTGAAAAGACCTTTCTTGTCTTTCAGATCTTAAGTGTTTCCCTCACCTCTACCCTAGGTACCGTGTTATACCTTAGCCTCTCCTGTTTCCCTCATAGCATTTAATTCTGAAATGATCACATTTGTCTATTTATCTGTTGTCTACCTCACTTCACAAGAAAATAAATTCTGTGACTGTAGTGATCAAGTCTTTGGTCTAACAATTGAATAAGGGCCACAACAAGTAAGCGGAATTGTAAGGGAATATGACAAGTACTAGGGAAAGGTAGAGATGAAGTGCCACAAGGCCATGGGGGGCACATGTACCCAGGCTGGGAGGCAGAGGGAGATGACAGGAAGGTGAACAGAGATGTCAGAATGCTCTTTTCAAGGGTTGAAGGAACAGTGTGTGTTCAGTAGAGAAATGAAAGGTGGAGTTTTAAAGATACTAAGTTTATCATGGTGGTCCCATAGAGTACATGGGCAGTGGTGCAGTGATGTGGGGGTCCTCATCTCACTATTCAGTGAACTGCATAACTGCTGCTTCCTGGAACCAGCACTACCAGTGTCAGGCTCATAGGTATGAATAACTCTGGTGTCTCCAATCTTGGTTGAAGTGCTTTAATTTGGTGTACTAGTGACTTTATATACATTGTTATATTTAATTTTCACAATAATCTTCAATACTTTGAGGTAATAAGAAAATAGTTTGAATCAGTTTATTAATTTTTATATTATTAATAACCATATATTATATATAACAAATCTGAAAAGATTTTATTCTTGTTTTATAAATATTCATTTACATTCACTAACCATTCCATTATCTCCACTCCTTCTTGCATATGAATTTTCTTTGGTGGTGTTTTCTCTTCTGGCTTTAGAATATTCTATCCTTTATTAGTTATTTTAATATGGGTCTGTTAGTAACAAAATACTTCAATTTATGACTTTATTTTTATAAAGTTAATTTCACTAAATGTAAGAATTCTAAGTTTGAAGTTACTTTTTTTCAGCTCTTTAAAAATGTGTCTCCACTTTTTTCTGGATTACATTATTTCTGAGAGATTCCATTCCATTCTAATTCTTCTTTTCCTCTTGTTTTTGGCTATTTTTTATTTATTTGAATTATTGTTAATCTTTTTTCAGCAGTTAAAAAATAATCAACCTAAGCAAGTTTCCTTGCACCCCTTTAACTTGATTTTTTAAAGCTACTTGAAACTGTGGCTTGATAGCTTTCATTATTTTTAGATATTTCATAGTCTTAATTGCTTCAAATATTTATTTTCATTCAATTCTCTCTTTCCACTTCTAAGACTCAGATTACATAATCTATTTCTCTATATCACTTATTGTCATTTTTGTATTTTCTATATTTTGTATTTCCATGCTTCCATCTGAAAATTTTCTTTTGATCTATCTTCAAGTTCAATAATTTTCTCTTTGCTTGTGTTTAGTTTCTGTTAAACACATTCAATTAATTTTTAGTATTTGCTATTACTTCTATAATTTTCATTTGGTTATTTAATATCTGTATCAGTTCTCTGCCAAGATTCTTGATCTTTTCTTTGATTCTATCAACAGTTGAAACCATCATTATTTATTTTTGTTACTTTGGATTTCACTCAAGTTGTCTGGTTATTTTACATTTTGTTTCATAAATTGTACATTTTCAGTATTGTTTGTAAAAAATACTTTCAAGCTTAAAATGATGCTATCTTTTTTGGAGAGGATTTACTTTTCTTTTGCCAGGCACATGGGTGAAATTGCAATATGGGATCACTGTTGTTCACCTCCAGGAAGTAAGATAATTTAGAACTAGTTGGCCTCCCCATGAAGGTGTGTCACTTTTGTATCATGATTACAACTTGAGAATATTTCTTTTTAGGATTCCAATCCAACTGCTGGGAGGATCACCCTAAGCCTTGCCACTGAAGATCCAAGATGGCAGCTTAGTGAGATGTGGAGTTTAGTTCATCCTCCAGAGCAGCTGGTAAATAGCCAGGAACAATACAGAACAACTGCTAGGGCCACATTGGTGACCAGACACACAGCATACACCAGTCTGGACAAGTTGAACCAGCTGCAAGCCCACCTAGAACTGTGAGTCCAAGTCATGGAGGCTGGAACCCTCCCCCCACAAGTTGGTTTCCAGAGAGGAAAGGAAAGAGACTTTACTAACAGCAAGGGACTGAGTTCAATCAAGCTCCAATTGTGGAATTAATTAACAAATTCTGACTACTAAAAATAGACCCCCAGCTCAGCTGAACCTCATGTAAAAGCTGAGGTTGCTGGTTTTTGCCCTGGCACACAGGGGTAGGGCTGATGGAAAAAGAAAAAAAAAGCAGGGTTTTATTTGATCTGACAGCACAAAATACTTGGAAGGGTCTGGGCCCTAAAGGAAAGGAGAGGGCACACAGGACCTGGAGATACAAAGATCAATGTACCAAGTTAAGCTCTTGATTGGCAAACCTTAGGAACTGGGGTCCTGCTCTGAAAATGATTTTTTTTTCTTTTTTGTAGCTGTGTTTCTCCAGTGTGACTGCTCTTTGGATAGAACTGCAAGGCTTCTCAGGCTCCAGCTGCCCCAGGCAAGGGCGGGATTAAGCTTGTCTGAGAGACAAAGAGTCTAGTCAGGTGAAAGAAAGTAATTTCCTGGAGGCTGTGCCTTCCCCAGGAGAGGGGTGGGGCCCAGCTCAGGTGAAATCCCTCCTTCAAGGAATTCAGACCCCAGGGACTGGAAAACTGAAGTGATTAAAGCCAGACTACAACCTCTCCTCTGTCTCAACCATGCCCCCAGCAAGGAGAGTCTGCTGAAGTAAAAGGTAACACATCATTCTATGCTGGTGGGACCTAAAGGCACACAAGTATGTAGTATACTGAGCAGGATAGGAAAAACAGAATCTAGAGGCATCATAAGAAAGTCTTTGAACCTGCTGGGTCTCACCATCAGGGAAAGCTCCTGTGAGGAGGCCAGTCTGGTCTGAAAAAATCTGACTGGGGTAGGACTAGAATAAGCTGAACTGAATGTCAAAGAACAAATAGACAAGTCATCCAGTAAGAAATCCTAAGTAAGAGGTGGAAATAATCTCCAGAATAAACTAATTAAGGAAATTGAATGTCTAGAAGCCAGCAAAAAATAACAAATCATAGTAGAAAAATTAAAGATATGGCCCACTCAAAGGAACAAACCAACAATTCAAATGAGATACAGGAGTTGAAACCGTTAATTCAGAATGTTAGAACAGACATGGAAAATCTCATCAAAAATCAAATCACTGAGTTGAAGGAGTATATAAAGAAGGCATGGGTGAACAAAATGAAGAAATAAAAAGCCTAAAATAACAAATCACAGACATATGGGAATGACAAGCAGAATAGAAGAGATGAAAAAAAATGGAAACCTACAATGTTAGATTTCAAAAGGCAGAAGATAGGAATAGTGAACTGGAGGATGAGACATCTGAAATCTAACAAGTGAAAGAAAATATAGGGAAAAGAATGTAAAAATATGAACAGTGGGTGGGCCATGGTGCCTCAGCAGGCAGAGTTCTAACCTGCAATGCTGGAGACCTGGGTTCAATTCCTAGTGCCTGCCCATGGGGGGAAATATATGTATGAGCAGGGATGCAGGGAATTGAATGATAATATGAAGCGCATGAATATACATGTTGTGGGTGTCCCAGAAAGAGAAGAGAAGGGAAAGGAGGAGAAAGACTAATGGGGGAAATTATCACTGAAAATTTCCCAGCTCTTATGAAAGACTTAAAATTAAGGGTCTAAGAAATGCAGTGTATCCCAAACAGAACAGATCCAAATAGACATACTCCAGGATACCTACTAATCAGAATGTCAGATGTCAAAGAGAAAGAGAGAATTTTGAAAGCAGGAAGAGGAAAACAATCCACCACATACAAGGAAAGCTCAATGAGACTATGCATAGATTTCTCAGTAAAAACCATGGTGGTAAGAAGACAGTGGTATGATATATTTAAGAATCTAAAAGAGAAAAACTGCCAACCAAGAATTCTATATCCAGCAAAATTGTTCTTCAAAAATAAGGGAGAATTTAAAGCATTTTCAGGCAAAAAATCACTGAGAGATCAGATCTGCAAGAAATACTAAAGGGAGCACTAGAGACAGATGGGAAGAGACAGGAGAGAGAGGTGTGAGAAGAGTGTAGAAATGAGGAATATCAGTAAAGGTAAAAATAGGAAAAATTAGATGTGATGTATAAAATCCAAAGGCAAATGGTGGAAGAAAGTTCTGCCATTACAGTAATAACACGATGCATTAATGAATTAAATTCTCCAATCAAAAGACATAGACTGACAGAATGGATTAAAAAACAGAACCCGACTTCCGGAGAAGATGGCGGCTTAGTAAGACGCGCGGGTCTTAGTTCCTCCTCCAGAAAAGCGACTAAAGAAACAGAAACAATATGAAACAGCTCCCGGAGTCACGACAGAGACCAAAAAGACAGCGTACCCCATTCTGGAATGGCTGAACGGGCAGGGAGAATCCGCTGCGGTGAGATACCCGAGGGGCGCGCGTTTTCCCAGCCGGGGCGGCTGGCGACTGGGGTCCCCTCCACGCACGTGGCTCCCCGGTCTGACTGGGAACATTGGATAGCCAGGCCCTCCCGTCACGCTTGGCGTCTCGGGCCAGCTGGGCAATTTGGACCGGCACTCCCCCAAGCCGCGGAGGCCAGCGACCCCCGCCTCCACGCGTGGTTTCCCGGGCCGACTGCCCCGCAGACAGACAAGTGCCAGGAGCGCCACCTACTGGGTAGGAAAAGAAAAACAGAGCCCAGAGATTTCACAGAAAAACCTTTCAACCAGCTGGGTCCCACACCCAGGGAAATCTGATCAAATGCCCAGACACCAGCAGAAAATAATGGATGACGCTCGGAAAATTGAAGATATGGCCCAGTCAAAGGAACAAACCAATAGTTCAAATGAGATACAGGAGCTGAGACAACTAATGCTGAATATATGAACAGAAATGGAAAAACTCTTCAAAAACCAAATCAATAAATTGAGGGAGGAAATGAAGAAGACGTGGGCTGAACAAAAAGAAGAAATAGAAAATCTGAAAAAACAAATCACAGAACTTATGGGAGTGAAGGACAAAGAAGAAAAAATGGAAAAAACAGTGGATACCTACAATGATAGATTCAAAGAGACAGAAGCTACAATTAGTGAACTGGAGGATGGAACATCTGAATTCCAAAAAGAAACAGAAACTATAGGGAAAAGAATGGAAAAACTTGAGCAGGGGATCAGGGAACTGAATGACAATATGAAGCGCACAAATATACGTGTTGTGGGTGTCCCAGAAGGAGAAGAGAAGGGAAAAGGAGGAGAAAAACTAATGGAAGAAATTATCACTGAAAATTTCCCAACTCTTATGAAAGACCTAAATTTACAGATCCAAGAAGTGCAGCGCACCCCAAAGAGAATAGACCCAAATAGGCATTCTCCAAGACATTTACTAGTTAGAATGTCAGAGGTCAAAGAGAAAGAGAGGATCTTGAAAGCAGCAAGAGAAAAACAATCCATCACATACAAGGGAAACCCAATAAGACTATGTGTAGATTTCTCAGCAGAAACCATGTAAGCTAGAAGACAGTGGGATGATATATTTAAATTACTAAAAGAGAAAAACTGCCAACCAAGACTCCTATATCCAGCAAAATTGTCCTTCAAAAATGAAGGAGAAATTAAAACATTTATAGACAAAAAGTCACTGAGAGAATTTGTGACCAAGAGACCAGCTCTGCAAGAAATACTAAAGGGAGCACTAGAGTCAGATACGAAAAGACAGAAGAGAGAGGTATGGAGTAAAGTGTAGAAAGAAGGAAAATCAGATATGATATATATAATACAAAAGGCAAAATGTTAGAGGAAAATATTATCCAAACAGTAATAACACTAAAAGTTAATGGACTGAATTTCACAATCAAAAGATATAGAATGGCAGAATGGATTATGACCCAGCAATACCACTGCTGGGTATCTACTCAAAGGACTTAAGGGCAAAGACACGGATGGACATTTGCACACCAGTGTTTATAGCAGCATTATCTACAATTGCAAAGAGATGGAAACAGCCAAAATGTCCATCGGCAGACGGGTGGCTAAACAAACTGTGGTGTATGCCTACGATGGAATATTATGCAGCTTTAAGACGGACTAAGCTTGTGAAGCATGTAATAACATGGATGGACCTAGAGAACAATATGCTGAGTGAGTCTAGCCCAAAACTAAAGGACAAATACTGTATGGTCCCACTGATGTGAACCGACATTCGAGAATCAGCTTGGAATATATCATTGGTAACGGAGACCAGCAGGAGTTAGAAATGGGGTAAGATAGTGGGTAATTGGAGCTGAAGGGATACAGACTGTGCAACAGGACTAGATACAGAAACTCAAGAATAGACAGCACAATAATAACTAAGTGTAATGTAACTAGGTTGGAACACTGAATGAAGCTGCACCTGAAATATGGTTTTTTGTTTGTTTGTTTGTATCTTTTGTTTTTGTTTTTTTTCTTTTTCCTTTTTATATATATATATATTTTTTTTATTAGTATTATTATTTTAATTCTCTTCTCTATATTAACATTCTATATCTTTTTCTGCTGTTTTGCTAGTTCTTTTCCTAAATCGATGCAAATGTACTAAGAAATGATGATCATACATCTATGTGATGATACTAAGAATTACTGAGTGCATGTGTAGAATGGAATGATTTCCAAATGTTGTGTTAATTTCTTTTCTTTTTTTGATTAATAAAAAAAATAAAAAAAAAAAAACAGAACCCATCTATATGCTATCTACAAGAGATGCATTTTAGACCAAAGATAAACATAGGTTGAAAGTGAAAGGTTGAGAAAAAATATTCCTTTTTTAATTTAATTTAATTTTTTAAATACCAAAAAACCCACAAAGAAAATGCTAACATTCCTATTTTGATCATTCCTTTCTACATATATAATCAGTAATCCACAATATGATCACATAGTTGCATATTCATCATCATAATCATTCCTTGGAACATTTGCATCTAATTAGGAAAAGAAATAAAATGAAAACAGAAAAAATATTTATACATACCATATCCCTTACCCCTCCCTTTCATTGATCACTAGCATTTCAAATTAAATTTATTTTAACATTTGTTCCCCCATTATTTATTTTTATTCCATATGTTCTATGCATGTGTTGACAAGGTAGATAAAAGGAGCATCAGACACAAGGTTGTCACAATCACACAGTCACACTGTGAAAGCTATATCATTATTCTATCATCATCAAGAAACATGGCTACTGGAACACAGCTCTACATTTTCAGGCAGTTCCCTCCAGCCTCTCCACTACATCTTGAATAACAAGGTGATATCTACTTAATGCATAAGAATAACCTCCAGGATAACCTCTCGACTCTGTTTGAAATGTCTCAGCCATTGACAGTTTGTCTCATTTCACTCTCTCCCCCTTTGGTCGAGAAGGCTTTCTCAATCTCTTCATGCTGAGTCTCAGCTCATTCTAGGTTTTTTCTTCAAACCCTTGATGCTGAGTCTCAGCTCATTCTAGGATTTCTGTCCCACATTGTCAGGAAGGTCCATACCCCTGGGAGTCATGTCCCATGTAGACAGGGGGAGGGTGGTAAGTTTGTTTGTTGTATTGGCTGGAGAGACAGGCCACAGCTGAGGAACAAAAGAGGCTCTCTTGGGGGTGATTCTTAGGCCTAATTTTAAGTAGGCTTGACCTATCTCTTGTAGGGTTAAGTTTCGTATGAACAAACCCCAAGACTTGGGGCTCAGCCTATAGTTTTGGTTGTCCACATTGCTTGTGAGAATACCAAGAATTCAAGTTGGGGAAGTTGAAGAGAAAAGATATTTCTTGCAAACAACAATCAGAAAAGAGCAAGAGTAGCTATATTAATATCCAACAAATTAGACTATAAATGTAAAACAATCAAAAGACAAAAAGAAGGACACTATGTATTAATAAAAGGAACAATTCAACAAGAAGACATGACAATCATAAATGTTTTCACACTGAGCCAAAGTGCTCCAAAATACATGAAGCAAACACTGAAAAGAGAAATAGACACATCTACTATATTAGTTGGGGACTTCAATTCTCCACTCTCATCAATGGACAGAACATCTAGACAGAAGATCAATAAAGAAACAGAGAACTTGAATAATACAATAAGTGAACTAGACTTAAAAGACATTTATAAAGCATTACACACCACAACAGCAGGATACACCTTTTTCTCAAGTGCTCATGGATCATTCTCAAGGATAGACCATATACTGCATCACAAGGCAAGTCTCAATACATTAAAAAAGACTGAAATCATACAAAACATTTTCTCATATCATAAAGGAACAAAGTTGGAAATCAATAATAGGCAGAGGGCCAGAACATTTACAAATGTATGGAGGCCCAACAATACACTCTTAAACAACCAGTGGGTCAAGGAAGAAATTACAATAGAAATCAGTAAATATATCAAGGAAAATGAAAACAAAAACACACAATATCAAAATGTATGTGATGCAGCAAAGGCAATGCTGAGGGAAATTCATTGCCCTAATGCCTATATCAAAAAAGAAGAAAGCAAAAATAGAAGAATTGACTGTTCACTTGGAAGAAATAGAGAAAGAACAGAAAACTAAACCCAAAGCAAGCAAAAAGAAAAAAATAATGAAGATTAGAGCAGAAATAAATGAAATTGAAAACAGGAAAACAATCAAGAAAATCAACAAAACTAGAAGTTGGTTCTATGAGAAAATCAGTAAAATCAAAGGACCCTTAGCAAGGTTGACAAAAAGAAGAAGAGAGAGGATGCAAATAAATAAAATCAGAAATGGAAGAGGATACATAACTACTAATCCTGCAGAAACAAAGGAGGTAATGAGAGGATTCTATGACCAACTTTATGCTAATAAACTAGACAATGTAGATGAAATGGACAACTTCCTAGAAAGGCATGAACAACCAACATTGACTTGAAAAGAAATAGATGACCTCAACAAACCAATTACAAGTAAAGAAATTGAATTAGTCATTAAGAAGCTCCCCAAAAAGAAAAGTCCAGGACCAGATGGCTTCACATGTGAGTTCTACTAAACATTCAAAAAACAATTAGTACCAATCCTGCTCAAACTCTTCAAAAAATTTGAAGAGGAGGGAAAACTACCTCACTATAAGGCCAACATCACCCTCATGCCAAAGCCAGACTAAGATACTACAAAGAAAATAAAATTACAGATCAATCTCTCTAATGAATATAGATGAAAAAATCCTCAAAAAAATTCTTGCAAATTGAATCCAGCAGTATATTGAAAGAATTATACACCATGACCAAATAGGATTCATCCCAGATATACAAGGTTGGTTCAATACAAGAAAATCAATTAATGTAATACACCATATCAACAAATCAAAGCAGAAAAACCACATGATCATATCAATTGATGCAGAAAGGGCATTTGACAAAATTCAACATATTTTCTTGTTGAAAACACTTCAAAGATAGGAATAGAAGGGAACTTCCTCAACATGATAAAGGGAATATATGAAACACCCACAGTTAACATCATCCTCAATGGGGAAAAACTGAAACTTTCTGTCTAAGATAAGGAACAAGACAAGGATGTCCACTATCACCGTTGTTAATCAACATTGTGTTGGAAGTTCTAACCAGATCAATTAGACAAGAAAAAGATATACAAGGCATCAAAATTGGAAAGAAAGAAGTAAAACTCTCACTGTTTGCAGATGATATGATACTATATTTTGAAAACCCTGAAAAATCCACAGCGAAACTATTAGAGCTAATAAATGAGTACAGTGAAGTGGCAGGTTACAAGATCAACGCTTGGAAATCTGTAGTGTTTCTATACACTAGTAATGAAAAATCTGAGGGGGAAATCAAGAAAAACTTCCATTTAAAACTGCAACCAAAAGAATAAAGTATTTGGGAATAAATTTAACCAAGTATACAAAAAGTCTATACAAAGAAAACTACAAGAAATTGCTACAAGAAATCACAGAAGACCTAAATAAATGGAAGGACATACTGTGTTCATGGATTGGAAGATTAAATATAGTGAAGATGTCAATCCTACCTAAATTGATTTATAGATTTAGTGCAATACCAATTAAAATCCCCAAAACTTACTTTTCAGAAACAGAAAAACCAATAACCAAATTTATCTGGAAAGGCAGGGTGCCCTGAATAGCTAAAAATATCCTGAGAAAGAAAAATGAAGTTGGAGGTCTCACACTACCTGGTTTAAGATGTATTACAAACCTACAGGGTTCAGATATAGACCCTCTCGTCTATGGACAATGATTTTTGACGAGGCAGTCAAACCAACTCACCTGGAAAAGAACAATCTCATCAATAAATGGTGCCTACAGAGCTGGATATCCACATGCAAAAGAATGAAAGAGGATTCATATCTCATACCCTATTCAAAAATTAACGCAAAATGGATCAAAGAGCTAAGCATTAGATCTAAGACCATAAAACTTTTAGAGGAGAATGTAGGGAAATATCTTATAAAATTTATAATAGGAGGCAGTTTCCTAGATCTTACACCCAAAGCATGAGCATTGAAAAATAAATAAATAAATGGGAACTCCTCAAAATTAAATGCTTTTTGTGCATCAAAGAACTTTGTCAAGAAAGTAAAAAGACAGTCGATGCATTGGGAGACAATATTTGGAAATGATATATCAGATATGTGTCTCATATCTGAATATATAAAGAGATTGTTCAACTCAACAACCAAAAGACAAACAACCCAATTACAAAGTGGGCAAAAGACATGAACAGACACTTCTCAGAAAAGGAAATACAAATGGCCAAAAGGCACATGAAAAGATGCTCAACTTCCCTGGGCTATTAGGGAAATGCAAATAAAAACCACAATACGATATCATCTCACACCCACCAGAGTGATCATTATCAAATTGAAGAGGAGGGAAAGCTACCTTACTATGAGGCCAACATCACCCTCATGCCAAAGCCAGACTAAGATACTGAAGTGCTGGAGAGGATGTGGAGAAAGAGACACACTTATCCATTATTGGTGGGAATGTCAAATGGTACAGCCACCGTGGAAGACAGTTTCATGGTTCCTCAGGAAGCTAAGTATAGAATCGGCATATGATCCAACAATACCATTGCTAGGTATCTATCTATTCAGAGGACATAGAGCAAGAACAGAATTGGACATTTGCACACCAATGTTTATAGCAGCATTATTTGCAATTGCCTAGAGATGGAAACACCCAAATGTCCATCAACAGACGAGTAGCTAGACAAGCTGTGGCATATACATATGATGGAATATTACACAGCTGTAAGACACAATAAAGTCCTGAAGTATGTAGCAACGTGGAGGGACCTTGAGGACATTATGCCAAGTGAGATTAGCCAGAAACAAAATGACAAGTATTGCATGGTCTCACTGATATGAACTAACATTAATGAATGAACTTGGAAAATTTCAGTTAAGAACAGCGGTCATCAGGAGATAGAAATAGGATAGGTGATTGGAACTTAAGGGATACAGATTGTGCAACAGCACTGGTTGTAAAAATTCAGAAATGGATAATACAATATTACTGATTGTAGCACAATAATGTAAGTACACTGAATGAGGCTGAATGTGAGAATGATAGAGGGAGGATGACTGGGGGCACAAATGAAACCAGAAGAAAGATAGATGATAAAGACTGACTAATCTAAGAATGACTACAGTGTACAATGATAGTGATTAAATGCACAAATTAAAGAATGTTTTTGCATGAGGAAGAACAAAGGAATGTCAGTATTGCAGGGTGTTGAAAATAGATGGTCATTCATATTTAGAACTTCAACTTCTGTGTGAGACTAAAGCAAAAAATGTTTATTTGGTACAAAATTTATATTTTGACTAGTGCATTTCCTAATATAACTCATATGGACAGGTTAATTGAGCAGCATAAGTACATGGAACCTTAATAAGGGTATGAGATTTTGTAGGTTCATTCAGACTGATGCCCTGAAAAATCCCACAGTAATTTGAACAGTGAATAAAAAAGTATTTGCAAAGTCCCCTTGGGGGAACGGAGAGAAAGGGGAAAAATTCAACCTCCCCACTTGGAGAATTTCTGATATTCTCATAAGCAGTGTGAACAACCAAATCAATAGTCCAGGCCCCCAATCTTGGGGTTTGTTCATATGAAATTTATACCCACAAAGGATAGACTAAGCTTACTTGGAAACAGGCCTAAGAGTCTCCCCCAGAGAACTGCTTTTGTTGCTCAGATGTGGCCTATCTATCTCTTAGCTTACATGGCATGCAACCTCACTGCCCTCCCCCTCTCTATGTGGGACATGACTTCCAGGGATGTAAACCTCCCTGGCAATATGGGACAGAAATCTTAGAATGAGCTGGGACTCAGAATCAAGGGATTGAGAGAACCTTCTCAACTGAAAGGGGGAAGAGAGAAATGAGACAAAATAAATTGTCAGTGGTTTAGAAATTTCAAACAGAGTCAAGAGGTTATCCTGGAGGTTATTCTTATGCATTTTATAGATATCTCCTTTTTAGTTTAAGGTGTATTAGAGAGGCTAGAGGAAAGTGCCTGAAACTGTACAGCTGTGTTCCAGTAGCCATACTTCCTGAAGATGAATGTATAATGATATAGATTTCACAGAGTGACAATGTGATTGTGAAAACCTTGTGTCTGATGGTCCTTTTATCTACAAAATTGACAGATGAGTAAAAAATATGGATTGGAAATAAATAAATAATCCAGGGAGCAAATGTTAAAATAAATTGATTAGATTGAAATACTAGTGAACAATGAAAGGGAGTGGTAAGGGGATAAAAGAAAATAGGGGGAATAATGGTTAAAATATACTGAGTAGATGGAAATAATAGTGGTCAATGAGAGGGAGGGGCAAGGGGTATGGTATGTATGAGTTTTTTCTTTTTATTTATTTTTCTAGAGTGATGAAAGTGTTCTAAAAAATGATCATGGTGATGAAAATACTTCTATGTGATGATATTGTGGCCTATTGATTATACTCCGTGCAGGGAATGTTTGTTATGTTAAGAATATTCATGTTTTTATGATTTTTTTGTTTGATAATAAAAAATAAATTAAAAAAAAGCCTTGCAAGTGGTAATCCTGAATGACTCTGAAACACTGTTCCACTTACCTTCAAGGGTGTCAAGTCACCATTCAATTTTTTTGTCTTCTCAAACATCCCAATGCCACATAGAAAAATAACTCCAAATGTTGGGCTTAGCTTCCAGAACCTCTGCTTTCTCCTGATCTAGGCTGGATAATTCCATAGTATCTCTTTAAAATTTTTTGTTATATTATATAACATATATACAAATCAAAGAAAGAGAAAGCATTGGTTTTCAAAGTGCTCTTCAACAAGTAGTTACAGGTCAGATCCAAGAATTTGTCATGGACTACCATACCATTATCTCATTTTTCCTTCTAGCTGTTCCAGAATATTAGAGTCTATAAAGAAAAAATACATTTTTATCATCACAATTGATTTCTTTCTTTTTCTTTTATGTGAAAAAGAATATATATACAAAACAGCAATAAATTTCAAAGCACAGCACAACATTTCATTGTAGAACAGATTTCAGAGTGTGGTATGAGCTACAACTCCACAATTTTAGGTTTTTCTCCTAGCTACTCTAAGATACTGGAGACTAAAAGAAATATCAATATAATGATTCAGCAATCATATTCATTTGTCAAACCTTATCTTCTATGCATAACTCCATTATCACCTTTGATCTTTCTCCCATTCTTTAGTGGTAAAGTTTTCATGTTGGAAGGGACTGTCAATAATAAGGGGTAAGGAGATTGAACTAGCTGATATTCTGGAAAGGCTGGCCATTCTGGGATTCAGGACTTATCTGGTCAAGGGACCCAACTGGAAGTTGTAGGTTTCTGGAAAGTTACCCTAGTGCATGGAACCTTTGTAGAATCTTATATATTGCCCTAGATGTTCTTTAGGATTGGCTGGAATGAAGTTGTTGGGGTTTGGCAAATTATGAGAGGTATCAATGTCTAACTGGAAGTAAGAACAACCTCCAGAGTAGCCTCTTGACTTTATTTGGACTCTCTCAGCCACTAATACCTTATTTGTTACACTTCTTTACCCTCTTTTTGTCAGGATGGCATTGGTAATCCAATGGTTCCAAGGCCATACTCATCCCTGGGGGTCACCTCCCATACTACCAGCGAGACTTTCACCCCTGGATGTCATGTTTCACACAGGGGAGAGTTGGGCTTGTGGAGTTGGGCTTAGAGAGAGTGAGGCCTCATCTGAGCTACACAAGAGGGCCTCTGGAAGTAATTCTTAGTTATACCTATGGGTAGACTAAGCTTCTTCACAACATACATAAGCTTCACAAGAGCAAGCCTCAAGATCAAGGGCTTGATCTTTTGATTTGGGTGTCCTTAATGTTTGCACAATATGAGGGGTTTCACCGGTGGCAAAGTTTAATAGTTCCATATATTTTCTCCCATTCCTGAAGGAACTTTGCCAATACTTTTGGATGATCATCTTAGTATATGCTGGAATATATGCAGGCATTACATTAAGCTATACAGGATTAAAGGCCCTCATTTTTATTATGAGCTCCTTGTGTTTCAACTGTTTCAATGAGCTATCTAGACAGGTTGAGTTAGATTATGTGCTACAGAAAATTTAGGTTCTGGACAAAATCAACCTTTCTTCCTTTGGTTTCAAAGAGTAGATGAGGTTCTAAAATATACACAATTTCTTCCTTAATCCTGTGTTCTGAATTACCTTAATCCTGACCTGATCACCTTCATTTTTATCTCTGAGTACCAGGTTATACATATATAAAACAGCCTCTCAAAATATAGAAATAATAATTACTACTCCAGACAAAATGTGACTGCTACAAGAGCTTAAAATTTAGGCCCCTGTTTTCTTACAAGCATTTTATAAATGAGACCATACAATAATTCTCTCTTGTTTCTGACTTATTTTGCCTCACCAAATGTCCTGTAGTTTCATTCACAATGTGGCATACCTCAGAACTTAGTTCCTTTTTGTAGCAGCCCAATATTTGATTATATGTATACACAAACATTCACCAATCTACTTCTCAGTCAGTGCATCCTTCTGCCATCTGCATTCACTAGGCATCATGTATAATGTCCAAAGTCAACAGTCCATCAAAACTTGCAATTTCAGATAATTTCATTGTTCAAAATAGAAGGATAACCAATAAACACACCCTCATCAAATAGGAAATCTATATCTTCCCTTAATTCTTGTCCCTCCCTCCATTGTTTACCCTTGGTGTTGCTGTGGTACTACTGATGTTTTCCTGGTAAACATATCCCATAGCATGCAATAGCAGTTTCCCCCCTATACCCTGAATTTAAAGACTCTTAGTACAAGAATCATACCTTTGAAGTAGTTCATGAAAGAACTTACTTACATTTGTAATATTAATCAGTGGGACCCTGTGGTAGTTAGATTCAGTTGTCAACTTGGCCAGGTGAAAGCACCTAGTTCTGTTGCTGTGGACATGAGCCAATGGTAGGTGAATCTCATCTGTTGCTAATTACATCCGCAGTCGGCTAGGAGGCGTGTCTGCTGCAATGAGTGACGTTTAACTTAATTGGCTTGTGCTTAAATGAGAGAACGCAATGTAGCACAGTCTAGCAGCTTGGCATTCCTCATCTCAGCACTTGCAGCTCAGCCCGGGCCCTTGGAGATGGAGAAAGAAATCACCCCGGGGAAAGTTGTTGGAACCCAGGGGCCTGGAGAGAAGATCAGCAGAGACCATCCTGTGCCTTCCACATAAGAAAGAGCCTCAGTGGAAAGTTAGCTGCCTTTCCTCTGAAGAACCAACAAAATAAATCCCCTTTTTATTAGAAGCCAATCCATCTCTGGTGTGTTGCATTCCGGCAGCTAGCAAACTAGAACAGACCCAAAGGTCTGTACAACTCATTTCAATCATATTTACCTTCAATATGTTATAATATTATTTATAGACCCAACTAGTGAACAACCTTCACTTCTATCTATTCCCTTACATTTGAGTTCAACCTCATTAACTAACCATTCGCCCATCTCTACCTTCTGTGTATCTCTAAATTCTCTAATATTCTGTCTTTTAAGTCTGTGGTTTTACCTTCACCATGGTCATAAAAGTGGAGTCACATAGTATCTATCCTTTTGTGTCTGGTTTATTTCACTCTGCATTGTGTTCTCAAGGCTCATCCATCTTTTCATGTGCTTCAGGACATCATTTCATCTTACTACTGCATAGTATTCCATCATATGTATATACCACATTTTGTTAATCCACTCGTCTGTTGATAGGCACTCAGATTGTTTCCATCTTTTGATGATTGTGAATAATGCTGCTGTGAACATCAGTGTTCAAATTTCTGTTTGTGTGACTGCTTTCAGTTCTTCTGGGTATATACTGTGTAATGCTATTGCCAGGTGGTAGGGTAACTCAATATTTACCTTTTCTAAGGAACCAGCAAAATGTCTTCCACAGCAGTTGTACCATTATACATTCCCACCAGCAGTGAAAAAGTGTTCCAATTTCTCCACATCCTCTCCAGCATTTATATCTTCCTGTTTGTTTAATAGCAGCCATTCTTATAGGTGTGAGTTGGTGTCTCATTGTAGTTATAGCTAAAGAAAATGAGCATCTTTTCATGTGTTTTTGAGCCATTTGTATTTTCTCTTCAGAAAAAACACCTATTCATATTTTTAGCCCATTTTATAATTGGGTTGTTTGTTCTTTTGTTGAGTTGTATGATTTCTTTATGTATATAGGATATCAAACCATAGATTTGATAGTCTATTTATGCACTCTCAATTTGATTCCATTTTCAATACTTCTATCTTTCCGCTAGTACCATGTTATTTTGACTTCTGTGGCTTTGTAATAACTTTTAAAATCAGGAAGTGTTAATCCTCCCATTTTATTCTTTTTTTCTGACATGCCTTAACTGTTCAGGGTCTCTTTCCCTTTCAAATGAATTTGATAACTAGCTTTTCCAAATCTTCAAGGTGTGTTGTTGAAGTGTTGATTGGTACTGCATTGCATTTGTAGATCAATTTGGGTAGAATTGACATCTTAACTATATGTAATCTACCTATCCATGAGCAAGGAAGGCCTTTACACCTATTTAGATCTTCCTTGATTTCTTTTAGCAATGTTATCTAGTTTTCTGTGTACAAGTCCTTTACATTCCTAGTTAAGTTCATTCATAGGTACTTGATTCTTTTAGTTGTTATTTTTAATGGAATTATTTTCTTAACTGTCAGTTAGATCATTGCTTGTGTATAGAAATGTTATCGAGTTTTGCACATTAATTTTATATCCATCCACCTTGCTGAATTTGTTTATTAGCTCAAGTTTTACTTCCTCTTTTCCAATTTGGATACCTTTTCTTTATTTTTCCTGCCTTATTGCTCTAGCTAGATTATCTAGTACAATGTTGAATTATAGTGGTGACAGAGGGTATCCTTGTTTCATTCCTGATCATAGGGGAAAAGCTTTCAGTCTTTCTCCATTGAGTACAACACTGGTTATAGGTTTTTCATATATGCCTTTTTCATATAGATGAAGTTACCTTTGATTCCTATGTTTTGAAGTGTTTTTTTTAATCAGAAAAGGATGTTGAATTTTTCTCAAATGTGATTTTTAAGCATCAATTGAGATGATCACGTGATTTTCCCCTTTCAATTTATTAATGTGCTATATTACATTAATTGATTTTCTTGTATTGAACCATCCTTGCATTACTGGTATAAACCCCACTTGCTCATGATGTATAATTCTTTTAATGTGCTGTCAGATTTGATTTGCTAGTATTTTGTTGAGAATTTTGACATCTATGTTCATTAGTGAGATTGGCCTGTAGTTTTCCTTTCTTTACAAACTTTGGTATTAAAGTCATGCTAACTTCATAAAATGAGTTAGGTAATGTTCTCTTTTCCTCATTTTTTGGGAAAAGTTTGAGCAGGATTGGTGTTTGTTCTTTTTGGAATGTTTGATAAAATTACCCTGTGAAGCCATCTGGTCCTGGGCTTTTTTTGTGGGAAGATTTTTGATGACTAATTGGATCTCTTTACTTGTGATTGGTTTGTTGAGGTCTTCTATTTCTTCTTGAGTCAGTATAGGTAATTCCTGTGTTTCTAGGAACTTTTACATTTTGTCTAAGTTGTTTAGCTTGTTGGCATATGGTTGTTCATAATATTCTCTTATGATTTTAAAAATTTCTTTATGATCTGTGGTAACAAACCCCTTCTCATTTCTGATTTTGTTTATTTGTGTCCTCTCTCTCTTCTTCTTTGTTAGTCTAGCTAGGGGACCATCAATTTTATTAATTTTCTCAAAGAATCAACTTTTAGTTTTGCTGATTCTTTCTATCATTTTATTGGTCTCAAATATGTTTATTTCTGCTTTAGTCTTTATTATTTCTCTTATTTCATTTGCCTTGGGATTCGTTTGCTGTTATTTCTCTAAAATCTATAACATTTAAATCCTCAAGTATTATTGCTCATTTTTGTTTTTTAATATAGGCATTTGGGGCAATACATTTCCCTTTCAACACAGCATTTTCTGCATCTCATAAGTTCTGATATGTTGTGTTTTCATTTTCTTTTATCTACAGATAGCTACTGATTTATCTAGCAATTTCTTCTTTGACCCTCTGGTTGTTTTAGAGCGTGTTATTTAATCTCCACATATTTGTGAAATCAGTTCTTATTCTTTGGTGTTTATTGATATACAGCTTCATTCCATTGTGGTCAGGAAGGTGCTTTGAATAATTTTGATGTTTTAAAATTTATAAAGACCTGTTTTATGACCCAGCATATGATCTATTCTGGAGAATGTTCCATGAGCACTAGAGAAGAATGTATATCCTGGTGTTTTGGGGTGTAATGACCTACATATGTCTGTTAGGTTTAATTCATTTATCAAGTTGTTTAACTTCTCTACTTCCTTGTTAATCCTCTGTCTAGTTCTTCTATCTATAGAGGAGAGTGGTGTATTGAAGTCTATCATTGTTGAAATGTCATTCCCTTCAATTTTGCCAATGTCTCTCTCATGTAACCTGGAGCTCCTTGAATGGGAACATAAACACTTATGATTGTTAATTCTTCTTAATGAATTGTCCCTTTTATTAATATACAGTGTCCTTCTCTGTCTCTTATGATGTTTTTACATTTAAAGTCTAGGTATAGACTGTGCATTTGTCACTGATGTACCTCCAGCAGTTGTCCTAAACTGTTTCTGGCTATTTACTCTGGAGTTATTTTCTGAGCTGTTTTGGAGGATGAACTAATTTTCTCACCTTGCCAAGCTGCCATCTTGCCCCGTCTCTCCTGAATCAATTTATTTTTCATGATAAAAATTTTTTTGAAAGTTTAATGCCATTTTCAAAAAAGAAATCATGGACTAGTGTCATGCTATGATATGCTTGCATCCGCTTCCCCCTGGTGGACCCAACTTCAAATAGCAGCTTTAGTTTAATCCCTTTCATTATTGTCAGTGAGAATAATCCATATCTTACTTTCTTTCATATGTTCTTGGATTTCAAGATTCGGGAGTCTCTGCATAATAGAAGGGAATTGATATCCTGGCTGTGTATCATAGTCAATTTACTTAACTTCTTTGTGTCTCAATGCATTGAGTCCCTACTGTGCAGTATATTAACTCACCGAATCTTTACAACAACGTTATGAGGCAAGTAAAGTATTATTTCTCTTTTACAGATCAGATAAGGAAACCAAGGCCCAGAGAATAATAGTACTTACTTTTTAGATCTGTGAAGATTAAATATGTTGATACCTGTGATTAGAAGAAAGCCTGGCATCCAGCGAGTGTTCATTAGCATTGTCATCATTATTAGTATTACAGGGTTGGTTCTATGATAAAGACATTGCTATGGACCATGGGGACCCTTATTTACATTTGGGTTGCTCTCATTTTTGTTTATTGAGATATATTATATATTTGCATACCATAAAATCTTCCAAAGTGTACAATCATTAGTTCACCATATCAACATATAGATGTGTATTCATTACAATAAATTTTTGAATATTTTAACTACTCCAAAAATAAATAAATAAAAGTAAAAAAATACCCAAAATATTCCATCCTCCTTATTCCCTCCATTGTTTATTTATTTTTGTCTTACTTATCTGCCCATAAACTGTATAAAGGGAAACTCATTTTTCAAACATGTCAGTCACTAGCATAATGGGACATACATTAAGATCAAAGGATAAGCTATGTTTATTTCTGTGTATTTTTCTAGACACTTCTTAAGTTAGGACATAACTCCTCTTTTTTCCAAGGGCTGATGGGAGGTCAGTCAGTTTCACTCTTGACCTTACTTGGGAGGTGTGCTGGTTTGAATCTATCATGTACCCCAGAAAAGCCATGTTTTAATCGTGACTCAATCTTGTGGTGGCAGCCATTTATTTTAATCCTGATTCAACAATGTAGGTTGGAATGTTTTGATTAGATTATCTCCATGAAGCTGTGCCATGCCCAATTGTGGGTGCTAACTTTTGATTAGATGGAGATGTGACTCCAACCATTCTATGTGGATCTTGATTACTTTATCAAAATCCTTTAAAAGAGGAAACATTTGGCAGAGACCCAGAAACAACTGAAACAGCAGAGGCACCAGAAACTTCACAGTAGAGCTGACACATATGGACATGTGGAGAACAGAGACACAGATGTTTGGAGATGCTTGGAGCCCAGCAGCCATTGCCATGAGATGTTAAGCAAGCCAGAACCTAGAGAGAGCCAAGGGGAGCCAAGAGATGAAAGCCAGCCATGAAGAAGTAAAGTGAGGAACCCCCACAGGAACAGAGGCTGAAAGCAATGAAGCCCAGGAGCAAGGGACCAGCAGATGCCAGGCACATGACCACCCAGCTGACAGAGGTGTTCCTGATCCATCGGGCTTTCTTAAGTAAAAGTAACTTCTCACTGGCACCTTGATTTGGACACTTTCACTTCCTTAGAGTTGTAAACTTGTAACTTATTAAATTCCCCTTATAAAAGCCATTCCGGTTCTGGTATATCACATTCCAGCAGCTTGCAAACACAGATGGTCAGTCTAGACTGAAAGGGGAAGAAAAGATGAAAAAGCAGGATTAATATTTATACTAGTATGCAGTTGCCTTGAGATAAGTGGGATCCCCATATATTTTCTGCATATTCTCCAAGGTCTGAGAATGGAAAATGGGAGTGAGGGAACCAGGATGTGGTAGTTTGATTCAGTTGTCAACTTGGCCAGGTGAAGGTACCTAGTTCTGTTGCTGTGAACATGAGCCAATGGTACATGAACCTCATCTGTTGCTCATTACATCTGCAGTCAGCTAAGAGGCATGCCTGCTGTAATGAATGATGTTTGATTTAATCAGCTGGTGTTTAATGAGAGAATTCAATGTAGCACAGCCCAAGCAGCTCAGCATACCTCATCTCAGCACTTGCAGCTCAGCCCAGGCCTTTGGAGATGCAGAAAGAAATCACCCCAGGGAAAATTGTTGGGACCCAGAGGTCTGGAGAGAAGGCCAGCAGAGATCACCCTGTGCCTTCCTACATAAGAAAGAAACTCAGTTGAAAGTTAGCTGCCTTTCCTCTGAAGAACTATACGTTAACTAAATAAATCTCCTTTTATTAAAAGCCAATTCATCTGTGGTGTGTTGTATTCTGGCAGCTTGCAAACTAGAACAAGGATGATGCTCAAAACTATTCATGCAGCTTGCTTGGCTGCCCATTTCTTTGTTCATCTATTCAAGAAATATGTCCTGAGGCCCTGGTGTCTTCCATTGTTCTAGGCCTCTCCCTCAATTCTCCCTTAGAAAATTCATCCTGGGATAGGTCACTCTACTCCTGACACCAACAGAAATAAAAAATACAGGGACTCAGATCAAGATAGGCATACAGCCAACATATTGATTTTCTTATAGGCAAGATTTTAAACTGCATTTTTAAAAGAAAATAGAATGCTATGTTAAGAAATTCAATAGTCTAACAGTTTGTACTCTCAGCAACTGATACTAAATTTGATTCTTGATTCTATAGCTAATAATGCAAAATTTGAATTGAATTTATAACATTAAATTTAAATAATCAAATCCACTATTAATAAAGGAAGATTTATTGAGGGCTGAGAGGGAATACATTTTGGAACTTGACTATTTTTTAAACAGAAGATAGAGTACTGGAGGACAGTGGTATGGAAAGCTGAGGAAGTATTAGAGCATATTCTAGGGAATGGTCAAGATAAAGGATAATTTCTTGGAAAGTAAGGATTGCTGTCAATTCCAATTTGAAGATTACTATAATGAGAGCACTGGCTGCTTCATAGGAAACAGGAAGCTGTTCTCAAGTGCACTTGATCTGAAAAGGACCATTTCTCATCAATACTTATGCTATGAAAGCATTGAGTGGAGTTTATTATGTAATTCATTCTCATCCAGCTTTTTACAAGCAGAGTGTGATATCTCACCAACACCCATTTAATTCACTTGATCACTTTAGAGCCTAAACCCTGATATGATTTGCATTCTTTAAGAGTCTTGAGAACAGTGCCAAAGTCATAAGAGTAACAGCTTGTTCATGTTACAACATGAAATGTCCACTTGAAGAGAGTGGAAACAGTTGCCTAATTTCTCCTCTACAACTGGACAAAGAACAGTGTGAGCTGAATCAGACAAGACTGAAATTAAGGTCCAGCAAATATTTATTGAGCATTTACTATGTGGGTCAGGTTTGTGTTAGATTGTTCACCTGTATTATCTCACTTAATCCTTAAAGTTACAAACAGATTATTTAAGTTACAGAGGTTGAAAAAAAGCAAAAGGTTAAACCCTTTGGGGCAATGGTTTAGGATTTTCTATGTATGCCTGTTTACTGCCAGAGGTTTCAAGTTGATTTAGAGGTGGAATTATTTGAATGCCCTCATACTTGTACATACTCTTTCCTTTTTTGTTCCTTCTGTTGAAATGTAAGGAGACCCAATACATGCCTCTCTTCTTTCTTATCAAGTTCTGAATCAGTTGAGAAATAAAACAAAGGAGTAGGACAAGTGGAAGAGGGAGATGTTACCTTTGTTACTGATAAACCTGATTTTAGAGATAGTAGCTTTTATCTGTGGGAAAGTAGGCTTTCTAATCCCAAACCTCAGGATTAGAGAGACACAGCCACAGGTGGTCTTGACCACTGTGGTTCTGTGCACATGCTTGTCTGTCCCTGGAGAGCTTTCAGTGTGGAGAGGTGGAATAAAATGTGCATCTCAGTCAACACCCACCAAAAAAGGGAAGTGAAGTGGCTGAACAATTTCTTCTCCCAGAGGTATGCTGGGGTCACTGTCACACACTCAAAGATTGACTTGTGTACCTCCATTTTTAACTCTGTGTTCAGTGATTTCATGATGGTAGCTTGTTATCAGCTGCTGTGGGATGGGAGATTCTAAACCATGAAAATCATTAAACACTACAAATCAGAGTTTTTGACCCAGCCAGCCAGTTGTTAAACATTTGCCAGCATGCTACTGCTTGCTCCCAAATCTCCAAATGGGAGGTCACTACTTTACCCAGCCAAAAAAAAAAAAAAAAAAAAAAAGTGACTGAAGGGGATGCAGAAAGGCCCAGAGTGTTACATCAGTGGAGCTTCTTCCACATAGAAGGAATATCAGGAGCCTGGAAGAAGCATCTGGCACCACCACCATCTCCTTTAAGTTTAAGTAAAGAGAAATCTGTCTCAGTCATTCTCAAAGTGCAGCAGGTATGAAAATGACCCTGTTACCTAACATTCCATGTTTCTGTTCCTTTTACAAAAAACTCCTCAGAGTTGTCTGCACTCTCTGTCTTTAAATCCTTTCTTTCTGGTCAGGCCATCAATGGGCATTGGTGATTGAACTGCCTACCATATTGGAAGGCACTGCCAAGTTACAGGCTAAGGGCAGATGCATAATCCTACCAGAGAAGAATGAGATTGGGACCATAATTTAATCTTCCACCTGGAATTCCTTATTCCTGTCACAGTATTCTAAGACAATGACCCTCTGGCTCCCGAAAGCTTCTAACTGTCAAGGACATTCCATTTTGGATGACAAAGATGATAATTTAATTGCTAGCTACCTACTTAATACCATGGGGCTGACAGAGTTGCCTCCTATATGTCTGCATATGTGAAGATCCTCACCTGTTTGGCATGGACACTTCTCTTGTCAAGATGTTTAGACTGACATCTGAAGTTCTGTCACTGTTGCCCATCCTTGGCTGCCTTCACCACTATCTATGTCTTATTAGAACCCCTTTCCTTACTTTGATTGGTGGAACCAAAGGGATATGCTTGACCCCTACTGTAAGGGAGGCCATAAGAAGGAGTTCTGACTCCTTTTCTGGGCAGGAGAGACTTATCATATAGTGCCTTCTCCAACATGGGAAAGGTGATCTTAACACCATAAGTGTCCACTACTATTTCCAAATCTCACTTCTCACCACTATGTTTCATTCCCACCAAGCTTCAGCCAGTTTGAGCTTCTAGGAGCCCAAGTAATTTCTTGTCACCAAGCTTTTACACAATCTTCCCCCTTTGCCATGGATGCTGGGCTCACTTTATTACCTCTCCTTATCTGGCTTACACTGAGGCATCCTTCAGGACCAAACTCAGCTTCATCTCTTTTGGGAAGCCTTTATTGACCCCACAAATGCCAAAACCGTATTGTGCTCCCCATGCTTCCCTGGCAGTTGTGTCAATGTGACACTCATTAACATGGCTGGATCATTGCTGAGGCACACAAGCACCAACACCGAGCTCCACAAGCAAGATGACTCCAGCTCCTGCAGAAACTCCATCCAGTATTCACTCTCAATTTTTCTTTACTCTTCTCTCAGGCCCTTAGCTTCATTTCATCTTTTTTTCCTGTTCATGACTCTATGGAAAAGAAACACTTAAAAATGTTCAAGAAGTTCATTTGAGAGCAACACACACATATTTCTGCTTCAACTGCTTTGGTGATGTTAAAAATTTTTTCAGGGTATACCAAGTGCTCAACAACAGCATCTAGAAGCTTTACATGGGAAAACCAAGAGGGTAGGATCTGTGTGTGGAAGTAGGGTGGTGTTGAAGCAGGCAATGGGAGAGGAGGGGGAGAAATGGGGACAGAGAGAGAGGAGAGAGAGAGAGAGAGAGAGAGAGAGAGAGAGACAGACAGACAGACAGATAGATAGATAGATAGAGAGAGAGAGAGAGAGAGAGATAGACAGACAGACAGATAGATAGATAGAGAGAGAGAGAGAGAGAGAGGGAGAGAGAGAGAGAGAGAGAGAGAGAGAGAGAGAGAGACAGACAGACAGATAGATAGATAGATAGATAGATAGAGAGAGAGAGAGAGAGAGAGAGAGAGAGAGAGAGAGAGAGAGAGAGAGAGAGAGAGAGACAGACAGACAGATAGATAGATAGATAGATAGATAGAGAGAGAGAGAGAGAGAGAGAGAGATAGACAGACAGACAGATAGATAGATAGATAGATAGATAGAGAGAGAGAGAGAGAGAGAGAGAGAGACTGCTGAGGAGTAAGAGTAGTTCCTAGAGTTGAAACTCAGCTTGGAAGGACTTTAGGCTGATCTCCATTTACTATGGTGAGTTATTGTGTGTTCTCTTTAAACTCAGAACAGTTCACCAAACCATTCTTGTTTCCTTAATGTTGCCTTCTGAACCATTTATTTAGTGGTGAAATGTCCTTTTTATTAAGTGCAGGGGTGCTCTGTCTTTGTGTTTGTTTGTTAGTATTTCCATTTTTCTAATGAGGAAACTAAGATCCAGGAAAAAAGTACTTGCCTCAAGGTCTCTCATCCAATGGGAGGTTCAGTTTACACCACACATTTATTGAAATCTATGAGGAGTCAGGCTTAGTATGGGACAGAATGGGACTTGAATCTAGGTCTGCACAACCTTAAAGCCTTTCCACAATGGCATGATGATAAGAATAGAGATCTAAACAGTAGAGAGTGGTTGAAAAAAAAAACAGGAAAAAGAGAAAAAAGATGAAGGGAAGAAATTACTGAGTTATAGTATAGCTGGCAGAGTTCAGGACAAATATGGTTGTTGATGTCTTGAGAGATAAAGAAGCAACAGCCCTTTCTTCCTTTCCCAGTTGGAACTAGTGAGGAGATAGACCCTGGAATCAGAAAAGTAGGAATTAAAATATCACTTCAGTTAAAACAGACAAACAAACAAACAAAAACAAGGAAACAGTTTGGAGGATATGTTCTTTCTGTTCAGAAGGAAGTGGGGTTGAGAACCTTATCCCTGAATGGAAGGACTTTCCAATCCCACCTCAGAAGCAGAGACTGTGCACTTCTGGTGGGCCAGTTGGCTCCTGATGAGGCAAAGGATAAACTGAGCATGCCCAGTTCCTTCTCTGAAAGTGACCACTCAGGGAAGAGAAGATAGTCTAGCTAAAGCCCCTCCAACAGGTAACATGAGGTGTAAGATTAAGCATTCCTGCTTAACAATGGGAGATAGGTACCTGTTTTGTCTTGAATGATGCTTTATTTTATTTTGTTTGTTATTTTTTAAATGCAATTTTATTCAAATATGTTCACATACCAGACAATCCACTCAAAGTATACAATCAGTGGCTCACAGTATCACCACATGGTTGTTCATTCATCACCATGGTGATTTAAAAAGTATTTGCATTATTCCAGAAAAAGGAATAAAAAGAAAGAAGGAAACACAAAAATTCTCATATGCCTTACCCCTTCCTCTTATTGCCCACCAGTATTGGACTCTACTCAATTTTAAGACTTACGATAGAGGTAAATTAACTAAGACAGGTTATATATACATGTATAATATATACACATGTGTGTATATATATATATATATATAATCAGTGGAACAGAACAAAACTTCTATGAGTAAGTCCATACAAATGTGGCCAACTGACTTTTTTTGCAAAATAATTATACAATCATTTTCAAAGATCAGGGTTACTGGATTATGGTTCAACAATTTCAAATATTTCCTTCTTTATCTTCCAAAACACTAGATACTAAAAAGAAATATCTATATAATGAGTTAGTAGTCACAGTTATTTGTTAAATTCTAATTTCTCAGTTACATGTCCTCTCTCTCACTTGATCTTTCTCTCAATCTTCAGTTATATATGGGCAATCACCATTTTTAACTTCTTCATGCTGAAAAGGAGTGTTGACCTTTTGGAGTAGAGGAATAAAATCAGCTGATGTTCTTGCAGAGACTGAAATCGGTTTCAGGGATTATATGGCATAGGATCAGTCTGGAGGCCTTAAATTATGAAAAAATAAACTTACTAAGAAAAATTTTATAGAGACTGAGACAGAACCCAGGACACTCCCTAGAGTTTTTGGGAATACTTTTGGTTGGGGCTTGGCAATCTGTGGTGATCTGTAACATTTGGCTAAAGCTTGCATAAACGTAACTTCCAAGTTGACCTTGTTACTCAATTTGAAGTCTCCTAGCCACTGAAACTTTATTTTGCTGTATTTCCTTTTCCTCTTTTGGCCAAGAAGGCATTCCCAATTCCACAGTGCCAGGGCTAGGCTCATCCCTGGGAGTCACATCCCACATTATCAAGGAGATTTATACCCCTGGAAGTCACGTCTCACATAGGTGGGAGGGTAGTGAGTTTATTTGCAAAGTTAGCTTAGAAAAAGAGACCACATCTGAGCAACAAAAGCTCTCTGAAGGTGACTCTTAGGTAAAATTGCATGCATGCTTAGCTTTACCATTGCAGAAATAAGTTTCATAAGGGCAAGCCTCAATATTGAGGGTTTGGCCTATTGAATTGGAAGTCATGAATGCCTGAGAGAATATCAGGAATTCTCCAGGTAGGAAAGTTTAATAGTTCCACATTTTTTCCAATCTCATGCCCTATTCTAGGTTCCATGTATTTAAGTTGTTCAAGTAAACAGAAGAATTGGGTTTCATTAGTATACTGCAGGAAATTTAAATTTTGGACCAATAAGCATCTCTTCTTTTGGCCTCAAACAGAAGTTGAAGAATATAGACAATACCATCCTTTACCCTGTATTCTGATTTACCTTAAACTTAACCAGGTCCATTTCATTCATATCTCTAATTGGATTCTGATGTCTTTTTGAACTTCTTTAACAGTTGCTGTGTGGAGTGATGCTGACTTGCAGAGCTGCAGAACTTTAACTCTGAGTCTCAGGTATCAAATACATACCCAACATTCCAGGGAACTACCAGGTTCTACACAAAGAGCACATCATCTCAGAATCTGGAATCAAAAATTAAAACTCATGAATAAATGTGATTGCCGTAAGAGTTTACAATCTAGGAACCTTTACAATATGCCTTATTTGAACTTTCTGTACTCCTTCACCCTCAATTGCCTAATTTCTGCCCACTTTCTATCCTCTGATAATTTATGCATGCAAATTCAATCAAAATTTGCTCATTACTTGGTTTGTATTAGTGAGACCATACATTATTTATCCCTTTGTTTCTGTATTATTTCACCCAACATACCATCCTCCAGGTTCATTCACCTAGACGCATGCCTCATAACTTCATTCTTTCTTGCAGCTGTTCAATATTCCATCATATGCATGCACCACAGTTTACCCTACTGTTCATCAACCCATGTACCCTTAGGCAACCTCCATCCATAGTAAATCATAAATAATGCCACCATAAACACCAGTGTTCAAATTATTGTTCATGTCCCTGGTTTCAGTTCTTTGAAGTCTTCATCTAATAATGGGGTTGCACGATCATGTAGCTTCCTGTGAAACCACTACACTGCTCTCCACAGGGGTTACACTATTTTATATCCCTATTTCTCTCTATATCTTCTCCAGCACTTGTATTTTTCTGTTTATATTTTAAACAGTTATATTCACACACTGTACAATCCATCCTAAGGGTATAAGCAAAGGTTCCCAGTATAATCACATAGTTATGTGTAGCCACCATAATATATATGAAAATATTTCCATTTATTCTGCAAAGAAAGAAGAGGAGGAAATAAAAGGAGAAACAACAAGATTAACAAGAATCCCATACCCTTCCCTTCTCCCCTCCTCTTATTGACATTTAGCATTGGTATATTGCCTTTGCTACAATTAATGAAAGACCACTACAATGTTACTATTAACCATAGACCCTAGTTTGCATTAATTGTATTTTTTACATTTATCATCCCATATTTAACACCTTGCAATGATTAAATTCAATTGTTATCTTTCAAGTAAAAACTTGCCTACATTTGTACATTTAATCACCATCATTGTCCACCTTAGATTTCATTATGTTATACAGTCCCAGTTTTTATCCTCTTTCCTTCTGGTGTCATATATGACCCCAGCCTTACTCTTTCAACCATACTCACATTCAGCTTTGTTCATATACTTATAATATTGTGCAAGAATCCATAGCATTGTGCTATCCATTTGTGGATCTTTACAAGTAATCCCGTAAAACATTCTGTACTCCTTCAGTATCAAATGCCTAAGCTCTACTCTCTTTCTGTTTCCTGATAACCTGTGTTCTCAACTTTAACTCAGAATTTTCTCATAGTTAGCTCATATTAGTGAGACCATACAGTATTTGACCTTTTGTTTCTGGCTTATTATGCTTAACATATTGTCCTCAAGGTTCATCCACATTGTTGCATGCTTCATAACTTTATTTTGTTTTACAGCTGAGTAATTTCCATTATATGATTATACCTGCTTATTTATCCACTCATTAGTTGATGGACATTTGGGCTATTTCCATCTCTTAGCAATTGTGAATAATGATGTTATAAACATTGGTGTGCAAATGTCTGTTCATGCCCCTGCTTTCAGTTCCTCTGAGTATATGAGATTACTTAGCAATGGGATTACTGGATCATATATATTTAGCCTCCTGAGGAATCATTAAACTGCCTTCCAGAACAGTTGCACCATTCTGTATTCCCACCAACTGTGAAGGAATGTGCTTATTTCTCCACATCCTCTCCAAAACTTGTAGTTTTCTTTATTTTGATAATGGACATTCTAGTAGGTGTGAGATGATATCTCATTGCAATTTTCATTTGCACTTCTGCAATTACTAGTGAACTTGAGTATCTTTTCATATGCTTCTTAGCCATCTGTATTTCTTCTTTAGAAAAGTGTCTGATTATGTCTTTTGCCCATTTGTAAATTGGGTTGTTTGAGTTTTTGTTGTTGAATTGTATTATCTCTTTCGGTATTCTGGATATTAAACTTTTATCTGATATGTGGTTTCCAAATATTGTCTCCAATTGCATAGGCTCCCCTTTTACTTTCCTGTCAAAGTCCTTTGTTGTGTAAAAGTGTTCAATTTTGAGACGATCCTATTTCTCTAGTTCTTATTTCATTGCTCGCTCTTTGGGTATAAGGTCTAGGAAACCACTTCCTATCACAAGATCCTTAAGATATTTCCCTACATTTTTCTTTTAAATGTTTTATGGTTGTGTCCTAATGTTCTGATCTTGATCCATTTTGAATTAATTTTTGTATTGGATATGGGTATCCTTCTCCCCAAGCACAATTTGTTGAGGAAGATGCTCTGTCCCAGATGAGTCAACTTGACCACCTTATCAAAGATCAGTCATCCAAACATAATAATGAAGGCCCACCCCTGAAAACTCAATTTGATTCCATTGGTCTGTACATCTATCTTTATGCTAAGGCCATGCTGTTTTGACCACTGTAGCATTGTAATTTGTTTTAAAGTCACGTTGTGTGAGACCTCCAATTTCAATTTTCTTTCTCAAGATATTTTTTAGCTATCAGGGTCATTCTACCTTTTCAAATAAATTTGATTATTGGTTTTACTATTTCTGCAAAGCAAACTTCTGGGGTTTTAATTGGTATTGCATGAATTTTTAAATCAACTTTGGTAGAATAACATCATAACTATATCTAGTCTTCCAATTCATGAAGAAGGTATGTCCTTCCATTTATTTAGGTCTTCCTTGATTTCTTTTAATAATGTTTAGTAGTTTTCTGTGTATAGATATTTACCCATTCTAAATTTTTCACATTGGAAGAGGCTGCTGATAATATGGGATAAGGAGATAGAACTAGTTAATATTCTGGAGAGGCTGGCCCCTCTGCATTTCAGGACTTATCTTGTTCAGGGACCTATCTGGAGGTTGTAGGTTTCTGAAAAATTACCCTAGTGCATGGAATCTTTATAGAATCTTACATAACACCCTAGGTGTTCTTTAGGATTGGCAGGAATGGTTTTGTTTGGAACTTGGCAAATTATGATAGCTAACAATGTCTAACTGAAGCTTGTGTAATAAGAATGACCTCCAGAGTAGCCTCTCAACTTCATTTGAACTCTCTCAGCCACTGATACCTTATTTGTTATACTTCTTTTCCCTCTTTTTGTCAGGATGGCATAGTTGATCCATGGTACCAGGGCCAGGCTCATCCCTGGGAGTCATGTCCCATGCTTCCAGGGAGGCTTTCACACCTGGATGTCATGTCCCATATAGAGGGGAAAGCAATGGTTTCACTTGCAGAGTTGGGCTTAGAGAGAGAGTCCACATCTGAGCAACAAAAGAGATGCTCTGGAAGTAATTCTTAGGCATACCTACAGGTAGGCTAAGCATCTCCACTACACTTATAAGCTTCAAAAGAGCAATACTCAAGATCAAGGGCTTGGCCTCTTGATTTGGGTGTCCCTAATATTTGACATAATATCAGGGATTTCCCTGGTGGTAAAGTTTAATAGTTCCATAATTTTTCTCCCATCCCACAAGGGAATTTTCCAATACTTTTTGATTCTCTGCTTAACACTTTTTGATTGTCAGCTTATTATGTTCTGTAATATATCCAGGCACTACATTAAGCTATGCAGAATTAAAGGCCTTCATTCTTATTCTGGGCTCACTGTGTTTAGATTGTTTAAATGATCTATCCAGACAGGTTGAGTTAGATTTATGTGCTACAGAAAATTTAGGTTCTGGGCAAAATAAACCTTTCTTCCTCTGGTCTCAAAGAGTAGATGAGATTCTAAAATATAGAATGTCTTCTTTACTCCTGCATTCTGAATTGCCCTAATGCTGACCTTATTGGCTTCATTCTCATCTCTAATTATACACATATAAAACAACCTCTCAAAGTCCAGAAATTACATTACCATTCTGGAATAAATGTGATGCTGCGAGAGTTTACAATCTAGGCCCCTGTTTTCTTATAAGTATTTTTTAAATGAGACCATATAATAGTTGCTCTTTTGTTTCTGACTTATTTTGCCTCACCAAATGTCCCACAGGCTCATTAACTATGTTACACACAACTTTGTTCCTTTTTGTAGCAGCACACTAGTTGATTGTATGTATACACCATCGTTTGCCAATCTACTTCTCAGTCAGCATATCCTTCAGCCACCTCCATTCATTGGGCACCATGTATAATGTCCAAAGTCAACAGTTCATGAACACTCTCAATTTTACATAAGTTCCAAAAAGAAAGATAACCAATAAATAATCCTCACCAAATAGAAAATCCAAATCTCCCCTTAGGTCTTGTCCCTCCTTCCATTATTTATCCCAGTGTTGCTATGGTGCTATTAATGTTTTCCTATTAAAAATGACACACAGGGTGGGCCACAGTGGCTCAGCAAGCAACGTTCTCGCCTGCCAGGCTGGAGACCCGGGCTTGTTCCCAGTGCCTGCCCATACAAAAAAAAAATGATAGCACATGGCATTCAATAGCAGTTTCCTCCCTGTACCATGAACTCATTCAGCCTTTGTACAGGATTTATACCTTTGCAGTGCTGTTCATGCAAGAACTTATTTATAGTTGCAGTGTTAATCAGTGGGACACATGGGTCTCTATAACCTTTTTCAGTCATGTTCACCTTCAGTATGGTAATATTACTTATATACTCCCTAGTAAGTCACCTTAACTTCTACCTATTCCCTTACATTTAAATTCGACCTCGTTAACTAACCATCCACCCACCTCTAGCTTCCATGTATCTCTAGGTCCCCTATACTCTGTATTATATGCCTGTGATTTTACCATTACCATGGTCATAAAAGAGAAATCATACAGCATCTACCCTTTTGTGTCTGGCTTATTTCACTCAACATTATGTCCTCAAGGCACATCCATCTTGTCATGTGCTTCAGAAAGTCATTTCATCTTACTGCTGCATAATATTCTTTCATATATATGTATATACCATATTTTGTTAAACTACTCATCTATTGGTGAGCACTTGTATTGTTTCCATCTTTTAGCAATTGTGAATAATGCTGCTATGAACATTGGTGTGCAAATGTCTACTTGTGTCACTGCTTTCAGCTGTTCTCAGTACATATCAAGTAATGGTATTGCCAGGTCATAGGGCAACTCGATATTTGGTTTTATAAGGAACCACCAAATGTTCTTCCATAGCAGCTTTACCATTATATATTCTGACCAGCAATGCATCAGTGTCCCAGTTTCTCCACATCTCTCCAACGTGTGTATCTTCATGTTTGTTTAATAGCAGCCATTCTTATAGGTGTGGGTTGGTATCTCATTGTAGTCTTGGTCTGCATTTTCCTTATAGCTAATGAAAATGAGCACCTCTTCATGTGCTTTTTAGTCATCTATATTTACTCTACAAAAAAGTTCCCATTAATATATTTAGCCCATTTTATAATTGGGTTGTTTGTCTTTTGTTGTTGAGTTGTATGATTTCTTTATGTCTACAGGATATCAAACCTTTGTCCAATGTGTAACTTCCAAACATTTTCTCCCAGTGAGTTGGCTGCCTCTTCACCTTTTTTTTTTTACATAATGCAATTTTATTCAAAATATTGTCAATTCAATGGCTGTTTCTGACTTATCAACTACTAGTTTATTTTAACTAGTTTTACTTTCAGAATATTTTCATAAAGATTTTTCAAATTGAGATATTTAGAGAAAGAGAAGAAATGACACTTTTAGTGTTGCTCCAAGTTAGCATTGATCAAATATCTTACAAAAAAGTGTAAAATCACCTGCAATAGCATACTAAAAACAAGATGGCAGAAAAAATATTTAATTAGATTGATAATTAGGCAAAATTGTATTATATATTGAATGAAAAAATATAAAAGAAGAAGAAATGTAACATCAAATTTGTCTTTTAAGGTATGGATAAAAACATTTATATGCAGAGAAAAGAGCAAGAGATCAAGCATTACCATTGGTTATGAGTGGTGAGATTAATGTTCATATTTTCTTTGTATTATAACTTTCTACAGCCAACATTTGTCTACTAAATAGCAGAGGCTATTTTTTTATTTAAAAATCCAATTCTTTAAAATAATAAAAAGCATGAATCTGGCTATTTGAATTAGATATCTGTCAAATCTTCCTGGAGCAAAACAGGTATTTGTGGGCCTCTTGAATTATATAGTCAAATATAACATTTTATAAGTAAATATAGTACATTATCCTTAGTTTCAAATACTGAAAAACAAAATTTATTCACAGAACTAAAGAGGACTCAGAACCACCTAGAGAAGAAATAGTAGAAAGGACAGGGAAGCCAAGTCTTTCTGAAAAGAGAAATAATCCTTCAAAATGGGATGTGTCTTCAGTGTATGTTGTCCACTTGCTAAATAATACCATTTTGGTGGAATGGGGAAGGAAGGGTAAAGTACGGTTAACAGTATTAATCTTAATCAAATTGTTAACTTTAACATGAATAACAACAAATAAGTTCACCCTTTTGACAAAGCCTTTTGAAGCATCAACACCTCTGATTTTGAGGAGTGCCCATTTATCTATTTTTTCTTTTGTTTCTTGAGTTTTGGTTGTAAAGCTCAGGAAGCTCCCTCCTCTTACTAAGTCCTAAGATGTTTCCCTACATTTTCTTCAAGGAGCTTTAATGTACTCATTATTATATTTAAGTATTTGGTCCACTTTGAGTTAATTTTTGTATGGTGTGTAAGGTAAAGGCCCTCTGTCATTCTTTTGCCTATTGATATTCCGTTCTCCCATGCCCAGTTCAGTGGACTTAAGGACCTTGTCAAAAATCAGTTGCTCATATTTTTGGTGGTCGATTTCTGCACTCTCAATTCGATTTGATTGGTCAATACTTCTATCTCTGTACCAGAACTATGCTGTTTTTACCACTGTGGCTCTATAATAAGTTTTTAAATTGGGGAGTGTTAATCCTCTCACTTTGTTCTTCTCTTTTAGGATGCTTTTAGCTATCCAGGGTCCCTTTCCCTCTAGATTAATTTGGTAACTAGCTTTTTCAAGTCTTCGAAGTAGGTTGTTGGAATTTTGATTGATACTGTATTGAATCTGTACATCATTTTGGGTAGAATTGACATCTTAAGTGCATTTACCTTCCTGTCCATGAGCAGAAAATATTTTTCCACCTATTTAAATCTTCTCTGATGTCTTTTAGCAATGTTGTGTAGTTTTCCATGTACAAGTTCTTTATGTTCCTAGTTAAGCTTATTCCTAGATACTTGATTCATTTGGTTGCTATTTTGAATGGAACTTTTTCCTTAATTGACTCCTCATTTAGGTCATTGCTTATGTATAGAAACATTTCTAAATTTTGCACATTGATTTTACATCCTATCACCTTGCTGAATTTGTTTATTAGCTCAAGTAGATTTCTCAGAATTTTCCACCTATAGTACCATGTCATCTGCAAATAATGAAAGTTTTACTTCTCTCTCTCCAATTAAGTTGTCTTTTATTTCTTTTTATGTTTGATGCTCTAAGTAGAATTTCTCATGCAATGTTGGATAATAGTGGTGACAGAGGCCATCCATGTCTCATTCTCAGTCTCAGGGGGAAAGCTTTGAGTCTCTCACCAATGAATACGATGCTGGCTATGGGTTTGTCATATATGGCATTTGTGATATTGGGGAAGTGACTCTGATTCCTACCTTTGAAGTGTTTTTATCAGAAAAGGATGTTTAATTTTTTTGAATGCATTTTCTGCAACAATAGAAATGATCATGTGATTTTTCCCTTTCAATATGTTATGTGCTGTATTATAAGGATTTTCTTGTGTTGAACCATCCTTGCATTCTTGGTATAAACTTCACTTTGACATGGTGTATACTTCTTTTAATGTGTTGTTGGATATGATTTGCTAGTAACTTTTTTTAGAATTTTGGCATCTGTATTCATTAGGGAGATTGGCCTGTAGTTTCCTTTCTTAAAGCATCTTTACCTACTTTTGGTATTCAAGTGATGTTAACTTCATAAAATGAGTTAGATAGTGTTCCTCAATTTTTTGGAATAGTTTGAGCTGGATTGGTGTCAGTTTGTTTTGAATGTTTGGTAAAATTCCCCTGTAGGAAGATTTTCTTTGTAGGAGGATTTTTGATGACTGAATCACTGTACTTGTGATTGGTTTGATGATATCTTCTGTTTCTTCTTGAGTCAGTGTAGCTTGTTCATGTGTTTCCAGGAATTTGTCCATTTCATCTAAGTTGCCTAGTTTGTTGGCATATTTATAGTACCACTTATGATTTTTTTTAAATTTCTTCATGGTCTGTAGTAATGACTCTCCTCTTATTTCTGGTTTTGTTCATTTGCATCTTCTATCTTTTTTTCTTTGTCGGCCTTGCTATTGGTACAAAGAACCAAATTTGGACTTACTGATTTTCTCAAAAAAACCAACTTTTGGATTTACTGATTCTTTCTATGGTTCTTTTGTTCTCCCATTCATCTATCTTAGTTATTTCTCTCTTCTATTTGCTTTGGTGTTGTTTACTGTTCTTTCTCAAGTACCCCCAGGTGAGCTGTTAAGTCTTAGATTTTTGCTTTTTCTTCTTTTTTGTTATAGGCATTTAGGGCAACAAATTTCCTTCTCAGCACAGACTTTCCTGCATCCCATAAGTACTGATATGCTGTATTCTCATTTTCTTTCATCTCCTGATGGCTACCAATTTCTTCATTGACCCACTGGTTGTTTAAGAGTGTGTTATTTAATCTCCATGTACTTGTGAAAGTTCTCTCTTTTTTTTTTTTTTTATTTCCAGCTTCATCCCATTATGACCAGAGATGGTGCTTTGAATAATTTCAATGTTTTCAAAATTATAAAGACCAGTTTTATGCCCCAGCATATAATTTATCCTGGAGAATATTTCATTAGTACCAGGGAAGAATGTATATCCTGATGTTTTGGGGTGTTGTGACATATAAATGACTGTGAGTTCCATTTCATTCATCAAATTGTTTAAGTTCTCTATTTCCTTGATTATCCTCTGTCTTGTTGTGCTATCTATTGAGGAGAGTGGCGTATTGAAATCTTCTATTATTATTGTTGAAACATTTATCACTCCCTTCAGTTTTGTCAATGTTTGTCTCATGTACTTTGGAGCTTCTTGATTGGGAGCATAGACATTTATGATTGTTATTTTTTCTTGGTTAATTGTCCCTTTTATTAATATACAGTGTCCTTTTTTATCTCTTATGACATCTTTACATTTAAAGTCTGTTTTTTCTGATATTGGTATAACTACTCCTGCTTTCTTTTGGTTACAGCTTGTGTGTAAAAAATTTTTCTGTCTTTTCACTTTCAATCTATGCCTACCTTTGTGTCTGAAATGAATATCTTGTAAGCAGCATATAGCAGGATTATATTTCTTAATCCATTCTGCCAATCTGTATCTTTTTTTAATTTTTTAGTTTTTTTTAAATACCAAAAAACACCAAACAAACGCATTCTTATTTTGATCATTCCGTTCTACATATATAACCAGTAATTCATAATATCATCACATAGTTGCATATTCATCATCATGATAATTTCTTGGAACATTTGCATCTATTCAGAAAAAGAAATAAAATGAAAACAGAAAAAAATGTATATATACCATATCCCTTACCCCTCCTTTTCATTGATCACTAGCATTTCAACCTGAATTTATTTTAACATTTGTTCCCCCTATTATTTATTTTATTCCATATGTTGTACTCGTTTGTTGACAAGGTAGATAAAAGGAACATCAGACACAAGGTTTTCACAATTACACAGTCACATTGTGAAAGCTATATCATTGTATGATCATCAAGAAACATGGCTACTGGAACACAGCTCTACATTTTCAGGCAGCTCCGTCCAGCCTCTCCATTACATCTTGAATAACAAGGTGATATCTACTTAATGTGTAAGAATAACCTCCAGGATAACCTCTCGACTCTGTTTGGAATCTCTCAGCAATTGCCACTTTGTCTCATTTCCCTCTTCCCCCTTTTGGTCAAGAAGGTTTTCTCAATCCCTTGATGCTGAGTCTCAGCTCATTCTAGGATTTCTGTCCCACGTTGCCAGGAAGGTCCACACCCCTGAGGGTCGTGTCCCACGTAGACAGGGGATACAGATTGTATATACCACAGTTTATATTAAGTCCTGTTGCACAATCTGTATCCCTTCAGCTCCAATTACCCAATATCTTACCTGTTGACAAGGTAGATAAAAGGAACATCAGACACAAGGTTTCTATCTTGTGATGTCTCTGTTACCAACGAAATTCTCCAAGTTTATTCACTAATGTCAGTTCATATCAGTGAGACCATACAGTATTTGTCATTTTGTTTCTGGATAATCTCACTCAGCATAATGTCCTTAAGGTCCATCCATGTTGTTACATAATTCATGACTTTCTTCTGACTTACTTTATATTATAGCTGCATAATATTCCATCCTATGTATATAATACAGTTTGTTTAGCCACTCATCTGTTGATGGACATTTTGGCCATTTCCATCTCTTCACAATTGTAAATAATGTTGCTATAAACATTGGTGTGCAAATGTCCATTTGTGTCCTTGCCCTCATGTTCTCTGAGTAGATACCTAGCAATGGTATTGCCGGGTCAGATGGCAATTCTATATGTAGCTTTTGAGGAACCGCCAAACTGCCTTCTACAGCAGTTGTACCATTTGACATTCCCACCAACAGTGGATAAGTGTGCCTCTTTCTCCACATCCTCTCCAGCACTTGTCATTTTCTGTTTTATTGATAATGGCCATTCTGGTGGGTATGAGATGATATCTCATTGTGACTTTGATTTGCATTTCTCTAACAACCAGGGAAGTTAAGCATCTCTTCATGTGCATTTTGGCCATTTATATTTCCTCTTCTGAGAAATGTCTGTTCAAGTCTTTTGCCCATTTTGTAATTGGGTTGTATGTCTTTTCATTGTTGAGTTGAACAATCTCTTTATAAATTCTGGATACTAGACCTTTATCTGATAGGTTGTTTCCAAATACTGTCTCCCATTGTGTAGGCTGTCTTTCTACTTTCTTGATGAAGTTCTTTGATGCACAAAAGTGTTTAATTTTGAGTAGTTCCCATTTCTTTCTTTCTTTCTTCAATCCTCTTGCTTTGGATGTAAGGTCTAGAAAACTGCCTCCAAGTATAAGATTTATAAGATATTTCCCTACACTTTCTTCTAACAGTTTTATGGTCTTAGATCTGATGTTTAGGTCTTTGATCCATTTTGAGTTAATTTTTGTATAGGGTGTGTTCTAGTTTGCTAGCTGCCAGAATGCAACACACCAGAGATGGATTGGCTTTTAATAAAAGAGGATTTATTTTGTTAGTTCTTCAGAGGAAAGGCAGCTGACTTTCCACTGAGGTTCTTTCTTATGTGGAAGGCACAAGATGGTCTCTGCTGGTCTTCTCTCCAGACCCCTGGGTTCCAACAACTTTCCCCGGGGTGACTTCTTTCTGCATCTCCAAAGGCCTGGGCTGAGCTGCAAGTGCTGAGATGAGGAATGCTGAGCTGCTTAGGCTGTGCTATGTTGTGTTCTCTCATTTAAGCACCAGCCAATCAAGTCAAACGTCACTCATTGCAGCATACACGCCTCCTAGCTGACTGTGGATGTAATTAGCAACAGATGAGGTTCACGTACCATTGGCTTATGTCCACAGCAACAAAACTAGGTATGCTCACCTGGCCAAGTTGACAACTGAATCTAACTAACACAGGGTGCGAGATACGGGCCCTCTTTAATTTTTTTTGTATATGGATAACCAGTTCTCTAGGCACCATTTATTGAAGAGACAGTTCTGTCCCAGGTGAGTTGCCTTGACTGCCTTATCAAGGATCAATTGTCCATAGATGAGAGGGTCTATATCTGAACAGTCTATTCGATTCCATTGGTCAATATATCTATCTTTATGCCAGCACCATGCTGTTTTGACCACTGTAGCTTCATAGTCCACCTTAAAGTCAGGTAGCATGAGACCTCCAACTTCATTTATTTTCCTCAGGATACTTTTAGTTATTCGGGGCAACTTGCCCTTCCAGATAAATTTGCTTATTGGTTTTCCTATTTCTGAAAATTAAGTTTTTGGGATTTTAATTGGTATTGCATTGAATCTGTAAATCAATTTAGGTAGAATTGACATTTAACTATATTTAGTTTTCCAATCCATGAACATGGTATGCTCTTCCATATATTAGGTCTTCTGTGATTTCTTTTAACAATTTCTTGTAGCTTTCTTTGTATAGGTCTTTTGTCTCTTTAGCTAAATTTATTATAAATATTTTATTCTTTTGGTTGCAATTGTAAATGGAATTCTTTTCTTGATTTCCCCCTCAGATTGTTCATTACCAGTGTATAGAAACACTACAGATTTTTGAGTGTTGATCTTGTAACCTGCCACTTTGCTGTACTGATTTATTAGCTCTAATAGCTTTGCTGTGGATTTTTCAGGGTTTTCTACATATAGTATCATATCATCTGCAAACAGTGAGAGTTTTACTTCTTCCTTTCTCATTTTGATACCTTGTATTTCTTTTTCTTTTCTAATTGCTCTGGCTAGAACTTCCAACACAATGTTGAATAACAGTGGTGATAGTGGACATCCTTGTCTTGTTCCTGATCTTAGGTGGAAAGTTTTCAGGTTTTCCCAATTGAGGATGATGTTAGCAGTGAGTTTTTCACATATTCCCTTTATCATTTTGAGGAAGTTCCCTTCTATTCCTACCCTTCGAAGAGTTTTCAACAGGAAAGGATGTTGAATTTTGTCAAATGCCTTTTCTGCATCAATTGAGATGATCATGTGGTTTTTCTACTTTGTATATATGTTGTATAAATTAATTGATTTTCTTATGTTGAAACATCCTTGAATACCTGGGATGAATCCTACTTGGTCATGATGTATAATTCTTTTAATCTGTTGCTAGATTCGATATGCTAGAATTTTGTTGAGGATTTTTGCATCAATATTCATTAGAGAGATTGGTCTGTAGTTTTTTTTTTTTTTTTTTTGTAATATCTTTGGCCTCGGTATGAGGGTGATGTTGCTTCATAGAATGAGTTAGGTAGCTTTCCCTTCTCTTCAATTTTTTTTGAAGAGTTTGAGCAGGATTGGTAATAATTCTTTTTTGAATGTTTGGTAGAATTCACATGTGAAGCCATCTGGTCCTGGACATTTTTTTTTGGTGGGGGGAGCTTCTTAATGAGTGATTCAATTTCTTTACTTGTGATTTGTTTGTTGAGGTTGTCTATTTCTTCTCAAGTCAAAGTTGGTTGTCCATGCCTTTCTGGAATGTTGTCCATTTCATCTACATTGTTGTGTTTATTAGCATAAAGTTGTTCATAGTATCCTGTCATGACTTCCTTTATTTCTGTGGGGTCAGTGGTTATGTCTCTTCTTCCATTTCTGATCTTATTTATTTGCATCCTCTCTCTTCTTCTTTTTGTCAGTCTTGCTAAGGGTCCATCAATCTTATTGATTTTCTCATAAAACCAGCTTTTGGTTTTTTGATTTTCTCAATTGTTTTCATGTTCTCAATTTCATTTATTTCTGCTCTAATCTTCATTATTTCTTTCCTTTTGCTTGCTTTGGGGTTAGTTTGCTTTTCTTTCTCTACTTCTTCCAAGTGGACAGTTAATTCCTTGATTTTTGCCCTTTCTTATTTTTTGATATAGGCATTTTGGGCAATAAATTTCCCTCTTAGAACTGCCTTTGCTGCATCCCATAGGTTTTGATATGTTGTGTCTTCATTTTCATTTGCCTCGAGATATTTACTGATTTCTCTTGTAATTTCTTCCTTGACCCACTAGTTGTTTAAGAGTGTGTTGCTGAGCCTCCACATATTTGTGAATTTTCTGGCACCCTGCTTATTATTGATTTCCAACTTCATTCCTGAGAAAGTGTTTTGTATGATTTCAATCTTTTTAAATTTATTGAGACTGGCTTTGTGTCACAGCATATGGTCTATCTTTGAGAATGAGCCATAAGCACTTGAGAAAAAGGTGTATCCTGCTGTTGTGGGTGTAATGTTCTATGAATGTCTGTTAAGTATAGCTCATTTATTGTATTATTCAAATTCTCTGTTTCTTTATTGATCCTCTGTCTAGATATTCTGTCCATTGATGAGAGTGGGGAATTGAAGTCTCCAACTATTATGGTAGATGTGTATTTCTCTTTTCAATGTTTTCAGTGTTTGCCACATGTATTTTGGAGCATTCTTGTTCGGTGCATAAATATTTATGATTGTTATGTCTTCTGGTTGAATTGTTCTTTTTATTAATACATAGTGTCCTTCTTTGTCTCTTTTACCTGTTTTACATTTGAAGTCTAATTTGTTGGATATTAGTATAGCTACTCCTGCTCTTTTTCTTTCTTTCTTTCTTTCTTTTTTTTTTTGCATGGGCAGGCACCAGGAATCGAACCTGGGTCTCCAGCATGGGAGGTGAGATCTCTGCCTGCTGAGCTACTGTGGCCTGCCCACTCCTGCTCTTTTCTGATTGTTAATTGCATGAAATATCTTTTCCCCACCTTTCACTTTCAACCTATGTCTATCCTTGGGTCTAAGATGTTTTTCCTGTAGACAGCATAGATGGGCCCTATTTTTTAATCCATTCTGCCAGTCTATGTCTATGAATTGGGGAGTTTAATCCATTACCATTTAGTGTTATTACTGTATGGGTAGTACTTTCTTCTACCATTTTGCCTTTTGGATTTTATATGTCATATCTAATTTTCCCTCTTTTTACCTTTACTCATAGTCTTCATTTTTACACCCTTCTCCACACCTCTCTCTTCTGTCTTTTCATACCTGTCTCTAGTGCTCCCTTTAGTATTTTTTGCAGAGCTGGTCTCTTGGTCACAAATTCTCTCAGTGATTTTTTGTCTGAAAATGTTTTAATTTCTCCCTCATTTTGAAGAACAATTTTGCTGGATATAGAATTCTTGGTTGTCAGTTTTTCTCTTTTAGTAATTTAAATATATCATCCACTGTCTTCTTGCCTCCATAGTTTCTGCTGAGAAATCTATGCATAGTCTTATTGGGCCTCCCTTGTATGTAATGGATTGGTTTTCTCTTTACTGCTTTCAAGAGTCTCTCTTTCTCTTTGACCTCTGACATTCTGATTAGTAAATGTCTTGGAGTAAGTCTATTTGGATCTATTCTCTTTGGAGTATGCTGCACTTCTTGGATCTCTAATTTTAAGTTTTTCATAAGAGTTGGGAAATTTTCAGTGATAATTTCCTCCATCAGTTTTTCTCCTCCTTTTCCCTTCTCTTCTCTTCTTGGGACACCCCAACACACATACATATATATATTCAGGCGTTTCATGTTGTCATTCAATTCCCTGAGTCCCTGCTTGTATATTTCCATTTTTTCCCCTATATTTTCTTTTGCTTGTTAGATTTCAGATATTCTGTCCTCCAGTTCACTAATCCTATTTTCTGCCTCTCGAAATCTAACATTGTAGGTTTCCATTTTTTTTTGTCTCTTCTACTGTGCCTTTCATTCCCATAAGTTCTGTGATTTGTTTTTTCAGATTTTTTTATTTCTTTTTTGTTCATTCCTTGCCTTCTTTATATCCTCCCTCAATTCATAGATTTAATTTTTGATGAGGTTTTCCATGTCTATTCGTATATTCTGAACTAAGTATTTCAACTCCTGTATCTCATTTGAATTGTTGGTTTGTTCCTTTAACTGGGCCACACCTTCAATTTTCCTAGTGTTTTTTGTTATTTTTTGCTGGCATTTCGGCATTTAACTACTTTTATTAGTTTATCATGGAGAGTGTTTCTCTTTTTTTTACCTAGGGTTTTCTTGCTGGATGAATTTGTTATCTGTCTGTTCTTTGACATTCACTTCAGCTTTTTCTGGACCTCTAGCGTGGGTTTTGTTTAACAGAGGAGAATTTTTCAGTTCTTGTTTTCTTGCTTCTTGCCCTGCCTGTATGGTGCCTTCCCCTCCACCCTTAATAGGGTCTACTTAGGTATTATAGACCCTAGCCAGATTTTTCCAGACCAAACTGGCCTCCTTTCAGTAGGAAAGAGTCACATGTGTCAGTTTTTCCTGAGGGTGAGACCCAACAGGTTGAAAGACTTTCCTGTGAAGTCTCTGAACTCTATTTTTCTTATCCTGCCCACTATGTGGTACTTCTCTGCCTGCAGGTCCCACCAGCATAAGATGATGTGGTACCTTTAACTTTGGCAGACTCTCTCTGCTGGGGGCATGGTGGAGACAGAGGAGAGGTTGTAGGGTGGCTTTAAAGACTTCAAATTACCAAGCCCTGGTGTCTGAATTCCTTAAGGGAGGGATTCCACCTGAGTTGGGCTTCACCCCTCCCCTGGGGAAGGCATAGGCTCCTGACAAGCCCTCAAATGAGCTTGTTTCTGCCTATGCCTGGGGCAGTTACAGCCTGAGAAGCCCTGCTGCTGTATCCAAAGACAGTCAAGGCTTTGTAGAAACAGCCACAAAAACCTCTGTTTCTTTTTTTTCCTTTTTCCATTAGCCCTGCCCCCTTGGCACTGGGACAAAAATCAGCAACTTCCACTTTGACCAGGTTTACCTGAGCTGGGGACCTATTTTTAGTTGTCAGAATCTGTTAATTAATTCCACAATTGGTGTTTGGTTGTGCTCAGCCCCTGCTGCTGGTAAAGTCTCTTTCCTTTCCCCTGTGGGAAGCAGCCTGTGTTGGGGGGGAGGGGTGCTGGCCACCACGGCTTGGGGAACTCAATGTTCTGAGGGGTCTCACAGACAGCCCAGCTGCTTCAAACTGATGTATGCTGCGTGTCTGGTCATTGACATGGCCTCAGGAGCTGTTCTGTACTGTTCCTGGTTATTTAGTAGCTGCTCTGGAGGATGAACTAAATTGCACACCTTGCTAAGCTGCCATCTTGGCACCTCCCTCCAATCTGTATCTTTTAATTTGTAAATTTAGTCCATTAACATTCAAAGTTATTACTGTAAAGGCATTTCTTGAATCCACCATTTTATCCTTTGGAATTTATTTTTCAGATCTGTATCTTCTTTTCCCTCTTTTTTTTTTTTTTTTATCCTTTAAGCTACCCTTTCTGGTACTCTTCAATTCTATGCCCAGCTCCAGATCTCCTTCTCCTGTCCTTTTTTCTGCTTGCAGATCTCTCTTTAGTATTTCTTCTAGGGCTAGGCTCTTGCTGACAATTTTTTTTCAGTGTTTGTTTGTGAAAATTTTAATCTCTCCCTCAATTTTGATGGACAATTTGAGTGGGTACAGAATTCTTGGCTGGAAGTCTTTCCCTTTTAGCATTTTAAATACATCATATCACTTCCTACTCACCTCCATAATGCCAGTTGAGCAGTCCAAACTCAGTCTCATGTGGGTTTCCTAGTAGTAGTAAATTGTATTTCTCTCGTCACTTTCAGGATTTTCTGCTTCTCTTCAACATTTGGCAAACTGATTAGTATGTGTCTTTGGGTAGGCCTATTTGGATTTATTCTATTTGGAGTTCTTTGTTATTCTTTGATTTGTGTAGTTATGTCTTTTGTAAGGGTTGGAAAGTTTTCCCCCATTATATCTTGAACTAATCTTCCAACCCTTTACTCTTCTGGGACACTGATGATCTTATATTTGTGTGCTTTGTTTTGTCCATCATCATTTCTCTGAGGTCCAATTCAGATTTTTTCCATCTTTTTTGCCATTTGCTCTTTTGTGTGTTTGAAATCATTTTCTTTTCCTCTAGTTCTCTTATTCTTTCTTCTTTCCTGTTCAAATCTGCTGTTCTGTGTCTCTAGTGTATTTTTTATTTGGTCTACAGCATCTTTAATCTCTGTGATATCAGCTGTTTTTCTCTTTATTCTTAAAAATTTCTCTTTATGTTCTCCTAGTGTCTTCATGATCTCCTTTATGTCATTAGCCACCCACTGAATTTATTTGGTAGAATTTTATATGAACAGATTTGATTAGCTGTTCCAAAGTCTGTGTCTCCTCTGGTGTTTTAACTTATTAGGCTGGGCTATACCTCTCTACATCTTCATATTCTTAGTGATCTTCTGTTGCTTTCAAGGTATGTAAATATCTTGATGGTGTTACTTTGGAAGTTAATTTTCTTCAGTAGTCTAAACTTTGTATTTGTGGAACAAATGTGGAGCAGGATGCAAGGTATGGGGCAGGGCACAGTAGCTCAGTGGTAGGTTGCAGTGCAGGTATAAGCACTGGTCAGTGATGCTACACTGATGCCTTTGAGTGTGCAGTGAGGGGTGCATGGTTGTGGAGGTGCAGTGCAGGAGCTGTGGGGGTGGGGTGCAGCTCACATAGGCCTTGGAGCACAGGAGCAGGATACGGCATAGGGGACACTGAGATAGGGTGTGGTGGGAGAACATGTGGGCGGCTGTGTAGATTTACAGGGACTGATGCACGGGTATGATGTGAGTGGGTGTGTGGACTATGGGGATCATGGGTATCAGTGTGTGGGGTACGGAAGTCAGGGCACATGGAGAGCAGAGCCTGGGTGTGTCCTTGCACAAGGGGAGGGCTCCAGGAAGGACAGGATGTGGAAGCACAAATATGTAGGGGTAGGGCATAGGTAGTGGAGGTTGTGGATCAGGGGAAGGTGTTATCAGTGGATGATGCCCTAGCATGGGTGCACATGTGTGGAAGGATTGGGGCAAGGGTACAGGTGTGGGCAGGGTGGGGCTATATAGCACAGATGTGCACATTAACACCTGCCAGCTGTGGGAGCAGAGTGCTTGTACTGGGGTGGAGCGAGTTTGGGCAAGGGTACAGGGCATGGAGGTGTGGTGCATGGGTCAAGAGGTCAGTGCATTGATGCGTGAGGGCCTGGCAAGGAGGATGTAGCTGTTTGATTACTTGGGTCTGGGGGGTTGGGGCCCTGGTGTCCATATGCACAGGTCAGCCGCACTCACAAGTTGCTGCCTCATTTGCCCTCCTGTCCCTTTTCTAACTTTTCCATGGAGCAGGGCTAATCTCAAGCTGCTGTAGTTGATCATCTTCCCAGAAGTCCCTATCCAGCAGGGTGGGCTTGCTCCTCCATGGGCTGAGGGCATGTGTAGCCCGGATGTGCAAATCAGAGCTTGCCCAGAGCTGGGGGCACTTTGCGGGTATGTCTGCTTGCACCAGTCTGGGTGGGCCAGATGCTTATGTATTGTGTGCACTGAGCTCAGGTGGGGCAGAGCTGTTCAACTGTATGGCCTGGGGCAGGTGTGGCCTGGGCACTGCCCAGTTGCACAAGCGACCACATGCAGAGGGCAGGGAGGGGGAGGTGGGGGCTGAGGGGCTGGGGGCAGGTGCATGGGTCTTGAGAGGGGTGGGTTGAGACCCTGAATTTTTGTGGGAGAGGTGGGTTGGGCTGGCAGGCATGCGTGCTTGGGAGTGGGTCAGGGACACACAGAGGGCAGTCATAGCAGGGGCACTTGGAGCATGGTGAGGAGCAGGAGATGGGGTTCAGGTGTGTGGGGTATGGGGAGAGTCACAAGTTGTTTGGCTGGGGCAGCACGGTGAAGATAGCATATTCATGGAATGGGGCTTGGCTTACTTCCTCATCCCACTTGCCCTGTCTGTGCACTCCAGAGTACTCCAAGCCTCCATTTGGAAAAGGGCATATTAAGCTGTTTGCACCAACCAGACAGTTGGTCTATGGTTCTCTACATCTCAATTCTTCAGCTTTTGCAACCAGAGCCTCCCTATGTGGTGTAGAAGACCCTCCCAGGTCACTTACACCCTGGAGTCACTGCACCAGTCACCTTCTCTAGCTGTCCCTTGGAGCAGGGGTGAACTTGACCTATTGTATTCCACCATCTTCCTGGAATCTGACCTGGGTCTTGAAATGTCCTCCCATGTCCCCTGGGTCTCCAAATACTGGGGTCTGTCTCACTGCTGTGGGAGAATTTATATTCTGTGTCCTTGGTGAGAGGAATCCTGACTGCCATTTGCATGCCCTTTCCCTGCTGTGTGAGACTGAATAAAGATGAAGGGAGAGGAGTGACTGGAAGTTTCCTACCTGATATTTTTCTTTTTCTTTAATTTGGCATTTGTAGGGCCCTTCTCCAGTCTATATCTTCTCCCAGAGTTCTGAGCAATTCAGAATTGTACTTTTTTTTTCTCATTGAATCTTTAGGGAAAGATTTTCAGTAGTTGTTTATGCTGCCATGTTGGTGATGTCACACTGTTGTTTTTTTTTAAACATTTAAATCAGTTGCCAACATTTGAAAGTTGGGAGATTTCATACGAAATCCAAATTTCTAACTTCTCTTGGAAAATGGAAAAGCTTTCTCCACTGGGCTATGATCAGCTATTGTTGTAAAATGGGTGCCTTCTTCAGGTGGGGTGAGATTTCCAATTATATTTTATTATTCCCTATGTATTACCTCTGTTCTGCAAGATTTGTTCCTGTTTCCACCTGGGGCCTTAGTCATTTTGATTTGGAACTCACGGAATAGTGGTTAAGAGCAGTCTCTGGAGTCAAACAAGGTCAGGTTCAAATGTGAATTCAGTCACTTCCTAAATGTGTAGCCTTGGGCATTTAACCAATCTAAGATTCAGTTTCCACATTTGTACAAGAGGAATAATAGTAGAAGCTATTGTATGGGAATGCTGTGAGAATGAAATGATATTTGGGAATGCTTTGAGGATGAAATAAGGCACATGAGTCCCTTTGCACTCATGCCAGATACGTAAGTACTCACCAGACAGGAGATATTGTTACTGCTTGAAAAGCAAGCAAGAGCAGTGTACGAGAAAATCTAGAAGAGAATTGGCTCCTTTGGCTTGAAGAACACTATGTCTCCAAATCATATTCTCACAAAAATATAGTAAACCAGCTTCCAAGGACCACCCTATGGTGGTAGAGGAGCCAAATAGGAGTTTTGAGAATTAGAAGTCCAGTTGAAGTGGCTTCCACCCCCCTCCCCATGATTTGATTTTCTTTTGGAAGGAAGTAGTATGGAGACAGGAAACTGTCTCCAAAACTTTCATGTCTACATTTTAAAATAGCTGTGATAGTATCTGGCTTCACAGACTTCTTAATGGTCCTTAATGAACAGGTTCTGCTCTGACTGATCACCTCTTCGGGGAAGTCCAAATAATGAACAATGAAGAAGGAATCAATAGACTTTAAATAGCCTATTTGCAGGTAGAGGCAAGAAACCAGATGGAACTTGCAGAAAGGCAGGGTGACAAAGAGGAAAGTTGTTTTAAAAACATATGAAGTTTTCAATGTGAGAAGGAATGCACACTTAGGAGACTGTCAGTGATTGAAGTGACTACAAATTGCAGAAAACAATTCAAGCGAGTACTTGCAAAAAAAAAAAAGTCAATTTAGTTGGAAGGACACTGGAGTCTTTGATAGAACCTAAGGTCAGCTAGACTGCCCGAGAGAAAGGAACCAGGAACTTGGAAGTGTTCAGGTACAAGATATGGGGTATTGATTGGTATGTCCAAACATAATACATAGATTATGTATTGAATAATCCATCTTTGTTCTACTGGTTTTAAATGATACATTTTTCACATTCTAATTTTATTTTTATTTTTGTTATTTGGGATAATTTCTGATAGAATTCTACTTCATCTGTGCATTCATGCTCTAATACTGTTTTAATTATTATACTGTTATAATACTCAAAAATACCTTGTGGATAGGGACTTCTGGGAAGATGACAAACTACAGCAGCTTGAGATTAGCCCTGCTCCATGGAAAAGTTAGAGAAGGGACAAGAGGGTGAATGAGGCAGCAATTTGGGAGTGCAACTGACCTTGGGGAGCCTTCTGTACCACGTGTGGCAGCCCTGGCTGCAGAGGTTAAGGAACTGAGAAGCAGAAAGCTGGAGCCTGGCGTGAAGGTGCCGAGTGGCAGAGCCTGCAGGACAGCAGGGACAAGTACCCGGGACTAGAAAGTAAGCCAGGCCATGTTCCTCATACACACTACTCTCACCAGTGCAGTCCCATGGCTGGTAACTCACTCCATACCCCATGCACCTGAACCCCCTCACCGACTCCCATTCCCTGTGCTTCAAGTGCCCCCAGCCCACCAGACCCCAGTGCACGCATCTGCCCAACCCCCCGCCCCAAGTGCACCCCAACCCACCTCTTCTGCACCCCTCCCAAGCACTACTTCTTCCTCCCTGTTCCCTGCAGGCTGTAGCCAGTGCATAAAGTTTGCAGGCACTAACCTCCATACCTAGGCTACCCTAGTTCTCCCCTCCCCCCAATTAGCCTCGCATCACCTCACCCCACCCTCTCTGAGCTCAGCACATCCCCTTATGGCACTCCCAGGCCCATGCATGCACATGGGCCCCCAGTCACATCATTTGGCTATGGGAACTGCATGTTACAGAAGTCCTAGAAGAGCGCATGTGCACAACCCTCAACCTCACTTCCCAGTTCTGAGAAATTGCCAACCTGCACAGCCAGGTCACATCTGCCTCCAATCCATGAAAGTTTAATGCTGACCTGATGCCACAACTCCATGCATGCACACAAAGGACCCCGTGACTTAGACCAGCACAAACCAGGATTATGTTCCCCAGACTGGTGCACCCACACAGCTACATTCTCCTGGCCACTGGGTGCTCACATTCACAAGCAGCAGTGTAACATCTCCAAAAACCTTTATGTTTCAGGGCTGATACATGCCCTGAAACAAATCACCACACTGAGAGCTCCACCCCATGCCCTGCTCCCTGCTGTACAAACACAAAGCCTTAGACTACTGAAAGAAATCAACTCCCAAATTAATCAATCAAGATATCTACATGCGACAAAGACAGCAGATCACTAAGCATATCACAATGCAGACAGATATAGCCCTGGCTAATGACCACATTTAACACCTGAGGGGCCACAGAAGTTGGAACAACTAATCAAAGATGTTTATATAACTCCATTTAATAAAATAAATGGGATAGCAAATGAAATAAAGGAGATCAAGAAGACAGTAGAAGAGCACAAAGAGGAATTTGAAAGAATAAATAGAAAAATAACAGAAATCAAGAGATTAAAGACTCTGTTGACCAAATACAAAACATACTAGAGGCACACAACACCAGATTTGAAAAGACAGAAGAAAGAATAAGTGATATAGAAGACAGGATAATTGACTTCAAAGACTCAAAACAGCAAATGGCAAAAAAAGATGGAAAAAATTGAATGGGAAATCAGAGAAATGATAGACAAAACAAAATGCACAAATATAAGAATCACTGGTTTCTCAGAAGGAGAAGAGAGGAGTAAAGGGCTGGGAAGAATAGTTGAAGATATAATGGGGAAAAACTTCCCAACCATCAAAAAAGACGTAAATATTCAAGTCAAAGAAACCCAGAAGAACTCCAAACAGAATAAATCTAAACAGGCCTTCCCCAAGGCACATACTAATCAGTCTGTTAAATGTTGAAGAGAAGCAGAAAATCCTGAAAGCAGCAAGAGAAACACAATCTGCAACATATAAGGGAAATCAAATAAGACTGAGTTCAGACTACTCATCTATCACCCTGGAGGTGAGAAGGCAGTGGTATGATATATTCAAGATCTTGAAAGAGAAAGGCTTCCATTCAAGAATTCTGTACCCAGCCAAATTGTCTTTTAAAATTGAGGGAGAGATTAAATCTTTCACAGACACAGAATGCCTGAAAGAATTTGTCAACAAGAGACTGGTTAAAATACTAAATACTAAATATTTTAGAATACTAAAAGGAGTTCTGCCAGCTGAAAAAAAAAATAGGAGAGGAGGTCTGGAGGAAGGCACAGAACTGAAGAGTATCACAAAGGGTAATTTAAAAAATACAAAGAGAAAGAGGGAAAAATATGTAGATCTGACAAATAAAATTAAAAAGATAAGATGGTGGAATCAGGAAATGCCTTTTCAGTAACAACTTTGAATGTTAATGGACTAAGTATACCAATTAAAAGATACAGATTGGCAGAATGGATTAAGAAAGATAATCCAGCTATTTACTACTTACAAGAGACTCATCTTATACCCAAGGATACAAATAGATTGAAAGTGAAAGGATAGAAAAAGATCTTCCATGTAAGTTGTAGTCAAAAGAAAGCAGGAGTAGCTATACTACTATGGGACAAAGTAGACTTTAAATGTAAAGACATCATAAGAGACAAAGAAGGACACTATATACTAATTAAAGGGTCAACTCACCAAGAGGATATAATAATCATAAATGTTTATTTTCCCAATCAAGGAGCTCCAAAGTACATGAGACAGACATTGGTAAAACTGAAGGGAGCAATAGATGTTTCAACAATAATACTAGGAGACTTCAATACACCACTCTCCTCTATATCTAGAACAACCAGACAGAAGATCCACAAGGAAATAGAGAAGTTAAATGATTTGATAAATGAATTAGACCTAACAGACATATATAGGTCACTGTACCCCAAAGCACAAAGTTATACATTCTTCTCTAGTGCTCATGGAACATTCTCCAGGATAGATCATATGCTGGGGCACGAAACAGGTCTTTATAAATTTTAAAATATTGAAATTATTCAAAGCACTTTCTCTGATCACAATGGGATGAAACTGGATCTCTATAACCACCAAGGAGTGAGAACATTCACAAATAAATGGAGATCAAAGAACACACTCATAAACAACCAGTGGTTCAAAGAAGAAATTGCTAGAGAAATCAGCAGCTATCTGGAGATGAATGAACTTATCCGAACTTATGGGATGTGGCAAAGGCTGTGCTGAGAGGGAAATGTATTGCCTTAAATGCCTATATTAAAAAACAAGAAGGAGCAAAAATTGAGGACTTAACAGCAAACATGGAGGAACTTGAGAAGGAACATCAAACTGATCCCAAAGCAAATAAGAAAAGAGAAATAACAAAGATTAAAGCAGAGATAAATGAATGGGAGAACAAAAGAACAATAGAAAGAATCAATAAAACCAAGAGTTGATTCTTTGAGAAAATCATAAAATTGATGGGCCACTAGCAAGACTGACAAAGAAAAAAAGAGAGAGGATACAAATAAACAAAATGAGAAATTAGAAGGGGTACATTACCACAGACCCTGAGGAAATAAAAGAAATCATAAGAGGATACTATGAACAACTATACACCAACAAAATAAGCAATTTAGATGAAATCGACAAATTTCTGGAGATGCACAAACAAGCTACACTGACTCAGGAAGAAACAGAAGATCTTAACAAACCAATCACAGGTAAAGAGATTCAACCAGTCAATGAGAAATCTTCTACAAAGAAAAGCCCAGGGCCAGATGGCTTCACAGGAGAATTTTATCAAACATTCCAGAAAGAACTAACACCAATCCTGCTCAAACTTTTCCAAAAATTGATGAAAAAGGAACTCTACCTTTTATTTTGAATTTCATAAAACTCATTTTATGAACCTAATATCATTTCAATACCAAAACTGGGTAAAGATGCTATAAGAAAGGAAAACTGCAGGCCAATTTCCCTAAAGAACATAGATGCAAAAATTCTCAATAAAAATATTAGTAAACTGAATCCAACAACACATTAAAAGAATTATGCACCATGACCAAGTGGGGTTTATACCAGGAGTGCAAGGATGGTTCAACATGAGAAAATCAATTAATGTAATACAGCACACTAACAAATTGAAGGGGAAAATCACATGACCTTCTTGATTGATGTTGAAAAAGCATTCAAAAAAATTCAGCATCCTTTTCTGATAAAAACACTCCAAAAGATAGGCATCAAAGGTAACTACCTCAATATGATAAAGGGAGTGCATGAAAAACTGATAGCCAGCACCATACTCAGTGGAGAGAGACTGAAAGCTTTCCCCCTAAGGTCAGGTACAAAACAAGAATGCCTACTGTCACCACTATTATTCAACATTGTGCTAGAAGTTCCAGCTAAAGCTATCAGGCAAGACAAAGAAATAAAAAGCATCCAAACTGGAAAGGAAGAAGTAAAATGCTCATTATTTGCAGATGATATACTATATTTGGAGGATCCTGTGAAATCTACAGCAAAGTTACTTGAGCTAATCAACAAATTCAGCAAGGTGGCAGGATATGAAATTAATGTGCAAAAATCAGTAACATTTCTATGCACAAGCAATGAGCTAGCAGAGGAGTCAGTTAAGGAAAAAATTGCATTCAAAATAGCAACTAAAAGAATCAAATGCTTAGCAATGAACTTAACTGGGGATGTAAAGGACTTGTACACAGAAAACTGTGTAATGTTGCTAAAAGAAATCAAAGGAGATCTAAATAGTTGGAAAGACATTCCCTGCTCATGGATAGAAAAGCTAAATATAGTTAAGATGTCAATTCTCCCCAAACTGATCTACAGTTTCAACACAGTACAGATCAAAATTCCAACAACTTGTTTTGAAGATTTGGAAAAAGTGAACTACGAAATTCATCTGGAAGGAAATTCATCTGGAAGGAAAAGAGAAACCGAATAGCTAAAAGCACCCCAAAAAAGAAGAATGACTCCCTGACTCCCTGACTTTAAGACCTATTATAAAGCCACAGTGGTCAAAACAGCATGGTACTGGCACAAAGACAGAAGCATTGCCCAATGGAATCGAATCAAGAGTGCAGAAATAGACCACCAAATCTATGGTCAACTGATTTTTGACAAGGCCCCCAAATCTGTTGAACTAGGACGAAATAGTCTTTTCAATAATTGGGCATGAAGAACTGGATATCAATAGCCAAGAAAATGAAAGAGGACCCCTATTTTACACCCTACACAAAAATTAACTCAAAGTGGGTCAACACCTAGATATAAGAACTATCACCATAAAGCTTTTAGAAGAAAATGTAGGGAAAATGTAGGCAGTAGCTTCCTAAACTTTACACCCAAAACACAAGCAACAAAAGAAAAACATAGATAAATGGGAACACCTCAAAATCAAATGCTTCTGCACCTCAAAAGACTTTGTCAAAAAGATGAAGAGATAGCCAATTCAATGGGAGAAAATATTTGGAAATCACATATTAGACAAAGGTTTGATTTCCTGTATATACAAAGAAATCATACAACTCAACACCAAAAGAACAAACAATCCAATTATAAAATGGGCTAAAGAAATGAATAGGCATTTTTCTGAAGAGCAAATACAGATGGGTCAAAAGCAAATGAAGAGATGCTTATTTTCACTGACTATAAGGGAAATGCAGATCAAGACTACAATGAGATGCCACCTCACACCTATAAGAATGGCTGCTATTAAACAATCAAGAAACTATAAATGTTGGAGAGGATGTGGAGAAACTGGGACACTTAGGCACTGCTGGTGGGAATGTACAATGGTGCAGCCACTATGGAAGACTGTTTGGCGGTTCCTTAGGAAACTAACTATCGAGCTGCCTTATGACCCAGCAATAGCACTACTTGGTATATACCCAGAAGAGCTGATAGCAATGACACAAACAGACATTTGCACACTGATGTTCATAGAAGCATTATTCACAATCACCAAAAGATGGAAGCAAACCAAATGCCCATCAAGAAATGAGTGGATCAACAAAATGTGGTATATACTTACTATGGAATATTATGCAGCAGTAAGACAAAATGACATCCTGCAGCACATGACAAGATGGATGAGCCCTGAGGACATAATACTGAGCGAAATTAGCCAGACACAAAAGGACATATACTGTATGATTCCACTTTTATGACCAGCATAGATGAATAATCAGAGACTCATTATACAAAAGATAGGGAACTTAGCAAAGTCTGAAATATGTTCTATAACTAATTGTGGTGCTGTGCTCGGAAATTTTGTAGGTTTTTTGTATATATGTTACTGACCACAAAAAATTAGGAAAAAAAAGTCGATTGTGATGATAAAAAAGTATTTAAGCTCTCTAGCCTCCTATATTCCAGAGCAGCTAGAAGGAAAAATATAAAAGGATCATACAGTAGCCCATGACAAACTCTGGGATTTATCTTGTAATCACTTTTTGAAGAGTGCTTTGAAAACCATTGTTTTTTTGTTTCTTTGCTTTGTATATATGTTATACTATACATTAAAAAAGTTAAAAAAAATACCTTGTGATGTTATCCCCAAGAAGGACTTTTTTAAGATAAGAAATTTCAGATCAACTATAAATACTGATGATTATAATCTAGTATGTGATTTTAAAATATAATTTTAAACCACTTATAAAACTCCTTGAAATATACAGTTCTTAAAATGGGTAGTTTTTTGTATGCAAATTATACTTAAAAATATTAGTTTAAAAGAATGCAGATTAATGTAATACCTGGATACATCCCAGAGCATGTTGGACAGAAGATGAAAAAGTATCGGCAAAGACCCTTGAAGGATTGGAGAAAAAATATGGAACTATTAAAGTTTACCACTGGGGAAACCCCTGATACTATCTCAAGCATTAGAAACTCCCAAATCAATAATCCAAGCTGTTGATCTTGAGGCTTGCTCTTATGAAGCATATTTCTGTAGTGGAGGAGCTAAGCCTATAGTTATACCTAAGAGTTACTTCTAGAGAACCACTTTTGTTGCTCGGATGTGGCCTTTCTCTCTCTCTAGGCCCAACTCTGCAAGGAAGATCATTACTTTCCCTCCATGTGGGACATGACATCCAGGGATGAAAGTCTCCCTGGCAACATGGGACATGACTCCCAGGAATGAGGCTGGCTGTGGCACCATGGGATCAACAACACCTTCCTGAACAAAAGGAGGAAAAGAAATGTAAGAAAATAAGGTATCAGTGGCTAAGAGAGTTTAAATAGAGTCTAGAGGTTATTCAGAGGCTAGTCTTATGCAAACTTCAGCTAGATATTGCTAATTACCACAGAAATAACCCAAATTATTTCTGTTAACCCTAAAGAACACCTGAGATTCTACAAGTTTTATGCACTAAGATTAATTTCCAGAAACCTACAACCTCTATATTTTTTCTAGGCCTGATAAGTCCTGAAATCCTGAGGGGCCACTCTTTCTAAGGACACTGACTAATTCCATTCCCCCTAACCCATATTATCAACACCCTTTTCCAACATGGAAAAGTTAGAATGGGCAGAGCTCAAATACCCCTAAAGATTAGGAGAAAGATCAAAGGAGAAGAAAAAGTTATAACAGAGGATAGGATTTAACATATGAGTGTGACTGTTGAACCATTATATTAATATTTCTGTTTAGTCTCCAGTATCTTGGAGCAGCTAGAAGGAAAAACCTGAAATTGTGGAATTGTAACATATACCAAACTCTGAAATCCATTCTATAACTATTTTTTATATATATGTCATACTTCACAATAAAATATATATTTTAAATACTGCAGAAATAAAAGAGGCACAAATGTATTGTATACCAAAATATAGCAAATGGGACCACCACCATCTTGTTTTCTTCTTTTAGTATATGTTGTCTAACTCATGAAACTTTGGACCAGAGCCCTTAATACTATCTCTGTGTAAATTTAAAATTCTTGTAGAAGTCTTATTGACTTGTGGGGCTGGCATGTTACACTTATCTTAAGAAACAATTTAGTCCAGTGCTCATCTAATTACATAAAACTGTGCAAGTAAATAAATTCCTGTAACTCATGAGCAGGTCATTCTCAATTATAGCCTGGATGAAGCTCTGTTTATCCTGTGTAGTGACAGCAGAGCATAAAACATGTTGAGTTGTGACACTATGATGTGATAGACCATTTCTGTATTTAACTTTTTATTACAGTTCAACTGTTGTTGAAATAGTTGTGAGATTGAAAAATCCATCAGAAATATACAAGGGTCTGACATCAGATTTTCTTATAAGTATCTTTAAGCTACATTCTGTTTTAAAGAAGCAGAAATAGGAAATCTTAGATAATACAAAATGCATGTGATTTATACCAGAAAGACAAAATGAACTCCAATTAGCAGGCCATAATCATAAAAACATCCTTGGCCCAAACATCATTAAAGCATTGTCAATGAAGTTTGTTTGCTTGTTTTTTTAGTTAAAATAAAATGCTCAAGGTGTGTGTGCTGATTTGAAAGGATGTATGTACCCCTGAAAAGTCATGTTTTAACCAAAATCCCATTTTGTAAAATGGCAGAATAATCCCTATTCAATACTGCATGTTTGAATCTGTGATTAGATCATCTTCCTGGAGCTGTTGCCCAATCAAGAGTGGTTGTAAAACTGGATTAGGGAAGATGTGTCTCCACCTATTTGGGTGGGTCTTGATTGGTTTACCGGAGCCCTATAAAGAGGAAACATTTTGGAGAATGAGAGATTCAGAGAGAGCAGAGAATGCTGCAGTACCACGAAACAGAGAGTCCATTCGCTAGTGCTTTGGAGATGAAGAAGGAAAACGCCTCCCTGGGAGCATCATGAAACAGGAAGCCAGGAGAAGAAGCTAGCAGATGACGCCATGCTTGCCATATGCCCTTCCAGCTGAGAGAGAAGCCCTGACTGGCTCACCATGTGCATTCTCACTTTAGAGAGAAACCCTGAACTTTATTGGCCTTCTTGAGCCAAGGTATCTTTCCCTGGATGCCTTTGATTGGACATTTCTATAGAATTGCTTTAATTGGGACATTTTCTTGGCCTTAGAACTGTAAACTAGCAACTTATTAAATCCCCCCTTTTAAAAGCCATTTTGTTTCTGGTATATTGCATTCTGGCAGCTAGCAAACTAGAACTGTGTGCATGCGTCTTGTTTTTAATGGTTCCCCACTTTGGCTGTCTGTTTTGATTGACTATCTCTGGACTCATTCAGATAATAGGGTCTTTATTGTATAAATAAAGTACCTTGAGAGGTTTCCAGATCCTGTCAAGATGATAAATTAGAGCAGGCTACTGTCTCCACCTACAAACAACTCCTCTACCCCCAGATCAACCCTGGACAAATTATAGCAGAGAGCATGGAATATAGGAAATAAAAAATGAAAAACAGAACGAAACCATAGTAACCAACCAAACATACAAATAGCCAACTGCAGGGAGAAAACTCTTAGGAAATACTAAGCTGCTTTGAATTGTAAGGATGAGGAGTGTCAGTAGCTTGGGGCAGAGGCCCATATGCTCAGATGAATTAGATAAAAGTGATTTCATTTCTGACCTGGTCTTCTTCCACCATTGACATTGAACAAATAATAAATAAATAAATGATAAATAAAAAAATAAGAAACCATAAAATAGAATCAAGTAGAAATATTAGTTTTGAAAAATAGATTGCTTGAAGTTATTGATGAAAATAGATGAAATTCAATAAAAATAATATAACTGAAAACATGAATTAGTGAGTTTGATGAATTTACCAATGAACCCTACCAGTAGAAAACAAGGAGTAATACTACTAATAAGAGAAAGCAGAAAGTTAAGTGATGCAGAGGATAGAAATATATGTCAAATGGGTACAAGGGTAGTTCAGTGGTAGAATTCTTGCCTGCCATGCGGGAGACTTGGGTTCAGTTCCTCGTTCATGTATTTCCCAAAAAACAAACAAACAAACAAACAAAATTCAACAAATGGGGCTGCAATAACAGGATACACTCACATGGAAAAAATAATGGAATGTGACCCCACCATACAGCATACAAAAAAATATATAAAATAAATATATGTCAAACAGTGAATTACAGGAATCTCAGAAGAAGAGAAAATTAAAATGGAGAGGAAGAAATATTTGAGGAAATAAAGGAAGAAATTGGAAGAGATGTCCCAGAATTAGAGATAGGTGATTTCATACTGAAAGTCACTATAGAGTTCAAACAGAAAACATCAGGAAAAATCCTTAAGTAGGCATATTAGTAAAATTTAAAATAATAATGACCAAGAAAACAGCTCAAAAACTTTCAGAGAAAGAGCAGATTATCTAGAAAAAAAAAATCAGACTGATATTAAACATTGCAGTAGCAAACACTGAATGCATGAAGACATTTGAGTACTGTTTTAAAAGTATTGGAGAAAAATAATTTGATTAAAAAATTATTTGATTTAAAATTTTACATCCAGCCAAATTGTCTTTTAAATGTGAGGGTATAATAAAAATACTTCCAAGTATATAACACTTCAGAAGTATTGCCATGCAAAGACCCATATTGATAGCAATTTTGGAGGATATGGTCAAATGAAAAGAGAAACAAATCCAGGAGATGCTTCAAGATATATTTGAAGTAGAGATTATGTTCGTATGCTTGCTTGTCAGAATTTACAATTAAAATAGGGGTTATGAAATACCTTAGTAAAGTTTATTGTTATTTAACAAAGAGCTCAGTTAATAAAACCAAATAAATTCTAAACAAATATATAATACTAACATCCTAAGAGATAAGGACATAATTCTTTCCCATTAGGGAAAATAAATAGAAATTAATTTAAAAATAAGAAAGAAGAAAGAATCAGTAGAGTGAGATTAATTGAAATAAAAGATGAGATGGTAGAAATAAGTAAAAATACTTAAAAATTACAGTAAATTTAAAAGGACTAATCAGTTAAAAGACAGAGATTTTACAGGTTAAATTTTTTTAAAGTGAAATCCAATTTTATGCTCTTTATAAGAAACATATTAAAATATAGGAACACAGAAAGGTTGAAAGTAAAAGTATGGAAAAAAGATATAGCAGGCAAACATTAAATAAATAAAAGCTGGTGTAAGCTTGTGGAGACCCAGGGTTGGGCTCTCCCCTGTTCCACCCATACTGAGAATAAGTTACTGTGTGTAGCCACCGACAATGACTGGACAGAAGTTAAAAGACATCAAAGTTCCTCCAGTGGGGAGGGGGAAGAATGTACAGATAGTATCATAAACAAAGCATTGAAACTCCCCTTCCCTGATCACTGTTGATAACAAGCCTCTGAACCCTTGTGAAACTCTTTTTTCACATCCTTGTCCTAAACCCTTATAAGCTTTCTGAGAAGCACTAACTTCCATTTCCCGGCCCTTTGAAGAGCACTAACTTCCATTTTCTGACCACTCACCATCGGGAAGAATCTTCTCCTATTCATAAACCCCAATAAAATTCATGTCTAACTCCATGCCTGATGTGTTCTTTGGTCTTAAAGCTGGGAATAAAACTACATTATTATCTAACATATAGACTTTAAGATAAAAGGCATCATTAAGGATAGAAAATATCACTGCATAATGATAAAACTTCAAATTGCCAAGAAAGCATAATAACGCACATATACCTGATGGAAACAGCAGAATACATAAAGCAAAAATGGTTAGAATTACTGGAAGAAATCACAAATTCAGTATCACAATGGAAGATTTCAACACACCTTTCTTATTTTCACTGATAAGCCAAGCATCAAAAAATTTAGTAAATATATGGAAAATTTGAAAAACACAATTAAAAATGCTGGACCTAATGAACATATATAGATTTTTGTATTCAGCCATTAAAGAATGGATATTTTTCCCAAGCACAAATTGGACATTAGTATACATATATCAAAATCAAGTACTAGGCCATAAAGCAAGTCGTAACAGATTTCAGAGAACTCTCTGAACACATAATGCAATTAAGCTAGAGATTATTAACTGAAAAGAAATAATAATAATAATAATTATAAACTCCATATATTTGGAAATTTAAAATATTCTTCTGGTGGTGATTGAATAGCTTAAAGAAAATTAAAGCTCTTTCAAGTACAGTTAGAAAAAGATGGTTTACCTATGAAAAAATCTGTTTAAAGATATAAGAAAACGTCAAAGGCACCCAGCGCTTAAAGGGTCAAAATCCTAGAGAATAGGGAATCACAGAGAGGAGGCTTATAGACAGTCTTCATGCTTCCTTCCTCTTGGCATTTGCCAATTTTGGGCATGGAGTGAGACCTTGAGGCTTCTGGGCAAAATAAGAGAAAAAGATCTTGGCATTTCTGCAAGGCCAGAAAGAGAAAAGATAGAGGTTGAGGGGCTAAGTGAAAAGGAAGAAGCAGTGAACTGAATCCAAACAAGGACATTTTCCCTTATTGAGATGTTAATCTGAAACCACTGAAAGCAGGAGGCAAGCAGAAAGTCTCTGAAACACAGAGCGCAGTTTTTAACAAATTTGTAATGCTGAGGAGGCAAGTATTATAATTTAGGACTGTTTGGGAAAGAAGAATAAAACCCTAGATTCTCTGTTGCTATTCCTAGAACTCACTGCAGTCAGTATGCTAGTTGAATAACATCTTTATTCTGGTCTCCAGGGACTCCCCGAGTTCCCTGGTAGTTCCAGGACCTCCATCTCCCAGGAGCCAGGATAATCCTTTCCATCTCAAGATTCTTAAATTAATCACATCTGCAAAGTCCTCTTGTCATGTAAGAGAACATATTCATGGACTCCAGGATAGGAATACTAAAGACACTCCTATAATTAAAATCCAAGATTTACTGAAATGCCTCAAATTTCAATATAAGTCTGACTCCATAGAAAATTCCCAGGCAAAAATTAAAAATCCGAAAGCAAATTCCCTCACTCTCAAGTTAATGTTCAAAGAAAACATAACTGAATTCTAAAGAAAAAAAAAAAGGAAGAAGCAGAAATTGAACCCCCAAATCAAATGATCTTGCCCTTGTTAGTGAAAGTTCAAAGAACATAAAGTTCAAGATTGATCCTCCCTAAGTGTCATTGTGCTCAGCCTCAGTTAGAAGGGCTCCTGATGACGGGATGGGTTAGGGTTTCTATAGCAGCTGAAGTCTCGGGTCTCTCACAGGAAGTGGCTGATTCCATCAGGGCCTCAGCACATGAATGAGCTCAGTATTATGTTTCACTAGTTTACAGGTTCCTTACCTTTTAAAGAGACAAAAGAATTAATTGGCCAAAAAGATTTTCATAAGCAGTAGTCCCACTCCCACCAAATTTAAAAAGCACACTCTTCCCAAGCCCATAGAATTAGTTATTTCAAGCAAAATTACGTTCCCAGAACCCTTACTTCATGTTGCGAGATCACTCCTGAGACTCAGAGGTATCTTTGTGGAGAAGCCTAGACAGGGGAAAGATTCTTAGTCTCATCCTCACTAGAATGCAAGTCAGTCCAAAGTCCAACATCTATGATCTTAAACTCAAAAAAGAATAGTGTTCCATCAGAGATTGGTTTAGGAGCCAAGGATTTCTCTATCTGGGGATAAATCCACCTGTGCATACTGCCTTGTCTCCCAGAACATGAAGGCCATTCTGCCAAGTTTAGAAATTTACAGTGGTGGCAACTCTAACCACTAAGTATACTGGGTGATGTCTTCCTTCCCATTGGCACACCCAGAACCACTCGTTCTTTTCATTCAATATGGCACTTCAATGCTATATTGAAGGTAAGTAGGTTCTATCTATTCATGCCATGTACACATGTTCTTGAGAAGTAGCATTTTCCATTTTATGCTATAGTAGTTTGCCATTGCTACCATTTAAGCAAATCAGGTATCTTCTGGGGAATGTTTCTCCCTCATCTCTAATGTTTTTTTCCAACTAGAGCAATACCCTCAGTTGGTTCTTGAAATGTATGCTTCTGCTACCAGTAGCCTGAGGAGGACCCACATCTGTCACATGTTCTTTAAGACACTATCTTTGCTTTGCTTTTGAGTGTGCAGGCCTTGAGTACCATTTATTTGGTCCATCCATTACTACAGAACTGGGACGTACCTCAAGCGTTCTTAGGTCTTTTGCTGTTCCCTAACTCCCTTCAGCAAGACACAGTTGAATTCATAATAGTTCAAGATACTCCTTTTTATTACCTTTTTCCTTTTCTAATTGGCCAAAAGTTGATATGGTTTGCTGAATCTAAGTATTTGCCTTCTTTTCCACTTTTCTTTGACTTTAGGCCTTGGGGTTGATTAAAGATAGCTTTAGATTTTTTACCACGCTTTCCATCAAGAGATGGAATCTGTTTTCCTTTCCCTTGAACATGGGTTGGCACTGTAACTTACTTTGACAGATAAAATGGAATAGAAGTGGTCCTGCGTGACTTCCCAGGGCTGAGCCTTAAGAGATCTGTGGCCTCGGTGTTTACATGTCTGGAATGATCTCTCTTGGCAGCCAGCCGCCTTCTTATTCATATAAGAAAAGACCACAATGCTGCGAAGAAATTCAAGCTAACAACTTGGAGGCGCCATGAGGAAAGAGAGAGTGATGCACAACCAGCTTCTAGCTATTCAGCCATCCCAGCTGAGGTGCTGGACATGTGAGAGAAGAATCTACCTTGGAGATTTTGGCCTTAGTAGACATCACATTCAACAGGAAATCTGCCCACCTAAGCCTGCTCCATATTGCAGAATCATGAAAAATAATATATTGTTATTTAAACCATTGTTTGGAGGTGGTTTGTTACACAGCGATATGTAAATGGCCCAGACATTTAGTTTTTTGCCACTGAATTGTATCTTGTTGAATCTCTCTATGAAATCATTAAATTCTGTGTCTGACAAGTTCATGTATTATTCACAGAAACCTTGTCCACCTTCACCTTCCTGAGGTGGAATATTCTACCTGGACATATTTCCCCATCAGAACAATATCTAACTCAGGCCCAGATTCAAATTACGAAGAACTATAGTGCTAACACAGAGCACTGAACTACCTGATTTTCTCAGAGATGGTCCCTCAGGACATAGGCAATAGCTCTGTCCCTACCATGAAAATCAGCCAGTAATTCTTGAGCATTTTACAGTGAGCTTCCCTGACGTCTTGTAAATCTGTCCAGCCAGTGTTCCAATCTTTAACAGATCTTTCCATATTTGTTCTTTCTTTGTCTTTTCCTTTCTCTCTGTGGCTGTAAGAAGATACTTCTCAATAGTTTCCAACATTCACACTGCCTTTCTGGAATCATGCTAGTCTCTTCTCTGGGATCTTGTCTTTCATACTTTGTCGATTAAGTTGTATCCCATTTTCCATCCTTAACTTACTAACAACCAGACATATGCACCTTTTTAACGTGTAAGAGCATTTGATATAGGTATCGTGTCTTACCCTCTAATATTTCTCCTGACACTCAAGAGAATATTTTCCACTTCATGTCTGTCAGGTCATTCCCTAAAATCTCATCCTTTCCTCCCAAAAATGTCATTTTTCCCTCCCTCCAGCATGCTCAACTTTATTTTTGTTTTATTCTTGTACAACTGCTATTCTGATGATAAGACAAGCATAATCTTTAAGCCATGCTAGCTTCTCCTTGACCTGCTGAGCAATCTGATGTAAAAAGGCACACGTGTTCCTGGATTTGGGGTTTATAATAATTTCATTTCTGTTCTTGAACCAAGATGAAGGCAAGGTTTTTGTTACAAGGGAATATTTTCTTGTTTTTGTTATTCTTTAATAAAAGCTATCACTTTTCAAGGGTAATACCCCTGATTTGGTTTTGGAAGTCTGAAGCAATTGGTAAAGAGTGATACTTAAGAAGTTGTGGAGAAGCTGTATGAATCCAAGAGGCTACAAACTTCACAGTTTTCCTTCTCCACTACCTACTTTGGCAGAAACTGCTGTCCCTGGTACCTATTTACCCTTTCTTCTATGGGTAGAATTTTTAACTGAGACCATGACCATCTGGCAAATAAACACTATAATCCCTAGCCTTCCTTGGCACTACGTGAGGTCATGTGGTAATTCTGGCCAATGGAATATAGGCAGAATCTAGGGTGATACCCCGTGCAGATGAGGGCACCACCCTCCACAGCTAAAGGCAATGCCCCATGCAGGCCAGGGTAATGCTCCATGGAAGAGGGAACAAAAAAACAGGAGCTGGGACCCCTAATGCCTTCGTGAAGCATAGCCACCATGTTAGCTTAGACTTTACTCATGTGAGAGAGAAATAGATTTCAATCTTATATAATATATCATTATTTGGGGTCTATTTCACATCTAGTCCAAATTATACCTTAGACAATCAGCTCTGAGCTCATTTCAAATCAACCTAAAAAGCACAAGGGGCAGCCTGTGGTAAGGGATGCTAACAATTTAAGGCCCATGTACATACCTAGTGCTGGGAGGCACGCATGCCCACATCCAACCTCCTGCAGACCTGCTTGAAAAGCACAATGGAAGTTCATGCAGGCTTCAGGTTCCCAGATGTCTGAGGGTTTATAAATGGAAAGAGTTTCTTTGCCTCATTATAGAATCTTTGTTCCAGTCACACCTGTTTAATAAATGTGCTAGATGGCTGGCAGGTTAAGCTTAATACCTTATGGCTACTCTTGTAGACATTGTGTGTGCTTTAATAAGAACCTTCTGCTTTACATGGGCAGTTTTCACTAGGAAGAGTGATACAGTAAGAATAGAATTAAGTTTAGCTTTCATGCAAAATGATGTAGAATGGGAAAACGAAACTAACTAAACAAAAGGTTGCAAAACTAGCTCAGGCTGGTCTCACAGACAGGGGAAGAAAAGGACCTCTGATGTAAGCCCAGAATTGGCATCAGATCCTTATATGAGTAAAAACAAGTCTGAACAAATAATGACCAGGGTCACTGGGATGTAACCCCCAAGACCCTCCAGATGCTACGGCTGCTCTGGGCTGCTTGCCCCATAGCAGAAGCAAGTGCATAGGGAACAAAGGGAACCTGAGGACTAAGTTCATCCATGGGAGAGGGAGACCAGAAGGGGCTGTACCACATGTGCTCACTTTCCCTTGGCTCCATTTCACCAATGAGATAGGTCCTTCCTCCTGCTGGGAGAATGATAAGTAAGAGGAGAGGAGATAGGGATGCAGGTATATCAGAGGACAAAGATGGAGGCAAAAGCCAGGATGTTCCAAGAGACTTAAAAGATATATCCACAAGTCATAGTATGTAGAGCTTATCTGGATTCTGATTCAAACTGTCAAACTAAAGCAAAATTAAGCAACTATCTTAGTTTGTCAGGGCTGCTGAAACAAAGTACCACTGACAGTTGTTAAGTTGGCTTTACAACAGGAATTTATTGTCTCATGGTTTTGGAGGTTAGCAGGCCAAAAGCAAGGTGTCAGCAGGGCCATGTTTTCTCTGAAGTCTATAGCAGTTTTGTGGTGGTTTGCCAACAATCCATAACTCAGCCTTTGCCTCTGTCACATGGCCATCTGTCTTCTTCCATCTCCTCCTCATTCCTCCTACTGATTTCCTCTGCTTATAAGGATTCCAGTCATATTGGATTACAGTCCATCCCGATTCAGTTTAACCTCATCGTACCTGGTAACACCTTCAAAGATTCTGTGTATAAATGGGTTTACATCCACAGAACTGGGAGTTAAAACTTGAACATTGCTTTGTGGGGGGTATGATTCAATCCATTGCAACAACTTCAAAACATTCATGAGACAACTGAATACTTGAACACTATCTAATGTTTTGTGATATTAAAGAATTATTGTTAATTATTTAGGTGTGAAAATAGCATTGTGGTTATGTTAAAAACAAAGAGTTCTGAAATTTTGTAGATGTGCACTGAAGTATTTACAGGTGCATGAGAATGACGTCTGGAAGTTGCTTTGAAATAATATTGGGAGAGATTAGATGAACGGATAAATGAAACTAGTTTGGCCATGATTTGATCACTCTTGAAGATGGGTGATGGGAACATGAGAATTTATTAATGAATCTGTTTATTTTTGTGTACATTTGAAAAGTTCCACACAAGTTTCTAAAAAAATAATATGCAAAGAGACCTGGTTTGATAGGTGGGTAAGTCCAGGAAGATTTCTTCAGGGAGCTTGTTTGTGTGCTTCACAGCCTTATGTTCAAATAAGGACAAGACCTCAGCTAGTGATTGGGACCACAGGGAGTGGGGAGAGAGGGAAAGTTCTGGGCAGGTAGTCCAGGATCTAACAACAGCATTAGGAGGGAAGTACAATAGCAAAAAGCAGGCAGAAAGACAAATCAGGAGGTGGAAAAGAGGCCGGCATGTTGGACACATAGGCCCAGGATGCTTAGAGATGCCAGACTAATTTCCAGAGCCCACCCCCTGGGAGGCATGGGGTATTCCACGTATTGGCATGTCATTCCATGTACTGTCAACCCTAGATAGATTAATTCCAGAAATAGGAAGGTCCTCATGCCTATAGCTGAGGTCAGCAGGAGAAAGGCCAGCACTAGTATCTCCAGTGTATTAACCCAATGGAGCAAACCCTGAGGCAGATTCAGGATTGAATGATGGTGTATAATAATAGAAAGTTTTCATCGCCTATCCCACTCACCACCTCCTTTCTTGGAAATGCTGCCAGTCTCTACCTGGCTTAGACCACCACGTGGTGCCACGTGAACCCACCCCTCCAGCCATAGCTGACTGGTCCAAGGGTGCACTCCTAACTAACAGGGATGGGTGTGGGTGGGTAAAGTCTGTAGGTTGACCTTAATCCATTATAATATTTCTCAAGAATTTGAACCAAGGAACTAAGAAGCCAAGCTTAAGAACTTCAAACTAAGTCATCAGGTGTTATTGGACTTATAAGGCCTTGAATTCCCTCAGCATGCACTTAAGTCAGATAGATGTGAACTTGGCTCAGTTTACCTATGTACCTGGGTGAGTTCCTTGGTCTCTTTAAACTTCAGTTTCCTTATCTATAAAGTGGGGATATTAAAGGTAACTATTTCAAAGTGATTTATGGCAATAAAATGAAACAGTGTTTTAAAAACGCTTATATGGTAAAATTTCCATAATGATTAGCTATTGTTGTCATTATTATTACTGGTGCTTTTAATATTACTGTAGGCCATGCCTACGTCTGGCCTTGTGGGAGCCAGAAAACTAGGTACGAGAGACAAAATGTGACTAACATGGATTGAGTACTGACCAGTGCCAGGCACCATGCTGGCCATGTGTCAGGTATTAATTCATTTAATCTGTACAACAAGCCCAGGATCCAGCAGTGTTTATTTTACTGAAGAGGAAGTTGAGACACAAGCAAAATGAATAATTTATCAATTAGGAATTGGAGAGGCTGTGAATACATGCTGGCACTCTGCTCCTGAGCCTATTTATACCTTTAGCCATTCTATGACTCCTTCAATATGCAGATGAGAAACCTGAGGCTTGGAGAAGACGAAGCAGTACCTGAGAAATGGAGGGGTGGAGGGAGCCTCTGCGTTGCCGGAGAGCCAGAGAGAGAAAGAAATTTGTTCCCTTAAACCCAACCCCAGATCCTGTGAGGCCGCAGTGAGCATCTTTGTCTCTCCATGAGATAAACTATTGCAGCCTTCAAATGAAGGCACCCTTCCCCTCATTTTTTTTTTTTTTTTTTTAGCTCACTTGAGGTGTTTGTTTTGCTCTTAGTTCTGACTAAAACAACAGGAATCTTGATGTGTTTCAGTCACCCATATTAGAATCCTGCGTTCTAAATCTCTGATGAAGTAGTTTTGTGGCCAGGGACAACATTATGTCATGTACGTCTTAAATGTCTGATTATTCTAAAGGAAGCTCATTGAGTCCCTGCCCCATCCAATGGTGGTTACTTCCTGGTATCACTGTTCACCAGAATCAGTCCTCCGCTTCTCTGCACAAAGAAGACCTTAACCAAGAGGGCGGCCAACGTGTGGCTAGAACGAAATGTAGCTGGGATAATTTGAAAAAAAAAACAGCTCTTGAGCCGTGAGTCACAAAATACACAGAGGCAGGGAAAAACCACTAACAAGAGGAACATTGGAAAGCCCAAATGTTAAGTAGAGGGCACACTGAGTTTTTTAGATGAGACCAGACGAGAGAAAATAAAGACCTCATTTGCCCTGCCTCCTTGATCCATCACATCAAACCTCAAGTCAAAAAAGGTCATTAAAGTGAAAAGAAAAAAAGTATCAACATTCCCATTTGAGACAAAAGTTGTTAAATGGAAAGAGAAAATGTAGCTGAGAAAACCAGTTGTCAAATATCTCAAGTTAACTCATTGACCTGAACCATTTCCAGATTCATGAAAAAGGAAACCACCAACTCTACACCAATACCCCAGAATCAGCAACTGGGAAAGACATAATCATCCATAAAACTTGAAAAGCCAGAATGGATTTAAAAATGCAAAAAAAAAAAAAAAGAGAGGACAACCCTCCTTCAATAAGCCAACAACCAAGAGTAACAAAATGGAGCTGTGTGAGTTTATAGAGGGAAGCACGGGAACCAAGTTGGATAGCTCTGGGCCATATTTGGGTATTGCCATATAGTGGCCATATGACCTTAACCCAAGTGATTTAGACTCTCAGTGCCTCAGTTTTTTCATCAATATGATGAGAGTGATAAAATAGAATCTACCTCAGAGGGTTGCTGTGGCAATTCATGCACAGTGGTGAATTAGACACAATCTCTGTATGTCTATTACTATTACTTTTTATAATAAATATAATTGTAGAAGCATTATTGTAATTATTATATATTTCTTTAGGTAAGTACGGGAAGCAAAGTTGTCTCCAAAGTTTAGGTAGCATATATAACCCTAGGCTGCATGGAAACTTTGAAAACACAGTGGTAGCAATTCTCAGGTCCCCAAATTCCAGATTGTATTATGGACAGGAAGAAGTGAGATTTATGTGGCAGCTTCCTTGTGTGTTGATAGAGTGTACTCCAAGTCAATAGGTCCACAAGGCAGATACTATTATCATTCCCATTTTACAAATGACGGAACCTAGATTCAGAGACAAGTGGTGACTTGCTCAAGGTTACATGGCAAGGATAGGAAGGAACTGAGATTTGAACCTGAGTTGCCTTCATGACCACACTGCATTGTCTTCTGATAATACACAGTTATCTCCTTTATCTGGGCCTCAGTTTCCTCATCTGTATAACGGGGTTTGTCCAGAAGGCCTTTGCGGCACTCACAGTTTATGATTCCAGGTATTTTGAAAATGTTTTTCAGCTAGAATCACCATCTTCTAGCCAAGGGAAAGAAGAGACAGGTCCTACACATGTTCCTAAGTGGTTTTATTTTTGGCCTAATTACAGGTGACACTGAAAGGAGGATGATATTGTGGCCAACACAACTTGGGTACCCATGGGCATGTCATCTCAACAGCACACACTTGGCTTTGGGAACAGAATAGGGAGGGGCACAAGTCTCACCAGAAGGATTGATGCCGGTGTTGAACACATTAAGTCCTCTAAATGCTGAGACAGATCCTGAAATATGTGATTGGAAAGTACAATGCCAAACAGAAAATCACCTGGTTTCAACTGAAACACCTGCCTGTCCAGCCAAAGAAACAGTCTGGAGAAGTGAGAACTCTGAGGAGCCTGTGCTGCAAGAACATATTCCATCTGACTTCAAGGCATGATGTTGGTGAAGAAAATAAGATGTTTGGATTAAGAAAAAGGGAAAAAAATCCCACTTTTCAAGATGATGTTCTCTACTAGTGCTTAAATATATCATCTCAGTTACTCTTCTCTGCCAGCAATGGGCTAGGTAACATGACCTTCTTTTCACAGATGGGGAGGCTAAGGTTTGGAGAAGTTAACCAACATGCCCAAAGTGAGCAGGTGGTGAAGCCAGGAGAGCAATCAACGGCAACCTGATTCCACAGTATCTCACCAAAGCACCACACATCCCTGCCTCTGGAAAAGGAGATTCAATCCCTGAAATGATCAGGTAAATGACAGGAGTTTACCAGGAGCATAGGTATAAGAGACTCAAAAGCATTAAAAGAGAGCACCTTGCACAGTGGAGTGGGAGCTAAGGTATTGGAAAAATCCGGCAAGAGAGGTTGGTGTAACCAGGTTGCAGGGAACTATTGCCCGTGGAAGTGATCACCAGGAAGATTGTACTAAGGATGCCCTGAATGGGGCAGGGAGAGCAGAAGAGCTGGCTGAAACACTTGAGTATAGGCCTCATTAACCTGGATTGTCTGGGTAGACTCAATGTAATGACAATAGTCCTTATAAGTAAAAGAGTAAACAGAACAGTCAGTGTCAGAGTGATGAGATGCGAGAAAGACTCAACCAGTCATTGCCGGCTTTGAAGATGGAGGAATGGACCATGAACAAAGAAAAACAGATGGTCTCTAAAGCTGGAAATGGCAAGTGAATGCCTTCTAAAGGGCCACCAGGAGGAATGCAACCCTGTGGACACCTTTTTTTTATCCCAGTGAAGCCCATTTAATACTCCTGACCTCCAGAACTATAAGATAATAAGTGTGTATTGGTTAAAGCCACTAAGTTTGTGGTAATTTCTTACAGCATTCCAATATCATAGGTTTTGCCAGGTGATATGGCCCAAGAATCAAGTCTATTGCATCAACTCCTGACCTGTTCTAAAGCCCTTTCCTACTGTGGACACCACTCACAGCTGATGGTCTTTCATGTTATTTGGTGTCTTAGTTTGCCAGGGCTGCTGTGAGACAAATACTTCACACTGGGTTGTCTTAAACAACAGGAATTTATTGTCTCATGGTTTTGGAGGCCAGGATTCTAAATTCCAGGTCTTGAAAAAACTATACTTTCTCCCAGAGTCTACACATTCTAATGCTACCTTGCAGCAATCCTTGGGGTTCATTGGCTTGCATTTCTGCTTCTGCCATATAATGACCTGCCTCCTTGTTCTCCTCCTGTGGCTTTCTCTGACTGACCGCATCTGAATTTCCTCTTTCTTATAAAGGACTTCAGTCATATGGAATAAGACCTACCTTGATTCAATTTGGCTTCATCTAAATAGGAACTTCAAAGATTCTATTTATAAGTAGGTCCACACTTTAATGACAACATCTTTAAAGGTCTTATTTAAAAACGGGCTCAAACACACAGGACTGTGGATTAAGACTTGAACATGTTTTAATGCGGGATGTGATTCAATGCTTAGTATAGGACTTGGAACTATATTCTCAGGTGTGGAATGTATGATTTCCAGAATCTGAAAAAGTCTGCCAGATGTTGTGCTTCCTTCTCATGGTGGGATATCTGGATGCAATAATCTGCAGTTTACTTTGTAAGGGATGCCCCAACATTTCTCAGACCTCTGGACCACTAAACATTTCATTGATACGATGGCCCTTGATTCATTGCAAAGATTATCTCCTACGCTCTGGAGGGCTTGTCTTAACAAGGTCTTTAATATGTTTGCTCCTTCTAGCTTGTCTGGTCCAATTAGCATGATGTCATTGATATAATGGTCTAGTGTGATATTATATGGAATGTCCAGTTGGTTTGGGACTCTTAAAACCATATTATGAATGAGGGTGGGAGAGTAAACATAGCCCTGGGACAAGAATGAAAATACACTATTGTCCACTTAAAATGAATTCAAACTGTTTCTGATCTTCCTCTCTGAAGAAGATGGAAAAGAATGTTTTCACCATTTCAATAGTGGCATTCCATGTACCTGAGGACATATTAATTTGCTTTAGCAAATATGATGCTTCTGGCACACCGCTGCAAATGCGGATAAGTTTGCAATAGTCCACTGTTACCTTCCTAGATCTGTCTGTTTTTTGTAGGGGCCAAATTGTTGAAATAAATGGAAATATAAAGGGGGCCACCACCTTTGCACCAACTTTAGGTTAAAATTAATCTCTGCCATTCCTTTCAGGATGTGATACTATTTTTCATTAATTGTCCTTGCCGTGGGTGGAGGGCAGTTTCAGGGGTCTCCACTCGGGTTTCCACACTATCCTCATTCTTACCCCATAGACCGAGGAACCAATGTGGGGGTTGTGTTCACAACCAAGTCCATTCATTCCAATCGTACATTCAGAGACTAAGGAACCAATTGTTGGATAGATCCAGGAGTGCTGTGGGCCCATTGTGGCTTGGAATTGGGCCACGATTTTCTTCACTACCTGGTCTTCATGTGCTCCAACTCTAAGTGCATGTGTTGGAGGGTCATGATGATGATTCTGATCTCCAAGAACTAATGTCAACTCAGACCCTGTATCTGAGGGTCTTTAAAATGTTTGGGTGTTCTCCTTTCCCCAGTGGATGGTTACCCGAATAAATAAACATAGATTCCTTTGGGGAAATATTGGAGGGATTGCGAACAAATACACTTGTGGTGTTGCAGAGTTCTTTTTCTGGATCACCAGATTTTGCTTTTCTCAGTGAGGTCCGGGTTGGAAAACTGGCTCAGGTGTGGAAACCCGGAAAGGAGCAGTTGCCCTCAACCTCCTTAACATAATCCTTGATTTCTTTTGGTTGTATAGATTGAAAAACAACCTTACTGGCTGTCCTATCTTGTCCTAGGAATCCCATGTTCTGTTGACCATCTCCATGACTCTCTCTGGGTCAGGCTTCCACTGGCTGCCACACTGACCTTGTCATTCGTTACAAAAATTATGCCCACCATGCTTCTAATGATTAAGTGCTGCCACCTGGCGTCTATTATTTTTTATTGAATATTTTTAGCAGAAAAACATTTGCAACTTTATTTGTAACAGTTTCAAACTAGAAACAACCCAAATGTCCATTAAAGGAAAATTAGATAAACAAATTTGTGGTATATCCATACCATAGAATACTACTGAGCAATAAAAAAATGAACTATTCGCACAACATTAATGAATCTAAAATTAAGTTTGCTTTGTGGAAAAGTCTTAGCCCTCTATTATTATTTTAAAAATTTATTTGTACAAAAAATATATACGCACACATATATACATTTGTACACTTGATCAAAGACATTGTCCACCACAAGAGTCATTGTGTTATATATATATATATATATATATATATATATATATTCACATATTTTAACGTCCAGCCTTCCTTCTGGTGACATACATGACTTTAAACTTCCCCTTTCCAGCACACTCACACACCATTCAGCACAGTTAATTATCCTCATAATGATGAGCTACCATCACCTCTATCCATTTCCAAATGTTTAAATTCAATCCAATTAAACCTAGTCAACCTGTTTAAAATAGTCTGCATGTATTAAGCAACTGCTCTCCATTCTTTAGCCTCATTCTATATCTCGGTAACCTATATTATATGTTCCTCTATTATTTTTGTGATGGTATTGTTCCCATCTGGCTCTGTATGACATCTGTTATCATCCCTGGCCGAAGGGGACAGCCACCATTGAGTTTCTCCATCATGCTGATGCTGCTTGTACCAGGGTATTTCTTATTTGCTTTGGCAAGTGCAGGATCCTCTGGGACCTCCCTCACATCATCATCACGTGGTAGGCTTTCCAGTTTGCATAGCATGCCTTCTTTTCCAAGCCTTTTGATCTCTTCTTCCATCATCTACTATGGCATTTTTGGCATTTCTTATTCACTTAGGGTGGGCCATTGCTTCTTAGCTTCTAAGAGTCAATCTAGCAGCATGTTTGCCCTGTGTCTCAGGATCCTTGCCAGGATGTTAAATCCCATATAGACAGAGTGCACTCATATTCAACTCTCCCTTATCTTTAACAAAAGGTTAAAATCTTTTGTTTTAACCCTCTGTCCTTGAACAGCACCCTTAGCATTCATTCCCGTCTGTAGTTTATTGTTTCCTGGCTAGCTCCTGCAGCTCCTCCAAGGTACAGTCTCTTTCCTTCCTTAGTGGGCCCAGCACTTCCCCACCTGGGTTGTATTATGAGTTGGGACATGTGCTTGGTTTGGAGAGAAGGGAGGTGTGGGCAGATCCTCCCAGGGGAGAGGCCTTTGCATTGCCTTCAAGGAGGGGAACAGTGATATACATAACAGGAAGAGTGGCCCACTGTTGAAGGGCCAGTCATCCAGAGAAATATGGAGATTCATGCTTTTTCAAGTGCATTAACCCACCTATCGATCCCATGTCTCAGGGTCCCCTTCTTTTCCATTCAGGGTCCTGACCTCAGTATAGCAAAACTACCTGAGGTTGAGAATTTAACCTTCTTAGGCTGCAGGAGATGAGACTCTATATGGTACTAAAGCAGCTGTAGTGTTTTTGCACTTTTAATTGACCATTAATTACCCACAGTCTTTTGCCAACTTTTCCTGAAGCATAATTTGCCCTCAAGCAATAGCCATTCAATTCCATTGCCCTGATAATTACCACTTCCCCATAGTTTTCAAATGCTACCAGTATTCTCTTCCATTCACCATTAGTATAAGTTTTACTAAGTTCATTGCTCTCCTGTGTGAAGGGCTATACAAACTCTGTATGCAAACAATAGTGGGGTTCTTTTTGCCTCTCAGCTGGCAGGTAACACAGCCCCAGCTCCCATCTCAGGGTTTGCTTTCTCAGATAACCACCAACTCTCAGGTTGGATTCCTCAGGAAGCAGATGCTGGAACAGAGGTTGGAGTGCAGTGAAGTCTACTGGGAAGTATGCAGAGGCTCCACACTTGTAAGGGGAGAGAAAGAAAGACGATAGAGAAGACAGAGAAGTTACACAACAATTCAGTTTCAACAAAGGCCACAGCTGATTCCTTGGTGGGATCTGAAGCTGAGGTGACTCCTCGGACTTTTTCCAAGCTTGGCCTTTATGTCCCTCTATTACTCAATTAACAGATACGGGCTGTTCCTAGGAAGCAAGAGTGTCCTTGAGTGAGATAGCTTTCTTCTGGGGTGGGGTGGGGGGTGGGAAAGAGCAATTTTTGGAGGGATGCCAGCTCACAAAATTCTCATCAGCTAAGGAAAAAAGAAAAAAATGACCACAATATTTTACAGTTCCACCCGATAAGAAACGAAATCTACTTTTCCACCTCTTAAATCTGGGTTTGGCCATGCAACATCTCTGGCCAATAGAACATTAGTAAATGTGATGCACAGGGAGTCTTGAAAGGTGCTTGTGTAGTGGGCTTGTCCTCTTTTGCTATTGAGACCCCTTCTGCTGTCAAGTGAAGAAGCCGGGGTTAGCTTTGTGGAGCAGGAGGGCAATGTTCAGTCATCCTGGTTGAGGCCCCAGAAATGTGAGTGCAGCATGCTAGACCTTCCAGGCCCAGTCAAAGGGCTCAGACCAGAACCACCCAGCTGACCCACATGGTCATGGGAAATAATGTGTTTGTAGTTTTCAGACACTAAATTTTGGGGGTGGTTTGTTAAATGGCAAAAGCTTATTGATAGAGTAGGTAAGCATGAATCTGGCATTTGGTCTAACCAAATGGAGAAAATGTTTGGGCATTTTGCAAACTTAACATGATTTTATTCTCTCTCCCCAGGCTTTAAGATTCTAATAAAGCTCTAGCCAAATCCAAGTTTGTTTGTTTTTTTCAGAGCCTTGTACAAAGCACCCTTTCAATTATCCTCTTCAGCCCAGAAATGTAAGAGGCCTTTGCCATTCATATTGTCTAAAGAAAACATATGCTTTCAGAGCTGCCAGTGCTACTGAACAGAAAACACAATTACCACCAGGAAAATACAAGAACTGTTATTTGATCATAAATATTCTAAAGATAGCCGTGTGCTGAGTATTATTAGTTGAACTGAATTTTTGGAGGAGCATCTGAGGACCCAATGCAGCAAATAAAATGGAAGTGTGCTAAAGTGAAAAAAACAAGAGTGAAAGCAAACAAAAGAAAATACAAAGCAAGTACCTTCCACTTGCTTATTGGACAATTATTTCTATAGCACATAATTCTTAGCACAGAGTTGGGACTTGAATGAATGGGTAAAGGCTTGAATGGCAGGGATATGTTCTACTGTGCTTGAAAAATGTGCTATTCTGCTGCCCAGGCTTTGGGATCTTGGAAGGATCCAATTGGGATCAACATAGTTGGGTTCAGTAATTTTAAAGATTTATCTTCCCTGTCCCCACAGAACTTCTGATTTCTCTTCTGAAAGCAAGAGAACTGGACCACATGAAGAGCCTGGGTTTTGAGATTCACTGTGGGATAATGGAATGTGCTTGATTTCTGCAGTTGGAGTGGTCTTGGTCTACATCCTTTGGCATATCACTGGTTGTGTGTGCTGCCTTGGGCAAGTCATTCAAACCCTTTGTGCCTTAGTTTCCATATCTGTATAATGGGCACAACAATCTTATTTGCAAGGTTGTTGGGAGGATCAGGGATAATATACGTAATGTTCCTGAGACATAGATGCCAAAAAGCTAGTAATTATTTTCAATTTATAATGTCCAAGCTGTAAATTGGTGTAGAGCAGGGAGAATAAAATTTGTACCAGGTAAAATCTAGTATTTCCAATTTTATTCACAATTGTCAAATATGGGGAAACCTCTTCTGTGCCCAATCAGTTCCACGTCTTAATTTAGAATTCTGAACTCTCTTTTTCTTTCTAGCTAACCCCTCCTCCAGTCCCCGTTGGGGACAAGTCACATTTCCTAAGCTGCTAAATAGAATGGCAGCTGCCTCTTATTCCATATGTTTTTCATTCCAAAATATTGTTTTGAATATTTTCAGCTACTTAGCACAAACTCTGGTCTACTGTGTTTTGCCTTATAATTTTTTCCCCATTTCAAATGCTGCCTTTGGGTTTTGCATTATGCTGTGGTTTCCTACCCATTTGCTCCACCCTTTAATTGCTCCACCAGCACTTGGTCTCCATTGCCTGCCAAGCCTGTCTCCTTTTCCTAATATCCCTGGCTCTCCCCGAGGTCTGTCCTTAATCCAACCAACTCGCCAATGCTTTGCAAAATCGAAACTCCTCTGTTTATCCTACCCCCTTCCTTCAATGTGCATGGCAGTTATCTCACTCGGGCTCCCGTTTCCTGCTCTTATTCTTGGCTCCCAGCCAGTCATCACACATTCACATGAAATCCTGCCTCTCCTCACAGAAGGGAAAGGCTGTTTCCATTCATGGAAAGCCCATTTACCACGAGGATGCTGCCCCTAGCCTTAGAGAGGATGTTCTCAGATTTCCTCACATGTTCAGGACAAGGTTGAGGAACTCTGGTCCCAACAATCATCTACTATAAAGGCCTGTCAGGTTAGAGAACAGTGCAGTCTTTGTGGTGAAGAAGAGAGGGCATGGACTGTCAATTCTGACTGCCCTAGACCTTCAGAACCTCAGTTTGTTTATCTGTGAAATGGGAATAATACCTACCTTGCAGGGTTATCGTGAGAAAAATGGATGGAAAGGGCATAGCTCAGGGCTTTGAAGGTGGCATTTGTTTCAGAAATATTTCATTTTCTCCCTCTTTTACTGGTGATTAAGTCCTTTGAGTCAGCCAGAGTCAGAACAAGGAAAAGAAAGGCACCTCAAGGGGTTTAATCCAGGAGAACGTAATGAAGGGCTTATTTACAGAGATGCAGGCAGGGGCTGGGCAAATGCAGTGCCATCTACCTTCCACAGTGGGAAGCCATAAGCAGCCACTGAAGGGGAAAAGTGAGGGAGAGCTTCTACCTATACCTGGTGAGAGTTGTAGCTAAGTTACAGGGGCTAGGGGAGACAGGCACTTGGTCTGACCAAATAAGGAAAGTGTTTAGGGATCATTTCTTCCCCTCTTCCCAGTATTCTAGATTTCAAATAAAACCTAGCCAAATTCAAGGTTTTTATTAAAAAAAAATTTTTTTTTAAAGTGGTTAGACGGGAGCTGTGGCTTCAGGTAGAGGAATAGAATAATAGACCTTCCAGGGAGAAGTGGGGGCATGAGCCCCTCTTTCTCTTTCTTCCTGTCTTTGCCTTCTGTTGGTTGACTCCAGCAAGAAGCCAGAAGGCAAGGGGGCCTGGGTGGTGAAGTCCAGTGGTGTTAGTGTCCTGAGCACAGAGCAGGGCAGAGAAAGATGGAGGATGGATCTGGAGGTGCAAACAGCAGAATCACCTTGCCATTTGCCATTCAGTAGCTGGTCACTTGGTACAAACTCTGAGCCTCAGTTTCCTACCAAGTGGGCCTAAATGAACCTGTATCTACCTCACAGGGTTATAATGGCTATCACATGAAAGCCTTATAATCATTTACTTTATAGTGCGAGTCTCTTCTTCACCTGTGTTATCTCACTTAATTCTCCCACAACCAGTAACGATACAAGGCAAAGAGGCAAGGGGACAAGAACAGGTGTTTTGGAATCAGAAAAAAAGGGTTGTCGATCCTGGCTCAGCCATGTTTTTCAACTGTGGGATCACAGGCAAGTCACTTAGCCTCTCTGAGATTCAGCTCCTGATCCCCCAAAGCATATTCCGAGATAAGGATATGAATGCAAGTAGTTTATTTGGGAGCTGATCTCAGGAAGGAATGAGGAGTGAAGTAGGGAAGGGAGGAAAAACACTGCAGGATGCATGAAATGGGTGGGCAACTAAGGTCTCAATCCCACGGGGCATGGGAGGAAGCGAGTCTGGGAGACTGTGTAGGACACATCCCAGGACTGTTCCACGACCAGGTGAGGGTGCTCGCACCAACACCCCTCCCTCATTGGCTGAGGGCGGCCCCTGGTCCTTTCAACCTGCCTGTGTGTGCTCAGAGCACACTCCAGTGGCCAGAGAACACCATCAGAGAGACACAGGACACAGCACAGTAGACTTTTGTGCGGTGGTCTAAAAGGAAGGGGCGGACCAACAGCCCTTGCTTTGTTTTCTAATTTGTGTAATTGGCACAGTGCCCTTCTCCCAGGACAGTTGTGAAGACCGAATGAGATGAGGCTTGCCAAGTGCTTCATCCACAGTAGGTATTCTGTAAATAGGAAGTATTCATGATAAGGTGGCTAAATGTTTTAAGAATAACTACAGATTGAGGCAAATGGGATTCAAGGAAGTTAAGACATCGGCCCTAAATCACACAGATGGTTCTTCAGTGGTCAAGTCAGCTCTCACTCCAACTTTTCCCCCTTCTACTCTACTGTAGCTTCCTCCTGTTAATGGACTAGGCATGATAGGGCCTTTTGCATCATAAACTGTAAGAAGCTCGATAAATATAAAGTGTGTGCAGTCCCAAACTTAAATGGACTCTTGGGTAACTCTTCCCTCAGCCCTGATTCTCATAAGCTCAAATATATATTTTCTTAGCCCCATGAGGTCTCCCATTCTGTGCCCCAAGAGTCCCCAACCCTTCATTAGTGATGCTTCATGTGTCTCAGCATATTTTAAGGGGTGCCAGAAAGTCTCCAGACAAAATAAAACATGCTGTAAAACACTAAGGGCATAAAACTCTAGACACGTTGCTCTCCATGTAATGTTTCCTTTTTAAAATAAATATTTTAAAATGCCCTCTTTACTATCGTGCTGAAACACACATAAAAACCAAGAAAACGCCTAACTGTTTTATGAAGGAGAACAAATAGAGTAATTCGTAATTAAATACTACGTAGTGTTTCAGAATGGAAATGCTAGGGCTGACAGCATGAAGATGTGAGGCAGGATTTGCGTGTCTGCCCTGGAAGCTATAAATGCAGATGGCCCGTGGGTGTGAGGCACCCACGCTGCCCCTTGAATGATATTTCTACAACGCTCACCAACTCTAGGTAAAAGTTTAAATCAAATGCATTGCCATCTGCCTTCCTACGTGTTACATTTCTGGAAACCTATGCGTATACAAATGCACAAAAGATGCCTTAAATTAATAAGTGAAACAGAACGTTATAACCAGAAAATTATAAACAGGTTTTTCTTCCACGTGAACTTTCAGCAGAACATTTGAAAGCTGTGTGGGACCGGGATAACATTTTATGGTGAAGAACCATCCTATTCCCACTCACTCATTTCCAGGAGCACTCCCTCAGCATCGTGGCAAACAAAAGCACCCCTACACATTCCCAAAATGTCCCTTAGGGGGTAACACATGGCCTCCATTTAGAAATGATATTCTAGCAAACCCACCCAGGTGTCCTAAGCTTGTTAGATGAGTGATTTGGGGTTGCTTGATGGTAAGAATTGGAACAATTGGAGCAAAGGGCTTATGCATTTTTAAATGTTCAAGTCTTCCAGGTCTTGGTTGCAAAAATTAGCACAGGGTATTTTTTCTGTTAGTTTCTTATTTCCCATAGGAAAGCAATTATACTTGAAATCTGTTTTCTGTGCCCATCCACAGGGACTGCTTCATTCTTGTGTCTGTCCACATTCTTGGAAAGAAGAAATGGGGGATGTGACTTTATATGACCTAAATAGAAGGGCAGACGTGTGAGACATTTTTGAGTTGGATAAAACTAGTCACGTGATTTGATGCGGGGAGTGAGGAAAAGATGAAAAGAAAAGGTGGCATCGTATTTTTGAGATTGGGAGCTGGAGAATTAACAGGGCATTAACAAGGAGAGAGGCAGGAAAGTTTTATAGCCACAGCTGGCACCAGAGTTTTGCAGAGGAAGAATTAGTCTGTGACCAGTTGCTATGAGGTGAAAGGTGAGGCCTCCGGGGAGATGCTGGGGAAGGAGCGAGTGACACAAAAAGACAGACGTTATCAGTCATTCTGGTTCTGATGTGCAGTAGAAAAAGTGAGTCATTCTGGAGACGGGGGACTGGGGTTTAGGTTTCTACTCTACCATCCACAGGATGTTCGATTCAGGACAAATTGCTTACAAGAGCCAGTTTCCTCACCTGTACCATGGGCTCATACCAGCCCCAACCTACTTCCTCACTGTTCTTCCACTTTATGCAAGATCTGCCTCTCTGATCACCTCACAGCTGAAATGCTAGCGATGTTACCTTGGAAGCATGGAAAGCTGGATACCAAAGCACTGGGAACTTGAGTCTGCTTTTCTTGTCCTGTAACCAAGAACACGCCACTGGCTTGCTCTGGGTCTCACATCTCTCCTTAGTGGACTGGCTATCAGAGCACCTGCCTCAGGCCTGGGAAGGAAATTTCCCTAGAACAGTGCCTGTGTCAGAGGAATCAGTCAGCTCCATTCTGGGCTAGTGTGGGTCCATGTCTCGGTGCCACAGATGAACGTGGGTTAAAGGAGGGCTGCAACGCAGTGACCTTCCTTGTGACCAGGCTGTCTGCATTTATGCCCCTGCTGCACCAGACAGAAAGGCCCTCAGTGTGTGCCTGCTGTTTCCCCAGACAGGCAGGCGCCCTGGGTCCCAGGTCAGCAGCTGAGCCTGTGGAAGAGCAGATTTGCCTGCTGCCTGAGTTGGGACTCTAGGGTGGTTCCTTTTCCTCCCAGGGCTTTGGGGGAGACTCTTTGTGGTCACTTACATGCATTGACATTTCTAAGGCCACAGGGAAACTAAAGGGCCAGTGGTGCTTTCTGGCTTTCCTGAAGCGTTTGCCCCAGGCAACTCATTCAGAGATGGCAGTTTAATTGACCACCCCACCACTAGCCTCCTCCATATCTATGAAAATAGGAAGCTGTTACCAAGATTTTTGCCCATTTTGAGGATGGATGCTCTCGTAGTTTGTAGCCAACTTTGCTTTATTCTCATCACCTCTTGGGGGTTAAAAACCAGCCCCCTGCTAGTTTTCAAAAGACCTCTGCTCACATCAAGTGTTTTGTGAATTTCAGCAGAATTTCTTTAAGACTTGGGGCTGGAGGGGTTGAACATTATCTGAATTACTGATTCCTGGTTAGAGAGTAGCTAAATTAGATAGCAGACATTATGAGACAGTAGATACTAACCATGGTCACACACCGAACAAACAAGGGGACATTATTTACTTTGTCCCATGTTCCACATAGGAACCTGTTATACAGGAAGATAATTTCCAAGGGTGAAGTAATGTATCTTATCTGAACCACTGGAAATAGTGCTATTCTTAATTCTTTTATTGGTTCACATATTCATTTATCCTACCCGTGAATATCTCCCAAGGGTAAAGCTTGCTCTAAGGAGTGTGCAGTCTAGAGAAAGTGACAGGCATGTTTCCTAAAGAGGAAGTGAAATGGTTATGTGCTTGTGTGTGTGTGTGCTTGTGTGTGTGTGTGTGTGCAATCAGGAATGCTAAAAGACGGGGAGGGAGGTAAGAAAAAAGTGCCGAATGTGTGTTCTGCATGAAACCGCCCTTCCCTTTAGCTCCAAATGGGAACACGGGTGTCACGGAATATATTACTCTTAAATTCCATCCAAATTGCCCACTCAATACTAGCTGCACTCAGGGTGGGGGTGGAAGGAGCCAGCTGAAGGGATGGCTTTCTTTCTTGTCCCACTTCCCAGGCATAGTTGAAGTGGTCAGGCACAGACATGTGAATGCTCTTTGCAAGGCCAGTGTGGTTGTCCTCGCCCACCTCCCTGCCTTTGGTTATCTTCTGCCTGGACACCCTCCCTTCTCCCTCTTGTCTAAGGAATCTGACTCTCAATCACCCCCACTCCCTCCCCCAACTCCCAGGCCCTGGGCACGTGCTTTTGGAGCTCCCACACTGCCATTCTCTGCCCGCTTCCTGCAGATGTGTATTTTTGTGCCTTCAGTGCGTGTCTGGTCTCCCAACGTGATGATAAACTCCTTGTAAGCTGCCTCAGGCCTGAGATGTCTTAGACTTCTCTTCTCCCTCCTTCACACATTCCTCTCAATTAACACATTATCCTGGCTTCCTTTATCTGATTCCTTCGTCCTCACCCAGCCGACCCTGGAGGGAATGGAGCTCCAGACAGGTTCCCGGACAGGCTTGCCGCTTTCTTGCCCTTGCTGCTCACTTGACCTGCCTTTGCCCCTGTCCAAGGCCTGACCCCACCTCCCTGGGTCAACTCTATCCCTCTCACCTCTGACTTCCAGACCCATTAATTCCATTCTCTGTTGTGGCATCTGCATTATTAGCAATAGGTAACCTCTGGCTGGTATAACTTACAAAGCACTTCTTCCTCTCTGATCTTTTCTTTCCAAAAGAAGCTACCGAATAGTAGCTGTCTTGTATTTCATGTTTACAATAAACAGATTGTTTATGTCAATTTATCACTTTCAATTCTCACAACAATGCTCTGAAAAGCGTGTTAGCATGCCTATCATACAGATGAAGAAACTGAAGTTCAGAGAAACTAACCAAGTTCCTTACTTAAGTTTATCTACGCGGAGGTCAAACTTAGGTCTGCCTGGCTTTGATGGCAGGGACGTGTTGCTCGGTCGGCCTCTGTTTACAGACATGGAAACCAAGGCTGGGTGAGGATCTCTCATTGCCCCAGATGGCAGATGCAGGCCTCTGGATGGGGTCTTCAGGTTACAGATCAGACTCTTCCCTCTGCACTGCTGCCTTGCATGGTGGCTTATCCTGCCATTTGTCACCTATGTCCATAAATAATCTCCTCCACTCCAACCAGCAATGCCAGGGGAAGAACAGCATCTGTTTCACCTGGCTGGATCCCTACATTGCCAAAACTAGGGGCTGCACTTTGGGATATCTGATGCATATTAGATGAGCAGGTGAGTAGAAAATTATAGACTACTGATGAGGAGGGAGGTGTAGATGTCCTCAAAGAGGAATTACTGGGCCAGGTGGACCGATCTACTTAGGATTCCACAACTGGGAAGTGAGACCGGGAGGGCCAGGGTAAGGCTCTGGGGTTTGGCTCAGCAGTGGGGATGGGTAGGAAGCTTATGGAAACAAACTCTATTCTTGCCCTGGTTCTGCCAGGACTGGTTCCATCTGGAACAGGGGGAGTTGGAGTGAGAACGCCATTGCTTTCTCAGGCCAGTAGTGTGTGAGCGACCGATCTGGTCGTGGGGGCCCCATGGGCCTCTGTCTCTGGGAGTACCTGCTGGGAAATCCAGCATTGGCATCCACCAACAGCGCTTTATTTTCTTGATCCTGTGTTCCTTTACAGTACACAGGAATGAACGTTAACTGGTACTAATGGCTCCACTGAATGAAAAAGTGTCCTCGGGTGATCTGAGTTGCAGATTTTATCAGTTTGCATCATCTGAGAAACAGAAGCCGAGGTGGGATTAAATGTACAGGAGGGCAACTCATGTGAGAGATCAAAAAGGAGAAAGCAGGAATAAAAACGGGAGACTCCGACCACAATGGGAAGTGAGGACAGGAAGAGCCTCAAATGGCAGGGCAGCTCTGAGAAGGCCTCGGCGAGGCTGGTGGGAGTCTCTGAGCCAATGTTGCTTTTAGAGGAATCACTGCAGTGGGCAGAACTACCCAGCTTCAGTGCTGCGCTCGGGCTCAGCCTCTGGCTGGGAGAACCCCTGGGACAGCGTGGCCTCCATGTGAGTCCTGCAGTGATTCTGGAGGTGCAGCCACTGGCGGCTGTCAATCTACTGTACTTTCTCCCAGCGGTTTCCCCAAGGCACAGGGATGCAACAAATAAATTCTTTAGACTCAGAAAGATCTGACTGGTCAGGTGAGAACGCTAGTTATTTTGAGTGAATTTGCTAACCTTTGGTTAATGGATGAATTAAATGAGGTACAGTTACTCTAAAATTGTTAGTTTTCCTTCCTTGTGACTAGGAAGGCCTGGTTCAAATCTTGACTTGCTGTCTGTTAGCTGTGATCTTGGACAAGTTAACTAACGTCTCTGGAACTCAGATTTATTCTCTGGAAAATGGAAATAATAATTGTTCTTAACAATCCTTAACCTTCTAGGGTGATTGCGAGAAGTAAATGAGATAATCCACATCAGCTGTTGTCGTTTGCCTGTATTCTAGATTCAGGCTTGAATCTTCAGGAGTCATACATAACAGTGGCCTGCAGAGGGCAGTGTGTCCCCAGTAATCTGACTCTACACTGGCCTTCGCGTTTAGGGCAGAATAAAAAACAAGGTGTACAAAGCGCAGCAGAGTGACCAAATGACAGAATGTGTAGAGGCATTGTGGCTGGCATGGAGAAGAGTCCGTACTTTAAAAAATAATATTTATTGGTGGGTGGCTGCAGAGGTACAGAAGGGAGAAAAACACCAAAAATTTTAAATTAAAAAGCCCATGCACAATTTAAGATGAGAATGCAAAACAAAAGCTTCTTTTTGAAAATGACACACCTGCTCTCTTTGGGCATGTCTTATGGGCCCTAGTTTGTTTGTAGAATTTGTGTCAGAGATCAAGTAACACTTTGAAAACATTTGGAATGCAACTTAAAAGATCAGCAATCCAGAGTACTGAGATGAATAGAGGGTAGAGCAGCTTTGGACTTAGAGTTAGGACATCAGTAGTACGCCAGTCCTGTTCCATAGCAGCTGGCGCATCCCTCTGTGGGAGGGAGATAATGCCAGTCTCTCATAAGGCGGAAACTTTTGAAAAGTTGAGAGCAAAGTCGAGGGTGGGAGATTGTCATCATCTGTCGGGTCACATCGCCCAAACATCTGTCGTGTTTTGCCCCATGTTAACTTGCAAGACAGATTTTTAGTTTCTCTAGCCTCTTGGATAAGATAAGACGTTCTGCTACACTCCCAGTATAGCATACCTGCCACTCTTTTGGCTCTGGAGTGGCTAATTGTGATGTTTACTCTTTGGCCCCCTAGGTATCTCTTGGAACCTTCAATAACCCTGTATGTTAAATACATACAGCCCTACTGCTATTTGCCGTAGAACCTGCTTCATACGGATTTAAGCAAATGGCTAGCTGGTGATACCATTCATTGAGATAGATACCGGGAACCTGGGGGAAAGAGTGTAGCAAGGATGCCAAAAGAAGGAGACTGATTCCAGATAACCTCGAAGTTGTTTTCTTTTTGTTTAATCATGTTGGCATTTAACTAGCACTTTATCTCTTAGGGGAAGTAAGGTACCTCCACGTGTATAGTCTCATTGGATCCTGATGAGCACTCCCCGGAGACTTCTCTGCACCCTTGGCACTGGGAGGGCTGGACCTGGCAGAAGAAGGAGTTTGATGGCAGTTGGTCAGACATGGATATTGCCAGGAAAGTGTGAGCCGAGTTGGGCTTTGTCATTGGCTCATTCACCTTTGGCCATCCAGATCCTTCCTGGGTGAGGAAGGGGTGTGAAATATTCAGTTCATTCTGCTCATGCCTCTGGGTCACACCCACACTTTCCTTCCGGACTCCAGGACCTTCCATGTTGGTGCTCTTTCCTTATCCACAGGGGAGCCTCTTTCCTGGAAGCCCCAATGTCCAGACCCCCTCCACACACCATCCCCCACCCCCACCCCTGTGGATTCCAAGGTGACTTAACGTCTTTGATTCCAACCCTTCCCTGGGATCCACCTCCCTTCCACCTCAATCCTAGGCCTGGGCTGTGGTTCGGTTTCATTCATTCCTCCTGACCCAGCGTTCCTCCCCCTGCAGGAGGAGGGGAGGTGTGGAGGATGAAGAAGAGCCAGCCCACGGCACGTATAAAACAACCAGCTCCTCCCTTCCCTCTTTGGCTTCTTTTCTTAATGTACCTGTGGGTTACTGTCAGGGTGACCAGCTGTCCTGGCTTGCCTGGGACTGAGGGGAATTCCAGGGCATAGGAATGTTAGTGCTAAAACCGGGGACATCCTGGGCCCACTGGGAGTCCTTGGCCACCTAATTGTGCTCGGATCCCATTTTTCTTTTCACCCCAGCTGTGAGTTATATCCCAGAGAGTCTCCTAGTTGGAAAGGGGTCATGAGCCTTAAGGCAAGTAATTGAAAGGAAGTAAATTACCATGTATATCCATCAAGGTTGGGCCAGAAAACCAGGCTCCTTTGACTTTTGGAATTGCTGGGGAAACTAAGTCAGGGTCAGAGATGCCCACAGTGAAGAGGAGAATGGAGTGGCAGCATGTGTGTGGAGACACTGAACCTGGCAGGGGCCCCTTCCACCCGCCCGACTGAGAAGTGAGCCGGAGTAAGCGCTCCTGGAGAGGTCTGAGGGCAGCATCTAACCCTCCCCAGTTCCCCAGAGTATGAGCTTCCACTTCTCTTCCAGGGCCTTCCAGGTCTCAACGGAGTTATCTCATTGGTAAACTCTGTCTGGAATCACACAAAGGAGAAGATTCTGGGAAACACATATCAGGCTGAAACAGACGATCCAGTACACCCTGAGATTGCTGTCGCGTTCTGTGCAATCACAGGTGGGGCCATGTGAGTTCAGAGACATCTGTCTTCAAATTCAATCTTTGAAACTTGAAATTCAGCACGTTTAACATCTAAACTTCATGACATGGTATCTACATGCATCTATTGTGATAAAATTTGAAACAGTGCAGAAATACATGGAGTAAAAAGTTAACTTTCCCTTCATCCCTATGTTCTAGCCTCCTCAATATCAGCCCCTTCCAGAAGTAATTACTGTGAACAATCCAGGATGATTTCTGCCAGACCTTTGCATGCCTTTACATTCACGTGCAAATATAGAGTTGTGCTTTATGTTGCCTTCCACCTAAATACTTAAATCCCTGCCTCATTCTGTACATATCCTTCTGCAACTTGTCCTTTTCACTTAACCCCACACCTTAGAGGATTTCCCAAGTCGCACATAAATATTGACCTAGTTCGTTAGAATGGCCTTATGGTAATCCATTGTATGGAAGTGCCAGAATTAATTTTAAGATTCTGGTATTGATGGACGTTTAGACTTTCCAATTTTCCTGTTTCAAAAGCAGTGTTGCAAGAGTATCCTGTGTGTGCCTCATTGTCCATATCTGTGAGTCTTCGGTGGGATGGATGTCTAAAAATAGAATTGCTAAAGCATTTGAAATTTTGACCAATCTTGTTGAGTTGCCCCTAAAGGCTGTGTCTATTGACATTTCTATTTCTTTCTGTCACACCTTTTCCTTTAATCCAAAATGACAGGGAGGGTGTTTTTTTTTTCAATATTAATATGCTTTTTAAATTTTACTATCTTAAATCTATAAGATGATTCTTTTTAAAGGAGAGATGGTATTAAATAAATTAAAAATAGATTATTTCAATATATAGATATCAGGTCTGGGACATGCTCAATCTGTTTTTTTGTTTTATTTTTTATTGTGAAATATAGCATATATACAAGAAAGTGATAAATTTCAAAGTACATTTTAACAAGTTGTTAGAGAGCAGATTTCAAAGTTTGGTATGGGTTCCACAATTTCAGATTTTTCCTTCTAGCTGCTCCAAGATATTGGAGACTAAAAATAAATATCAATATGATGATTCAGTAGTCAAACATTTGTTAAATCCTAACTTCTCTGTTATATAACTCCTTGACAGGTAAGGTCTCATGTCAAAGGGCAAACAATGAACTTGAGAGACAACCTAGCCTAGTATCAAGGTCAGACACTGGGTTCAAATCCTAACTTGAACCCAAACAATTTATGTGACCTTGGGCAAGTTCTTAACCTTTTACGACTTACTTTTCTGAAGCATGAAATGAGAATCTGACTATTTCACAGGTAGTTGTGACAATTAAATGACTTAAAAGTACTTAAAACTTCTTTGATCTATAATACCCTGGAGTGTTAGGTGTTGAGGTAAATGCAGGAGTAGTTGCAAAATACATGTGGTTCATCAAACCAGAGACTCAATTTCACTAGTAAGTTTTTTGGAAAGTAGTAAAGTAATTTAATGGGTAAATACATAAAAAAATTTTTTGCATGCAAATGATGAAATGGAGAATTATGGAGAAGAATGCAGCACTGATAGGAACTTGAAGTTGAATACTTGCGGAGGGTTGCTATGGACCAGTTAGTCTGATGCTCCAGGAGTGTGGACCTATTTTGGATTATTCTGGTGGGGAAAGGTTGAAAATCACTGCATCAGAATAATTCACTTCTGAAGACACTGGGTCTCTGAGAAGGTGGTGGTTGTGGTGGTGACGGTGATGTGTGGGTGTGCGTATAGGTTTGTCTCCAGGATTTCCTGGTATTAAAAATTATTCCCAGTAATAGAATGCAAATTACTGTTATTGATAGCCAAGATTGACATATCTGCAAATCACGGAACAGACTTCATGCATTGAAATTTAACTTAGACTCTAATAGCTGGAATCTAAATTAGTCAACCAGACCACCAGAATCACTCAGAGCTGTTTATTTGGTGGAGCTGTGGAGAGAGATGGGGTAACCAGGAACCTTCTTCTCAGAGCAGTTTGTTCTTCAGAAATCAGAAACCCTTGAACTTTGTACTTTCACTCATTATCTTTCCCTCCTATCTTTATTTTTTCACAGATGTGAAAAATAGCAAGGTAAAGTGACTTAAAAATCTTGGCTTGGTTTAAGTATTTTAGTATTACGTATAAGCATGTGAACTTGGGCTAATTAGTTAACCTCTTGGAGCTTTGTTTACCTCAGCTGGAATATGATGGCCATTTCTGTGACAAGTAGGAACCTGTCTGTTGCGAATGCTAGACAAACCCATCCCCAACAGAATTTACTGGCTTAGGTGAATGGAAAGGATATGGATTTCCATTTCAAGCTTATCTTGATTTAGGAATCAAATGATGTCCCAGGACCCAGTTTCTTTCTCTCCATTTCAGTTTTGACTCCATTCTCAAGGTTCAGATGGCAGCAAGATGCTTGTAGCTGCTCCATCCCCTATACTCTTTAGTCTTGGATTCCAAGGGAGAGGGTATCTACCTCTGTCCCAGTGATCCCAGCAAAAATTTCGCTGGGTCTCAGTGAAACTGGTCAGGTCTTGTGCTTGAATCCCTGAATCCCTGAATCATAAGGCTAGGGCAATAGGCAGTGTTGATTGGTTACACTAACTTACAGGATTTATCCCCAAGCAAGGACTGGACCGTCATTGGATTCACAAAGACTAAGAGGGGAGGAGAATCCCCAAGCCCAAAATGGTGGATGTTGCCAGAAAAAGAAAGAATAGATGTTGAGAGGCAAAAGACAAATATTTTCTCCCATATCACCTTCCTGACAATTTTTTGGTATGGATAATGGGGGGTGGGGAGGGTGGGAATAATGAACTAACTGTTACAACCAAGTGACACTTGCTAAGCATTTGATGTCAGTTTCCTGCCATGGCTCCTTTCTGGCAATACTTTGGCTACTACTGCTTTTTCTTTATAATTATTTTTTGGGGGGATTTATGTCCACTTTGCAGCAATTCCCCAATTTAGATCTTCAGCCCCAACCTCTGTACATAGTTTTAGTCTATGTCTCCAACTGACTTTTGGACATTTTCACTTACTGCCAGCTACATTTCAACATATCAAAAACCCAATTCATCTTAATCTCTAAATCAGATTGCTATTCTAGAATCCTTCATTTCTGCCCTTGGGTTCCATACATTCTATCAAATACTAAAATCACATTGATTCTATGTCAACTTTCATTCTCATCTGATGACCTTTTTGACCTTCTCCAGCCTCGCTTCTCTTGCTGTGAATCCCCTATGACTTTAGAATGGGGTTCTAGAGTCGCACTTTGTGGGTATCATAGTTTGGTCACAAGTCTTATAAGCTTCATAGACTTGATAATTGACTTAATTTTTCTAAATCTTGTTCTCCTCATCTTTAAAATCCTTTTTTTTTCCCAATGTCTCTTTGCAATTTAAATTCCTTTGATAAATTCTGTAGCATTTGGGGCAGTGTGTAGGCAGTCAGGTTTTATAGGTGTGATCTGCCAGGCTGACCACTTTGGACACTGCATCCTATCCCATATGATTCAGTTTATGACTCATTTCACTCTTGTTTTTAGTCTTGTTTTGTTTTGGCAGCAGATATTTTTGATTTAGAGAGTGTTGGCTAACCCTATAGAAATGTTACTTTCACACCTGTGGAATATCAAGTTGCCCTGACGTGTACTTCTGTAGAACTTCTAATCCTCTCCGGCTCTGGGATGTGCAATTATATACCCTCTACTCAGCTCTGGCTGCTGCAGTCCCATTGCTGGATTGCTTGTCTGTTTCCTCTTCACCTTTCAGTGACCCATAAAGGGGTTGTTACCTGGGAGGTGGATTTCTTAATGCTAAGGCACCAGACACAATCACAAGTTCACTGTGAGTGGCTCAGTAACTCCTTGGGGGTTGTCTGTGTGTGTGAAGTAATGATGGAAGCAGAGAGTCAGGGAACACACCCTGGTTAGAGCATAAGGTACATCTGCATTCTCCAATATGGGTCACTAGCCACAGCCAAATGTGGCTATTTAAATTAAAAGGAATTAAAATTAAAATTGCACTTCCTCAGTGATACTGGTCACATTTTAAGTTCTCAGTGGCCGCATGTGGTTAGTTGTTTCCCAATTGGGCAGCACTACTCCAGAATATTTTCGTCACCCTAGAGGTCTCTTGAATGGTGCTGCTCTGAAGTGTGGCCATAAGAGCAGACATGATGGGACCTCAGTGCCCCCTGCAAAGGACGGAAAGAGAGACCCGCCCCTTTGCTGACATGTTGTGAGCTGCCCTTAGTATGATGGAGGGAGGGCGGACTAATCTTAATAACTATATACAATTTGAGAGACTCAAGGCAGCTTGGGGCGCCCAGGAGACAAGCTCTGTACTGATCACCATGCCTAGATTATTTCATTCAATTATCACCACAACTGTATGAGATAATAATGCCTCCATTTTTTAGGTAAGGAAACAGCCTCAGAGAGGTGAGCTAATCTGCAGGCTCTTCTTTCTTGCTTCTGAAAGTCAGGCATGGAGAACCTAAGTTCTTGGGGTACAGCAGTCTGAACTCTGTGACAGGAAGCTGGCTAGCATCAAGTAGAGTGGCTCAAATTACAGTTCAGGCCAAGCTTTCAAAGAGGTCTGGCATGCAGGGCAGAGATGAGGGGACAGGGACAAGGTGGAGGATGGGGAGAGATGGAATTTTGGGAGTGAGGCAGTGGTAGCTCAAGTGCACTGGAGTCTGCAAGTGATGCATTCTGTAGATCCAAGAGCTGGGCCGCAAGGCCTGTGAAGGTAGGACTATGCTGTAGTAACCAGAAGAACAGACTCTGGAGTCACACAGACCTTCTCTAAGCCCCATTTCTATTGTTCTTTACTTTGCAACAGGTGAGGCAACCTCTCTTGAGTTTCTGTTTTCTCATCTGTAAATGAAGATGATAAAGTGGTAACTGTTATTATCATCATTATCTTTGTATCAGAAATAAATATCATACTTAGCATAAGTAGGCACTCAATAAATATTGAATGGAATTGAATCCTGTTGTAAGGGCTGGGAATGTAGACACAGAAACAAAGGTCCACCTGGATAAAAAGAAAGGGGCCTTCTTAAGTCTATACTAAGAGTAATAATTCCTTTCTGGCCCACCAGTTCTTAAGTTTAGTTTTGCTATTGGAAACCCCAGAGATGTGTGCATTCACTGTAAAAATGGCCATCTGATCCACCATTTTGTGAACACTGGCTTTATTAATATTAGCATCTACATTAACCTGATGAATTCTTTGGGTCAAGTTAGAAATTGCCAAACTACTGTTGTTCTTTGGGTGGGATGACATATTGTCCTGCATATACAGAAGAGTTTAAAACTATTCCATTTAATTCATTCTGTTTAGCCAGTCAATTATTTTGAAAATATCTGATTTCCAAACATTCATGCAAAATTTCACATTAGTTTATCTGTGTAGTCCTAAGAATTGGCACGTGGAAGCTTCTTCAGGGCTGGCCAGACCCATATTCTGGCTGCCTGATGATGCAGTGTCTTTTGGAAGAGAGACAGATTTATCCTGCCTACACATATCTTATAATTCAACTCAGTGTTGGAGGTATTGTGATGTAAGTCACCACAACTAACAGCATCGTCAACAAATATTATCGGATGCGTATCTTAGATGCTACAACCCTCACACTCTAATATCACCTGGCCAACATTTTGGCATTAGCTTATCCTAGTTTCCAAGTACAGACTGCTTCTGGTACACTTATTCAGGAAGTTCAGTTAATAAATCATGTAGCAGATAGACTGCCTGAGTATTTGGCTTTCCAAGAGGTAAGGGCCTTGCAACAGGTTCCTGGTTGAAGTTCTCTGGGCAGAAAGCTAAGGGTAGAATCTACAAATCTTTTGCGTAGTCAGGACTCCTGGCTTCTACTGACTGTTTTTTGTGTGTATGCCTATATGTGCACTCATTAGCATGTGGAGAGATACACCCTTTCAGGTTTGGAGTCTTCCTGAAATAGCAGTCCTGTGTGACTGTGCAGATAACTTCATGAAGAAGTCCAGATATTTCAAAATCACATCACTGTTAAGGTGACCTAAAGAACTAAAGTTCCAGAACTGACATCCAATCCCCTAGTGGATAACCTGAGCCATGTGTTCTGAGGTGGGGTGTTGACTGTTGATCACTGCATTATTTGTAGCTTACACTCTTGGTATGTCCTGTTTTGTCTATGGGGTATCTATTACTGGGTCTCTGAATCTTGATGTTCCTTTTTCCTTCCCCTGGTTCACCATGAGCTCCAGATCATTGGACAAATATTTGCTTTGGTTCCTTGAAAGAGCTTTCTAGGGCTCTCCCATGTTTGGTTCTGCTCTCTTTCCTGGGAACATGGGATAACTTTGCTTCCCAGGCCCTTTGCACTTAGGTAGGCCATGAAATGTTCCAACCAATGAAATGTGAGTGGCAATGATGTGAGTTACTTCCAGGCCAAGGCATCTAAGAGCCAGCATGCCTTCTCCACACACTTTTTCTTTCTTCAACTATAGTGAGTGCTCAGTTGATGCTAACTATTATAATTATGATTACTATTAAGTGGAGAAATGATGTAAGGATATTCTTAGCTGATGGGATGGCTTGAACAAAGATGTGAAAACAAGATTATTTGTTGTCTCTTTAATGAATAAAGAGATTAAATTAAGTAAGGGGGAGGAGTGAACAAAGGAGAAAGGAATGGGGATAGAAAGAGTCTAGAACAGTGAAACTGGTTGGATTACTACCTCTTCCCCTTGTTAGCTGCATGGTTTTGGGCAAGTTATAGTTTCCTCATCTGTAATGTGAGGAACAGATATGATAATCCTACAGGAATATTGTGAAAACTGATAAGGCAAAATTTCTTTATAAACCAAATAGTGCTAAAACAAACTAATACTGCCCAATCACACCTTGTAACATTGTAGAGGGATGAACTTGAATTTTTTCCTGAATTAGCCCACTTCTTTCTACCCATCCATCTGTCCATCCATATTAATTCAATACCCACTACATATTAAGCACTATGTGCAATGGTGAGCGCGCGTGTGTGTGTGTATGTGTGTGCATACATATGAGCAGTTTTGTGTGTTAGATTGACCAACTGTCCTGGATTTCCTAAGACTGAGGGACTTTTAGTGCTTAAACAGGGCTTAGGCAAACTGGGACCAGTTGGTTATCCTAGAATATGTATGTGTATGCATATGTGCATATGCATGGGTAGAGTGGTACTTTAATAAATCCTGGCAAAGATATGTAGGATGAATTGGAGTGGAGAAAGACTTAAGGCAGTCACTAGTACAACAAAAAGTTAAATGTGAGATGAGGAGGTCTCAAATGGAGGTAGGAATGGAAAGAAGGTTGATAGCCATTAGCAATATAATAAAGAAAAACCAACAGGATTGTCAAATGGATCAAATGCATCCCAGACCATGGCTTATGTTTGCTTATTGCATCAAAATGAGCCATAAGCCACCAAAAGGTGTTAAAATGATACATGGCCTCCGATGTTACTAAAGGGTTTTCAAATAGTTCATAAACCAAGACCCAGTTTTCTCTCTCTATTAAATCTCATCTCCTTCAATGGTTTTTGAGAAAGAAGATGGAGTGGGGGCTGTGGGAATCAGTGTTCTTTTATCCATGCTGGAGCTGTCACCCAGCTCCTTATGTTCCTCTGCTAATCCTAGAGTCATTGTAGGTATGACTCATGCCTGTGCCAGGGCCTGTCTGGAGCAACAGACACAGATCCTTTCTAGAATGCTGCTTTAGTCTCACCGGTGAGACAACAGAGGGGTGGAGGTGGACAAGCCGTGCATTCTGTCCCTGTCCTCCCCTTTATTCTACAAAGCCTGATCATTCAAGGCTCTATCTGAGCATCAGACTTTACTGAGGGATAAAGGTTAACTACAAGGGAGAAGTTTTAAAGTTGTGTGCTAATTATTAATATTCCCAACCAAGGGAAAAGCACTCAGGAGGTTAAAACTCTTTACATGTTTTTGGCCTCTTATGGACATCCCCATTTCCTAATATCAGTCCTTTGTCCCAGGTCTAGGGTTCTCTGTGAATTTGTTCTTTCTCTGTTGTGCACTTCATGTTCAACTTTTGGAAAACCCCTCCCTACCCACACTATCTATCCCTTCTTTGCAAGTGGGTCATTTCCCAAGTGAGTTATGGAGGCAGACGGCCTCGGAGCATTCCAGCAGTGGTCAGCCCACAACTGCCTTTGTTTCTGTATTTTTAGTACAGACTGCGGAAGGGTGGGGTACTGTAGGGATGGCTGAGCCTTGATAACCTAAGAAAAGTCCACAGGGGTCATGAGCACCCAAGGGAGATACTGTTGAAAGTTGTGGCCTTTACTCTTTCATTCTTTTGACTGGCCAGCTAGTTGGAAAACCCATCACACACACACACACCTCTCAAGGATCAATATGAATTCACAATTAATAAGATAGCCAAAACACACATGATTTGCAAATTTTACCCCACCTCCTTTGTTTGCTTTCCAATCATGCTTCCTCCAGCCTAATGGGATTAAGAAATGAGGCCATCTTTGAATTTCACAAAGACCCAGAAAAAGCTTTGAAATTACCATTGAAAGGTCTCAATTACATTCTTAAGGGCCATTTTCTTCTTCAATTTCTCTCCATGTCTCTCTTGAAAGAAAGATGATGGGGTGGGGTTTGGGGTCAGGGATTCATTTCTCCAGTTACACAGTTGCCCATATTCACCTTTATTACCTCCATGCAGATCTGATTTTAAAGAATCGCAGCAACTCTTATTCAAAACTGGATTGGGTGTTCTGGACTCATATTCTACCTTGCTAACCTGACACGATTCCTTAAATCTACCAAACCAGCCGCTTACATGGTTTTAAGTTTACTAACAAAATGTTCACTTTGAGTGTCAAACAACAATACAACAACACTTTCACACATATTGTATTATTTGGTCTTTAAAACAATTCTGGGAGGTAGCTAGACCATGCAATTTTATTTCCTTTTTATAGATGAAGAAACTGATGTCAGAGAAATGGACCTTTAAGGTCACTCAGCTAGTAATTGTTAAGTAATGGATCACACATTTGCAACTATTCTAAGAAGCATTCCCTACTTAACCCAGAGCAAAGAGCTCAAATTTCTTCACAGGGTAAATAGAAAGTATTTTACAAACAAGCTCACAGACGATTTAAAATGGGAAAGGGTTGTGTTGGAGTTTGGTTTTTATTTTCTGTTCTGTGAGACCCCCCCCCCCCCCCGCCCCAAACTGTCCAAATTGTAGTTCAGAAAGAGAGGTCAGCTCACTGATCTGTAAGCTATTGAAGTTTTGGCTTAGGAAGGAAATCTGATCTTTGTCTAAGTGGCACTAATGTGTGGGCTGAGAGCTGCTACTGTAAATTCATCAAGGGATTCATTAATGCTGTGAACCTCCTGGAGCACTCTGAATGGGTGACCTCTGAAATGAAAGCATAACCAGTAAAGATAAGGCTTCATGCATGATCTACAAGACTCTGTTTCTGGAGATCTTCAAGATATCTTAAGTCAAGAGTACTTAGGGCCAGAAAGCTAAGAGTTGGGTGGGGAGGTGGAGACCACCCAGAATTTCAATGATACCACACAATAGATTCTTGGCTTTTAAAAACACTTTGGCAAATCTCTAGGTTTTTGCCCCATTCTCCTTGCTGGGAAAAGCAGACTGTTGTTTTTGAAATTAATATGATGTAGTCATCAAGGTTCATGAGCTGTTGATGGGAAGAAGGAACTGGGAAATACCAGCCAGAATCCTGCTGGGAACCCCAGTTGTTAGGGTGCCGTCAGCTTTGTAAGATTCCAACTTTGACATGGGGTAAGGCATAAAGGGTAAGGGGGTTGGAGGGACAAGGGCTCTGCTAGGCTAACCTTCTGGGAGCTCCTCTTATGATCACAAAACTTCCCTTGCCACAGAGAACAACTATGCTAATTACAAATTCTTACTCTTTGGGTTTGAATTTCAAATAGACTTGCCTCAAAAATTATGTTTTCCCCCTAAATTACAAAAAGGATACACTTATTTTAAAGCATTAAACAATATTAAACTATAATAAGAAAATAAAAATTGTCCTCTCCCTCTTTTGTTTGTCCAGTTGGTGTGTATCTCACTTCACCTTTCATTTCCTTATACAAACATGTAACATTTTATTTTTGTTGTTATTGATTTTCTTTTAATAGCTGCAATATCTTATCATGTATGTGACTCTGTAGCATGCTTTCAAATTGGCTAACATTTGATTAATTAAAATTTTTTACCCATTAGTGTCTCTGACTATAGAGTAGGTGTTCTGAACCTGGGATTTGTGATCTGCATACTCCTAAATGTATGCAGTTAAAGTCCAGGAGGTCAATGATCTTGGTTGGGAAATAATTGCATCTTGATTATCACTCACCTCTCACTGAAAATTTAGTGTGTTTTTAAATTAGGAATATAGGCAGCAAGCCATAGCAGTATTAGCAGGAGCCTATGACTTTGTCAACAATGAAAATCACAGATATTTTTGTGTCACATTAAAAAGTTTGCAGATATCTCCAAATTTCCTTTATGTTCATCAGCACATTGAAATCACAATAAGATATGCTACTAGAATTTGCTATTTAATGTGTTAATAAGAAACATACGTATTCTATGTTGCAAATGTCTTTTATAAAATATTTTAATGACATTCAATATAATTGGCTTCCATTGTAATCTATTATATGTTGTTTCAAGAATTTAAAAACATTATTGGAGAAGGGTTCCATAGTCCTTACCATACTGTCGAAGGGTTCATGGCACAAAAAATAGGAACCCCTGCTATAGAGGTATGACAGACTGAGGATGTAATATTCTGCTTGGGAGCTGAAAAGAATGTGGAATGATATGAAGAATTTTTTATTGAGGAATTTTTAATATCTGTTTGTGGTAGTTAGATTCAGTTGTCAACTTGGCCAGGTGAAGGCACCTAGTTCTGTTGCTGTGGACATGAGCCAATGGTACGTGAACCTCATCTGTTGCTGATTACATCTGCAGTCTGCTCGGAGGCGTGCCTGCTGCAATGAATGATGTTTGACTTAACTGACTGGTACTTAAATGAGAGAGTACAATGTAACACAGCCCAAGCAGCTCATCATACCTCATCTCAGCATGAAACACAGCCTAAGTAGCTTGGCATTCTTTATCTCAGCACTCGCAACTCAGCCCAGGCCTTTGGAGATGCAGAAAGAAATCACCCCAGGGAATGTTGTTGGAACCCAGAGGCCTGGAGAGAAGGCCAGCAGAGATCACCCTGTGTTTTCCCACATAAGAAAGAACCTCAGTTGAAAGTTAGCTGCCTTTCCTCTGAAGAACTAACGAAATAAATCCCCTTTTATTAAAAGCCAATCCATCTCTGGTGTGTTGCATGCCAACAGCTAGCAAACTAGAACACTGTTATACATTGAATTGTATTCCCAAAATGATATCTTAAAGTTCAAACCTGGTCCTTTACATGTGATCCTATTTGGAAATAGGCTCTTTGAAGATGTTATTAGTTAAGATGAAGCCAAACTGGATTAAAGTGGGTCCTAATCCAAAATGACTGGTGTCCTTATAAGGAGAAGACATTAGGACACAGTCAATGGGAGACCGACAGAGAGAAAGAGATGGCCATGTGACATAGTCAAAAGTTGAGTTATGCCACAAGCCAAAGGACATCATGGGTTACTGGCAAGCTACTGCCAGAGGCTTATGGACTTAGAGGAAGCCTGCCCCTGCTAAACTCCTTAATTTTGGATTTCTAGTCTCCAGAACCTGAGTTAAGGCATTGCTATTGCTTAATTGAACTTGTCTGTGGTACTTTGTTACAGGAGCGCTAGCAAATTAAGACAATATCCAACCAATTGGAAGTTTGTGAAGGATAAGGATGCACTGCCTACGTGAACATCTCTTGGACTTGTACATGCAGCATAACATGGTGATTTGTTTCTATTCATTTCTATAAGCTTCATTAAAAATAATGAGAATTTCAACTTAGTGAGTATCTACTGTTAAAGGTAATTTTCAAAAAAAAAAGCAAAATTATGACTCTCTTGCAGACATAAAATAAACTTATGTCAAAGTTTTTATGTAATTCATTAATTAAATGAAAGAACTGGAAAAGATGTGAGAACTGAAGCTGTCTCCCCCTTCCGCCCCATAATTAGCCTTGATGTGAGAACCAAAGCTACCTTTTACTGTCTGTATTAACATGACCTTGTACTAATCCTCTGTTTTCATTAGCATGACTTTATTCTTTTGGAAATTTCTTGCCAAGGCAAATGATTGGAGTGTTTGTTATAGGAACTTCCTGAAAGATCTATCAACTCTTCAATGGAAAATGTTAATAGATGGTTTATACCTTAAGATTATTTGAATCCCTTTTCTGGTAATCTCCCCCTTGTTGTTTCTACCAATCCTGGCACTTTTTCATGATCCTTACCTAATTTCAATGAAGTCTTCACCTCGAGAGACCTACCTTATATCAAATTTCCAAATCTCAATAAATTCTGATCTTCCCTTACCTATTCAGAGACACTGCCAAAGCATTGCAAGATGGTATGCTCCCTTACTGCTGTAAGCAATAAATTCACCGTTGTCCTTTCCAGAGGTTCTGTTGGTTTTGATAGCTTTGGAGGTCACACCAAGATCCATCTGAGGCCGAGACCTCACTGAGGAGGTCCAAGACCCTTCAGTAGGAAACAGCATACTCCCCTGAGGCCCTTCGTGCTCCCTGCTTGGGTTTTGTAAGTCTTGCATTGGTTGAAATTCCTATTGGTTGGAACCTGATCTCTTTCACTGAGCTCCCAGATGCTGAATTTGTTTCCTTTCCTGGGAGTAAGGAACTCTTTTATGGTATCCTTTGATTATATGATCAGATTTTTTAAAAATACCCATCCTTGGTGGAAAGCTGCCTCATTACTAGAATTACTGTTTGTCCCTCTCATTAAGAGGAAAATTCACATGGAAGAGAATGGGCATAATAAGTCCATTCCTCAAGATGGTCCTAAAGGCTGAGAAATTCAGAAGGTTTCTTGCTAGATTTATGTCCTTTGGACAAAACTTTGTCCTAAGTCACTCATCAAAATCTTATGAGAATTTTCTTTAGTCTTGTCTTGTTTTGCCTGTGAGAGTCTGGTTCTGGGAGAGATCTCCTTCTCAAAACTTGCTGTCCTTCTGGGGCTACAAATCTTGTCAGAGATTTGTAGCTGAACAACCCAGCTGTTAGTTTTGGAGGTACTAGACATGAGGTGCCTAAGCAGCATTTTTGGACCAAATATTCTATTCTCTCATGCCTTTGTCTCATCTAAAGTTGAGCCCATGCCTTGTCCTCTGGGCCAGACTCCTGCCTATTACATGTGTTTATGTTGGAATTCGAATTTGTGTGCTTATCTTTCTAAATAGCATTTCATCAAGGATAATTTGGAATTACAGCAGCCACTCTGGAAAACTTTTTATGTGATCAAAATATTCTGTTTGAGAGATTTCTCCAACTTCCAATGGTCCTCTTAACTTAATTAGTATGAGAGAGCATCCTCCTAAAATTCAGATTCCATAATCTTGTTCTTAAGAGATTCCTGGGCCAAGGCAAGGAATAATCTGCAAAACTCACAGCAGTCTAACTTTTGGATCCCCCTAAGTCCTAACTAAAACTAACAATTTATCCTATTACTTCTTGATCCTTTTACTTTAACCTATTACTTCTCTTCTTCCATCCTACCCTCTTCCTTCTGTCACTATCTGTCCTTCTGATGTGCTCCTCTTCTCTCCTAGTCAGCGGTAAACCACTAAAGCTCAGTTTTTCTTAAAGTTAAAACTCTTTCAAAACAGAGAAGGCCCTGTTCTTTTGATTTCAAACTCTGGTCTCTGAGTATTTTTTTGAGAGCCATTGTCAAAGGCCAGAAGGGTAGGGAGAAATTTGCAAAGAAACTCTGTAATTCTATGAATGTATAAGCCAGGGTGCCATGCTCTTTGCCAATGTGTTCATATGTTAGTGGGAACCTTAGCTGCTAAGAACTGAACGGAGAAAACATTTGGGAACCCCCAAGATCATTTAAAAGGCCCCAATATTAAAGAAAGCCAGAGGAATTTAGAAAATCTGTAAATGTTGGGAAAAAATCTTTTAAAGGCTATCCCCACAGTATTTCCAGTGAAAATATATTGGATTCAAATCCATACCTTCAAGGAAAAAAGGGTGAATCTATTGGAAACTTCAAGGAAAGGCTCTTTAGGAGTAGATCTCGAAGCATATTTACATGAGCTCTCTCCTCATGTAAGCATAAACTAGAATGGGAGGTAACTTCTTTGCTAGAACTCCAAAATCTTGCTAAGAATTTTGAAAACACCCATCTCAATCATTCAACCCCCAAGAAGAGAGATACTTGATAAAGATAATTGCAGATACTGTAAACAGAAAGGATATTGAAAAATAATTGCCCTGCCTTGGCTAAGAAAGCAGAAAATATTTAAAAATTAAAATGATCAATGAGTTTCTCGGAGAGAACTCTCCAGAAGTTTCTCTGAAAAATAAAAGCTTCAAAACATAAATAATCACTTACATAAATTGATTATTCAAAAATACTTTCAATATACTAAAAGAAGTTATAGAAACAACACAATTGTTTTAAGGATCCAAGTTCACATACTTCAGACTAGTTTGTTATTTTTGATTTAACAAAAAAATATGTCCTCTCTGATTTATCAGGGCTAAGTATAATACGATTTTATATTTTTATCCAACATGGCTATGTTCTTAAACTTATACAGTATAATTTTACTAATCAAATAAGCTAGCGGTACTTCTACTTAACATTTGAAGTTACGAAAAATTTGTGTCTTACCAAATTGACTCATTTAGAACATTTTATTTTAACAATAATTATATTCACAGTGTCAACTGGAAGATTAATTTTCAAGATCTTTCAGACTAATATTAAATTGAGTTATTAATGAATGATTCATTGCCTAGATCATTTCTAAGTAAGACAGAATGCTGAAACATTAATTGCCAAGCATAATTTTAAGTTTATATACTTTGCTTTTTATTTTTCTATGCAACAGTCTGAAATGTTGGTGTGTGACAGTTGAGAATCATTCATGTTTCCAGTTTTCTCTGTGAAGTAGATGTTACTTTGATTAAAAGTTATAATTAAGTATATCTGAGTAAGATTCTGTTATAAGCAATCTGGGCAGAGAGGTACAACAAAGGTAATGAGGTGTGTTTTTATTAAGGGAAAAGAACAGTTTTGTGCTAAAGTGAAATGACTGTTGCAGAGCAGGAAAGAAACCAGTAAAGTACAAAGCCTGGATGAATATTGAAAATAGTAGAAGGTTTATGGAAATGGAATTTTATTTGTCCCTGATTATCATATATGCAAATAATGAGTCTACATTTGTCCAAAGAGAACACACACATGGTCTATAAACACACAAGAAGATGTTCAACATTATTCACCATCAGGGAAATGCAGTTTGAAACCACAATGAAATACTATGTTGTACTCACAAGATGGCTAGAATTAAAGAGACAGTTAATAAATGCTGGCAAGGATGTGGAGAAATTAGAACTGTCATATATTGATTTACAGTCACTTTCAAATGAATAGCCACATATTGTTTCTTGGCTACCTATGATCCAATCTTCAGTGTTCAAATCTCCTGAAAACTTTTGAGTTTTTCCCTTCTTAAGATTGAATCCTATGTATAAAACAAAGTAAAATTTTAGTATATCTTTTGTACTAAAACTTTCTTTGGGATTTCCCAGTGAATCCCTGGAAAAATCACAAAGACTTGCTATATCACCTTAGAAAGAGAAGCCAGAAATAGCATAATTTCATATGTTCCTGTGGATGGATTTCATGAGACGCGTTTCTAAATAAGAAGAGATGCATGGCCTACCCAAGGCTGAGTTTGTATAAATTCAATGTATAAATATTTCAGAAATTATATGCTGTTTGAGAAGTTCCTGAAGATTTATCAATGTCCCTGCCGTCTGTGATACGCGTCTATTTGCCAGAGTCCTGGTGGTACTTTGCCTGATGTTAGTCAGCAGTAGTCTAGTTATCAGTTATAATTTCAGTTATCCTTTAAAATGCTTTAAAATGCTTACTTGGTTACCATCTTACTTTCATTGAATCTAGCACCTGCTAAACCAGTGCTTTTCAATTTAGGATGCACATTAGAGTCACCCATGGATTTCTATTAAAATATAGATGTTCAGAATCTACTACCTAGTCACTGAATCTTTTTATTTGATATTTTTAACAGCTGGGTATACTTTCATTATATGCTTGGCATAATTTTGGTATATTATATGCATTATGTATCTAGATATTTATACGCTATGTTTTCAGAATTTTTCCTCTGTAAAATTATACATTTTTATAATCAAATGTAATTTTCAGTGTTTATTAAAACATACTTAAACTTATAGACATTTTGTCTAAAATTTTAGATCACCTTTTATGTTTATTTTCACAAAACAATGAAATTTCCTTGTCAGTTGCATTATTGTAAAAAACTTTCATTAGATCTTTCAATTTTGATAAGTATCAGTGAGTTAACCACAGCCATTTTAAGTCTCTGTCATCTTCAGATACTTTGTTTTACTCTGATGCATCCCTGAACCCTCAGCCAGAGGTTTTGTCTTCAAGGAAGAATTGTTTCAGGACCCTGATTGAAAGGGAACTGTCAAGTACTGTTAGCTGTCAGGTACTGTTGAAAACTAGCTAAGTAGTTAGATTCTTAAGGGATTGATTCTTACGCATATGTCTCTCAGCTAAAAGGACAAACTGCTCTTAAATCACTAAAAGATAGTCTCCATTAGAGACCACGAGCTGAGGGTCCTTTGGAGCCCTCCTGAAGTTGACAGTTTTTGAATATACAGTTTCCACCCAATAACTACGAAGCAAAACCACAGATTATTACTCTTATTTCTCCATTTTTTTGTTCTCTATTATACCTATGTCCTATCCTCTCAATGACTTAAGACTTGCACTAACTACATTATGTTTATGTTCCCTATTTTAAATGTTGCCTTTTGCATTCCTAGTCTCTCCTTGGTATGAGTTCAGTTGACCCCCACACTGGCTGAAACAGACAACCAAACTAACTAGGTTTTTTCATTTGCTTGGTGCTTTGTGATAGTGTTTTGACTGACGTTAGGCAACAACAATCTAATTATCAATCATAATTTGTTGTGTCACCACAAAGCACCTCAAGCCAGGTGGCTTTAAACAACAGAAATTTATTCTCTCACAGTTCTGAAGGCTAGAGGTCCAAAATAAAGTTTTCAGCCAGGCCATGGTACCTCTGAAGTCTCTAGGAAAGAATCTGTTCCATGCCTCTATCCTGGCTTCTAGTGGTAGCTGGAAATCCTTGGCATTTCTTTGCTTGTGGCATCATGCTTCAATCTTTGCCCCCGTATTTCTATGGCAGTTTTTTCCTTATGTCTTGTCTGTCTTTGTGTCCAAATTACTTTCTTCTCATGAGGACATCAGTCACATTGGATTAAAGCGTACTTTAATCCAGTTTGGTCTCATCTTAACTAATTACATCCTTAAAGACCCTATAACCAAATGAGGTCACATTCACTGGACCAGGGGTTAGGACTTAAATGTACCATTTGCGAGGACACAACGCAACCCATAACACTAAGCTTATATATGTATTCCTTTGGTAGCCACCCAGTTTCTTTTGGCTCCAATTCCTTATGCCTGGGTAACTAGATTCAACCATTAGTAAGTTTTTAGATGGCAAACACCCTAATAGGCTAGGCAGTCAGAAATCCAAAACCCCTTGTCATGTTGCACTTAGAAAAGGAGGTTCCTGTTTCAACTGAAACAATCCTCAGGGACCTTCTGTAGGAACTAGTCTTTGTTCTCAACTTTCACCAACACAGAACTTGGAAGTAGACTACGGACAAGTGGTGTCTATTTGGAGGCTGTCTACTTTCGCAGATCTTACAAATGAGACATACCTAATGTTCTTGATACTACAAAATTCACTGTCTGGCACTCAACTATTCTTGATAGTTGTGTCAAAATGTTATGGCATTATTTGGCAATCCCATAGATGTACTTTGGACCTAAACAGATCACCAGGTAGCCTCCAATGACTGATATTTGATGTGTAGCATAAAAACTTACTGGGTACTACTGTGAACTGGACAGGAACTTGTTACCTTGGTGAACTAATGTCTGCTCTGACATCAACCATGATCAATATGGCCCACTGGTTCATTCTTTAAAGAAAGAGATCAGCAGATCTCTATCTACTTTAGGGGAATTATGGATTTCTTTCTTGTCTCCTTAGACCTCTTCATTTCATGCTTCATAAGAGGCCTGGAAAGATGAATGAATCCTACATGCTACAGTTGAGAGAATAGCAGGCTATTTAGACAATGCCACAAAACTCCTCATCCAGCAGGATCATGAAATTAGACAGGTGGTGGTTCAGATATGATATTGGCCTTTCAGGGGGGAATGTGTGCTATTTTAGGGGAAGATTGTCATACTTAATCCCAGTAGACCTTCTGAGATTTTGATGGTTATGAAAAAGATTCCAAAAGTAAATTTAAAAGTCAGAAAATTAGATAATTTGTCTAATGATTCCATATCTGGTGGGATTGGTTCTTTTGATTTAATCTGGGTATGGTTGGTTCTTAGGTGAGAAATGGACTACAAACTTTGATTATAAATGTTCTTTTAATATGTATCTGTATTGCAGTGCTTAGATTTGTGATCTCCAGAGTCATAAATGCTATTGCACAGTCCCTATCCCATCAAATGATCCAGGAAAGGATCATCTAGCAGAATGAACTGGACTTGGATGGAACTATTTGGTTATAACAACATGTGATTATTATGCCTCAAACAGTGGTGAAGATCTGCATCGATGACACCCCCCATACAATAATGGTCTATCCATCAGCTGAAGAAGGACCATAAGGGAGACTGAGAACTGAAATGCCTACTCCTACACTCAGTTTTGGGCACTGAGTAAAGTACACCTTACTCTCTATTGTAACGTGACTATGCTATTCTTGTCCTCATTAGCATGACTTTACTATTTCTTTGTCTTCAATAGCTTGACTATTTTCCCTTGAGTCTCCTATCCAGGCAAATGGCTTCATTGATTTTTTTAATCCCTCATTTTGAAATCCTCATCTTGCTGTTTCCATGGATCCTGGATTGTTGGACCATGATCCTCACCAAATCCTAATCAAGTCCGCTCTTTGGAAGATCCAAATCAAACTTCCAATTCTTGATAAATTCTAACTTTATACTTCTCCCTTGGAGACACTGCCAGAGCTATGTGAGGGGTAATCCCCCTTCCCGTATTAAGCAAAAAACTCAGCTTTTTCTTGCCAAGAGTTTGTATTGGTGGCATTTGGGGAAGGAAGCAGCTTTGGATAGATGTTAGAAATGGTTCAACAGGGACTTTTATAGATCAGAAATAATGAAATGAATTTGCAAGTGACTGCAAAACTGGCATTTTTGGGGGGACAGGAGAGTATCTCTCTATCAGACAGAATTTAATTATATGTCTATAGACAGTTGCTATCAGCTAACTATCATTTACAGAGTTGTAAAATACTCTAGGACAATGAGAGGTTGAGTGCCCCATAGAGTCAGACTCAGATAACCCAGAAGGGTGTGCTCTAGACAATGAAGAATTTTTCATTGAAGCACAGATTTTCCCCTAAGCTTGGTCCAGTGTATCTATTGCGGTAAGCATTTCCCAAATATTACTGTACTTAATCTTCACCATACCCTACAAAATGAATATTACAATTTCCTTTCCTCAAATAAGGAAACTGAGACTCAATGAGATTTTTTTTTTCAAAAAAACACATAAATGGTCAACTAACACATGTAATATATAGTTGGTTAGTAAAAATACTGAGAAGAAAATGTAAAAATCTTGGAGATGGGAAAAAGGAAAAGAGATCACTAAGTATCATGGCATGCTGGGTGCTATCAGCTTTACCTTTTGGAGTTCTTTAATTTTATAGAAGTGATCTGTACCTTCCATAGTCTTTGAGCTATTTTATAACTCTGTAAGCTGTTTAACTACATTAATTGGACAGAGTTGAGGGCTCTCCAATTGGTGTTTAAAACATCCATTCGTTCAGTAAATGCTTACTGAGCAGTTACTATGACCTGGTCCTAAACAATTCTTGTCCAAAGTCACATGAATGAATTTTGTTTGGTGGAGGAAGCCAGTTTCATATCTAATAACATTCATATCAGCATTGCTGAGCATTTCTGATTGCCTACATATATGTCTGCTCTTTGACTTCTCCTTTGAACCAGTTTTAAACCTCATTTTCCCCTCATTAATTGATGAATTAAATAAACTCTTTGACATGTGTTCATTTTTTATATTTTTAATGATTTTACTCTTTTAAAAAAACATCTTTTAACAGTCAGAAGAAATGGATTTAGCTTTTCATTAGTGGGTTCGGGGGGCACTTAATATTAAGGGCACAGAGTTGGAGATTAGTGTTTCATCTGAGGTTTTCTCTGCTCTGAAATTATTAGATTTTATGACTACATACCTAGCATTCCTAGAATTGCATGTTAAGCTTTCCATTGTTTTCTTTCCAGATCTATCTGATAGCACAGGCTGTCTGTTAAATACAGCCTGAGCAATTAGGCCTAGCAAACTTCTTCCTGACTAAAATGCCAGTACAAATATCTAACAGCAACAAGTGACTGAAAATAAATAGAAGCCAATTAATGGGAACTAATTTAGTATTACAGTGGAAACAGGGGTAGCTTTCTGCATTCTAACGCAAGTTAAATGTGACTTCTTTCCAAAGATGTTTGAATTTCAGATATGATTAACTTTAACTATTTGAGTCCTTGGAAGTTTCACAAATATCATGATAGTTCTCATATTAAAGAACTGTTTAAATCCTTACATGGTTAAAAACTTAATTCATTCTATCAATAAACACTTACTGAGCAGTTCCTATAAGCCTGCTCCTAAACTAAATGTCAGGGGTACAGAAATTAAATCCATAGTCACTGCTGTCAAGGAGCTTATAATATTACATTTTATTGTTAAGCTTTTGGTCATTAGAGAACCTGCTCAGAATTTTGAGGAAAATTTTCTGATGGGAGAGTTTTTGGAACTTGCAGGAGATGTTCAACACTTGTTGATGTAATCTATAATCTATCCATGTCATCGACAACTATTTGCTCTGAATTTTCAAATCTCTCTCTCATGCAATACATCTGCATTATCTCTTGTTCGTTAGTAAATGATCTATAATTCATTATGAGATTATCACAGTGAAATACTGACAGAATCATTTTTTTAGAGAAGTTTTAGGTTTGCAGAAAAATCAGATAAAAAATAAAGAGCTCCCAAATACTACACTCCCTATTATTAGCACCTTGCATTAGTATGGTGCATTTGTTACAATTGGTGAAAAAGTATTATTATAACTGTTCTATTAACTATAGTCCATGGTTTACACTAGGGTTAACAGATGTATATAGTCCTATGGCTTAAAAAAAGTTTTTTGGTAACACATATATAACCTAAAATTTCTCCTTTTAACCCCATTCAATTACATAATTCACTGCTGTCAGTTATGTTCACAATGTTATGCTACTATCAAAACCACCCATTACCAAAACTTTTCCATATCTCCAAATAGAAACTCTGCTCAGTTTAAACATTCACTTCCCATTCCCTCCCCTCCCCTACCAGCCCTTGGAAATCTGTACTTTAGTTTCTGACTATGAATACTGACAGAATCTTTTGGATCTATCTGTTATGACCCACACTACTAGCTCACATTGTGGGGAGTTAACTGATATAACATCATTATCTGGCCATTAGCTACTCAGAAAAGCACTCCATTGTGACACACCTTGCAAATGGTTCTCCAAGCACTTCTTGGTACTATTAAAAAGTCAGTGGTCATGACACATTCCATTAGAAGGAATTTAAGTGTTTGGTTGTTTCTGACATAGGATAAGGGATTGTTTTGGATGCTTACAAACTGTGTTAAGATCTAGAATGAAGGGTACATAGGACCATATGATTCTATTACAGGAGACCCCAAGCTAGACTGGTGGTTGGGGAATTTTCCATGAAGGAATTGGAGTTAATGATCGAAGAGTGAAGAAAAACAAATTAGATGAAGGGTATGGACACAGGGTGGGTGAAGAAAATTCCTTACGGTGAGACGTGCAAAGCTGTTAGAAGAAGATGATGATGTTGACTTGTAGGAAAATGCCTGATGCTAAACGACATGAGTGAATCAAGTCACTTAATACAACAGTTTTGTAAAATATGAATTATTCTTATTATCCTTTTCCAGAATAGGAAATGGACACACACACACACACACACACACACACACACACACACACACACAAATATTAAGTTATTAAAAGTCATACAAATAGAAGAGGCTGGGTCAGGATTTGATTTTGCTGGCAGTTTGACTCCAAAGATCCTGCTTTTAACTGCTATATTACAGGGGTTTCTAAAACAGCACCAATGTGGCTGGAGCTCAGGGAGCTAATAAGAAAACAGCATGAGAGAAGGCTGGAAAAGTAGGAAGGGGCTAAGGGATGGAAGGTCTTGTATGCTGAGGTAAAAGCTGTGCTAATGAGACTATGGAAGGGTTTTAACAGGACCATGATATTATTTGATTTATGTTTCAAGAAGATCACTGTAGCTTGTGGACTGAGAATAGATTATGAGGACAAAACTTGAAAGAGGGAAATGATTAGGATGCTACTACAACAGACCAGAAGAGGCTGTTGTGACCTACACCGAGGTGGTGATAGTAATAATAGACATAATTGGATGGACTCAAGGGATATTTAGATATAAAATTGCATGGGTTTGGGGCGGGCCGCGGTGGCTCAGCGGGCAAAGTGCTTGCCTGCTAAGCCGGAGGACCTCGGTTCGATTCCCGGCCCCAGCCCATGTAACAAAAAACGGAGAAACAGAATACAATAAAAACCAGAAAATGTTTAAAGATGTTTCCCTTTCTTCCTTCCTTCCTTCCTTCTATCCTTCCTTCCTTCTCTCTGTCTTTAAAAAAAAAAAAAAAAAAAAAAAAAAAAAAAAAAAAAAAAATTGCATGGGTTTGGTAATTGATTGATTGTGGGACCAAGGTAGAGGGGAGTGTCATTGATGATATCCAGGCAACTGGTTTATGGAGCTGTTTGCATATTGGCGGCATCCACTAAATTGGAGATGCAAGGGGGAGTACATGCCACAGGGAGTAGGTTTTGGAGGATTAGATGTTGGGTCCAATTGGGGACATGTTGCGTTAAGATTCCTCTGAGATGCAAAGTTGCTAGTGGAAAGTAATTGTCTGAAACTCAGAGAGAAACCAGAGAGATTAGATACACATTTGGGCATTGTCAACTGAAAGTGATTGCCTCAAGAGAGAATATACAGAGAGAAGAGAAAAGGCCCCAGGACAGTTTTGAAGAATTCTACCATTTAATGGTCAGGTAGGAAAGGCTCAGCCTTCAAAGTAGAATGAGAAGAGAGCAGAGTGGTAGAAGAAACACAGGAGGCTGTGGTTCAATGAAGGTCAACATAGCATTGAAAGAGAATGCATTCATTCTCAATTGAGAATGCTTCTCATTAGAGTGCATTTCAAGATGGAGGAAGTGCTCAGTATCTACAAAGGATCACCAAAGGAGTGCTAGGTACTTGCTTAAAGTAATATTGATTATTGCCCTTTAATGTTTCTAATTCAAGGCTAATGTTATTAAATTTATTTTAGTTTTTCCTTGACTGAATTTTAATCAGAATGCAGGCTGAATATTAACTTTATAGAAAGTTCAGATAAACAAATACAGTTGATCCTCATTGTACATGGATTCCACATTTATGAATTTGCTTACTTGCTAAAAGTTAGGTATAAACCAAAAATCAATAGTCATGGTGCTTTTCTGGTCTCTTAATGAATATACTTCTGAATTTTGACTTCACAGCTATAATTTAGGGAAAAAAACCCTTCTTTTGGTGCCTCTGTAGCAGAATTACATTACTAGGAGGAAGGCAAATGTAGGATTTATAGAAAAAAATCACCAATATCAGTGGACTCAGAAAAAGATTTAATAGCACGTACCTTTTGAAATAGCATATGGGACAAAAAAAGCTTTGGGAAAAAGCTACCATACTGTAGCTACTAAAAGAAATTCCTGGTCACCCAGTGAATTGAAAATTGGTTCTGGCTTTGCAAAAGAATTCTTCTACTTCACAGGTACATCGGTGCTTCCTGCTTTTTTGTTGAAGTGTTTTCCTGAATATGGAGGGCCCATAAAAGGGTGAAGTATTTTCTGGCTGCGGCAATGGTTGGAACCAGTGTATCCATGGCATGTACATGGGACAAACTCTCAATTAATCTGAAAGGATATGTATAGGGAGTGGTAATGGAGAACGATGGGAGATTTGAGTCAAATACTGGAGGACCTTGAATACTGAGTTCAGAACCTCCCAGTGGAAACTGTGCGATCTTTCCCAGAACAAAGAACTCCTTTCTCCAGTTGTATAACTGTGATTCATCCTTGGTTTCAATGCAAGAACAGCAGGCCAGGTTGTAGTTATTTGTGTTCCCTCTGGGATAATTTGGGAATTTCTCTGAATTGAGGTCAGATTTTCATAAATCAACCTGGAATTCCTTGGATAAGGAACCAGGAAAAGTAGCTCAGGTAAAGAACAGCTAAATCTGAGGTCTCCTGTTGCTGCAAGCACTTTGGGGTCTACCCTCAACATCCCTGTACTTTGCATCACACAATGTGACCAGATCAAATGGGCCATAATGGAGAATCCACTGGAACCTGTGTGTATTTTTGTTTCTCCTCTTCTTTCACATGAGGGAAGCTCTGGAGAGCTGCATTACTTCTGTTTTTATTAAGTTCCTCTGGTTTTGGGGAGTAAAAGAGAAAGGGAACAGGGTGGGAGTTGCAGATGAGATGGGCTCCAAGACTGGGATTTATAAGAACATCTTTCCAGTGGGTGATGTCCTGCATGAGTAGAGGTATGGTTTCAATTCTGCTCTGGCAAGGCAGACCAGCCCACGTTGCCAGCACATAGTTCTTTCAAGTCTCACACTGATTCAAGAGTTTGTAGACATCTTTGTACTTTGGGTCTCTGCCAGATGCACTGAAGAAACAACTCCCCTTGCTTCATGTTTTCTATCTCACCCTCCCCACCCCCAACCAATATTAGAGACTAATGATTGTTTTCTTAGCAAATACCTCTCCTAAGTAAACCCACAGAGGACCTAAGCAAACTGTGCATTTTGGGACCAGTTGTAGTCTTTACACATCTTTGTAACTTCCCTTGCTTTGTTTGTACCCTCCATTTTTTACCATTCCATAGATCTGCCATGGGAAGACTGCTAGAGTGGGGTGGTGTTTTGGCTTTTTGTTTTGTTTTGTTTTGTTTTTTAACCACTGACCCAAGTTAGGTTTTTTGTATTTATTTTGCTACCACTTTTTCTGATTTCTTGAAGAACAACAACAACAACAACAACAAAAACTATGTTTATATTTCATCTCTCTTATTCTCCAAAATGTTCTTTGTTCATTTAAAATGCAGCCAGCTCCTGTAGGATTTACCCGTCTGTGGATGGATTCAAACCATTAGCCTCTACTCTGTTGTCACTATTTCTTATCCATGGATAATTCACTGCTCTTTATCCATTGGTTGGTGTATAAAGGAAGGAAAAGTGCCAGTGGACTTACACATTCTTGAGCAGGAGCCAGAATCTATAGAAAATGCAGGTTTGATCATGTAACCCATTAAAGCTGGGGTTGGTCACTGTTTCAGTAACGGGTCAGATAGTAATATTTTAGGCTTTGTGGGCCATGTGGTCTCTGTCACAATGACTCAACTCTGCTGTTGTAGTATGAAAGGATGACAATATATAAATGAATGGATGTGGTTGTGTTTCAATAAAACTTTATTTAGCAAATCAGATGGAGGGCTGGATTTGGCTTGAGGGTTGTAGTTTGTCAACTCCTGGGTTTAAACCCTTTTGTGTTTTTACTGTGCCCTTAGACTGAAATGCAGATTCCTAAGCAGGTGGGTAAGGTCCAGGTTCAGCAGCATCTACCCCTGCCCCTGTCCCCTCATGTGCTGTGTTCTAGCCACCCTGACTTCACTGCTGTTCCTCGAACTCACCCTGCTCCCTCCCACCTTGGGGTGTTCATACAAGTTGTTCCCTTTGTCTTAACCCATTGTACAATCCCCTCTCTTACCCCTGCACATATTTAAATCCAACTCAACCCAGACCTCAGTTAAATCTTCTCATTCTCAAGAAAGCTTCCTGTACCTCCCATTATAGGTTAGACTCTTGAAAAAGCAATGGACAGAAATTAAACTTGACTAAATTAAGAGATATTTAAAAAGGGATATTTTTTACAGAAGCAAATACATTCTGGAGAGGGCCAAGGGAAATTGAGCTCAAGGATGATGAAAATAAGAGATGTGATGAATTATCTAGTTGTTGAAGAATGCGCTCATTTCACAATAGAGATTCGGAGATGTCTTCTAAATCTGGTGATCTCAACTGACTAGAACATAGCTGAGAAACTTGAAGCAACAGGGACCTTTGAGTATCAAAATAAAGCCCTTGTACTAAAAAATAAAAAACAAAAACTTAAATTGTACTTATAGGCCTACTCCTCAGACCTTAAATCAGAGCCAATTTACTTTTAGTCACAGTCATAAGTTTCCCAGTTTATAGCAGATTAGAAACTGCTTATTTTTTATTGTTTTATCAAGATGAGGGGCCACAACTAGAAGCAGACACACTGACATCAACTAGATGTGATTGTTAAAAGACAAAGGTGGTAGAGAAAGGAAGCTTTCAAGAAGCAGAGGCCATCTAGTGACAGGAGAAGTACTTACAGTTTTTTGTAGGTACCAAGGGTTCAATGCTTTCTGATAATATCTAGTAGCAAAATGTATATAAGACTTGTTATATGCTGGGCCCTCTAAGTGCTTTATACAGATTCTTTCATTAATCTTCCTATGTCTCTATGCAGTAGATGCTACCATCATCCCTATTTTATAGATTGTATTAATTACCTAATACTGTGAAATCAAAACATGGTGGCTTAAAACAGCAAATATTGATTTTCTCACAATTTCTGTGGGTCAAAAATCTGAGTGGCTGACCTGTGTCTTCTGGCTCAGGGTCTCTCACCTGTCAGTATCAAGGTAGTGATGAAGGGCTGCTGTCATCTCAAGTCTGGCCTGGGGGAGGAATCGCTTCTGAGCTAGGTTGCATGGCTGATGGCAGGATTCAGTTCCTTGTGGCTGATGGATTTAGGGGCTCAGTTCCTTGCCCACTGTTGACTGAAAGTGGCCCTCATTTCCTTGTCATGTTGGTCTCCACACAGGGCAGCTTGCAGTGTGGTAGCTGGCTTCATGAAGCGGGCAAGTGAGACTGTGAACAAGACGGATGTCACAATTCTTGATAATCTAATCTTGGGAGAGATAGCCTATCACTGTTGCCAGATTCTGCTCATTAGCCAAGATTGTGAATCACAGGACTTCTTAAACTTCAATGTGCACACATATCAGCTGTGTTAAAGAGCTAGTTTTAGTTAAAATGCTGGTTTTGATTCAGGTGAGATTGAGGTGGGGCCTGAGATTCTGTTTCTGACAGATTCCCAAGTAACGCCGCTGCTGCTGGTTCATGGACCACACTTCGAGTAGTAAGGGCCTGGCGGAACAAGTTCTGTGTTGAGAGCCAGATAATATTTTTCTGTTTGTGATTCTCCCCAAATTGGTTGTAGAGTGGACCAGTCACTTGATCTTTCTGCCTTTTAAGTTATGATGAAATGAATCTTTTATTCATTTGTTCATATAGGTATTCATTCATTCATTCATTCATTCACATTCAATATTCAATAGATCATCCAATGTCAGACAAGAAAAAAATTTAAATCCTCTGTTTTATTCTTGTTACATTAGTAACATCTATTTAAGATTGGCTTAGACACCACTTCCTATGGAAAGGCAATTCTTACTCCCAAAGACCACCCTCGGATATGTTCACATAATACCTTGTAATTCCTCATCAATGTAGTTAACGTGTTGAATTGTAATTGCTCAAGGTCCTGCTACCCTATTTGTCACTTTTGTTTGAATTTTAAAAAGACATCCCTTTTCCAAGACACTGTGCTTCCTTCTGCAGGAAAACTGTCCTAGTCACTATGCAAGTCTGTGATGTACGTGAAGGGCAGGATACTTCGCCACAGTGCTTATCGGTCCCCTACACTGGACATCAGCTCTGGGGCAGGAACTGTGTCCACTTATCTTGATAGCCTCCTGGGCTTAGCACAATGCCAATGTGTGGTACGCATGCAAGAAATATTTCTCAAATGAATGAATGCTCACTGTAGAAAAGGTAGAAAATGTTGAGTAAAAAAAAAAATTACGTGTAGCCCCACCATGCAGAGAAAAACTTTGTCAATGTTTTGATCTAATACATTTTGTCTTTTCACCATTCATAAATGTCTGTATCTTTCATATCTACATTTGTGTCCATAACTTCTGTCCTTATTTTAAACACAAAGTCAGCGCTTACTGACTTTGTGCTAAGTTCTAGGAAAATCCTATGTAATAAGTGTAATGAGCCCTCCGCTGAGAGCTTGTAGTCTAGTGAGAGAGGTGGAGTCATGGTTAATTAGCACAGCTGTCATGAAATTCAAAATTTGAGGAGTTAGCCTGGCATCTTCACTAGAGAGTAGGGAAAGCAGCTGGTCCTAGCCCTGACTGTAAGAGATAGGACAGACCCTGGCAGACCTGACTTGGGTCTAACCCTAATCCTTACTGAGATCTTCTGATGGGCAATTTAGTTCTCCACAGAGTATAAGTAATTCTTTCCTGAAAGTCCCTCAGAATAGGGCACATCATCCTAAGTGAAATGCACTTACTATTAGTTTCAATGGGAAAAAAATTTTGCATCTTCAGCCCTCAATTGTTCCCCATTCTACTAAGAAAAAAATCCAACCACCAAATCCCATTACAATGGGCACAGTTATTTTAATTTTTAGTTTAAGAAAGAATTGTCTTTTCATCAATTACTCTACAAATATGACTATTTTCTTGCTCTCATTAATTTTATACACAAAGGACAATTACAACTCTGCTCTCAAATTAAAAATCATGATACTAAATTTTAAAATAATTCCATCTTTAGTGCAAAGAAAGAAAGAAAAAAAACAACCCAGATGCAACAGTAAAGACAAAAGAGATCAATTAAAGCAAAGCAAATAATATTACATTCTCCAAAGAGATTTCTATCTCTGGGAGTAATGCACAGCATTGTGCTTATTTGATAAATGAACAAAACTTGGTGAAACTCATGCTAACTGTGTAACTGCAAAACGGACACTATTCATGGACTTTGAACTGTGAAATTCAGCTGCCCATGAGGTAGGCAAAGGCGAATGGATTTTCCAAAATGTAGATTCTAGTAGCCAAGGGAAGGCTAATATAAAACTGGATTGATGAGGTGAATCTAATACCCTCTCTGTACAATTCTCCCCACGATATACCAAAGTCTTCCAAATGTAACAGGGACTTGGAGATTAGTTTCTCTTTCTCTTTTGATTCCCTTTTCTCCAAATCTGTTCTTCCTTGTCGTCTCCATCTCAGTAACAGACAACACCTCGCACCCAGTTACTTAAATTAAAAAACCTAGGAATCATCTTTGGTTCCTTCTTTTCCCTAAATCCCCATATCCAATTTATCAACAAGTTCTAATAATCCTTCCTATTTCCACAAGCCCTGATAATCTTCCTTCTGAAATATATCTTGAACACATCCCCTTCCTTCCATCTCTACTGCCCCATAGCTAGTCCACATTATCCCCATCTTTCTCCTGACCTAATGTAATAGTATCATACTTGGCCTCCTTGTTTCTACTTTATCCCCCCTAAAATCCATTCTCCACATAGTAATGATCTTTATGGAGTATAAATTAGATCACATTGCTTCCCTGCTTCAACTCTACAATATTCCCCTCAAACTTAGAATAAAATCCAAATTCTTACTATAGCCCACAGTAGGTGCATGATTTGGCTACTCCTGACATCTCTGGCTACATCTCCCATCACGCTCTGTCTGGTTCACCACATTTGGGTGGCTACATCAGTTATCTACTGCTTTGTGACAAATCATCTCAAACTAATATAGAGTATAATAATAAAGATTTAATTTCTCACCCATTTTCTCTGAATCAGGAATCCAGAAGTGACCTAGCTGGATGGTTCTGGCTCAGTGTATCTCAAGAGGCTGCAGTTAAGATGTCAGCGTGGGCTTCCATCATCTGGAGGCTTGATGTAACTGGAGGATTTGCTTCCAAGATGGTTCGATTAGATGAAGCCTCAGCTCCTCGCCATTTAGATTTTTCTGGGACTGCTTGAATGTCCTTACAACATGGCAACACACTTGCCACAAATTGAGTATCCAAGATAGCAAGATAGAAGCTGTGATTTTTTTATGACTTAGGCTTGGGAATTATATTCCTTCACCTCTTTAATATCTTATTGGTTACACAGGTTAGTCCTATCCAATGTAAGAGGGGACTACATGAGGGCATGAGTGTCAGGAGGTGAGAATCATTGGGAGGCCATCTTGAGGGCTACCTTCTACCAAGTATTTCTCAAACATACCAAGCCTTTCTCTGTCTCTTTGATGCTCCTCCTTTTCCTATATCTTCTATATCTTATCTCAAATATCTCCTTGGAGAACTCTTCCCTAACAACCATATCTAAAGGAGGAACTCCACCTTTATGTTATATCCTTCACAGCAACACCAAAATCTGCAATTATATTGTTTATTTACTCATTTATTTAGTGGTTTATTGTCTTCCCCTTAACCCTGAGGATTTAAGCCCTGAAAAAAATCTGTCTATTGTGTCCCTACAACCTATCCGCATCTGGCTCATATGAAAGAGCTCAATAAATATCCGAGCTAAAGTATGATGGCTCCTTTTCTCTCCTCGGTTGATCCAACATTTTTTCTTTTAATCAGGAAGGTATATAGTGATAGGAAGCCAGAGAGGAGAACAAGGATGTCCTGGCTGGAAGTGGATTGAAGGCTGGGCTGAGGGAAGAAGACTTTTAATCTTCAACGCTGGGTGGCACATGGATAGCACTCAAAGATAGCTACCTATTATCAGAAGCACCATTGGACAATTCCTAAGGTTTTATTCTGACCCCAATGGGAGAGGATTTCCACTGAGATTCTGAAGGAGGTAAAAATCTTCTAATTCTAACTTTTGCAGCAAAGAAACAGAATGAGAAGGTGATATGAAATCGTATCTATCTTGAGTGGCTGGGAGTTGGGAAGTGGGAATTACTGGGAAGTATGTGGGGGGAGAAGAGGCACTCCAGGTGCTCTATCCTCTTCCTATTGCTGATCTCTAGATTATCCCATCTGGGAGCATTTAGAGCTGGCAGAACAATGTGAGGAAATTTGAACAGAATGTTATCTCTGCACCTTGCCAAGTAATTGGTAAACCACAGGGGGCTGATCCAGCCTCACCTCTGGCCTGGATTCTTATTTGTAGGTAGGAAAGGAAATCTCTTCAGGGACCCCACATACTTATCTAGAAAGTGAACTTCTAAAGCCTCAGTGCTGTGCCTGAAGCAGGAGGCCAGATTCAGGGTTGCTCAGTGGTCAACACAAGTTGGGAAGGCGTTGTGGGATGATTTTTCTCGGCCAGAAATCATCTACCTGGCTTCTTTAACGGCCTCGTTAGGGCCTTCTGAGAAAGCCTCATCTCTGGGTATGGTGCTCAAGTATAATTTTCAAAAGTTAAAAGAATATATGACACTTAAAAAAGGTGAATCATGCAAACACAAGAGGAACACAAGTCAAAGATCGTATTCAACTCATCAATTAATTAGCAAACCAGTAATATGTTGAAACCTGCCCAGAGAACATTTTAAAATTTGAGAAGCCATATAAAGAAATGCATTAACAATTTCATAGGTTTCTGGGTTAAAGTCTACCAGGGCCATACGTTAATCTTTGGGGTATCTGCTCCTCTAGACTGAGATTATTTGTATCTCTACTGGACAAAATTCTACAAGTCAATCTCTGCCCCTATAGATTTGTGAAATAGCCCGGGAAATAGAAAGTCAAGTCTAGCATGGCCTGAAAGAACACTCAGTAGTCTTTTTTTACCCATTTTCAAGTTTCAGAAAATTTTTCTAGTCGATTCTGATGCAAGCTCCCTTCTTAGTGTGATTTGGTGGTAGCTGAAAGGTGGGTGAACAAGAGTTTATTCTGATGGGCTTCTATGACATCCTATTCCTTTTCGTGAATATTTTCAAGCCTGCACCATATGCAATGGGAACAATTAAAATTTATTAAGCACCTACTCCACACCACTGTGCTAAATGCTTTACATGGATAACCTTATTTAATTCTCACAAGAAGTCAGCTATTCGTATCTTCATTTTGTAGATAAGAAAAAAGGAGGCTTAAAGGAGTTAAATAATTTGCCCAAAGTTATACAGCCAGCCAAGGAAATGGTGGCTCCAGGAGTTGAAGGCATGCACACTGACTCGTTTTACTTTTTTTTAAATTTTTTATTATATCATTATTTTTTGCACACTGACTCTTGAGCTCCAAGAAATTGTACTAGAGACTGAAAATCATAGAGACATTAATTATACACTGTTGCTGCACAAACTCATCTTGGTAAGCTTGCTTTCCTACCAAGGCAAAACCTCATATTCTTACCTGCAAAGTTGGGATATTTGCCATGCCTTTCACTTGAGCTTACTGTAAGGATAAAGGAGTGTATGTGAAAGCACTTATAGACTTTAAGTCATTAAACAGGTCAATGTTATTATTAAGGACCCCAAAATTCTCATTATCACAGTCATCCTTTGGGCTTTTGGGTAGCCTTGACATTTCCATAGGTTTAATGGGAATGAGGTTTTGATGGGTCAGGGTCAACAATGAGCTGTTGCTGGCTACCTACAGGTCTGAGACTAGAGTGGTGCAAAATCTAAGGAGGCGTTATAAAGCTCATTAATCAAGATAAATAATATTTTAATGTAATGCACTATTTAAAAATCAAAATTGGTGGGCCATGGTGGCTAAGCAGGCAGAATTCTCGCCTGCCAACCTGGAGACCCAGGTTTGTTTCCCAGTGCTTGCCCATGCAAAAATAAATAAATAAATAAACAAACAAACAAACAAATAAATAAATAAAAAGAATCAAAATTTATGCAAAAATCCATGATGAGAAAAACATAAAACTTTTAAACAAAGGATAGGCATGTCTGATTTTTCCTTTTGCTGTAGACTCCAATATAGCTTGACCTAGCACTGGCTAGGAGCCCCTTCCCCAAAGAAATTCCCAAGTGACAATTTTGTGATTTTACTTCCAATCTGGTTCTGGAGTGCTTGCTATTTTAGACATATATAGCAGATCAGTATCATAAGTACAAGTAGAGAATTAAACACTAATTTAAATGTGCTTTCCTGTTCTTTTTTTAAAGAATGCATAACTACAGACAAGTGCTCATATCATAAGGGTATAGTTCAGTGAATTTTCACAAAGTGAATACATCTGAGTAATGAATGCCCAGCTGAAGAAAAAGTACATTATCTGTGCTGCAAGAACATCTCCCCTGCTCCATTCCCTCCTGGTGCTTGTGGCCCTTTCCAGTCATAACTTGGAACAATTTTGCTTATAGGAAATCATTCACAGGTAAGAATTTTTGCATTTGGAGATAAATGTATCTTGCATGCTTGGCCTGTGCAAGGTCCTCTTTTAATTTAGATGTTTAGTTATTTTAATAAGATCATAAGCATGGAAAATAGAACACTGACGGTAGCTTACACCTACCTCTGTGGTCTTTCTGTATCCCATCTCTCTTTTCCCTCCACCGGAAGTAACTACTTTGGCTGTAGCCCCAGAGTGCATATTCTTGGGTTGCTCCATTTGCCCAGTTTCTGACATCAGAAAGACTATCGGAGTCCTTGCCATTATAAATGATCTGATTGTACCCTCAGAGGCAACACTTCTGCTCTCTGGCACCCAGAATCCTTGTTCTGCTCTGTCTTTTGCTAGAGAAGGTCAAGGAAAATGCAGACCCAGCCAGAAAGGCTGAGATGAGAGCTGCCTGGGTCAGATAACCTTGGGGGAGAGGGTGGTGGTCTGGTAGAAGGTAGTGGGAGAGTGGAAGTGCAGCTTGGTTCTCCTGGGATGTGGAGGAGAATTGGTCAAGGGAGCTGGGAGGAGTGACAGGAAATCAAAAGTTGTTGGGATATCAGCCTGAGGGGCTTCAGCAGCTGGGCGTGAGATCCAGATGGCCAAAATTGGGGGTGGTGAGTGAGTTCAAGGGTTTTTTGTTGGTTTGTTTTTTGGCTGAAAAATGTAAGGGCAGAAAATGAAGACCAGAGGTATGTATCAGTAAGAAGTTAGCAAAGGAGGGGGTGGGCAGGGAGGCAGCTCCAGCACAATGTTTAAAATGCAGATCTGGTGACATCACTCCCTTGCTTAAAACCACTTGCATCCTGATGGTCAGTCAGGCAGCAGGATCAGTCTCAGCTCTAATAGTTGTACACTCTTGAACTTGACTGGGCTAATCATACTACTTGCCTAAGAGCGATGTGGCAAGGATTAAAAAGAAAACAAATGTAGAACACTCAGACATTGGCACATGCTGACCATGAAATGATTTTTGGACTATTATTATTCATGAACTTTCTATTCTGGCAGAGAAAGCCTTCCATGATCTGGCTTTTGCTTATTATTCCTGCCCTGTCTCCACCCTTTCTCTGCCTTGTACTCTGTGATTGAGTGAGGAATCCTCACCACCTCCCAAACCACACATATCTTGTGGGCTCGTGATGTTCCACTTGTCTAGATTACCCTTCCTACCTGAGCAGATGCTATTGATCCTTGGGATAGTTTGAAGTTGTATGTGCCCCAGAAAAGTCCATGTTCTTAAAGCTAATCCATTCCTGCAGGTGTAAACCTACTGTAAGGAGGATCTTTGGTGAGTAGGACCTAAACTTAACTTGAGATGTAAACCATCTCACTCAATGTGGGTCTTAATCTTTTTCTGGAGTTCTTTAAAAGAGAATGAGAAACAGAGAAAGACAGAGAAGCACAGAGAGAAGGACATGAACAGAAGCTCAGAAAAAAAAAGCCACAGACAGAGCAGCCAGAAGCTGAAAGCAACAGAACCAGGAGAGAAGGAGCAGCAGACTTGGCCATGTGCCTTGCTATCTGAGAGAGGAGCCCAAGACCTCTGGTAGCTGATCTTTGGGGAGAAACCATTGTCTGCTGATGCCTTGATTTGGAAAGTTTCACAGGCTCAGAACTGTAATCTTGTAAATTGATAAATCCCCATTGTAAAAGCCAGCCCATTTCTGTTATGACCTGGTATATACAACCTCTTGCTTCTATGAGTGTTGACTGCTAATGGTCTTTGGCTTTGCCCTTTTTGAAAGAATTGCCTTTGACTAGGGAGTCTCCTATGGGGAAATGTCAGGCAGGTTATGCTCTCCAGGCATATTCCCAGATGTGACCAACAGCCATTGACTGAACCCTGTGATATTACAAGAGCTGTTGCTTTCAGGACAGACAGTTAACCCTGTGATGTTGCTTATCCCCCAGAGTTCCCTCTCGGCTCAGGCTGATGCTAGACTTCAGCTGAATTCAGGTCTTCTTTCCCTGCCTTTTCCTTCTTCCTTTAATTCCCTCAGTTTTTTTCTAAGGGAACTCCCTCCATAAATCACTTGCACCGTAATCCTCATTTTAGGTTTTCCTTCTAGGAAATTTGACCTGTGTAACTACTTTTCTTAACAATCTCTATCTTTTCACACCTATTTTATATCAAAGTAACATGTTGATATGCCTTTCCCACCCACACCAGCTGTGAAAAGCCTCGAGGCCATGACTCTTTCTTCTTCCTCTAGCTTTGGCTCCTAGGCAGATTCAAATACAGAGACCTTATTTGGATTTGGGGGCATGAAAGTGTTTGATATATTTACAAAGAACCAAGGAACCAGGATTCAGTCAAACCGGGAAATACCACTGCAATAAATGGCTAAATGGATAGATTTCACTGCTTGAGTATTTCATTCTTTGAGAGCTGAACAAATAATGCGCCTGGAAGAGGGCAAGAAACCTTTGCTGCTGTTTCTGGCAGAGGAAGGAGCACATGAAGGAGCAACAGAACTTTCTGAAGTGGTGGAAGCAAAGAATGCTCTCCCAGAATAAGTGATGAATGCTTGTGGGTCTGAGAAATGACTTGATTTGCCCTTCTGTTAGTTGGGTGCATTTTTAAGCACTATAAAAAGTTGTTACAATTTTTTTTTTCAGCATTTATAACTTCCACGATCTGTGTTTCAACTTGCTTTTCTAGCCATAAGCCCTTCTCCTTCTTTCTGGAGTCTACACTCTCCCAGTCTTCATGACTTGCTGTCTGCATTATGCGCCTTGTGCTCTTGTTGTTTCCTCTACCAAGTAAGCCCATCAGTCCCATTTTCACAAGAACAAAATACAGTAATGACAGCCGAAGAGTATGGCCTCTTTAGTTCAGACATTTCATGACTGCTGTTTAAAAGCAGACAATCCTCCCATCATTGGCTAGAACTGATCTGAGACTTCAGTTTATCTAAACCTTGCCTTTAGGGCCTCTTAGAGGTGAAGTGGAGCCTTAGCCATTTCCATTTTTTGAGGCAGTTGGTATATTAAAAGTGAAGAAAGGCCTAAACATTGGTGGAATTAAATATTTACGTTAAGTTCAAGTTGGATAACCTTAGCTCTCTGTGATTATATGTATAAACTCAAAGTAATGCCAAAAATCTAAACTTGAGGTCCTTTGTGACAGTGAGGTTTTGGCCAAAGTACCCTCTTGGTTACCCTGTGAGATATCCACCAGTGCATTTACTCCCTTTGGCTTTGATTCTATGACTTAGCCCTTATGAGGTATTTCAGTCAGCATGGCTCTTTTGGCACCATCTCAAAACTTCTCATCCTCCACCTGGCATTACCTCCACTGGCCAATCAAGACCTCCTGTCCAGTCTTCCTTTACCATCACTTCAAATTTCTATCTTTCCTAAGACTAATTATGGAGTTAATACTTCTTGAGCATGTTATATGGGCCAGGTACTGTGCCAAGAGCATTGCGTTACTTACCTTATCCTATTCTTTCAACTATCCCCAAGAGGAACGTCTTAGTACTTGCCCCAGCTCAGAGATGAAGAAACTGAGACTTTGAAACATAAACGACATGCTCATGGGTCTCTGCTGTTAAACAGAAGAGCCTGGATTAGAGCCCAGACATCCAGGCTCTAAAACTCATGTTATTTATCATCTTGCCTTACTGCCTCATTTTTTGAGAGCAACTTACACCTGGAAGCCTCTTCTTCCATAAGTAACTCAACTGCCATCTCCTTCATAGAATCTCTTATCTCATCCAGAAGCTTATTCTCTCTTTTACCATAGCATGGAGCCCTTTCCCTTAACTTCTCTTTTAAATACACTACATTTTTCCATTTCCTATAGTTATTTGTGTGTACATTTCTGAACTTAGGGCCCTTGTCTAATAGAACGTCTTACCTCCCTTAGAGAAGCACAATGCCTTGATTATAGGAAGAACTCAGTGCATTTTTGTGGAATGAAGGAAATTTTCTTATTGCCCTTAGGGGCCAAGCCTTCAACCCCTCTGTGTGTGCCCTGCTCAGTGTGGCAGAGAGGAAAGCTGCTGTCAACAGACCCTGCTGACCGATTGACCAGACTGCTGAGACCCTCCTGTGGATGGTTTTCTGTGTCTTACTGTCTTTGACATGTAAAAAACTTTGTTTTTTTTTGGGTGTTAAGTTTCTAAATATAGAAGCTGAGAATTTTTCCTTTCATAAGGTAAGAAATACCTTATGGAAGAAAAATAAAATACTGCCAAATGCTTAAGAAAATTCTCAGCAAAGGTCCCACCAGAACTCCTGGGAGTCTGTCCAAGCCCAAATGCCCTAGGTTGAAACTCTAGCTACTCCAACAGCCTTTCTTTAGGATCTCATTGTGTCAAATTCTCCTGGTGTGTGTGTCTGTGTGCATGTGCGTGTGTTTTTAAAAAGGAAAGCTACTGTATCCCTGAAAAGAAAGCACAAGTTCGTATCTTAACAGACCACCCTGAGAGTGGCTAATTTCAATAGCAGTGGCTTCCATGGGGATGTGGCAGAGACCCGCTGAGGAAGTGGGCTATTGGAGCTGGTCCTAGTTAAGATAGAGTCATAGGTGCCATCTAACTCTGGACTTTCAGCCCAGTTTTGCCTCTTCCTCACCAAGCCCCACCATTCATTGTCCTCTTGCTGGCCCCTGTCTTCAGAAGGCCCCACCCTGAGGTGCCTGACCTGCTTTCCTCCCTGTCAGAACCTTTCTGAACCTCCTCCCTCATTGTTAAAATGTGAACATCCTGTCTCTGTTTCCTCAGGGCTACTCTTGAAGTTTGGCTAATCTGCTAATGTGATAATGGGAATGTTTCTCCCTACCACATATAACATGTTTGTATTTCAATTTACTCAAGCACAGAAATTAGGGAACTTATAAAAGCAAGATCAATGCTACTAGATAGCATCAAAGTCACTGTAATTCAGTCTTCTTGTTATTGTTATTGTTTTAAAAAAACAAGAATAAGCCAGCCAACCAACAAACAGAAGCTGCTTCACAAATGCAGATCCAACATATGGTTCATTGTGGCACTGAGGTTTTTTTTTACTTGGGCTTTTTAACACAACAAGGCTTTCCCAGCTTGTACTTTTACACTATATTTTTCAGTATGGTTTGTATATACAAGAAAAAAAATTACCACCCCCAACAACAGGTAATAGGCCCACTTCTTTCCAGCTCCTTCTTTGCAATAAGAGCTTTCTTCACTCTCAGAGTTATGACAGAGGAGAGAAGGCAAGAATCTGAATCTCTGAATCCCGATCCAGTCTACCCCTGTTCCCATACTACTTAGAATTCTCGAGTTGTTTATACAAGGGATACATGTAGAAATGTGGGTTATTTGTAGCCAGAGCTTGAGTCCTTGTTCTTCTCTGGCGAGACTGCTGGGAAGTGAGTATGGAAGAATCTCTTTGCTTATTTTCTCAGAGCCACCCATTCTTTGTCTTCTTCTTCCTCTCTTCATTTTCTTCTGAGATACAGAATTCCTCCAATTAATAGGGTTATCTCACTTCCGCAGCTACTAGGGAAGAAAGAGGGGAAGAGCCCATCCCATGGTACAGACTGCCTTGGTTTTTGTCTCTCCCTCAAAGCTACACCACCTACTTCGGCAGCTCAGTGTTGACCAGCAGCTCAGTGTTGACCATCGTTGTACTTGATTCATTTGATAATTCCTTCCCCTAATGGGGAAACTTGATCTTCCCACAGAGGCTGACAAAAACAAGGTGAACTTTCTGCAAGTCTTGTTTATAGGCATGTGGCAGATATCACTTATCATTTATCAATTCTGAATTTCCACTGAGACTCCATGAAGGCTGCACACCACCAGGCGTTATCAATCTATTGGAGTTTGTGTTGAAGAGCAAACTTACTGGCCAACGTGTATATAGGGATGCTTCTGCCATCCAAACAGGAGGACAAGTCTCAACTGCTTGCAGCTAACAAGGTATGAAAGCTGGAGAGGGATGAAAAAAGAGTTGTTTTCTTAGCTTTCCTGTGGATTTACCTTTTAGACAAAAATATTTACCTGGTTTGCATGCTCTGGACCTGAATGCAGCATCTTCATTCATTTTCCCTGCTAAACAGGAAACAAAAGAGTACAAGAAACCACTTAGCTAGGGTACAGTAGACCCACTCCTTAGGGAGGAATTAGTGATGCTTTATAATGACTCAGGCAGCCAGAGGGTCTCAGCATGTCAGAGGCTGGGGTTAGGTTGGCTGAGCTTTTGATATCCTGTTCCCTGGCAGCTGTGGCAACTGAGGGTGATCCTGCAGAGGTATACATAGTCTCCTTTTCTGCTGCTGGTATGTCCTGGCAGGACTGTTTAACCAAATCCATTCAAAATTGATTTTTGTGTCTTTGCTGGGGAATTTTGGCCAGGCTCCCCATCACACCCCATTCAGTTAGACATTCTCCTGTGCCTTCTTTAGCATATTCATTTTCTCTCTGTGGGAGTCTGAGCTTTCAGGTTCCTTCTTGAACCAGTTCAAATGATCTGAAGCTATAGAAAAGATTGAGGTGGGTCTGAATTGCAAGTCTGAAATGCCAAATGCATTTATTTAAAGCAGCAGCCTCTCAGTAGGGGTTAAAACAGATCAATGCTGAGAAATTGGTTTCTCAGCCAGTACCTCCCTACTTTGCTGCAGAGCCAGGAAACGGATAAGAATGTTCTGAGTCAGAGCAGAGGAAAAGAAGAAATGCATCAAGAAAGAAAAGCAGAGGCTGTGTATAAGAAACATGTTTGTCTTCCTTGATGGCCTGCTACTGAGAGGTTGCTCACTAAGGCAGTAGCTGGTAGAGCATCTTATATGCCCGATATTCTTATGTGCTGGAAAGAACACCGAATCCTGTCCTCTTGGAATTCGTATTGAATAGAAGAGATGATATTGGAAATAGAATCATGTCCTTCTTAAAACATGTTCAAGTCTTAATGGAACAGCTTTGAAAAAAGGGAATTTATTAAGTTACAAGTTTACAGTTCTAAGGCTATAAAAATGTCCAAATTAAGGCACCCAGAGAAAGATATGTTGACTCACAAAAGATTGATGTCTGTTACATGGGAAGACATGTGGCTGGCATCTACTGGTCCCTGTTCCTGGCTCCGTTGCTTCCAGCATCTCATGCCAGTGCTTTCCTCCCTAAGCATCTGTGGACCTTCACTTAGATCCTCTGGGTCACAACTCTGAGTTCTGGCTTGCTTAGCATCTCATGGGAACACACATTGTGATGACTGCTGGGCTCTGCATCTTCAAGCATCCATATCTATGTGTCTGCTGTGTGTCAGCACTCCAAGCATTCCAAATGTCTTTGCCTCTATCAGCTCTCAAGCAATCCCAAATGTTTCCCCTTTTAAAGAACTTCAGTAAATGAATCAAGACCCACCTTGAATGGACTGAGTCACATCTCCATCTTATCAGAGGTCACAACCACAATTGGGTACATCACATCTTCATGGAAGTAATCTAATCAAAAGTCATGCCTACAACTGAGTGTGTCATGTCTCCATGAGAACAATCCAATCAAAGTTTCCTGCCCTAAACAGCAAGTCTGGTCCCACAAGATTGGATCAGGCTTAAATCATTTTCTGGGGTACATAATAGTTTCAAACTGGCACAATGAGACTTAGTCCATATGACTGGAGTCCTTATGAGAGAGAGGAAATTCAGATGCAGTCAGTCAGAGAAAGCCATAGAGGAGAACAGGGAGACATTGCTATGTGGCAGAGGCAGAAATGCAAGCCAAGGAACCAAAGGGTTTTAGAAAGCCAGCACCAGAGCATGGCAGACTCTGGGAAAATGCATGGCCTGTAGAGACCTTGATTTTGATCTTCAAGCCTACAAATGGTGGGACAATAAATTCCTGTTCATTAAGTGAACTCATTGTGTGGTGTTTTTTATATTTGTCCTGGCAAATGAAGACAGAGGATAAGTACAAACATAACTAAAATTAAAATGTGGAGAAAAAACTGGATAGCTACAACATGCTAAGAGGAATTCAGAGGAAGTGGAAATACAATCTTCCACTTAGCTCTTAAGAACTAAGTTCTGAGTGGTGTATGTGTGTGCATGTGTGTGTGTGTGTGTGTGTGTGTGTGTTCATTAAGAATTTTCTGTCCTCAGACCAGGGGTTCTTATTCTCAATCTTGGCTATGTATTGGAATCAGATAATAACTTAAAAAAATTATTGATACCCAGGCTCTCCCCTCAGGGATTCTGCTGCATTTCAATCTGAGTGTAGAGGAGGAAACCCATAGGCTTGGGCAAGGTCAAGCTATGTGGTGATTGGCCAGGCTCTGATGCTTGTCTGTTGATTGGAGAGTTGGAAAAATGGTGGTGGTGATAGGGTAGAGTTGAATGGAAGTTAAAGTCCTTTACTTTCTTGTAGATGTAAAAGAAGAGAGAGGTGGCCTCTGGATTGTGTTTGCAGGGAAAATGGATGGAGTGTTAGGTTTCAAAGGAGCATTTCCTTCTACCTTTTAAAGTTTTTTTTAAAATGCAAATGCATTACTGAGATGGAATTCCTTATTTTTTCTCTGTCTTCCTCCTTCTCTTGCTCTTTCCTTCCTTTCCTCTCTTCCTCCTTTTCTCCATTTCCTCCCTCTAGTCATTCCTTCCTTTTTCCTTCCATCGCTCCCTTCCCTTTCTCCAGAGAAATTTATTGAGCACTCACCACATCCCAAGTCTAGTTCCAGGAATCCAGCAATGAAAAGGGAGCTTGGTTCTTGCTTTTGAGGCACGACATCCACACACCTTCCACAAAGCAAACACGTTATGGTGGTAGTGGAGGAAGTATGTGCAGTATGTGTATGTTGTCATTCTCAGTGAAGTGAGCACAAGGTCCTTCACAGCTTCTCTGAAGGTACTTGGTTCTACCCAAGGACTACAGAATTTGTGGGGTCCAGAGCAATATGAAAATGTGGAACCCTTCGTTAAAAAATTAAGTACTTCAAGATGGCGGCAGAAGCATTTTAAGCCAAGCATGGGGCCACACCCTTCTAAGTGTAGGTCTTGTACAGCTGTACAGGTTGCACACCCATGTAGCCCACCCTGGTCCTAAACACTTCAGATGGATTGTACTTTCTCTTTCCAAAGCCCAGAAGAAACACCCCAAACAGCTAGTTAGTAAAGATGCAAGTAGAATGGTATGGGGCTTAGATCTGCTATTTTTCCTTTGTATCCCAAACAAAGATTGTGTATTTTATATACTCCCATGTATCTCTGGATGATGTCTAGGTTCCACAAAAAAGTAAGCACTTTAAACTATGAGGGAGGCAGACTACTAGAGTTTTTGCTTTTGTTTTTGTGTTGAGTCAAGAAGACCTATAGATGACTGTATTCTAACTAGCTGTATAATAGGTTTCAAGTGAATTTACCTTTCTGAGAGTCCATTTATTTATCTGTAAAATGGAGCTAGTGTTTCTGAAATTACAAGATTGCTGTAAAGATTCAGTGGCCAACTGAATGTAAAATGATTATTTCAACATTCAGAACATGGTATGTACTCAGTGCTTGCTACTATTATCATTCAGAACTGTCTAGAGAAGCAGGTTGTTAAAGTTTCTAGGGACAAAAGGACAGGGCAGTTCTTATTAGATGGAATACAGGCTCGAGGGTTATGGTCCCTTTCACAAGAAGGAGACAGAGAGACACTGTCACTGCTGAAAAAGTGTATCAGGCAGTTAACCCAGCAGACATTTCTGACCAGAACTCTTTAAAGTGAAAGGTATAAATTGTGACCTTAAATGTATAAGACTGATTTCCGAAGTCATAGCAGAAAATCCAGCTCATATTCCCCAGGAACACCGTGGGAGCAAGTCATGGAATCAAATCAAGGTATAAGAGTGAAGACTCCTCTTGCCGTGTTTACAAATGAATGGATAAAGGGATAAAAACTATAAGTTCTGTGATACCATTTAGACAGGTTAGAAGAGAAGTGATGCACTGTTTTAATAAGAATAATAACAACAATAATAATAGCAGCCACCATTTCCTTAATAATCAGTATGTGCTAATGTATTGGTCAGAGTTTTCCAGAGAAACAAAGCTGATAGGATTTATATATATATATACACACACACATACATTTATTTATTTGTTAAAAAATTTGTTGTAGGATTTCACTCATGTGACCACTAGGGGTTGGCAAATCCAAATCCTGTAGAGCAGGTTGCAAGTTGGAAACTCTTGGTGAAGGTGAAATTGGATTCCCCAGAAGTTGGATGACTGAAGCAGAAGCAGAAGCAGAAATTCTTTTTGACTTCTGAAACCCTCAGTTCTGCCTTTTTAAGACCTCCAACTGATTGGATGAAGATACTTTCCACATTGCTGATGGTAATTTCCTTTGTGGACAGGAGATACAATCAACTGATTACAGATGCAAATCCATCTATGAAATACTCTCACAGTAAGAATCAGACCAATGCTTGCTTGACCAAACAACTGGACAGCATAACTTAGTCAAGTTGACATATACTATTATTTAAATATATTAATGCTAACTCTCAGAACAACTTTACAAGGTAGACACTATTTTATCTTTACTTTAAAGGTGGGGAAGTTGAGAGTTGGAGAGAATAAGTGTCTAGTGGCATCTCTTAAAACTAGAAAGTGGTAAAAGTGAGGTCTCCAGGTCTTTGTCACCTAGGTGCCTTCCTGACACAACTTCAGAGTGTCAGTGATTTGGATAGATTCCTTGATCTTTGATTCCTTGATCTAGTGCCTCTGGCAAGAACTCAGAGGGTGGCTTTATAGGAAATGCTCCAAACTGGTCTGCAACTGCCAAGGCATTGTGGGAGTTTTATCACTGTGGTTGATGTATTGATTAGTTAAAGCTGCCAGAACGCAATATACCAGAAATGGAATGGCTTTCATAAAGAGAATTTATTAAGTTGCAAGTTTAAAGTTCTAAGGCCATAAATAAACTATGGCATTCAGAGAAAGACACCTTGACTCAAGGAAGGCTGATGGGTCCAAAACACCTCTGTTAGCTGGGAAGGCACATGACTGGCATCTGCTGGTCCTGGTTCCTAGTTCCATTGCTTCCAACTTCTGAGGTCAGTGGTTTCGTCTCTAAGCATCTTTGGGCCTTTATTTAGCTCCTCCAGAACATAATTCTGGGCTCTAGTTTGCTTAGCATCTCATGGGAAGTTATATGGCAACATCTGCCAGGCTCTGCCCGTATCTAGGCATATGTTCTGTCAACACTCCAGGCATCTCCAAACATCCATGTCTCTGTCAGCTCTGAAGCAACTGTTCTCCAAACATCTGCATCTGAGGTTTCTCAAAAAAATCTCCCCTATTGAAGGACTCTAGTAAACTAATCCATACCCACCTTGATGAGTGGAGTCAAATCTCCAACTTATCAAAAGGCCACACCCACATTTGTGTGTGTCACATTTCCATGGAAATAATACAATCAAATTTTCCCATCCTAAACAATGGGTCCCAAAAGTTTGGATCAGGATTAAAACATGGCTTTTCTGGGGAATATAATAGTATCAAACTGTCACAATTGATCATCTGGCATATTCTATTCTAGACTTGAGATGATATAGATCTAATGGCAGGACCTCAAGAGGTATTTAAAACTCTAGTAAAGGCCACTTGACTCCCTCCCTATCTTTACTCATATGGCCTCATATGTGGATGGTGTTATCTCATAACTTCTCCAATCATTTCTCATTTACCTTTCAATGCCCAGCTCAATGTTACTTTCTCTTTCAAGCTTTTGCTGCTCCTCCACTAACCTCCTTTCTACTGTAATCAACTCCATCATTTGGGTTCCTACAACCCTTCTAGAATACTTTTCAGTGAGTATCATAATTATTTGATTACACATGGGTGTGTTTAATTTGCTGTGTTTTCCTCATGGACAGGAAGGTGCATTCTTCTCCTCTAGATGCCTGGAGCCCAGTGCTTGCATGCTTACAAGTATGTGTTAAACTGAATTTGCATATGCTTTTATTCTGTAGGTAAGACTTTTCCTGAAGAGTCAGCAATTGGTACTACATTTCTATTTTTTGGCCAAGTATGACTCTAGTATTTTAAGATCATGCATTTGAATGAAGACAGTGTAGTCTGTTAATCATAAAGGATTAATAATGATCTGACATTCATATAAGCTAAATTATTAAATATTGAATAGATACAGAAGAATATTAATAATATATGATTAGGGTATAAAATTAACAGCAATCGAACAGCCATGTATCTGATGCCACCTTGGGAAGTGAAATATTTCACTTACCTTTGAACTGCTGCCAGAACTAATCACCATCTTGAAGTTTGTGTTTAACGTTTCCATGTTTTTCTTCACTATATTGCAATCCTAAGAACCATGGATCTAAGCAGCTTTGCTTGTTTTTGAACAAATAAATGGTGTAAAATTTCTTCAGTGACTTTCTTTTTTTGTTCAATATTGTACCTAAGATTCATCCATATTGATGTTTGTGGCAGTAGCATGTTCATTTTTGATGCTGTATAGTAGTCCCTTGGCTGAGAGTGTCATACTTTGCTAATCCATTCAATAGCTGGTGGACATTAGAATGGTTTATAGTTCTTGTTTTATGAACAATCCTGTTAAGACATTCTTATACATATCTCTTGATGTATAGAAGTCAAATTGCTGGGTACTATCTTGTGAAAATGCCCATCTTTAAACATTCATCTACCCTGTAGTCCAGATATTCTACGCCCAGATATTTACCCCAAAGAAGTGAAAGTAAATGTCCTCATAAGGTCTTGTGCATGAATGGTCATAGCAGCTTTACTTGCAATAGCCCCAAATTGGAAACAACCCAAATGTCCATCAACAGGCGAATGGGTTATAAATTGTGGTATATCCATACAATGGAATACTACACAGCAATGAAAATGAATTGATTATTGATATACATAAAAACATGCATACATCTGAAAATAATTATGCTGAGTGATAAAACCCAAATAACAGTATACATTGTTTGCCAAAATAATTGCATTAATTGTTACTCCCCTAATAAGCAGAGTTCCCTGTGCTTTGCATCTTTTTTCAAAAGATGTCAGATTTTTTATTTTCGTCATCTTAGTAGGTATATAGGTATTTTCATTTCCATAATTATTAATGTGGTTGAGTACTTTTCTCATTTTATTATTTTATTGGCCACTGTTCTAGTTTGCTAGCTGCTGGAATCTAATATACCAGAAATGGAATGGCTTTTAAAAAGGGGAATTTAATAAGTTGCTAGTTTATAGTTCTAAGGCTAAGAAAATGTCCCAATTAAAACAAGTCTATAGACATGTCCAATCAAAGGCATCCAGAGAAAGATACCTTGGTTCAAGAAGGCCAATGAAGTTCAGGGTTTCTCTCTCAAGTGGAAGGGCACATGGCAAAAACAGTCAGAGTTTCTCTCTCATCTGGAAGGGCACGTGGCAAACATGGTGTCATCTGCTAGCTTCCTCTCCTGGCTTCCTGTTTCATGAAGCTCCCCAGGAGACATTTTCCTTCTTCATCTCCAAAGGTCACTGGCTGGTGGACTCTGCTTCTCATGAAGAAGCATTCTGCTCTGCTCTCTCCAAATCTCTCACTCTCCAAAATGTTTCCTCCTTTATAGGACTTCAGAAACTAATCAAGACCCACCCAAGTGGGTGGAGACACACCTCTACCTAATCCAGTTTAACAACCACTCTTGATTAAATCACACCTCCACGGAGATGATCTAATTACAGTTTCAAACATACAATACTGAATAGGGATTAGAAGAAACAGCTGCCTTAATAGAATGAGATTAAGATTAAAACATGGCTTTTCTAGGGTACATACATCATTTCAAACCAGCACAGCCACTATGCAGTAATTATTTAATATTTCTTTGTATTAAATACAAAAAATTATCTATTGTGTTGTTTGCATTGCTCTTAATGATTAATAGTTTTTACATATCCTGGACACCTATTCTTTGTTAATTTCATGTATAGTGAGACTGAGAGGTTCGGCTATTCTGGCACCCCAGCTAAGGTCAGCATTCCAATTGTCCCTGCCAAAGCAGATAATCTTTTAGATATGCCATTTCAATGTAGTCCTGCAACCACTATGAGCAGAAAACCCAGCAGCTTGTTGCACAACTTTTAGATTCAACAAGGATTCATCCTTGTCACTAGAAAATATGGTGAGACAACTATGAAGAGATGAGGAGAGATGGGATTGGGGAAAGAATTAGACAAAGGAATGGCAGAGACTGGATCAAATTTTGCCTCTCTCAGCACATTGAGTAAACTAAAAATTCAGCCTCAATTTTCACTTCTTGTCATAACAATAAAATATTTCTGAAAGCTTATTGTGGGTCTACTTACTATATTGAGAACTTTATGAATATTATTTTGTTTGAATCCTCATGCTATTCCTATGCGGTAACTGTTATTAATACAGGGCTCAGCAAGGTTAAAAACATGTCCAAAACCACAGGGTTGGTAAGTAGTAGGACTGGAATTAAAACCCAGGTTGTGTGGCTTCTGGGCCTGAGCTCTTACCAGGAGGTTGGAGTAATATTTCCCCACTAGCTTTTCCTGAAGATGATATTTTCTATTGTGCGAAAGCTGAAAGTAGCCAGATTGGTGTATGAACTTCTCAATCACTGTTTGCTGACTTTCAATGTATGTGTTATGACTCTACATTAACCCTTCCTAAATAATGACCTTATATTACTTTAAGACCTCAAAAGGTACAGAACACTTAACAGTGTTTCACAATGTTCTCTGTAATCTTTAGCAGAGATCATAATAGATAAATATTATATACTGCTATAATAAGATGTGCATCATATTATCTGAGCTTGCTTTCTGGCATCTCATAAAGTTGTGAATTCTGCAAACATTTACAGAAAAGATGAAGAAAGTCATGCAAGGGTAACACTACTCATTACTATTATTGCTATAAGGTTGCTCAGCTCTACTCACTGGAAAACTAATAACAGTGCAATTAATAGTTATGACAACTTAAAAAAATATTACTTAATATTTTTGTGGTATGTTTTCATATAGAAATCTTCAAGCAAGGCCCTTGTGCTTATCTTTTCTGCCTCCCCTTTTCAGTAGTTATCTTACATACCTTCTCTGTGGCATTTGGGGCTGCTTGATACTTTCCTTTCTTGGGGTCCTGCTTGCTTGCCTCCAGAATATCACCTTTTCCTTATTCATTTGCCTCTGAAGCTACTCTCCTCAATTTGTCTCATTCTTTAATTTCTACCAAGCTCTTAAATATTGCAGCTGCTTCCATTGAGGCAAAGTGCCATTCAACAAATTTGTCCATTCACAAAGATTCATTGAACACCTACAATATGTGTCTGGCATTCTTCTAGGTCTAAACATACAAAGATGCTTGCTGTCATGGAACTTACATTCCAAAGGATGGAAACAGATAATAACAAAATGAATATGTAAATATAGAGTGGGATGTGTGGCGATAAGTGATATGAAGCAAAATAAAGCAGGAAAGGAGGCAGCGGTGCTAGATTTGGAAATGAATTTGATTCTAAATAGGGCAGTCAGGGAAGTTATTGCTGAGAAGATGTTCATGCAAGGACTTGAAATCAGTGAGGACCACGTAGATATCTGGGGAGTAGCATCAAAAGTGAGAGAACAGCAAGTGCAATGGCCATAAGGGGAACCTGCCCAGAGTGATGGAGGAATACAAAAGAAGCCACAGTGGCAGGTATGGAGTGAGTGGAAGTGTGTAGGAATGGAGGGCAGATGGAGCATGGAAGGCTTGGCCTCCTAGATCTCTGCCACCACTGTGAATACTCTGGCTCCTACCGTTCCAGCATTGAGTAGAGGAGTCAGTTCTGACGTATGTTTTAAGAGGATCACTTTGGCTGCTGATGGAGAACAGACTAAGGGGGCAAAGGAAGAAGTGGAAAGACCATCTTGAAGATGACTGCGGTAATCTAGGTGTGAGATGACAGAGGCTAAGGTGGTAGTTTGCACCAGATAATAGCCTGGGCTTTACATCTCCTGAGTTTATAACTTGCACTCAGTCACTAATTTGTTTTGTAGACAGACATGACTTAATAGTTGCAGGAATAGGGGCAAAAGTACAAATGGAGGCCTCCAGATCACATGTCTAAACATCTGAAAGCTTTTAATCAAGCAAATGAACTTTTAAATAAAGTAACTATTTCTCTTGCTTTGATCAACAAACCTTCCTAATGAGAAAATAAACATGTCAGTAAATCTTTGCCTTCTTTTGGACTGGAAAGTCAGTAAAATACTAAAGATGGCTGAACTCAGTTATTGTTGTCCATGTCTGACCATTGGATCGAGGCACTAGTGTTGCTTGAATGAATAGCAAAAATGCATACATACTTCATATATTTATGATATTTATCTTTCAAATTTAATTTCCTTTCCTTTATTTCAGAAAAATTTCTAATTAGGTTATTTTAATAGCTAATTTTTTTCAGCTTGTGTTTTATTGACAATAGCAATCTGAAGGACTAAACAAATGGAATAGCGTTCAAAGAACACAAAATTTGCATTTTTCAACAAAATTTAAATTCAAGTAAATGTAGCAAGTCAAAAAGATTAAAATTATCCAAATGCACATTTTTTAAAAGTTTACTTCTAAAATATTCAAAATTATTAAAATTAAAAGGTAAAATATATCATAATTAATGCATAACAATTTAAAAATAAAATGGCTTTTCTAAGGGTGAACTGTTTTAATTTATCAAAATATAATTAAAGTTATCAATTTCATAAAAAAAAAAGACTCCTAGCAATTCTAGTATTTAGTGACCATCTTGTTGCCAACGAATTGGTATCAAGTTTCATGGTTTGTGATAGCTCATTTCATGTGTCAGCTTGGCTGGGTTATGCTTATGTTCACCTGTTTGGTCAAGCATTGGTCTGTTTGTCACTGTGAGCATATTTCATAGATAGGATTTGCTTCTTTAATGAGGTGATTGCAGCTAGACCAACAAAAGACATTGCCTTCAACAATGTGGGTAGTCTCCTCCTCCAATAAGCTGTAGGTCTGAAAAGCCAAAACTGAGGATTTCTGAAGTCAGAGGAAGAATTTGGACTCAACTTCAGCAATGGCTTTTGCTAGAATTTCCAGCCGGCCAAGTTTCCCTGAGGAATTTGGACTAAGGACTTTAACATCAACTTTATTGGCATTTCCAACCTCTCACCTGCCCAACAGAATTCAGACTTGGCAGGACATACTGTTGCATGATACAATTCCTTATATCCTTAAAATAAATGCCTATATAAATCTTGTTGGTCATGTTTCTATGGAGAACCTTGATTCTTGAGTAATATATGGATATTAAAAATAGACTGACAGAGATACAAATTGTTTAAGATTATAAAATATTCCTCAGTCATCTTATGAGTCTGTTGAGAATATTGTACTGATGCTAAACTGAGCACTTCTGGAATTGGGAATTGAAATATAAAAAGGGGCAAAAAAGAAGGAAAAAGAAAGAGAAAAGACTCTTAACTCTACTAGGAAATGATACCTTGCTTTGCAACAATGTCTTACCTTCAGGTGACCTGAGGAAAGGATATAAGGAGTTGTATAATTTGACTTTTCTCTACTCTAAATCCCACTGCCACACAAATCCTCCCTGTGCTCTCAGGCAGTGTCTGACTATGGATGTCGACTGTGGCAGAACCCATTAATCTTCTTGTCATTCAGATGCAGTGGTCTTTATTTTGAGGACATCATCTAAGAGCTGTGTAAACACATTTTCCTGGGAGTCTGTATGGGGTTAGGAGAGTGGATGTTTGCAGTTATAAGTTTTGCTGTGTTGAGTGTTAGATCTTGAGTGACCAAGATGGTCATTGTTCTTTAACACTGTGTATGCGCATGTATATGTGTGTGTGGGGGGGGTGGGGGAGAGGGAGAGAGAGAGAGAGAAGCAGGGCCCTTTAAAGACAAGAACCAGGCAGGGACTCCCTTACCCAAGCCTCAGCCTCAGGGAGATTCTGGTTGTAACAATGGGTAGGTCACAATTTTAATGCAGTCCTCAGGTTTTTTCTCACATTTTCAACACCGTATTATGGTGGTGGGCAAGATTATCACTAAAGACCCTATTAACCCTAACATTCTCTGCTTCTAAAAATGAAAGGTTGTGAAGAAATATAATAGTGATGCTGAAGCTGGGCAAAGACCCACGGGGGATGAAGTGTGTAGTAGTTAGGTTCTAGCATCAACTTGACCAGTTGTTCTGTTGCTGTGGACTTAAATCATCAGCATGTGAAATTTATCTATGGCTGATAACATCTGTGGTCGGCTGAGGGGAGTGCCTTTCCTAATGAGATGTTTAATTTAATTAGCTGGAGGCTTAAGAAAGGTCAGAAGAGAGCTCAGTAGCTCAGCACAGCACAGCACTCAGCTCAGAGCTCAGAGCTGACACAGACCCAGATGTTTGGAGATGTAGAAAGAAATCACCCCAGGGAAAGCCCTTTGAACCCTGAAGATGGGAGGAAAGGCCAGTAGATGTCACCACGTGCCCTTCCATGTGACAGAGAAACAAAGGTGAAAGTTAGCTGCCTTTCCTCTGAGGAACTGTAAATTTTTAACTAAATAAATCCCCTTTATAATAGCCACTCCATCTCTGGCGTATTGCATTCTGGCAGCTTTAACAAGCTAAAACAAAGTGATATATATTGACAGTACTAAAATTGAGAAAAATTATTTAAGAAAGAGCTCTATTTCTTATATTTAGTTATGATGCTAAGGAACTCAGAACTGTAAGGAACACCTCAATTGCTTGTCTTCTGGGCTTAGTAGCAGAAGCCTCTAGGAAGACACACAAATAAATTTTTTTTTCCCAGCCTCTGAGCCCTGCATCTGAGTCAGATGTGATACTTTTTTTAGCCATTTGTTACCTATTACCTCAAATAAAGCCAATTGCATTTGCAAAGTTAAGTGTGTATTTGTTTACATAAAGAAAAGGGTGAAAAACTAGATGGAGAATGTGGGGGAATTTAGTTATCATTGGTGTCATGCTGCCACAACCCTCTTGGTTTTGAGATTCACAGGATAAAGAATAAGAGATGATAAGTGCACACCTGGGGTGAATAGATGGCTAAATAAGCAAATAAAATAGCAGTAAATGTAGGACTCAACATTAAAAATGTGTTTGCAAATGTTAAAGAGATTATAGCAGAAATCATTCATCAGGTACTTACTGTATACTGGCGATAAAATTGCATATGTATTATAAAGTACTATTTCTGTTTCCATTTCTACAGGTGAGCAAATTAAGACTCAGAGAAGTAAATTAACTTGTCAAAAATGTAGCTTATAAAAGATAGAAATGGAAATTAAAATCTAGATCCTTTCACACTTCAAAGCATGATTTATCTTTTTATCACAAAGCATTCTTTCAGGGGATTGGCCCAGGAATTCTACGTCTAATTTAGTCAAGAGAATTTGGTGGAAGGATATTGGAGTCTCAGAGAATTGAAAGAAAGTGAACTTGACTTAGAAAATGGGCAAGAACCAAGATAAAGATCATAATAGCATTTAATAAGAGGATCTGTGCCGGATCCTCTTCTAAATACTCATTTAATAAACTAAGTTAATCTTTACAACAACATAGGTGTATGGGATACCCCATAAGTATGGGGTAGGTACTGTTATTTTTAGATGAGGTGCTGAGCAAATTGCTGTGGTCATACAGTTAGAAGTGGGGGAACTGGAAGCGAAGCTGGACCGTGTCCTCCAGCAGGACCCACAGTCATGGCCAGGCTGCAGAAATAGCCGTGTAAACTTGAGGGATAACCTGCAACCACTCCTCACATCCTGTTAATGGTCTCAAACCTCAGAAGTACATGGTGCCCCGTTGCACCAGGGACCATGAAGAGGAGATATTTTGCCTCATTTATTTACATAATTAGAAAGAAACCTATTCAGGTTTCTTTCCCTCTGACCAGGTTCTCTAGAGTTTGGAACCATGGTTTGTGGACAAGTTTGTGTTTACATCCTCACAGTTAGATCCCCAAAGAGAAAAGGAAATTCTCTTTCCAAACACTCATTAAAGAATCCTGAGGAAGGATTGGCTTGGTTTGCATGCTCACTCCCTGAACCCATCACTGCGGCCTGGAATATGAGGTACGGTTGGCCCTGTCTGGTTCAGGTGTCCATTCTTAGACCAGTCCCTGTGGCCATGTGGGGGGAATATGTAAGCTCTCTATCTAACATCCAGCCAGAATTAGAAACAGGAGCAGTTACCTGAAAGAAGAGTAATAGCATAGAAACGGACTATGTGAAGTTGATGTCAAGGTGCAGCCATCCCAACAGATGTCCCCCACCCTCCTGCCATATGTCAGCAAGGCCTGTGAATGATAAGGCCCTCTGCTTCCTGTATTCTTCTTTGTTTTCCGGAGCATGAATTTCCATGGCCTTAATCTTCACAGCTAATTAGCTAAGAGTACTCAATCTTTTGTGGGGGCCGAGAAACCTTTGACAAATGTGAAATGGGTTGTAAATGGAGGTGTATGTGTGTGTAAACAAAGATGATGCTATACGGTGGTTATATGATAATGAGAAAATTCCAGTAGAAAGGGAAAAATTGATGATACAGACAGATAATACAGACCACCTACAGGAGAGAGTGGAGGAAACTCTTAAGACTAACTTCCTTGTAAAAGCAGGAGGGGGTGGAACTCAGTGTACAGTGAAGGGTCTAGCTTTGAAGAGGAACACAGACAGCTCATTCATTGTGTCAGGAGGAAAGAATATGTGTGTACAGATTCAGGAAGGCAAATCCATCTATTGGAGTAGGTGGAAATGCTCTTCTGGATGAGAAGCAAGGTCATGAGAAGAGAATGAGGAAGGAGGAGGAGGAGGAGTTGGATGTTTGAGCAGAGAAAGATGAAATAATCATCACCTAGAAAATGGACTAGGGAATTGTAGCTGGATTCCTGGGCACCCTGAAGGACCCCTTGAGGCTAACAGTCATCAATTTAAAGTCGGACTATTCTGCAAAGCTTTGTGTTTCCCCAGACATTTACTTTGAGGGATGCAGGCACATATAGGCAAAGCTGGATTTAACCAGGGTTAAAGTTTTTGCCAGGCAAATGCATTTAAGGGAGAGAGAGAGTAAGAGAGTGATTATAGGAATAGAAAATGACTTCCAAGTAAGGAAGAAATTAAGGCATGAGCACCAGAGTAAGGAAGAAATTAAGGCATGAGAAAGTGAAAAGAGAGTAGCTTAATGAATTAGAGCTCAGGAAAGTGCATAGAAGGAGAAAAGGGTCAAGGCTGAAATGTGGGGAAAGGCCAATATTTCAGGGCATTGTTTCTCAAAATATGGTTCCCAAACCACTTGCATCAGAACCACCCACATGCTTATTAAAAATGCAGATCCTTGTTCCCATCCCAGATCCTGTTATTCAAAATCTTTGGGGATTGGGACACAGGAATCTGTGTTTTAAACAAACATCTGGGTGATTTTATTTTTTATACTAGAGTTTGGGAATCACTGACTTAGAATATAGGCAAAGAACTAGCTAGAGGATGTTGGAAAAGAATAGCCGCAAGAGAGACTGGTGCCCCAGAAGCAAAATACAGAGGAAATATCAAGCAAAAGATGTGGTCCAGAGAGTCAAATATAGACCAGTTAACAATAACAATAATGACGATGACAAGAGCAACGACTCTCAAAACTAACCTTTATTGAGTTCTTACCATCTTCCACTCATAGTTGTAAGAGATTTACATGGTTTAAGAAGTTAATTATTCACAGAATTCCTCCTTTATCCCAATTCAGAGATGAAGTAAGATGAGACCTGAAAGCTAAAAAAATTGAATTGTAAGATGCTGAAGACTCCAGTATGAGTATCTATATCTGTGTGATAAATCCCTATTTCTCCAAATTCATTTATCCCCATCTATGCATGGGTTAGCTGGTCTAAGCTGAGCTGGGCTTGCTGGCTAGTTTGGCTTTAATTGGCAGACTGGGTCCAGGTTTGGTCCACATGACCAAAGAGGGTGAGATGCTAGATCACCCTCTTTGGATGCTAGGTGAGGCATGCTCTCCCACTTCTGATGGAAGAGGTGCAAGAGAGCAAGCCCAACTGTGCAAGTACATTCCAGACCTTTGCTGGGGTCACAGCCACTAAGATACTATAGACCAAGGCAACTCACATAACCAAGGTCAAAGTCAAGGAATAGGAAAGAATTTTTTTTCCCATTTAGCTGGCAGGGAGGGAATTAACATTTTTGAAGAAAAATTTCATTTACCTTAGCAAAATGTGCTACAAAGGCCAAGTGGCATTTGTATTAGGATAAAATATATATATATATATATTTTTTTTTCAAAATCTTGTATGATTTCAAAAGCATTTTCTTAAGAGTACTGGCTTGGGAGTCAGGAAGCTCAGATTCAAGTCCTGCCTCTGATTTTAATCAGTTATGCTTTTGACCAAGTCTATCTCCTATATGGACCTCAGATTTCTCAGCTACACGAGGTGGAAGTTGGAGCTGGTCCATTACAGCTCTAAAGTTCTGCATTTAGAGCCTTGGAATCACTGATTTAGTACCTAAAATTTTTGAGCAGAGCTGAGCATTAGATTAATTGAATGAGCTGCTGGAGATTGGAGGTGGGCCAACATGAGGGGAAGCCTTTTAACTGAGGCTGAGATCAGCTCCTTCAAACCTGCAAAAGGAGAACTGGAATTTAACTGCACATCACATGGAGAAAGCCTTGGGGAAAGTGGATGAAGGGGAGTTGAATGATGAAATAGAAGATGAAAAAGAAGGGAATTGGACAGGAAATAGAGGACTCTGCTATTGTCCTAGCAACTAGGTTGGTTTCCTATTCTCTGACAGAGGTATTTTCAATTCCTTATTCATTCATTCATTAATATATTCATCCATTTATTTATAACTGGGCTAAGGACTGTGAAAGAGCCTGAATTTCAGAAGATGCAGTCCTTATTCTTAAAGAGATCACTATGAAGCAGAATATTGCCAGCTGGTGTGTGCCCCTAATCAAGGTTTAGGGCATCATAGCCCAGAAAGGCAATTAAGTTCAGTGGTTAGGAGCCAAGAATTCAGGAAAAGACAGCCTAGCTTCAAATCCTATATTATCAATTGTGTGCTGAAGCTGACTTTGTGACTACTGAGCTATTTGCGCATGTCTCTTATCAAGTTGTAGAATGTTAGAGGAAGGAGCAAACATTGATTAGTACCTCTCATGAGTTATCCATTTTAATTCCCAAGCATTATTATTGGTCCCATTTTACATTGAGGAAACTGAACCTCAGAAAAGGTTAAGCTTCTTGGCCAAAGTCTCCTAACTAGTAGGCATGAAAAAGGTTTAAACTTACATCCTTTTGATTCAGAATTCATGCTTTTTATTCCCTGGCTAGTAGGTCCCCTCCTATCACAATGTGTTGACACCAGATCCATCAAAATTATAAAAATAAAATACTGATATCAAAGAAACAATTAAGGGCCTGGCCTGACAGACTATTTGCCTAACGTCACCTCCATTGAAACGAGCAGGAATTGTGTATATCTGGGAACCTGGCCTGGGAATGAGAAATCTCAAGTTGAGGCATGTGAGCGTTGTTGATCAGGCATTGTGTTTGCTCTTCCTTTTTGTGGGTGGTGTGGCAGCCCTACATGGCAAGCTATTTATTATTCCACTTAACACTGCAGCCTGGGAGCCAGCAGTGTTAGGGCCCATAGCAAGCTGGGATACTCATTATCACAGCAGATAAAGGAGCTTGAAGTCACCAGCCAGCCTGGATTTCCTGGTTGTATTGAGAGGGCAGACATATCTGGGGGAGTAAGAGGGCTGTGGGTAATGTCCCAAGAGAATGGCCAGCTGTGGAAGGACAGGAGGGACAGCTTTAAACAATCCTTTATCTGGGGCCCATGCCATAGGGAGCATTTGATGAAAATAGAGTCTCAAAGCAGACATGATGTTATTAACTCAAAAGGAACTCTGCTGGAAAGGCAGTCCTTTATTGCACCTGACAATATCCTTTCTTCTTATTATTATTAAAAAAAAATAACCAGATGATCCTTTTTTCCAAGGATAAAGCAAAAGATACTCTGAGTAAATTTTCCTGAAACTTCCAGGTCAGTTGAAAGTGAACAGTTTTGGAGATGAGAACTCAACAGATGGTATTTCCTCCTGCTCCATTTTTGGTCACCTTTGTAATCTGGCATAATTAGCAGAGGAGATCAGGAGAACAGGTACCACCTGGCCAATAGTTCACATGCACTTAGTGGAGCAGCTTTTGAGAAAAGATGAAAAAGCCTTCATTGGTCAGTAAATGCTAGTGTAGTCAGAAGAGCAGGATTTGCCAAGGTTTAGCAGCCTCTGTGAAATCAGATGCCATAAATCTACTTACTACACTTATGGTATAGCTCAGGCACTGTGTTACCTAAACCTAAATCACTATGTTCTAAGACATGGCACCTATCTTCATGGAGCTGATTGTAGAATGGGTATGGGGTGCTATAGAGGGGTAAGTATATTGACTATTATAGTTCAGTGCCTGAAATCTTTGAAAGGGGTAAAAGGTTCAGAATCTCTGAGAAGGCAGATCCAAATTAAATTGGGTGGGGTGGGGGGTTGTCAAGGGAGGCTTCCAGGAGAAGGTGATGATTAAAAAGCTGCCTTTAATGCATTTTCTAAACTCCATGCTGTTTGTTTTTCTCGGCAAAACAACAATAAACCCTTGGAATCAGCACACGCCTACATGCCTTACATGGTATGCCAAAAATGCAAGGCAGACTTCTCTTTACCCAGGATGTATCTCAGAGTTGTGTGTAGCCAGCTACCTTGAGGAATGAGGCAGTCTCTCTTTCTAGGACAAAGAGTGGGTTTGCTCACTGCTTTCTATGAAAGTGATGGATTCTCTGAGCTCAGTGTTCCTTAGCTGCGATGCAAACTTGCTGTATATACAGCATCCACCTGGGCCCTATAACTTTGCCAACCTAGGAGTTGGGGGTCAGGGCAACTGCTTATGCTGCTTGCTGTGGTGTAATAAAGTCCTTTGTCTTTGACATGAGTCTAGTGTCTTCTGCTAGTATCCATGAAACAGTACCAGGCTAACTAATGGGCTTGTATGAAGGGTGACATCAAATCCCAGACCTAACAGTGCCTCTTTCACCACGTGAGGAAATGTTCTTTCTGTGGTATGCTTGGTAAAAGGGAAGAAAAGGGAGTGAAGATAAGAGGGTACCATGACGAGGTTGCTTGACTCCTAAAGTGTCACAGATATATAATGATACAGCTTTACCGGAGCAGGCACCATCGCAGCACTGGGGGAGAGTCTCTGAATTGGAATGAGGTAGATTATTCTAGAGCAGAGGTTTCCAAAGTTTTTGCTTTGAAAGCTAATTTTTTTCAAAAATTTATAAGGAGCAACAATATACAGAAAGAACAGAGAAAATGGCCTTGTAAGGATAAATTTTGAATTTGAAAATCTATTTATTTTTGAAATGTAGATATATTTCAGTAAAGAACATTCATAATTCTACTTTGGTAGGTGTTGACCTGTAAAGGAGCTTAGGTATGTTTGTGCTAGTTTAACAGAAGGTATTGGCTATGTCAGATTCCTACCAGGGAAGGCAGCTAAGATAGTTCTCCATGACAGGTTTCATAGGGAGGAATTTACTTTGTGGATTTACCAGGTTTCTGTCTGGCCTTCAGCTTTGACAATTCAGAAATCTAATTTATTAGCATAGCAGGAGTGACTTTCAAGACCTGACTCATATTAACTGTGCTCAGGAGGTTGATGTATAAAACCACCATCAGATTTAAGGGATGGACAAAGGAAACCAGAACTTAAAGTGTACAGGAGATTGAATTGGCATAGGTGCTCAAGTCTGTGGTCTAGAACTGGGATCAGCAAATTATGTTCTGTGGACCAAATACAATCTACTGTCTATTTCTGTATGGTTTGTGAGCTAAGGGTAGTTTATACATTTTGAAGTGGTTGAAGAAAATGTGAAGAAGAATGTTATTTTATAATACATAAATGAAGTTTTCTTTTTGAAACACAGTCTTGCCCGTTCATTTACATTTTGTCTTTGGCTGCTTTAATGCTACAATAGCAGAGATGAGTCGCTGGAACAGAGACCACAAGGCTCACAAAGGCTAAAATGTTTACTCTCAGACAGAAAAAAATCTATAATAGTGATCCTTAAAATACAATGTGCATACAAATTTTCTGGGGATCTTGCTAAAAGATGGATTCTAATTCAGCGGGTCTGGGGAGTGCTGAAATTCTGCATTTCTAACAAGTTCCTGTTTTATGTCAAAGATACTTGTTTGGGGAATGCATGCTGGGTAGTAAAGCCTACAGCTCTTTTTCCACTGGGTGGTACTTGGATGGGCATGCCAACTTCTTGCTTCTCTGCTCTGTTTTGATTTAATCACCCTTTGCTCTTTACAATTTTTCTCCAGACTGTGTACAGCACATCAGGTAAAGTTTCTGCATATCAAATGTTTTCAGTTCTATTTTCTAACATCGCCCCAAGCTACCTAGATTAAAGTATATTCCTGGCATATTCCCATATATGGGAACACCATTAAGTATGTGAATTTCACTGAGTTACATTTCAGAGACATATCTGATCACATTGTTTGGGGAAAACTCATTGTTGCTCTCATGCAGCAACTACACCCCTAGACCTAAATGGCAGATGCCGCATTGAGAAAGATTTTTGGAAGGTCACAATTAGATCTAATAGTTGCCTTTGAAGTGTATGTCCTTCCAAAATAATCTGTCAACAATTCTGTTTGAGCTTTCCAGAGTTTAGCACCTACTTATTAGAACTTATAGGAAATGTTCATACCTCCCCTTGAGTTCCTGTCACTCTGTAGATCAGGACCAGAGCTGCTCTCAGCCTACCTACAAGGTACCGAAGGTGGTCCTCCTGATTGGTGGACGTGGCCTTACACCAAAGCCTAGGGCTTGGGGAGTGGAGTGCCTTAGCATTATCTGGGTGCTCTCCCCTCCACTGAACACCTTGTGAAGGACACCGTCTACACAAGCCTATTCAGTGGCCCTGATCAGAGCAAGCCTGACGGGGCATTGCAGCTCTTTGTTTAATGTATCCCCAGATGAGCTGTGCAAGGGGAAAGAATATGTCCTATTCATTCCTTTATCTGCAGGGATTAGTCCAGGGCTGGCCTTCTTCCTTGCATTAAAAAAAAAAAAAAAAAAAAAGACAAAAAAGAAAAAGAAAAGAAAACCAGAGAAAAGAAGAAAGAAAAGATGGCAGGAGAAAATTGTCAAGTAAACTAAAAGGATAGAGCTTTTCGGATTTAGAAAACATTTTTTTTTTTGGTCTGGGCAGGCACCAGGAATTGAACCCAGGTCTCTGGCATGGCAGGCAAGAACACTGCCTGCTGAGTCACAGTGTCCCACCCTAGAAAATACTTTTACATGGATTACCAAATTATATCCTGTATGTTTGTGTGCATGATCATAACAGTCTGAGATAAATCAGACAGACTTTCATTTTTTGATGCTAGGGAAACTGATACTCAGAGAGATTTGACTAGCTCAGGGTCATACAGCTCATAGATCTTAGAGCTGGGTTACAAATCCAGCTCTTGTTCCCACTCCCTGTTTGTGATATATGTAGTTTGACTTTCAGAAGAGAGGGCCATTCAGGGTGAATATTTTAAAGGTGATTGATGCTGCTCCAGGAAGGAGGAGGAACTTACATGTGGTTGCTTTGTTAGCTCAGCTCTGAATGGACTTCTCCTGTTTAACATTAACTGCGTTAATTTTACTAGCACTTGTTCTTGGCTCTACTAATAGTAGTGGTTTAAGCAATGTGTTGGGAAAAGGTGCTAATTGCAGATTCTAATGTTCTTCTATCTTAAAATGAATGCTTAGCATTTTAGTATTTGGAGAGAAGAATGACTTAGCCGAGCTGGAGGAGTCACAGAGGTCTGTGGCTGGCAGGGAGGGCTGGAGGGCCTTGGAGCTGAGTGAAGAAAGGGGAGGAAAAGTAGAAGTTGCAGAAGTCCCTGAAGTCTGGAGTCTATTTAGTGGGAAGTTTATGCGTGTGGGTCTAGATAGGTTGGAAAGGGAGAAGGGGTACAGAGAGAGGCAAAGGAAAGGGGGTGGTAGAAAATTCTGGCAGGTTACTATCAATTCTCCTTGTTGCACAAACAGAGAGAATTGGAGAGTTGACATAATCTGTTGATATTCGGAGAGTTGACATAATCTGTTGATAATTGTGAGTAGGTATAAGTTTATGAGTTGCATAGATTATATTATTATTCTCTCTTTCAAGGAGTGTTTTTGAGCACCCATATGACCCAGGCACTACATTTGATGCTGAACAGACATTGGAAGTAAGGTATCCATGGCTCCTGGCCCCATGGGACTGATAAAAGAGTCCCAGAGTACTAGAGCTGGATGGGAATTTAAAGATCAACTCTTCAACCCTTTATTTCACAGTCATGGAAATGGAGATCTAGAGAGGGCAAATGAACTTGAATCATGTCACAAAGGTATTTAGTGTCAGAACCCAGATTAGAACCCAAGTTTCTTGATTCCAGACCCATCCTTCCTTCTACTCAAATCCTCTTTACTTCCACTAAAATACAGTCTTATTCAGAATTGGCGACTAGCTGTATGAGGGTGTGTTACATTGTATTAGTTAGGGACAGTATTAGTGACTATAGGAAATAGACCACCAATCTCACTGTCTTTAACAATAGAAGTTGATTTCCTCCTCATGTAATGTCCTTTGAGCATCTGGGTGGCTGCTCTACAAAGTCAGGTTCTGTCATCTTTCAAACATGAGACTTCCAGGGTCATTGGAAGAGACACTGCACTAGGTTTTCATGGATGCAGGCCTGGAAGTGGTGCTTACAATCCATCGGCTTAAAATCAACCACATGGCAACATCTAACAGCAAAGAAGGCCAGGAAATACAGTTTTGCCTGCCTAGGAAGAGGAAAATATGGGTTTGGTAAGCAAACAGCCAATCACTGCCATTTATATTGCTTATGAATTTTCTTTCAGGATAGTAAAAGGAAAATTACAAAATATTTGCTTTGAAATAGTACACTGGATATGAGAGTGTCAAGAACCAGTGTGGTATATGAAGGTCCTTAGGAGAAGGTGTTCAGTAGATATTTCCAATTTTTCCTTCCCCATGGTTTTCCAATCCATTTCTAAGAAGACTTTACTTTGACTGCACAGAAAACCACCTTAGCAGTCTAGCCTCAGCCTGATTTGGAAGGGTGTAAACCTGGCTGCAAGAAAGATGGAGAGGTCAGCAAACAGGCTTTCAAAGCAAACACTCCTTGTGCCTTGGATGTGCATGAGGTATGTGATGAGCAATGCCAAACCTGTCAACACTGACTATCTTATTCCTTAGTTAATGTGATATAAACCCTCACAAGCCCTCATGTTCAGACTGCTTCTTGGCTTACAAAGAGCTTTCTAGAACAAAACCTCATTTCACCATCACAATAACCATTTAGATGGAGGAGGGGGAAGAAATTAACAGGAACTAAGGGAGTTTGGAGAGGAGAGATTGTTTCCAGCTGATGGAAGTAACTGAGGAGCACCTTGGAGAAAATGGCATTTGAGATGGTACCTGAGGATGCATGGGCAAATGGAAGGTGGCATCTCAGGTCAAGACCACAGAGTGGGCAAAGGCATGGAGGCATGAAAGCCTGGGCCATGTCTACAGGCCTGAGAATGAAGGCCAGCTGGGCTAGAGCATAGATGTGTGGGAAGCCAGGCTGGGAAACCCAACTGGGCCCAGAATGCGTCCTCATCATTATTATTGGTACCACTGTCCTTGTTAACACACATTTCCAGATCACCTGCTATATGCCAGGTGCTTGATTGGGTGTGAGAGACACCGAAAATATTATGCACTGTTCCTTCCCTTATGAAGCATGTTCTATTTTGCTAGCTGCCAGAATGTGATATACCAGAAATAGAATGGCTTTTAAAAGGAGGAATTTATTAAGTTCCAAGTTTACAGTTCTAAGGCCATGCAAGTCTATAAAAATGTCCAAATTAAGACACCAACAAAAGGTTGCCTCCACTCAAGAAAGGCTGATGAAGTTCAGGGTTTCTCTCTCAAGCAGAAATGTACATGGCAAACATGGCAACGTTTGCTAGCTTTCTCTCCATGCTTTTTGCTTCATGATGCTCTCTGAGGGTATTTCCCTTCTTCATCTCCAGAGGTCTCTGGCTGCATGGGCTCTTATGGTTTTCATGGCTCTGTTGTGGCTCTCTCTCTCTTTCCAAAATGCTTCCTATTTTTAAAGGATTCTGATAAACTAATCAAGACCCACCTGGAATTGGTGGAGTCACAAATCCATAGAAACCATCTAATCAAAAGTTACCATTTACAATTGGATGGGTCACATCTCCATGGGAACAATCAAAAAGCTCCCAAGCAGTAATACTGAGTGAGGATTAAAGGACATGGCTTTTCTGGGGTCCACCACAGTTTCAAACCAGCACATTCTACCCTTTGAACCCCCAAAAGTCATGTTCTTCCAAATGCAAAATATATTCATTCCATAACAATATCAGAAAACCTTAAAGCATTTCAGTAACAATACAAATACAGTACAAAGTTAAAATCAGTAAAAAGTCTCATCAAAGTCAGATACAGGTGTGGTGTGTCCTAAGGCAAAATTCTCCTCTGGCTCTGGACTGATAAAACCCAGAACAAGTTATCTGCTGCCAACATACAAAGGAGAGACAGTCACAGAATACACAATTCCCATTTTCATAGGGAGAAAGTGGAAGGAACACAGGGATCATAGGACTCAGGCAGTTTCAAAAACCTGCAGGGCAAATTCCATTAGATTTCAAAGTCTGAGAGTCATTTAACCTCATGTCTTTAGAAAGCAGCAGTCCTACCATTTCCAAGGGTCTGCACAGTGGTCGACCTCTCTCTGAATGCAATCTTGGGGAACATTGAGAAGACCACCTTTTTCTCAGCTCCACCCTCTTCAAGCATCTGGGCTGCACACAGGCTGTCTGCCATCTCCAGGACACAAGCTCAGTCCTTCCACGTGGTGGCAGCCAGGCTCTCCCCAACCACCAAGGGATGCGCTCCACCCTCTCCAAGGCCTGAGGTGGCAGAACTCTTCCACTGCGATGAGGTAGAAGGCCTGTCCTCTGCCTTTGGGACAAATTCAGTCTCTCCATCTACTTGGGTGGGTCTGCTCTCCTGGCCTGAGGTTTCTTGACTTCAGAGTTTACCTTCCATATTTCTACCTCTGAAGTTATTTTAACCTTCACACTGTCCCTTTTCTGAGCCCAGACTGGCAGTAGCTCCACAGCACTCTTGTTGGCTTTCTATGTAGTAAGCAAGGATTGTGCAGAAGTTTCCACAAATCCTTCTGAATAAATCCATCTCCAATCCTGGCTTTCTCTGAAGTGGCTGACTGGCTATACATTTGGCCAAATCCTCATGTGGAGTGCCATTCTGTGGGGTCTCCCTTCCTGGAAGTCTAGAATTTTCCAGAACATCAATTTCTGTTTTTGTGTACCCAAGAGTTCAGTTCTCAATTTATCTCTTTCCTGTCTCATTTCATTATAAGCTGTTAGGAGAAACCAAGTTACACTTTCCACATTAAATTTTGAAATCTCTTCTGCTCAATATCCAAGTTCATGGTTTTTTCAAACTGTCTTCCAGCCAAAGCCACTAGTCAAATTTGCCAAATTATATGCCATTTTAAAACAAGGATCACCTTCCTTCCAGTTTACAAAAACACATGCCTCATCCCTTACCAAGGCCTTATAAGAAGTAACTTTAGAGTCCACATTTCTACCAACAGTCTCTTCAAAGCATTCCAGGCCTTCTCTATCAGGCTCCTAACAACTCCTCCAAAATCTTCCCTTATCCATTTAAAAAGTTGTTCCAACATGTTTGGCACTTGCAAACCACAGCAGCACCCCACTTCTCCAGTACCAAAATCTATTCTAGTTTGCTAGCTGCTGGAATGTGATATACCAGAAATGAAACAGCTTTTAAAAGGGGAAATTTATTAAGTTGCTAGTTTATAGCTCTAAGCCCACAAAAATGTCCAAATTAAAGCAAGGCTATAAAAGTGTCCAATCTAAGGCACCAAGAAAAGGTACCTTGGTTCAAGAAGGCCGACGACATTCAGGGTTTCTCTCTCACCTGGAAAGGCACATGGCAAACATGGTGATGTCTGCTAGGTTTCTCTACAGGCTTCTTATTTCATGAAGCTCCCCCAGGGATGTTTTCCCTCTTCCTCTCCAGAGGTCTGTGACTGCATGGGCTCTTGTGGTTCTCATGGCTCTCTCATGGCTCTCTCTCTATCTCTCCAAAATGCTTCCTCTTTTAAAGGATTCCAGTAAACTAATCAAGACCTACATGGAATGGGTGGAATCACATCTCTCTCCAATTAAAAGTTAATACCAACGATTGGACAAGCTATATCTCTGTGGAGATAATCTAATCAAATTTCCAACCCATACTACTGAATAGGGGGATTAGAAGAAACAGCTGCCTCCATAAGATGGATCAGAATTAAAACATGGCTTTTTTAGGGTACATCATCCTTTCAAACTGACACAAAACATATCACCCACTGAGGAGAAATGCTGCATACACAGTAAACGTTAGAAAAATGCATTGGAGCCGCTTGTGAATTTTGCACTTCCATTTAATGTATGTCTACCTTCCTGCCCAAACTGGAACAACAGAAGCCTCCAAATATCACCATTTGACATGGACCTGGATCTCGCCCTTGAACAGCCTCATAATTAGGTTGGGGGAGGCCATAGCACAGTGGTGACCATCCTAGTCTCTATAGTCTGCAGGTCTGGGTCACAGTCCCGGTTTCACCATGGATGACATATGACCTCTGAGAAGTCTTTAATTCTCTACCTTGGTTTCCTTGTCTATAAAATCAGGATGCAAATGCTACTGGGTTAATTGGGTTGGTGTGAATATCATTTGAGATAATTCAGGAAAATACCTAGCGCTGTGTCTGGCACACAATAAACACCCAATCAATGCTAACAAATACAAAATACCCACTGTTGGTCATGGTTTATATAATCTGCTGAACAGTGGTAGAGTTTCTGAGAGAGGTGAGTGTGAAGGAACATGGCCTTCCTGGAATGCCACTCAGGAAGCAAAGATGTGCTGGGTCCTTGTATCTTTGGTGACATCTGTTGGCCTGAAGGAGAAGGGACTTCTGAATAAGGTAGGTGTTTTTTTTTTGTATACACACATCACATCCACCATCTCAGCAATGCCTGGAATGCAGAGGGAAGTTTCTGAACATGTTCCCACTGACTTCATTAACGTCCTGGTGTGGCAAAACCAAGGTCAATGCCAGGATGACTACAGGTGGTATGTATGCCAGGAGCCCAGCTTTATGGCAGCACATGATGTATTCCTCTGAAACAGGCTGACTCCATGAATGCTTCCTTCAATTATACTGCTCCACATGAGTTTGCACACCCTCATGCACAATTGGTTTTCCTCTCTAAGGAGTCTGGAATATTTCAGACCTTGTGATTTGGCTGTTTATTAGATCGCCTTTGTTTCCCCCTTCTAAGATAGGAAGCTCATTAGAAACAAGCACAATCAACCTTTGACTCGGAGTTTACAATGTCCCCTGAGAACTGGGGAGATTTTTAAGGTGGCCAGGCTCAGAGGCACAGCCTAACGCAGGGGAGTTAAGTCTGCCAAGTCCGATCCTAGGCAATGCCAGGCTGGTGGTAAGATGGATTCTCTGCATTCTGAGGATTTCCAGTTCCTACAAGGTGAATGCTTTCCCTCTGTGATCTCACTCTTTGCTAGGAATACATGGAAAAACTGGGGCAAGTTAGAGTACATTAGTTAGGTACCCAGACTTTGGAGTCAGATGACATGGGCTCACATTCTGGTTCAACTACTTGCTAACCATGTGACTTTGGGCAAATGTGACTTAACCTCACTTTTCTAAAAGTAGGGATACTAAAAATGTCTATTTTATAGGATTGTTGTGAGGCTCAAATGAAATGATGCACATGTTGGACAGTCAGTGCCTGGGTGTTAACTATTATTATTTATAGTAACATTCGTTCATTCATTCATTCACTCAGTTAGTGTTGATTTAGTATTTGCTATGTGCCAGATGCTGTGTAGGTTTATCAGATATATAAATGAGTGAGTCTTGTCCGTGCTTTGGAGGATGTCATGCCTCTGTAGGTGAGACAAACATGTACACAGGTAATTAAGAAACAGTATGAAGAATGTGTGAAACCAGCTTTGGGAGCACAGTGGAGGGACACAGAACTCTAAGTGCTGGTGGTTGTGGTAGTGGTGGTAACAGAGATGGGAGTAATGACATCATAGAGCTGGTGGTGATGGTGGATTGGTAACCATGGTGATGCGGGTGATGATGGTGGTAGTAGTAATGAGTTTTGATTGAGGATGGTAGTCAGGAAGGAGTTGCTGGTGATGTGAGGGTGATGGTAGTGGAAGGGCTTTTTAAGAAAGCCTTCCTCCTGGGTGAAATAGAGTCTGAAGAATGAGTACCTTCATATGCCAAAGATGTTCTCAGGGCTGGGGATATAATGGTAACCCAGAAAGACACAATCTCTGCCTATTAAAACTTGCTAGATGCAAGGACCAAGGACAAAGACAAGACAGGCAATTGCTATATAGGGAGACAAGCACGATATTAAGTACAGGACCCTCCTGGAGCAGAGAAGAGGGCCCATTACTGAGTCTTCAGTGTGGTTTGCACTTTGGAAAGTATCCTGGAAGAAATAACACTATCTTGGCTGAAGGGCAGAAAGAATGGATAAATATTTCAGGCAGAAGGAGCAACAAACCAGTGCCCAGAGGCAGGAAGGAGAGGAAGGAAGAGAGAGGGAGGAAGAGGGAAAGGGCCATTTGGGGATTGCAAGTCATCCACTAAGATTCACGCAAAGGCTGTAAGTGGGTGGAGGTGAGGAGCGGATGGGGAAATAATGAGATTAATTGGGAGTAGGTTGAATTTGAGGGATCTGGGAGACATATATGTGGTGGTGATTGAAGGGTAATTCAATGCAGTAGTTTGGCACTCAAGTTCATACTATTTAGATTACAGTGAGGGATTCCTAAAAGCAGATATATTTGCATGTTGAAGCATCTGAAAGAGCACAGAAGGACTTAATGGAAATGGGCAACAGAACTTCCAAGGAAAGCTTATTGTTTTTTGAATAACAAACAACTTTAGTACAGTATGTCCCCTATAACCTCATACATTATTAATTTACTATATGTTATAGGGGACACACACCGAATTCCTTATCCCTGTATGCAGGATAGACTCTGAACTGGGAAAGAGAGACGTTTGAATTCAAGAGTAGAAAAAAAATATTTACAGAAATTCAAGTACCTCAAGTGTCACAATGAAGTTAATAAACATTCAATCTCCAGGTCCACCCAAGGAGAATTTCTGGAAACTACTGAAAGCTTGAAAGCTAAAATATTGCTGGCATAAGAGGCATCCTCTTCTTCACTGAATTTCAAGAGTTTGGAATATAAACTGGTTGAAGACTGAAGGAGGCCAAGTCTCACTAACACTCTGGAAAGCTGTAGGCTCACTACTCCTGGAGCCTTCCCTAACCAATTCCTCCCAGCTCTATTTAACTGATTACTCACGGATTCATGAACTGGTTTCCTTAGCTAATATTCATTGAGAAACATGTATATGTCAGGTACATGCTCCACTTTGGGAATGATGGGATGAAATAACAATCTGAGACAGATTTAGTCTTTGCCCTCAAAAGAGTTACCAGTTTTACATGGAAGACAGGAATGGCAAAACTACCCACCTTATGATTAATTATAAAATATAGCATTTCACAATCAATCAAGTACAACTGTAGCAAATTTCTTGCATGAATACGGATTTTCCCACCCTCTGATTGCTTTAAAAACAAACAAAAAAATTCTGTTACTACTTTCAAGAAACAAAGGGAAATCTTTAAATGCTTAATGGAGAAGCTTAAATTAAAGAAAGCCTGACCCAGTCTTTGATAACACACCCACATGCCTTCCCTAACCGCGGCTGCCCCCACAGGGAAATAATAAAATGTGGCACTTGAGGGGGTTGGCTGGAGGTCTCAGTTCTCCCCACATGGGCCTCTTCATGTAGCTGTTTGGGCTTTTTCTGGCATGGCACTTGGATTCCAAGAAGAAATATTCCAAAATGTGAAGGCAAAAGCCTTAGATCTCTTAAGGCCAGCGCTGAGAAGTTACACAGGTTCATTTCTGCCACATTCTATGGGTCAAAACAGGGCATGAGACCAGTCCAGGATTAAAGTGAGGGTGGACAGAATAAACTACATCTCTTGATAAAGGAATGGTGGGGTCACATTGCAAAGCACATGTGGGATGGAAAATACTCTTGTAGCCACTTCGGAAACAGCACTCAAATCAATGCTCCTAAACTGCTGACCGCTAAGATAAAGTAGTTTAATATGTTTTAATGCATAGGATTGTAAAACTTTTTAGGTATATAACTTGAATGTTCCCAAATTCTCTTGGTCTCCTACCTTTAGAGTCACTGTTCACCTGTGACTGTTCATCTTCATTTTGAAATAATTTTATGATTTCTGAATAATAAATAGAACTCATTTATAAATTCTAACTATTTAAAATTTTTGCAACTTTAGTATTTAAAGTTCAAGAAACAACTTTACTATTTAAAGTTGCAAAAATAGTTTAGAATTCACATATACTCTCCTCTGAACTTCCCCTGATCTTAACAGTTTACATAACCATAGTACAATGATCAAAATCAGGAAATCAACATTATGATACTATTTTAATTTCACACATGCTGTACTCAGTAGAAGGAGCCAAAGCTAAGTTACTATTTAAGTGTATTTATGGCAATAATTATCATATAGGGTCTTACAGGAAATAAATTATTGCTTTAACAGTAGAATAATAAACAGAACTCATTTATAAATTCTACTTGTTATTTTTTTTCTATGAATGTACTGCTTGATTTTGAACTGTAGCATATGTAATTTTTAGAAGGACTTAGGATGTTTTCAGCTAATAGCAGTACTTGAATTGACTGTAATTTTGCAATTTCAAATTGATTATATTAATCTTGTTCCAAATTCTCCCAGCCTAATTCAGCAATGTACAACTTCCTATTTCCATAGGAAAAAAATTTGTCATTAGAAGAGTTCTTTCTAGGGGTGGGAAACTAGTTTTTTTGTTTTGTTTTGTTTTTGTTTTTACCTTCACTAAAACTCCTAGATAGTTTCAACTTGAAGGAGGATTTTTCTTGTACTTTTCATGGACTGGCAAATGAAGCTGACTAGTATGATATTGAGCACAATATGAGACCTATATCTCTCTTATTGATGGCAAGTGCTGCATGCACAAATATATAAGCCCATTTTATTAATGACAAAGGAAAACTTTGAATTCCTTGATATTTTGTGGTTTTAGTGCAATACCCGAATATGATCCCATGCATGAAAATGCATAGGATGACATTTCTAGTGTCTTCAAAATGAAATATTCCAATTAAATCACCATCTTCTTTAGCATTGCAAATTTGTTATGGAAGAATATTCCCATATTCTTGACCTGTCTGTAGTTCTTTATTCCTTGTTGATGTTCCAAGGTCCCTTTCATCATTTTCTTTCTATTTCAAGAACTTCCTTTAACCATTCTTTAAGGGTTGGTCTGCTGGTGACAAGTTCTCATAGTTTTCCTTTATCTGACAATGTCTTTACTTTGTCTCAAAGAATAGGCCTAAGTTATAGTATTCTGGTTGACTGTTCTTTTCTTTTAATGCCTTAAAAATATTGTGCCACTTCCTTCTGGCCTCCGTGAGTTCTGATGAGAAATCCACTGTTATTCATATTGTTTTCTCCTTAGAGGTAAGGTGCTGCTTCTTGCTGCTTTCAATAATTTTTATTTGTATTTAGTTTCTGAAGTCTGTTTATGTTGTATTTTGGCATGGATTTTGTTAGGCTTATTATACCTGCAATTTGCTCAGCTTCTCAAATATGTATGTTTATTTCTTTTGCTAAATTTGTGAAATTTTTAGCCATCTCTTCTTTGAATGCTTTTAAGGCTGTACTCTCTTTCTTCTCTCCTTGGACTCTGATGGAAATGTTAGATATTTTGTTATTGCCTCACAAGTTCCTGAGGTCTATTCACTTTTTCTCCTAATCTATTTTCTTTCTATTGTTTAGACTAAGTAATCTCTAGTGTTCTATTTTCAAGTTCAATTTCCTTAAGCTTTCCAAACCTCAATTTCCTTATTTGTAATTAGAGATAATAACACATCTTATATAGTTTCACTTTAATTGTGAAAATTAAATGAAATAACACATGTAAAGTGTAGCCTGATGCCTCCTATTTAACTGGCTGTGGATAAATGATAGCTGTAATGGTCCTGACTACAATTTGCTCTAGAGAAATGAAGACACAGGCAATCTCTGTGTTCCGTAGCTTCCTTGTAGAGAGAAACTTTCATCTCAATATTCTCCTTCTTGTTTCTTGTTCTTAAAGTAGAAATGGCAATGGATGGAAACAGAGAAAGTAGATTTTCTCAGTGGCATGATATGACAAGAGAAATATCCCACTTGTTGCATCCAGCTTTTTTTTTTTACTGCTTAGTATGCTTTATCCTTGAGACTTTTAAAAATAGCTCAATTAGGGGAAGGGAAAAAAAGAGGGAAGAAACTAGAATCAATTGGATATTCAATACATTTACCTGAATTTGGATAATAAGCACTTTATCACCATTGTTCCTAGAGAGGTTGAGTGGCTTATTCGCCATCATAGACATGACAGCAGAATCAGAATTGAAACTGATGTTGCCTACAGTTTCTTTTTCTTTCACTGTAACTTTTCCTTCTTCCCCATTATCTATAATACCTTAAATTCTTATCTGAAAGCATTGGAGGTATAAGCTAACACCTTGATCATCAGCTAATACTGAAAGAATTAACAGGACTAGACTGTTGAACACAGCCAGGGAGGCAGGCAAATTTCCCAGATATGTAAGTTGGTGGGCACAAAAGAAACACCGCCTTGGTTAATGGGTTGTTTCCTGGCTGGACCTGTGCCAGCTCAGCTTCAACAGTGTCCTACTTGTAAAGAAATCTTGTTATTGAATTTGAGCCTGGAACCAAAAAATATAAAGGTCCAGAGCAGGGGTCACGCACTGGGTGTGGATGCATTATCCTGTTATCTAGGGGCACAAACAGTGTTTTCCATATCATGGCTCAGCCTTCCCCAGCAAGATTACTCTGTGGGCAGAGAAGAAATTCACATGCAAATTTGCCGACACAGTGCACGGTGTGTAATAGTGTGCTAAGAGGTGTCCCCATTCCCATTAAGGACTTCGCATTGCTGCACCCCTTTTCAAACCTTACTCCTGCAGTTTTGTTCTCTCCTGCATTCTTATTCAATCTCTCTCTTTCTTCCTCTCTCCCCTCATCATTCCTATCAGGATCCAACTAACTTTAGTATCTTGCTATTTTAAAAAGACACTTTCTGTACCGTTCACCTCCTTTCAACTACTATTCCATTTCTCCAGCCCCTTTTTTTAAAAATTTTTTTATTAATTAAAAAATATATTACAGAGAGAAACACAAACATTACCAATATGTGATCCTTCCATTCTACATATATAATCAGTAATTCACAATATCATCACATAGCTGCAGATTCATCATCCTGATCATTTCTTAGAACATTTGCATCAATTCAGAAAAAGAAACAAAAAGGCAACAGAAAAAACCCCACACCCACCATGCCCCTTACTCCTCCCTTTCACTGATCACTAGCATTTCAAACTAAATTTATTTTAACATTTGTTCCCCGTATTATTTATTTTTATTCCATATGTTCTACTCATCTGTTGACAAGGTAGATATAAGGAGCATAAGACACTAGGTTTTCACAATCACACAGTCCCACTGTGAAAGCTACACCATTATACAATCATCATCAAGAAACATGGCTACTGGAACACAGCTCTACATTTTCAGGCAGTTCCCTCCAGCCTCTCCATTTTCTCTTAGATAACAAGGTGATATCTACTTAATGCATAAGAATAACCTCCAGGATAACCTCTCGACTCTGGTTGGAATCTCTCAGTCATTGACACTTTGTCTCATTTCACTCTTCCCCCTTTTGGTCGAGAGGATTTTCTCAATCCCTTGTTGTTGAGTCTGAGTTCATTCTAGGATTTCTGTCCCACATTGCCAGGAAAGTCCACATCCCTGGGAGTCATGTCCCACGTAGACAGGGGGAGGGTGGTGAGTTTGCTTGTTGTGTTGGCTGGAGAGACAGGCTACATCTTAGCAACAAAAGAGGTTCTCTTGGGGGTGACTTAGGCCTAATTTTAAGTAGGCTTGACCTATCCTTTGTGGGGTTAAGTTTCATATGAACAAACCCCATGACTGGGGGCTCAGCCTATAGCTTTGGTTGTCCACACTGCTTGTGAGAATATCAAGAATTCAACTTGGGGAAGTTGAATTTCCCCCCATTCTCACCATTCCCCAAAGGGGACTTTGCAAATACTTTTCCACTCACTGATCAAATCACTCTGGGATTCATTGGGGCATCACTCTGTACAAACCAACAAAATCTCATGTCTTACCCAAGGTTGCATGTACTTATGTTGTTCAACCAAGCTATCTACAGAAGTTATATTAGGAAATGCAAGTGTCAAAATATAAATTTTGTACTAAATAAAAATTTTTTGCTTTAGTCTCACACATAAGTTGAAATTTTAAAATATTAATTACCATCTACTTTCAGCACCCTGCAGTAATGACATTCCTTTGTTCTTCCTTATGCAAAAACATTTTAAAAATTTGTACATTTAGTCACTGTCATTATACACTCTAGGCAATCCTAGATTATACCATCTCAATCTTTGTCGCCTATTTTTCTTTCTGATTTCATTTGTGCCCCCAGCCCTTCTCCCTCTATCATTCTCACATTCAGCTTCATTCAGTGTTTTAATTGTGTAAATACAGTGTAATACAATTGTATTACAGTTAGGTAATATTGTGCTGTTCATTTCTGAGTTTTTACATTCAATCCTGTTGCACGATCTATATCCCTTCAGCTCCAATTACCCAATATCTTACCCTATTTCTATCTCCTGATGGTCTCTGTTACCAATGAAATTCTCCAAGTTTATTCACTAATGTCAGCTCATATTGGTGAGACCATACAGTATTTGTCCTTTTGTTTCTGGCTAATCTCACTCAGCATAATGTTCTCAAGGTCCATCCATGTTGTTACATACTTCATAACTGTATTCTGACTTACAGCTGCATAATATTCCATCGTATGTATATACCACAGTTTGTTTAGCCACCCGTCTGTTGATGGACATTTTGGCTGTTTCCAACTCTTGGTAATTATAAATAATGCTGTTATAAACATTGGTGTGCAAATGTCCATTTGTGTCCTTGCCCTCATGTCCTTTGAGTAGAGATAGCATATAGATGCGTCCCATTCCCTAATCCATTCTGCCAGTCCATGTCCCCCGACTGGGAAGCTTAATCCATCAACATCAGTGCTCTTACTGCCTGGGCTTTTTGCCTTTTGGCTTTTATATGCCCATCTAATTTTCCTTCCTTTTACCTTTACTCATGGTCTTCCTTTCTACACTCTTCTCCACACCTCTCTCTTCTGCCATTGTATCTGTCTCTAGTGCTCCCTTTAGTATTTCTTGCAGAGTTGGTCTCTTGGTCACAAATTCTCTCAGTGATTTTTTGTCTGAAAATGTTTTAATTTCTCCCTCATTTTTGAACGACAATTTTGCCGGATATAGATTTCTTGATTGGCAGTTTTTCTCTTTTAATAATTTAAATATATCATCCCAGTGTCTTCTTGCCTCCATGGTTTCTGTTGAGAAATCTAAGCATAGGCTTATTGGGCTTCTGTTGTATGTGATTGATTGCTTTTCTCTTGCTGCTTTCAAGATTCTCTCTTTCTCTTTGACCTCTGACATTCTGATTAGTAAATGTCTTGGAGTACGTCTATTTGGATCTCTTCTCTTTGGGGTATGCTGCACTTCTTGGATCTGAAATTTTAAGTCCTTCATAAGAGTTGGGAAATTTTCAGTGATAATTTCCTCCATTAGTTTTTCTCCTCCTTTTCCCTTCTCTTCTCCTTCTGGGACACCCATAACATGTATATTCATGTGCTTCATATTGTCCTTCAATTCCCTGAGTCCCTGCTCATATTTTCCCATTTTTTCCCCTGTATTTTCTTTTTCTTGCCGGATTTCAGATTTTCCATCCTCCAGTTCAGAAATCCTATGTTCTGTCTCTCGAAATCTACCATTGTAGGTTTCCATTGTTTTTCTCATTTCTTCTACTGTGCCTTTCATTCCCATAAGTTCTGTGATTTGTTTTTTCAGACTTACAATTTCTTCTTTTTGTTCATTCCTTTCCTTTTTTATATCCTCCCTCAATTCATTGATTTGGTTTTTGATGAGGTTTTCCATGTCTGTTCGTATATTCTGAATTAAATGTTTCAGCTCCTGTATTTCATTTGAATTGTTGGTTTGTTCTTTGACTGGGTTATATCTTCAATTTTTGTAGTGTGATTTGTTATTTTTTGCTGGTGCCTAGGCATTTAATTACCTTAATTAGTTTATTCTGGAGATTGCTTTCACTTCTTTTCCTAGGGTTTTCTTGCTGGATGAATTTGTTGTCTATTTGTTCTTTGACAGTCAGTTCAGCTTTTTCTGGACCTCTAGCTTAAGTTTTGTTTAACAAAGGATAATTTTTCAGTTCTTGTTTTCTTGTTTCTTGCCCTGCTAGTATGGTGCCTTTTTCCCCCCACCCTGAGGAGAGACATAGGTATTATAGACCCCAGCTGGATTTTCCCAGACCAAACTGGCCTCCTATAAGGAGGAAAGATTCACCTGCGTCGGTTTTCCCTGAGGGTGAGACCCAGCAGGTTGACAGACTTTCCTGTGAAGTCTCTGGGCTCTGTTTTTCTTATCCTGCCCAGTATGTGGTGCTTGTCTGCCTGCAGGTCCCACCAGCATAAGATGATGTGGTACCTTTAACTTTGGCTGGGGGTGTGGTGGAGACAGAGGAGAGGTTGTAGGATGGTTTTAATGGTTTCAAATTACCAAGCCCTGGTGTCTGAATTCCTTGAGGGATGGATTCCACCTGAGTTGGGCTTCACCCCTCCCCTGGAGAAGGCACAGATTCCAAACCAGCCCTCAAAATGAGTTTGTTTCTGCCTGTGCCTGGGGCAGTTGCAGCCTGAGGAGCCCTACCACTGTATCCAAAGGCAGTTAAGCCTTTGTAGAAACACAGGCACAAAAACCTCTGTTTCCTTCTCTTGTTTTCCTTTTTCTGTCAGCCCTGCCCCCTTGGCACCCGGGCAAAAATGAGTGACCTCCGCTTTGACCAGGTTCACCTGAGCTGGTGGCCTATTTTTAGTAGTCAGAATTTGTTAATTAATTCCACAATTGGCGTTTGATTGGGCTCAGCCCCAGTTGCTGGTAAAGTCTGTTTCCTTTCCCTTCTGGGAAGCAGCCTGTGGGGGAGGGGCATTGGCCACTGTGGCTTGGGGAACTCACGGTTCTGGGGGGCTTGCAGCCAGTCCAGCTGGTCCAGACTGGGGTATGCTGTGTGTCCGGTCAGTGACGTGGCCCCAGGAGCTGTTCTGTATTGTTTCTGGTTATTTACTAGTTGTTCTGGAGGATGAACTAAAACGTGCACATTTCTAAGCCACCATCTTGGCCCGGAGGAGCTCTCCAGTCCCTTTTATAGAATTATTTCTGGACTTGCCACCTTTGCTTCCTTACTTCCCATTGATTCTTTATTTAATGCAATTTTATTGCGATATGTTATATATTCACATATAATTATGATTATGTGAATATATGATTCACATATAATCATTCAAAGTGTACAATCATCAATGATTCACAGTATCATCATATATCTGTACATTCATCATCACAGTTTTTGAATATTTACATTATTCCAAAAAAAGTAAAAATAAGAATACCAATAAAAGTAAAAAAGAGCACCCAAACATCCCATTCCCTCCCCCATTATTAATTTATTTACTGTCTTTATTTTCTTACTCATTTGTCCACACACTGGACAAGGGGAGTATCAGTCACAGGGTTTTCACAATATATGGTTACACCATAAAAGCAATATAGTTACATAATCATCTTCAAGACTCAAAGCTACTGGATTGCAGCTTAACAGTTTCAGGTATTTCTCTCTGGCTGCTCCAATACATCAAAAACTGAAAAGGGATATTTATATACTGCATAAGAATAACCTCCAGAATGACCTCTCAACACTGTTTGAAATCTCTCAGCCACTGAAACTTTATTTTGTTTCATATCTTTTCCCCCTTTTGTTCAAGAAAGCTTTCTCAATCCCATGATGCCAAGGCCAAGCTCATTCCTGGGAGTTCTGTCCCATGTTGCTGGGAGATTCACACTCCTGGGAGTTATGTCCCACATAGTGGGGAGGGCAGTGAGTTCAACCATGGAGTTGGCTTAGAGAGAGAGGCCACATCTGAGCAACAAAAGAGGTTCTCTGGGGGTGACTCTGAGGTATAATCATAAGTAGCTTAGCTTCTCCTTTGCAGGAATAAGTTTCAGAAGGGCAAGCCCCAAGATCAAGGGCCTGTGTCATCAAATTGGTAGTCACTAAAGTTTGTGAGAATACCAGGTTGTCTCCAGGTAGAGAAGTTTAATATTTCCACATTTTCCCCAGTCTTAAAGGGGACTTCACAAATTCTTATCTTTTTCTAAAAAGAGATTACTCTGGGATGTATTGGGGCATCACACCTACCTGTACAAACCAAAAAGATCTCACTCCCTATTCAAGTTTCCATGTAATTACAACATTTGAATAAGCTAATCACACAAGTAAAATCTGATGGTATGCTATTGAAAATATAAATTTTAAACCAAAAGAACATCCTTTCCTTTGGTCTCATATGGAAATTGAAGCTTTAAAATAGTCAGTGTCATCCTTTACCCTTTAGTCTGGTTTACCTTAGTCCTAACCAGGTCAACTTTATTCATATCTCTAGTTGGAGCCTGTTCTCTTCTTCAGCTTTTTTTTTTTTAGCAGTTGCTATATGGGGTAATGCTGAGTTTCATAGCTTCAGAACTCTAGCTCTGAGTCTTAGGTGTTGTGTTTGTCAGAGTTCACTAGAGAAACAGAACCAACAGGAAAGACCTGTAAATATGAGATTTATAAAGGTGTTTCATGCAACCATGGGAATGGAAGAGTCCAAAATCTGTAGGGCAGGCTGTGAAATTAGAGGCTCTGATGAAGGGTCTGAATGAACTTCACAGAAGAGGCTTGCTGGCTGAAGCAGGGAAAGAGTGTCTCTTCTTTCTTAAAAGCCTTCAACTGACTGGAGGCTGTTGACTCTCCAGCCTGACTCTCATTGTGGGAGATATGCCTTAGTTGATCGTAATCAGTCACAGATGCAATCAAATGACTGATGACTTAATACACCAGTTTATTAACAAGCCACAAAATATTCTGGCAGCAATGGTCACGCCAGTGCTTGCCTGGCCAGACAGCTGGGCATATTCATTTGGCTAAGTTGACACCAGGCCTAACCATAACAGGTATCATACAAATACCTGAATTTCTAGGGAATGACCAGGTTATATACAAAGAGCTCAGCATCTTAGAGTTTATGAATAACAGTTACAACTCCAGAATTGATGTGACTGCTGTAAAAGCTTACAAACTAGAAGCATTTACAATAGGCTTTCCCCTGATAACCTATGCTCTTAAATTCAATTCTCAGAGCTTGCACATTATAATTAGTCCATATTAGTAGGCATTATAAACATTGTTTTTTCATTTCTAGTTTAGTTCACTCAACTTTCTGTCCTCAAGTTTCATTCAACTAGTGGCATGCCTCAGAACTTCATTCCTTCTTGCAGACATTCAATATTCCATTGTATGTATATACCACAGTTGCCCCTTCCATTCATCAGTCGATGTATGCTTAGGCCACCTCATCCAGTGCAAATCTTGAACACTGCCTCATAAACCCCAGTGTGCAAATGTCCATTTACATCCCCATACTCAGTTCCTCCAGGTATACACATAACAACAGAGTTACAGAATCATATGGCAATCCCACACTTAGCTTCCCATGGAACCACTTCAGAAGGGCTGCACCATGCTACTTCCCTACCAAGAGTGAAGGGGTACATCTCTCTCTCCACATTTTCTCCAGTACTTGTATCTCTCTGCTCATTTTAAAACATTTTTATTCACATACCACACATCCCAACCTAAGTAAACAAACAGTGGTTCCTGTAATAATTACATAGCCATGCATTCACCTCCACAATATATATGAGGGCATTTCCATTTCTTGAGCAAAGAAATATGAAGAGGAAAAAAAAATAAAATAAAATAAAAAGGAGAAATAATACTGCCACGAAGAGTCCCATACCCTCCCTCCATAAGCCCTTTTTATTAACATCTAATTTTGGCACATTGCCTTTGTTGCATTTAATGGAAACATATTACAATGTTACCGTTAACTATAGACCCTAGTTTGCATTGATTGAATTTCTTCCTGTATACCATTCCATTTTCAGCACCTTACAATGTTGATATTCATTTGTTCTCCATCACGCAAAAACTTTCATGTATTTCTACATTTAATTACCATCATTGCCCACTCTAGGCTTCAATAAGTTATACCATCCCAGTCTTTATCCTCTATCTTCCATACATGCTCCTAGCCTTCCTCTTTCAACCATACTCACACTAAGCTTCCTTCTGTGTACTTACAATATTGTACTTACAAGATTGTATTCTGCTCTCCATTTCTGGAGCTTTACAATCAATCCTGGTGAATATTCTGTACTCCTTCAGCATCAAATGCCAAATATACCCTTTTTTTCTATCTCCTGATAATCTGTGTTCTCAAGTTTAACTCTCAAAGTTCACTCATTAAGGTTAGTTCATATTAGTGAGACCATACAGTATTTGTTCTTTAGTTTCTGACTAATTTTGCTCAACATAATGTCCTCAAGTTTCATTCATGTTGTTGCATGTGACATGACTTATTCTATCTTACAGTTGCATAACATTCCATTGTATGTATGTATCACAGTGTGTTTAGCTACTTGTTCATTGATGGACATCTGTGCTGTTTTCATTTCTTGGCAATTGTGAATAATGCTGCTATAAACATTCTTGTGCAAATGTCTGTTTGAGTGCTTGCCTTCAGTTCCTCCAAATATATACCTAGTAATGGAATTGTTAGATCATATGGCAATTCTATACTTAGCTTCCTAAGGAATTGCCAAACTGCCTTCCAGAGCAGTTGCACCATTCTACATTCCCACCATCAATGAATGAGTGTGCCTCTTTCTCCACATCCTCACCAGCACTTGTAGTTTTCTGTATTTTTTTTCATAATGACCATTCTAATAGTCGTGAGATGATATCTCATTGTGGTTTTCATTTGCATTTCTCTCATAGCCTGTGTGTTTGAACATCTTTTCATGTTTTTGAGCCATTTTCATTTCCTCTTTGGAAAATTTTTCATGTCTTTTGCCCATTTTTCCATTGGGCTGTATTTTTGTTGTTGAGTTGTAGTATTTCTTTACATATTCTGAATAACAAACCCTTATCTGATATGTGGTTTCCAAATATTGTCTCCCATTGCACAGGCTGCCTTTCTACTTTCCTGCCAAAGTCCTTTTATGCACACAAGTGTTCAATTGTGAGGAGATCCCATTATCTATTTCTTCTTTCATTGCTTGTGCTTTGGGTGTAAGGTCTAGGAAACCACCTTCTATCACAAGACCTATAAGACATTTCCCTAAATTTTCTTCTAAATGTTTTATGGTCTTAACTCTAATGTTTAGGCCTTTGATCCACTTTGAGTTAATTTTTGTGTAAGGTGTGATATAAGGGTTCTTTTTCATTCTTTTGGATGTGGGTATACAGTTCTCCAAGCACCGTTTATTGAAAAGGCTTCTCTGTCCCAGTTGAGTTGATTTGATTGCCTTATCAAAGATCGATTGTCTGTAAATGAGAGGGTCTATTTCTGAACACTTGATTCAATTCCATTGGTCAGTATATCTATCTTCATGCAAGTACTATGCTCTTTTGACCACTGTAGCTTTGTAACATGCTATAAAGTCAGGTAGTGTGAGATGTCCCACTTCATTCCTCTTTCTTAAGATATTTTTAGCTATTTGGGATACTCTGCCCTTCTAAAATATATATACAATTATTTAATTATATTAAATATTCTAAAATATATATACAAAATAAATTTAATTGTATATATATTTTATTTCTGTATAGTAAGTTGTTGGGATTTTTTTGTTGTTGTGAAAAAATAACAAGTACAAAAAAGCAATAAATTTCAAAGCACACTGCAACAATTTGTTATAGAACAGATTTCAGAGTTTTGGTATGGGTTATAGTTCCACAAGTTTAGGTTTTTCCTTCTAGCTGCTCCAAAACACTGGAGTCTAAAAGAAATATCAATACACTCATTCAGCAGTTATACTCATTTGTTAAATTCTTTCTTCTCTGTTATAACTCTATCTTCTCCTTTGATCTTCCTCCCAATCATTAGGGGTATTTGGGCTATGCCCATTCTAACTTTTTCATGTTGGAAAGGGCTATCAATAACATGAAATATGGGGATGGAAATAGTTGATGTTTCTGAGAGGCTGGCCCTCTGTTTTTCAGGATTTATCTGGCCTAGGAATCCATCTGAAGGTTGTAGGTACTGGACAGTAATCACAGTGCATGGAGCCATTGTAGAATCTCAGATAGAAACTTGTATGTTCTTTATTTAGGTCTTTGATCCATTTGTATTTCCACTTTGGAAAAGTATTTGAAGGGTTTTTGTTTGGGTTTGGAAAACCATGATAAATAGCAATATCTAGTTGATGATTGTTTAAGAGTGGCTACCAGAATAGCCTCTTGATTTCATTTGAACTTTCTCAGTAACTGATACCTTATTTTCCTACAATTGTTTCCCCACTTCGGTCAAGAAGGCATTGCTGATCTCATGATCCCAGGGCAAGGCTCATCCCTGGTAGCCATATCCCACATTGCCACGGAGATTTTAACCTCGGGATTGTCCCATGTAGGGGAAGGTAATGATTTTCCTTGCAGAGTTGGGCTTAGAGAGAGAGAGAGAAATATCTGAGTAACAAAAGAGGTCCTCTGGAAGTAACTCTTAGGCATGACTATAGGTAGGTTTAGCATCACTGTTACATAAATAAGCTTCACAAGATCAAGCCTCAAAATCAAGGGCTTGGCGTATTGATTTGGGAGTTCCTAATGTTTGAGACAGTATCAGAGATACTCTTGTTCACAAATTCTCTCTGCATTTGTCTGTCTGTGAAAATTTTAATCTCTCCCTCACTTTTGGCAGACAATTTGGCTAGGTACAGAACTTTTGGGTGGATTTTTTTCTCTTTCAGGATCTTAAATATATCATACCACTGCCTGCTCGCCTCCATGGGTGCCTGTTCAGACTGAGTCTGATCTCAGTCTTATGTGGCTTCCCTTGTATGTAGTAGATGGCTTTTCTCTTGTCACTTTTAGGATTTTCTACTTCTTTTCCACATTTGGAAAAATGATTCATATGTGTCTTGGAGTAGCCATATTTGGATTTATTCTATTTTGAGTTTATTGGGCTTATTTTATTTGCATACCTATGTCTTTTATAAGTGTTGGTGAGATTTCCCCCATTATCTTCTTAACTAATCTTCCTAGCCCTTTACTCTTCTCTTCTCCTTCTGGGACACCTATGATTCTTATATTTGTGCACTTTGTGTTGTCCATCATTTCCCTGAGATCCACATCAAAGTTTTGCCATTTGTTCTTTTGTGTGTTCGAAATAAATTGTCCTCTAATTCATTTATTCTTTCTTCTGCCTCTTCACATCTCCTGTTGTATGTTGCTAGTCTATTTTTCATTTGGGCTACAATATCTTTCATCTCTGTGATATCTACTATTTTTCTATTTCTTCTTTCAAATTCTTCTTTATGCTCTTCAAATGTCTTCTTGATATCTGCTGTGTCATTAGCTAACCCACTGAATTTATTTAGTAGAGTTGTATGAACACATTTGATTAGTTGTTCTAAAGTCTGTGTTTCCTCCAGTGTTTTAATTTTGTTACTATGCTGGGCTATTATCTTTCTGCATCTTCGTATGCTTTGTAATTTTCTATTGCCTTCGAGCATTTAATTATCATGATAGGATTATTCTGAAAGTTGATTTCCCTCAATTGTCTAAGGTTTTGCATTTGTGGGATGGGTATGGATTAAGGCTTGGGGCATGGGATGAATTGTGTCTAGGGCAAGCCTCAGAGTGCAGGGGTAGGGTGTGGTGCAGGGGACACAGAGGCAGGACGTGGTGGGTGGTGAATTGTGGTGGCTCTTTGGTATATGAAGCATGAGTCCATGGTGGTGTGTGGGTTCAGGAAGCAGGAGGGTATGACTTGGGTTCATAGGAGCAGATGTGCAGGCATGGCATGGGTGTGTGCGTGCATGGGGTTGGGGCTCTTGGGGATAGGGGCATGTGTTCAGGACACAGGGGATGGGCACATGGGGGCAGGGTGTGGGGGTAAGGCCTGCTTTGGAAGAAGAGCAGGGCATATTGGTGGGGTGACATGGGGGCATGTGTGTGTAAGGGTGGGGGATGGGGTGTAGGGAGTGAGGATCAGGGCACAGGTGTGTGGGATACCAGGGACCAGTGTGCAGATCCATGGGGATAGAGCACAGGTGTGCACATGCACAAGCCAGAGGGAGGTAAGGTGCAAATGCACATGCGAGCAGATGGAGCATAGTGCAGGGGCAGGTGCGCGGGGATGGGGGGAATAGGTCGTGGGATGTAGATACACATATGAGCTTGTGCATGGAGGGTGTTGGGGGGTTGGTGTGTAGGAGTCAGGGGATCATGACCTGGAAAGGGCTGGGGTGCAGGTATGCATGCGCTCTGAGTGTGGGGTGTATGTGCCCAGATTGCGGGGGGGGGGGGGGGCAAGTGTTGCACAGAGGTTCTTGGGGCACCGGGGGCCTGGGCTTGGGTGTGTGGTGTGTGGCAGGTCAAGTCATGGGTCCTGAGGGGCAAGGCTTGAATGCATGGACACGTGTGTGTGGCACATTCAAGGAGCACAGCTTGGCTTACATCCTTGTCCCCACCTCACTTTCTGTGCAATCTGAGGGCTCTGGGCTTACATTTGGAAAGGGGCTCATTAGGGTCTTTGCAGTAGCTGGACAGTCTCTGGTATTCTACATCTCAGTTCTCAGTTTTTTTAATCCAGGACTTTCCTATGTAGTGTAGAAGACCCTCTCAGGTCATTTGCAGCCTGGAGCCAGAGTGCTGGTCATTTTTCTGTCACTCTTCTAGCTGTTCCTTGGAGCAGAGATGAACTCAATCTATCCTATTCCTCCATCTTCCTGGAAGTCGAAGTTGTTGGGATTTTAATCAATGTTGCATTGAATGTATAAATCAACTTTGGTAGAATTGATGTCTTAACGATACTTAGCCTTCCAATCCATGAACACAGTATATCCTTCTGTTTATTTAAGTCTTCTTTTAGCAATTTCTCATAGTTTTCTGTGTATAGGTCTTTGGGGGCTTGGTTAAATATATTCCTAAATATTTGATTCTTTTGGTTGCTATTGTCAATGTAATTTTTTTCTTGATTTCCTCCTCAGAGTGCTCATTAATAGTGTATAGAAACACTACTGATTTTTGGGTGTTGATCTTGTACTGTGCCACTTTGCTGCACTCATTTTTAGCTCTAATAGCTTTGCTGTAGATTTTTTTGGGGATTTTCAACATAGAGGATCTTTTCATCTGCAAACAGTGACAGTTTTACTTCTTCATTTCCAATTTGGATTCCTTTCATTTCTTTTTATTGTCTAATTGCTCTAGCTAGAACTTCCAGCACAATGTTGAAACAATGGTGACAGTGGACATCCTTGTCTTGTCCCCGACTTTAGAGGGAAAGCTTTCAGTCTTTTCCCATTGAGGATGGTGTTACCTGCGGATTTTTCAAATATTCCTTTTATCATGTTGAGGAAGTTTCCTTCTATGCCTATTCTTTGAAGTGTTTTCATCAAGAAAGGGTGTTGAAATGTGTTGTGCCTTTTTTCACCAATCAAGATGATCCTGTGGTTTTTCTGCTTTTATTTATTGATGTGTGTATTACATTAATGGCTTTTTTGTGTGTGTGTTGAACTAGCCTTGCCTACCTGGAATAAATCTCACTTGGTCATGGTGTATCAGTCTTTTAATGTACTGTTGGATTCAACTTGAGAGTATTTTGTTGAGGATTTTTGCATTTATATTCATTAAAGAGATTGGTCTGTAATTTTCTTTTTTTGTAGTGTCTGTCTGGCTTTGGTATTAGGGCAATGTTGGCTTCAAAGAATGAGTTAGGTAACTTTCCCTCCTGTTCAATTTTTTAGAAGAGTTTGAGCAGGATTGATACTAATTCTTTCTTGTGTGCTTGGTAGAATTTACATGTGAAGCCATCTGGTCTAGGACTTTTCTTTTTGGGGAGCTTCTTGATGACAGATTCAATCTCTTTATTTGTGATTTGTTTGTTGAGGTCATCTATTTCTTCTCAAGTCAATATTGGTTTTTCAAGTTTTTCCAGGAAATTGTCCATTTCCTCTATATTGTTTAGTTTATGACACATATTTGCTCATAGTATCCTCTTATCTCTTTTATTTTTCAGAGTTAGTAGTTATATCCTCCCTCCCATTTCTGATTTTATTTATTTGCATCCTCTCTCTCTCTTTTTTTTTTTTTGCCAACCAAGCTAAGAGTCCATCGATTTTACTGACTTCTCAAACAACCAATTTCTGGTTTTATTGATTCTCTCTATTCTGTTTATGCTCTCAATTTAATTTATTTCTGCTCTAATCTTCATTATTTCTTTCCTTCTGTTTACTTTTGGGTTAGTTTGCTGTTCTTTCTCTAGTGTCCCTAGATGAACAGTTAATTCCTCAATTTTTGTTCTTTCCTCTTTTTTAATATAGGCATTTACAGCAATAAACTTCCCTTTCAGCATTGTCTTTGCTGCATCCCATAAGTTTTGTTATTTTTTTGTTTTGTTTTATTGTGTTTTTTCTTGGGCAGGCACTGGGAATTGAACCTGAGTCTCTGGCATGACAGGCAAGAACTCTGCCACTAAGCCACCACCATACTGCCCATCCCATAAGTTTTGATATGTTGCATTCTCACTTTCATTTTCCTCTAGATATTTATTGATTTTTCTTGTGATTTCTTCCTTGACCCACTGGTTTTTTAAGAGTATGCTATTTCACCTCCATATATTTATGAATTTTCTGGCCTTCTGCTTGTTATTGATTTCCAACTTTATTCTATTATGATCCTAGAAGGTATTTTGTATACTTCCAATCCTTTTAAATTTATTGACATTTGCTTTGTGATCCAATGTGTGGTCTATCCTGGAGCATGATCATGAGCACTTTAGAAAATGTGTATCCTGCTGTTGTGGGGTGGCATGTTCTGTAAATGTCTGTTAAGTCTAGTTCTTTTATCCTACTATTCAAAACCTCTGTTTTATTTTTGATCCTCTGTCTAGATGATCTATCCATTGATGAGAGTGATGTATTGAAGTCTCCAACTATTACTGTCTGCTTCTACCCTCAGTATTGTCACTGTGTGCCTCATATATTTTGAGGCACTTTGACTTGGTGCATAAATATTTATGATTGTTATGTCTTCTTGATGAATTGTCCCTTTTATTAATACATAGTGTCCTTCTTTGTCTCTTTTAATTGTTTTACATTTAAGGTTTACTTTGTCTGATATTAGTATAGTTATGCCTGCTCTTTTGTGGTTGAAATGTATTTTTCCAACCTTTTACTTTCAACTTCTTTTTGTCCTTGGGTCTAAAATGAGTCTCTTGTAGACAGCATATGAATGGGTCCTGTTTTTAAATCCATTCTGCCAGTCTATCTGTTCTGATTGGGGAGTTTAATCCATTAACATTTAATTTTATTACTACAAGGTTCTACCTTCTTCTACCATTTTGTCCTTTGAATTTTATGTCATATCTTGTTTTTTTCTCTTTTTGCCTTTACTGAGAGCCATCATTTCTACACTCTTCTCCAGACCTCTCTTTCCTATCTTTTCCTATCTGACTGTAGTGCTCTCTTTACTGTTTCTTGTAGAGCAGGTCTCTTGTTCGCAAATTCCCTCAATGTCTATTTGTCTTTAAATATTTTAAACTCTCCCTCATTTTTGGAGATCAGTTTTGCTAAGTAGACAATTCTTGGTTATCAGTTTTTCTCCTTCAGTATCTTAAATATATCATACCACTGCTTTCTCACCTATGTGGTTTCTGCTGAGAAATCTGCACATATTCTTATTGAGCTTCCTTTGTATGTTATGGTTCATTTTTCTCTCACTGCTTTCAGAATTCTCTTTGTCTTTGCTATTTTACCATCTGATTATTAAGTGTCTTGTAATAGATCTATTCATATCTGTTTGGGGTATGCTGCATTTCTTGGATCTTTAATTTTATGTTTTTCATAAGAGATGGGAATTTTTCAGTGATTATTTTCTCCATTATTCTTTTTGCCCCTTTCCCCTTCTCTTCTTTTGGGACACCCATCGCATATATATTTTTTTGTGCTTCATGTTGCTATTCAGTTCCCTAAGACCCTGCTCATATTTTTCCATTCTTTTCCCTATCCATTCTTTTTTATTTTTAACATTTTTATTGTGAAATATATACAAAAAAGCAATAAATTTCAACATACATTTTAATAAGTAGTTGTGAAACAGATTTCACAGTTTGGTATGGGTTACAGTTCCACCATTTCAGGCTTTACCGTTTAGTGCCTCCAAGACACTGGAGACTGACAGAAATGTCAATATATTGATTCAGCAGTCATACTCACTTGCTAAATCCTATCTTCTCTGTTATACTTCTTCTCTTTAAATAACATATATACCTAAAAGCAGTACATTTCAAAACACATTGCAGCAAATAGTTGTAGAACAGACTTCACAGTTTGGTATGAGTTACAATTCCACAATATTAGGTTTTTATTTCTAGCTGCTCAAAGGTAGTAGAGGCTAAAAGAAATATCAGTAAAATGATTCAGCACTGATCTTTTAAAGCCAACTTTCTCTGAATAACTCCACCATCACTTCTGATTTTTCTCACACTCTATGGGGATATTTGGGCTATGCCCATTCTAACTTTTTTTTTAATCGTATAATATAACATATATATAAATCAAAGAAATAAAAAGTAACAGTTTTCAAAGGACTCTCCAAAAAGTGGTTACAGGATAGATCCCAGAGTTTGTCATGGGCTACCATACGATCCTTTCATATTTTTCCTTCTAACTGCTCTAGAATATAGGAGGCTAGAGGGCTTAAATACTTTTTCATCATCACAGTCGACTTATTTTTCCTTCTTTTTTTGTGAACAATAACATATATACAAAAAGCTATAAATTTCAGAGCATAGCACCACAATTCGTTCTAGAACATATTTCGGACTTTGATATGGGTTACAATTTCACAATTTTAGGTTTTTACTTCTAGCTGCTCTAAAATACTGGAGACTAAACAAGATATCAATTTAATGATTCTGCATTCATATACATTTGTTAAGTCCTATCTTTTATGTGTAATTCCGCCACCACTTTTGATCTTTCCATACCTTTCCCTGGGGTTGTTTGGGCTATGGCAATTCTAAATTTTATGATATTGGAAGGGTCTGTCACTAATATGGGGTAGGGATTTGGAACTATCTGATGTTCTGGAGACACTGCACTAGGTTTCAGGACTTATCTGGACCAGGGACCCATCTGGAGGTTGTAGGTTTCTGGAAAGTTACTCTAGTGCCTGGAGCCCTTGTGGAATCTTGTATATTGCCCCAGATGTTCTTTAGGATTGGCTGGAATGGTCCTGATTGGGGGTTGGCAGGTTATGATAGGTAGCAAGGTCTACCTGAAGCTTGCATAAGAGCAACCTCCAGAGTAGCCACTTGACTCTATTTGAACTCTCTTTGCCACTGATACTTTATTAATTGTACTTCTTTTTCCCCTTTTGGTCAGGAAGTAATTGTTGATTCCACAGTGCCAGGTCTGAATTCATTCCTGGGAGTCATCTCCTACATCACCAGGGAGACTTTCACCCCTGGATGTCATATCCCACGTAGGGGGAGGGCAATGATTTCACTTGCAGAGTTGGGCTTAGAGAGACTGAGGCTACATCTGAGCAACAACAGAGGTCCTCCAGAAGTAACTCTTAGGCATGCCTATAGGTAGTCTAAGCTTCTCTGCTACCTACATAAGCTTCACAGGAGTAAGCCTCAGGATCGAGGGCATGGCTTATTGATTTGGATATCCCTAAAATTTGAGACAGTATCAGGGGATTCCATGATGAAAAGGTTTAATAGTTCCATAGTCTTTCTCCCCTCCCTCAGGGGATTTTGCCAATACTTTTTGATTATCTGCTTAATATATTCTAGGATGTTCCCAGGCATTACAATAATCTATAGAGGATTAAAGGATCTCTTTCTTATTCTGTGCTTCCTGTGTTTCAGTTGTTCAATGAGCTAATCAAATAGGTTGAATTAGATTATGCACTACTGAAAATTTCAGTTCCAAATCAAATAAACCTTTCTTCCATTGTTCTCAAAGAGTATGTGTGGTTCTAAAATATAGATGCTGTCTTCCCTACCCCCATGTTCTGAATTACTTTAACTCCAACCTGTTTGGCTTCATTCTTATCTCTAAATATCAGGTTATATATATAAACAGCCTCTCAAAATCCAGAAATAACAATCACCACTCTGGACTTAATGTGTCTGCTCTAAAAACTTATAATCTAGGCCCCTGTTTTCTTGTAAGCATTTTCTAAAAGTGACCATACCATTGTTGTTGTTTTTTTTTGTTTCTGGCTTATTTTGTCTCACCAAATGTCCCACATGTCCATTCACATCATTGCATGCCTCACGACATTGTTCCTTTTTGTAGCAGGCTTCTTTGTCTCTTATGATGTCTTGACATTTAAGTCTATTTTGTCCAATATTGGTATAGTTACTCCAGCTTTCTTTTGGTTACAACTTGCATAGAAAATCTTTTTCCATCCTTTCACTTTTGATCTGTTTGTATCCTTGCATCTAAAATGAGTCTCTTGTAAGCAACATATAGCTGGATTATGTTTCTTAAGCCATTCTGCCAATTTGTATCTTTTAATTGGTAAATTTAGTCCATTAACATTCAAAGTTATTACTGAAAAGGGGTTTCTTGATTCCGCTGTCTTATCTTTTTAATTTTATTTGTCAGATCTTTCTCTTTGTATTATTTAAATTACACTTAGTGGTACTCTTCAATTCTGTACCCTCCTCCAGAGGTCCCTCTTCTGTCTTTTTTTCAGCCGGCAGAACTTCTTTCAGTATTTCTGGTAGGGCCAGTCTCTTGTTGACAGATTCTTTCAGGACTTCTTTGCCTATGAACACTTTAATCTCTCCCTCAATTTTGAAGGACTATTTGGCTTGGTATAGCATTCTTGGCTGGAAGTCTTTCTCTCTCAGAATCTTGAATATATCATACCACTGCCTTCTTGCCTCCAGGGTTTTAATTGAGTAGTCTGAAGTCAGTCTTAGTTGATTTCCCTTGTATGTAGTAGATTATTTTCCCTTGCCACTTTCAGGATTTTCTGCTTCTCTTCAACATCTAAAAGACTTATTAGGATGTGCCTTGGGGAAGACTTATTTGGATTTTATTTTGTTTGGAGTTCTTTGGGCTTCTTTGACTTATATATATGTATGTCCTTTGTGAGGGTTGGGATGTTTTCCCCCATTATTTCCTCAACTACTCTCCCTAGCCCTTTACTCCTCTCTTCTCCTTCTGGGACACCAATGATTCTTATATTTGTGTGCTTTATTTTGTCTATCATTTCCCTGAGTTCCCGTTCAATTTTTTGCATCTTTTTTGTCATTTTCTGTTTTGAGTCTTTGAAGTCAATTACCCTGTCCTTTATATCACTTATTCTTTCTTCTGCCTCTTCAATTCTGGTGTTATGTGCCTCTAGTATGTTTTTTATTTGGTCAACAGGGTCTTTAATCTCTGTGAATTCCACTATTTATTCTTTCAAATTCCTTTTGGGCTTTTCTACTGTTTTCTTGGTCTCATTTATATCATTTGTTATCCCACTTATTTTATTAAGTAGCATTGTATGAATATCTTTGATTAGTTGTTCCAACATCTGTGTCTTCTCTGGTGTTTTAATTTGGTCATTAGGCAGAATTATATCTGTCTGCATTGTAATATGCATAGTGATCTTCTGCTGTCTTTGTGGCATGTAAATATCTTGATCTATTTACTTTGGGAATTGATTTCTTTCAGTGTAAGGCCTTGCGTTTGTGGAATGGTTGTACAGGAGGGAGCAGGGCACAGGGTGGAGCACTCAGTATGGTGATTTGTTTCAGGGCAGGTATGGGCACAAGTTGGGGATGTTATGCTGATGCTTGTGAATGTGGGTGCCCAGTGGCTAGGGAGAATGTAATTGTGCAGGTGCACCAGACTGGGGGTGCGTAAACCTGGAGTGCACTGGTCTAAGACACAAAGCTTTTTGTACACATGTGTAGAGCTGTGACAGCAGCTCGGCATTACGCCTTCTTGAATTGCAGGCAGATGTGACCCAACTGCACAGATCACATTTTCTCAGAGCTGGGAAGTGAGGCTGAGGGCTGTGTACATTTACGGTTCTAGGACTGCTGTAAATTGAAAAACTTTGCGGTTCCTAGAGCTGAATGATGTGATTGGGGACCCATGCACATGCATGGTCCTGGGAGTGCTGTAAAAGGATGCGCTGAGCTCAGAGAGGGTGAGGTGAGGTTGTGTGACACTATGGGTAGGGGGTGGGCATAGCCTAGGTATGGAAGTTAGTGCCCACAACCTTTATGTACTGGCAATAGCCTGCAGTGAACACAGAGGGGAGGTAGTGCTCTGGAGGGGTGCAGGAGTGGTGGATTGAGCTGCACTTGGGGTGGGGGTGTAGGCAGGTACCTGCACTGGGGGCTGGTGGAGTGTTTGTGCCTGGAGCATGGGGAATGGGAGTGGGTGATGGAGTTCAGGTGTGTGGGGTATGGGATGAGTTGCCGGTCATGGGGCTGTGCTGGTGAGGGTAGCATGCCCAAAGAACATGGCCTGGCTTACTTCCTAGTCCAGTGTTCCTGTCCATGCACTCCTGCAGCCTCTGTGCCTCCGCAACCAGGCTCCAGTTTCTGCTTCTCAGTTCCTTGACCTCTGCAAGCAAGGCTGCTGCATGTGGTGCAGAAGGCTCTCCCAGGTCAGCTGCACTCCCAAATTGCTGCATTATTCACCCTCTGTTCCTTCTCTAACTTTTGTGTGGGGCAGGGCTAATCTCGAGCTCCATCCATTCTTTCACGTGTAGGATATCAGATGTCTTCTAGTTTACTAATCCCTCCTTCTGCCTCTTCAAATCTATTCTTTTAAGTTTCCATTGTGCTTTTCAGCTCTTCTATTGTTTATTTTATTCCCAATATTTCTGCCATTTTTTTTCTCAAACATTGGAATTCTTCTTTACGTTTGCCCAATGTCTTCTTTATATCCTTCATCCTTTTGCCATATCTTCCCTCAATTTGCTATTTGATTTTTGACTTGACTTAGTATGCCTGTTCAAACATTCCTAATTAGGGTTTCAACTCCTGTATCTCATTTGAAGTGTTAGCTTGTTCCTTTGACTGGCCATATCTTCTTTTTTTTATTAGTGTGACTCATAATTTTTTGTTTTTCTCTAGGCATCTGATTTCCTTAAGTAGTTTATTCTGGAAGTCATTTTTGCTCTTTTACCTAGGGTTTAATTATTGGTTAGCTTTGTTCACTGTCTGTTCTGTGGCATTCGTTCAGCTTATTCTAAACCTCTGGCATGGCTTCTCCTTAACTGGTCAACGTTTTTCATCTCTTGTTATTCTGTTTTTTGCCAGGCAGAAATCAACCTTTCTTTCTTTCTTTTTTATTTGAAGAGGAACTGCCCAGATATGATCAATTCCAATCTGATTTTCTAGACCAGTTAGGCCCAGTTCGCATGAGGATGGTATAATCAGTATCAAGTTTCCTTGAAGATGTGACATCACAGGCTTTCAGAATTTCCTGCAAAACCTCTAGACTCTGTGCTTTTCCTATCATACCCAGCAGATGGCACTTGTCAACCTGCAGCTCCTCACTGGTGTAAAATGATGTGATACCTTTAATTCTCAGCAGATTTGTTCCTGCCAATGGTGTGGTTGAGACAGTGGTTAAGATAGAAGGCAGGCTTAGGCTGTTTCCCTGTTTTCTGAGTTCTCTGACTGTGGGCCACCATTCTAGCTGGGTCTCACCTTCCCCCTTCTTTTGGGAAATATACACTCTTCAGGGAATTATCTCCTTCACTTGATTGGTTACTTTTTCTTTCAAACTTATCTTAACTCCTCCCTTGTCTGGGTCAGTCCTGACAGTTAGAAATTCCTGAATTTTTCTCTAATAAGCTATTTAGAATTGTTTCTAAAAAAGGAGGAAGTAGAGGAAGAGAAAGAGAAAAAGAAGAGAAAGAAGAAGAAGACGACAACGAAGAAGGAGGAAGAGGAGGAGGAGGAGGAGGAGAAGGAGAAGGAGAAGGAGAAGGAGAGAAGAAGAAAAATTTCTTTTTAGAGCCAGTGTCTAACACCCAAGTTTTGCCAGTCAAGGGCTGGATTTAGTACCTGGCTCTATGTTCCCTTTTTTGGTAGCAGAGCCTTTTACCAGTATTCTAAGCTCAGCTGACTCCAATGCCTCCATTGTTTTGTTTTGTTGTTGTTGGCTTTTTTTTTTTTTTTTTTCGGTCAGCCCCATCTCCTCTCTGCCAGGAGAAATCTTAGGATTTCTTTTCTCCTTGCTCTGAATTTGTCTGTGTTTGGAGCTTGAATTCAGCAGTCCAATTTGTTCATTAAAACTGCATTTGAAAAAGAGGGAAAAAAATGCATGTGGAGCCTGGTTGAGCCACCTTCCCTTGCTCCCAGGACAGCCTGCTTCTTTTTCCCATTGGGAATTGTCTCCAACTGAGCCTGCAATGCCAGTGTGTGTGTGTGTGGGGGGGAATCAGCATCCAGAGTTTGGGGCCTTTACTTAAATTTTTATGCCATGATCTTGTCCTTTCTACCCATTCCAAACTGATGTGCATGTGTGTCCAGTCATGAATGTCCCCCAAACATTCCTAAAAAGATTTTAGTGTGTAACATTTCATATGCCCAAAAGAATATATGAATAAGTAACTTATTTGTAAGTACGTAAGTAGTTAAGTTGGTCTAAGTTATGCTGCAGTAGTATATGAGCCCTAATACGTCGGTAGCTTAACAGGATAAGTGTATTGCTTGCTGTTTTATATTCCAGACCAATGTAATTGATCAGGAGTAGGGTTTGTTGGGGATACCCATTCCAGGTGGACATTCAGGTCGCAGGCCTCCTTCCATCTTGGGATGCAACTATCTTCAATATGTGCAATTCAAGAACGCTATGGAGTGGAGGAAAGAGTACAGGATCATGTGTAGAAATTTTAATAGACCAACAACCCTGTGGCCAGAAAACAATCCAATGGCTGTGGAATGTACTTTAGTTATATGTTCTGGGGGAAAACAAAGCAATTTGGTCACCCATATCATCATCTCTGTCACTTTAAGTTATGAAGTGCAAAGATTACACGAAGACCTGTAAACCCAGTGCTCAACTTCAAAACTAATTCTGCAGAATCTATATGTATGTTTGCCCCTGATGCTAACTCTCTACCTTCCTACTGGAGGTAACAAGAATCCCAAAATGATTTTTTATAATGGTCTTGGTTATGTTTTCACTTTGCCACACATATATGTAACCCTGTATGATATATCATTTTGGTTTACTTGTTATTGAACTATATAAAATAGTAGTATACGATATCTAGTCTACTTCAATTTTATTGTCTTCACTCAATAATGTCTCTGAGAGTCATAGAAGGTGATGCAGTTTGCTATATTTTATATTTTGCTTATTTATACTGCTATGTAATATTCCATTGAGTGACTATTACACAATTCATTGATCTATTTTACTGTTGATAGATGTGTAGTGCAACTATAGAAGAAAATGTCACTTGCAGAGATGAGAAAGTTTCTAGTTGGATTCTTTCTTAATTTTTTTTCCATTGTGGACTATACTGTTTTGCACTTTTCTGTCCATATTCAGATGCCTGTTTGTAAGATTTTTCTCTGACAAGTGTTTTCAAGACTTTTATGGGTGTGAGATAGTAACTCACTGTTTAATTTACATTTTTCTGATTATATATAATACATTTGAGCATTCTTTCATGTTTATTGGCCATGACTATTTTCTTCTCAGTGAAATGCCTGTTCATTCTTTTACCTGTATTTTCTACTGTGATTTTGCCTTTTTCTTATTGGTTTGAAAGTTATTTTTTTGAATACTCATTTTTCAGTTGCAATAATTTTATGCTAAATTGTGATTTGTCACTATATTTTCTTTATGGTGGCTTTTGATGTCCTTAAGCTCTTAATTTAATAAGGTTGAATCTCTCTTTATGCTTTGCATCTTGTTTAGGAAGCCCTTCCCACTTTTGTAGGAAAAGATAGTTTCCTGTATTTTCTTTTAAAAATTTCAAAGTTTTTCTTTCAAAATCAAGTTCTTAATCTATCTGTAATCTATTTTCTGTATGATGTAAGGTAGGGACATAATTTTTTATATAGATAACCATTTAACTCAGCATGATTAATTGAGTAGTCCATCTTTTCCCCACTGATGAACAAAGTGATTCTATTCTTTATAGATGTGGGTCTGTTTTTGGACTCTTCACTGTTCCATTTATCATTTGCCTACTCCTGAAACAATATCCTAATTATTATAGCTATACGAATCTTGATATCAGATAATGATATAAGACTTGATATTAGATATAATTCTTTTAGTCTATTCTTGGTCCATTACTCTTTGGTGTAAATTTTTGAATTGCTTTTTTAAATTTGTTAAACACCTTGTGGAATTTTAATTGGAATTAATTATAATCTAATGATCAATTGGAGCAAATTGACAAAAAATTGGAGGGTCTTTTACTTCATAAATATATTTGCCTCTCTATATATTTAGGCTTTATTTAAAAAAAAATTAACATTCCACAATAAACTTGCACATTTGTACCAGATTTACCCTATTTTAGATTTTTCTTGCTATTGTGTATGATATATATGTGTAAATATATGACAGACATATGTATATGGTATATACATAAATGTGTACATATGTATCTGATATGCACACTTATGACACATGTATCTATATGATAAACAGATTTGTATGATATATATATATACATATTATATGCATATTATACATATACACATATTATACAACAGCAAGGAAAAATCTAAAGTCTCAAGGAGAAAATTATATGTATTTATCATACTGCTTAATTTTTTTAAATATCATTCTGAAATTTTTAAAAATAAGCAAAAGTAGAGAAAATAGTGAAATGAATCCAATGCTCCCATCACTCAGCTTCAACAATTATGAATACATGGCCAGTCTTGTTTCATCTACAACCTTACCTACTTCCCCCACCTCAAGGTCATTTTCAAGTAAACCACAAACACTATATTATTTCATCTGCAAAAATGAATCATATCTTTAAGGTTACATCTTCTAACTATTTATTGCTAGTGTGTAGACATGTAAATAATTTTCGGTTACTATTGATATGAAGTCTAGTAACTTTGCAAATTTCTCAATATTGATTATTTGTCTGTAGATTCATTTGGATCTTCTACATAGACAATCATATCATCTACTAATAATTACAGTTTTGCTTCTTTTTTTTCTAATTCTGTGTTTTTTGTTTCTTTTTCCCATCTTATGATACCATGTCCTCCAGTTCAATGTGGAACAACAGAGTTGGTTCTAATAGTGCTATCTTTGTTTTTTCCTTATTTGAACAGGATTGATTCTAACAGTTTTTCTTAAGAGTGATGCTTAGCGTAGGTTTAACAGGTGTTCTATATCAGGCTGGGAAAGTTTTTCCTTGTAATTCTGATTTGATAAGAGTTTCTTTTCACTTTTTTTTTTAAAATAAGAATTGTTGTTGAATTTTATCAAAGGACTCTCTGTTTGTGTTGAAAATACTATATGGTGTTTTCAACACTTGTGCACCATTTCAGATTCTCTTGACCTTAACTTTCTCTTCTAGACATAGCTGTGGTGACCAATTTTCTGCAAACTCTAACCAGCTTCACTCAGACGTGCCCTGACAACATCCACCCTCTGGTGCCACTGCTTGCCTCTTTCTTCTCTGTTAATCTAACAGTAGGAGATACTCTGGGAACTTGACACTCACCAGAATTTATTCATTGAGAAAAAAGAAATGTAGTTTCTTCCCTTGAATGGTCAGTCTTGAGGTGCATTTTATGTGACAATTCAGAGAGTCCCAAGGGATTGAATCACACATGGACTGGCCAGATGGATAACTCATTTTTTGTTCACTCTCCCTCCTTTCTGGTTCTCCCATTTCCTTGTCCCTCAATGCTGCTCCTTGTATCTCACTCTTCAGAAATTTATTCACACTTGAGCCTTTGTTTCTTGGAGAAATCCGGTTATGATGATGGCTTTTCTCCTTTAGTCTATAAATGTTTTGAATTATAATTATAGAGTTTCTAATGTTAAATTTTCCTTGCGTCTCCTTGGATAGACTAACCTGGCTATGAAATATTTCCTTTTTTTTTGAGAAATGAATTGCTGCAGTAAGTTTGCTACTATTTAGTTTGGACATTTCTCATCTGTGTTCATGAATAAGATTTCTGTGTAATTTTTCTTTTTTAGACTCTCCTTGTCTGGTTTTGTTGTAAGTGAGGCTAATATGCCTCAATGAATTGTGTAGGGTTCTTGTTTTTCCTATCCCCTATAAAAGAGTTTTTAAAGTAAGAGTCATTTGTTTCTTCACTTGCTGTAAAACACACCTATAAAATCATCTGGGTCTGGTGTTTCCTTACAGAAGGATTTAAAATTGCTTATTAAATTTCCCTTAATGGTTGTAGGATTAACCATTTATATTTTCCTTTGAATCAGTTGTGGTCACTTATCCTTTCCTAGGAATTTGTATGTTATTTCTATATTTCCAAATTTATTAATGTTAAATTTGAATTTGATTTACAATTACATTTATTAACAATAAATATTCTTTTATTTTTTCAATTTCTGTGGTAATTTTATAGTCATTCCTAAAATTAGTAACTTCTAATGTTGCTTATTTGAATGTTTTATCCTTATTTTTAAAAATCAGACTCATCACTAGTTTATCTGTGTCTTTAGTTTTCTCAAAGAACAAACTTTTAGTTTGTTGGTCCTTTCTATTGTTTTTTATAAAAATATCTTGGTATTATTCTTCTGTTCTTTTCATAATGTGCTCAATTGGTTGCTCAGCTCATTAATTTTAAGAATTTCTTTTCAAATGCACCTCTTTAAAACTATACATTTCCCTTGAAGTACTGCTTTCACTGCATCCCGCAAATTTTGATATACAATATTATTGTTATGATTGAATTCTGTGTGTATTTCAGTTTCCACTTTGGTTTTTCCTTTTCCCATGTGTTCTTAAAAGTTTATTTTAAAATTCCTACTGTGTTTTCAAAATTGTCTTTTCGGTATTGCTTTCTAAGTTAATCACATCATAATTAGAGAATATCTTCTATACAATACTCATTCTTTGATATTTGTTGAGACTTATTTTATAACATACTACCTGGTAATTTAAAATAACTGTTCTATATGGGTTTGAGAAGAATGTGTATTTTCTATTAGTTAGAATCAGGTTTGTAAATATGTCCATAAATCAAGCTTTTCAATGGATTGTTCAGCTCTTCTGAATCTTTTACTTTTTTGTTTGCTAGTTCAATAGATCACTAAGATGGTAAAATTTTCAATTCCTTCTTATTACTCTATCAATTTTGGTCTCTATATTTTGTGTCTATTTTATTAAAAGTATGCAACTTTAGAATTGTTATATCAAGCTGGTTTCTCAAACTTTGTTACAGTCTTACTTACCTATCATTGCACGTATACAATATTTTATAATTGCCTAGTTGCATATCTGTGTCTCCTACAGACTGTAAGTTCTAGGAGTTCAGGCAGCAAATCTATCTTATTTATCTAGCACAGGGCTCAATTATTAATAGTCAAATGAGTGGATGCATGAATGAATTGACCTCAACCCTTCTGAGATGGCAAATAATACTTAGTTTTATGCAGAGCAGAATTCTTGTCTTATGCCAAACCCCAAATATGTGTCAGAATGTCAGATTTGTAATGCATCAGAGTCTAGATCTCAAATATCCTCATCTTGGTTTAGTGGTCCTATTCATTTTATAAAAGGCTAATTGGCTGAGGAATCCTGATTGTTACAGAGTTTGACGGTGACTCTTTTCCCACTTGGTTGATAATCTTTCTTCCTACACTTTTTCTTTTTGAGATTCCCACTTGGAGAAAACACAAAGCCAGCAGATCCTTCCATTCCTGTGGGGTTATACCAAAGTGCTGATGAAGGGAAAGAGGGAGAGTGAATCTATAAAGGGCAGTGGGAAAGCTCTTCTCCCATTTGTGTCTGGGGAATATAAGATTTGAGTAAAAGTTTCTATAGTTTTGCTATCAAAGAAATCAAAGGACTTTGTTTGGCTCTAAAAAAATAAAGCCTTAAAGCCACTTTTGTTACCAAGAGAACTTGGTAAATGGAAATTCCTCCCTTGGGTCCAACTGTGCATTTGGAGTGGGGGTGGAGAAGAAGGTAGAGTGGGGGTCACAGCTATTTCAAATCAATCCATATTCTGCAAGAGGCACTATGGTAAGCACGAGGTTGGCAAAGAGGCATGGCACCTCATGGAGCTATGGGTCTTTGGGGAAATTGGATCGGGGGATGGGCAACAAACCCATGTACCTGTTAGCAATTGCTCACAGATCTGCCCTACATAGAGAGTCCTGAGCTGAAAGGGCCTGAACAGGCTCAAAAATAACTTTTTTTTAACATGACCTGTTGTAAGGAATTTTATTTTCATTATCGCTTGTTTTCTTCACAATATCCCCAGGAGGTAACTTTCATTTTGTAGATTTACTGCCTGAAATTCTGAGAGGGTCTCTCTACAAGTTAAGGTTTAAGTCCAGCCTATTTAATAAGTAATAAAATCATCTAACATTCCTACTGTGTGCCGGCTACTGTTATTCCTATTTTAATTCATTACTGTCTTTAATTCTAGAAAACAGCCCTGTGAGTTTTGGTAACATTTTATCCATATTGTACAACAATGAACATTGATGCATAGAGAAGTTAAGAAAAATGCCCAAGGCTAGCAAGTACCAGAGGTGGGGTTAGATTCCAGACAACCTGGCTTTAGAATTTATCTTTGACCTGTATAGTATAAATGATAAGGTTTGGTACAGTAGCTTTGAATTTGGAAATCTGAGACTCCGTTCAGTGCCAAATCTTCCTCTGTCTCCTTGGAACTTAACGTGTGGTCCAGGGACCAGCAGCAGCAGCATCATTTCCAAGCTGTCAGAAATGCAGAATCTGGGCTCCAATCCCTGGAGGATTTGTTTGCCCTTGGACAGAGAAGCACTGTCTTATCAGCTTTTCCCAAATCACATTGCCTCTCTGGGCCTCAGTTTCTCCAACTAGATCTGCTCCCTCTCAGGGCAGCTGTGAAGATCAAAAGACAGTTGGTAGGTGGAAAGGCATTGTAAGTTGCACGGTGCTCTACAGAGGTCAAAACCAAGCAGTGAACCAGAGCATTAAAGCTTTCGAGACAATTCGACAAACAGATAATGCCTTTTATTATCTGAGCAGGAACTTGCAGTGCTGTGTGTTATGCAAAATAACCAGACAGAAGAAATGCCTTTTACAAGCAGTTCCTGGAAATTTCGAGCTTTATCAAGGAATTTGGTCTCTCCAGTTCACTGCTTAGTGAAAATAGCTGTGTCTTAATAAGGCCCAGATGTTGACATAGTCACTCACCTTCCCCATTGCATGGGTGCATTTCATACTGAATTTCACCTAAGGAATTTCAGACTTTAAAGATAATAATCAAAAACACGGCTAGCTTCCCATTGGGATTCTGGCTGATTTGGGAGATCAAAGATGTCCCAACAACACAATGAATTTAGACAGAAAGTTAGGTTTCTTTCCTTACTAATGAAAAGATGAACGCAATGTAACAATGGCCATTTTAGCACTTTTGTCCCCAGGTCTGTTCAAAGCTGGTTCTATTCTCACATATTTTTATAATTTCTCCCTGCTGCCCTTCTTCGCCTCGTACTATCAGCAAATGTGGCCGGCACGCTAACCGTATTAGCTTCTGTTCCAAATACAATTAAATGGGTGCCCTTACTTGTTAATTCTTGGCATACCTAAAAAGCACTTTTTTTGCATCTAGGAAAAGTATGAGATGTTTAAATTCCAAACAATGAATGATTCCCAAGGGCATTTCACATGGAATTTCGTGGGATAGGAATCTGGTCCAAAGGAAGGGCGCCCTCCATGGTGGCCCCTCTCTTTCTCGGGAGGCAACCTGAATTGACTTGCTGTGAGTGGCTGAGAAATAACATAACTCTTGACTTTTGGGAGAGCCCCGTACTCTTGTAGACCCACTTAGAGAGACCAGGCTGTTTTCATTACACACTCGCTGGAATGCATGGGCTCTGCCACAGGTCACCAGGGATTTTACAAACCCCAAATCAGGAATGGCAGAAATTTGACTTTTATAGCCCTCACCATTCTCTAATTTGCTTTGTGCTTTCTTCCTCTTCTTTAAAGAAACCATTCAGTTCTCCAAATCATTTTAAAGGGCCAGATGATAAGGAAATTTTCTCACGGAGGCTTTAAGACAGAGTGATGTAGTGGGAAGCTTAAAGTTTGGGCTTGGATTTGCATCCCAACTCTATGATTTACTAGCAGGACAATTTTGTGCAGTTACTCAACCCTTCAGAGACTCTCTTTTCTTAATGTAAAAGGGCAACAACATTCTGGAGGGTTTTTATGGAGATTACATGAGCCCCTGGCTCATGCAACTGATGAGGGTAGATTTCTCTATAAAGATATTGCTTTCTTCCTTATAGAAAGCCATGACTGCTAAACTTAAGTTCTATTATTTTTAAAGTATTTAAGAAGGAAAATAAAGATTTGTTGTATTAAGGAGCAGGCTAGAGAATGTTCACAGCCCAGACCTCCCAGTGGGAGCTTCAGACCCACCCAGTTCATTTCAGCAAATTTGCATCAATTTTTTCCTGCAACTCAGGCACTGTGCTGGGTGCTTCAACTACAACTGTGACATTCCCAATGGCCAAGGGGCTGAAGTTAGTGAGCAAAGATAAATAAGCAAGCTGGCAATTCAACATAGGAAGATGAATGCTCGGATGAGGGAAAGAGAATGTGCCAAGGCCACTTTACATGACCTGAAAGGTAAAGGAAGATTTCCCAGATGTAGTAATATCTATGAAGGGATCCAAATGACAGACTAGTAAAAGGGCAAAGGCAAGTGTTCTCAGCCTATAAGAGGCATGTATAAAAACCTGGAGGTGAGACAACGTAGGACTTGCTCTGGGAGGTGAAAGAAGAGCTATAAGGGGGAGTAGCGCAAAGCAAGAAGGGATGTGACCCACAACAGATGAGGCTGAGGGGTGGGCAGACACAACCACAAAGGATTGTACAAGTCAGTTTATGAATAAACCTGAGGAGCTACTGAATAAAGTAGCAGGGCAACAAGATTAAGCTTGCATTTTAAGGTTGTAAGTAAGTTCTTTCTCTGAGCTCCCACTGCACCCCTCCCCCATGCTTCCTATCCCTTCTCTTACCCCACTTGATGGTAGCTACTTCTTTCCCAGTCCATATGGCTCCTGAGGGTAGGGACTGAGTCTGGGAGCCCAGTCCCCAACAGAGTACCTAGCATGCTGTAGGAGCTCAACAAATGTTTTTTTTTTTTTGAGTGATTTAAAAGAAGGAGAAATACACAGAGAGAACAGCCAACAGCTCAGAGGGGAGCTCAGGTGTTAGTCTGAGCACTTAATTAATAGGAATTCATCAAATCTTTACAACAAGCCTATTAAGTCAATACCATTATTGCATCTATTTACAGATGAGGAAACTGACACACTGAGAGGTTAAATAAATTGCTCAACGTCACACAGTTAGTAAAGAGTTGAGCTAGGAGTTGACCTCAGGTTGTCCAGCTGCAGGGTCTAACCTTCCCTTAGGAGAGAAATTCTCACCAGGTTGCTTGTTGCTTAAACAGCTCAGAGCACAGGAGGCTTTTCCGTGTGATATTCTCTATTATGTGTCCGACAGGCCCTCTTCCCCTCCCCATCGAAGGGACAGACCCAGGCAGTGGGAAGTACCGAAAGAGAAGGAAGCCACTGGGTGTCCTGCCTAGAGCTTAGCTCTCCTCTTGGCAAGGTTTTTCAGAGAAGCAACAGCCCCTCCCTCTGATAATCTAAATTGAATTAAAGGCTTTTGATGATGAAAAAGCATGTAAAGCTCCATACCAAGTTCTGACATGCTGGGTGAAGCCAGCAAAATCATCGAAAGTAGACTTGTATGGTTGAAAGCACCTTTCAAGATTTTCCCAAGTGACTAGGTCATTCAACTCCCATGCCCACCAACAGGCATCCTCTGATATTGCCCCCTACCCTCAGCCTTGCCTCCCTCCCTTGTGCCTCCATTTTGCCTTTTCCATTCCTTCTGTCTCCTTGCCCAATCTAACTCTCATCAGTGAGATGGGGTGGAGGTTTACTTCCTTTTAACTGCTCTCTTGGAACCTGGGATAAGAAAAGGACTCCATGGTAATGGTACTCAAAGTTAAAATACTTAGATGTTAAATCCCAGGCATTGCACTCAGAGGGAGCCCATCTTGGCAGTGTAAAAAGTCTGCTTTTCTGGAAAATGCTTCACCTACAAGATCAAAAGGACTCTCTGCCCTAGACAAATCCCTAAAATATAACCCTAGCTCTACATCTTTACTGATGGAGGGTAGATCAGGCAGAGTTTATTATTAAATTCCCTTAATGTTAGGTCAGCCAAGTGTACTAAGGATAATGCACAAAAGATCCCTTTAAGTTCAAGCCCTGTCTTCCAGCACTGACAGAGACCATGTGGCACTGGAGGGTATGGGAGTAGCTCTGTTTCTTTTTATAGTGCATCCCCCACCTTTCATGGTATAGATCTCTCACTTCATCTACCTGAGTGGCTTCAGCTCCTCATGGTTACTACAAGATGAAAAATGTCATTATCTTTGACACATTTTGCTTCAACCCCACCCTCCTCTTTCCCTGCCTTTAGATTTGCAAATAGAGAATTTACCAGATGTTCATATAATTTATACTGATGTTTTGTTAAAAGAGTTCCTGCCTTTTCTCTACTTTTATTTTGGCTGTAGAATGGTATAGGTAGGCTTTAATATCATAAGAGTGAGTGTGGTGGTGGTTTAGACCAGAGTGGTGGTCATGACGGTGGTAGGTGGAGGTGGCAGCGGTGTTGATGGAAGTGATTGTAGAGGTAGTGGTGATGGTGGTGGTGTTGGTGGGTAATGTGATGGTGGTGGCAGAAATGATGATGATGGTGGTAGGGAGAGGTGGTAGTGGTGATGATGGTGGCAGACAGAGATGACGGAGGGGTGGTGGAGGTGGAGGTCTTAGTGGTATAAGTTGTTGTAGAGGTGGGGGTGGTAGAAGCAGTAGTGATGGTTGGTGGTGACAGTGATGGGTGCAGGTGGTGATGACAGTAGTGATGATGGTGTTGGTATTGGTGGTAGAAGTGGAAGTAGTGGAGGTAGTGATGGAGATGGAGATGGTGTTGCTGGTGGTGATGCTGGAAATGATTGAGGTGGTGTGGTACACTTTCAACATTGGCTTCATCCTTTATGTACTTTGTTTTATTATACTCCCCCAAACAATTATTTGTTGTTATTAGCTATGTGTTTAACCAAAGTTAATCACATCGGTACATTACTTGAAAAATTATTGGAGAATAGCGTCTTTGGGAGAATGTACTTAGGGACCCAGCTGCTGATTTGCTGTCTCTGAGTCTCTGTTTCTTCATGACCAGTCAGTTCTCAACCACCTCCCTGTGATTGTGTAAACAGATCTGATAATGTATGTAAAAGGCCACAGGGATAATAACAGCCACTATTTGCTTAGCATCTATTCAATGATGATATTGGAAAGTTCACATACATTACTGACAGTTCTAATCATCCTAAACATATTATTGTGTAAAGTGGCATTGATTTTAAAATTAGGTTAAAAAAAACAAAACAAGAATGTACACTAAAGCGGAACAAGAAAAGGGCTGCAGAGGCCAACATAATGACCTCCTCATGCTTCTTGGGCCACAAATTGGGCACTTAGCTACCTAGCAGCCATTTGGAAAAGGAGACTTGATCACTTACACAACTCATCTTCCCCCTACAGGAAACACCTACTGATCATTTGGGAGACCACAGGTCATCTAAGATACCTACAGGCCACTTTCCTAGTGAGTAGGGAGCCAGGTTCAACCTAAAGCATCTCTGACTGCAATGCCTGTGCTTGTCTGCTCCACTCGGAAAAGGCAGTAGATTTTATAGACAGAGGCAAAATGGGGCTGTCTTTAACTCTTTAAAACAAAAAAACAAACAAAAAACAGATGTTCCTGGCCAGCTTCCATATGCACTGCAAGCAATCCAAAATCTGTAAAAGGTCAAGGGGTATTTAGGATTTGTTCTTAAGCTTGCGTAAGAGATACATAGGTACGGATCTCTGCTGCTGTGGGATGGGTGGCTGCCTTTAACAGTCTTCGGCCTCAAACAGTATCCCCTTTCCAGCAACTAGCTGCTGGAGAAGGTTCAGGGCAAGGCAAGTGTGCAGAGAGTGGAGCCATTTGAAAGGGAAAAGACAACCTGGCTGGAGGAGGAAGGGCTATTATCAGCTCTCCATTCTAAGGAATTTAAATGTTTAATGGCCTTTTGCACTAATCCTTGGAAATCCTAATACTTGGAGAATGAGGAATTTCTCACTTAGAGGAGAAGTCTTGACCCTAGTGATTACCTTACTGGGTGGTGTGTGGAGACTCCTGCCAAATGATGCCTTAGAGGATAAGAAAGTGAGCCTGAGGAGGTGGGAGCTTCCAAGTCCTGTGCTCCGGGTTTCCTTGTTTAAAATTCTTACTCTGAGTTATGATTTGATTTCCATATTCTATATGTTGCTGTCAGCTAGGGCTGTGCTTTATATGCTGATTTAATTTTCTCCCTCTTCTATGATGCCTTGGTCATCATCTGTTAGGACAGGTTCTTGGAGAGGTAGTGGCTTGCACGTGGGTGATAATGACAGCTGTAGGGGTGCACCTGGGAGTTAAGGTGTGCCCAGTGCATACTGATTACACATGAATCACCTCCTTTGTCCTCGATAATAGCTGCACAAGTCAGATACTATGATTATCCCCAAGTGTGCATAAAGAAAATGAGGTGTAGGGATCTTAAGAAAACTGTAACCTCACATGGCTTAAATGTAGCATAGAGAAGATTTGAACCCATGTCCATCTAATTCCAGAGCTCACTGGCTGAACCACGAGTTTATATAGCCTCTTCCCACAATGGAAATAGCAGGTGGGTGCAGTAAAGGAGCCATGATTTTAAGTTTGATAGTGGCTTTGCTGTAGACAGATGTGGGACCATTGACAAGGGTGTCAATTCTCTAGTACTCAAATTCCTTGTCTTTAAGATGATCCTGTTGGTTTAAATATTCTTTAAGCTATCTTCTAGGTATAACAGTCAGTAGTTCTAGGATAATATGTATGATCAAGAGCTGGAAGAAATTATTATTTTTGTCTTTTGGGATCTTGTTTCTTAGAGAGGGCATTGGTTTGGAGATCAAGACCCTTATCTCATTTAGGAGGGTACTATTCAGCATGGGGTCAACAGACTTTTGAGTCTTTGGACCAGAGTTCTAGACCTGACTCTCCTTGGGTCTTCTGCATGTCTTCCTGGTCTGTAGGGTGGTGATAACAGAACTCTCCCTATAGGGGTTTTGTAAGATTCCCATGTATACTCTAGCATGTAGTTGATACTCAAAAACAACTATTTTCTTCCCCACCTTCTTTATCCCTTCCCCTAACCATCCATGAATACCTCAGCTACGATGCTTCGCACATAGTATTGGTCTTTCTTGACAGTTGGCCATGCCTTTTTGTGTTTCTGCCAAGCATGAGGTTGGGATTTAATGGATTTCAAGGGTAAGAAAAGGGCAAGCCTGGTTTTCTCTGAAAAACCAGTACCTCTCCTTTGTTTTGGATTGTTCCAGTCCCACTGGCCAGCATTTTGCACTGTCCTGAGAATTCCACCCTTCCAGACTGTCATCTCCCGCCACACTAGCTTTTTCATCCTCAAGCAAATGGATGCCTTCAGCATATCTGGCTTTGGGCATAACAAAGGATTTGGGATGGGCCAGATATTCTTCCTTGGCCTGACATCAAGTGACTTCTTTGTCCCTCCCCACTGTCCCTCCCACAAACACATATGCACTGCCTTACCTACATGGGCTTCCTTCTCTGGATTCTGATATGGAGGAGTCATCTTGAGAGACAACCAGTTCTGGAGTCAGATACCTCCTGGCTAGATCCTGCTGCTGGTTTTCTCCTCTGAGTCTCAGTTTCCTCAACCATAACAGGGGACAGTGATACTACCCTCCACCGATAGTTCCTGTGAAAATTAAATGGAACCTGGTACACAGCAAGGGCTCAATAAATGGTAATTGTTTTTACTCTATTTTGGCTCTTTTCTGTTGATCATTGAGACCTCATGGCCACTAAGCAGACAGAGTGATAAGAACAAAAAGGAACCAAAACCCTGACCTTCCCTTCAACTGTGCTAGCCATTATGACCTATAGCAGAATTTGAAGCTGGATGACAAAATCTGAGCTCTGTAAATGCATCTGTGACTTTTTTATAACTAGAATCACTGATATTTCAGGCCTGGAACAGATTTAGTGATCATATGTTCTAATCTCCTTTCAGAGTTGGGGGAATTATATGACAGAACCCGCCTCCCCCCCAAATAAAGCAAAACAATGACAGGAACAAAACAAGATAGAAGTTTAAAAATATTTTATCATATAAAACATCAGCATCCCATGGCTGATATGGTAGCTCCATGATCATTGATGAACCAGGCTGCTTCTTGCTATACCATCCTCAATTAGAGACATATTGTATGGCCCAAGATGATTGTGCCAGCTCCAATCATCACTACCTCACTCCAACCCACAGAAAAGAGGAAAAAGAAAGAGAATGGCACAAGCATTCCTTTTAAGGATACATCACAGAGATGAACCAAGCCATATCTACATACATCTTATTCGCTAAAATGTTGTCATTTGCCCATATCTAGCTACAAGGGAGCCTGGAGAGTGCAGTCCTTATTCTGATGGCTATTATGGAAAAAGAAAGGGAGAATGCATATTTGGGAAAGACCAGCAGGTTCTGCAACACTTAGGTTGCACAGCTAATTTACTGCAAAGTCTTAATACAGAATTGTGACCCCCTCAACCTGTGCTTTTTCCATAACATCATGAGTTTAGATTCAATTTATCTTAGGTTCTTAACAAAATTTCTTGAAAAATTCCACCCACAAAGGATTACAGCTGGCAAGCTCCAGACCCAGACGAGTTGGCAGAAGCTCTGGCAGAGAGGGCAGAAATGCGGAAGAGAAACAGGAACGCCTTCTGTCTGAATGGGCCCTTTAAGGCAAAGGAATTATGTCTGCCCTTGGAGAATGGCAGAAAAGCTATGCTGCCCATCATGGAGCAGAAAGAGCAAATGAGACTGCCTGGTGCTGAGGGAAAAGGACGATAGCTTCTGGGAAGTTTAAACACTTGTAAAAATTCCATCCAATGTGTAAATGTAAAGTGATTGGTGCTAAAATAGATAAGAGGTCCAAGCTTCAGTAGGCAGAGTAGTCCTAGTCAACTTTAGCAGCAGTCCTGAAGTCTGGGAAAGCTGTGGACAGAGGCTCTGGATCCAGAATTAATAAAGGGCAGACCTGTGGAGATTTCAGCATGCTTCAATCCCAGAGATTGGTAAGCACATGTGGGAGAGGAGAGAGAGAGAGAGAGAGAGAGAGAAACAACTCAAAGTGGTTTAAGCAAAAGCATTTTTTTCCAAAAAGGAATTTGGTTGTGTCACCTAAATCCTAAATGTTTAACTGAGTTGTCTGGTTTCAGGCTTATCTAGTTCAGTTATCAATAGTTTTCTCAGCCCATCTGTGCTGTTTTTCTGCATAGCTCCATTCTCAAGGATGCCCTCTCCTCACAGTAGCAAAATAGCTAACAGCAGGTCCACACTCACCCCTATTCTCTCAGGATCTCCAGTGGAAGATACCCCTCTTTTTTCCTAATAGTTACTCTCAAAATTTCAACCTTGTTTTATTGGCATAGACTGGTCAGGTCTGAATTCCCTGGCCAGAAATGGGGGATGTCAGATCCACTCAAATCAAAAGGTGGAGACTTGTTTCCCAAGGAAAATCTAGGTGCTGTTACCACAAAAAGATGGAATATTCCTGGGTAGGAAAAACCAACAGATCCCCACTACACATAATAATGGAAGCTAAGACAGAGATGTGGAAGAGAAGAGAGATACAGAAATATGTGTAAGGAAAGCAGAGATAAAGATGAGTAAATGAGGATGAGAGAGAAAATTTTAGGGGAGGAAAGAAAGAATGGTGTTTGAGAGACAGAGTAGAAAAGAAAGGTAGGGTGGAAGGAGGGTAAAAAGAGAAAGGGATGGAAGAGGGAAAGAGGAAAAGAGGGAAGGAGGGAGCAAAAAGAGGAAGGAGAGAAATGAGGGAGGGAAAGATGTGCTTGCATGAGCACAGAAAAAACAGAGAACTGAGTAACATAAGCTATATATACCTTAATGTCTGCTATAAACTAATATCAAAACCTAGGACCCTTAAAACTGCACAAATCATTAGATTTACCATTAGGCAAAATCTGCAGGACCCAGAGGAGGTAATGGGTTACTGCATTTTCTTCTCCCTTTCTGCTATCCTAAGTATGGTCCCACCCTACATCATCCTAACCCCACCCTATGCCCAGTGGGATCCTGAGAAATTAGGAACTTTAGTCTGCCATGTGTTTGTAGTGTGCTGGCTGTCAGAGAACATATCTATCAACCTTAACATCAGAGAACAAAAGTTTGGGTTTGACATGAGAAGGACAGCAAAAGAGTGGCCTGACCTAACTGCCATGTGGCATTCCTGAGCGTTCAGAGATTCAGCCTGGAAGATATGCACAGTACTTAAAAGAATCCTTTCATCCAGGCGAGAGGGGATAAACACATCTGTATGGCATTGATTTTTTTTTTTTCCTTTCTTTCTGGGATTTGGAGCTGGGCTAGGGGGAAGGAACAATGAAAACATTTGAAACATCTGACACTGAGTTGAGGTTGTGGGTAGGCAATGTTTGGGGGGAAATGAAAGGTGAAATGCCAAATTTAGTTTGGCTCTTCTTTCTTTCTGGCGCCATTTTTCTTTCTTGTATTTGACCCATATTTTCCTTTAAGCACTGGGTAGGGGGAGTGGGCAGTCTGGATCATATAACATTCCTACTTAGCACATACATAGCTTGCCTTGTCTTAAAAGGGAAGCATACACTGACAACAGTAACCTCACAGACTCCTGAGTAGAAGACGACCTAAGGATTCTGGCTTCTAGTATATTTATTTCAATTGCTGTTTAGTATACTAAGCACCAACTGGGATCCTTGACTAACAACTGAAATGGAGTCAGAATCTAATAGTATTATGTCTCTACTGGAAACACAAAAGTTGTAGCTATATAGGAATAAACTATTATATTTAAGAAGAAATAAGTCATTTGTACAGGGGTGGGGTCAGGTATATCCCTGTATTCAGAAGAAAAGCTTTGGTACTTTATATTCTGGAACTGGTTGGGTGGTCTTCATTGAAGGCTACTGTGTGTCTCTGCCCAGGTCTACCTGGCAGATCAGGTCTCTGCCCAGGTCTACCAGATGTCTTGGGAAAAGGACCCCTGTAGTAAGTTAGTTGCTAGTTGCTGACTAACATGGAAACCTGATACTATTCATGTGACTATATGTTGTAGTAGATCTTGGTTCTCACAGGGACTTATGACATCTATAGGGACTCATAGACATCCCTATTCTAGTAACTGAATGGTCTTCAGAAATTCAATTACATTTTCTGAGTTTCATACCCACTTTGAAAGAATGAGGATGTTGTAAGATTTAAATGAAAATAAAATATATAGATATAAAAGTCTGATATAATAGTAATATAACAAGTGATAAATGACATGTATTTTCTGCTAATGTGTCCTCACCAGATTGGAAGCATCTAGAGGGCTTATACCCTCATTTTTGAGTATATTCTCATATTGTGTAACTTAACTTTATTTTAAAGTTAAGTTAACTTTATTGCATTGTACTTACAATGGGAATTCCTTATTAAACATCTATTGGTTGATTATAATGGTCTTTTTTCCCTTTAAGATCAAGTTTGGCTTACCCTATTCTAGAGTAAGACTGCCCATGGTGAACCCTTGAACTTTTTAAAATAAAGCTTTACCGAGATACAATTATTACACCAAAAAGTTCACTCTTTCAAAGTGTGCAATTCAGTGGCTTTTAGTATATTCACAGAGTTGTGCATCCATAACAACTACCTAATTCCAGAATATTTGCATAACCCAAAAGGAAATCCCATTCCCCTTAGCAGTAACTCCTTATTCCTTTTTCCACCAGTCTCTAACAATCACTAATCTACTTTCTTTCACCATGGATTTACCCATTCTGGACATTTGATACAAATGGAATCATTTATATGCTTCTTTCAGAGAGCATAGTGTTTGATCAGTATGGATCAGTACTTCATTCCTTTTAATTGCCAAGTAATATTCTCTTTTATGGATATAAAATATTTTGTGTTTCCACTTATCAGTTGACGGGCATTTGGGTTATTTCTGCTTTTGGATTTTATGAGTAATGCTGTTATGGACATTTGTGTACAGGTTTTTGTGTGGACATTTGTTTTCAATTCTTTTAGGTACACACATAGGAATAGAATTTGTTGGGTCATATGGTAGCTTTGTATTTAAGTTTTTGAGGAACTACCAGATCCTTTTCCAAATTGGATACACCATTTTTTATTTCCACCAGCAATATATAAGGGTACCAATTTCTCCACATCCTTGTCAAAATGTATTATTATCTGTTTTTTTTTTATGATAGCCATTCTAATGGATGTGAAGTACTATCTTATGGTTTTGATTTGAATTTCACTAGTGATTAATGGTATTGAGAATATTTTCATATGCTTACTGGTCATTTATATATCTTTGGAGAACTGTCTCTTCAAATGCCCATTTTTAAATTGGGTTGTTTGTCTTTTTATTGAGGTGTTGTAATTAGTTCTTTATATATTTTGGATAAAGTCTCTTATCAGATATATGATTTAGAAATATTTTCTCCCATTCTGTTGTCTTTTCACTTTCTTGATGGCATCCTTTGAAGAGCAAAATATTTTAATTTTGATTTTATATTTTCTTTTATTTCTTGTGCTTTGGGGATCATATCTTAGAAACCATTGCATAATCCAAGATCATGAAGATTTGATCCTTTGTTTTCTTATGAGTTTTATACTTTTGAAAAATAGTTTTAGTTTTTACATTTAGATCTATGATCCATTTTGAGTTAATTTTTATATCTGGTGTGAGGTAGAGATGTTACCATCATTATTTTGCATGTGAATATCCACTTGTCCTAGTACCATATGTTGAAAAGACTATTGAATTTTTTGGTACCTTTGTCATAAGTCAATTAACCAGAAATGTAAGGGTTTATCTCTAGATTCTCATTAATACTCCATTGATATTTATCTATTCTTATACCAAGAGTACACTGGCCTGATTTCTGCAGCTTTAATGTAAGTTTTGAAATCAGAATATATGGTTCCTCCAACTTGCTTTTTTTTTGCAAGATTGTTTTGGTTATTCTGGGTCTTTTGAATTTCTACATGAATTTAAGTAGCAATTTGTCAATTTATGCAAAAATGTCATCTGGGATTTTAATAAGGATTGCATTGAATCTGTAGGTCATTTTGGGGAATATGCCATCTCAATATTAAGTATCTCAATCCATGAACATGGCATGCCTTTCCATTGATTTAGGTCTTCTTTAATTTCTTTGAATGATACAGTTTAGTTTTCAATGTACAAGACTTGCACTTCTTTTATTAAATTTATTCCTAAGTATTTTATTCTCTTTGATTGTAAATGGAAATTTTTGTTAATTTCATTTTCAGGTTGTTCATTGCATGTGTAGAGAAATACAGTTGATTTTTGTATATTGATCTTGTATCCTACAACCTTGCTGAAATAATTTGTCAGTTCTAGTAATTTTTCGGTGGATTTTTTGGGATTTTCTAAATACAAGATCATTCCATCTATGAACATAATTTTATTTCTTCTTTTCCAATCTGGATGCCCTTTATTTCTTTTTCTTGCCTAATTGTTCTAGCTATATCCTCCAATATAAGGTTGAATAGCAACTATAGGAGCAGATATCTTTGCTTTGTTTCTGAACTTATGGGAAAACATCTGGTCTTTCTCCATTAGGAATAATAGCTATGGGGTTTTCCTAGACACTTTTTATCAGAATGAGGAGGTGTCTTCTACTTCTAGCTTTCTTTGGGTGTTTTTAAATGAAAAGGTATTGGATTTTGCCAAATGTTGTTTTGTGTGCCTACTGAGATGATTATGTGGGCTTTTTCCTTTATTATATCAATATGATATGTAACTGATTAATTTTTGTATGTTGGACCAAATTTATGTACTTAGGATAATTATACTTGGTCATGGTGTATAGTCTTTTTTATATGTTTGTCTTATTTTACTATTTTTTGAGGACTTTTTTTTCTATATTCATAACACTTATTGACCTATAGATTTTGTTCTTGTGATACCTTTGATATTATGGTTATTCTGGCCTCATAAAATGAGTTGGAAAGTATTCCCCCTCTTATATGTTTTGGAAAAGTTTGGAAGTATTGATGTTAATTATTCTTTAAATGTTTTCTAGAATTCCCCAGTGAATCCATCTGGTCTATGCCTTTCTATGTTGGTTGTTTGTTGATTACTGTCTCAATCTATTAACTTCTTTTAGGTCTATTCAGAATTTCTGTTTCTTCTTGAATCAGATTCAATAGTTGATATCTTTCTAGGAATTTGTCCATTACAACTAGGTTATGAAATTTGTTGGCATGCAACTTTTCATATTATTCCCTTATAATCCCTTTATTTCTGTAAGGTCAGTAATGAGTCCCCTCTTTCATTACTGATTTTAGTAATTTGAGTCTTTTCATTTTTTTTTAGACAATCTAGCTAAAGGTTTGTCATTTCTGTTGATCTTTTCAAATGACCAACTTTTGGTTTTGTTGATTTTCTCAATTTTTAAAATTCTTTTCATCTATTTCCATTCTAGCTTTTATTAGCTCCTTCTTTCCACTTGTTTCACATTTGATTTATCTCCTTTTTATAGTTTCATAAAGTAGAAGTTTCAGTTGATTTTTACAGCTATAATGCCTATATTTTAAAAAGGTATTACAGCTATACATTTCCCTCCAAGAACTGCTTTGGTTGTATCCCATAAGTTTTGGAATGTTATGTTTTTATTTTAATTCATCTTAAAGTATTTTCTTTCTTTCTTTTTTTTTTTTTTACATGGGCAGGCACCAGGAATCGAACCCAGGTCCTCTGGCATTGCAGACAAGCATTCCTGCCTGCTGAGCCACCATGGCCCACCCTCAAAGTATTTTCTAATTTCCTTTGTGACATCTTCTTTGATCCATCTTTATTATAGTAGTGTGTTGTTTACTTTCCACATATTTGTGAATTTCCTAAATTTCCTTTTGTTTTTTTTTTCTGATTTTACTCCAGTTTGGTTAGAGATCATACTTCTTATAATTTCAATCTTTTTAAATTTATTGAGGCTTGTTTTATGGCTAAAATACAGTTTATCCTGTTTAATATTCCATATGCACTTAAGAAGCGTATGTGTTTTACTAATGTTGAGTGGTATATGTCTGTTAGGTCTAATTGTTTTTCTAGTAGTGCTCAAGTCTATTTCCTTGAAATGGTTGAAATCCAACCATTATCAGTGGATGATCAACTTCTCCCTTCAATTTTGTTATTTTTTGTTTCATACAATGTGAGGTTTTGCTGTTTGGTGTATATATGTTTATAAAATTGTATCTGTCTGGTGTTTGACCTTTTTATTATTATAGAATATCCTTCTTTGTCACTAGTAACAACTTTTGGTTTAAAGTCTATTTTGTTGGATATTAATCTTGTCATTTTAGTTTCCTTTTGGATAGTATTTGCATGATATTTCTTTTTCCATCCTTTTACTTTCAACCTACTTTATGTCTTTGAATCTAAAGTCTGTCATTTTTAGTCAGCATACAGTTAGGTAATTTCTCATCCATTCTGCCAACCTCTGTCTTTTGATTGGACTGCATAGTCCATTTACATTTAATGTAACATTATCTTTGAGCTTTTAAAAGCCACTTCTGAATATTTCCTCCCTATTCCTTGGCTCTCTTGTTACACTTATTTATTTTTAAAAATTATTAGCTAAGCATAGTCTCACTGAGGTCAGTGACATATTCATCTTTGCATCCTGCTGATTATTTATTAATATGCTCTGTACATATCACATGTCCAATTAATGCTTGCTGATGAAGTTTAAGGATTTAAAAAATTGGTTGAACTTGTTGAGAGTTTTCCATAGAGGCATGACTCTTTTTTATAAAATGCATTGCTTACCACCAAATACTTGATCATTTTGGAGAAACTGAGGCAATACACTTCAATTGTGACTATGTTGCAGGTATGAGTCAGGAACTGTTCTAGTTTGCTAGCTGCTGGAATGCAATATACCAGAAACGGAATGACTTTTAAAAAGGGAATTTAATAAGTTGCTAGTTTATAGTCCTAAGGCCAAGAAAATATCCCAATTAAAACAAGTCTATAGAAATGTCCAATTAAGGCATCCAGCTAAAGACACCTTGGTTCAAGAAGGCCGTCGACGTTCAACGTTTCTCTCTCAGCTGGAAGGGCACATGGCAAACATGGTGGCATCTGCTGGCTTTCACGTGGCTCTACCAAAAAGGGACTCTCTCCAAAATGTTTGCTCTTTTAAAAGATTCCAGCAAGCAACTCCACCTTCAGTGGGTGGAAACACACCTCTATGGAAATCATCTAATCAAAAGTTACCACCCACAATTGGGTGGGTCACATCTTCATGGAAACAATCAAAATGCTCCCACCCAGCAATACTGAATGAGGATTAAAGGTCATAGCTTTTCTGGGGTCTATCATAGATTCAGACCAGCACAGGAACCATCTTGTAGGCAGGAGTCAGAAGCAGTCAGTTCCTCAGGACTGGCCTGAATCACTCACCTGGTTGTGGGAGTAGGAGCTAGGATTCATCATTGGGTGCGTGATCTGAGAGAACAAGAGGGTAGTGAGTTTGAGATGGCCCCATTTCTATTTAAGGAAAGTGATGTTGCCTGCTGATACGTGTAGTCCAGTGGATGTCAGGATCCACTGGTGTTACCAGTTAAATTATTTCTCTTCTCAGATATTGGATAAATGAATAGAGGGGGGAAAAACAGAAGAAGTTATATTAATATTATTTCCACATGGGGTATTGAGTAGATATTCCCTCTTATATTAGGTCTCTGTTTAGAAAATTCCCAAACTTAAAACTGACTTGAGCAAAGAGTTTATTGACCCATGTAATTAAACAGCTCAGAAATTCTTCAGGAGCCTGGATGACCTCATGAGAATTGGGTTTCTCCTCATTTTTTCAACTCTGCCTTACAACATGGTGGTTTATTTTTCAGGTTCTTCATGGTGGCCCTTGGCTTTCTAGGTCCACGTTCGCAAAGATTCAAGACCTGTAGGAAAGAGCTTGTGTTTTTTTTTTTCAAAAAGCCCAACAAAAGAATCATTGTATTCAGTGACTCTGTTTGGGTCATATGTGTATTGCTGAGCTATTCATCATGTCCAGAGCTATATAATGACCTGAGTAACCACCTCTGGCATAGCATCATCCCCATTCAAATTGTACATTTGAAAAGTTGGGGGGAGGAGTGGCTCTGCAGAAGAAAATCAGGGTTTCATTTTCAAGAAAGGAGTGACATGGATACTGGGCATCAAGAAAGACAGATGTTCATTTCACTTCCCCTTTATGGAAATGTAAGACTTGTCATGATTCTCCCACTAAGATCTGTGAGGTCTATGCTGTCCAATAGTACAGCCGCTAACCACTTGTGGCTAAGGAGCACATGAAATGTGCCAAGTTCAAATTGAGATGTGCTATAAATATGAAATACACACTGAGTTTTGAAGACTTAGCAAGAAAAAAGTTCATTAATAATTCTTTATATTGAATACATGTTGAAATAACATTTTGAGAAGTATTGGGTTAAATAAAAAATATATTATTTAATAATATATAAAATATATTCTTTTTTATTTAAAAGAAATCACCTGATCTAAATTTTTTTGATAACCTGACTACTAGAGAATTAAATACCACATTTGTGGTTAGCAATATATTTCTATTAAAAAACCCTGTTCTAAGTGTTTTTATTCATCTTTCAACTATTTTAAATGAATTCTCTTGAAATAATTCTTTATTAGAGGCTCTTTTACATACTGTATGCTTAATAAATATTGTTGAATAAATGAATATTGTCTGATTTTAATAGCTCATTACCATTAGGATGGATGCAAGTTTCCTTAAAAATTTGACTTCAGCAGCGTATTTCAAACTGATTTCACACTGCAGGCTGTACTGGTTCACGTTCTGATCTAAGAAGCTTCTTTCTACATTCTTTCTTACAATCTAACAAGCTTCTTTCTACATTCTTTTTTACGTATTCAGAGATGTTGGAGCACAGGACATGGAAAAAACAGGTGAGTAAGAGGGTACATGGAAACATTTCCTCATATAAAGAGTGTTCATCCCTTGAAGTTTAAAGGCTTTGCTAAAGAACCCTTCTTCTCAGTGGTAGAATGCTCGCCTTCTATGCGGGAGACCCAGGTTCAATTCCCGGACCATGCACCTCCACCCCCACCCCCCAAAAAAAAGAACCCTTCTTCCATACAGCAGTCCATATTTTTAGGGAATGACTAGGGGTATTTCCCACACTAATCTAGTCTTTTGTTAGCATGCAATTTGGATTTTCCTGAAATTTTCCCTAAGATTCCCAGAGTCCATAAATATCATTGTTCTTCCTTTGACCTAAGGTAGTTCATCTGGATTTTGATCACTGTCAACAAGAAGAGTCACTGGAATGCAATCCTCACAAAATCTGACATGTGTACTGTATACAATTAATGCTGGTTAGACAAATGAAAGGTTTGCTGTCCCAAGGCCAGACAGCAAGACAGAGAAGGTACTGGGACCCAGATTTTTTGGCAATATGATCAGTGCTCCTTCTTTCTTTACTATGCTGGGACATGAGAGAGAAGTCCTGAAGTAGTGTTATATGCTCTTTAGAAAAGGTGATGTTTGGTTTTATTGGTTCATGAGGCTTCAGTTAGTCCCTCAGACCCCCATGATATATATGCTAATGTTTCCTACCCTCTTTTCAGGAAAAGTGTCTGGGAAGAGTACAATGCAGACACTATCCTCTATAGTGAAAGGATACATCCCAGGGCTCAAGCCTGCAGCATGCTGCAGAAGTGATCTTGGTTATGTCACAGAATTCAGTGAGCATGCTGGTAGCCTGAAGACTAAGAGTCCCACCGATACACTCCTAATATTAAAAAGTGCAGGGTGACTGACTGCAGGCATAGGTGGATCCAGATGCTCACATGATATCATCAAGGATCTGCTCTCCATCTCTGGCTCTACATTTCTTAGCATTAACTTCATCTTTAAGGAACTCTGCCCTTGATGTGGCCTCTGATGAGTCTAGGTTTATATTCTCATAGTTGAATGGCTCTTGATCACTTCAGCAAAACTTTTTAGGATTAGCTCTTATTGGACCCATTTATCTCACATCTCAATTGATGGTCCATTTTATTAGTTCACTACTTATTAAATAATTCAACCAAAATGCATTGATTGCTTTCCATGTTCCAGCAGAGTTTTAGGTAACTGGGGATATAGCATTATTAAAAAGACTTACAAGACTCCCTAGTATAAACAACAAACAGAAGACATACAAGATCCTTGCATTCATTCCAGAAGTGGGACACACACATACACAGAAAAAATGAATAAATAATCAGAAGTAATATTAGAAAATGATAAGTGCTTTGCAGAAAATTAAATAGGGAGATAGGATAAAACTTGATTGGCTTCCTACTTCGGTTTGGGTGGTGAAGAGGAGTCATCAATCACCATGGTCAGCAAAGGACATGCCCCAATTTGTTTCACTGTGATCATCCCTGTATCATGAAGGTGAGGGAGCATTCCCAACCAGCCAAGTGCCAGCAAGAGGAATGGACTCTGAGGGAAAGCTGAAGTGCTATTTCTAAAAACAGAGACAATGGATGCTGGGCAGGGAAATAGAGCTGTAGGTTGCAGGGATCTTTCTGTAAAATGTAGTTTTTATAATACAAATATTGAAAGAAACAAATGTTGAAAAAAACAAATATTGAAAGAAACAAATGAAAGCAGTATATTTTAGGATGAATTTATTTTGTAAGTTCATTGGTAATACACTAACCACTGTGAAGTCAGGCTATGAGAAGATGGAGCTGTTTTAATGAACCTCAAAACTTCATATTGAGATGATGAATGATAGTCATCTCCTTCTCTCCAAAAAGCCCACATGTCTCAGGATTTACCCATGTGGGAAGTCATCATTCCTCTGAATTACTGGTCAAGCTCAAGCTCCTTCATGTTCCCTTCTTCAGATGATCCTGGGCATCCTGTGGAAATGCTGATCCTTTCTGTGTACCCCTTCTATTTTCTGCTTGTCATCTCTTGCTCCAGGATGGCTGCTCTCTTCTTTCTATGAGCTGCTGCTTCCCTGATTGCCTTTTTAGCTCATCCAGGAAAGGCTCCTCTTGAAGTTGCCCCCATTCTCCCCTAAACAGAAACGTGGACCCAGAACCTTCCCTCCATACCTACAGTAAGGGCAAAAATTGGGCTGTGTGCTTTGACAGGGTTCTAATGGATGTTTGGAGATGATGGAAGGGAAGTACAAGGCTGAGAGAAACTTACTCTTACTACTAGATATGATTATGCTCAGAGCCTACAGGCTGGTGCCAAGGCCTGGGATCATGTTCTGGGGGCTCTGAAGGATGTGTTCTCTCTTGCTCCCATCCATTTCCCCTGCTATCAACACAAGCATTCCCCAGCATATCTATCACTCTGGGTCCAGGACCCAGTCACTATAAAGCTCAGAGAGATGGGGTAAATTGCACCCTCCCCATCCCAGACTAAGGCCCTAATTTCCTACTGTAGAATTTGCTTCTTCCCAGGTTGATTAAAAGTATGAATAGCCATTTCCTTTGGGGATGACCTACTTTCTATCACCAGACATGGCTTTGCTCTTTGGCCTTTTGTAGGTCAAATCCAACAATATATAAGTCTGTGTATCAATATATTTCTCCAAATTTGAGTATTTTAGGCTTGAATTATAGCACAGTGGGATGGTGGCAACAAATTCCTGTTGAGCTACACCATCCCAATCCAGCATCTTTCCCCTCTCCTATCCACTGGGAGGGAGGTAGGAGGACACTTTCCCAGGTCCTCTGAAGCTTCTATCCCTTTGAATTCGGATCCTCCTACAAACAGCTATTTGAATGAATCCAATTTCAAAAGAAAAAAAAAAAGTTCAGTTATATGGTAGATTCAATCTATATAGAAAAGAAACCTTTCTACCCCTAAAAAGTCACAGTGATCACAGAGCTATATCTCCAGGGGCTCTGAGCATAATCAAGCAGGCTGCTCAATTAGTTTGTCTAAAATATATTTAAGTTAACCTATTGGATTTCCCTCAAGAAGTCATTATTTTGCATTTGCATATATAGAAGGCTCATTGAGATGGTTCTCTCAAAACACAAAATGAACAAAAATCCTCTAAAAAAAATCACAAAGATGAGGTTAGATTTTGATAAGAGTCCTCCATGTGTGATACTGCCTTAATTCTCCACTTTTATCCTTTATCACTAATAAATGTGTGGTTGTCTTCAGCTAGAACAAATTCTTCATTCTCTCCTGTATATTCTGTGTCAATTCTGCCTCCAAACTTTTATTTAACCCATGATATTGCTGGATTCCCTCTCCAGTGCTCTTCAAAGCCCATCTCTCTTATAAGAGCTGATTTACAGTCATCTTCGTTCAGGATATTCTCTAAGACTAGCCTCTGGATTTCTATAATGCCTCATTTTTCTTGATAGTTTGTAATTGCTACTTAAGTTGTAGGCAGGAATAATGAGGTGAAATGTCTGTTATCTAACTTCATTGTTTTAGGAAAGGAACACTGCACCTCAGAAAACATCTCGGTCTGTCCACTGAGACAATAGGAAGGGCTGGAAGGTGCGGGTGTTGGTGGGCTCACAGGTACAAAGAGAGATGGCTCAGTTGCCCTACCCAAAATAAGAGAGGAGAAGCATTTGTTTTCTGCTTCTGAGAAGGAAGGCTAAAAAAGAAAACAGAGGTGATGACAGGGATGGGGAGGAAAGGATGGAGCCAGTGAGGTCATTCAAGGCGGGGCTTCTGAGTAGTGAGGGGGTTGGCTAGGGGCCTTTTAAAAAAAGAAGTGTCTGATGTTCATTATGAAGTTGTTTGTTGATGCCACTTCTTTCTCTACTTCCTCCACACCTTTAGGAAAGCTCCAAAATGAATAAACTTTGGAGGAAATTGAAGAATGAGCCGCATTTTGTATTTGGGTTGACAGGGTGTAAAGCTGAAAGTATGGGAAAAATGAAGCAAGAACTTGAACTCAGTAACTTCACTAAAACTTTATAGAAATCTTTGGAAGAATCTTTTGGGAGTTCTAGCCAAACATACCCATATCTCAGGGGCTCACAAGGGGGCTGCTGTAATTACAGTCTCTATATAGAAGCACAACAACTTAATAATCCCCAAACCCCAAACCTCCTGTAGAGAATCTCATGCCCAAGACCTGCTCTTAAAAGTTGCTCCACATTTTCTTCTCTTCGTTGTTTTTTACTCTCATGATGTTTTTACTCCTTGTTCCTGCATCACTTTGTCTTATTTAAACTTTGACTTTTAGTGCTGTTGCACTCCTGGTGCTGGGGTACACCTTTCAGCTGAGCAGCTTCCAAAACAGGACATGACACCAGAGGTCAGGCTTGAATCATTTTATTTAGCTGTGCAGCAAGACACAAAGCTTTGTGGGTGCTGTGGGGAGTTGGGACAAAGGAGGTACAAGCAGCTACAGGTTTTATACATAACAAGATGTGGAAACGTTTGGGTAAGGCATCATGGACCAATCACCAGGCAAGTTAGCAGTTACAACCATAGTTGGGCTAGAAAGAGACATGCTTTTACTGACTCATTGATCCTTAGGCTGTGCATGCGTGAGGGACCTTCTGGCTTGTGTATGTGACTCAGAGTTAATGGCTGCTGGCTGACTATGGCTCATTTTGATATCTCTGGCAAGTTCCAGTGTTTACTCTCTCTGTAAGCACAACAAAGACCTGGTAATGGATTAAATGATCAAAAGATCATTCCTTTTGGGATAATGAGATATGTGGATGCAGAGGAAGTGGAGTGAAAATCTTTATAGTTTAATATATACTTTCTAAACTTTTTAAAATTACGAAATGTAATATATATATACAAAAAAGCAATAATTTCCAAGTACATTTTAGCAAGTAGTTGCAGAAAAGATTTTAAAGTTTGGTATGGGTTATAGTTCTATGATTTTTCATTTTTTCTTCTAGCTGCTGTAAGACTCTGGAGGCTAACAAAAATATCAATATAATTATTCAGCAGTCATACTTATTTGTTAAATCCTATTTACCATTATACTCCTCCTTCTTTTTAAATAATATATATACGTAAAAGCAATAAATTTCAATGTACATCACAACAAATAGTTGCAGTACAGATTTCAGAGTTTGTTATGGGTTACAATTCCACAATTATAGGTTTTTTTTCTAGCTGCTCTAACATACTGGAAGCTAAAAGAAATATCAATATAATGATTAAATACTCATACTTATTTGTTAATCCCAACCTTCTCTGCATAACTCTACATCACCTTTGATCTTTCTCCCACTCTTTAGGGGTATTTGGGTTATGCCCATTTTAACTTTTTCATGTTGGAAGCGGTTGTCAATAATATGGAATAGGGGAATGAAGTACTGATGTACTGGAAGGGCTGGTCCCTCTGCATTTCAGGATTTATCTGGCCCAGTGACCCATCTGGAGGTTGAAGGTTTGGGAGAATTACCCTAGTAAATGGAACTTTTGTAGAATCTTATATAATGCCCTAGGTATTCTCTAGGATTGGCAGGAATGGTTTTGATTGGAGTTTTGCAAGTTATGACAGGTAGCAATATCTAACCGAAGCATGCATAAGAGTGACCTCCAGTGTAGTGTCTTTTTGAACTCTCTTTGAACTCTCTCAGTCACTGATACCTTATTTGTTATGCTTCTTCTAAGGAAGAGGGCAATGATTTCATTTGCAAAGTTGGGCTTAGAAAAAAGCCACATTTGAGCAACAAAAGAGATCCTCTGGAGGTGACTCTTAGGCATATCTATAAGTAGGATAAGCTTCTCGGCTACATACATAAGCTCCACAAGAGCAAGTCTCAAGATCAGGGCTTGGCCTATTAATTGGGGTGTCCTTAATGCTTGGCACAGTATCCGGGGTTTCCCCAGTGGTAAAGTTAGATAGTTCCGTAAGTTTTCTCCCATCCCTCAAGAGACTTTGCCAATATTTTTTTGATTATCTGCTTAATATACTCTGGGATGTATCCAGGCATTACATTTGGCTATACTGGTTTAAAGGCTCTTATTCTTATTCTGGGCTCCCTATGTTAGGATTGTTTAAATCATCTGTCCAAATAGGTTGAGTTATGTACTACAGAAAAGCTAGGTTCTGGACATAATAAAACTTTCTTCCTTTGGTTTCAAAGAGTAGGTGAAGTTCTAAAATATAGGCTATGTCTTCCTTACCTCCGTATTCTGAATAATCTTAATCCTGACCTGGTTGGCTTCATTCTTATCTCTAAATACCAGGTTATATATGTATAAAACAGCCCCTCCACAAGTAACAATGACCACTCTGGGCTAAATGTGACTGCTATAAGAGCTTACAGTCCAGGCCCCAGTTTTCTTATTAGTGTTTTCTAAATGAGATCATACAATAAGTTTAATGTATATTTTAATATGCACACAGACATATGCATATAGGCTTTATCAGAAACTTTAATTTTTAATTTTTTTAAAGTAGTGGCCCTTTCTTCTTTAATGAGTGCCCTCCATGTTGCCTCATCAACTATTTAGCACAGAGCTAGGCACATAATCATTATAATAAGTCATGGATAACCATCAGCAAGTTAACATAACATCTATGGGATGAGGGAGAGTGGGAATGGGATTGACATTTGTAGAGTTTATTACATTCCAGGAATAGTACAAGGAACTTTTCTTAGTAATATCTACAATATATTAAGTGCCTACTGTTCATCTTATACCTTATGTAGGTCTTATTTAATTCTCACCATTCGGTCATGCTACTCAATTCCAGAAACTGTGCAATATAGTGACCATGCTCACAACCATCCTATACGATAGGTTTTATGAGCACCATTGCACAGATGAGCAGTCTGGGGTTCAAAGAAGCATTAACTCTGCCTAAGTTTTCACAGCTGGACTTACAGAAACAAAACATTTGCCCTGATCTTTCTCATTCCACAGCCCATATCCTTTTTCTCTCACTCCACCACAAAACAAATCTACTTCAAATATTTGAGGCAACATGATATGTAAAGGCCAGGAATGAGAAGTGTGTGATGGTAACCAACCAACTATAGAGTAAGAAGGGAATGGATGGGTACAAGGTGACATGCTTATCTCCATCAGTGTTTCTCCAAGAGGACACTATTGACATATTTTTTTTTTTGCTGGCCAATTCTTCATTATGTGAGAAGGTTATGTGTGTTGCAAGATATTTTGTATCCTTGCAAATAGTTGATGCAAATAATGTCCATTCTCTTGTGAAACCCATAAATTTGGAAATGTCTTTTTCCACCATTTCCAACTATCACTGAGAGGAGTATTTCCCCTCACACCCTGAACCCTAGACCAAACTGCCTCCCTACACCCCCTTTACCTTTAGGAGTTGATAATTTTGTATAGAAATGGATGAATGAATGAACAGATAAAAGAGAGGAGGCCAGGAATGACCCCAGACCTAGGCTGATCTTAAGGAATGGGATGTTTCTGTGTTTTGGAGTACTGAAATAATTGGGTGTCTCAAGATGATACCACAGGAAGTGTGTTGTAGGACCCAGATGTGAGACGAAAAGACCCAGAAACCAAACCTCATCTATTCTACAGTTTAGCTCTAACCAGACCTCTTGGTGCTTTCAAACCTGTCCATTGAAGACTTTCCTTGCTAAATGCAGCCTAGAGTGGAAGCAGAGAAAAGGAAGGAGGTACATCAGCCTCACTACAGTAAAGTGGAATACCATCACCTTCAACACTAATGCAAACCAGCTGCCGACCGGCCCCAGCTTGCGATAGAGCAGGCAGAATTCTTGGACACTGAGTTATTCTTCGAAGCATGTGCGCAGCCCCCTGGCAGGGCTCACTGTGAAGTGGCTGTTGCCAGCCTCCTGTCAGGATGTGGTGCCAGCAGACCCAAGAGTGATTATTCTCACTTATGAAAAATAACTTTGGGATTTTAATTTCAAATTACCCACAGAGCTGGGGTCTGGGATATGGAGAATAGTGGTAAGAGCAGACAGGAGAGCAGGACAAAAGAAGGGTAAGAAGGACAGAAAAGCACCATCCATTCATTCAACAAATAGAGTGTTTACTTCGTGCAGATGCTGGGGTACTTATTACATCCAGATGTACATTTGAAATGGAATGGTAGGCAATTGCCTAGACCTTATTTTACTATGGCAGTGGGCACTCCCACATGTTTTTAAGCTCTGTTCATTGAGTGCTTTCTGTACGTCAGGCCCTTTACATAGGAGATCTCCTTCAATCATCACAAGAACACTGTGATGGGAGGCATCATTGCTTCTATTTTATAGGAAACTGAGTGTTAGCAGAGGAATCTACTCAAGGTCCCAGAGCTATCAAGTGGCAGAACCAGGATTTGAACTTAGGTCAGTTGACTTCTGCCTCCATGCCTGTGTTGAACACCACTATGTGTCCAGGCTGAGCTCGATATTGGGACAGTGAAGCCAAAATAAGAGGCTCCTCTCAGCCTTCAAGTTTCTCTGTTGCATGGTCTGTGGGAGAGACAGGCAGAGAGATAATTGTCATCAAATTACCTGGAATTATAATAAGAGGATTTATAAAACAGATCAAAGCTACTGATGGGTTCCACCAGGATATAGGAGGGACAGTTTTGAAGTGGAGGAACTGAGTTTTACATAGGTGCCCAAATGGAAGGCAAGGGGCAAAGAACACTTCAAGTAGTACAAGAGTGGGTGTAATGCCACTGAGGCTGGAAAAGCAGAGTGTGGGGTGGCAAACACCAGGGGTTCCATAGGGCTGTACTGCAGGGCTCTCTGAGGGGATGTTGGATGAGTTGGAAAAGTGAGCAAGATATGACCATGAAAGGCCTTGTAGGATAGACCAAAGAACTGGAACTTTGTCCTGTAAGAACAGAGAAGTTGAGTATCTATTCATTTAGTCATTTGCTCATTCAATAAATATGTACTGGGTACCTGTTATACTTTAGGCACTCTATTTTTTTTTATAAATAGTTTTTCCCATATACCACTCTATTGTTAACTTTTTGTACAAGTGTCATAACTTTGAAGCATGCAAGAACTTATTTTTATTTGTAATAGGCACTCTACATTTAAAGATTTTAAAGCTGGAAATAGGTGTATGGTTTGTATTTTAGGAAGAAAAAAAATAGTGGCTATATGGAAGATCAATAAGGTCCTCAAGTGGCCCAAGAGAAAGATGACAAAGAATGACCAGTGGTAGCAGCTGGGGGCTCAGGGACATACTATGTGAGGTACCTCCACTTGACAAACAAAGGTATAATGATTAATTTTATGTGCCAACCTAGCTAGATTATGATGTCAGTTCTTTGGTCAAATAATGGCCTAGTTGTTATTATGGAGGTATTTGGTAGATAGGATTTGCAACTACAATGAGCTGGCTTTAAGTAAAGGACATTACCCTCTTTAATGTGGTTGGGCCTCATCTAATCAGATAGAGGTCTTAACAGCAAGAACTGAGGGTTCCAGAGGGCAGAAGAATTTCTGCCTCAAGACATCAACATCGACTCTTGCCGGAATTTCCAGGCTGCCAGCGTCCACTGGGGAATTTGGACTCAGGAATTCAATATCATCTTTACTGGAGTTTCTAGCCTGCAGCCTGCCATATGGAGTTAGGACTTGCCAGCCCCTACAATCTTATGAGCCAATACCTATGACAAATTTCTAATACATACCTCCATATGTATATGAGATCCTTTTGGAACTCTTTCCTTGACTAATACACAGGGGATTAGTTGAAACTCTTATTTTCTCTGCAAAACAAGTTGAATAGATACTCAACTTCTCTGTTCTTACAGGACAAAGTTCCAGTTCTTTGGTCTATCCTACAAGGCCTTTCATGGTCATATCTTGCTCATTTTTCCAACTCATCCAACATCCCCTCAGAGAGCCCTGCAGTACAGCCCTATGGAACCCCTGGTGTTTGCCACCCCACACTCTGCATTAACATTTCTTAGTTAATGCCCTCATCAAGGTAAGTGGTTGCAAATGTGGGTTACTCTGCAGCTCACCAAGGCATGTCTGCTCCCACCACTAGAATTGTATGTTCCTCAAGGATCGCTTGTGTTTGGTTCCAAACCTATTTATGTCAATCTTAGTTATTAATGACTTAATGAAATATTAACCAGATCAATGAGATAAGTGTGCAAAAAAAGAGAGAAATTTCTGTGAATGCTGAGATGAAAGGTTTGAACAGTCTTACTAAGAAGAATTGCTTAGAAACATGGCTATGGAATTGGATGCAGGTGAGACAATGAGAGGATTGGGAAAATCATAAAATCCTAAAAAAATATCTACACTCAGATTGCTTTACAAGGGTCTCTAAGTTCCTCTCTACTTCAAAGAAACTGATGCTGGAAATTGTAGATGATGCATTATGGGTGTGGTTTATGTAAGAAAGATGACAAGGAGCTCCAGTCAGCAGATCTGTTCTCAAAGAAAAGCCTTGGCTCCACATCAAAAGAGTGGTGAATGAATGTGCATTTATATGTTTTCAGTTAAAATTAAACAGGTTTGAAGTATGTATGTATCATTTTTTAACTTTAAGAAAAGTTTTTATTGAAGTATACCATACATAAGGAGAGGTGCACAGATCCGAGAATACAGTGAGATGTATTTTCCAAAGTGAACAACCGTTGTAACCAGCGACCAAATTAAGAATAGAACTTTGCCAGCCTTAAAAATCTTTCCTCATGCCTTATCCTAATCACTACACATGTAGTCCCACCTCATATGTAACTACAGCTCTGACTTCTGTCAGCATGGATTAATTTAGTCTATGATACGTTAATCATGTTGAATATTTTTATTTTTTTGTTTGACTCCTTTTGCTTGGTATCATGTTTGTGAATTCATCGGTGCTATTGAGAGTAGCAACAATTTGCTCAATTTCATTGGCATATAATATTCTATGATCCATGTAGTGGTGCACAGTAAGCTCTTAATGAATAATGGATTTGAGTGATTGCAAGCAAAACACACATGGAGAGCTGTCCACCATCTGAGCTCAAATGGTGTTTTGAAAGTGATGAGTACCCCAATTTATTTATCCTTTCTATTTTTTTTAACAATTTTTATTGTGAAATATATACAAAAAAGCAATAAATTTCAATGTACATTTTCACAAGTAGCTATGGAACAGATTTCACACTTTGGTATGGGTTACAGTTCCACAATTTCAGGTTTTTCTTACTCACACCTCCAAGACACTGGAAACTGACAGAAATGTCAATATATTGATTCAACAGTCATACTTACTTGTTAAATCCTATCTTCTCTGTTATACACTTTCTCTTTAAATAACATACATACCTAAAAGCAATACATTTCAAAGTACATCGCAACAAAGAGTTGTAGATGAGATTTCACAGTTTGGTATGAGTTACAATTCCACAATATTACGTTTTTATTTCTAACTGCTCAAAGGTACTGGAGGTTAAAAGAAATATCAGTAAAATGATTCAGCACTCATTTGTTAAACCCAGTTTTCTCTGAATAACTCCACCATCACCTCTGATCTTTCTCACACTCTATAGGGGTATTTGGGCTATGCCGATTCTAACTTTTTAAAAAATTGTATAATATAACATATACACAAAGCAAAGAAATAAAAAGCAATAGTTTTCAGAGTACTCTTCAAAAAGTGATTATAGGATAGATCCCAGAGTTTGTCATGGGCTACCATATGATCCTTTCATATTTTTCCTTCTAGCTGTTCCAGAATATAGGAGGCTAGAGGGCTTAAATAGTTTTCTATCTCACAATCAACTTATTTTTCCTTCTTTTTTGGGGGAACAATAGCATATATACAAAAAAGCTATAAATTTCAGAGCACAGCACCACAGCTAGTTGTAGAACATATTTCAGACTTTGAGATGGGCTACAATTTCATAATTTAAAATTTTTATTTCTAGCTGCTCTAAAATGCTGGATGCTAAAAGAGAATTTAATGACTCAGCATTCATATTCATTTGTTAAATCCTATCTTCTATGTATAACTCCACCATCACCTTTGATCTTTCCATACCTTTCACTGGGGTTGTTTGGGCTATGGCAATTCTAAATTTTATGATATTGGAAGGGACTGTCACTAATATGGGGTAGGGATTTGGAACCATCTGATGTTCTGGAGACACTGTGCTAGGTTTCAGGACTTATCTGGACCAGGGACCCATCTGGAGGTTGTGGGTTTCTGGAAAGTTACTCTAGTGCCTGGAACCCTTGTGGAATCTTGTATATTGCCCCAGATGTTCTTTAGGATTGGCTGGAATGGTCCTGGTTGGGGGTTGGCAGGTTATGATAGGTAGCAAGGTCTACCTGAAGCTTGCATAAGAGCAACCTCCAGAGTAGCCGCTCAACTCTATTTGAACTCTCCCTGCCACTGACACTTTATTAGTTATACTTTGTTTCGCCCTTTTGGTCAGGATGGAATTGTTGATCCCATGCTGGATTTATCTCTGGGAGTCATTTCCCATGTTGCCAGGGAGACTTTCACCTGGATGTCATGTCTCACATAGGGGGAAGGGCAATGATTTCACTTGCAGTGCTGGGCTTAGAGAAACCGAGGCCACACGTGAGCAACAACAGAGGTCCTCCAGAAGTAACTTCTAGGCATGCCTATAGGTAGTCTAAGCTGCTCCACTACCTACATAAGCTTCACAAGAGTAAGCCTCCTGATTGAGGGCATGGCCTATTGATTTGGGTATTCCTAAAATTTGGCACGGTATCATGGGTCTCCCTGATGGTAAGGTTTAATAGTTCTATGTTCTTTCTCCCATCCCTGAGAACTTTGCCATTTGATTATCTGCTTAATATACTCTAGGATGTATCCAGGCATTACAATAATCTCTACAGGATTTAAGTACTTCTTTCTTATTCTGTGCTTCCTGTATTTCAGTTGTTCAATGAGCTATACAGATAGGTTGAATTAGTTATGCACTACAGATAATTTCAGTTCCAGATAAACCTTTCTTCCATTGGTCTTAAAGAGTATATGTGGTTCTAAAATATAGACATTGTCTTCCTTACCCCCATGTTCTGAATTACTTTAACCCCAACTGTTTGGCCTCGTTCTTATCTCTATATATCAGGTTATGTATATAAAACAGCCTGTCAAAAGCCAGAAATAATAATCACCACTCCAGACATAACGTGTCTGCTCTAAAAGCTTACAATCTAGGCCACTGTTTTCTTATAAGCATTTTCTAAAGGTGACCATACCATTGTTGTTTTTTGTTTCTGGCTTATTTTCTCACCAAATGTCCTACATATTCATTCACATTGTTACATGACTCACGACATTGCTCCTTTTTGTAGCAGCCTTCTTTTTTCTCTTATGATGTCTTTATGCTTAAAGGTTATTTTTTCTGATATTAGTACAGCTACTCCAGCATTCTTTTGGTTAAAACTTGCCTGGAAAATATTTTTCCATCCTTTAACTTTCAATCTATTTGTGTCCTTGTGTCTAAGATGGTCTTTTGTAAGCAGTATGTAGCTGGATTATTTTTCTTAATCCATTCTGCCAATTTGTATCCTTTAATTGGTAAGTTTAGTCTGTTAACATTCAAAGTTATTACTGAAAAGCTGTTTCTTGATTCTACCATCTTATCTTTTTATTTTATTTGTCAGATCTATACCTTCTTTTCTTTCTCTCTCTCTCTCTCTTTTTTTTTTTTTTGCATGGGCAGGCACCAGAAATCTCTTTGTATTCTTTAAATTACCCTTAGCGGTACTCTTCAATTCTGCACCCTCCTCCAGACTTTCCTCTCCTGTCTTTATTTTTCAGCCAGCAGAACTCCTTTTAGTATTTCTTGTAAGGCTGGTCTCTTGTTAACAAATTCTTTCAGGACTTCTTTGTTTGTGAAAACTTTAATCTCTCCCTCAATTCTGGTACAGAATTCTTGGCTGGAAGTCTTTCTCTTTCAGGATCTTGAATATATCTTACCACTGCCTTCTCACCTCCAGGGTGCTGGTTGAGTAGTCTGAACCCAGTCCTAGCTGATTTCCGTTGTATGTAGTAGATTGATTTTCCCTTGCCACTTTCAAAATTTTCTGCTTCTCTTCAACATTTGACAGACTGATTAGCATGTGCTTTGGGGAAGGCCTATTTGGATGTATTCTGTTTGGAGTTCTTGGGTGTCTTTGACTTGTATATTTATTTCTTTGTGAGGGTTGGGAAGCTTCCCCCCATTATATCCTCAACTACTCTTCCTATCCTTTTACTTCTCTCTTCTACTTCTGGGACACCAATGATTCTCATATTTGTGCACTTTGTTTTGTATATCATTTCCCTGAGTTCCCATTCAATTTTTCCATCTCTTTTGCCATATTCTGTTTTGAGTTTTTGAAGTCAATTATCCTTATAATCACTTATTCTTTCTTCTGCCTCTTCAATTCTGGTGTTGTGTGCCCTTAGTATGTTTTTTATTTGGTCAACAGAGTCTTTAATTTCTGCTATTTTTCTACTTATTCTTTCAAATTCCTCTTTGTGCTCTTCTACTGTCTTCTTGATCTCCTTTATGTCATTTGCTATCCTGCTTATTTTGTTAAGTAGAGTTGTATGAACATCTTTGATTCGTTGTTCCAATGTCTCTGTCTCCTCTGGTGTTTTACTTTGGTCGTTAGGCAGGGCTATAGCTGTCTGCATTGTGATATGCTTAGTGATTTCTGCTGTCTTCCTGGCATGTAAATATCTTGACTGATTTACTTTGGGAGTTGATTTCTGTCAGTAGTCTAAGGCCTTGTGTTTGTGGGATGGTTGTACAGCAGAGAGCAGGGCACGGGGTGGAGCACTCAGTACGGTGATTTGTTTCAGGGAAGGTATGGGCTCAGGTTGGGGATGTTAACACTGATGCTTGTGAACATGGGTGCTCAGCCATCAGGAAGGATTTAGCTGTGCAGGTGCACAGGTCTGGGGGGTGTAATACTGGTGTGCACTGGTCTAAGGCACAGGGCCCTTTATGCGCATGTGTAGAGCTGTGGCAGCAGGTCAGCATTATGCCTTCGTGGATTTGGGGCAGATGTGACCTGGCTGCCCGTCACTTTCTCAGAGCTGGGAAGTGAGGCTGAGGGCTGTGCGCATGCGTGGTTCTAGGACTGCTATAAAGTGCGGTTCCCAGCACTGAAAGATGTAATTGGGGGCCTGTGCGCATGCGCGGGCCTGGGAATGCCATAAACTGATCCACTGAGTTCAGGAAGGGCGGGGTGAGGCTGTGCAACATTATGAGAAGGGGTAACGCAGGTTTGGGGGTTAGTTCTGGCAACCTTTATGCACTGGCAACAGCCTGCAGGGAACAGGGAGTGGAATGTAGTGCTCAGGAGGGGTGCAGGAGAGGTGGGTTGGGCTGCACTTTGGGTGAGGGTGGGGGGCAGGTATGTGCACTAGAGGCTGGTGGGGTGGAGGTGCCTAGAGGATGGGGAATGGGAGTGGGTGATGGGGTTCAGGTGCATGGGGTGTGGGGTGAGTCACACCGGTCATGGGGCTGTGCTGGTCAGGGTCGGGCACCCAAGGAATGCAGCCTGGCTTACTTCCTAGTCCCATATTCCCATCTGTGCACTCCTGTGGGCTCTGCGCCTCCATGCCAGACTCCAGCTTTCTGCCTCTCAGTTCCTCAGCCTCTGCAACCAGGGCTGCCACATGAGGTCACCTCTCCCAGGTCAGCCGCACTCCTGAATTGCCACCTCAGTCGCCCTCCTGTCCTTTCTCTAACTTTTCTGTGGAGCAAGGCTGATCTGGAGCTTCTGTACTTGGCCATCTTCCCAGAAGTCTATTCATTCTATTTTGAAAGATATTTATGTTATTTCTAGTTTCTGGTTATTATGAATAGTGCTGCTATTAACTTTTTTATTCAGATCTTTTGATGAGATGAGTAGATGTATGCTTCTATTTTGGATATATTTCTTGGAGGGAATTTTCTGGATCCTAAGATGTACATATATTTTGCTTTAGTAGATAGCGCCAAAGTATTTTCCAAAATGGTTATGACATTTTACACCTCCACCTGAGAGTATGAAGTTCTAGTTGCTCCAACATTGTTGCCAACATTTGGTATTGTCAAAATTGTTGTTTTAAATTTCAGCTTACCTTGTGGAGGGTTAGTCATATTTCATTTTTTGTTTGTTTGTTTTTAATAAACTTCATTTTGGGATAATTTTACAGGAAAGTTGCAAAGATAGTACAAGGAGTTCCTGTATATCCTTCACCCAGTTTCCCCCATTGTTAACATCTTGCTTTACCAAATCATGGTTTTCAAAGTTAAGACACTGTTGTTGATACCTTACTTTTAAGGAATCTCCAAATTTGATTATAATTTCTCCAATTTTTTCATTGCTGCCCTTTTTCTGTTTCTAGAGCCATTCCGAGGTACCATATTGTATTTAGTTTTCCTGTCTTCTCAGTCATTTCTTGTCTGGTACAGTTCCCCAATTTTTCCTTGTTTTTCATGACCTTGATGCTATCCAGAAATACTGGTCAGGTATTCCATAGAGTGCCCAAATCTTGCACAATTTGTCTGACAATTTTCTCATGATTAGACTTTGGTAAGGATGTTGACCTTCATCACTTGGTTAAATTGCCAAATTTCTCTATTGTAAAGTCACTATTTTCTCTTTTTCCCACTCTAGTTTGGAAGTGAGTTGTTAAGTCTAGCCCACCATCAGAGGAGGGGGAGGGGGAATAAGCTCTGCCTCCCAGGGGAAGGATTGTCTACATGTTATTTGGAATTCTTCTGCAAGGAAGATTTGGCTCTTCTTCCCCATTCATTTATTTATTTCTTTCTCATCTACCAATCTGTCATCCATCCATCCATCTATCCATCTATCTATCTATCTATCTATCTATCTATCTATCTATCTATCTATCTATCTAATCAGTATGGACTCATGTATATTTACTTTATGTTTTGGGTTGTAATTCGATACTGTACTATTTATTTTTATTGCTCAAATTTTTCCAGCTTTAGCTATTGGGAATTCTTTCAGAGTGGCTTCTGTGTCCCTATGACCTGTTTACATCACCCCATTCTTTTTTTTTCTTTTTTTTTTTTTTTTAGCACCTTCTTTCTTTCTGGTACTGCAAGATACTCTAGGCTCATATTGTACTTTCCCTGCTCTAACCTTAGAATTGCCCGTTTCTCTAAGGAGTCCTGGTTGCAGAAACCAAGATATGGGTGCAGGGTGTCTTACTGTGGCTTTAATTTTCTTCTACAATGAGGATGAAATGTTTATTGGCCATCTGGATATTCTTTTTAATTAAGTGCTTATTGAGGCATGTCTATTTTTCTATTGTGTCATCTACATTTTTCCTATAGATTTTTTAAAAACTTTTTTATTGTATAATATAACAGATATACAAAGTAAAGAAAGAAAAAAGCAATAATTTTTAGAGCACTCTTCAACAACTAGTTATAGGACAGATCCCGGAGTTTGTCATGGGCTACCATACCATCCTTTCAGATTTTTCCTTCTAGTTGCTCCAGAATATAGGAGGCTAGAAAGAATAAATATATTTTATCATCACGTTTGACTTTTTTTCCTTTTTTGTGAAAAATTACAATACACACACAAAAAATAAATTTCAAAGCACAGCACAACAATTAGCTGTACAACATATTTCAGAGTTTGATATGGGTTACAATTCCACAATTTTAGGTTTTTATTTCTAGCTGATCTAAGATACTAGAGACTAAAAGAAATATCAATATAATAATTTAGCACTCATACTCATTTGTTAAACCTGACCTTCTCTGTATACCTCCACCATCATTTTTGATTTTTTTGTCCTGTTCTTTAGGGGTATTTGGGCTATGGCCATTCTAACTTTTTCATGTTGGAAGGGGCTGCCAATAAGATGGGGTAGGGAGATGGAACTAGCTTATGTTCTGGTGAGGCTAGGCCTTCTAGGTTTCAGGACTTATTCTGGTTCAGGAACCTATCTGGAGGTTGTAGGTTTCTGGAAAATTACCCTAGTGCATGGAACCTTTGTAGAATCTTATATATATTGTCCTAGGTGTTCTTTAGAATTGGCAGGAATGCTTTTGGTTGGGGTTTGGCAAGTATAATAGGTAGCAATGTCTACACAGTGACACTTTAAAAATACTAAATTGAGATCCAGAGTCTGGCAATAGGACAGAATATTAGGAAAGGAAGTTATCACTTAAAATATGTATATATGGTCTCGTATTGCAAAATTCAATGCTAAATAGTGGGGAGATGATGAATGTTTGTGTGATGTTTACAGTTTGTCAGGTGCAGCGCTATACAATTGAGAAGTAGGATCTCATTTAATGCTCATGATAACCCCCCCCCCCTTTTTTTTTGAATGGGCAGGCACCGGGAATTGAGCCTGGGTCTCTGGGATGGCAGGTGAGAACTCTGCTACTGAGTCACAGCTGCCCATCCCCTATAGACTTTGATAGACTTTTTTTCTTATTTTTTAAAACATATTTTGGATTTGAGTCCTTCATTGGATATATGTATTGTAAATATCTTCTAATTTTGTGGCTTGTCTTTCCATTCTATTATGGTGTCTTTGAAAACAGAAGTTCTTCATATTATCATGGCACAATTAGTCATTTTCTCCCTTATGGTTCAGTTTATAAGCACAAATATATTCTCCCATGCTAACTTCTAAAATCTTTATTGTTTTACCTTTCATGTTTAGATTTATGTGAAAGAATACTCCTGGAACTGATTTCTGTGTGTAGTGTGAAGTGGAGTCAAGATGCTCTTATTTTTTCATGCGGATATCCAATTGACCAAGCCCTATTTATTTAGAATACCCTTATTTCCCCATTCCATGCATTCTCATCTTTGTGTATGGACTCTCTGATCCAGCTCCTAGGTCTATTTATCCTTTCACTGATACCTTACTGTCTTTTAATTATCATAGCTTTATGAGTCTTGATATCTGGTAGTGTAAGTCCTCCAGTTTTTCTTATTCTTCAAGATTATCAAGGTTATTCTTGGCCCTTCTCTTTTCCATATAAATATTAAAACAGCTTGCTAATTCTCTCTCTCTCTTTCACACACACACACACACACACACACACACACACACACACACACACACACCTTGGGCATTTCATTGAATCTGTAGATCAATTTGGGAAGAACTGACATCAGGAAATTATCAAGTGTTCTTGTTCATGAAAACAATAAATAGATACTTCCATTTGTTTAGGTCGTCTTTAATTTTTCTCAGTAATGCATTTTAGTTTTCAATGTAAAAGTGTCATACATATTTTGTTTTAATTTTAACTACTGATATTTTTGAGGTTCTGTAGCTTTGACATTTCATTTCTAATTGTCTACTGTTGGTGTGTCAAGATATTGTTTTAAAAAATATATTGACATTCTATTCAATAATGTTTTCCAACCTCCCTTTGTAACTTGTCTGTAGATTCTTTTTTTAAGTACACAGTTACATTATCTGTCAATAAGGGTGATCTTTTCCTTTCTTTTCAATTCCAACATCCTTTATTTGTTAATTCTTTCTTTATTACATTAAGCAGGACTTCTGGGACAATGCTGACTAAAAGTATTGATAGTAGACACTCCTGTTTCATTCTGATCTCAGGTGGAAAACTCAGTATTCCAATGATAAGTATTTACTTTCTGTAGTTTTTAAAAATATATATTTGGGCCAGAGTTTTAAATTTCCATTTTTAGCCCTTATTTCCTAAGATTTATTTTTAACATGAAGGGATGTTGGATTTTATAAAATCCTTTTTCTTTATCTATTGAGTTGGAGCTGTGATTTTTAAATCCTATATTGGATTAACATGATGAATTATATCGATTGATTAATTTTGAATCTAAAACCAACCTTGACTTACTGGAATAAGCTGAATTTGGATGTGATATGTTAAAATTTTTAGCCATGTTTAAACAATATCTTATTACAATTTGTCTATCTGTATGTAAGAAATTGACCTGTAATTTTCAATTCTCATTAAGTCCTTGGAAGGTTTTGTTTTCAAAATTATGATGGTATCATAAATTGGGATATGTTTCTTTTTTTTACTTTTATTTGGAAAAAATGTTTAATATTAGTATATTTCTTCTTTAAATATTTAAAAGGATTGACCAATGAAGGCATCTCAGACTGGAGATTATTTTGGAAAGGTTTTTAATTACAGATTCAGTTTTTAAATTAGATATAGGATGACTCAAGCATTTTTTTCTTCCTGCATCAGTTTTAAATTTTCTGTTTATTTAGGAATTTGTCCATTTCTTCTAAATTTTCAGGCTAACTCCAGGATTCTTTGATATACCTGAAAATGCACAGTTAAGGCAAAACATGCAAGAGAATTCAAGATCAAAGCATTGGTCAAAAAGTCTATTGCAGCCTGTTATATATATATATAAAACCTGATATTTACAGATAAGAATTAAGCCAAACAGATTAGGGTTAAAGTATTTCAGAACATAAGGGTAAGGAAGACAATGTCTATATTTTATAACTACACATACTCTTTGAGACCAATGGAAGAAAGGTTTATTTGGTTTGGAATGGAAATTTTCTGTAATGCATAATCTAATTCAATTTATCTGATTAGCTCATTTGAACAATTGAAACACAGGGATCCCAGAATAAGAAAAAGGTCCTTTAATCCTGTAGAGATTATTGTAATGCATGAATACATCCTAGAGTTTACTAAGCAGATAATCTAAAAGTACTGGCAAAGTCCCCTGAGGGATGGGAGAAAGAATATGGAGCTATTAAACCTTACCATCAGGCAATCCCGTGATACTATATAAAACTTTAGGGACACCCAAATCAATAAGCCATGCCCTTGATCATGAGGCTTACTCTTGTGACGCTTATGTAGGTAGCAGAGAAGCTTAGACTACCACATAGTCATGCCTAATAGTTGCCTCTGGAGGACTTCTGTTGTTGCTCACATGTGACCTCACTCTCTCTAAGCCCATTCTGCAAGTGAAATCATTACCCTCCTCTCATGTGGGACATGACATCCAGGGGTGAAAGTCTCCCTGGTGATGTAGGAGATGACTCCCAGGGATGAATCCAGAACTGGTACCAAAGGATCAACAATTCTACCCTGACCAAAAGAGGAAACAAAGTGTAACTAATAAAGTATCAGTGGCAGAGAGAGTTCAAATAGTCAAGAAGCTACTCTGGAGGTTGCTCTTATGCAAGCTTCAGGTAGACCTTGCTACCTATCATAACCTGCCAATCCCCAACCAAGATCATTCCAGCCAGTCCTAAACAACATCTAGGGCAATAGATTAGATTCCACAAGGGTTCCAGGCACTAGAGTAACTTTCCAGAAACCTACAACCTCCAGATGGGTCCCTGGTCCAGATAAGTCCTGAAATCTAGCCCAGCCTCTCCAGAACATCAGATAGTTCCATCTCCCTACCCCATATTAGTGACAGACTATTCCAATGTGAAAAATGTAGAATTGCTGTAGCCCAAACACCCCTAAAGAGATGGAAAGATCAAAGATAATGGTGGAGTTATACATAGAAGATAGGATTTAACAAATGAATACGAATGCTGAATCATTAAATTGATATCACCTTTAGTCTCCAGTATCTTAGAACAACTAGAAGTAAAAACCTAAAATCATGGAATTGTAACCCATGTCAAAGTCTGAAATATGTTCTGCAACTAATTGTGGTGCCGTGCTTTGAAATTTATAGCTTTTTTTTTAGTATATATGCTATTTTCCACAAAAAAAGAAGGGAAACAGTCAATTGTGATGATAAAAAATATTTAAGCCCTCTAGCCTCCTATATTCTGGAGCAGCTAGAATGGAAAATATGAGAGGATTGTATGGTAGCCCATGACAAACTCTGGGATCTGTCCTGTAACTACTTATTGAAGAGTGCTTGAAAACTATTGCTTTTTTATTTCTTTGCTTTGTATATATGTTATACTACACACATACACACACACACACACACACACACACAAACCCAATAAAAATACTAAAAAAAAAGAAAGTCTATTGCAACCTAACAGTTAACTCTGGCACTCTTCTACTCTTTACTTCTCTTTAAAAAGTAAATTCTAAATGCAAAACAAAACAAAAAGCCCACCACAAAAATCTATCTTTATTCAGCTTCAATATTAGAATCATAAAGTCAATAAGACAAGAAATTCCAAAATTAAAATTTTTGACATGATTCTGCTTATCTTCTTAGACCCCTTTTCTATGCACATGCTTAGAGAGGAGGAAGAGTAGCCTCCTTCTCTATGCCTCTTCTCTTACAGGGATCTTGGTCCCTGAATTCCTGACTACTTTGGAAGCCCTGAACTATAACTTTTATTTTCCCAGTTCTGTGAGATTGTTGCTGGCATTTCTTCCTTTAACACTTGCCCTCTACCTGGGTTCCTTGCAAATGCTGCTAGTGTTAAAAGAGAGCAGAAGTTTGGCTTGTCTCTCTGAGGTTCCCTTCTCTCAAGGATCTTGGCTTCTTATGTCCCGGCAGTCTCAAGAACTCTCTGGTGACTTCAAACAGATTTCCCTTTTTATATTTTAAATGGTATTTCTAGTTTTTCTTAGAATAAACACTGGTCTGCTGCAATCTACTCAACATAGGTAGAAGCAGAAATATGAAGAAATCTTTCAATTATTTTTAATTTCTTACTTTAATGGACTTTTAAAACTAACCAGTCAACTAGGGGTCTTAGTTGTGTTGGATAAGATATTTGCTACTATGTTGATGACATTAATAATACAACAGCAGCTTAACACCTGTTGACCAGGTGGCTGACTCTATGCTACATTATTAATATGTACATTCTCATTTTATCCTCCTAAGAATCCTGGAGGCAGGTTCTATAATTCTCATTTTTTGCATGAGAAACTGAACTCAGCGTAACACACTCATACCCATAAGGCTAATTAATGGTCTTAAGCTATAAAGCAAGTCCACAAGAAGCCACACCCTTACATAGCCTTCACAAGATATTTAGAGCACAATTTAGCCTTGCAGTTTATGGATTTTGGATTGGAGGGACAGGAAGGGGTAACGGGGGACAGGGTAAACTGGAGGGCTAGAATGGGAATGCAGGAAAGTCAAACAGACAAAGGGCCAGACCCCTGCCAAGAGGGAAATTGACTTCTCACCCAAAAAGGGGAGATTCTAGTTCCCAAATACCATACTTATCCAAATTCGAAATTCAGTATTTCATATTTCTGTGTCTTTGAAAAGGGCAGGCATCTTACAATAGATGTCAATAAACTTGTCAGCTGCTCAGCACTGAAGTGAGGAGTATCAGAGCTGTCATTGTCACCCCTCGTACAGTTTTCCTCTTCATTCGATTGCGACTTCAGTTGAGTTATTTGTTATACCATACAGGATTGAATTTAACTTACATGCTGCCCCCAACACGAAGCTTTTTCAAAAAGATCACACTAGGATTAAGCATGAAATAAAAACTTGCTGAAATCACAGTTTTCCCATCAGATACAGGAAATGTCATTAATAAAGTTTAATTAGCCAAATATTTTGGAATACAGAATAGACTTTTCAAGCCAACAGTAGTTGGCATGACCAATTCATGACTCATGCAGGACATTACTCAAGCGGCCAACATTTAGTTGTCAAAAGCTTCCTGATGACTTTCAAATGAAGCTACTTAACTTCCAGGAATATATAATTCAATTAAGGAAAAAACAGAATAATTGACTTATTCTGTTGGAAATGGAAACAAACTTCAGAATTCCTGTGGGTTTTTTTTTGGTATGCTATATGGTAGGGTCACATTTCATTATTTTTCCATGCGAGTGTCCCATTATTGCAGCACCATTTGTTGAATTTTTGTTTTGTTTTGTGTTTTGTTTGTTTGTTTGTTTGTTTTGCTTACTTGTTTTTTGGAAAGTGCACGGACCAGGAATTGAACCTGGGTCTCCTGCACGGCAAGTGAGAATTCTACCACTGAACTACTCTTGCACTCCCAACTACCCTTTCACTCCCAGTATTCTTTGATGTACCTGGAAGTTTATTCTGTTAGTCAAAAGGTTCTAAAAAGACCAAGCCCAAAGATTCCATCGTGAGAAAAACTACAGGATAGTGGTTAAAATGCAGATTCTAACATCATATTGCCTGGGTTTAAATCTCTGCCTCTCCCTAGTTAGGGAATCTTGGGCCCCTCTCTTTACCTCAATGTCCTAAACTGTAAATGGGGATAATCATGGCAACTATCTTCATAGGATTGTCTTGATGGTTAAATGAGTCAGTCTGGTCCATGTAAAACACTTAGAAGAATGCAGGGCAAAAACCAAGTGCCCGATAAAAGTTCGCTATTAAGACAAGCACATCATCCTGATGCTATTACCAATGTCATGTCTGACTGTCCATGGCCAAAAGTGATTCAGAAAAATATTTAGATTCAAAATTTAAAGAGACCATAGGGACTAATTTTGCTGATATTGATGAAGCAAGTGGAACTTAAGAATACGGACAAATGTGTGTCAGTTTTTAGGAACTCCCCACTGTTCTCAGAAGTAAAATCCCATGCCCTTAACATCATCCACCAAATCTTACCCAATATGGCAACCTTGCTGTGTTCCAGCCCGCCTCACTGTCCCCCGCACTGTCCTGGAGCCCTTCCCAAGAACCAAGCCCATCCTGCTCAGAACCTTTGCTTTCCTCTTCCCCCTCCCTAACTCCTACCCACCCTGAAGTGCCACTTCCTCAGAGAAGTCTTCCCTGATGCTGGGTCTAAGTCAGATTTCTTATTACAATCACTGCTGCTTTCTATTCACAGATTTACTAAGTTTGCTCTTCTTTATTCCTTTAGGTGCTTAATGTCTTTCTGTCCACTAACACATAAGTTCCACAAAGATGCATGGATTATGCATATATTTTTTAAAAGTTTTAAATCCCTGGTGCCGGGCACAAAAAAACCCATCACATAGTAGTTTATATCATCTATCTATCTATATCTAATCTGCCTGTCTATCTATCATCTATCTACCATTCTATCATCTATATATCTCTATATCTTTATCATATATATATTTACTGAAATATAATGTACATAAATCAAAATACTCAAATTTAAAGTGTAGAGCTTGATAAAGTTTTATAAATAAATACTTCAATGTTACCAGAACCCAAATCAAAGAATGGAACATTATCAGATCCAAAGTTTCCCCTTCAACGTTCCTAGTCATGCCCCAAATGTAACCACTATTCTGACTTTTATCACCAAGACATTAACTTTGCCTTTTTATAAAACTTTATGCAAATGAAATTGTAAGCATGTATTCATGTCTGGCTTTTCTTTAACATGGTATGAGTGATATTTACCTGTGTTGTGTTTGTCCTGTTGACTACTTCTTTTCTGTTGCTATGTTGCAGCCTATTGTATGAATATATCGTGATTTATTTATCCATTGTAGTAATGATAGACAGCTGGGTTGCTTCCAGTTTTTTACCATAAAACATAATGCTGCTATGAACATTTTTTTTTTTTGCATGTCCTTTGGCAGACACATGCACTCATTTCTCATGGGTATGTAACCAGGAGTACAATCCCTGCAATAGCTGCATCATATGTTCTGCCAAATATACAGTTGCCAAATTTTTAAAAAATGGCAAGAATTATTGTAGTATGGGGGAACCCTTGCTTCTATTTCTGAAGATTTTTGCTAAAGTTCTGAACTTTACCTTAGTCTCCCTTCTACAAAGTGTTTATGGACCGTGAAGATTCTCCAAGGTAGATGGATACAAATTGTCTGATGCAGAACATGGAAAGAATTTACATGGAGGGGAGGATCCAGAGGTGCAAATCTCTCTTCCAGTGTCCCATTGAGAAGTGTTGGTCTCAGCCCTGCAGTCATCCATGCTGAAGTCCTGCAGTCTGTTCCACGCCATTCACTCCTGTTTTTGTGGGGAGGGATGAGGTGGGGCATGGGCTGGGAATCAACCTGGGTCTCCCACATGGTAGGTGAGCATTCTACCACTGAACCACCTTTGTACCCTGGGGCTGTTCTAGCAGTATGTTCTAGGGAAAGTTTGCAAATATATCAATTCTTTGTTTCATCATAAGGCTGAAGGTTCTCTCTGGACCCCTTCTACACGTGAACCTGCAGGTTGAAAGGTGATTAACCATTTGTATGGGATTGTTTGTTTTGTATGACTGAAGACTGGGATCCAGGGCTGCACTTACTCAGGATTAAGATTTGGGTGGTGGTAGAAAGACCTGTCTGTTCAAATGTATCTCCCCATTTGGTTAAGCAGGGTGTTTGCCAGGAGCGATCTTGCTCTCACACTCACCTGTGGCTGGAAACACCTCACATGGATTGGAGCAGTTCAGGGTCCTAGTCAGGGTCTGGAGGCACCCACAAACATTTCCCCCTCTTCTCTGATTGCCTTCCAGGCAGCGCTGAATCTCCCTTTCCTTGACACCTGGAGCCCCTTCTCCTTTGTTTTCCTTTTCTCTTCCCTGTTCTACCCCTCTTCTCTCCCTGTTCTGCCTTTCTCCTGAACATGTCAGGAAATGAAAATCTTCATTTCCCTCCTGTTCTTTCTTCCAGCCATACTGGCAACTACCTTTTACCCCAGATTCACATACTTCAGAGAAGATCAGCTACACAATAAAGATGTGGAGTTCTTAAGGCAGATAGTTGCTCCTAAAGTACCACTTTGATGCATTGTTATTCTGAAATGCTCCTTCCCATCAAAGTTAGGGATTGGATGGAGTGGGTAGAAGGACCAGAGAGCTCATACTGGATGCTGCTTCTTTTCTCAAAAAAATTAAAGTCAGGTTTATTGAGGTATACGTCTCACCATAAAATTCAACCTTGAGGTATATAATGTGCTGAGTTATAACGAATGTGTGCAATTGTGTAGCCCCTGCCACAATTGAATTACAGAACATTTTCACCTCATCAGAAATTTCCCTGGGGCCCTGCACAGTCAGTCCCCTTTCCCAGCCCTCAGAGAGGTCTGCCTTTCAAGATGCAAATGTCCCTTAAGAAGATACTATTAAGTCCAGAATGCATGATGATGACAGTTGTCTCTTCTAAATAGGAGGTACCTGGAGAGCGTGAGTTGAGGGTTGGAGAGTCTGGTAGTGAACATATGATCTGCCTCAGGAAGAAGTACTGTTTGGATTTGCAGAAGCCTGAGACCTAGGTGCAGAAGGGAAACTGTGGAGAAGCCTCAGAGTCAGAGAGTCAACCACAGCTGGGGTATGGACTCTGGGAGCAAAAGAAATTAAGATGCAGGAGCTCACATTGAAGATGACATCCAGAGGATTCTTAAAGTGTCAGCAGTGTCACCTGACAGAAGGAATATTGGTGAGGTCAAGAAAAAGGGCACAAAAAGAGGAGGTCTTCATGACACTAAAGTCTTGCAGATTTCAGGCTCTGTGTATATATGTGTGTGAGAGAGGTGTATGTGTGTGTGTGTCTGTGTGCATGGTGAGTTTGTGGCAAGGCATTTGTCCCACTAGAGATATCTTTGCTGACATTCATTCTCAGCCAGGGGGGATGCTTGGAGCCTGGCCAACCATAAACTTCTTTACTTTGTGCACAGAGAGCCCTCCCTCTGCTGCTGCCTTGCCAACAAGTCTGCTTGAGCTGAGCTGAGCGGAGCAGCATGTGCTGGGGGCTCACATCCTGGCCCCACACTCATGTGCCGTCATCCCCGGCTGGAGCAACCACACATTCTTAGACGCTCTATGTCATGGAAAGAAAGGTGAAGTGCTTCGTCTGGTCTGTTCTCCCCAAACATTACCACTCAGGCAACAAAAGAGAGGGCAATGGCGAGAGATTTTCTTTCTTTTTTGGGAGGTGGGGAGTTTGGTCCAGATTCTGGAATCCATGGTGATATTAATTTTGAGGGATTTTGCAAATCATCATCACACAGAAGCATCTACTAAACACCCTTCTGCACATGGTACTTATGGAGAATTTGTGCAAGGAGGACTCACAGCTTATATTTTCATGGGATGATGCATTGGAGGAGGTATGAACACATTTTCTTTCCTATAGCTGTTTGTTTTTATTTAATCAACAGAAGCAAATACTGAGTCCCTACTATGTGTTAGGTGTTAGGAAGAACAGCAAACAAGATTACATGTTCTCTGCTCTCATGGGTAAAGGAGCAAGCACCTGTTCAGTGCAAGGCCATGCGAGAGGTTTGGTGAGTGACTCCACAAGACTGTGACTTACTGATTTCTTTCATGTGCCCAAATAATGGCTTCTCTGTGTCTGTATCCTTTATAAAATGGCTCTGCAGTTCTTTTCATCAAGAGGTGGAGCCTTTTTCCCCACCTTTGGATCCGGGCTGGCCTTGTGACATGCTTTGACAATAAAAGGTTAAAGAAGTAAGGTTGCACCGTTTGTGAGCTGTGCTGCTTTGAAAGGATTTATGTCCCCTAGAAAAACCATGTTTTGATAAAAAATCCCATTTCATAAAGGTAGAATAATCCCTATTCAATACTGTATATTTGAAACTGTAATCAGATCATCTCTCAAAATGATGTGATTTAATCAAGAGTGGTTGTTAAGCTGGATTAGATGACGACATGTCTCCACCCATTTGGGTGGGTCTTGAGAAGTTTCTGGAGTCCTATAAAAGAGGAAACATTTTGGAGGATGCAGGAGATCTGAGAGAGAGAGCAGAGCAGAATGACATAGCCACATGAAACAGAGTCCACCAGCCAGTGACCTTTGGAGATGAAGAAGGAAAATGCCTCCTGGGGAACTTCATGAAACAGGAAGCCAGGAGAGAAAGCTAGCCGATGAAACTGTGCTTGCCATGTGCCCTTCCAGATGATAGAGGAACCCTGACTGTGTTCACCATGTGCCTTTCCAGATGAGAGAGAAACTCTGACTGTGTTTGCCATGTGCCCTTCCACTTGAGAGAGAAACCGTGAACTTTATCGGCCTTCTTGAACCAAGGTATCTTACCCTGGATGAATGCTTTTGATTGGACATTTCTATTAGACTTGTTTTAATTGGGACAGTTTCTCAGCCTTAGAACTGTAAACTAGCAACTTACTAAATTCCCCCTTTTAAAATCCATTCCATTTCTGGTATATTGTATTCTGGCAGCTGGCAAACTAGAACATGAGCCTTGGCCTCAAGAAATTTTGCTTGTTTCTTCTCTCTTTCTTAGAATCCTGCCTTTGACATGTGAACAAGATTGGCCTAACCTCTTAGAGGATGAGTGTTCAAGTGGAGAGGAGCTCTTTGTCCAAGTTGAAGCTATCCTAGACCAGTTGACAACCAGCCAAGTCCCAAACATATTAAAGACTTCAAATTACCCTAAACATAGCTGACCACAAACACCTCACTCTGCCCAGCCAAGACCAGACCAGAAGGACAACCCAACTCATCACAGACATGTGAGGAATAATAAATATTTATTCTTTAAACATCTGAGTTTGGGGATTATTTGTTATTCAGCAAATGTTAACTGATACAATGCATAAAGCATTGATCTTACCTTTGGAGAATGTACCATCTAGTGACTACCCAGAAACCACTTTGTTCCTTACATAGGCATCCTCCAGGAAATGTGACATGAAGTAACTTGACTTAGGCAGGACCAAATAAGGGTGAAGGCCATGGTCTATAAAGCCTAGTGAAACTGAATTTGAATCCTGGGTTTGCCACTTATCAGCTGAGTGAGCTCTTTGAGTCTTGGTTTCCTTATTTCTAAAACAGTGCCTAAGCAGGCAATGTCTGTTGGCTCTTAGCACCCAACTAATCCATATATATAATTTTCTGTATATTAGGCCTTGAAATTCAGCAAACTCTGTTTCCTGGAGTTCCTTGCCCACTGGCTTCCTGTTACGGTCTGCCAATAGGAGCTACAAATGGAAACTGAAAGGTGGGAGAAAGACTTTCTTCTGCTCCTGGCAGTGTTTTCAGCAGTAGCAGCAGAAACAGCAGGATACGGAGACTACTGCAGGCATCTGTGGTCCAGGGGCAATGGTATTTGTGATTATTTCAGCAGCATTGGTGGGAGTGTGACTCCAGCCCAGAGATAGCATTAGCATCCTGATCCCTAAGTAAAAAATCTTCCCTTTTGCTCTTGTGGTCCTTCTGACACATTTATCACCCATTCCCTGCTTTAATGTGTTCTCTCTTTGATATACTTAAAGCGGTTTCTGAAAAACATCCCATAAAGCACCTGAAAAACACATAGGTGGGGCAGATTTGAATGTGAGAAATAACTTTTCACGGGTCAAGGGGCTCCAGGATTCTGATATTTTTATTTTGAGGTGAGAAGTCTGTCTTATGTTGGAAGAAGTTGGGACTGAATGAGATTTCATGGAAAGTAACACCTAAGGTGAGTTGGGCAGGCCGCCGACCCTGAAGCCAGGCTCTCAGGGTGGACACTTCAGTCCAGGAGAGAGATTAAAGCTGCTCCTCCTACCTGCTCTCCACAGTCAAGGATTAGGAGGGGCAATGCATGAAAACAAAAGTCCATCCTGATGGCTGGCCACATCCTTGCAACATTGCTCTGGCTCTGTCATCCCTGTTGATGTCAATAAGCAGTGACTAGAAATCAGGCAGTGGGCCATACCACAGGTGTGTGATATTGGCTTAGAGACCAGCTTCAGTTTAGAGGAGGGATGGGGAGATAAGGAGGAGGAAGATAGAGAAAACTACTAGACCGTGTGTTTTGAAGACTTAAATATGTTCCACTATTTATGGTGGCCCAAATTCTCATCAAGGGGTTTAGCAAAGGACAGTAAAGCTGACAGTTATAGTTTTTTGCCCTGAATATGCTGCTTTTTCACAAGTCCATATTCCCCATCCTATTATATTCACACCTACTATACCCTCACACCACTCACATGGGTACTTTCAGAGCTAAATAAGACATCTCTTTTGTTGTTCTTACTTTTGGCACATTGTTCTGCTGATAGATGAGAAAGCTGAGTGGTTAGCACGTCTTTCAATCTCATGCCAGTGGATACCAGGGGTTGTTGGATATTGGCTAAAGGAAAGGTTTTATTGTAGATTGTCTTTGAGTGGACAGAGATGAGATGGGGCCAGGGCCGCAGACTCCAGGTCTCAATCAACTCTGAAGCAAATTTAATCTTTCTCAATCTCCACTGCTCATTATAATCACTTGGGAAAATAAATAAGATATATTTGATACTCAGCCCCAGCCCCAGAGATTTTGATTCAATAACTCAGACATGGAGTCTTGACACTGGCATCTAAAAAAACCTGTTCCCATAAATATGAGAGCTAAGACTGTGAAACCCTTAGAAGATAACGTAGGGGAAAAATCTTCTTGTCCTGGGGCTTAACAGTGGATTCTTACGTATGACGAAAGTATACACAACAAAATTTTAAAAATAGATAAATTGATTTCATCAAAATAAAAAACTTTTATGCATTGAAGGACATTATCAAGAAAGTGAAAAGATAATCTAAAGAATGGGAGAAAATAGTTTCAAACCATACATCAGATAATGGTTTAATACCCAGAATATAAAAAGAAATCCTAAAACTCAACAACAAAAAGACAAACAGTTCAACTAAAAAGTGGGCAAAAGACGTGAATTGACAGTTCTCTAACAAACATTTACAGGTATACTATTAACAGCCAACATTATTGAGTGCTTATTACACCATTTCAAGTGCTTGCTGTGTATAAATTCAGTTGACCCACACATCCTCCCTGTGGATAGCTACATCCTAGAGTGGTCGCAAGCACAGGGTCTGGAGTGAATCTTGACCCTGCCCATTTACCAGCAAGGTGAACTTGGGCAAGTTACTGACAGTCTTTGTGCCTCAGAGCCCTCATCTGAAAAATATGAATAAGAGAACCCACTTCAGAGGGTTGTGGAGAGGACTAAATGAATTAACTCATATAAAGCTTTTAGGGCAACACCAGACAGAAATGCAATGTACATGCTCACAAATATCATCACTCTTATTTTTAAGATGAATTAACTGGGGTGTGGAAATTTCCCAAGTGTCCACAGCTAGTAAGTGGTTGTAATAGTATTTGTACAGCATGGGACACCTAAAACCTTGAGTGATGTTCATGGCAGCTCAATGAGGAAAGCAGGTTTTATCATGATACAGGTGAGAAACCAGAGGCTCAGAGAGGTGAAGCAACTGGCTCAAGGTCACACAGATGACCTTGTGGCAGAGCAGGATGACTAATCTGGCATGGTTTCATTAAACTGTGGGGCTGACCCCAAATCTGCTATTATGCCCGTGGAGCCTCAAAGGCAGAATTGCAGGATCCTCTCACTGACCATGACCCTAGGCCTGAGCCCCTCATACCCAGCATCTTGATGATCATCTGGCCTCCTAACTCAATCTCCTGTCTTCTGTCTCTCTTCATGCTTAGAACATGACACCAAACAGCATTTCCCCTCCTTCTATCCTCTCTTCTTGGCTCAACTGGCAAGCCCCTTGGTATAGCTGTCAAATAGCAGCTCCCTCAGGGCCACCTATGGTAGTGTTCTCTGATTCTAGGTCCAGCTTCCTCCATGCTAAACCAAGTAAAGTTTCACTGGTTGGCTCTCCCATGTCATTTCTGAATGATTGGTGGTGGCTGCCTGGAGTTCTGTGTTAAGAAGGATTCTGAGGCCCTGTCTTGGCTTAGTGACAGAGTGTTGTAATCACAGCTGTGATTTGCTATGATTGCCATAGGCATGGGAAAGGAGAGTGGCATTTATCATCATTATGCTGTATCAATTTACTGTGAGATTTGGAATGTCTGTTCTTACTCATACTCTTCTTTTAAGTCTAAGCTTCAGTGTCACATCTTCTACTTCTAAGAACTTTTCTTGACCATCTGAGTCCAACTAAATCCTCTGCTTCTGTGCTCTTGTATCCGTGTAGGCATCCTTTCTAACACTCATCACATTGACTTGTAGCTGTCTGTCTGCTCATCATTAACCTGTTAGCTCTATGAGAAGATATCATGACTACCTGCTTCATTTTTGTATCTCTAACATCTTAGATTTGTGCATGACAAATATAAAGAGCTAAATATATATATGATGAATGAATGAATATAGAACTGAGTTTGACAGTTTTCTGTGCCTCTGTCCAAGACTTGACTTCTCATTGAGAAGGCTCTCTGCATTGGTTGTTGGCTGGTATAAGTCCCTGAAATTTTAGAGCCTCAAGAAGCACCCAGGCCCTGAACATACCTCCCTGTAACAGCCCCTTCCTTCTTCTTCTACTCTTTTATCTACCAGCTTTAAACCACCATCTATTAGGGGCAGGAAGAACTATTGCAATGCTGTTTATAGCAGTCCACAAAGCATGTTATATGGAGGGGGAAAATACAGCACACCTGTACAATGGATATTTATTTTTTTAATTTCCCTTGCTAGAGGCTGAATGTAGAAAGGGCTAGTCTGCTGGATCTCCTCCACAGCTAGGGGAAAGGGTGAAACTACCAAGAGGCACTTGAAGAAGGGAGAGAAATAAAACACTTCTCACTTTTTGCAGAATGGAAGGAATAGAATGGGGAAAGAATAGGCAGAGAAGATGAAATGATATAGGTCTGTCCAGATGGAAATTTTGTGGGATGCTTTAGAATTCAGTCTGTCTGAGAGAGCTTTCCTTCCCTTATCCATTCATGCACTCAGCACATCTCTCTTAAGAGCCCACTCTGCTGATACATGCTAAGCATGGTGGTTAAAGTAGCATCATTTCTGTCCTCATGCAGCTTACACTCCAGGCAGGCAGACCTGGCTAAGTAATGTCAAACATGGTGAGAACTGGAAGAGAGCCCAGTATGCAAGGCCACAGTTGCAGCTGTGGCCTTCAATGGCTGCTCAGCATCCTTTTCCTCAATTTTTGCATTCTGATTTCCTTTAGGGGGATTATTAGTCTCTTGTCTTGTGCAGACATGGGAAGTTAAATCAAAGTACCTGATTTCCCTAACCAGCCGAAACCTCTCTCATTTGGGAGTCGATGTTTGAACTCAGTGATGCAGAAAAATATAACCCAAAAGTTGGGACACCTTTACTCCAGCAAGAGACCAAGTCCAGCTAAGACTGTGAATCATTTCTTTTGCTGTTTAGATCCAAAAACTGTCCTGGTCTCTGTCTTTTTCTGAGAAAAAATCAGTAGTCTTTTCTTTGATTCGATGAGTTACCTGATAAACTTCGTACATATTCCTGAGTAAGCTAAGCAGAGTCAGTTCTGTTTTTTGCCACCAAGAAATCAATTGGACTCAGTTGTCTTCATAAGCCCTGCTCAGCTTATGTCAGTGACAGTGGTTTTCAGAATGCTGGTCTGGAGTAGGGCCTCAAATGTCCTTATTACTTCTCCATGTGTGTTCTGAAAACCCTACGCACACCCCATAGAATCACTTTATCTGATTTGCACTTTAGCACAGGGGTGGGTCAACTTTTTCTCTAAAGGACCAGAAAGTAAACATTTTGGGCTCTGTGAGTTATTGGTGTATTGTAGCATAGTTTCTATGCTGCATAACAATGTATCACAAATGTGGCACCCTAAAATAATATTCATTTATCATCTCATTGCTTCTGTAGGCTAGGTACAGGCATGGCTTGGTCAAAGGGATGGTTGGATTACATTCTCATTTGGAGGCTCAACTTGGGAAGAATCACATGGTTATTGGTAGAATTTAGTTCTTCGCAGTTGTAGGACTGAGAACGTTCTCTTTTAGAGGTTGCCTGCAATTCCCAGCCACATGTCCCGCTCTGTAGGTGGTTCACCTCACAGCAGCTCAAACTCCAGTCTGCTAAGATAGATTTGTACATAAAGTAACATAACCGTAGGACATTCCAACACCTTGGCCACATGATGTAATCCAATCAAGGGAGCAGCATCTCAACATCTTTGCTTTATTTCATTGGCCACAATAGAAGCGCGTTATGATTTTCGCTCTTATTCAAGGGAAGGGGAGTATACGAGGGTGTGACTCATTAAGGGTTGCCTTAGTATGTGCCTGCTACCTACACTCTGTTGTAATTCTTGAGCTCTGCCACTGAAGTGAGAAAGTAGCCATCGACAATAAGTTAACGAATAAGCATAGCCATATTCAAATAAAACTGTTTACAAAAGCAGGCCAAAGGCCAGATCTGGTTCATGGCTGTAGTTTCCCAATACCTGATTTTTTTTTTTTTTTTTTTATTAACGGAAAGAAAAAAAAAAAGAAATTAACACAACATTTAGAAATCATACCATTCTACATATGCACTCAGTAATTCTTAACATCATCACATAGATGCATGATCATCGTTTCTTAGTACATTTGCATCGGTTTAGAGGAACTAGCAACACAACAGAAAAAGATATAAAATGTTAATATAAAGAAAAGAAATAAAAGTAGTAATAATAGTAAAAAACAACAACAACAAACAAACCAACAAGCAAACAAAAACAAAAAAAACCCTATAGCTCAGATGCAGCTTCATTCAGTATTTTAACATGATTACTTTACAATTAGGTATTATTGTGCTGTCCATTTTTGAGTTTTTGTATCTAGTCCTGTTGCACAGTCTGTATCTCTTCAGCTTCAATTACCCATTGTCTTACCCTGTTTCTAACTCCTGCTGAACTCTGTTACCAATGACATATTTCAAGTTTATTCTCGAATGTCCGTTCACATCAGTGGGACCATACAGTATTTGTCCTTTAGTTTTTGGCTGGATTCACTCAGCATAATATTCTCTAGGTCCATCCATGTTATTACATGGTTCATAAGTTTATCTTGTCTTAAGGCTGCATAATATTCCATTGTATGTATATGCCACAGTTTGTTTAGCCACTCTTCTGTTGATGGAGATTTTGGCTGTTTCCATCTCTTTGCAATTGTAAATAACGCTGCTATAAACATTGGTGTGCAAATGTCCGTTTGTGTCTTTGCCCTTAAGTCCTTTGAGTAGATACCTAGCAATGGTATTGCTGGGTCGTATGGCAATTCTATATTCAGCTTTTTGAGGAACCGCCAAACTGCCTTCCACAGTGGTTGCAACCTTTGACATTCCCACCAACAGTGGATAAGTGTGCCTCTTTCTCTGCATCCTCTCCAGCACTTGTCATTTTCTGTTTTGTTGATAATGGCCATTCTGGTGGGTGTGAGATGATATCTCATTGTGGTTTTGATTTGCATTTCTCTAATGGCCAGGGACATTGAGCATCTCTTCATGTGCCTCTTGGCCATCCGTATTTCTTCTTCTGGTAGGTGTCTGTTTAAGTCTTTTTCCCATTTTGTAATTGGGTTGGCTGTCTTTTTCTTGTTGAGTTGAACAATCTCTTTATAAATTCTGGATACTAGACCTTTATCTGATATGTCGTTTCCAAATATTGTCTCCCATTGTGTAGGCTGTCTTTCTACTTTCTTGATGAAGTTCTTTGATGCACAAAAGTGTTTAATTTTGAGGAGCTCCCATTTATTTATTTCCTTCTTCAGTGTTCTTGCTTTAGGTTTAAGGTCCATAAAACCGCCTCCAGTTGTAAGATCCATAAGATATCTCCCAACATTTTCCTCTAACTGTTTTATGGTCTTAGACCTAATGTTTAGATCTTTGATCCATTTTGAGTTAACTTTTGTATAGGGTGTGAGAGATGGGTCTTCTTTCATTCTTTTGCATATGGATATCCAGTTCTCTAGGCACCATTTATTGAAGAGACTGTTCTGTCCCAGGTGAGTTGGCTTGACTGCCTTATCAAAGATCAAATGTCCATAGATGAGAGGGTCTATATCTGAGCATTCTATTCGATTCCATTGGTCGATATATCTATCTTTATGCCAATACCATGCTGTTTTGACCACTGTGGCTTCATAATATGCCTTAAAGTCAGGCAGCGCGAGACCTCCAGCTTCGTTTTTTTTCCTCAAGATGTTTTTAGCAATTCGGGGCACTCTGCCCTTCCAGATAAATTTGCTTATTGGTTTTTCTATTTCTGAAAAATAAGTTGTTGGGATTTTGATTGGTATTGCATTGAATCTGTAAATCAATTTAGGTAGGATTGACATCTTAACTATATTTAGTCTTCCAATCCATGAACACGGTATGCCCTTCCATCTATTTAGGTCTTCTGTGATTTCTTTTAACAGTTTTTTGTAGTTTTCTTTATATAGGTTTTTTGTCTCTTTGGTTAAATTTATTCCTAGGTATTTGATTCTTTTAGTTGCGATTGTAAATGGGATTCGTTTCTTGATTTCCGCCTCAGCTTGTTCATTACTAGTGTATAGAAAAGCTACAGATTTTTGAATGTTGATCTTGTAGCTTGCTACTTTGCTGTACTCATTTATTAGCTCTAGTAATTTTGTTGTGGATTTTTCTGGGTTTTCTACATATAGTATCATATCGTCTGCAAACAGTGATAGTTTTACTTCTTCCTTTCCAATTTTGATGCCTTGTATTTCTTTTTCTTGCCTAATTGCTCTGGCTAGAACTTCCAACACAATGTTGAATAATAGTGGTGATAGTGGACATCCTTGTCTTGTTCCTGATCTTAGGGGGAAAGTTTTCAATTTTTCCCCATTGAGGATGATATTAGCTGTGGGTTTTTCATATATTCCCTCTATCATTTTAAGGAAGTTCCCTTGTATTCCTATCTTTTGAAGTGTTTTCAGCAGGAAAGGATGTTGAATCTTGTCAAATGCCTTCTCTGCATCAATTGCGATGATCATGTGATTTTTCAGCTTTGATTTGTTGATATGGTGTATTACATTAATTGATTTTCTTATGTTGAACCATCCTTGCATACCTGGGATGAATCCTACTTGGTCATGATGTATAATTCTTTTAATGTGTTGTTGGATACGATTTGCTAGAATTTTATTGAGAATTTTTGCATCTGTATTCATTAGAGAGATTGGTCTGTAGTTTTCTTTTTTTGTAATATCTTTGCCTGGTTTTGGTATGAGGGTGATGTTGGCTTCATAGAATGAATTAGGTAGTTTTCCCTCCACTTCGATTATGTTGAACAGTTTGAGGAGAGTAGGTACTAATTCTTTCTGGAGTGTTTGATAGAATTCACATGTGAAGCCGTCTGGTCCTGGACTTTTCTTTTTAGGGAGCTTTTGAATAACTAATTCAATCTCTTTACTTGTGATTGGTTTGTTGAGGTCGTCTATTTCTTCTTGAGTCAAAGTTGGTTGTTCATGTCTTTCCAGGAACCTGTCCATTTCTTCTAAATTGTTGTATTTATTAGCGTAAAGTTGTTCATAGTATCCTGTTATTACCTCCTTTATTTCTGTGAGGTCAGTAGTTATGTCTCCTCTTTCATTTCTAATCTTATTTATTTGCATCCTCTCTCTTCTTCTTTTTGTCAACCTTGCTAAGGGCCCATCAATCTTGTTGATTTTCTCATAGAACCAACTTCTGGTCTTATTGATTTTCTCTATTGTTTTCATGTTTTCAATTTCATTTATTTCTGCTCTAATCTTTGTTATTTCTTTCCTTTTGCTTGCTTTGGGATTAGTTTGCTGTTCTTTCTCCAGTTCTTCCAAGTGGACAGTTAATTCCTGCATTTTTGCCTTTTCTTCTTTTCTGATAAAGGCATTTAGGGCAATAAATTTCCCTCTTAGCACTGCCTTTGCTGCGTCCCATAAGTTTTGATATGTTGTATCTTCATTTTCATTTGCCTCTAGGTATTTACTAATTTCTCTTGCAATTTCTTCTTTGACCCACTTGTTGTTTAAGAGTGTGTTGTTGAGCCTCCATGTATTTATGAATTTTCTGGCACTCTGCCTATTATTGATTTCCAACTTCATTCCTTTATGATCCGAGAAAGTGTTGTGTATGATTTCAATATTTTTAAATTTGTTAAGACTTGCTTTGTGACCCAGCATATGGTCTATCTTTGAGAATGATCCATGAGCACTTGAAAAAAAAGTGTATCCTGCTGTTGTGGGATGTAATGTCCTATAAATGTCTGTTAAGTCAAGCTCATTTATAGTAATATTCAGGTTCTCTATTTCTTTATTGATCCTCTGTGCAGATGTTCTGTCCATTGATGAGAGTGGTGAATTGAAGTCTCCAACTATTATGGTATATGTGTCTATTTCCCTTTTCAGTGTTTGCAGTGTATTCCTCACGTATTTTGGGGCATTCTGGTTCGGTGCGTAAATATTTATGATTGTTATGTCTTCTTGCTTAATTGTTCCTTTTAATAGTATATAGTGTCCTTCTTTGTCTCTTTTAACTGTTTTACATTTGAAGTCTAACTTGTTGGATATTAGTATAGCCACTCCTGCTCTTTTCTGGTTGTTATTTGCATGAAATATCTTTTCCCAACCTTTCACTTTCAACCTATATTTATCTTTGGGTCTAAGATGTGTTTCCTGTAGACAGCATATAGAAGGATCCTGTTTTTTAATCCATTCTGCCAGTCTATGTCTTTTAATTGGGGAATTCAGTCCATTGACATTTAGAGTTATTACTGTTTGGATAATATTTTCCTCTACCATTTTGCCTTTTGTATTATATATATCATATCTGACTTTCCTTCTTTCTACACTTTTCTCCATGTCTCTCTCTTCTGTCTTTTCGGTTCTGACTCTATTGCTTCCTTTAGTATTTCTTGCAGAGCTGGTCTCTTGGTCACAAATTCTCTCAGTGACTTTTTGTCTGAGAATGTTTTAATTTCTCCCTCATTTTTGAAGGACAATTTTGCTGGATATAGGAGTCTTGGCTGGCAGTTTTTCTCTTTTAGTAACTTAAATATATCATCCCACTGTCTTCTAGCTTCCATGGTTTCTGCTGAGAAATCTACACATAGTCTTATTGGGTTTCCCTTGTATGTGACGGATTGTTTTTCTCTCGCTGCTTTCAAGATCCTCTATTTCTCTTTGACCTCTGACATTCTAACTAGTAAGTGTCTTGGGGAACGCCTATTTGTGTCTAATCTCTTTGGGGTGCGCTGCACTTCTTGGATCTGTAATTTTAGGTCTTTCATAAGAGTTGGGAAATTTTCAGTGATAATTTCTTCCATTAGTTTTTCTCCTCCTTTTCCCTTCTCTTCTCCTTCTGGGATACCCACTACACGTATATTTGTACGGTTCACATTGTCCTTGAGTTCCCTGATACCTTGCTCAAATTTTTCCATTCTTTTCCGGATAGTTTCTGTTTCTTTTTGGAATTCAGATGTTTCATCCTCCAAATCACTAATTCTATCTTCTGTTTCTTTAAATCTGTCGTTGTAGGTATCCATTGTTTTTTCCATCTTTTCTACTTTATCTTTCACTTCCATAAGTTCTGTGATTTGTTTTTTCAGTTTTTCTATTTCTTCTTTATGTTCAGCCCATGTCTTCTTCATGTCCTCCCTCAATTTATCGATTTCGTTTTTGAAGAGGTTTTCCATTTCTGTTCGTATATTCAGCATTAGTTGTTTCAGCTCCTGTATCTCATTTGAACTATTGGTTTCTTCGTTTGACTGGGCCATATGTTCAATTTTCTGAGCGTGATCCGTTATCTTCTGCTGGCGTCTGGGCATTTAGTCAGATTTCCCTGGGTGTTTGACCCCACAGGTTGAAAGATTTTTCTGTGCAATCTCTGGGTTCTGTTTTTCTTATCCTGCCCAGTAGGTGGCGCTTGTGGCACACGTTTGTCTACGGGTTCCACCAGTGAAAGTTGCTGTGGATCCTTTAACTCTGGAAAATTCTCGCCGTAGGGGAGGTTCGGCAGCCGAAGCGTCTTGGAAGAATGCCAGCCGGCCTGGGGTTCCGAATGCGGGGAGGGTCGCCGGCCGCCGCAGCACGGGAGAGCGTCCGGCCGAATTAGCTAGTCGGCCCGGGGCACCAAGTGTGGCGGGAGGGCGCCAGCTGTCGCAGCCCGAGAGAGTGCACTATTCCCAGCCGACGGGGGAGTCACGTGTTTGGAAGGGATCCCCCGGTCACTGTTCTCCGCAGTCTGGGAATTTCCGACCCAACTATCTCAGTTGTTCCGGGGGGCCTTGTGTGGTGGGGGCACCAGCTGCCACGACCTAAAGGGACCGCCTGTCCAATTCTACCAGCTGGCCTGGGAAGGTGGAAGGGAGGGACTCCGGTCGCTTGCCGTCCCACCCAGGAAAGCCCGTGCCCCTTGGTGATCTCACCGGAGCTGGTTCTCCCAGATAGTCAGCCGTTCCAGGATGGGGTACGCCGTCCCTTTGCTCTCCCTTGTGGCTCCGGGAGCTGCTCTGTATTATCTCCACTCCCCCAGTAGCTGTTCTGGAGGAGGAAAGGTGAGGGCAGCAAGGCTGTAGAGGCTGGTGGTGGAGGAGCCGGTGAAGGCGGGGGAAGAGGGCACCGTGGTGGTTGGAGAGCGGCCGGAGCAGGCGGAGAAAGAGAGGGGAGAAGGAGGGCGGGCGGGTCGGCTGCTGCGGGGCGTGGGTGCCGCGCGGCGGGCCGGCGGAGAAAGAGTGGGGAGAAGGAGGGCGGGCCGGCGGAGAAAGAGAGGGGAGAAGGAGGGCGGGCGGGTCGGCTGCTGCAGGGCGTGGGCCCAATACCTGATTTTTAAAAAATGTTTTTCATTGTTAACTATAACATATATACAAAGAAAAGAAAGAAAAAGCAATGATTTTCAAAGTACACTTCAACAACCAGTTACAGAACAGATTTCAGAGTTTGTACATTGCAACAATTAGTTGTAGAAGAGATTTCAGAGTTTGGTATGGGTTACAATTTCACAATTTTAAGTTTTTACTGGAGACTAAAAGGAATATCAATATAATGATTCAGTAATCTTACTCATTTGTTAAACCCTACGTTCTCTATATGATGCCACTATCACCTTTGAACCCAACACCTGTTCTAGAGTAAAAATTTGTTAGCCGACAGCAAGGAATTTTTATAAGGGATTTTTGTTCCCTACCTCATTTCACATCCTCTTTATGAAAATCTTACAATGGGCTTTCTTTCTGGTACATGTGTTTCTCTTGAGAGATTAGTTGGTTTTAAAGCTCATGAATATCATGAGTCTAATAAACTCTTAATTGAAGTAAAATATATAGGTATAAAAGTGCTGAACACTATGATGTGACATCTGACTAGATTTTCTTCTTCATTCTGGCTGCTAGGAAGCTCAGAGCTAAAGTACAGCCTATCCATACAAAGTGTAAAGGACTCCACAGTATGTACTTTTTTTGTATTTCCTTTGTTTCTGACTGCATTTAATACCCCCCACCTGGATCTCTCTTTCTTCCCTCTAATTTATGATTCATGTGATCTCTCTGTATTGTGCATGCTTTGTAAATCCTAAGTCCTCTTTGGAATAAGATAAGGAAAATATTTTATAAATTAATAAAGAATTGCCCTCTAGTCTGTGTGGAGCATTGGAATGTGCTTAGGCCCCATATTCAAATGAGGACAAATGGTAATTCAGTAAAAGAACTTTCATAGTCTCTTCTTATGACTGAGAGGAGAGTTGAAAAATCCCTCCACAAGACATATTGCTGATTTCTTCTTGTTTATTCCAAGCCTTGGTGTGGAGGAGAGGAATAATACCATGGATTCTGTGGGCTGCACCAGGCTTCACCTGGGTGGGGCTGGGCTGGGGCAGGGATCGTGGATGAGTGCTTCTGAACCCATGAGATCACAAGCTTCATCTTACAAGGGTGCCATTGTGCTTGGCTCCTCACTGGTGATTTCACTGCTGCGCTGTGTCCCTCCAAGGCTTTTTGCAGCCTCAGGAAGACAACTGCAGAATGGTAATCCAGTGAAGTCATCAGGCCCAAACCACAGCTGTGAGCCTCACCCTGATTGCCCAGGTCCCATCCTTGTCTCCCAGGGTGGAGAAGCTGTGGGGTGAGCAGACTGCTTTTGTCAGCAGTGGTGATATGGGTCAGCTGGTAGCTTAGCTCAGGGGACCTCTCCACAGAAACCTGGCTCTTCCCATGGAAGTAGATCATAAAGCAAATCTCCCAAGGCCAAAAAACTTCCCTTTCCAAAGCATGGACACTTTGAAATCCTGGGATTTCTTTGGGAGAAATGTGAGTTCTAGATATGGATGCGACTGAAATGTCCTTTAAAGTGTCTAGTATGACAGGGCTTGGCACATAGTATGAGAAAAACTAAAAATGAGCTAGTTTGGGGAAGCCAATATTACCCATGGCTTCCAGCAATAGGAGTTTCTATCCTGCAAATATATACTGATTTGCTTAACAAAGTAATATGTCATAGTGATTAAGAGCAAGGACTCCAGAGCCAGGCTCTCTGGTTCAAATCCTCCTCTGACACTATCTCTCTGACCCTGGATACACCACTTGAGTTCTTTGTGTTTCTTTATATACCATGGGAGTTAAAACAGAAGTCAAGCCACTATTATGCCCTTGCTTTCTCCCTTGATTCACTCTCACTGGGAAAAGTTAGCTCCATGTCATGAAGACATCCAAGTAACCTTAAGAAGCCATTCACATGGTCAAGAACTGAGGCCTACTGCCAATAGCCAGGTGAGTGAACCATTATGGAAGTAGATCCCCAGTCTCAGTCAAGCCTTCAGATGACTGCAGCCCTGGCCAATCATCTTGACCTATTGTACCTTCATGAGAAACCCTGAGCTAGAATGACATAGCTAAGCCACTCCTGACTTTCTCACTCTCAGAAACTATAAGTGATAAACAAAATATCTGTTGTTTTTAGCCATCAGGTTTAGGGGTGATTTGTTACACAGCAGTATATTACTAATACAGATTTTTTTTGTGTACAAGAAAGAAGTGGTCTCTGCCATCATGGAGGTAAAATTCTAGGGGACAACAGAAATGAGTAAGCTGACAGTTACAAAATGGTTTGAAAAGTGCTATAATGGAGAAAGCATAGGATGTTATGGGAGTAGATAGAAGGGGTACCAGATATGGTTTGAAGATGATGGTGATCAGGGCAGGCTTATTGTCAGTAACATCTAAATTCCATCTTGAAAGATGAACAGAGTGTGTCAAGCAGGTTAGGATTGGGGAAAGGGCATGTGAAAGGGCTTGGAGGTGAGGGATGGCATGATGTCCTGAAGATGCTCAAGCAACATCACAGAGACATTCACATGGTGAAGGACTAGGGCCTCCCACCAATAACCATGCAGGTAAATCACTTTTGAGGAGGCTCCTCCAGCCCCAGGTGGAAAGAACAGCATATGCGAAAGTCTGTAGGTAAAAGATGTCAAGTAGGGAATCAGGGGTGGGAGCAGGAAAGGGACCAGATGATATAGGGCTTTAGTCTCCATGATAAAAGAGTTTGGAATTTTGATTTTGAAGGCTTTAGGCAGGAACAGATTTGCTTTCTAGAAGAATCAACCTGACTGTTGTATGGAGAATTGATTGGAGTAAGACAAGAAAAAATGGGAACCAAACCATTTATTTCCATTTAATTGTTCCATAATGATATATGTAGATTTAGCTTTTCAAAACAGAAGTCACTCTGAACATACTTTTTGTTTTTTGCTTTATATAAAATAACTTTATGTTGTGAGCATTTTCTCATATTATTGCTATTAATTAAATGAAGTCTAATATGATAGCATAGTATATTTGAATGCACCATCATTGATTTAACCACTCTCCTACTGATGAATGTTTAGATTTTACTTTTTTTCTTTTTAGCTGTTTTAAATAATAGTAGGATTTGATGTGAGAAGGGTCCCCCAGAATCTTGCATAGTGGATTTTATTTTCTTGTGTATTTGAGTGGGGAGTTGAGGGAAATGTAGTGGCAGGAGTGTATAGGAGAAGGGGTAGATTTTAGCTCCTAACTACCTACTATATTAGTGACATAAGCTCTGGCATTTTCTGAGACATTCCAGATTTGGAACATTCTACTTCATTGGGGCCACATATCCTGAGTTTACATTTGGAAAATATTTTCACCCTTCCATGCCATGAGCTTCACGCTTCAGCAGCATTGACTTGCTTATCATGCCCCACACCTGCTAGGCTGTTCTCATTTCCCTGCCTTCGCTCATGTTGATCCACCTGTCTGGAATGCCTCCTCTCTCCTTCTGATCTATCTGTCTCCTCCTCATTCTTTAAGATATACTTGAGACATCTCCAGTCAGCTTATCCTAACTTGCTCCACCCAAGCTTAGGATGGGACCTCTCTATGCATCCATGGTACCCTCTGCTTACTCCTATTACTGAATTTACCATAATACATCAAATGATCATTTTATGGCTTTCTCTTACTTAGCCATGAACTCCTCAAGGGCAAGTGATGTTGGATTAAAAACAAAACAAATAAACCTCTATTACTTTACAAAGTGGAATATTTGGGGCATCAAGCAAAATCTGTCAGAAAGAATGAATGAAGAGCCCCAGTAGAAAAGGTGATTGCTTGGATTGTTCTAGGGCCAGGGTTTGGCTGGACAAAGCTTGCCCAATTGGGGGAGGAACTGAATTTGCCTAGAGGATTGAAGTGGTGTACCAGAGGGTCTATGCTGAACTAGAAAGAGGTGGAGACAGGGGTATCTGGTAAAGAGAAAGTAGAGGAATCAAAGACCAGCGGCTCTGTAAATTTGAAGAACAGATGTGAGAGTAATATGAGGGCTGGACTGATACTCACTGATTTGAAAACCCATGTGGGCATATCAATCAGCTAGGGAGCTTATTACAAATGCAGATCTCTGAGTGCCTCCCTTAGGGATTTTAAATCTGTAGGTGTGAGTAGGACTTGGGATTTGCATATTTGACAGGGAATTCTTATTCAAGGGATGTATGCACCACCCTTGGCTGTCTTCTAAATGTGAGTCTTTTAATGGAAAGTTGGTTGGCAGAGGTGGAGAAAACCCTCTGAATTCAAGGTGCAGGGTGTGGCCACAGGAATGTTTGATTGAAGCAGGAGTGGAACAGAGGAAGGTGGAGAGGAAGGTCAAGCAAAGGAAGGCTACATCCATGTAGAAGAGATCATCACCCAGAATGGTGGCAGAACTTGTGCAGGAGGAAGGAACGTAGCACTGTGTCGCAGAGTCTCCCACAAATGAAGGGAGCCACCAGAGGTGTGGTAGATGGTCACCATGCCTGGGTGGAGAATTTACACAATATTAACTACAGCTCTGGGGATGAATGCCTGACTGATGAGGAGCATGTCTGTGGCTGAAAAGAAGAGAGGGATATGTTGGAATCTTTCCTTACCAATTATCCTGGTCATTCTTCTGCATTCTGAAGGTTCCAGGCCTGTCAAGAGAGGGTGAGGCAAGTGACTGAAATGTGGTGCAAAAGGCTGCATGCCCAAGAATGCTACGGGGCACAGATTATGATTCTTTTTGGAGGGCCACCTGGAATTTGAGATCAGAGAAGAAGCTTTAGAAGCATCTATGGATCTCACCACACAAATAGTGGTGTCACATCATAAGAAGTGCTCCTTGGCCAAGAATTCAATCACCTCAGGCCTGGCATCATTAGATATATTAGGTACTACTTAATCATACCTCTTCCCTGCAATGGATTCCAACTAATATGAGAAACAGATACAAGTGATAAGTAGGGATTAAAATACTATGTTAGTTTTTTACCTAAAGCTGTATTGGACAATGTAGTTTAGGACTGGAGCTAAAATTGGGTGTTTTAAGTCTCCTCTCCCCCATCTAGTATCAACCTACGGGGTGAACCATATCTGCAGAGCCAAACTTGCCCTATCAGCTGTATCTTGGAGGACACTGTCTTGCCTCATACCTTACCAATCACAGAAGAGAGAGAGTGGTGGCTTCCAGGCCTGCCTTTTGATGGTGTGACACATCCTGGTTAACAAGGCCCAATAGATATAAGTCTCTCCAAATCGCCAGTGAGATGAGCTGTCCCTCCTTCCCCAATAAGACACAAATGAGAGGTTGATGAGGATGTCTCCTTGAAAGACTAAGAGTATTTGAAGAAATTCCCACTTTATGGAGCAGTTTAAGGAAAGAAGTACAAAGATCTTTCCTACAACTCTCAAAGAGGGGTGGTGGTGGATGGGGGGATGTTACAAGATAATACAGAGAGGAAGACAGGCACTAAAGAGCAGGGTCCTGGATGATGGAAAGTTCATAAGATGTCTGGAATTTTGTAACTATATTTTTATCTGCTGCTTGGTTTTATATATATATATATATATATATATATATGAAATACATATATGACATGTGTATGAAATATATATGAAACATGTGAAGTAATTACGTGAAATTATATATGAAATCTATATTATATATGTATATATATAATCAGTAAAGCTTTAAAAAAGAAAAGACTCAAATTCCTTGGTTTTGGATACAGCAAGGGTGATGGCCAGGAGAATACCTTTTGTGAATCCCCCCCAAAAGGAATGTAATTGATCAAGGGCTTAGCCAGTAGGCTTTGAAATCCAATATAGCTTTGCACCAAGGTCACATTTTATTTGCAAGGATACTAAGGCAGGCTCTTTAATAGGAAATACAGGATTCGGCTGATGGTTGACTTTGGCTCAAGGATTCCATGACAGGTTGCTGAATTTTCCTTAGAACCACAGAGCAGTATAAAATGCTTTCACAACCTTCCTTCCTTCCTCCTCTCCTTCATGCAAGGTCAGACTTCCATTGCGGTCTGATGTATCTCCCACCTTCTTTGGCTTCTTTTCAATTTTGTCTCACAGGAGTTTCTACCAATAAAATCCTTGCTGGGTTTAATTCTGTCTTGCTATCTGCTTCTTGGAGAGCTTAGACTAGGGCAAATGAAGAGGAAGGGTGTAGAGCATACTTTTATCTTACTCTGAAACCTGCCTCAGGGAGTGTCACCTCTAAAAACCATTTCAGGAAAGCTAACCATATCACTGGTTTGTAAAGAAATGATGTTAGAAAGTGAGAGTTTATTGAGCAATGACTATACTAGAGAGGGTACATTCATTTTCTCTGAACCTGATGCTCAGTGAGATTACCAAATTGCATCAAAATATTGCAGCTGATACGTGGGGAGCTCAAATTAAAACACAGACCCTTCTGAGCTCCAACTTTCTGCTCTTTCTACTGAACCATCTTGTCTGTAGGGAGAAAGGGTTTCCCAAGATAAAGACATGGTAATGAAATTAGATAGCACTTCTCCTTTCTGGTATATTTGGGGTGCGCTGATGTTTACATAAATCTCCAGAGGTACTTCTCACTCTAGGCCACTCTGGCTTGAAGTGGTGAAGTGGCCACTGAGAATTTAAAGCTGGCTATTTCAAAGTCTTAACTCAGTGGAGGGTCAAGTTCAGAGTCAAAAGACCCCAACATGGATCAGATCAGTTTTATCAAATGATAAACTGGCACAAGTGTTACAACCCACTGCCAAATGCCTCTTCCCTTCTTTAATCTCATCTAACTAGGCAGGTCTTCGCTACTTCTAAAATATATCCCAAATCGGTCTGCTTCTCTCTATTGCCTCTGGTCCCTTGTTCACACCACTGTCACCTCTCACCTAGACAACTACATAGCCTCCTAATTGGGTTCCTTCCTTCCATTCTGATTCTTTTGGCCTGTTCTCTACACAGCAAGCCAAAGTGATGGCTTTAAAAGCAATCAGATCACATCCTTCTCCTACTTTAAATCTTCAAATGGCTTCTTATTGCACTTTGGAAAGAAATCCAAAAGTCTTCCCCTATCCTCTGTGTTCCTCTGAGACAGAACTTGGTATGCTCAACAGGTGGTCAATAATTTTTTACTGAGCATTTATTCACTTGTGGTTGAATAAATGATATAGATCAGGGATTGGCAAACTTTTCCAACAAGGGGGAGATAGTAAATATTTTAGGCTTTGCGGGCCATACATTCTCTGCTGTGACCACACAACTCTGCCAGTGTAGAATGAAAGCAGCCATAGGTAATAGACAACTATATGGATGTGATTGTGTTCTGATAAAACTATTTATAAAAGCAGGTGGTTGGGCTGGCCATGGTGGCTCGGCAGACAGCGTTCTCACCTGCCATGCCCTAGACCTGGGTTCAATTTCTGATGCCTGCCAATGCAAACAAACAAACAAATGAAAAAGCCGGTGATTGAACAGATTCTGCATCACTGATATAGACAATAATGATAAACAGGACCATTTATTAAATGCATACTGAGCCTGGTACTGGTCTAAATACTTTCATGCATTATCTCATGAGATTATCAAGTTTTACATAACTTGTTCTCAGTCACACAGAAGCAAGAGGCAGCCCTGAGATTGGATCCCCAGGTCTGTGATACTACCCCAGACCATGGGACCATGTAAAGGGATTTGAACATTATCCAGATAAAAATAAATTAATTCTAAGTTGTTACTGCTCAGTCTGGTCCATGGATTTGCACCATTAGCATCACCTGGGATCTTGTTAGAAATGCAGATTGTTGACCTGTCTCCAGACTTCCTGAATTGGAATCTGAATTTTAACGAGACTCCCAAATGATTCTCATGCTTGTTAAAATCTGAGAAGCAAAGAGGTTCTAGATCATTCAGGTTCAAAACCAAACACTACTCCATATCTAGACATTTTTAGCTTTTGTGAAAAATATGGCTAAGTGTTCATTCATCTTGGGGTGTAATCTACTGTCAGCATGTTTCTAGAAGAATAAGGTGCAGGAAAACCTATGAGGGAGGGTTACATTTAGATGCCAAATAGAAGTTTTATTTTCTAACAACTTTTGGAAGCTTCTGGGAAAATGTAGCCAACGTTTTAAAGGCCTTTAACTTTTAAAAGTATTAGAAATATTCAAAGTGAGCTGCACAGCGATTGACCTCTAAATGCATCTGAAATTTGATTGTCCACACAGAGTAACACCCAAGGTTGAAATGAAGCCAAATTGGAGGCAATGTAATGATGATTCATTTGGCTTCTTTCTTGTGACCCAGACAGACCTGGCACCTGTGCACTTCTCCTTGCAAGAGCTTAATCTAATCCACAACTAGATCATCACACAAGAGGGAGTGAGGAATCACTCCCCTAACAAGCTTCTTGCCCTCAGATCTCTGGAAGAATGCTGACTGACAGGGACACAATTAAAAGGGGATTGAATGATTGGGTTGGAATGCTTGGCACCCCTAACTCCTTCCACCCCACCCCATCTCAGCATCTTTCTGCTGTGTGCAATCACCATTTCCAAACAAGAATTAGCTTTCACAAATGAAGCCCTTGTGATCAGCAGGGAGCTAAAGGTTTTCTTAGTTTACCCAAGGTAGCTCTGCCCTAGAAGCCCATAAAGAAAAACCACATAAAAGAATTACTTCCTTGCATCAGAGCATGGATAAGGATCTGGAATTCAGTAAAGAAGGATGATCTAAACACAAATAAGCAGTGGTAATGAAAACTGCTAACCTTAGCTCCAGGGGGGAATGGGTTAAGAAGAGTAAATGGGCAAAGAGCCCTATTTTCATCTTTTATATAATGAAACTGTAAATTTCTGTTCTAAATCACAAGATCATCATGTATCTGGAATGTTGATGGAGATGCCGATGGGATTCAAAGGAAGGAAAAAGCTTATGGATGTGAATTCAATTCCCCCTTTGAACTGTTTCATTGAACCAGTGCAGTCAAATCTTAACTATGTATATGCAAATAATTATTTCTGATTGTTGGAATTTGAGGGGCCACCCGATAAAGAGCATCACTCTTTTACGTCAGAGTTCTGAACCGGTTGAGAAGTAAAACAAAAGATTCTGCAGATGAAGACTGAAATACAGTACCATCTTTGTTATGGATAATGTGAATCTTGGAAAATGTAGCTTATATCTGTGGATTGATAGATTTCTTGATACTGAACCCCTAAACTAAAGAAACCTACCTGCCTCTCCCTGGTCACAGCAGCTCTAGACAGACCCTGGTGAAAGTACTGTATGGAGGAGCAGAACAGAATGTGCTCTCTGTGGGGAAATCACTCAGAAGAGAAAGAGAAAAGAAAAAGGCTGGGCTGCTCATGCGCAATTCTCATTCTAAACTCATGCGTCTGAAAAAAAAAAATCACTTTTTCTCTCCAGGAGAAGAATGAGTGAGGGGAGAGAGAGAAACCCGGAAGGGCCATAGTTAACTTTATGTTTTTTCCCCCTTCATTATAAGACAATTCCATTCCCTCCTCCAGGTCTCTGATACTCAGCAGCTTTGCCACCTCTGGTTCTTCACTCATGCCTCATCCCCAAGGCTCTTGCATTTACTTCCATTATCTTAATCTCTTTCTTTGAAAACTACTGTCACTTCCAATTTTTCCTAGTTGCCCCCCTTTTCTTCAGCCTGTTTCTCAGGACTCCACCTTCTTGGCTTTCTTTACAAAGATAATTGTGTTTCTTTTTCGCCTTATTGGGTCAGATGTGACATGGCAAGGGGGCTAAAGCACCAGCATATTGGGAATAGAAATATGTAGTAGTTCCCCATAGGTTTTTGCTCTTGTTTTATATTTGAATGGGGCATTTGCAGTCAATTTACACAGGTTAGCTGAAAGGTAAGGAATTCCCTACTTAAAAATCAATCTCCCAGGGCAGGCCAAGGTGGCTCAGCAGGCACAGTTCTTGCCTGCCATGCTGGAGACCCAGGTTTATTTCCCGGTGCCTGCCCATGTGAACAATAAAATTTTAAAAATAAAAATCAATCTCCCTAAATGAAATATTTTTGTCACTTTTTTTTTTCATTGTAGTCCAGGTCTCTACATACCTCCATGCCTCAGAAAAATATTCTGGAAAGGGCTTCCTGAGAAATACCTCTAGTATACACCACTCCTATTTAAACTTATCTGAAAAATGATTTCATGGAGAACACATTGTAGTTTTGTCTTCTTTGGGTTTCTCTCTCAGGGAATTGATGTCAAAATTAGGTGCTTCTGATGGTGCCAGAGGTGAGGGCTGAGACTAAAATGGTGTTGGGTCAAGAGACGTAACCTGAAATCATCGCACGTTCAGAACAAAAAAAGGCAAGGCAAACTTTAATTACTAGCTGAGACCCTGACTCCAAACTTACTGGAGTCCTCAGTAAATTCAGACACCACCCCATGAATCTGTAGTGTATGCTGCTAATGCTCCCACCTAGCTCCCCTCCACCTGGTGGGTATACCTATCCCCCAGCTTCTGAGCACGGTCTCCTCAGGACTCAGAGTTGCCCACTTCTCTAGAGATTTGCAAAGAAGCCACATCATTAGAGAGGATACTCACTCCCCCACCTGCCCTCTGCAGCCTGTATCTTCTGATTAACCACATGGGGATTCAAAAGTCTTGCTTCTTTTTCCAAGGTGGAACTAACTCTGTGGTACAATTCATGCTCCAGAGCTCCCAATGGGGTTAGGCTTAGTTAGACCTCAGCTGAGAGCACATCTTGGTTTAGCTCCTTCGCTTGTCCAATCCTGTTTCCCTCACTTGCTCTGTAAATCACATGTATCAAATACCTGTCTCAGGCTCTGCTTCCAGAGAACCAGACATAAAGCACACTCTAACATCAAATTGACCAAAGGATCTGCCCCATGAAAACCCAACCTGAATCTTGGATCTTACCACTTTAGGAGGAGGAAATATCACACACATTGAGAGAGGCAGGAAAGACTGCAGTAGCAGCTGTTTACTCTAGTGCAAGACGGGAGTGGTCTAGACTTCTCGGCCCAAGTTTACTGGAGCTGTGAGAATGAAAAGCTTCTTAGGCTTGTATTGCCATCCGCTGGCAGGATCAATAGAGAAAGTATACCAAAAAATGAGGTGGTGTGTGCCAATGTGGGTTCCAAGTTCCTAGGAGGAACCAACAGCTGAGAGACGATGGAGAGTGCATCTTAGGTCCTTGCTAGAGCTGCAAACTGGAAGCACAAGAGATCCAGAAGAGGCCACGATTGCTTGTTCTGAATGTTTTAGGTGTGAAAAGGCCCAAGAAAGTTCCACCCATTATATCCAATAAGTAAAATGTCATTTATGACTGACTGATCATAGCATTTTGCCCCTTTGGGGGTGGAGCTGGGGTGGAGGAGAAGAGAGGAGAGGGAGTTTGAGAAGGGACTGGGGAGTAGTTGTGTTGGGGGAGGGGTAGAGAAAAGATGTAGAGAAGTTGTGCTCTCCCACTGAGACCTCTCTACTTTGTCTCACTTCTTGGACTTCAAAGTCTTTATTCCCCTTCTCACTGTAAGGTCTTAGCCCACAGTTACTTTTCCTTCTCTCACCTTCTTTTCCACTTTCCTACCTGACCCCAATTCTTGGCATTCATTCAACAAATATTTTCTGAGTTCTACTCAATGGTAGGCATTCTTCTCAACATTGAAGATTCACTAGCAAATAGTGGGGAAAGACACAAGATAAATATGCAAACAGCTAAATAGGAAAAATTCACTTAGTGTTAAGTTCTATGAAGAAAATACAAGAATGTCTTGTCCTTGTTAGGTGAACATTTGTCAGGGCAATCTTTTATGCCCTGAGAGGCTCCTGGTGCTCTAAGGGTAGAGAGATCTCGGCAGATATCTCTGCTTCTTCCACTGAGTTTGGTCCAGTGCTTCACTGATCATAAGAAGTCAACACAACTTGTTTATTCTTAGAGAGCGATCACACTCAACTTTTTTTTCCCACTTTGGACCTGTCTTAGGTTTCAATACCTTTGCCCTTGATTTCCACCCATTGAGTGATTCGTGTGCAGTGTAGCAGAGTTGGTCTCCAAGGGACTGTGTGAGCCTCATGCTGTTCACACCAGGGTGTGACATGTAGTCACAAATTTTATAACTTCAGTTTCCTTCTGTGCTGGGGATAATGCCTGATGCACAGGATAATGGGAGATGGAATGGGACAACCTGCATGAAGTTCTCCCTTTAGGGTATTGGGCCCAGTACTGCTTTAGCATTGCAGGTGTGATGCCTCAGGAGGACGCAGAAGGTATGTAGGATTCAAGGCTTTCACAGTCTGATTTGCTCCAGGGCAGTCTTGGCTGCTGATTTGGAGCCTGAGAAGGATGAAGTCCTTAGGAGGCAGCAGAAGCAAATGGCAAGGGGAGGGCTTTTTCACCCAGCCTCTCACTGTCCCAGACCCAGGAATCATCTTTTCTCTCCTTAAACTGATATCCCTATTGCTCTTTTTACTTTGTATTGAAATTCCACATTAGCCTTTGTTTTTCCCTTTCTCTTTTCCTCTTCTACTCTGTAGCCAAGTCCCTCTATGTTTGGTGTTTTATTTTCTTTGACTCCCCCAATTCATTTCCTTTGTACTTGCCCTGCTTCCAGTTCTAGGTCCTCAATTTGCATCTCCGGGTGGCTGGTGTAACATCCTCATGGCTATCCAGATCTTCTATTTCTCCTCATGGCAGCCCCTCTGGCATATACTTTGAGATTTGTCTTCCTAGAAATTGTTTAGAGTCCTCAGGCTGGCATTTGGAGCTTCTGCTTATATGACCTATTCTACTTTCCCACATTCTTTTCTCACTACTGCAGCCAAACTCATTGACTTGTTGCTACATAAACATATCCTGCATTTTCCTGCCTCTGAGCTTTCGTTCATGCTGATCCCACTACTGGGGATTACACATCCAACCTCTTCCTCAAGGCCCAGTTTAGACATAATCCCTGATGCCATGACTGACTGGGAACTTGTTTACAGCTATGTGCGTTCACACTCGCTATCTGGTACATTTCCAACAATACATATCTGCTTGCTGCTATAAGGATTTCTGTGTTCGTGATATTACTGAGGAAGTTTTATCCTCTTAGATTCTGAGGTGAGAATTCTTACAAGGTAAAACCCATGTATGTGGAAAACATCTTTGGTAAGTTATTTTCTGAGGCAGATTCTGAGCCCATGAGGGCTGATGTGAGTATAACAGTTGACATAACACAAGGTGATAACTATGAGGGTACCAGGAGAAATGGGGGTGGGAAAGTAAAAGGGCAACCAGGGAGATGGTGGAAGACTATATGTCTCCCAGAATTTTCCCTTCCTGGGATTCTCTTGCCCTTTCTCAAGAATGCTAGGAAGTGGCTGTGGATCCAGTGCTATCACAGGTGGCCCAGCAGTGAGTGGGCCAAAGAAACATTAAGAACTCACCTGTTGGCAACCAGAATGAATTGATCCTCATGAAAGGCTGGGAATGTGGATTTATGGCTAGTTCAATGCCATTTTTGAGGTGTAAACTAGTAAGTACTCTGATAGCAATTGCGGCAGGTTCCTTATCCTGCTGAGAGATTTTGGCAGCCAGAGCCCTGAAATTCTTCATTTGTGTATCTCTAGTATCTTGTTCAATGCCTCTTTAAGTCGGGGTGAACTGGAAGAATCTGTGAAGCCAGATTGCAGAGCTTTCTATATTAACTTCTGAAGGAAAATCATACAGTTTGAGAACTGTTGCTAGGACCCTCTCCTCTTCCTGACAATACCTTCATGAAATATTTTGGTCATGCACAGATAGTTAAGTCATCACATAGGTTTTCAAAACAATTCCAAGATTCCAAAGACGCTGCGGTTTAGTCCTAATTATATCAGAAATTACCAGTCACCTGGATCACTGAAACAGTATACACCAGTCCATCTGAAATCCGATGGACTCTTAGATGGGTTTTCATCCACCCAGATGACAGCCATCGCTGTTGATAGGGTGCAGTTTATGATTTGTTGCCTTTACCACTGTGTGTGGGGCTTTGATCCCTTCATCAGGCTCCACATGGTGTTTGTGTCATTTCCTCTTCTCGACAGATGAGGAAATGAGGCTCAGATTAAATTACTTGCCCAAGTTTATGAAGTTAGTAGAGTAGAGAGATCCGGGATCCAACACATATTATTTCTCAGTCCAACAGCTACATTTTCATCCACTATGCTAGCCTGCCTCCAAGTAGATATTTGCTGATTGAATGTGGTTGGACAGTGATAGGGGAGCAAAGAGCAGACATGGCTAATTGCCAAATGGTGAGTACAAATAGAAATGCTGTAGGAGTTGAGAGAAAAATGATTTGGTGAGGCCAAAAGCAATCAATCCTCTGTCTCTGGGAAAGTATTGGCGCTGCCACAGGGCTGTCAGATAGTCTCGCCATGGGTTCCGACAAGCAGCTGCTGGTGGGGAGGGCGAGGAAGGCACCCTTGGCCTTCCCAAGCAGCCCCAGCAGGATGAGAGCTCATCTGAATTGATGATAAGGCCTGCCAGAAATGGCCACTCCGTCACCAGCCCCGTCTTAGGTTATATTTCAAAGACTGGCTCAGGGCCACTGGCTGGGGCGCACGGCTGTGAGATCATGGCTGAGCGATCTGACTTTAAAAAATATAAGGACCAACTTGGGAGTTTTATCGTGTTTCTGCCGCCCAGGCATGAAGTCAGCTGGGCTGCTCGTGACAGGGAGTATTTTGCTTATAATTAGTCAGGGCGTTTTCTTTGTGTTCTGCCTAAAATGCGGTGTGCTGCAAGTGCCCACTCCTTTGGAGCTACCCCACAGCAGTAGCAGAGATGAGTCACAGCCATAAAATCTGGGGGGAAGGAGGGTGGTGGAGAAATGTAAGTTATTGTTACTGTCTTTGAGGTGCACTTGAATTAATTATTGCACTTTTGCCAGCCTGCGTTGTACCTTTATCAATGCCAAGCCTGAAGCGAAGGTTTTAGTGGAAAAGAATAGATTCTCTAGGGGGACAGAGGCCTGGGAAGCCCCTTTTTCTGTCCCACAGCAGAAGCCCTGTCTACCTGGTGTTCTTTTGAGGCAGCACTGCTGAGAGAGTTAAATTCCTAGCAGTGCCGCTCACCAGCTGGAACCTGTGCAGTTTTGCTCCGAGACACATGGGTGTGAGCAGTGCAACATTTTCTTTATTTTTCCAATGCACATAAATCTAGCTTGGTTTCCCACCTGCCAAGGCTGGCAGGAAATCCATTCTTAACTATGTCTTATGTTTGTTTGTTTGTTTTTGGGATGGGGTGTAAGTCACTCTTTCTCCCTTCCTTGGGACATAAGGAGGCCCTTGGACAAGGTAATTCAAGAAGATTCAGGGGCAAGTTTCAGGCGGTGTGTCCACTATGGAGAAATCCTTGCTTATTGTCTGCATGGGCCATTTTGAAGGGGGCCTCTTCTCTTCCTCTATCCCTGGCTTGGCCAGAAGATCCCAAAGAATATGGCTCAGTGTCCTCCCTCACCCAAACCCCTGTCATTCCTCTACCAAGGGGCTGCAGGGAGGTGGGTGCAGGTCTTCACCCGCAGGGACTTTTAAGCCAATGTCCATTTCTCAATCTCAGGGAAGCTGTGTAACACCTAGGATTGGGGCACCTCATTTCCATCTTCCTATCCTCAGAGCCATCCCCTGTCAGGTTTATCATCTCTATAAGCCTTTCTTTCAAAATAATTAGAGAAACAAGAACAGAAAAGCAAGCAACCAGACCAAACCACCTAACAAACAAAACAAAGCTCTATTGCCCCTCTGAGGTGCCCAGGCCAGGTCCCTAGACCTCTCCGCTTCTCAAGCTGCTGGTGGCCTAGCCCTGTTCCTGTGAACTCCTCAGGGTCTGAAACCCCTTTCCTTGGCTCCTGACTCTGACTCTCTTCCTGAATGGCTGCTTCCTTCATCAACTGTGGGAAAAGAAGTACCCTAGGCACCCATGGAGGGGATCTCTGGAGGAAGGGGCCTTGTGGGGACTGCAGCCCTTTCCTCTCGGCTTTCATGAAATCTCAGCAGCTGCTCTGGGGGACAGTGGCTTCTCCAAAGCTGCTGGGCATTTCTGTCCAACCCACAAGCCTTCTCATGCAGGACCGCATTATGATTTCTGTGTGCCCAGGCATTTTTGCCTTTGGATCCCCTTTCTTCCCTAAAAACATATGAAAATAATTAAATGAATTTGTGTAGGTCCTAAAAACTTCATTGTTTTCTGATGTGAGAAAACAATTAAAACATCTATTTGACCCTAAAAGTTCATTTTTTTTCCTTTTGATTTTAAAAGACATGAAAACATGTTTGGGTGTTCCTAGAAGTAGGGTGGGCCCTCTGCCCGGTGTCTACCAAGCCTACGGCTGAAGTCAATCCAGCTCTCATGGATTAAGAGAAGACATTAGAAGTCCAGCCCAGAGCAAACTTGCTTGAGGTTTTAATGTCTGCATTCCTGGTGTGTAGATGCAACATCACTTGGTTGAGACTGAGGCGACTCTGGAGTGGTCTCTGGTAAAGGCAAAGTCAGAGGAGGGCTGGCCTGGACTTTGCGAGCCTGCAGAAGCCTCTTCCTGCAGTCCTCTGCCCTGTCTTGCACTCCAGCCACACACAGTCCCAGGACACCCATACTATCATACCTCTGAGTGTCCACATCTGTGGTTCCCTTCCTTCTTTTGTTCATCCAGCTATTGCTGAGTCATGTTTCCAGGATCAATTGGAGCATATCCCCTGGGAAGACATCCATGAAAACGTCCTTTGTAGCTGCCCTTAACCTGGGAAGCCCCTGTGCTTTGTTTAGGATGAACCACATGAAATTACTATTTCTGTGTGTCAAAATGATTACTGAAAATTACATATGATCTCACAATTAGATTGTAAGCATTATATCCTCAGCAGCTAGCATAGTGTCAACTAAATGTTTGTGGCATGAATGGGTGACTTCACCTGAAAGGAAAATATGCATATGGTCCACTATTTGTCCCACCTGCAGAGCAGAAGTTCTCACACTTGTGTGGGCTTTGGAATCACCTGAAGAACTTGCTAACACACAGATTGCAGAGCCTCATCCCAGAGTTTCTAATTCATTAGTTCTGGGGTGGAATCTGATCATGAGAATTTCTAACAAGTTCCCAGATGCTGGAAACATCGTTTTGCAAATCACTCTTCTGAATGCATTGTTCTCTCTTGAGGATGGAAGGAAGGGCAGCCATACATACAAAACAAACAAATAAAAGAAGCAAAACAAAGCAAGCAAACAAAAACAGTGATGTGAGCCCTTCTCTCCTCCAAGCAACTTTAGTGAGCATCAGAAATCACCTGGGGGATCACAGACCCCAGGTAGGGCCATGCATGCTGTTCCCACCTGGTGGAAAGGGTAAGAGAAGGTGATAACCAGCTTACTCCAAGTTATGCTATCCAAGGGGCCATTTAACAGGCAACTCTACTGGGGAGTAGGTAAAAGCAAAGGTTTCTGAATTCTAATCCAAGAAATTCTATTTTTATACTTTGGAAGTGGATACAGGAAATCTTCATTATAAGAAACCTACCAGGTAATGGGCCAAAGACTGCATTGAAAGAAGCACAGGATGGGGTGGGGTGGGATATGTAAATGTGCAAAATAGCAAAACATACTTTTGATCCGTGCTTCTTAACTTTCTCATTCCATGAATGTTTTGTCGAAGGTGATTTATTGAAGCCTATAAAGTCCCTTCTCAGAATAGAACATGGCTTTGAAATGCATTCAATGCATAAAATAAAATAGATAGGATTATAAAAATAACCAGTTATGTTGAAATACAACACATTTTTATCATAGTACTATAAGCATTTCTTTACTGATGGATTACTTAACAAGAATTTGCAGTGAATCTAGTAATTACTGTAATTTCAAAGTGTTGATGAAGCTAAATCATATTTTGAGAAGCTGCAACAACTATAAAATGATTAAAAACAACTCTGCAATTTCTATTCATGTAAAGTCACAAAAATTGCTTATACTACTGTGGTTTGTGGTCCACATTCATTGTTGAATACATTTCAGTTAGTAAAATTAAGACGTAATTTTTCCTCAAGTTCATGGGTCCACTGAACTCTGTCTACAGATGCCTTGAAAGTCCTTGAACCTCAAGTTTAGAACTCTTGAAGTCTAGCTCTTCATCTTTTCCCCTTCTCAGTGGTGCCTCTTTTACCTTTCAAGCCTACGGTAAATCCTGACTCTCCCTCTCCTCTCAGACCGTATTGAAACCTACCCTCATAGGTTACATAGTGTGGTGAACAAAGCATTGGGTTTGGAGCCAGAAGATCCAGGCATTCAAATGTCTCCCTCCCCTTTTCTTAGCTGCATGATTTTAATCCTCTGAGCCTTGGTGGTTCCGTTTACAATACCCACTTTGTAGGGCTATGATGAGGATTAGAAAAGATGTTTATAAAGCACTTGATCCATAGTCAGGGTTTAATACAGATTAAATGCCATTCATCGAAGTTGTAAGTAGCTGATTAAAAAAATTATTTTAGTGTTTCCCCGGTTGAGGAATGTTGAAGTTTTAATAAGGATTTGTAGCATTTCAGGCATCTGCTGGAGGAAGAGGATTGGATGGGAGGAATCAGAATCCTTTGAATCATTCCATATTGAGGCTGGATGGGACTCACTCATTCAACATTCTTTCATTGAAATTGCTGAGCATCACACCTGCTATGCACACTGTTGGAACAAGAGCCGCATAGCAAGACTCCTCTATTGGAATCTGGGTAGAGTTTCTGCCCTTCATGTCTCCTGAGGCCAAGTTGGCCTGAGTGATAGCACGGCAATGGCTAGGCCAGGCAGAAGGCAGATGTGGAGCTTGCAGTGGCTTGTCCACTCCTCGAGACATGGCCTGGACCCTGCCCTGGTGGGAGGCCAAGTGGATGGGAGACACAGTGTTGAAAGGGAAGGTGGATGAACAGGCAAACACACCACCATGCTATTCTTGTCTGCCTTTGCCCAGGGTCTGTTCCTAATAATGCCTGCGTGTATGTAAGGACCGCTGATAGATGTAATGGAAGCCTCTACTTGCCACGTTTGCTCAATTGGCCATGGTGCAGGCCCTCTGGGGGAGTTGTCTGAAAAGCCACAGGATAAGCCCTTCTGTACCCCCTTCTTCCCATTTCTCTGAGGTTACACCTTGTGTGAGGGGCCTCTGCAGATGCATACCCCTTGTCCGGAGGCGACTGTGGGTTTAGAATTTTACTGCTGTCCTCCAGAGTCTGGCAATTATAGTCAGACCAGCAGTGGCTGTGTCTTCTACCATATGGGGCAGCCAGGAGCTGGTGCCATGACCTAGTTCATGCCATCCAAAAGATAAGCTCTCTAAGGTAACTGTAGCCCATTTCCCAGTCTGATTGGTGGAGACAGCAATCTTTGTAAGGTAGCATCAAGATTCCAGGAGAAACAAGGGATTTAAAGTTAAGAATACAGAATTACATTCTATCTCTACCAATTAGTACTTGTATGACCTTAGGCAAGAATATTTACCTCTCTGAGCCTCAAATTCTTCACAGAATATAGCACAGTTGGAAACTAGGGCCTCCCTGCCAGTGAGATCTAGGAAAAGTAGACTTGATCCTTCCCTTTCTTTATAGCTTATAAAAAAAATCCCCCAAATGTCTGCATTCTGGGCTTCAGCTTACTCTTGTGTACTGTGTCACATAAACCTGAAGCCCCACCCCTTCTGAGAATTCTAGTCAACAAAAATTTATGAAATAAGAGTGAGATTATTCATGTAGCATTTTAATTTTGTTCCTGTTTTTTTATTTTTGTTTGAGCAGGGGAAAAGAGATAGGAGGCTTACATGGCAGGAATTTGATGGGCTTCGAAAGGGTATCAGCCATTACCATCTGGAAAATGCCCTTCGGCCACCCCACCACCAAAGCATTTCACTGGCTCCTAACCTGATGCAAGTCCTTCTCTATCTTTGTGGGTACTCTCACCCTATCTTTCTTTTTTTAAAATATCCTTTTCACTGGCTTCAGCAAATTTATCCCCTTATCCCTTGCCGAATGCAGAGATGCTTCCATCCCTTTCTGTTGTCTTCATAAACACCCCTGTCCTTGTGATTCTCACCTCACATAATTTATCAAGGCATTTTCCCACACAAAGACCCACTCACAAGTGGAATTTTTGTGCCAGCTGTTAATAATTCACCAAATCATACAATGATTACATGAGTAATGTAAATGAAAACATGTTGTGAAATGCAAGGGGTCTCACAAATTCATTCCTTCACCTATTTATGTATGTGTAACAAACATTTGTGAAGATATAATGAGCTGTTGAAAATGCTGGGATAAACAAGAAGACTTCTAGGATCTTCCAATGATATGTTAGAAAATAAACTCAACAAAATGTTATAAATGCTATAATTATGCTATTTCTCGTGTAATGGTGGGGCAAATTAATAGTGATAGATTAATGTTGATACAAATAAAATGGATTAGATATTTGATGTATAATTTAAACAAAGCAAGCTCACACTCGTCTTCTCAGTTTTGGAGAAATTTTCTGCTTGATTGATACAGTCTCTGGGATTACATTATAATGATCTGGAAAATAAAGCAGGCAAGTCAAACTTTCAGCTGTGGAACCCAGGTTTCTTGACTCTCAAACAGGGCTGCCACCACAAAGGATATTGCCATGTAGATACAATGTGAATAGTGCCCTCTGGGGTTGGAAAACACGGTAGTTGACTTCTAAACCAGGGCTCCTACATACCTCCACCCCTTCTCTCTCAGGCTTCCTAATTTTTATGTGTTTGCATTAAATACCCATTTCCCTGAGAGCTAGGACTGGATTCAAGGAATGCACTTTGGGGGGCTTCAGGAATTCCTTGGCTCAAAATGGACCTGGATAAGAACCCTTCTTAGGAATGGGTGCGGAAAATGGAGAAGTCCGCTTGGTTATGTCTTGAGGATGTCTTTCTTTACCTTTTCCCTCTTCCTTGCTCCCCTACTCACTCCTTTCATTGTTCCTTCCAGCAAGCATTTACCATATGCCAGTGTTAGGTTACAAAGATGAACAACGATGGAAGTTTCTAGTAAAGCGTAAGTGCCTAAATCCCACCACCCCCTGTTTGTGCCTCCATGCCTCCCCATGAATAGATCTGAACACCCTGGGAACAAGAACTAAATGGAAACAAAATACGGCTCTGTTGATAGTCGATTAAATACCCAACACCCCCTTCCTCTCTATGCTGTCCTCTTTCCCTGCCTCCATTATAGGTATTCTTTGGCAAGCTGTATTGGGTTCAAGGTTGAGCCCTGGAATCCTAAGCAGGCTTCTTCCTGCCTCCTTCCAAAGCTAAAAGAGATCTATAAAAAGACCCACTTTTCAAAGGTTTCAGTTCATTCTAGAATACCTGCTTATCCTTTCAATATCATCTCTCACCTTCCCTGTAATGTTCTGACATGCTGAACTCCTTACCTTTTCCCAAATGTGCCATACTCTTTCTAACTCTCTCCCATGCTGTCCCTTGTTCAGGAAATTTTGTTCCCTGCCCTCCCCCCTTCAAATAACTCCTGTGCAAGCTCCATGTTCTCAGATTCGGGGCCACTTTCTCCAGGAACCCCTCCTTCTTTTATCTGGGTTGGAGGTCCTCTCAAAAGTTTCTGTGACCACTTCTCCCTTTCCTATCATGTACTATCATTGTCAGTTTACTTGCTGTCCTTGCTGGCTTCTAGAGCAATCTCTGTCATCAACAGAGTCCTCCTTGACTTCTGCTTTGCTGAGCATATGGCTACTCCTTCTGTTTCAGACCATGTGGATTCACTTTTCCTCTTTATGAGTTTGCCTAAAGCAAAAGAAAAGGGATACTGGACACCAACATAATGGATGGTGTCCACAATAGCACTAATTTCTTTTAACATAGAGGAATTCCATGTATTATTAGTTGTTTTAGTATCTCTCAACAAAGCTATTTCTGAACTGGGAAGTCAGCTCTTTAGATGGTGATTGTATGGATGGTGGAATAGAGACTGCTTTAGGCTATGTCTAAAAACTCCCGTATGGAACACAATTTCACCTTGTCTCCTTTTAGTTAAGGTAGAAATGTTAGAGAAGATTTGTAAACTATTTTTTCTCTCTAGAGCATCACTAGTTCAGCCAGGCATATGCACACACACACACACACACACACACACACACATATAGTGAAGAATAATGTATATACCAAAGAAGAAATAAATTTCACAGCACCACAACAATTAGTTGCAGAACATATTTCAGAGTTTATTATGGGTTACAGTTTCACAGTTTCAGGTTTTTCCTTATAGCTGTTCCAAGACACTGGAGACTGAAAGAAATATCAATATAATGATTCAGCAGTCATACTTATTTGTTGAATCTTACCTTTTCTGTTATAACTCTTTGATTTTTCTCCTAATCTTTAGGGGTATTTTTCTCCTAATCTTTAGGGGTATTTGGACTATGTCCATTCTAATTTTTTCATGTTGGGAAGGGCTGTCAATAATATGAGATAGGCGAATGGAACAAGTTAATGTTCTGGAGAGGTTGGGCCCTCTGTGTTTCAGGACTTATCTGGCCTAGAAACCCATATGGAGATTATAGGTTTCTAGAAAGTAATCATAGTTCAACCAGGCTTTTGATGGGAACTAAGTGATAGATGATTCACAGTGGAACCTCTGGAAGGGTCTGAGATGATGTGCTGAGAAGATAGTCAAGAGGTGCTGGACATTCTAAAATAGCAAATTCTTTTATTCTATACTCACCCTGTGCTAGGGCATTGCTAGGTGCTGTGGGACATAACTGACTAAGATACAATCCCTGCCCTTGAAATTCCCAGTGGTCCCTAAATTCTATAAGAATGGGGCAAATAAAATATCAGGAGCTAAGAGAAGAGATTTTCACACCAAATTAAGAGAAGAGGGTAAGAATGGTGGGGCCACACTTACATAGGCAAACTTTGTGAGCGACAGCATGTAATTTCCTTAGGAAAGTGTCCCCATGGCTCTGACAGTGCCAAGAGACAATGCTGCATGGGAAGCTTAGGCCCCCATAATCTCTATCAGCATCCTGTATTCTTTGTGCCATCAACCCTTTCTAAAGGCATGTAAAGCATTATGTAAAAACATTCCCAAGTCCCTCCACCCTTATAACCAGGTTGTCCCCCCAAATCCCTTTTTTTCTTTTGCATGGGCAGGCAGCAGGAATCGAACCTGGGTCTCAGGCATGGCAGGCAAGAACTCTGCCACTGAGCCACCATGGCTCCCTCTCCCCCCTGCCAACTGCCAAGTCCCTTTTGAGAGATATACTGTGGCAATCAATTCCCCTGATTCCTTGCTAATTCACTAGCAGCTGACAGTTGATTCTTGGTTGGAAACTGAGTCACATTAGCATTGTCAAAGATATGGACACAGACACATAGACTAGGGCAGACATACATACACTTTCATGTATATGCATGCATACAATATTTTGACAAAATTGTGACGCCATAGTGTTGTCCAATTACTTTACTTCAGTGTATAGGAATGTCTGCAAATACTCTAGGGACTGACCAGCTTGTGGGAAAGACCCTTCTTCCTGCTAGAAGCTTGGTAGGGTTTTGGAAAACTGACCTAACAAGGCCCTACTCCAAGACAGCGGAACAATGAGGATCTCAGCATTATTTATGGCAGCGTCTCTTTCATTCTAAGTGACCTTGGTACCCTGCTCATGAAGAAAGAATGTATATGCTAAGAAGATAGGACTATCTGTCAGTATGAAGTGAGGATGGGCTGTTTAGAGGTGAGGAGTTGGAAGAAGAGGGAAAGGAACAGGTCCTGGTCTTGAGGCCATTTGCAGTGGTATTGGGACATTCTCTGCCTAAACCAGTGGAGATGGAATCCTAAGTTTTTGTTGTTTATAAATTTGCCTCAGAAGTATGAAAATGATGATATTAAGAATAACAGCTGTCATTTTTTATAATTGGGCTTTTGAAGGGGAATCAATCAATATCTTTTCTTCCCTTTCAGGTTCTGAACCAAAACAAGGGAATGAGGCAGATGGGGCCACATTGTCATCTTTTTGACTGAAGTGCATACTTCAGATGAGAGCCCAAGTGGGCTGGTTGACTCCCCAGACCTCAAACAAGACCTTGGAGCAACCAACCTGAGGGCAAATTGGAGTCTGCAAAGTAATACACTTATCCAGATAGTAAAAGCAAGGGAAACAGAATTCAAATCCCTTTTTTCAGGATCTTTGATAGACTAGCACCATCCATTAGAGGAATATAGACATTTGGCTCCTGTTCACCAATCAGATAACTCACTCTACCTCCCTGAGGAGGAATTAGAGGCTTAAAAAGAGGTCAGGTATGTCTCCTCTAACCTCAGAGACTTTGCATCAGGGCTTTCTGTCCTGGAAGGTCCCCTTGAACATTCTAATTTCTCTATTCAAAAAGAACCCTCTTTAGGTTTATTATTATTTTTATTACATATTCGACAATACAGCTAGACAGACATAGTTTGGGGTGGAAAGTGGGATCTCAGCCCACTTTCCAAGAAGGAAATCTCTTCTTGTTTAAGTGAACATCTAGAGTGGAGAACCTTGTGAACCTTTCCCCTTGAATATTCCTCATGTTTTTTGGCATAGTCAACACATAGTTATTGTGGGGTGTGGCTGTCCCCTCAGAAGAAATCAGTGCTTTGTCAGGACAGCTCTGCTCCCCTTTCCTAGAGCCTGTTTCCTTAGTGACCCCTTAGGCCACTGAGAGCAAGGATTAACTTTGCCTTAAAAGGCTCCAAAATGAAGGAAATCACACATTAATTAAATAATCTCAAAGGACTGTTTGCTCAAGGCTGAGTTCTCACTTTCCATCCCAAACTATGCCTAGCTATGTTGTCGAATAAATAATAAAAATAATAATAAACCTAAAGAGGGTTCTTTTTTGAATAGAGAAATGAGAATGTTGAAGGCAGCCTTCCAGGACAGAGCCCTGATGCAAAGTCTCTGAGGTTAGTGGAGAGACTGGGGGTTGTGAAAGCCTCACTGAAGGGATACTGGCTACTTCCAGAGAGGAGCTGTTATCTTGAATTTGGAACCTATGAACTCCATTTAGGGTGGAAATGAGACTAGAGATGATGGCAAACCCTTGCTCTTGCTCTCACTTTCTCCCCACCTCTCTTTTCCTAGTCCTTTCTGGATTAATAACCCCACCAGGACTTCCTGAGAAAATCAGCCAAGTCAGAAATCACCCCAACTCACTGACAGCCCATCCCATCCCTACAAACCCATATCTCATGGGCAGCCACCCCCACATGTCACCGGGGCCACTGAGAGATTTCCTGTTCATTTGACTGTCTGAGACTTTAGTTGCTAGCACTTTTTGGCAAAGGATCTTGACAATTACCTTGGGAAGGAAAACAGCACTATGGGTTAGTGGAAAGAATGCTGTTTTTGGAGCCAGACAGACTTGGGCTCAACTCCCAGTGCTGCCACTTAATACCTATATGACCCTCAGTGAGTTGGTTAACCTTTTTGAGTTTCAGTTTCCTCATCTGCAAAATAAACCAAAGATGATAATTGCACCCTTACAGAACTGTTTTGAAAGGCAAGCCTTCCAGTGCATGAACTGTTCATGTAAGACATAGGGTAGCTAGGTTTTAATATTTTGGGGACAGATTGTCATAGCCCTATAGAAATTGTGAACTATTTGCTCTACATAAGGACTGTTCTTAAATAGTCTCCATTAGGCTTCTTAATGAACTGGACTTTCTTTTGCTCTGAGCCTGTGCCTATTTCCTTCCCAGTGGTAGGTGCTCATTAAGGACATTTTGTAAATACTCTCTCACAGTGTCCTTTTCAGATATCCCCTTGCTGAACTGGCTTTGGTTTGTAATGAATTGTTTGAGCATTGAGGTTGCCGATATGTGGCTTGTGGAATTAAAGTGTAGAAAGATGTTTCCAGGACACCTGTAACTGACTGGCCTTTGATATGAGTTCACTCTGTAGGTGACTCAAAGCTCTTTTCTCCTTCTAGATCGTGGAGCTTGGATGGAGCCCAAACCAGACCAATCTACTCATAAATCCTACTCTGAGGTCAAGTGCATTAGAGACATCTTCTTAGTATGTCATGTGTACGTTTCCCTAGGGGTATCACTCAGGGTTATTGGATGCAAACAACAGATTTTAATTAAAAAAATGCAAAGATATTGAGTAGCTTCCAAAGTTGATAGAAGACTGGTGACCCTAGCTTAGGAAATAAGTGGATCTCAGGAATGTCAGGTCATGTCTAAAGTCTTATTTCAGGAATGGTTTGCTAGCACACTGCCACTAACATCATTACTGCTGCCATCAGTGGATACAGGCTTTTAGCACTGAAACTTGCTGCCACTGTGCCACTAGGTATAAATCCTAAATTGTCCCTGTGCCCTTGGATTGCATGCTTAATATTCATAGGCCTGAGTTGGAACATTCCTTTGACTGATTCTAGGTCCTAGGTCATGTGTTTGGATGGGAAATTCCCATTGGCCAATTAGGTCATTTGTGGGCTCCACCTACAAGAAGAAAGTGAGAATGGATATATGTACTCTTTGGCTTTCATAAAGGAAACAGAGACCCTGTCTCCTTAAAAATTTATGTAACAGTGAGTTCCTTCAAAAATGAAAAGCTGCTTGAAAGATTAATGTCTATTATCTTAGAAATCTAGGCAACTTTAATCGATTAAAAAATAATGCAACTTTTGGTCAGATAGACAATAGATATAAATGATATACCTTGAATACCCCTAAAACTTTGGTATAGCAGAAAGAGTACTGACCTGGACTCAACTTCTCTGACCCTCAATTTCTCAATAAAGATCAACTGTAATAATATAAAAGCATGGTAAGCTATTAAATGCTATATCAAAAGAGCAGATCGTATGAATATTTCCCTATATTTGTCTGTTAAACTACTGATAAACAATAACATTTACAATATAAGCTATTTATTGTATTATTCAGTGATGCATGCAGATACTTAAAAAATCTCATTCTTCAGTTAAGGTGTCCAAAACCCAGGCATATGAAATGTTAAATCATTCAGCTGAGGCCAAGTGGCTGGTATGCAGCTAAGACAGGATTCACACTCAGATCTATCTTTCTCTGAATTTGATCTTTATAAGGTGGCTGGCTCTAAATCCCAAAGTTGAATAAGTTGACAAGAGCTCAGAAAGGAGTCTGCTGCCCAGGAAATAAGAGGATCTATACAAGAGGGAGAAATGGAGCCCATGCCTTGAATTGTTAGAATGATTATTACATTGTATTATGTTGAGACAGCAAAACTGGAAGTCCCTGATGATAATCATAACTTACCTTCCCAACAAGTCAATGAGCTATCATAGTAAATTTAATTTTGCAGATATGGAAACTGAAGCTGAAAGTAGTTAAGTAACTTGCCCAGAAACATCCCAGTTAATATATTCAGGACCTGAGATTCAACCAGGGCATATCAGCCTGGAGTCTTACATGCAAACAACAAAACCCAATATTGGTCAGTTTAAACAAAAAAGAAATTTAATAAAAGATAATTGGTGGACCTAGAGTTCCAGGCATGGAACAAGAGGCTCATCATACGACTGATTTAGTTCAGCAATTTACACTGCTAATGACATTACTGCTGGGTCACTCATGCTAGCACCTCTTCCACTGCTGCCTCTGGGAGTTGGATGTACCTACACTAGTCTTGCTTAAACAGATTTCTCCTGGTGCTGCCTTCCTCGAATCAAATGGCTTCCAGTTTTCAGGGGCTTCTGATAGGCTGAGCCCAGATTCCATGGGTGTACCTTAGCTGCAAGGAAGCTTGGAAGGTCAATATGATTTCTATAGAGGGAGGAAATTTCTTCCTCTCACCAAAGTGGGGAGTTTCCCAAATATAAAGAACTGTCCAAAGATGTTGGGGACCAAAAATAATGTCAAGGAGCTCTACCTACTGAGAGCTCTACTATGTCCAAAGGAATGCAGAGTCTCATGAATGCAGTGTCTGCTTATTCTTGGCTGAATCGCCAATGCCTAGAACAGTGCCCGGCACATAGTAGGTGTATAATAAATATGTGTCAGCTAATTGACTGAATTACTGATTCTGTCTGATTTTAAAGTCCATGCTCTTAGCCACTTCACCTCTACATAGATGATTCCAGACAATATATAGCACAAGATATGTAATTACACATTAGTAAAATATATAAAGTCTCCATCCCGTATAACATTATGTGCATTTATGACTATTATTCGTTCATTTAATAAGATGTGCTAGTATGACATATGACTATGAGCTTTGAGACAAGGACCTCATCTATCTTGTTCACTATTTTTGGTACATTGAGGCAAATAAGCAATTGTTAAATAAATGAGTGGACTGATGAATGAACGACTTTAAGAGGCAGAGCAGCAGGACTTTGGGATGTAGTGGATCTGGCAGGTAAGAGAGAAACAAGTGGTGTCAAGAATGAGTTCTAGGTTTTTTGTCTTGAACAACTGGTTGGACGGTAGCTGCCATTTACTGAGATAAGGAGCATAGGAGGACAAAAGGCTCTGGAGGCAAGATCATGCATTCAGTCTTGGACTTGCTGAGTTTGCAAGTCTGTGAGTCATGACCATAGAGATGTTGAGTGGGCTGCTGGATGTATATGTCTGGAACTTAGAAGAGATGTCTGGAATGGAGACATAAATTTGAGAGTTGTCGGCATTTAGCTAGTAACTGAACCCATGCACATAGACATGCAAACATATGATACATACAGTACATAAAACTGTATATGAACCTATTTTATACTTAAATATAAAATTATATGCAAGTATAACTGTACATTCAATGGAATTAAATTATTAACAATATTCAGGAATAACAAATACAAAAAGTCAGCCCGAGAGGTTGACTACTGACTAATGTTCATTAGACACCAAAATGGCAGCAAATTGCATAAGCTTAGAATAAAATAATTGAACTCCCAAGTTGGTCTGTCTGCAAGGACCATATAAACAAAGAACAGTGGCATGTCCATGTCTCAGAGTTCTTTCTGGCATATTACTAATACAGAATGTTAACTATCTCAGATGGATGCTAGCCATGGTGTAAGGATTTCCTTAGCATCAAGGATAAGAACATTCTGGAGGAGTAACACCAAGGAGGGCAGTGGGAATGTCAAACCGAGATAAGGATGAGGAGGATTAGTTAGGGAAGCCTGCAGAAGAGTTCTGTGGAAACTGAGTCTCATTGCTACACCAAGGAATTGGAGATTTTGACAATAGATAACACCCCACATCATTTCTCTTCTCTCTGAAAGGAATTTTCAAGAGGCAAAGCAATTAAGAGATTAACATTGACCCTTCTGAGGCCTCTGAGTCTGGAAATGGGCTGCAGCTGCCTGTGCTGTGGGGTCCTCATTCTCTCTAGTACAGAGATTACAGCCCATTCATTGCTGTGATTCAGAGCATGGACTGTGGGTTTGGACAGAATGTTGAACCCCAGGTCTACCACAGACTAGTTGGGAAGGCTTTGGGTAAGTTACTCAATCTCTTTGAGCCTGTCTCCTCACTCTATGGAGGGAACAATAGCAGTAGAAGACACAGGGCACTTTGGATGGAGTGAGCATTAAAAAATTTTCTACTGCTGTCAAATTCAAATGCCCTGTCTTCCACTGTGTTGGATATGTACCCACTGGGGGTGGGGAGATTAGATAGGGAGGTGATAGGATCAGATTTACCTTTTAATAAGGCATCCCTGGATGCTGCGAGGAAAATGAGCCATAGTGAGGTCAGAGTGGACACCAGGGGAGCAGATAAGAGGTCACTGTCCCAGTCTAGACATGGAATGATGGTGGTTTGGACTAGAGTGGTAGAGAGGTGAGGAAGAGTGATGAACAGACCTTTCTGGGTTTTTGTAAAGATTAGAGTTTAATACAAGCTTAATAAATATCATTAACGTAATTATCATTATAGTTATTAGCCTACCCTTAATAAGACTAACCAACTACAGAAACATACTTGGAAATGTGGCATAAACACATACATTTTATTTATTTATTGTTTACATATTTAATAGACTCGTATGTGGTACTTACTATGTACCTGCTGCTGTGTCAAGCATTTAAATATATTAGCTCATTTAATACTCTCAACACTTCTGTTTTCCCATTATACAGAAGAGGAAATTGAGGCTTAGAAATGTCACATCATAGTAAGTGGTGGAGTTGAATTTCAATCCCATGTAGTTTGGGTTAATTTTAAATTGGGGGGAAAACATACAAGACGATTCTCAAAACTCATTTGGGACCAACTCTTGATTTTCATGCCTCTGGCAGTAACTGACTTGGAGTCTCTTGCCTGAGGACTAAGAACAAATCTCTTATACAGAGTTCAACTTCCCCACTCACCCCCCACCCCCATCCCTAGGGCCATTTAGGAAACACCCCATTTTGATAATGATTACATATAAATATTTGAACTAGTGGGCATGTGGGTTAAAAATCTCTTGGAAAAATTCTTATGGTTCTCTGGGTATATGCTTTCACCTCCAAATCAAAAATTAATAATGAAGCAAAAGAAAACAAAAAATTATAAACTTGCCTGACTATTTGAAATGCCAAGAGTCCAATTAGTCACAGCAGACAATACTAAACCATGGGGCTTGCCCCATGGAGGAAGTTTGATAAGAAAATGCCGTCTAGGATGATTTTTAATTGGCCGTGAGAAAAGAGCTTGAGAACAATAGCTTGACGGTGCCAATTCCCTTCACATTTCTTACTAAATCAGTGTCCTTTCCCATCCGGAATGCTCTCTCCTCCTCTTGACCCATCCAGTCATATAAAGATTCAGACATTCTTTGGGATGTCAAAATATAATAGAGGCCATTAGACTGGGGTGAACAGCCTTGGCCAATCCCTGACCAACCAACCCAAGGAACATGATGGAAGTCAGATTTCTTTATTAGAGATAGAGCTTTAATTCCAGCCAATCAGAAACAGACACCATAGAAAAGGGCTTTCTACCTGAAACAGCCCAAATAAGGCAATGTCGCTTATCTATTCAATCAGAAATTTGTCTTTATTGGTTTTTGCATTTGCCTTATATAAATTTTTCCTTTCAACTCCTTCAGTGGCATTCCTTACCACTTTTGATTTGGGCTGCCTGATTTGGAATCATTTATGGCCCAACTAAGTTTTAACAAAGGTTTAAAATTGCCTCAGTTTACCTTTTACAGGGAGTTGACTGAAAAGTTCTTAGCCTTTCTTTCCCACCTAGCCTCAATTTGTTTGGATTTGATGGACTGAATTATTAATTCCTCATTCTTTGAAAGGGACCTAGCTGCTTAGAACACAGGGATGGACTTGCCACCATTCCTGGCTTCTCAGAGCTCAGAACTTTCTGTGATGATGGAAATAGCCTATATTTACATCGTCCAATATAGTAGCCACTAGCTATGTGTGGCGGTTGAATATTCGAAATGTGGCTACTGAAATTGAATAACTGAATTTTTAATTTAATTTAACTTTAATTACTTTAGGTTTAAATAGCCACATGTGGCTAGTGGCTAACCTGTTGGATTGCGTGGTTGTAAAGCAAATGAATAAAGAAAGGATCGCAACAAAGTCTTCTGGAGCAGGGATGGGAATCTGCAAGGGGCTGAGTAAAGGGACCAAGGTGGGGGTGGTCTGCTCACCTGGGCAGAGCCAGGGTTGTTTAAACGAGATGATAGACAGAGCCTCTGGAGTCAGCTACCCGGGCTCAAACTCAGGTATTTTCCACTTGCTAACTTCATGATTTCAGGCAAGTTTCTAAAATCCTATTTTACAGATGACCCATCAGAGACTGAACTAGGGCAGAGGTAGGGGAGTTGGAGAGGAGGTAGATACAAGAAATGACCATTTCTCCTGTAGTGTTCTTGTTAGCACAAAAAAACTATTCATACTTCTTTACTTTACAGGGGTTTTGATGCTGAGAATCAGACTCCAGTTCTACTTCTTGCCTGGGTCATTCTTCTCTCTTTCTCTCCAAAATAAAGTTGCTTTATTTTCTCATCTGATTATAAAACAGATCCTTGCTCATTATTTTAAACATTTAAAAATAATAGGAAATTATAAAGAAGTAGTTACAAATCCCACAGCCCAGAATTTCATTTGACATTTGGTGAATATGCAACTCTTCTTATATAGACATATATAATTTTACACAAATGAGAACAAAATATACATTATGCTCTGTAGTTGCTGCTTCATTCAATAATTCCTTGTGAACATTTTAATAATGTTAACATAGAACATCACAAATAATTTAATGATTGCATAGTATTCCATTGAGACATTGTGATGGGCACTTAGATTTTTATAATTTCTTCCCATTATAAAACATTCTGTGATGAACTACATCCGTATTTGGTGTATAACTACCTCCATTGGATAAATTCCTAAATATGGAATTTCAGTGTCAAAAGTACATTTAAAAGTATAATATCTGCCCTCCAGAAAATGTTTACTAATCTATGTTCTCTTCCATAGTTCAAGAGAGTATCCATTTCCCTAACATTCTGTCCAAAACTAGGTTTTGTTAAACCTGATGATCTTTTTTAAGCTGATGCAGATGTGTGAAACTATTTATTACTTTATATTTACAATTCTTTATTATGGTTGAGGTTGAATATCTTTATACATATTTCCCATTTTTTATATTACTATTTCACCTTTTTCTTAATAATTTTAGGAGGTCTTTAAATATTCCCATAGGCCATTTCTTAAATTATGAATATTAAAATGTGTGCTTTGTTTACTACTGAAAAAATATGAGGTGTGGTTGTTAATATTAAAACCCATACAATATAAAGTAGTTTTTTTTTAAAAAAGAGATACTTTGAGATTATGTAGAAGAGAAATAATCATTTCAAGAACCTAGGACAATTGAGTTCTTAATTGTAAGTTGAAGTTTCCTGGAAACCAGGACAAAAAAGGACACTGATGATTTCTCATGGTTTAACGAAATTAAGGACAGAAGTTTATTTGAAGGAAAAAAAAACTTTTTACTAACCCTAATTCTTAGAAAGTATCTTCCTGAAGTAGTCGAATGTCAGGTGAAGACAAACTCCCTATTCCTGCCCCCATCATGCTGTCCCCCATTCTGTAAGCTAGTCCTCACAGGAAAGAGGTTACTGACTCAATCAGCACCACCCTGTGGCACAATCCCAGGGAGGCCCTTCACTTTAAAATACAATGGTGGTCAAAGAACTAACTAAGAAGACAAGGGAGAGGAGTTTTGCTTGGTCTTAGGTTATGGGGGTGGAATCAAAGACTTTAGAGCTGAGATTTAGAGAACTGGGATTCCTGCCCCAGCTTTGCCACTATGTATATGTCTTTGAGACCTTAGGTAACTCCTAATCTCTGTTGGCTGAATGAGCCCAGTGCTCAGGCCTTTAGATCCAGAACCCTTCCTTCAAAATAAATCAAACTTAACCTGCACTCTGATTTCTGTTTTCAGTTGTGCCCACAGTTTAAGTCCTTCCCTCCCTCCATCTGTTATCTTCTCCATTGTCCCAGGGTTGCCTTGGATATTTTTGCCTCTGTCTCAGTCCTCCTCTCTTACTGCACTTTCTAACATCTTCTACTCTGCCCTCTGGGAACTTGTCTAAAATCCAACTTCCCTTTGTATTCTATTTGATTGCTTTTCTGGGCTCCACATCCAGTAACTTGCCACCAGAGAGGATAGACTTCTCTGTAGTCCCCTAAAGTGGTGGCTGATTTTTCTCAAATACTCCACATACTACAAGACCTGGAGATGGGCTGTTAAAACTCTTGATACTTTGAGTTTCACTCCATTTAAGTAGGTTATGCTTGTCTCTGTTTCCTCAGCTGCTGAGCTTCTGGACAGTCACCTAAGCATGATGCCTCCCTCTCCATCCCAAAGTCCTCCCTCATTTTGATTGTCTTAGTTCCTTGACCTTCCAAGTTCAGTTGACTTTCTCTTCTACCCCATCTCATCCAGGTAATCTCTTGTTCACATTCTTGATCTAGTCATTATTTAAATCTTCTCTAATTGTCTGACTAATAATTCAAACATCCTCCTTGCTTACTACAGACTCCTATCCTTCTAACTTGTTGGTTCAACAACATCCTTTAGGCCTATTCTTTGACTTCATCATTTCATATGACAGTGAACTCTCCCTGTTCTTCCAATCCACCGGCAATTTCATTTATTTATTTTTTAAATTTCTATCCTGGTGGAGAAATTGACATTTGTTTACCCCAGTATTCATTCTTGCCATCTTGTTGTGGTTAAAAACTCCAAGATTTATTCTGGGAGGCAATGTACTTAGCTAAAAAACTAAATTTCCCTGCTTTCTTGTTTCCTGGGGTAGTTGAAAAATGTAGCAGGAAATTTCTGGGTGGGGTTTCCTGAGAGGCTTTTTAAGAGGGAATCAGACAGCAAGCATGAGTCCTTTTTTAGCAGCCCTCTCCCCTGCCACACACGCATTTTCTGCTTCTTGCCTATAATGTGGATGTGCTGGCTGGAGTTCCAGCAGCTATTTTGGACCATGAGTTGCTTTGAGGCCAGAAATTCCACAGAGGTGACTATGAAATGGAAAGAAGAAAGGAGCCTGGGTTCTTGGTGACATCAAGGATAACAAAAACTAGCCTCATAATTTCTGGCTTCTTTTACTTGCAACTGAAGATAATTTCTTACTAATGCACAACCTAATTCAGCATATATTCTTTAGCAAATCTTATCTGCAACACTTGACTCCTCTGTTTTTCGTCTTACCCATTTATTTCACCCAAGATGAACACTGGTGAGCCCAAACATTTGGCTTCTTTGTGCTAGAATTCAAGTGACGGTACATTTTTAGAAAAAAAATTGCATAACAAGTCAGTGTGACATCACTGTAAATTCATAGTAAATAAGCATAAATGTCTACACTGTCCCTGGTAATCTTAATACCTCAGTTCATCCTTCCATTTTTTATAGTGACTGTTGTGAACCATTTGCCCCTCTTCTAACTTCTGACAACCCCTCAGGTGACATCAGCATCTATTTGACTGCGAAAGCAGAAGCCCTCTCAAGGGAAAGCCCTCAATTTCCTTCTCCGCTTTCCTCCTGCTATGTTATAGGAAGTGAGGCCCCTTCTGTCACTTGTGCTCTCATCCCCACCCCTCCTTATCCTCAGGAACCTTCCACTGGGGACCACCTATGTACTCTGTCTCTCCTTCTCTACTGGAGCCTTCCCAGAATCATTTAAATATATCTGAATCTTTCTCATCTAAAAACCACCATCAATACAAAACAAAACAATAAAAATATTTTCTTTGACTTCCTCGCACCTTTCAGTTACCACCGTTTTATCTGATGTACTCATCACAGCTGGAAAAATATATGAAGAAACATGAACCTCAAACCTTACCTCATATCATATGAGAAATCAATGTAGGATGGATCATCGACCTCAACATAAAGGCTAAAACTATTAAGCCTCTAGAATAAAACAGGTGAATATTTTTTGCAACCTTGCAGTAGACAGGTTTTTAGATGGGGCTCAAAGAAGTAACTACAAAAGAAAAATAAACAGAGAAGTTGGATTTTATTAAAATTAAAAATTTTCCTTATTAAAGAACACTATGATGAGAATCAATAAGTAAGGTACAGACTGGGAAAGAATAGTCACAATACATTTCTGACACAGACGTTAAATCTATAATATATAAAGGACTCCTACCACTCCTTAATTAATAAAACATCTAACCCAGTTAAAAATGACAAAAGAGTTAAAGCTATCTTTACAAAGAAAGATACTCATATGACCAATAGTATATGAAAAATGTTCAACATTATTAGTCACTAGTCAAATGAATGGCTTGACGGAGGGAAAGAGAGAGACTGATAATCAAATATTAGTGATGAGGGCATGAGAATGTGGATCATATGGAAATCTCTTATATTGTTGGTGAAAATATACGAAGTTACCTCTACTTCAAAAAATGGTTTGGCGGTTTCTTATAAAATTAAACATATGTTTACCTATTACCCAGAAATTCTACCAAAGATAAATTAAAACATGTACTAAAAAAGAGCTGTATAAGCATATTTCATAGTAGCTAAAATAGGACAACCAAGTTGTCTGTCCATCAACGAGAGGATAACTAAACAAACGTATATTCATTCATATAATCGTCTCAGCAATAATAAGGAATGGACTACTGACAGGCACGACAGCGTTGGTGAACCTCTAAAACGTTATACTGAGTGAAAGAAGTGAGACACAAAAAGGAACATGCTGTGTGTTTCCATTGCTATGACATTCTAGCACTGGTAAGCACTAATCTATGTGGGGGGTTGGGATTGGCTGGGAAGGAGAAGGAAGGAACTTTCTGGGTTCTGGAAATGTTCAATTTTGAGAGGGGGGTAGATAATGTAATTATATGCTTTTGTCAAAGTTTGTCAAGATCTTAAGATTCATCTTCATCTTAAGATCAGTGTGTTTCACTGTGTGTACATTTTATCCCCAAATCAATATATTTATGTACACTCAAAATAGAGATTAGTACAACAAATCCGATACATCTGTTGGTCAGCCTGAACAATTATTAAAACGTGGTGAATCTTGCTTCATCAATATTTCCATTCCACCTTTTGGGTTATTTTGAAGAAAATATTCAGTGTATCTCTGAAAGATAAGAATCTTGAGGGTTTTCTTTTTTTTTACTGTCTGCGTTTACTTACTATCCATCATCTCTCACATGGATGACAGCAGCAGCCTCAGTATTGGATTCCTGGCTTTCTCCCTTGCACCTTTCCAATTCATTCTTCACATAGAAACCTAAGTAATCTTTTTGGAAATCCATTGTGATTAGGTAACTCCTTCCTGGCTTGCTCCTCTTTAAAAGTCTCCAATGACTTCCCAATGCTATAAAGATAAAGACCAAAATCTTTTCATTTTGTATTAGTTTTCTACTGCAGTCCAAGAAATTATCACAAACGAATGACTTAAAACAATACCCATTTATCTCACAGTATTGGGGGTCAGCAGTCCAGGCACAGCAGAGCTGGATTCTCTGCTCAAGGTCTAGCATGGCTAAAACAGAGGTGTTGACCAGAACTGCAGTCTCATCTGGAGTTTGGGGTCCTTTTTCAAACTCATACAGGCTGATGGAAGAATTTGCTTGTGCTTATGGAACTGAGGTCCCCTTTTTCTTGCTGGCTCTTGGTTGGGGGTTATTCTCAGCTCCCAGAAGCCACTCTCAGTACCCAGCTCATGTCCCATCCACAGGCAGTTCATAACATGGGTGTCTTTCTTATTCCGGTCCAGCAGAGGTGTGTTTGCTGATGCTTCTTCCTTCTTTCCGGGACTCACTCGTTCAGGTCAGGCCTGCCCAGGATAATCTCCCCTTTGATTCAGTCAAAGACAACTGAGTAGTGATCTTAATTACATCTGCAAAACCCTTTCATAATTTAATGTAACATAATCATGGGAGTGCTATCTATCATATTCACAGGTACTGCCCACACTCAAGGGAAGGGGAGTATATAAGGTATTTCACCAGAAGATAGGAATCTTGAGTACATCTTAGAATTCTGCTTACCACAGGAAACCTTCAAAGCCCTGTCTGGACTACTCTCTGCTTCCCTCTCTGGTCCCATTTTACTTTGTTCTCTGCTTCTCTCTTTCTGTTTCAGTTTCCTCCTCAACCCCACCCCCATCTCGGAATTTCTTACTTTTTGTTAAAAGACCCCCTGCTCTCTCTTGCCTCAGGGCCTTTGCACATGCTGTGTTCACTGCCTTCCTCTCCTCCTGTGCCTCCCCCCTTTCATGTAGTTAAAACCTATTCTTCCTCTAGGTCTTAGTTCTGAGAAGACTTCCCTACAGGGCTGTCCTGACTAAGTCTTCCTGAAATATCTTCACAGTACACTATATTCCTTTCTTTACAGAACTCATCAATTTGTGTTAAATAGTCATACATGTGATTACTCAATCAGTATCTCTCTCTCTCTTCCTCTCCCCCCTGCACCGCAAACTCCTTGAGGTGAGACACTGTATATACTTTTGCTTATTATTTTTTCCCTCACACCTAGCATTTTGCCTGGCACATAATAGGGCTCAAGAAACGTATGTTGAAAAAATAAATCAGCTTCAGTGTACTTATCTTAAGTAGGAGGGAGTTGGTTTAGAAGCCCACTAATTTTTCTTTATTGTTTGATATTTTCTGATTCCAAGATTCAGTTCAATCTTATAAATCTATGATTGAGGAAAGCAGCCTAAAATATGAAGTGATTTCTAGACATGTGATGGAGCAGGGTAGATACCTTCTCTGCCCCTTCTGTATAGTAGCCTTACAGCACACTCCAGCACCCAATTTGCTGTTCATTTTCTTTTCCTAACTCCAGAATTCCTGAGTGAGATCTTCCCTTAGCAGGTTGAGTGGACCCTCAGCATGTCCATCATGCATAGACATGTCTTCAAGTGGATTTTGTAAGCCAACTCAATGGGACCTACTTGGTGAAGAAAGACAGTCCTTCCTCCTTCTTGGCAGCCAGTTGGATGATGCTGTGGGAAGAGGGCTTAGTGTGCAGGCAGTCCTCAGGAGAGGACCACACAGTCACTGTCTCCAGTGGAGACATGTTGGCCTCCTGGCTGGACAGCTATTATGGCTCACTGTTCTGCTCCTTGGCCTACAATGGACAAAGAGGAGCAACCATCAGAATGGAGGCCTGTTTCCCATTTGCCTGTTGCCACATGGCTTGTCTACCTCAGCTGCATGAGCAGCACCAGATGCCTGGAAGGATTCTAGAGAACAAGAGAAGCATTTCTGCACCAGACTATTCTCCTTGGCACTGAATTACCGATACACCTTGGAGAGAAGTCACAGGTCAGGAAAATGTAGTCTCCTGTGACCTGTAGGAGTCAGAACCATCAAAGGAGTGACCAAATTCTTGAGGGAGGGAAACAACTTTGCAAGAAATTTAGGAAGAAGATCAGGAGTGCCTCACTTTATGTCACAAAAAACAGACATAAACTTGGTTTTTCTATGCAAAGGGGTATGTGAATCTAACTCTTAGTATTTCTGAAATCTTTAAAGCTATAAGCAGGATTAATTTAATTAAATCAATTAAATTAAAATTGATATTGTAAAGGTGCCCGCAATTATTTTCTTCGAAAGGGTGGAAGCAGAGCTCAGTTTTATAGGAAGGCTGCTCTTTTATTTTGTGAGAGCACAAAATTTTTGACTATCCAAGGGTCAAGTCAAAATTCTCTTCTGGAGTGGAAAAGTTTGAGACAGAGAGAAACTCAACAGAATAAACTATGCTATATAACAATGTAAGAAGCTGGCAACTCTGGAAATGATTATATGACTGAGAGGAGTTGGGGGCTTGGATTTGAGAACACCGCCGAGGCTGGAGGAAAATGGGCCTTCAGCCCTGTGGGAAGGCAGAGGAGACCGCCATCCTTCTCTCATTCCATGCAAATTACTGAAGTTTCATTAATTGTCCACAAGGAAACCTGATACTGGCTTACCTAAGAAAAATTTTCCATGAAAATTTTGTTGAGATGCTCATAAGATTGAAGATACAAATAAACAGACAACCAAGAACCAGAAAGACAGAAACTAGCAAAGCCCTAGAAAAACAATGGTGAAAGTTTCCCATCCCTTTCTCTAGGACAGGCTGTTAACGCAACCCAGAATCCGCCATATGCAGTTTCTGTCTCTGTGTTCAAGCTTTAAATTCCAGGTAGACAGAATCAGATTGTCCCAGCCTGGGACATTTCCACTCCTGGACGATTTGGCTATGCTGGGAACAGAGGCTTGACAGGCTTGGCTGCTGGGGTATTGTCATGAAACTGGCAGCCACCCCAACATGGTTTTCCTGCAGTAAATCAACTGTAAAATTTTGCTAAAGGTGATCCTCCTCCTGCACTGTGCTAAAGTAAGGAAAGAGCAAGTGGCTACTGACACGGGCCGTTTGAATCTATTATTTAACTGCTCTCTAGATTTGCTCTTGTAGGAAAAAAACTGAATTTAAGACATTTCCGTGGTGCATGGGTGGTTCAGTGGTAGAATGCTCTCCTTCCTTGTGGGACACCTGGGCTTGATTCTTGGACCATGAATCTCCCCCACCCCCCAAAAGGGTATTTCGGAATTCACTCACTTTAACAGGCAATAGTGCAGATGCATGCTTTAAGTTTTGTGCTAAATATTAAATCATGCATTTTATCTATTGTTATCTCAACAACATCAATTCAATGAAAGTTTCTTTTATATCTGCTACACAGAAGGTACTGCGCAGTTCTGGATATACTGTATTTTAAAGTCATAAAGCCTACTAATTTTACATTATTCCAGAGTGTTTCAGATATTTTAGTTTCTAAAGCTGCTAAGAGAAATACCACACAGTGGGTTGGCTTAACAGCAGGAATTTATTGGCCGACAGTTCAGAGATTAGAAGGCTTGCTTACTCATAGAGTTGGTAGCACACTGAGTGGCAGGCAGTCCTTGGGTTCCTTGGCTTTCCCATCACATGATGATGCCTTTTCCTTATTCTTCTGGGTTCTGTTGACTTCCAAATTTTGGTTTCTTCCAGGGGCTTTTTACTATAAGCTCCAATAGCATTAAGATCCAGACTGATTCAGTTGGCCATACCTTAGCTAAAAATAGCATCTTCAAAGGGTCCTACTTACCATGGGTTCCCATCCATAGAAATCTGTTAAGATTTAGAACATGTCTTTTTCTCTGGAGTACATAATTCAAGCTACCATAGGTATAAATGCCAGAAACAAAAATTTGACTTCAGCAAAAATCAGTTTATTGGCAAACATAACTGGGAAGTCCAGAGGTGGCTGACTCCAGGCACAGCTAGATTCAGATGAAATCTATTAGAAAATATTAGTAGAGATCTACTTTTCTCTTCATCTCTTGAATCTTATTTCCTTTGGGCATTAGCTTCATTTTGTAGAATACTCTCTTTGCTAATAGCTCATATTGCCACTAAGAGGCTCATATCCATCCCTCTTAGCACAACAAGTCTAGTGGACAAAACAGACTTCACTTTTTCAGCATATGTATATAAATTCAGGGGAAATTTTGTATTGCATCTTGTTCCTGCTCTCATCTTCTTCTCTCAATACCCTCCTGCCAAAAGGTGGGGAACTGTAATCCAGCATGGATCACTTGCCCACTCCTGTAGAGGAGATGGGGTGGGAGATGGCATGAATGGCTGTAATTACTAGCCCATAATAACCACATGGAATGGAAGGGGTACCATTACTCAAAGAAAAAGGGACTCTGGGAAGCCAAATAGAAGTTTCCAGTTCAGTTATATTCATAGACTACCTGAATCACAGATTGTATTAGTCAGGGTTCTCCAGAGAAACAGAACCAATAGGAAATATAATATATGACAATAATAAAATATTTATTATAGGAATTGGCTCATGTGACCCATAGAGATTGGCAAATCTGAAAGCTGTAGGACAAGGTCAAAAGTTGGAAACTCCAATGAAGGTGAAATTGAATTCCCCAGAAGAAGTTAGACGGCCGTATTAGAGGCAGAAATTCTTCTTTCTGATTTCTGAAATCTCAGTTCTTCCTTTTAAGACCTCCAGATGATTGGATGAGGTGACTCCCACATTGCTGAGGGCATTCTTCTTTGTTAATTGTAGATGCAATCAATTGTAGATTTTAAATGCCCAGTCTATCTACAGAATACCCTCACCATACTTGACCAAACAGCCAGATGCCATAATTTAGCCACTTGCACATGAAATTGACCATCACACAGATGGTAGATTTAGGGTGGACTTAGAACTCATTTTGTTCCATTCAATTTTTTTCTTTCACATGTGCAGGCACCGAGAAATGAACCTGGGTCTCCAGCATGGCAGACAAGAACCCCATCACTGAGCCACCATCACCCACCCTGTCCCCTTCCATCGCCCACCCTGTCCCCTTCAATTTTAAATGTATGAAAATGATCCAAAAGAATTAAAGAGACTCTACCTATTCATTCATTCAACAAATGCTATGCTTCACAGATGTAACTGTGAAGAAGACAGTCATAGTCTCTGTCTTCAAGAAGCATTTTGTCCAGTAAGAAAGAATATATAGACAAGTGGAGTTAATTATAGTATAGGAGGTATTACTGAAAGAGTAAGGATGGAGGTATTATGAGAGCTCATAAGAGGGCCCACCAATTAAGTTTCCTCTCTGAGGAAGGGCTATCAAAGCAAAGACCTGAAGAAAATGGATATATTAGCAAAGGTAATGTCAGATTCTGTAACAAACCCCCCTACAAAATGATAGAAGTTTACTTATTATTCATTTAACAGCCAGAGACTAGTCTCTGGGTAGCTTTCTGGCAGTGATTCCAGGATCCAAACTCCTTCTATCTTTTTTTTTAATTATCAGTAATATTTAATTTTTTTTATAGTATAATGTAACATATATACAAAGCAAAGAAAGAAAAAAGCAATAGTTTTCAAAGTACTCTTCAACAAGTAGTTCCCAGAGTTTTTCATGGGCTACCATACCATCATCTCAGATTTTTCCTTCTAGCTGCTCTGGAACATTGGAGATTAGAAGGAATATGTATTTTTTATCACACTTTTTTCTTTTTTGTGAAAAGAACATATATACAAAAAAGCAATAAATTTCAACGCACAGTGCAACAATTACTTGCAAAACAGATTTTACAGTTTGGTATGGGTTACAATTCCACAATTTTAGGCTTTTACTTCTAGCTGCTCTAAGATACTGGAGACTAAAAGAAATATCAATATAATGATTCAGCAATCATATTCGTTTACTAAACCCTATCTTCTGTATATAACGCCACCATCACCTTTGATCTTTCTCCCAATCTTTAGGGGTATTTGGACTATGCTCATTCTAACTTTTTCATGTTGGAAGGGGCTGTCAATAATAAGGGTTAGGGAGATGGGACTAGCTGATATTCTGGAGAGGCTGGCCCCTCTAGGTCGTAGGACTTATCTGGTCCAGTGACCCATCTGGAGGTTGTAGGTTTCTGGAAAGTTACCCTAGTACATGGAACCTTTGTAGAATCTTATATATTGCCACTGGTGTTCTTTAGGATTGGCTGGAATGGTTTTGGTTGGGTCCAAACTCCTTCTATTTTACAGCTCCATCATCCCCTAGAACTTTGGTGTCCTTCACTTCCAGTTGGCAGATGAGGACATATGGATGAGAAAGTACACCTCTTCTTCAGCACTTTGGCCCAGAAGTGAGAAGTGACATGCATAATTTATGCTTACATTCCTTTAGTAAGATCCCTGGCCCCATACAGATGGAAGGGGAGCTTGGAAATAAAGTTGCTGACTTGGTTGTAACATCCAAGCAATAACCTTACTCAGTGGAAGATGAATATGAAGCGTTGGTGAACTGCTAGCTGTCCCTGACTCAATGAATTAGTCAAACAATGAGAGAGAAAGGGCTTGGTGTTCCTGCTAAAAGCTGGCACATTTTCAAAAGGCCCAGAGGTGAGAAAAATCAGGGCCCGTTTGAGCAGGGTTGCAAGATTTAGCAAATAAAAATACAGAACCTCCAGCTACCTGAATTTCGGACAAACAATGAATGATATTTTAGAATACGTATGTCCCAAATATTGCATGGGACATAGTTATACTAAAAACAAATCATTAGCTATATGAAATTTACATGTATCCGGATGTCCTGTACATTATCTGATAACTCTACATTTGGGAAAACAGCAAGTAGCTCAGAGTGACTGGAGTATAATATTTAGGTGGGTAGGAATTGGGGATTATGAAGCTGGAGAAGCATAGGCTGGGCTTGAGAAAGTTCTGTTAAGCCCTGTTAAGAAATTTATCCTGGTAGCAATGGGGAGTCATTGAAGGTTTTAAAGGAGGAAGGGGTGGGCATGTGAAGGGTGTGGATGGTGAGACATGCTCACATGGGCATTTTAGGAAACTCTCCATGGTGTGCAAAATATGGATTGCAATGGAGGTCACACAAGTAGGGAGAACTAGAGGCAAGGATATGGTGGCAAAACCAGTAAGAAGTCCAGGTCTCCAAGCCTGAAATCATCAGTTCATGACTCTGAAGGGTACTTAGGAGGAGTTTGAAATAGTGGCAATAGAAAGGAGCTGGGAGACCAGGGTTCCAATTCTGCATAGCGGAGTAGTCTCTAGATCCCTCTAGGCCTCAGTGGCCCCATCTCTAAGGTCCTCTGGAGCTCTAGGAATCTACTTCCTCTCCAAAATGAGTCTCCTTCTCTACTTCTATATTCCAGTTTCTTCCATACTCCCAGACACTGAAAGTCTGAATACCTCACAGTCAAAAGTCAGCCTTGGCCTGGCTCTGGCATTCATATAACCGTCAGAATCTTCATCATGTTTTTCTTCCATCAACAGTTTCATGCTATCGGCTCCAGCTGCCATTGGCAAATTCATCACATTAAGCTGAAAGAAGTCACACCTGTCAGGCCCAAGCTGTTTATCTCAGTAATTTCCCTGTATAAAGCACAAACAGGAGACTATTTATTTTCCTTCTGACATACATAAGGCTGTTAAAAGTCTGAGCACACTGGTAGTTTACATGAAGTCAACCTTAATTGCATACTAGAGTGCCATAAAAGGAAGATCAGGCCTCATTAGCTAGGGACAAATTTTACATTTTTCTCCTCTGACCAAAACTGTTTAAAAATGTGGGGCACTATCTCATCCCAGCCAGACATAAATTTCAGTGCTGTCAAAATGCCCTTGCTGAATTCCAACTTTTCTCATGCTTGAAAGTGTTCAATATGTCAACTTAGGCTACAGAAGAGAAATGTTATATCTTCCTTGGTTCCCCCCAAATGAAGGAAAACCTCTCTCGTATATACAGCACTACCTCATTTGCTCAGAGAACATGTCCTGAGGAATATTTTCTTCTTGCATAGTTCAGGATAAACCTAAAATACTTTTAGCCCTCCTCGTGGAACATTTTCCTGGACCCCTTATCATTTATGAAGTGTCAATGCTGAGACAGGCACACTGATAAATCACTTTTGTGTGCATTATCTCTAGTTCTACAATCAAGAGATTAAATGTCTACCCTCACAGAAGCCTTCTCAGCCTAACATCAAAACCAAAACTCATGTCCCATCTTGAGTCCTGAATTGTCTTTAGGAGCTCCCAAGCCAATCCATCAGCTGTAATCACCTGGAAGTATTGCTCTGTAACCTCCCTTCTGCTTCAGATCCCTTTTTACTGGCTAGTGCCCACTCAAGTTGCTAGGAATATTTCCCCTCCTCTTCTACTATTGTCTCTATTCATGTCAGTTCTATCTTCGGCTGCTTCCAGAAGGGAGCTGGGTTATTTTTTCAGTCTGTGAGAAGGACCTCCTCCCCACCTGTACATCATCACACTTTACCACTGGATCCTCAAAGTTGCTCTGTTTGTGCCCAGGATCTCCTTAAGTTCAGCTTCTTTCTACATCTCTTCTCCCCACTGAGTGCCCAACCAGGCCAATGGACCCGGGGCGAAGGAAATCTTCTACCTTCTCCATCTTCTCCTGCCTTGGTCCCTCCCTCCCATTTCCAACAACTTTCTCTTTCCTTCCCTGGATCTAAAACTAAAGCTTCTGTCTATCTGAATGGAATTTAACCAATAGTTAACACATCAGTAGCACATGCCAGTTACTGTTCTGAGGGTTTCATATATCCCAACTCATTTAGTTCTCACACAGCACCAGGAGTTAGGTTTGATTGTTATCCCATTTTGTCGATAAAGAAACATAAGGTACAAAGATGTTAAGTGAATGCTCAAGATCACCCAGCTGGGAAGTGGTGGTGCTGTGTTTGTGCTATCCTGACACTCAGATAATAGTGGGTGTGGTGGGGTAAGTGGGAGTGTTAGCTGTAGTAATAATAGCCAGAAAATGGCAGATTATGTCATAATTCTTTGAGAGGCTCCTAGACTTATTTTATTGATGAAATAACTGAAGCTTGGGAGGTAAAATATCTCAGAGTCAACCAGCCCAATACAAGGCCCCCAGGATCCAGCCAGACACATCTTATTCCAAACCTGAGCTCTCTGCATTGATCCTTTACCACCCTAGCTAAAGTAGATTATTCTAATGATCTTACCTTAATATCTGTATGGGATGTAATTCTACTTATTCCTTTACCGGGAAGCTTAGTTTTACAGATTTCTTGGCATGAAGAGGAACAAGATGAGAAACTGAAAGACCAGCCCATGAGCCTCACTTTTTTGGGTGTGACCTTGGGCAAGTGGTTTCAGCTCTCTGGTTCTCATTTTCCAAGTGGGCATTTTTTTTCATTTGCTCAAAGAGAGTATTGTATAGGATTATGAAAGTAGACTCAGGAGTCTGACTTTATGAGCTTAAATCCTGGCTCGGTACTGTGAGAAGAATTGTGACCCAGGCAGGTCACCAAATGTCTCCAAGCCTCAATTTTTCCACCTGTGAAACGAGCATAATAATAGGGCCCATCTCAATGGCTTAGAGTGAGGAGTAATGAGAAAACAGCACACATCCAGCTCTCAGCTCCCAATACCTGACACAGAGCCAGCTATTTTTAATTAATTTGATGTCCATTCACCAAGGACTGTTACATGGTAGGTTCTGGTTATAGAATGTTTACCAAGGCAAACAAGAACACAGTCCTGTCCTATTGCTGCTCTAACCCCTCAGAAGAGCTGAGAAAATCAGCCAAGATATTATATATGAGTAGCACTTTTTGTGTACCATGGCACTGCATGGATATTAGTGGATATTTTTGCTGTTTTAGGACTATGGGTAAAATGCAGAGGTGAAGCACAGTGGCATAGAGGATGTATTTGGAAGGGCATTGGACTGCCATGAAGAGGTTTGCCATGAAGAGAATCCTGGATTCTCTTCTCTATTTGGCCAGTAAGAAATTGTGTGACCTTGGATAAGTCACTTCCGGTCTCAGTGCTGTAGTTCCTTGTCTGGAAATGAATGGCTTGCACAAAAAGTCCCTTTCAGCTTTAACCCTCTCTGATTCTATGTTGTACCTTTGGCTGAATGTAGTGAGACCTTGGAACTAAATTATGCTTTGGATAAATCTCTGACATGAATTATAATTGATCTTCATTTGTGGATTCCATATTTGAAAATTTGCCTACTCACTAAAATTTATTTGTAACCCTAAAGTCAATACTTACGACACTTTTACCAACATTTGCAGACGCACAGAATAGCGAAAAGTTTGAGTCACACATGAGCTCAGCTGAGGTCACACAAGGTGTCACCAACTTGTTTCGGCTCTCATAATGTAAACAGGTATCCTTTTCACGGTATATTTAGTGCCACTTTTTGTGTGTATGTGAGCTTAGTGTTAGTGGTTTTTCTGTTTAAAATAGACCCTAAGTGTAGTGCTGAACTGCTATCCAGTGTTCCTAAGGGCAAGAAGGCTCTGATGTGCCTTACAGAGAAAATATATGCGTTCAATAAACTTCGTTCAAGTATGTGTTACAGAACTGCTGGCTGTGAGTTCAAAGTTAAAGAATCAACAATATACATTAAATAAAGTGTCTTTAAACAGAAACACACTTAAAATTATATATTGATCATTTGACCATGATGTTGTGATCAGAGGCTTGCAGGAACCTAATCCTGTGTTTCCCATATGAGTAGCGGTTCAGTATTTATGAATTCAGTGTTTGCAGTGACTTTATAGAACATCATCACCACAGTTAATGATAATCAACTGTATTTTTTACAAAAAAAGATCTGCATTTACTCCTTCATAGAACATTGTGTGAACTCAGTAATCAGGGGATTCTGAGTGGCTGGGTGCAGTTAGCTGAGATTTTGCTCTGTGTTGTGCCTGACAGTTAATCCGCAACCATGACCTAATCCTGGGAGAATGGAACTCAGCACATGCTGCCAGAGATTTTTCTTAACTTTTGACAGACATACTCATTAGTCCCTTTGTATCTCTTACACGTCTCCCAAGCAACTAACAAGGCCCCAACATCCCTAGGGCTCCCGAGTTTTAGAAACCTAACCTGGTGCTTGTTATTCACCATTGAGAAACATGCCAGGGTTCTCAGAACTCCTACCGAGAAAGTCTGCTCCAGCCCACACATAGCTTCAAATGGCTACTTGGTGGCTTCTGGCCTTCTTGCCCATAAATCTTAACTGGCTGATCATTCCCCAGGTGTGCAGAGGAAGAGGTGCAGCTGTCTGGCTCAGGAAGGACAGCTAGAGAAGTGAGTGGTTTCAAGCTCATTGGCTGTGATTCTTTCTCCTAATTTTCCTTTCCCATTGCCTTAGTTTCTGTCTCTCCATCTCTCTGTGTGTCCACCCCTTTTCATAGTCATATTATTTGGTTTCAGATATAGAAAAATGAAGCATCTGTGGAGGAACAGCAGTGTGCGGTACTTGTCTTAAAAGGGTCTGAACTATAAGACATCTTCCTTCATGTGTATTAAAATATCTTTTTCTTTAAAAAATACTCAAGTGGGAGGAATACAGGATTTGAAGTTGGAGACCTTGGCTAAGTGCTATGTGTCCCTGGATGAGTTACTTAGGCTCTCTGAAACTTAGTTTCCTCAGTATGAATGTGACCTCATCTTCACTTTGACTTTGGCAAGTGCCTTCTAAGATCTTGGCTTTCATTCTCACTCTCCTCTAAGCCATTCTCCTAGGGCAGATGGATGGAACTTTAAAAAATGTAAAGTGAGTCTTATCATGGCCTTATTCAAGATCTATCAATAGCTTCTCAAAGCATTTATAATCCAAGCTCCCTGTACAGCCTCACTCTGTACCACATTCCTTTCACTCACTAGGCTTCCCTCCACATTCTTGCTGCCTCAGGGCCCTTGCACATGCTGTTTCCTCTTTTTGGAATAGCTTCTCCCTTCTCTTGCTAACTTTGCTGACCCTCAAGTCTCAGCATAAATGTCACTTCCTAAAAGAGGGCTTGCTTGGCTCCTTCCCCTAGTCTAATTTAGAACTCCCAGCTATATATATTTTTTAGAACCCTGTACTTTTTCTTCAGACTTTTTGTGTATATTTGTTTGTTCTCTTAATCCTTCAGTAAATCTCAAGTTATATGAGAGCAGGGACTGTTCTCTGTTTTGTTTACTATGATTTACCTACTGGACTCTGGAAGCAGCCTGCTCCTGTTCAAATCCTGCCTCTACCACTTAATAGTACCATGGAAAAATGGTCAAAACTCTCTGTGCTTCACTTACCTCATCTCCAGCTGCACATGGGCAAATGTCACCTATAATATTGGGATAATGAGTGTACTAACTGCTAGAATATTGACAGGAATATGTGGAAAGTGCTCAAAGGGGAGTGCCTGATGTATAGCAAATGTTTAATAAATGTGTGCCATTGTCATCATAATAGAAACTCAGATATTTATTATATATATGTTCAATAAGTAAGATGGCACTGGGAAAGAATGCTTTTTGTTTCCTATTCTATCTCTATATGAGTGTCCTCATCTTTCTACTTATCTCAGAAGGTGCAGAGCCAATGGAAGGCAATTTTCCTGTGTCTCTGGATGCTCATTGCTATTTCCTTAGCAGGGCCTCGTCTGAAGTCATAGTCCGTGATCTCGTGGCTCATTAGAATCACCGAGGGATCTTTCAAAATTCCTGATGTCTAGGTCAAACCCCTGACTAATTAAATCTGACTCTCTGGAGTCAAGACCCAGGCTTCATAGTATTTAAAGCTCCCTGGGTCATTGCAATGTGCAGCTGAGGTTAAGAGCCACTGGTGTAAGGCTGGGGAAGCTAGGAGGCAGCAGTGTGAACTCCCAGCAAGGGCTCAGCTGTTCAGAATCTGAGTATAAAATCCAACCCTAGTTTTGGGGAAGTTTTGTCATCTTAGAGAGTAGACTTGTTCACTAAAGATCTACACGTGGCTGACAGTCAGATGAAAACATGTTCAACCTTACTAGGAATCAAAGAAGGGCAAATTAATGGCCATGATAAGATTTGCTTTACTTTGATGACTATGACCATTCACTCACTTCCCATCAAATTGGTACAGATTATTGTAATATTAAAAATGCAATGATAACCTAAAGTTTAAGATTATACACCGCTAGTGGCAGCATAATTGAGTCACTCAATCTAGAGAACCCTCTGGCATTAAATATCGGAAGCTTAACAGGTTTTCGTATCTGTGATCTAGCCATCACCGATACAGGAAATTCTCCTGAGAAAGTAGTCACAGATGTTGTTTTGGAGACTATCACCCATAAAAGGCATGTTCAGGTCCCAAACCCTGGTCCTGTGGATATGAACCCATTTGTAAACAGGACTTTTGCAGATGTTATTAGTTAAGATACTCCCAGACGGGATGAGGGTGTGCTTTAATCCAGTATGTTTCCTTATAAGTAAAGGAAATTGGACACAGACAGAGAAAAACTGTGGGGAAAAATTAGAAGCCAGAAGTTAATGGGACCACGAAGCAATAGGAAAGGACAGAAAAGTCAAGGAATCCCAAGGATTGCTATCAGCCAGCCTCAGAATGCCAGTCTTTGGGGAGTAAGCATCATCTTTTTGATACCTCAATTTTGGACTTGTCCTAGCCTCAAAACTGTGAGACAATAAATGCCTGTTGTTAAGACAATCTATTGTATGGTATTTATTTTAGCAACCAGGAAACTAAAACCATGGGTACATATTTTTCTACAAGAATGATCATTATTTTGCTCTGTGTAATAAAACAATATCAATATCCAGTAATCAGCAATTAATAAATTATGGCCTGTCTAATTAGAGAATGGCTGAGTGGCATAGTTGGGTTTGCAGGTTTTTCATTCCTAATACCTGTATTTTCTTTCTGGCTTTGCTATTCTCTAGCTGGGTTTTCTGGACAAATGACTTAACTTCTTTGTGCCTTAATTTTCTCAACTTATTAAAAGAGGACAATAATCATACTTCCTTCATAGTGTTGAGAGAATTAGATGGCATAATCCATGTGGAGTGTATAGAACAGAGTCTGGCACACAGTAAACACTCTATTTCAGTGTATGTTAGCTGTTTATCCGTTGTTACTTTGTATTAGTCATAAAACTGATTGTGTAGGACACAATTAAATGGCAGAACAAACATCTGTGATATATTGTATTTCATAGATTTTTAAGAAGCCCATTTTAATAAATTTAACATCTCTGTAGTTGGGATACATCTGACATTTGACAGCATCTTATCATTGCAGTAGACCTGGCTGTAACTGAAATAAAGCTATCATTGCCTGCACATGGGCAAATATCAGATGTGCCAGTACTAGAAACAGATATAAGTGATTGGGTTGGGAAAAGTGCTCTTTTAAACTCTAGAAACCAAATGGGTGGATGTGATAAATCAGAGGAAAATAAAAAAAAAATAGACTAGAATTTCATGTAACTTCATAGCTGGTTTAAGAGCCCAATATGTCATGGATTCTGGTATGAAATGCAACATCAACCATGTCCTTGATGCCACAGACAGCCATAATACTTGAAAAAACACTGGCACTGAAAACTGTGATGGGAAAGCATTGTCTCACGGTTTTAATAGGCAACACTTTTATTTCTTAGTGGCACATAAAATCTTAGTGGTACATAAAATCATGGTGTGTTTCAGAAACAATGAAATATGATACTAAGTGGGGAGATGCCGGTTATAGAATAGCATGTGCATGAGCCATATTTTAAAATATTTAAAACTGTATAACTCTATATTTATATGTGGTGGTATTAGGACATCTGGATGGAAAAAATCCCATGATAAATTGGCTCTATCCCATTGGAATATAGGAAATACGTTATTCATCGAATGCGCTCTGAATTGGCTACTATGAGCTGGTTCCTGTGCAGGATTCCAGGGGTTATAGACGTGAAAATATCATCTCTGCCTGCAAGGAGTTCAATTCCAGTGGAGGAGACCAACAGATAAGCCCAAATTATAGCACAATAGAGGCACTATCATCAAGGTGACTGCAAGAGGACGATTCCTGAGATGGCAATTTGAGGGTCATACACAGAGAGAAGAGCTGAAGCTGTGGGAGAGGTGAAGGTACCAAAGAGGAATAGGATTTTGCCAGAATGTGTGTGTGTGTGTGTGTGTGTGTGTGTGTGTGTGTGTGTGGAGCGGGGAGGGGGTGGTGCAGGGAGAGGAGACTGCTCAGGGACCTACAGGAGAAAAGAAGAGAAAAGGATAAGGATCTAACATTTTCTGGGCCCATTCTAAGCCAAGTATTTGCTGGTAACTTAAGTATATTATCCCATACAGTGCTCACCATCTATGAGGAACAAATGCTACCTCTTTTTCTAGATGAGAAAAATGAGGCTCATAAAATTTAAGGTACTTGCTCAGGGTCTTTGCTCAGATTTCTTCTCAGTGAGGCCACTCCTGATCACCCTATTTAGAATTACAGCCAACCCCTCCCCTTCTCTTCTGTTTTGGCCAGAGAGTTTATCATCTGATGTAGTGTACATTTCAATTATTTGTTGTTTATAGTCTGCTTCTCTCTCTGCAAAAAAGCTCTGCACCATGTGGCAGAGATTCTTTTTTTCTGTTTTGATTGGTGTATCCCTATCACCTAGAACAGCATTCTAGCAACCAGTAAGTACTCAATAAATATTTTCTAAGTGAATAAATATAGCTGGAGGTCCATCCCAGGGTTTGTACCCACAGTTCCACAGTCCATAAGAATGTGAGTTCTGCATGTTGAAGATGAAAGAGACCAAGAAGAGGTTAAAAAGGCAGAAGGAGATTACTAAAGAGAGTGCCATTGTAATGGTTGGGTTCTGGTGTCAACTTAGCCAAATGATTATGCCTAGTTGTCAGGTCAGGCATGCACTGGCCTGACCATTGCTGTAAGGATATTTTCTGGCTGGTTAATAAACTGCAAGGCTGGTGTATTAAGTCATCAGTCATTTAATTGCATCTGTGGGTGATTTCATCTGCCATCAACTAAGGTGTGTCCCCACAATGAGATAATCCAATCAGTTGGACCTTTTTAAAGGAAAAGAGAGGCTCTTTTCCTGCTTCTTCAGCCAGTGAGCCTCTCCTGTGGAGTACATCCAAACCCTTCATCGGAGTCACCAACTTCACAGCCTGCTCTATGGATTTTGGACTCTTTCATTCCCACAATTGTGTGAGACACCTTTATAAATCTTTTATGTACAGATCTTCCTGTTGTTTCTGTTTCTCTAGAGAACCCTGACTAACACAGCTTGGTACTGGGAGTGGTTCTTGACAAACAGAATCTTAAAAGTGGGGTTTTACAATAGCTTTTCTACTCTGACTAGACTCAGAGGCACTAATGACTCTGTTTCCAATAATCAAGATGGCACTGACAGACCATAGGGTGAATTATGTAAAAGAGAGACTCAAAATATCACCATTAGAGTCTGCTAATTGTACACTTATATGAGGCAAGGCTCTACGTTTTTCACACCTTACCGGAGTTATGTGGAATTAAGAGGTATAATGATGTTGGATGTTTGTTGTTAGATATGCTGGATACATTGATGAGGGAAAGAGATAAACTGAAGACTTCAAAGTTGAAACTTCAGCACTGTATGAATGATGTAAAAGTTTCCTTGTATGCCCTGAAAGAAAATCTTATTTCCTGAGGTTGCAGACTTGAGATCTGTGAAGACCAGACATGAAGTCTCATGGTGCAAGTAGCAGATTTACAATGTAAACTAAAATCTCAACCTTGCAGGGTGTCTGCTGTTAAAGTAAGGGCTTTGATTGGAATAGAATGGGATCTTAAAATGTGGAATGGTGATAGATGGCATGATAATGATGGTGATGGGGAGACGAGATCCCTGGAATCTGTTGAGACTTTACTAGACAGATCTGTAATGGGCTACCCTGAGGAAAGAGCTTCCCAGCTTCCAGTCTCCTCAGAGAAGTCTGCCAGCCACCCTCCACCTAACAAGATTAACCCTTCACTGCCTGCTAGCCCTGTAGGCACCTCCCCTGGAGAAACAGCCCTTATTCCTCTCTCTGGAGCAACTAATCCTGTTTCACCAGATGAAATTGCAATGGAATGCCCTATGGTGACTGGCTTGAAAGACACTTCTATTTCTTTTCATGGCCCACCCACACCAACCTTCTTTTCTTGAAGACATATGACTAGACTAAAGTCCCAACAGACCTTGAAAGGTGAGTACAAAATGTGACCCATGAGGAGGTACCTTACACACCAAAAGAACTGCATGAATTCTCCAATCCATATAGATGAGAAATGGATATTAAGTGTGTGGGATAATCATGGAAGGAATATAAAGTTGGATCAAGCTGAATTTAATGATATGAGCTCACTAAGCCAAGATTCTGCATTCAATGTTGTATCTCAAGGGGTTAGAAAGGGCATTAACAGTTTGCTTGGATGGTTGGCTGAAACATGGATTAAAAGGTGGCCAACATTACCTGAGGTCAAAATGACAGAACTGCTCTGGTATAATGTAGATAAGGGGATCTGGAGGCTTAGATAGATTGGAAGGTCAGAATGGCTTTATCATGGAAGACCTGCTTATACATCCCAGTAATGCCCAGAGGACACATCTTTTACCAGCCCTTGAGAAATAAATTTGTGAGATTAACTCCATCATCCTTGAAGAGCTCGGTAGTTACCCATCTCTGTACGTTAGATATTACTGTGGGAACTGCTGTCACTGAGCTGGAATCCTTAAACACAATGGGGATGATCAGATCTCAAGTTGGCAGAAACCATGTGGTGACAGTTAATCACCATAGACAAGGTGGGTGTGGCCACCATAATGGACAGCAGACTCAAAGCAGCAGTCAAAATAATCTGACTCACTGAGACTTGTGGCGTTGGCTAGTAGATCATGAGGTACCTAGAAGTACAATAGATGGCAGCCTACCAAATTCTTGTTTGAGCTGTATAAGCAGAAAAATTCTAAGTCAAATGAACAGAAGTCTAACTTGAATTACAAAAACAAAGAATCATAGTCCTTTAATCAATTCCTAGACTTGAGACAGCTTACAGATCAGGGGCCCCTCAAATGAGGGGAGGACTGGGTCCTTCCCTTTTATACTGCCCAAAATTTACACAGTTAGCCTTCCTTCCAGCCTTCACCAAGGAGACCTATCATCTTTTACCAGGCTGATTGTACACTGGGCAAAAGGAATTAGATATTTCAGGAATTATTAGACACTGGTTCAGAAGTGACATTAATTCCATTAGACTCAAAACATCACTCTGGTCCACCAGAGTAGGGGTTTATGGAGGTCAGGTGAACAATGGAGTTTTAGATCAGGTCCATCTCACAGCATTCTATGGTCAATTCCCCAGTTCCAGAATGCATAATTAGAATTAACATACCCAGCAATTGACAGAATCCCCACATTGGTTCTCTGACTCATGGAGTGAGGGCTATTATGGTATGAAAGGCCAAGTGGAAGCCACTAGAACTGCCCCTACCTAGCAATATAGGGAATCAGAAGCAATACCTATTCCTGGAGGGATTACAGAGATTAGTGCTGCTCTTAAGGACTTGAAGAATGCAGGGGTGGTAATTCCCACCACATCCCCATTCAACTTTCTTATTTGGCCTGTGTAGAAAATAGATGGGACTCAGAAGATGACAATGGATTATCATAAACTTAACCAAGTGGTGACTCCAATTTTAGCTGCTGTCCCAGATGTGGTATCATTGCTTGAGCAAATCAAAACAGTGCTTAGTACCTGGTTTGCAACTACTGATCTGGCAAATGCTTTTTTCTCAATAGCTGTCAATAAGGACCACCAGAAACAGTCCTGCCTCAGGGGTATATCAACAGTCCAGCCCTATGTCATAATCTTGTCTGCAGGGAACTTGATCATTTCTCCCTCCCACAAGACATCACATTGGTCCATTATGTTGATGATATCATGCTGATTGGACCTAGTGAGCAAGAAGTAGCAACTACTCCAGACTTATGGGTAAGGCATTTGTGGGTCAGGGGATGGGAGATAAATCCAAGAAAAATACAAGGACCTTCCATATCAGTAAAAATTCTAGGTGTCCAGTGGTGTGGAGCAGGTCAAGATATCCCTTCTAAGGTGAAGGATAGCTGTTGCATCTGTCCCCTCCTATGACTTAAAAAGAGGCACGATGCTTATTTGGCCTCTTTGAATTTTGGAGACAACATATTCCTCATTTGGGTGTGCTACCCTGGCCCATTTACCAAATAATCAGAAAAGCTGCTAGTTTTGAGTGGGGACCTGAACAAGAGGAGACTCTGCAACTGCAACAGGTCAAGGTTGTTGTGCAGGCTGCTCTGCCAGTTGGGGCATATGATCCAGTAGATCCAATGGTGCTGAAAGTGTCAGTGGCAAATAGGGATGCTGTATGGAGCCTATGGCAGGCCCCTGTAGGAGAATCACAATGCAGACCCTTAGGATTTTGGAGCAAAGCCTTACCATCCACTGCAGATAACTACTCTCCTTTTGAGAAACAGCTTTTAACCTGATACTAGGCCTTAGTAGAGACTGTACACTTAACCAGGGGCCACCAAGTTACCATGAGAACTGAGGTGCCTACCATGAACTGGGTGTTGTCTGACCCACCAAACTATAAAGTTGGGCATGCACAACAGCACTCAATCATAAAATGGAAATGGTATATATAAGATAGGGCCAGAGCAGATCCTGAAGACACAAGTAAGTTACATGAAGAAGTGGCCCAAATGCCTATGGCCCCACTCCTACCACATTGCCTTCTCTTTCCCAGACCAAAGCTGTGGCCTCTTGGGGAGTTTCTCACAGTCAGATGACTGAGGAAGAGAAAACTTGGGCCTGGTTTACAGATGGTTCTGCATGATACACAGGGACCACCTGCAAGGGAATAGCTGCAGCACTGCAACCTCATCCTGTGATTTCCTTAAAGGACAGTGGTAAAGGGAAATCCTCCCAGTGGGTGGAACTTCAAGCAGTGCACCTGGTTGTTCATTTTGTTTGGAAAGAGAACTGGCCAGAGGTGTACTTCGATATGACTCATAGTCTGTTGCTAATGTTTGGCTGGATGGTCAGGGACTTGGAAAGAGCATGATTTAGAAATTGGTGACAAAGGGGTCTGGGGAAGAGATTTGTGGATAGACATTTCTGAGTGGGCAAAGAACTTGAATATATTTGTGTCCTATGTGAATGCTCACAAGAGGTTGACTTCAGCAGAGGTTTTAATAATCAAGTTTTAATAATCAAGTGAATAAGATGCTCTGTCCTGTGAATACAAGTCATCCTCTTTCCGCAGCCACTCCTGCTATTGCCCAATAGCCTCATGAACAAAGTGGTCATGGTGGTAGGGATGGAGGTTATGCATGGGCTCAGCAACATGTACTTCCACTCACCAAGGGCCGACCTGGCTACAGCCACTGCTGAGTGCCCAATGTGCCAGTAGCAGAGACCGATACTCAGTTCCTGATGTGGCACCATTTCACGAGGTAATCAGTATGGAATAGACACATACCCCATATATGGGTTTGCATTCCCTACATGCAATGCTTCTGCAAATACTACCATATATGGGCTTACAAAATGCCTTATACACTGTCCTGGTATTCTACACAGTATTGCTTCTGATCAAGGAACCCACTTCACAGTAAATGAAGTGTAGGAATGGGCACATGTTCATGGAATTCTCTGGTCTTACCATGTTCCCCATTATCCAGAGGCAGCTGGGTTGATAGAATGGTGGTCTTTTGAAGACCCAGTTATGGTGCCAACTAGGTGGCAATACCTTTTGGGCTTGGGCACTGTTCTCCAGGAGGCTGTGTATACTCTGAATCAGCATCCACTCTATGGTTCTGTTTCTCCCACAGCTGGAATTTCACAGGTCCAGGAATCAAAGGGTGGAAATGGGAGTGGCACCACTCGCTATCATCTCTAGTAGTCTACTAGGAAAATTTTTGCTTCCTGTGCCTGAAACCTTAAGCTCTGCTTGTCTACACATCTTAGTTACAAAGGCATGCTCCTTCCAGGAGACACAGCAGTGATTCCATTGAACTGGAAATTAACACCTGGCCACTTTGGGTTTCTCATGCTACTGAATCAACAGGCAGAAGAGGGAACTACTGTACTGTCTGGGGTGGTTGATCCTGACTATCAAGGGGAAATAGGACTGCAACTACACAATGGAGATAAAGAAAAGTTTTCCTGGAATACAGGAAATCCCATAGTGCATCTGTTAGTACAACCATGCCCTGTGCTCTAGTTTGCTAGTTGCCAGAATGCAACACACCAGAGATGGATTGGCTTTTAATAAAAGGGGATTTATTTCATTAGTTCTTCAGAGGAAAGACAGCTAATTTTCATCTGAAGTTCTTTCTTATGTGGGAAGGTACAGGGTGACCTCTGCTGGCCTTCTCTCCAGGTGTCTGGGTTCCAACAACTTTCCCCAGAGTGACTTCTTTCTGCATCTTCAAAGGCCTGGGCTGAGCTGTGAGTGCTGAGATGAGGTATGCTGAGCTGCATAGGCTGTGCTACGTTGAGCACTCTCATTCAAGCACCAGCCAATTAAATCAAACATCATTCATTGCAGCAGGCACGCCTCCTAGCCGACTGCAGATATAATCAGCAATAAATGATGTTCACACGCCATCGGCTCGTGTCAACAGCAATAGATCTAGGCACCTTCACTTGGCCAAGTTGACAACTGAATCTAACTACCACACCCTGTGATTAAAGTTAATAGAAAACTGCAACAACCCAAGCCAGGCAGGACTATCAATGACCCAGAAACTTCATGAATGAAGGTCTGGGTCACCCTACCAGAAAAAGAAATATGACCAGCTGAAGTGCTTGCTGAGGGTAAAGGGAACATGAAATGGGTAGTAGAAGAAGGTAGTGATAGATATAAGCTGTGACCACATGACAAGTTACAGAAACAAGGGCTGTAATTGTATGAATATTTCCTGCCTGTATGCATATGTTTGCATTTGTACATAAATAAACATCTTGTTTTCCTCTTATCATATGACATAAGTTGTATTGTTCATGTTATAGCATTTAAGTCATAGGGCATCAAGTTTAAGAATGAATGTTACCTAAGGACTTGCACCCTATTCTCAAGAGATGCAGTGTGTTTCCAGTTGTATGCAGAACAGTTGAGTATTGTTAGGTGAAACATACGTCTGTTATTGAATTCCATTTGGAAATTAAGAGTGTTTCAAGATGATGTGTATAGCGGCCAAGTTGACAAAGGATGGACAGTGATGGTTAGTTTCTGATGTCAATTTAGCCAAATGATTTGCCCAGTTGTCTGGTCAGGCAAACACTGGCCTGACCATTGCTATAAGAATGTTTTGTGGCTGATTGATAAACTGGAAGGCTGTGCATTAAGTCATCAATCAGTTGATTGCATCTGTGGTTGATTACATCTGTGATCAACTAAGACATGCCTCCCACAACTAGATAATCCAATCAGGTAGAAGGGAGAAGAGAGACTCTTTCACTGCTTTTTCACCCAGTGAGCCTCTCCTGTGGAGTTCATCCCTGACCCTTCATCAGAGCCTCCAGATTCATAGTATACCCTACAGATTTTGTACTTATCCATTCCCATGGTGGCGGAGACACCTTTATAAATCTCATATTTGTAAATTTCTCCTGTTGGTTCTTTTTTTTTCTAGAGAACCGTGACTAACAGTCATGAAGTCCTGTGATTCAAAAAGGAGGTAGGGCAAGCATCCATCACGGGAGAAGAAAGAAGACCAAGGGTTTTGAGTCACTGGTGATCTGGAAGAGCCCACTTTAAGGGAGAAAACAAGCACAGAGAGTTAAATAGTGTAGGCAGAAAAAGAATGGCAGAAGGCCTAAAGCTGTTAACTGAACTTGGCCTTGAGAGGATGACTCGAAGAACTGTGAATAAGAACCGCTATTCCCATAGCTTTCATTACAATGCAATTTGCCATCCAGGACACAAACTTTATACTGTCTCACTTTTATTCCTGACCAAAACTCCATGAGATATACACCTGTTTCCCTTTTGCAATGAATAATGGAGGTCTAGTAATTTATGCAAGGTCATACAGCAAGGAGAAGAGTCAGGACTCAAACTCAGAGGCCAAGCTTGTCAATGCTTCATTGTACTATTAATACACCTTGATGGCATTTTTGAGGGGTTTTGCAAGACAGTCAAACAGCCAGGCCCCTCCCCGACTCTCCAGGCAAGAGCAGTGTTTGAAACGTATGCAAATGATGCTGAAGGAGTGATTGGGAAAGGCTTACACATCAAATCTGATATGACATAATCCCTTCACACTTTGTGAGCATGTTGGCTCTACTGCATTGTTGAACCTTTCCTCTCTCTTTTATTCCCAGGGAGAAATGATCCACATTCTTTCCGCCTTTCCTCAGAGACCTATTTAAAGAAAAAGATCATGGGTTTGTGGGTATGAGCTCGCTGACCTTTTCCTGGGTAACTGAGATGTGATTCGTTTTGCAGTGGGATCAAAATATCCTTAGGATTAGTTTTCCCGGAGAGTCTGCCTCAGAGGCCACTGGCCTGAATCCCTCTGGGGCAGGGTCTTCTGGGAAGTTAGCAACTGCCTGAAGCATTCTTTCTCAGCAAGGCCCCCTAAATCCGGGCACCCGCCATGGTGGGATGCTGCCTGGGGAAAAGGTAGAGCTCCTTATACTTGCGTTCTATGTGGACTGGAGCTCAATTTGTCTCCCAACAGAGATTTTGGGAAAGGCTTGATGCGTATGTGACATTCAGGGTAAAATCCATCAGCTGGCCAATGCTGACAAGGATTAGAATATTAGTTGTTCACTTTTGCTTGGGGTAAAGGCAACTTCTGAACCCAATAACTTATTATTAAACTAAAAGTTACTGTTAACACTAGGGGCATTCATATATCAATATCAGATCCATCGTGTATGGCTCAACAAAACAGTTGGCTGTAACTTTAAAAAATATTTTATTTTTTCTAATCATATAGTTAATACATACTTACTGTGGATAAAAATGACATTAAAATAGCCTATATCCTCACCAATATAACTTGCTAACATTTTGGTGTCAATCTTTCAGACATTTTTATACAAATATGTATATACTTTTAAGAAAAATGCAGGCCTATTATGAATACGATTTTATAAACTGTTGAGTTTTTTCCCACGTTGTTTATCACGAATATTTCAAACATTATTAATATCAAATATTTCTTGAGTGCTTAAATGAATGAATATTTTTGACAGCCTAATTTTTCATAGCCCAAAAGATTTGATTATTACTAAGTACTATGATTTAGCTAGTCCTATTTTGTTGGATATTTAGGCTATTTCTACTTGTTTATATTATAAATTATACTGCAGCAAGCACTTTTTGCAGAAAATCTTTGGGTATCTTCTCAGTTATATCCTTAGCATAAATTCTTTACAATGGAATTGTTGGGATAAATAATTTCATTTATAAATTCCATTCCATTTATAATTCCATTATAAAGCCTTGTGTTTTCTTTGGTTTTAAAGTGCATTTAGTAACTACTAGAGCTTTTATATATTAATGGTTTATAAACAACAGTGACAAAGGAGACAGAGAGTTAAAGGCAGGCTCAATCCGTTGCTTAATCATAGTATGTATTAAGTGGCTGTTGAAGTTTAGACACCATTTATGTATTTACCTATGGAAGCATGTCTGTCTGTGTATGTGTGTGTAGCATGTATGTGTGTATGTATACGTGTGCTGAGGAATGTATCTATATTCAAAAGCAAGTGGCTCCTACCTCTAAGTCTGCTCCTTAATCTCAACCTACCGTTTTGCACTTATTTCCCTGACTGATTTGCAGAAACCTAGCCCATACCCTGGCTTCTGATATCTTTAATTGTTCCCCCCTCCTTGGAATTTACATTTGCAGTGACAGCCAGCAGAGTTACCAAGCCAATTAGAGCCCCTGGAGTTTGGACCCCCTACAGCTTGAAATGGGGATAACTGTCTGCCAGCTTGGCTCTATAAGACCCACCCAACTGCCTTTGTCTTGGCCATCGTCTCCCACTTTCCCTACAAAAGGGAATTCAGAGTTCTGGTGGTCTCCAGAAGATCACAGATCTGGACAAGGGTGTCTCTATCAATTCATGCCATGAAAAGGAAAATTTCTCTTTTTTATTAGACTTCCAAATGCTTACAAGAAGTTACTTCATTTTCTTCCTCCCCCTTTTCATCTCTTTGTCTTTTTCCTCTTCCTCCTCACATAAAACATTTTTCATACAAGAAAATGGAAAATCATATGAATGAGGAAAAGGCCAAATCTAATGCCAAGAAAAAGGGATAAAATAACAATGTGTAACAAAGAGTCTCCAGAAGCTCTTAAAACATATGTTTTTTTCGGCAATAGAGAGGTCCTACTTGTACCTTGAATCCAAACTGTGATCTTCAGGGGCAGTCAGGGGAGTCTAAAAAGGGAATAATGAGATGCACACAAGGCTTTGGAGGAAAGGTGAAATCTAAGACGTAGCCCTGGCCATAATTACTCACGAAAAGCTAGAGACAAGGCAGGTTATTTATTTGATTTTTAATCATAAAAGCCCTCTCTAGGTTAAGTCGATTTGGAGTTTAGAGATAAAGCTGGCTCTCTGGTTAGATGACTGTGAAAACAGGTAAGGAAAACCACTCTATTCTAACCTGAAGGCTGATTGGAAAGGCCTTTATCAAAATGTTATTCTTTTCCAAAGGCATTCATCATTTTCAACAAGGCTTCCTCCTGGTGTTGTAAAGTGAAGTTTTGCCTCAGGCAGGTTAAATTAGCAGCATTCAGGGGAAAAAATCCTTCTGACCTGCATCCAGGGAGCTGTCACCATGATTAATTAGCCCTGGCAGTCCCAGGTGGGTGATAAGGACAAATGCATTCCCCATTCTCACATTCTCGCCTACTGTTTGTGCTCAGTAAATGTCATAGTCTGGAGCTCAGGCAAGTCTTCCTCATTTTGTGGAGATGGCTGCCTGTTAGGGAAGACAATAGGCAGATTTGGTTTCAAACCTAAAGACGCAGGAGTGCAGGCTGGCTCTGTGCTTAATTTGCTCTGCAACCTCTAGCAAGTTCCTTGATGCTCCTGGCCTTCAATTTTCTCCAACTTACCCTGCCTTCTAAGGCTCTTGTCTACCTTTCAACTCCCTCTCTCTCCCCTCTTCCCCATAAGTAAACTATGTCCAAGCCTTATGGAAGCTTCAGCTCTTTCAACTTCCCATCTTTCCCCTTGCCTCTAGCTATTACTCACACCTCTCCCTCAGTCTGCTCCAGAGTATGCTTTGCTCTCCTTTTTGCTTAGCTAATTCCTGTACATCTTTTAAGCCTGAATTTAAATATCACCCTTCTTGGGAAGACTTGCTGGGTCCTCTTCCAGTCAAGTCCCCCTGACAACCCCTCTCTTTGTACTCTGTTCTTTCCTTACATGGGTGCTTATCACCCTTAATTAAGATAGTTTAATTCTAGATTTCCCCACTTGGACTGAGGGCTTTCATGAAGCCGTGGACACTGTGTATTGTTCTTATCATTGTAGGTACAGCACCTAAGTACAGTACCTGGAACATAGGACAGGCTCAAAAAATAAAAAGTAATAAGAAGGGGGGAAAGATAATGAGATGAAATAAGGGGAATTACATTGGGTGAATGTCTCAATTTGAATATAAACAATGTATTGTTTTGTTTTGTCTTTTTTTTTGCATGGGCAGACATGGGGAAATGAATTCTACTCTCTGGTGTGGCTCTGCCTGCTGAGCCACCATGGCCCATCCTAAACACTGTATCTTAATTTACTAAAATTTGCATTGCTATTCCCTGCCCCTCACACAAACATAAATGATAGTTGCTGGACTTTTTTTATTGTATAGTATAACATATATACAAAGCAAAAAAATAAAAAGGCAATAATTTTCAAAGCACTCTTCAAAAAGTGGTTACAGGATAAATCCTAGAGTTTGTCATGGGTTACCAAACGATCTTCTCGTATTTTTCCTTCAAGCTGCTCCAGAATATAGGAAGCTAGAGGGCTTAAATACTTTTTTAACATCACAACTGACTTTTTTCCCTTCTCTTTTTGTGAACAATAACATATATACAAAAAAAGCTATAAATTTCTGAGCACAGCACCACAATTAGTTGTAGAACATATTTCAGACTTTGACGTGGGTTACATTTTCACAATTTTTAGGTTTTTACTTCTAGCTGCTCTAAAATACTGGAGACTAAAAGAAGTATCAACTTAATGATTCAGCATTCATATTCATTTGTTAAGTCCTATCTTCTATGTATAACTCCATCATCACCTTTGATCTTTCCATACCTCTCTTTGGGGTTGCTTGAGCTATGCTTTAGCTTTAGCAATTCTAAATTTTTGATATTGGAAGGGTGTGTCACTAATATGGGGTAAGTTGCTGCACTTTTGATATCCATTCATTGAGAAATAAGAAATGGCAAAAGGTAGCTATACATAAGCAATACCTTTAAATTAATTTCTATTTTATTTATCATCATATTATCAACATACATTTGAAAAAACTCACACATGTCTGTAAGCAGAAAGGTCCATGAGAAACTAAATTGTGGTTAAAGATTTTTTCCAGAATATTGTTTTTGGAATCTGCTATGGTTAGGGACAGGTGTCAACTTGGCCAAGTTGTGGTACCTGCTCATCTGATTGGGCAAGCGCTGGCCTGTCTGTTGCAATGAGGACATTTCATAGGATTAGGTCATGATCATGTCAGCTACATCCACAGCTGATTCCATTTGTAATCAGCCAAGGGGGAGTGTCTTCCGCAATTAGTGATGCTAAATGCAATCATGGGAAGCCTTTTAAGGAGGACTCAGAAGAGACAGGTGCCATTCCTGCTTTGGCTGGTGAGCCTCTCTCCTGTGAAGTTCATCCAGGCCATCCATCGGAGTCATCGGCTTCGCAGCTTGCCCTGTGGATTTTGGACTCTGCGTTCCTACGGTCATGTGAGACACTTTCATAAATTTTATATTTGCAAGTGTTCCCTGTTGATTCTGTTTCTCTAGAGAACCCTAACTAATACATCTTGGTACCAGGAGTGGTTCTTAAGGAACAGAATCTTAAAAATGGGTTTTTATGAATGGTTTTCTACTCTGACTGGACTCAGAGACACTAAGGACTCTGATTCCCATAATCAGAATGACACTCCCAATCCATGGACTGAGTTGGTAAAGGAGATAGTCAAAATATCATCATTCGATTCTCCTAATGCTTCGCTTGTACGAAGCCAGATTCTGGGGGATAATGTTTTTGACACCTTTACAGAGTTTTGTAGAAATAAGAGTTATAGAGATGTTGGTTGGTTGTTGTTAGATACACTGTCTACATTAAAGGGTGAAAGGGATGGGCTTAAAGCTTCAAACGAGAAGCTTAAGCACTGTCTGAAAGATGTAGAGGTTTCTATGAGTATCCTGAAGGAAAATCTTATTTCCTGTAGCCATAGACTTGAGATCTCTGAAAATCAGACTCAGAATCTTATTGTTAGAGTAGCAACTTTACAACGTAAACTGAAATCTCAGTCTTGTATGGTGTCTGCTGTTAAAGTGAGGGCATTGATTGGAAAGGAGTGGGACCTGAAAAATGGGATAGTGACATATGGATTGATAATGATGTTGGGGGTGAGGTTGAAACCCTAGACCATGCTGAGCCTTCTTTAGATAACCCTGTAATAGTCTGGCCTGAGGACATAGCCGCCCCACCTCCAGCCTGCCTTGAGGAATTGGCCACCCAACCTCCTCCTGAAGGGATTAGCCCTAGAGTTATTAATCCTGTTTCACCAGATGAAACTGCAAATGAAAGCCCTGAAGCAAATGGCTTGGAAGATATTTCTAATTCTTTTCATGACCCACCCCCACCACCCCTCATTTCTTCTAGACCTATAACTAGACTAAAGTCCCAACAGGCCCCTAAAGGTGAGGTACAAAGTATCACACATGAGGAGGTACGTTATACTCCAAAAGAACTGTGTGAATTTTCCAATTTATATAGACAGAAATCAGGGGAATATGTGTGGCAATGGATTTTAAGAGTGTGGGATAATGGTGGGAGGAATATAAGGCTGGATCAGGCTGAATTTATTGATATGGGCCCACTAAGCAGAGATTCTGCATTCAATGTTATAGCTTGAGCAGTTAGAAAAGGTGTTAACAGCTTGTTTGGGTGGTTGGTTGAAACATGGTTCAAAAGGTGGCCAACATTACCTGAGGTTGAAATGCCAGAACAGCCCTGGTATAATGTAGATGAGGGGATCCAGAGGCTTAGAGAGATTGGGATGTTAGAGTGGATTTATCATGCAAAGCCTGCTCTTACACCCCAGGAATGTCCAGAGGATGCACCTTTTACCAGAACAGTGAGAAATAAATTTGTGAGACTAGCACCATCATCCCTCAAGAGCTCTGTGGTTGCACTTCTCTGTAGGTCAGATATTACTGTAGGAACTGCTGTCACTGAGCTGGAATCCTTAAACACAATGGGGATGACAGGATCCCGAGTTGGCAGAAGCCAGGTGGCAGCACTTAATCACCAAAGACAGGGTAGACGTGGCTATTATAATAGACAACAAACTCAAAGGCGGCATCAAAATTATATGACACGCAGAGATTTGTGGCATTGGCTAGTAAATCATGGGGTGCCTAGAAATACAATAGAAGGGCAGTCTACTAAATTCTTGTTGGAGCTGTATAAACAAAAGAGTTCTAGGTCAAGGGAACAGAAGTCTAACCTGAATTACAAAAATACAGAGTCACGGCCCCTTAATCAATTTCCAGACTTGAAACAGTTTACAGACCCTGAGCCCCTTGAATGAAGGCGATGCCAGGTCCCTATGGGGGAGAAACCTCTTACACTGCCACAAATTTATACTGTTAACCTTCCTCTAAGTCTTCCCCAAGGAGACCGACGACCTTTTACCAGGGTAACTGTGCACTGGGGAAAAGGAAATGATCAGATATTTCGGGGATTATTAGACACTGGTTCAGAAGTGACATTAATTCCAGGGGACCCAAAACGTCACTCTGGACCACCAGTCAGAGTGGGGGCTTACGGAGGCCAGGTGATCAATGGAGTTTTAGCTCAGGTCCATCTCACAGTGGGTCCAGTGGGCCCCCACACCCATCCTGTAGTTATTTCCCCAGTTCCGGAATGTATAATTGGTATAGACATACTGAGCAACTGGCAGAATCCCCACGTTGGTTCTCTAACTCATGCAGTGAGGGCTATTATGATGGGAAAGGCCAAGTGGAAGCCACTAGAACTGCCCCTACCAAGCAAAATAGTAAATCAAAAGCAATACCGTATTCCTGGAGGGATTGCAGAGATTACTGCCACTCTTAAGGACTTGAAAAATGCAGGGGTGGTGATTCCCACCACATCCCCGTTTAACTCTCCTATTTGGCCTGTGCAGAAAACAGATGCGTCTTGGAGAATGACAGTGGATTGTGGTAAACTCAACCAGGTGGTAACTCCAATTGCAGCTGCTGTTCCAGATGTAGTATCATTGCTTGAGCAAATCAATACATCCCCTGGTACCTGGTATGCAGCTATTGATCTGGCAAATGCTTTTTTCTCAATAGCTATTAGTAAGGACCACCAGAAACAGTTTGCTTTCAGCTGGCAAGGTCAGCAATATACTTTCACTGTCCTACCTCAGGGGTATATCAATTCTCCAGCCCTATGTCATAATCTTGTTCGCAGAGACCTTGATCATTTCTCCCTCCCACAAGACATCACACTGGTCCATTATATTGATGATATCATGTTGATTGGACCTAGTGAGCAAGAAGTAGCAACTACTCTAGATTTACTGGTAAGGCATTTGCATGTCAGAGGATGGGAGATAAATCCAACAAAAATACAGGGGCCTTCCACCTCAGTAAAATTTCTAGGTGTCCAGTGGTGTGGGGCATGTCGAGATATCCCTTCTAAGGTGAAGGATAAATTGCTGCATCTGGCCCCTCCCACAACCAAAAAAGAGGCACAATGCCTAGTTGGTCTTTTTGGATTTTGGCGACAACATATTCCTCATTTGGGTGTGCTACTCCGGCCCATTTATCAAGTGACCAGAAAAGCTGCTAATTTTGAGTGGGGACCTGAACAAGAGGAGGCTCTGCGACAGGTCCAGGCTGCTGTACAAGCTGCTCTGCCAGTTGGGGCATATGATCCAGCAGATCCAATGGTGCTGGAAGTGTCAGTGGCAAACAGAGATGCTGTCTGGAGCATTTGGCAGGCCCCTATAGGAGAATCACAATGCAGACCCTTAGGATTTTGGAGCAAAGCCTTACCATCTGCTGCAGATAACTACTCTCCTTTTGAGAAACAGCTTTTGGCCTGCTACTGGGCCTTAGTAGAGACTGAGCGCTTAACCATGGGCCACCAAGGTACCATGAGACCTGAGTTGCCTATCATGATCTGGGTGTTGTCTGACCCACCAAGCCATAAAGTTGGGCGTGCACAGCAGCACTCTATTGTAAAGTGGAAATGGTATATACGAGATAGAGCCAGAGCAGGTCCTGAAGGCACAAGTAAGTTACATGAAGAAGTGGCACAAATGCCCATGGTTTCCACTCCTGCTGCCACATTACCTTCTCTTTCCCAGACCAGAGCTATGGCCTCTTGGGGAGTTCCTTACAGTGAATTGACTGAGGAAGAGAAAACTCGTGCCTAGTTTAGAGATGGTTCAGCACGATATGCAGGTACCACCCGAAAGTGGACAGCTGCAGCATTACAACCCCTTTCTGGGGTGTCCTTGAAGGACAGTGGTGAGGGGAAATCCTCCCAGTGAACAGAACTTCGAGCAGTGCACCTGGTTGTTCATTTTGTTTGGAAGGAAAACTAGCCAGAGGTGCGTTTGTATACTGACTCATGGGCTGTTGCTAATGGTTTGGCTGGATGGTCAGGGACTTGGAAAGACCATAATTGGAAAATTGGTGACAAAGAGGTCTAGGGAAGAAGTATGTGGATAGACCTTTCTGAGTGGGCTAAAAACATGAAGATATTTGTGTCCCATGTGAATGCACACCAGAGGGTGACTTCAGCAGAGGAAGATTTTAATAATCAAGTGAATAAGATGACCCGTTCTATGGATACCAGTCAGCCTCTTTCCCCAGCAACTCCTGTCATTGCCCAATGGGCTCATGAACAAAGTGGCCATGGTGGTAGGGATGGAGGTTATGCATGGGCTCAGCAACATGGATTTCCACTCACTAAGGCTGACCTGGCTACAGCCACTGCTGAGTGCCCAATCTGCCAGCAGCAGAGACCCACACTCAGTCCCCGATATGGCACCATTCCCCGAGGTGACCAGCCAGCTACATGGTGGCAGGTTGATTACATTGGACCACTCCCTTCATGGAAGGGGCAGCGATTTGTTCTAACTGGAATAGACACATACTCTGGATATGGGTTTGCTTTCCCTGCACGCAATGCTTCTGCCAAAACTACTATCCGTGGGCTTACAGAATGCCTTATCCATCATCATGGTATTCCACATAGCATTACTTCGGATCAAGGAACACACTTCACAGCAAATGAAGTGCGGGAATGGGCACATGCTCATGGAATTCTCTGGTCTTACCATGTTCCCCATCATCCAGAAGCAGCTGGATTGATAGAACGGTGGAATGGCCTTTTGAAAACTCAATTACGGTGCCAACTAGGTGGCAAAAACTTGAAAGGTTGGGGTAATGTTCTCCAGGAAGCTGTGTATGCTCTGAATCAGCGTCTGCTGTATGGTGCTGTTTCTCCCATAGCCAGGATCCATGGGTCCAGGAACCAAGGGGTGGAAATGGGTGTGGTGCCACTCACTATTACTCCTAGTGATCCACTAGGAAAATTTTTGCTTCCTGTCCCTGCTACCCTGAGTTCTGTTCATCTACAGGTTTTAGTTCCAAAACAGGGTGTGCTTTCTCCAGGAGAAACAACAGTGATACTACTGAACTGGAAGTTAAGATTGCCACCTGGTCACTTTGGGCTACTTATGCCTCTGGATCAACACACCAAGAAGGGGATTACATTATTGTCTGGGGTAATTGACCCTGACTGTCAGAAGGAAGTAGGACTGCAACTACATAATGGAGGTAAAGAAGAGTTTTCTTGGAATATAGGAGATCCCCTGGGGCGTCTATTAGTACTACCATGCCCTGTGATTAAAATCAATGGAAAACTGCAACAACACAATCCAGGCAGGACCACTAATGGCTCTGAGACTTCAGGAATGAAGGTTTGGGTCACCCCACCAGGCAAAGAACCACGGCCAGCTGAAGTGCTTGCTGAGGGGAAAGGGAACATGGAATGGGTAGTGGAAGAAGGTAGTGATAAATATGAACTTTGACCACGTGATCAATTACAGAAACGAGGACTGTAATACTGTTTTGTTTGTGTTATTCTATTTAAGTTGTAAGATATCAAATTTAAGAATGAATGTTGCCCAAGGATTTGCACCCTATTCTGGAGCGATTTAATGTGTTTCCAGTTGTATGCGGGACGGTTGAGTATTGTCAGGTAAAAGAAAAAATGTGTGCTTATTTGTTTTCATTTGGAGGTTGAGTATGGTCTAAGGTGATATATATATATATAGGTGCCAAGTTGACAATGGGTGGACTGTCATGGTTAGGGACAGGTGTCAACTTGGCCAAGTTGTGGTACCTGTTCATCTGATTGGGCAAGTGCTGGCCTGTCTGTTGCAATGAGGACATTTCATAGGATTAGGTCATGATCATGTCAGCTACATCCACAGCTGATTCCATTTGTAATCAGCCAAGGGGGAGTGTCTTCCGCAATTAGTGATGCTAAATGCAATCATGGGAAGCCTTTTAAGGAGGACTCAGAAGAGACAGGTGCCATTCCTGCTTTGGCTGGTGAGCCTCTCCTGTGGAGTTCATCCAGGCCAGCCATCGGAGTCATCGGCTTCGCAGCTTGCCCTGTGGATTTTGGACTCTGTGTTCCTATGGTCATGTGAGACACTTTCATAAATTTTATATTTGCAAGTGTTCCCTGTTGATTCTGTTTCTCTAGAGAACCCTAACTAATACAGAATCATTGAAGGTAGTACCTCCACACCTCTGTACTTCCTCCTGTCCCAATTCTCCCTTCTTTGGGGGTTAGGATGGGAATCTTACAATCACTTAGATAATTTCTCTTGGAAGAATAAATCACTTTTTGAGTCACCTGAACTAGTAGTAGTAATAGCAGCAGTAGCAGAATTGGTAGATGTAGTAATAATATTACAATTATTTTTACTCACTTAGGGTGATGGTTCCCCCCCACAGATAGTCTGTGTTTTAAGTGTGTGAAGAAAAGAAAAGCTATATGTGCAGATGTCATCTGGGAAAAAAAAAATCAGGTTCCCATAGCTGGCAGATGCTGTTAAAAGGCCTGAAAAGCCGAGGCTTAGCTCCCATCTTAGAAACCTAAGCACAGCAGGACTTAGCTCTAAGTGAGTAGGATCATCCTGCCCTAAAGAACCCTGTGGCCTTGACCAGTGAGTTGCCACAACAGCCAGAATCAACACTGGCAGGCATTGGCCCTACAGGACCAGTTTTCAGTGGCAACAAAGTGGCACAGAAAGAAGCACGATATCAGAAGACTGAGCAGTCTCTAGTTCCCTCTGTCCACTTGGGTGGGGAAACCCGGTGGACACCTTCTAGTCTGTTCCTGGGGTTTTTTAGAAGGTATTCCTAAAAGTAAGTTTGGTAGGGTTTACTCATGAAAAATTAGAGGAAATGCTTCTCAGGTAGAGAAAATAGGATGAACAAGGGTAAAGGGCTAAGAAAATGTGGAGTTTATGAGGGAACAAGGGTAGCTCAGCTTAGTTTAATTCATAAGGAAGGAATAACATATAATAATTGAGAAATTGGGCCTTGGAATTAAACAGACCTGAGGTTGTTTTGTTTTTCCTTGGTTAGACACACCTGATCTTTCATTTGTTTCCCAGATACTTTATTGTGAAAACTTTCAAACATACAGGAAAGCTGAAAGAACTTTTATACCTAATACTCATTTGCTTACCACTAGATCCTACATTTGACACACTGCTGTAATTGTTTTACCATTTATCTGTCTCTCCATCTATTCATCCATCAATCCATTTTTTTATACATTTCATAGTAAGTTGCAGATATGCATGTCATTAACTAGAGTTTAATATTTGAAGTTCTTTTTATATTTTTCCTTTTGAGGTAAAATTTACATATAATGAATGTACAAATATTAAGTGTACCATCCAGTAAGTTTTGACAAATGTGAAACCCAATGTCATATCATGATACAGAACATTACCATCTTCCTAGAAAATTCCCTCATGCCTCTTCTCAATCACTCCCTACTTCCACACTCTAGGAAACCATTGTTCTGATCTTTTTCCATCATTGGTTAGTTTTACCTTCTTTAGAATTTTTTTTCAGTATGTAAGCTGCAAGAATGCAATATACCAGAAATGGAATAGCTTTTAAAAATGGAATTTATTAAGTTGCAAGTTCATAGTTCTCAGGCTATGAAAATGTCCAAATTGAAACATCCAGAGAAAGATACCTTAATGCCAAAGAAAGGGCTGGTGAAGTTCAGGGTTTCTCTCTCAGCTGGGAGGGCACATGGTGATGTTTGCTAGCTTTCTCTCTCATTTCATAAGGCTTCCCCAGGGGCATTTTCCTTTGGCATCTCCAGACTTCTCTGGCTCCAAAGTTGGCTCTAAAGCTTTTTCCAAAATGGTTCCCTCTTAAAGGGCTCTAGTAAACAACCCCACTGTTTTAGTTTGCTAGCTGTCAGAAAGCAATATAGCATAAATGGGACAGCTTTTAAAAGGGGAATTTAATCAGTTGCTAGTTTACAGTTCTAAGGCTGAGAAAATGTCCCAATTAAAACAAGTCTATAGAAATGTCCAATCTAAGGCATCCAGGTAAAGATAGCTTGGTTCAAGGTCAGTGAAGTTCAGGGTTTCTCTCTCAAGTGAGAAGGCACACAGTGAACACAGTCAGAGTTTCTCTCTCATCTGGAAAGGCACATGGTGAACATGGTCAGGGTTCCTCTCTCATCTGGAAGGGTGCCTGGTGAACATGGCATCATCTGCTAGCTTTCTCTCTTGGCTTCCAGTTTCATGAAGCTCCCTGGGAGGCATTTTCCTTCTTCATCTCCAAAGGTAGCTGGCTGGTGGACTCTGCTTCTCATGGCTATGTCATTATTCTCTGCTCTCTCATTCTCCAGAATGTTTCTTCTTTTATAGGACTTCAGAAACTAATCAAGACCCACCCAAATGGATGGAGACATGCCTCTACCTAATCCATCTTAACAACCACTCTTGATTAAATTGCATCTCCAAGGAGATGATCTAATTACAGTTTCAAACATACAATACTGAATAGGGATTATAAGAAACAACTGCCTTCACAAAATGGGATTAGGATTAAAACATGGCTTTTCTAGGGTACATACATCATTTCAAACCAGCTCACCCACCTTGTATGGGTAGAGACACATCTCCATAGAAACCATCTAATCAAACATTAACATTCACAGTTGGGTGGGTTGCATCTCCATGGAAACAATAAAAAAAGATCCCACCCAGCAATATTGAGTGAGGATTAAAGAACATGGCTTTTCTGGAGTATACAATAGCTTCAAACTGGCATATTGCACCCTTTGGACCCCCAAAAGACATGTTCTTTGCAACTGCAAAATGCATTCATTCCATAACAATATCAGAAAGCCTTAAACCATTTCAGTAAAAATACAAATATAGTACAAAGTCAGAAACAGTACAAAATCTCATCAAAGTCAGCTAAAAGGCATGGTCTATTCTAAGGCAAAATTCTCCTCTGGCTCTGCACATGTAAAAACTCAGAACAAGTTATTTGCTGCCAACATACAAAGGAGAGACAATTATAGGATATTTATTTCCATTTTCATAGGGAGAAATTGGAAGGAACACAGGGGTCAAAGATCCCAAACAGTTCTTAAAGCCAGCAGAGCAAACTCCATTAGATTTCAAAGTCTGAGAATCATTCATCCTCAAGGCTTTAGAAAGCAGTAGTCCCACCCTTTCCAAGGGCCTACTTAGTGAGTCTGCTCTCTCCAGATGCTGGTGTGGAGTTTACAACATTAGAGGACATTGGGGAGACCACCTTTTTCACAGTTCCACCCTCTTCAATCATCAGAGCAGCACCAGGACTCTTTGCCATCTCTGGGGCAAATGCTCAACCACTCAGAACAATGCAGTGGCAACCAGGCTCTCTTCAACTCCCAAGAAATGTGCTCCACCCACTCTAAGGCCTGGGGCACAACTCTTCCAAAACCAAGGGGTAGAAGGCCCACCCTCTGCCTTCAGGGCAAACTCACCCTTTTGAAGTGTTTGGGTGGATCAGTCTCCTGGCATGAGATTTCTTGGCTTCAGACCTTAACTTTCATGGCTCTGCCTCTGAAGTTATTTTTCCTTCAGTTTGTCCTTTTTTTCCTCTTTTGGTCCAGACTGGCCATGGATCTGCTTATACAGATTCCAAAACACTCTTGTTGGTTTTCTATGCAGTATGCTGGGGTCATAATCATCAAACAATAGGACTTTCCACAGATTCTTCCTGGATAACTCCATCTCCAATCCTGACTTTTTCTGAAATGGCTGACTGGCTCCATGTTTGGTTAAATCTTTATGGGGGGCACTATTCTCTGGGGTCTCCCTTTCTGGAAGCCCAGAATTTTCCAGAACATTATTTTCTGGTTTCTTTGTACCTAAGAGTTCAAGTCTCAGCTTATCTCTTTTTTGTCATATTACACTATAAGCTGCAAGGAGAAACCAGATTTCACTTTCTACATTTAATTTGGAAATCTCTTCTGCTAAATATCCAAGTTCATGGCTTTTAAAATCTGCCTTCCATCTAGAACCAGTAGTCAATTATGCCAGATTACTTGCCATTTTAAAACAAGGGTCACCTTCCTTCCAGTTTGTAATAACATTTCTTTGTAAGACCTTATCAGAAGTATTGTTAGAGTACACATTTCTGCCAACAGTTTCTTCAAAGCATTTTAGGCTTCTCTATCAAGCTCTTCACAACTCTTCCAGAATCTTCCCCTTATCCATTTAAAAAGCCATTCCAACAGCTTTTTGGTATTTGGAAAATACAGCAGCTCCACACTTTTCTGGTACCAACATCTGTTTTGGTTCATAAGCTGATGAAATACAATATATCAGAACCAGAATGGCTTTTAAAAAGGGAATTTATTAAGTTGCCAATTTGCAGTTTTAAGCCCATGAAAATGTCCAAATTAAGACACTCAAAGAGAGAGACCTTAACTTCAAAGAAAGGATCAGTGAAGTTTAGGGTTTCTGTCTCACTTAGGAGGGCACATAGCAATGCCTTCTAGCTTTCTGTCCTCATTCCTTAAGGCTCTCCTGAGGGCATTTTCCTTTGGCATCTCCAAAGGTCTCTGGCTGTGTGGGCTCTGTTGGCTCTAAAGCTTTTCCCAAAATGATTCCCTCTCAAAGGGCTCCAGTAAGCAACCCCACCTTGAGTGGGTAGAAACACATCTCCATAGAAACCATCTAATGAAAAGTTACCACCCACAAATGGATGGGTCACATCTCCATGGAAACAATAAAAAGATCCCACTCAGCAATATTGAGTGAGGATTAAAGGACATGGCTTTTCTGGGGTACATATCACTTCAAACTGGCATGGAATTTATATAAACGTTTTTGTATAATTTGTACTCTTTCCTATAAGGTTTCCTTCATTCAGCATAACATTTTTGGAAATCATCCATTGTATTGTGTGCATCAGGAGCTCATTCCATTTTATTGCTAAATCATATCCTTTTGTATTCTTTTGCTACCCTTGGCATATCCATTTTCCTACTGATGGAAAGTGAGGTTGTTTCTAGTTTTTGACTATTATGAATAAAGTTGCTATGGACATTCTTGTTAAATTTTTTTAGTGGAAATATGTTCCTATTTTTCATGGGCAAATGCCCAAGAGCAGACTTGCTGGGTCTATAAGGTAGGTGTTGTTTGGTAACAATGTAGGCTCTCATTTCTGTATACTTTATGAGCAGAGGCATTGACAGCATTTGTTTCAGATTATTTATTTATTTCAAGCATGTTTGTATACTGAACACTCTTGGAAGGTATAGTGTATCTCTCCAGGGCAAGGGGTAGCTTTTTTTTTTATTGTCTGCTTTGGTGAAGATAATGTCTTCCTTCAGGGAATAGGTCAGGCAGTTACTGTCCATTATAAAAGAGTTGAGTTCTCTAACATCTTCCCTAAAGGCTTCCTCTCCTGTCATGCAACCCACTGCTTGTGCAGATGTCACCTGGTCCCCTTCATGTCATCCTGTGGGAATTGGGGCTTAGTGAACCAGCACAAATGCTGATACTTTGGCTACTGTTAGAAATGTGAATAATAAAGGGTCCTTTGTCACTGATCTATGAATCTTGTAATTTCTGCCGATATGCAAGAAACTATGGTAGGTAACTTTCCACAGTTGGACTGCAGGGTGGTAAAATCTCAAATCTTTCATGTTTTTTGCAGATATATATTTAGTGTTTAGAAATTGTCAGGTTTTTTTTTTAACAAAGTTATCATGCCATTTCAAGTTGGAATTTGATATAAAATTTAGAATGAGCTCACCGATTTCTACAAAAAGCCTGGAGGGATTTATCGCTATGATTGCATTGATTCTATGAATCAGTTTGAAGATATTTGATATCTTAACAATGTTGAGCCTTTGATCAATTGGATATGATATATTTCTCCATCTGTTTAGCTGATCTTTAATTTCTCCCAGCAATGTTTTGTAGTTTTCTATGTAGAGATTTTGTAAGTATTTTCATGAATTTATTCCAAGATATTTTATGTTCTTCGACATGTGGAAAATCTAATTGTTTTAACTCTAATGCCTTTCTCTATTTTTTTATTGTTAGTATATACAATTATATAATTGATTTTTGAATGATAATATTATATCCCATTAGCTTATTGTATTCACTTATTTATCCTGGGAGCTGTTTTATAAATTTCTTAGGATTTTCTATATATACAATAATATTGTGTGCAGATAAACAGAGTTTTACCTTGCAGTTATTGAACTTTTTACATTTAATTTTTGTTTCTTGCCTTTTTAAAATTACTAGGGCCTTTAGAACAATGGTTGAACAGAAATAGTGAGAAAGTCACCCTGGCCCCTTTCCCAATCTTGGGGAGAAAATATCTAATATTTCACTATTAAATTATAACTTTCTCCTAATTTTCCTTTAGAAGATTGAGGTAGTTCACTTCTATTCCTAATTTGCTGAGACTTTTTATCATGAAGGGATGCTGAATTTTGTCAAATACTTTTTTGACATCTATTTAAAAATCTTATAAATATTTTTACTCCTGTGTTCTCTTAATGTCATGAATTACATTGATTTCTTTTTAAATGTTAAAACACTTTGTATTTCTGGGATAAATCTCACTTGGAAGTGATGGGATAATATATATATATAGTATAACAAATATACATATTATACATATATATGCATAGTATAGCAAATATATGTATATATATATTTTAAGGACCTTTGCATCTATGTTCATGAGGGATATTGTTTTGCAATTTTTTGTGTGATATCTTTGTCAGGTTTTGGCATTGGAGTTAGGCTGGAATGAGAAGTGTGCCCTTCTCCTCAATTTTAAGGGAAAAAAAGGGTGTAAAATTATTATTTTTTTCCTTAAATGTCTGATATAATTTACCTGTGAAACAATGGGCTTCGAGGTTTGTTTAATGCAAGTTCTTTGATAAGGTATTCAATTTCTTTGATAATTATGGGACTCTGTAGATCTTTTGTTTCTTCTTGTGTCTGTCTTGCATTTTTAAGGAATTGTTTCCATTTTAATTAAGGTGTCAAATTAGTTGACACCTTAGAGAAACAGTTTCTCATTTTTACATCTGTAGTGAAAATTCCTCTTGCATTTCTAATATTGGTACTTGATATTTCTATCTCTCTTTTTTTCTGATCATTCTTAATAAGAATTTATCAATATGGTTTACCTTCTCAAGAAACCAACTTTTAGATTTAATTTTCTCTATTATTTGCCCATTTTATTTTCATTGATTTCTTCTCCTATCTCAATTTCTTTCTACTTTCTTTAAGTTTTCTCTACTCATTATTTCCCCCTTAAGGTAGAACATTAGACATTTATTCTTTTCTAATATAAGCATTTAAATCTATAGATCTTTCTCTGAGCCCTATTATAATTATATTCCATAAGCTTTTATGTCAGGTTTTCAGTTTCATTTAGGTAGATATTTTCTCATTTTCAATGTTACATGATTTCTTCTGTAAAACATGGTTTATTTGGATAGATATTGATTAATTTTCAAATATTTGACTTTTACCTGTCTGATTGTTCTTTATTTATAAATTAATTTCATTGTGGACAGAATGCATACTTTGCAATATTTCAATTATTTTACGTTTATTGAGACTTGTTTTATTTGCCTCCTTTGTAGTCTTTCTTGGTTAACATACTCTGCCCACTTGAAAATCATGTGCATTCAGATTGGGATAATTTCCATTGAACTTCTTCATATTCACTGACTCTTCTTCATTTCACTGTTATTCAAATCCAGTGAACTTTTTAATTTCAGATACTTTATTTTTCAATTCCAGAATTTCCACTTTGTTCTTTTTTTATATTTTCCATTTCTCTACTGAGATATCTTACCTTTTCATTCATTATAAGGATATTTCTCTCCCTGTCCTTAAATATGGATAAACAGCTGCTTTAAATCCTTGTCTGATAATTCCAACATCTGAGTTTTTTCCGTGTGTTCTTAATTGATTGACTTTTCTTTTAACTTTTTTATTGTATAGTATAACATATATACAAAGCAAAGAAAGAAATAAGCAATAGTTTTCAAAGTACTCTTCAACAAGTAGTTACAGGAGAGATCCCAGAGTCTGTCATGGGCTACCAGAACATCATCACAGATTTTTCCTTCTAACTGTTCCAGAACATTGGAGATTAGAAGGAATAAATATTGACTTTTTTTGTGAAAAATAACATACATACAAAAAAGCAAAAATTTTAAAGCACAGCACAGCAGTTAGTAAATTAATAATGTAGATTAATTAAGGATGTAAAAAGCTAGCCAAATGCTTGACATATAATAAGTGAACAGTAACTGAACAGATTTCAGAGTTTAATGTGGGTTACAATTACACAATTTTAGATGTTTATTTCTAGCAACTCTAAGATACTGGAGACTAAAAGAAATACCAGTATAATGATTCAGCAATCATACTCATTTGTTAAATCCTACCTTCTCTTTATAACTCCACCATCACCTTTGATCTTTCTATCCCATTCTTTGGGGTATTTGAGCTATGCTCATTCTAACTTTTTCATGCTGGAAAGGCTGTCAGTAATATGGGCTAGGGAGATGGAACTAATTGATGTTTGAAGAGGCTGGGCCCTCTAGGTTTCAGAAACCCATCTGGAGGTTGTAGGTTTCTAGTAAGTTACCTTAGTACATGGAATCATTGACTATCTTTTCTCTTGAAAAAAACAAAAAAAACATCGTATTTTCCTGCTTGTCTGTTAGTTGGTCAGTTTTGGATTGCATTCTTGATTCTGTAAATGATATACTGTAGACTCTCTGGATTTGATTAAATTCTTCCAAAAAGTTAGTATTTCATTGTTGTTGTTGTTTTAGCAGGCACTTAATTTGGTTGGACTGAAACTGCAAACATCGTGTCCCCTGCAGTGCATAGCAGCTCAAATCTCAGTTCAATTCTTTCACCCTTGTCTGGGCCAAGTGGAGTCTGCTCCATGTAATCATGGTTCACAACTCAGTCAGAGAGTCAGACAGATTTTATATACAGAATTTTGGGCTCCCTCCTTTTGGATCTCTTTTTCCTGAGATTCACTACCCCTCTCCATCCCCAACCCCCACCCCAAACACTTCCCTACATCTGTTGTTGCCCTAAACTCTGTTTCTTTGTTCTTCGAGCCAGCAATTATGGGTTTTCTGGTAGAATGTTAGCCTGCCTTGGACAACTTATTTCTCCTTCTCTCCCACACTGTGTTGCTTTTAATAACTTTGCAATGCCCTCAAATATTTGTTTTAAATTTTCTAACAGAGTTGTTAGCTGTTTTCTATGAGAAAAATTGGTCCTATAAGAGCTATTTGTCTATACAGCAGGTCGGACATGAATTTGAATCTCAGACCTCCACTTACTAGCATCTTGACCTTAGACAAATTGCTTAATCTCTGTTTAATCAGCTACAAGATGGGAATAGTAATAATATGTACTAAAATAATGTAGATTAATTAAGGATGTAAAAAGCTAGCCAAATGCTTGACATATAATAAGTGAACAGTAAATGGTAGTTGTTATTAATAATTATTAGTACAGTGCCTGTAGCAGTGGAAAATAGAAAGGTGGGATGGATATGGGGCTAAGAAAATTTAATTTCATTTGAAAGGCATGATAAGCCATGGAATGAAACATTCTTCTTCTGTGGTTTAAATCTATATAAATAATTACTTGAGTGCTAAAACCGATCTCAATTTCAGATGTGATCTTGACCTTGGTGAGGTTTTAGTGGAGGTAAAGTTTTCTAAATATCATTCTATAGGTCTCTTCCTAGTGACACAAGCAATGCTACTTTTAAGATATGTCTGTGCTACATGGATAACATTTGTCTCTGTCTTCAAGGAAGCCTCATGCTTTGGTATGCTTCTTCTGCTTTAGAGGTCCCAGACTGAGTAGGTAGGAGGTTTAGTATGAGCACAGGGCTTCCATAAGGATGTATTACATCCATGACTTGGGATCCAGCAGGGGCTTTCCATTTTATTCTTTATGCTAACTGGGAAATTTCACAACTATATCTGTTGAAATGGGAAATCAAGGCAGGCTGTCCATATCCAATCAGTCTTCAGATTGTGACAATTCTACCTCCTAAATAGCCCTCATATTTTACTCTTCCTCTCCTTGTGGTGCTGATATCACTCTAGCTAAGTTTATCTTCAGCTCTCAATGAGATAGTTTCAATAGTCTTTTATTCTTCTTCCCTCCAGGAGCTCATTCGTCCATTCTGCCTTCCATCACTGTTACAGTTGTCTCTATGTATACCCCTCCTTTGCTTAAAAAGCATTAAAGATCACAGACCACACATTTATAAATGTCTTAGCATTGCATTCAACAGCCTCCATGGTCTCATAATTTCATTGTCTATTTAATAATCCATCAGTCAGGGTCCCTTTGGTTATGATGTATCCTAAGTCATCCTTCCAGCTTTATCTAATAATAGTAGTAGTAATAATAATGATAATTTCTTCAATTTTAAGATGCCACCTAGTCTAAGATTTACTCTTAATGTAATAATAGCTTTCCAGGAATAAAAGAGACATGACTATGCTAAATAAATAACCCTTTTAATTGTAAGATATATTACAGTTCCAGAAACTAAAATGTGCAAGAGTTGTAGGTCTAAGAGCTTAAGAAATGTAAGTACAATTTATTAAGTGTTAACAAAGAACCCAGCACTGATTTAGCTAAAGAATCTTTTCCTGCTTCCTTCTGCCTCCAAGGGATTCTCAACTATGCAGCTATGCCCCTCTCTACATGACGTTCTGGATTGCTGTCTTGTGCCAAAATCAAACTTTTCTGGCTGTAAGGATATATTTGGCCCCCTTCTTTTGGGCCTGCCAAGAAAATAAGAGGTTTTCCTATTAACTGTGTAATATTTGCTGTAACTTAAGGAAAAACTTCCATTTTTATAGAACAACAACAACAAAAAGCCAAATAGAGTCCCAAAATATTTGTTCCATATTGCTGGCATCAGAGTATTATTTTTGCTTACTGGAAAGGATGCAGGGTAAACATGAGAGATTTGCTCTTTTTGTCCAAGAAAGTCATTTTATTTTTTTCAAGGTATTACCAACACAGTTATTTCATCAAAGTGAATTAGTCTGCCATTTGGATCCCAGGCTAGGGTTTTACTCAGACTTTTTCTTCACCACATTTGGCTTTAAATATGTGACCAAGTGTTTGAGCTTGAATTAAGCCATCACAGATCTTGATTTGATAAAAGGAAAGGAATTAAATAGACAAAAAGGGGAGAGTCTAATTGCATTTCCAAGTTATTTTGCCTTTGTAATTGGCCCAAGAAAATTTCATGAAGGAGAGTGGTGTTTGCTTTCTCGCTGCAGCCTTCTTTGTGCATGTCAAGGGACTCTGACCAGGCCTGGCTCCTGTTTCTCCGAGCACCACTCTTGGGAGGTAATTGAGTGGGGCTTTGTTGTGAGCCTCGATACACATTTCATGAGACTTAGGTGTCTGTGCTCAGAGGGTTCCTGATCCTCTACTACACTTCATTTAGAATTAATTCAACATGGGCTGTTCTCCAGCATTAATGGCTGAAAGGTCCTTTTTAAAAGGGAAAGAATGCAGAGATAGAATTTAATAAAGTTTACTATGAGAGCTAATTCTTCATAAAACTTTGTCAAATTTTCCACTGAGTACAGACAACAAAACTGTCATGCACCTCAGGATTTCGTCTTTGTCCTCCTCACTTGGGGCCTGTAGACTGTGAGCAATGAATTTGCATTTTTACATAAAGAATAACTTCATGACAGTTTAATGGGGTTGGGGAAAACTGCTGCCTTTTTTTTAAGTGGCTCTTCCTATTGTGTCCTGCTAGGTGAACCATCATGGGGTATTTGCCACAGACAAAAGCCTTAAAGTGAAACGAAAATAAACACAAAGATAATCTTATTCGATTTCTGGGCTAAAGAGCAGCAGATTCATTGTATAAATGAGCAGGATTCCTGACCGTTCTGAGAGTGCAGAGGTGTGAGCTGGGTGAGAAGAATCAAACCCTTCTTGGTATGGCTTCTTCTATCCTTAGTAACCTCCAAGGACTCTCAGCTCTCCCCACCCAATTAATGCCTTCCTTCTTTCAACCTCACTGAAGTGCAGGCTCATCAATGCTATTGTTTTGAATTTGCGTCTGAATTTTAATCTTTCTCACTTCTTTGCTTTGCCAGCCCTTACTCACCCTTCCGCTGTCATCTCTTTGGGACGTCTTCTGTTGCCCTCTCTTTGTTCTCTCACAGCACTCGGCTTAATGTGCTTGTCAAGCTCATTAAGAGTGTTGATAGTGCTGTTTATCTGTTTGCATAGCAGCTTTTCAACCTACCATAAGCAACCTGAGGTCAGACACTGAATATTCAATCATTCATTTGCTCAATTAATCATTGAACTTATATTTGCTGAACACATGCTGTGTGCCAGTGTCTGTGTTAGAGGTACAATGGTGCAACAGATAGGCCCTCTGCTTCTGTTTAGTAAGCAAGACAGAAAAAATGGTAATCAAATAAATAAAATGTTATGAAAGAAGCAAGCAGGTTTCTGAGATAGGGAGGGCTACCATACTATAAGGAAGGTGGTAAGGAAGTTTCAATGAGGAATAGCATCTAAATTAAGATTAAGAAGACCTAGCTATAAGATAGAGCATATTAACTGCTCAATGGTTGATGGATTGAATTAATCTAAATGGGAAGTCCTTGTGGTCCTCCAAGTTCAATTTAAAATACTGCTGAGTAAAGGCATTAAATACATCCTAAGGTGGTGCTGCAAAAGCTTTTCAGGTGCAGTCTCTGATCTATTGCCAATGGCTGCTCAGAGCACGGTGTTGCATAGGACTTTGTTACCCATGGTCAGTAGGAATGAGTGCCAGGATCAATGGCTGAGGTCTGTCATGGGAGTAGAGATAATAGTGCTTTGAGTGCTAGACACTTTATATCTCTTTCGAATTGACTGACTGGCTGCAGGGATCTTTTCTCATTTCTTACTTCTTCTAGTGTTTCTTTTTGCTCTCTGATTCTTCTCCAAAGTTCTGCTTATCATTCTCCATCAACCTGTTTATATCTTCATGCTTATTTTAAGATATCACAACTATATGTGTGTATATATATCCCAAGTATGTACATATATATGTGGTATACGTATACATGAAGAAATATATACATACATATGTGTGTATGTATATATATCATATGCCCACTGCACACACATACATTCTCAGTTCAGTTTCACCTTATGTAAACATGAGCATCCTACGGCACTGCCCCCCATCTGATACTCAAATCACTCACTCCGATCTTAGATATACATATTATTCAGGGTTCTCCACAGAACCAGAACCAATAGGATATATATGTAAATATCATGAGATTTATTATAAGAATTGACTCACATGACTATAGGGAATGGCAAGTCCAAATTCTGTACAGCAACCCACAATTTGGGAACTCCCAGGAGAAGCTGGCTGGCTGAAGTAGAGAAAGGAATTTTCCCTTTAAGCCTTTCAGCTAATGGATGAGACTTCTCTCATAGCTGAAGGCAATCTCCTTTGTTGATGGTAGATTTAATCAGCAAGAGATACAATCACTTGACTAATGATTTTAATCCAAAAAATACCCTCACAGAAGCAGTCAGGCCAGTGCTTGCATGACCAAACAATTGGACACCATAATCTAGCTAACTTAGACACATTAACTAAACCTTCACAATATAGCAATTATTTTACCTTATCTATATGTATAACTGCTACAAGCAGCCTGGTATGCTCTATGGAAATGAAGTATGGTATGTACAATTTTTTTCTTTTTTCTTTCTTTTTCTGGATTTATGCAAATGTTCTGAGAAGTGATTGTGGTGATGAATATACAACTATGTGATGACATTGTGAATTATTGTTTATATACCAAGAATGGAATGATCATATGGTAAGAATGTTCATGTTTGTATGTTGTTATGTTTTAAAAAAAAAGAAATGAGATTTATATTTAAAAGCTTTAGATCCAAATAGGTTACTCTTCCACTTATTAAAAATAACTTCCCAACCATCAATGTCTTTAACAGTAAAAGGTTAAATAATAATAGCCATAACTTATTTCCTCACAAAAGTGCTGGAAGACCAAATGAGACAATGCATAGGTGTGCATTTGGAAAACTTCAAGGACTTAGAAACTTATTATCCCTTTAATATATTTTATTTATTATCTACTCCACATTATCCTGTTTGTCTCTGACTGTGGTAGTTAGATTTAGGTGTCAACTTGGCCAGGTGAAGGTGCCTAGTACTATTGCTGTGGACATGAGTCAATGGCATGTGAACCTTATCTGTTGCTAATTACATCTGCAGTTGGCTAGGAGGTGTGTCTGCTGCAGTGAATGATGTTTGATTTAGTTGGCTGGTGCTTAAATGAGAGAGCTCAATGTAGCACAGCCAAAGCAGCTCAGCATACCTCATCTCAGCCCTCACAGCTCAGCCCGGGCCTTTGGAGATGCAGAAAGGAATCACCCTGGGGAACATTGTTGAAACCCAGAGGCCTGGAGAGAAAGCCAGCAGAGATTGCCCTGTGCCTTCCCACCTACGAAAGAACCTCAGTTGAAAGTTAGCTGCCTTTTGTCTGAAGAATTATATGTTAAATAAATCCCCTTTTATTGAAATCCAATCTGTCTCTGGTGTGTTGCATTCCAGCAGCTAGCAAACTAGAACACTGATCTTCTCCTCATCTGTATGATCCTAGAGATGTGGCCCATTTGCTTTATGGAGCATGTAGAAAATTATTACATAAAAATTAGTAAGGGGTACAAGAATAATTCAATGGTAGAATTCTCACCTGCCATGAGGGAGACCTAGGTTCGATTCCTGGCCCATACACTTCCCAAAACAAACAAACAAACAAACAAAATTCAACAAATGGTGCTGTAATAACAGGAAACTCACATGGAAAAAAATGAAATGTGATCCCTGTCATACAGCAAACAAAAAAATTGGTATTTATTTAGTACATTCTGATACAAGTAAAAATTGCTTGATACTTGTTTTTCCTCTTGGTAACTAAAGGAATAGATTTTACCAGTTTTAAAACTTTCTGTTCTGCTGTTTTTCATAGAAAAGTTCTATTAGACTAGGATTTTTCTCATACTAAGTCTCTTTTACAGAATGCAGTATTTCATGTAGAGAAGAGATAGTTCATCTCATTTTAAGACTATTAATTAAATGCAAATTAAGTGATTTAAAGTTAGATCTTGTTCCCAAGAGAAGCGGGCTAAGTGGAGAATTGTTTCAAACCTCCTGACTGAAAAACGTCAGATACAGATAAGTCATAGTAATCAGTTTAAGAAACATAAAGCAAGACTGATCTGCCTTAGTATGGGGCAGAAGCACAAGTAGGGACTTCAGAGCCAAACAGAATGAGTTTTAAATTCTGAACCCCACAGTCCAATAGTTGCATGATGTAGGAAATTGCACCACCTCTCCTAGGTTCATAGCACCTTAGGCTCAGTTCTAGACACTAGGGATGCAGCAATGAAAATAACAGACAAAATTCCTGTGATTCTTATGCCGGTATACATTTCACTCTAGGCAGAAAGTGGACGGGTGGACGAAAACAGTAAACATTAAATTGATAAATCAATATTAACATATAGTATGAAGGAAATAGAGGACAGCAGTTATAGGTTGAATTGTCACCCCCCTCCAAAATATGTTAAAGTCCTAACCTTTAATGCTATGACCGTGACGTCATTTGGAAGTAGTGTCATGGCAGATGGAATTATCAAAGTTAAAATGAGGATATACTGGGCAAAGGTGGGCCTTTAATCCCATATAACTGTTGACCTTATAAGAAGAGGAGAACAAGTCACAGCCAGACACAGAGAGGCCATATGTTGAGGGAGGCAGAGACTAAAGTGCTTCAACTGCAAGCCAAGGAATGCCAAGGATTGTTAGCAAACCACTGGAAGCTATGAGGAGTCAAGGACAGATTCTCCCCTACAAGTTTCAGAGGAAACATGGCCCTGATGACAACTTGATTTCGTACTTTAGTCTCTGAAACTGTGAAACAATACATGTCTATTATTTTAAACCATTGTTATGATTTTCTAAAGCTGCTGGAATGAAATATACCAGAAATGGAATCGTCTTTTAGAAGGGAATTTATTAAGTTGCAAGTTTATAGTTCTAAGGCTATAAAAATGTCCAAACTAAGGCATCCAAAGAAAGATACCTTGATTCAAGAAAGGGCTGTTGATGTTTCAGAGTTTCTCTGTCAGCTGGGAAAGCACATGGCAATGTCTGCTAGCTTTCTCTCCTGGCTTCTCTTCTCATTTCAAATGGCTTCCCCAGGGGTTTTCTTTCAGCATTTCCAAAGGTCTCTAGTCTGTATTAGCTCTGAGGCTTTTTCTAAAATGGTTCCCTCTTAAAGGGCCCCAGTAAAAAGCAACCCCACCTTGAATGGGTGGAGACACATCTCCATGGAAACAACTTAATCACAAAGATCCCACCCAGCACTATTGAATGAGGATTAAAGAATATGGTTTTCTGGGGTCCACAACAGTTTCAAACCAGCACAGCCACCAGGTTTGTGGTAATTTGTTATAGCAAACCTAGGAAAGTAAGGCAAGAGTGAAGAGAAGGGAGTAGGAGCACTGTTGCTATTTCATACAGAGTGTCAAGAAAAACCTCTCTGATAAGGTCGTATTTGAGCAGTGACCTTAAGAAAATGGGTGGGGGACCCATCATGCAGATACCTGGAAGAAGCATGTCAGGCAGAGGGAACAGCAAATGCAGATTTCTAAGGCTGGGGTGTATGATTAGGATGCTTTAGAAACAGCAGGAAGGATGAGGTGATTAGAGGGGTTTGAGAGTGGGGGAGAGTGATGGGTGATATTTTGCAAAGGATTAAAAGTGATGACAATTCAAAGCATCTAGAACAGTGGCTGGAACATGGTAGGTATTTAGTAAATCCTCATTTCTTTCCTCTTAAGATCTAATGGAATATTTTACAATTTCTGTTAACTCACTCCCTCTCTCTCCTATGGCTTCAATGTCTCCACCTCAACTGGCTAATTAACAACAGCATTTAAATTTACTCGAGGTCCTCCCTCTTATACCAAAACAAAAACATTTCCCCCAACTTATCCCATATTTCTTACCTTTCTTCTTTTCACTGCCTATCTTCCAATTAATTAGTCTACACTTATCTACTTTTTCAAGAAAATATTCTTTGACTCATTCCTGCCTATGTTCCCACCACATAACTGATACTAACATCCCCATAGGCATGAATGACTTCCATATTCCTGTATCCAATGGATCATTTTGGCCCTTAGCATACTCAGTGTCTCTGTGCTATTTGGCATGGATGACTTCTCTTTCCTTCCTAAGCCTCGGTTGTATTAGGCTTATTTAACTTTATCTTGCTCATTTTTCTCCCACCTCGCTGACCATTTCTTCTTTCTCTTTTGTGGTACCTCTTACCACCTCAACTCTTAAAATCAGTGTGTTTTGGGGCCCCAGCCTCAATCTTCTACCTTTCCTTATTCTGTACATCTTTCTTAGGAGGTCTCACCCATACTAATTGCTCCCACCACAACTTACATATAGATAACCAAACAGTGTCTCTGTTTCTAACCCAGAGCTTACTTTGTCCTTTAGAGGTTCTTCAGGTGCCTTGTATCAGTTAAAGTAGGATATCCTCTCTAACAAACAAATATCAAATTTCAGTGGACTGGAAAAGTAGAAGTTTATTTTCACCCATGAATGGTCTGTTGCAGGTTCAGTATTGGCAGGTGTGGTAGGTTGAATTATGTACACCAGAAAAAAACATATCTTCTTAATCTTAATCCCATTCCTGTGGATGTGAATCTAGTGAAAATAGGACTTTTGAAGGTTTTGTTTTTAGTTAAGGTGTGGTAAACTGAATCAGGATGGGTCTTAATCCCATTACTGGAGGCCTTATAAAAGATAAAGCTTCAGGGAAGAATGAGAAGCTGGAAGTTGATGGAACTCAAAAGAGACAGGAGAGGACAGCACCATGTGACAGAAAAGCAAAGGATTATCAGCCAGCCAGAATGCTACTAACCCTGGAAGGAAGCAAGCCTTCTAGCCTCTGAACCATAAGCCAATAAATTTATATTGTTAAACTGACCTATTGCCCACGGTATTTGTCATAGCTGCTGGGAAACTAAGATAGCAGGAGTGAGTAATCAGGGTTGGGGAGCTCAGTTTAACACAGCTCATCATGTACTCATGCCACCAGATCCTCTGCCATATTCAACAGACAGTTACTTTGAAATCATCTAGTGGATGGGAAAAACCATGAGAGATGGTACTTAGGAACTTTTTGGAAAGTGGTGTACATTACTTATACTATTCTATTAGTTATATCTCAGTTATATGTCCACACTGAACTGAAATGAAGGCTGGGAAATAGAGTTTAGCTCCATTCCCAGGCTGAAGAGAAAATAGTTATCAATTTTTCCTCATACTTTACACTTAACTTGTCTCAAACCAAAATGATCATTTCTTACCTCATCCTGGTCTTTCTCTAGCTTTTCATCTTAATGAATGACAGAAGAACCCAGTTATGGAGACCAGAAAGAAAAACATTCCTCTTTGACTACCTACTTAAACACATTCCTCTATAGCCATACCCTCCCCTACATTATCACTGGCATTGCTCTTGTTAAGGTCTTCCCTAATTATTGCCTGAATCACTATACTAATTCCCAATGTTTCTCTGTCTCTATTTGGGCAACCTCTTACACTGATATAATCTTACATTGATATAATTATATAATGTATAATTTATTTCTAAATGGTAAATCTCATGATGTTATTTTGCTACTTAATGACCCACAGTGATCACCCATACCTTCTACACAAAGTTCTACTCCTAGGATTATTTATCAATTTTTATAGAATTAATGATAAACTTAATAGCCATGTCGTAAATTATTTTGTAAAGGTATAGAGACAAAAACATTTCCTGGTGGGCAGGCCATGGTGGCTCAGTAGGCAGGATTCTTGCCTGCCATGCCGGAGACCTGAGTTCGAGTGCCGGTGCCCGCCCATGTAAAAAAAAAAAAAAAACATGAAAACAACAAAAAAAATCCCATTTCCTGGTATCCAGGCAAACAAAGATCCAAATTCTAGCAAACTGAAACTAAAACTGAACCTCCCACAGATAGCAACAACAAGTTGTGGACAAAATACAAAGAAATAACTGTAAGAAGGCTCTGGAGAGTGAAAAAAATCAGGCATATTTTGGGAAGAATTGAAACTTGGAGAAACAACAAGTACTTGGTGAGTTACGCATTATTGCTACTTTGTCCTGAGGATAGCCACAATGCAGGGCAGTTAGAAGTCCAACAAAAAGCTCACTATCTTTCTGACCAAAGAAACAAGCTTCTGGAATGTGAAACAGGAACACCAGAGATAAGAAAGCCAAAGAAGGAGAGCCTCAAATTCTGTATATAAATAATGCCCAAGTCTCTGACTGAACCCTGTAATGAATAAGACAGAATTAAAGTAGTCTGAATGGAAATCTAATAGAATTTGAAGTCAAAATCTAACCAATTGTGCCAGTTTGTAGCTATTATAGACCCCAGAAAAGCTATGCCCTTTAATCCTCATTCAATATTTCTGGGTAGAATTTTATTGATTGTTTACATGGAGACAAGACCCACCCAATTGTGGGTGTAATTTTTGATTAGATGGTTTCATGGAGATGTGTCTCTTTCCATTCAAGATGGGGTTACTTACCAGAGCCCTTTAAGAGGGAACAATTTTGATAAAAGCTTCAGAGCCACCAGAACCATCAGAGCCCACAGAGCCAGCAACCACTGGTGATGAAGAAAGAAAATGTTGCTATGGAAGCCATTGAAGAAGCATAGAGAGAAAGCTAGCAGATGTTGCCATGTGCTTTTTCAGCTGAGAGAGAAACTTTGAACATCACTGGGCCTCTTAAATCAAGATACATTTCCTGGGATGCTTTAATTTGGACATTTTTATAGGATTGCCTTAATTTGGACATTTTCAGAGCCTTAAAACTATAAATTGGCAACTTAATAAATTCCCACTTTTAAAAGTCATTCTATTTCTGCTATATCACATTGTGGCAGCTTTTACAAACTAAAATACCAATTTAACTACCTGATAAAACAAAGAACATCACTACTATTTAAGGAATATAACAAAATCCAGTCTTTACAAAAGAAGATTCGTAATGACCCAACACAAAACAAAAATTTCTCAGCATTCAAAGGGTCAGGAAATGTGACCAATTCTCAAAAGAAAATAGAATCAACAGTTATAAACTCTAAAATGATCTAGATATTGGAATTATCCACAGAGATATTAACACAGGTTTTATAACTATGCTCAGTGAAGTAAAAGCAAACATACTTGAAACAAATGAAAAGATAGGAAATCATATCAGAGAAATAAAAAATAAAAAAGAAGAATCAAAATGAAAATTTATAAGGGAAAATATAGCATCTTAAATAAAATATTTACTGAATGGACTTAAGAACAAATAAAAATAACAAAAGAAAGAGTCAGTAAACTTGATGATAGATCTGTAGAAGTACATACTTTGAAGAGGAAAAAAATTAATGACAAATAAGTAGAAACTCAGAGAACTGTGAGACAATATCAAAAGGTTTATCATATGGATAACTAAAATTTAAAAAGAAGAGGGGTAGAGAAATGGGGCAGAAAAAATTATTTGAATAAATAATGACTTAAAATTCCCAAATTTGATGAAAGGAATCAACTCACAGATTCAAGAAACTCAGTAAACCCAAATAGGATATATGTGATGAGTACTACACCTGGATACTTAGTAGTCAGGCTGTAGAAAAACTAAAGTTAAAGAAAATATCTTGAAAGCAGACAGAAAAAAATATATGACACATTACATAATAAGAGAAAATATTTCATTTCACTGCTGACTTCTTATCAGAAACCATGGAAGCTAGAAGTTAGTGGTACAATATTTTTGTATTGAACCAAGAAAAAGGGGGTGTGGTCTAGCTCAAGTGGCTCCTTTAGGTAATTCAGTCCCTAGGGGCTGGGAAACAGAAGCAAACTAAGCCCACATTCTACCTCAGCCCCTTTCTCAACTACACCACTGGTAAGGAGAGACTGCTGAAATTAAAGGCATGGCATTACTTTACACTGGTGGGAAGATGTCAGCAGACAAGCATCACATGCTGGGCAGGACAGGGAAAGCACAGAGTCAGAGGCTTCACAGGAAAGTCTGACAACCTGTTGGGTTTCACCCTCAGGGAACCTTGATACTGGTTGCTCTCTCCTACTGAGATGTGGGCCTGTCTGATCTTGGAAAAATCTGTCTGGGGTTGTTCATGTTTGAAAAGACAGGAACAGAAAAATAAGAGCTGAAAAATTCTGATCAGTTAAACAGAACCTATATTACAGGTCTAGAATAAGTTGAACTGAATGCCAAAGAAAAGAAAGAGAACAAAGCCGTTCAACAAAAAACCCTAGGTAAACGAGTGAAAACAACCTCCATAATAAACTAACTAAGGAAATCAAATGCCCGATGCCAGTGAAAAATAATGAGTCATACTAGGAGAACCAAAGATATGTCCCAGTCAAAGGAACAAACTAACATTTCAAATGAGATACAGGAGTTGAAATAATTAATCCAGGATTTTCAAACAGACATGTAAAGTCACATCAAAAATCAAATCAATGAGTTGAGGGATGATATGGCAACAGAGATGAAGGGTATAAAGGAAACATTTGGGGAACATAAAAAGCACTTGAAAGTTTGAAAAAACAAATCACACAACTTATGGGATTAAAGGCAATATAGAAGAGATGAGAAAACAATGGAGAACTACAACAGCAGACTTGAAGAGGCAGAAGAAAGAATGAATGAACTTAGAGGGCAGGACATCTGAAATCCTACTCAAAGAAAAGATGGGGGAAAGAATGGAAAAATATGAGCAGAGTCTTAGGGAATTGAATGACAATATGAAACACATGAATATATATTATGAGTTTCACAGAAGGAGAAGAGAAGGGGAAAGAGGCAGAAAGAATAATGGAGGAAATAATCACTGAAAATTTCCAATCTCTTATGAAATAGACATAAAATTACAGACCCAAGAAATGCAAAATATCCTGAACAGATTAGATCCAAGCAGAAATACTTCAAGACACTTACTAATCAGATTGTCAAGTGTCAAAACAAGGAGAGAAATTTGAAAGCAGCAAGATAAAAGCAATACATCACATACAAGGGAAGCTCAATAAGATTTTGTGTGGATTTCTTAGCAGAAACCATGGAGGTGGAAAGGCAGTGACATGATATATTAAAGATTTTCTGAAAGAAAAAAACTGGCAGCCAAGAATTTGATACCCAGAAAAATTGTCCTTCAAAAATGAGGGGAAGTTTAAAATATTTTCAGACAAATCATCACTGAGAGAGTTTGTGACTAAGAGCTCTGCAAGACATACTAAGGGGAGCACTATAGGCAGATTAAAAAAATACAGGAGAGAGAGTTCTGGAGAAGAGTGTAGAAATATACTATACCATCAGTATAGGTGAAACGAGAAAAAAATATATATGACATATAAGATACAAAAGACAAAAATGATAGGAGAAAGTACTGCCTTTACAGTAATAAACTCCCCAATCAAAAGACATAGACTGGCAAAATGGATCAAAAAAACAGGACCTACCTATATGCTGTCTACAGAATATTCACTTTAGAACCAAGGACAAAAATAGATTAAAGGTGAAATGTTGGGAAAAGATGTTTCATGCAAACAACAACTACAAAAGTAGCTAATCTAATATTTGACAAATTAGACTTCAAATGTAAAACAATTAAAAAAATGAAGGACACTGTACATTAAAAAAAAGGAACAATTCAGCAAGAAGATATAACAATCATAAATATGTATTCACCAAGTCAGAGTGCTCCAAAATATATTAGGTGCACACTGACAACATTGAAGGCAGAAGTAGACACCTCTACAATAATAGTTGGAGATTTCAATTCCACAATCTCATCAGTGGATAGATCATCTAGATAGGGTATCAATAAAGAAACAGAGATTTTGAATAATATGGTAAATGAACTAGACTTGACAGACATTGCAGAGAGTTACACCCCACAACAGCAGGTGTGCCAGTTTGAATCTGTTGTGTACCCCAGAAAACCCAAGTTCATTAATCTCATTTAATATGGTGGGTGGGATCTTTTTTTATTGTTTCCATGGAGATGTGACCTACCTAATTGTGGGTGGTAACTTTTGATTAGATGGTTTCCATGGAGATTTGTTTACACCCATTCAAGGTGGGGTTGCTTATTGGAGCCCTTTAAGAGGTAACCATTTTGGTAAGAGCTTTAGAGCCAAGAAAGCATACACAACCAGAGATCTTTGGAGATTCAGATTCCACCCTGTGGAATCCTTATGAAATGAGAAGCCAAGAAAGAAAGCTAGCAGATGTTGCCGTGTGCCTTTCCAGCTGATAGAGGTGTTCTGGACACATTAGCCTGTCCTGAATCAAGGTGTCTTTCTCTGGGTGCCTTACTTTGCATATTTTCATGGCCACAAAACTGTAAACTTACAACTTAATAAATTCCCTTTTGTAAAAGCCATTCTGTTTCTGGCATATGGCATTCCAGCACCTTAGCAAAATAATACAGCAGGATACACATTTTTCTCAAGTGTTCTGCAATCATTCTCAAGTATAGACTATATGTAAGCAAGTCTCAATACATTTAATAAGATTTGAAGTATACAAAACACTTTCTTGGATCATAATGGAATGAAGTTTGAAATCAATAACAGGCAGAGGGCCAGCAAAATTAAGAAACATACGGAAGCTAAACAATATACTCATGAACAATCAGTGGGTCAAGGAAGAAATTACAAGAGAAATCAGTAAATATCTCAAGGCAAATGAATATAAAAACTCAACTTATCAAAATTTATGGGATGCAGCAAAGAAAGTGCTGAGAGGGAAATTTATCGCCCTAAATACCTGTATTAAAAAGGAAGAAAGAGCAACAGTCAAGGAATTAATTGTTCACCTGGAAGAACAGCAAATTAGCCCCAAAGCAAACAAAAGGAAAGAAATAACAAAATTAGAGCAGAAATAAATGAAATTGAGAATAGGAAAATCGTGAAAAGCAGCAGTGACATCTTTGAGAAAATCAAGGGACTGTTACCTAGACTGACCAAAAAAAAAAAAAAGAAAAGAAAAAAAGAGAGTGAGAGAGAGAGGATGTGAATAAATAAAATCAGAAAAAGAAGAGTGGATATAACCGCTGACACTCAGGATTAAAAGAAATAATGAGAGGATACTGTGAGCAACAATATGCTAATAAGCTAGAAAATATAAATGACATCAACAACTTCCTAGAAAGGGATGAACAACCAAAATTTACTGGAAAAGAAATAGATGACCTCAACAAACCAATTGAAGGTAAAGAAATCGATCAGTCAAGAAACTCCCATAAAAGAAAAGTCCAGGAGTATGTGGCTTCACATGTGAATTCTACCAAGTACTCAAGAAAGAATTAGTACCAATCTTGCTCAAACTCTTCAAAAAAAAAAAAAAAAAAAAAGGAACAGGAGGGAAAGCTACCTGTCTCATTCTATGAAGCCAAGTTTCTCCTAATATCAAAGCCAGAGAAAGATGCTATAAGAAAAGAAAATCACAGACAAATCCCATTATGTTGTTACAAAAATTTTCAACAAAATACTCACAAGTTGAATCCAGCAGCACATTAAAACAATAATACACCATGATCAAGTGGGATTTGTTCTAGGTATGCAAGGCTGGTTCAACACAAGAAAACCAATTAATATAATACACCATAACAAAAAGTCAAAGTTGAAAAACAAAATGATCGTCTCGATTGTTGCAGAGAAGGCATTCGACAAAATTCAACACTTCAAAGGATAAGAATAGAATGAAACTTCCCCAACATGATAAAGGAATGTGCAAAACACCCACAGCTAATCTCATCTTCAATGGGGAAAGACTGAAAGCTTTCCCTCTAAGATCAGGAACAAAGCAAAGATGCCCACCGTCACCATTGTTATTCAACATTTTGCTGGAAGTACTAGCCAGAGAAATTAGGCAAGAAGAGGAAATTAAAAACATCCAAATTAGAAAGGAAGAAGTAAAACTCACTGTTTGCAGATTACATGATATGCTATATATTGAAAATCCCAAAAATTCTACAGCAAAACTACTAAAGCTCTTAAATGAGTACAGCAAAGTGTCAGGGTACAAGATCAACATCCAAAAATCAGTAGTATTTCTATAACTAATAATGAGCAATCTGAGGAGGAAATTAAGGAAAAAATCCATTTATGATAGCAACCAACAGAATCAAACATTTAGCAATAAATTTAACTAGGGATACAAAAGACCTATAGGGAGAAAACTCCAAGATATTGCTAGAACAAATCATGGAAGACCTAAATAAATGAAAGGTCATACTGTGTTCATGGATTGGAATACTAAATATAATTAAGATGTCAGTTCTACCTGAATAGAATTATAGATTCAATGCAATACCAATTAAAATCTCAACAACTGACTTTGCAGAAGTAGAAAAACCAATAACCCAATTTATTTGAAAGGGCAGATTGCTCTGAATAGCTGAAAATATGTTGAAAAAGAAAATCTGAAGTGGAAGTTCTCACACTACCTATTTTTAAAGTATATTACAAAGCTACACTATTAAACCAGCAAGGCACTGACATAAAGATCGATATATTGACCAATGGAATTAAATCACATGTTCAGAAATAGACTCTCATCTATTGGTGATTGATTTTTGATAAGGTGGTCAAGCCAACCCAACAGGGACAGGACAGCCTCTTTAATAAATGTTATTTGGAGAACTGGATATCCATATGCAAAAGGATGGAAGAGGATCCAAAGCCCACAACCTATACAAAATTAACTCAAAATGTATCAAAGACCTAAACACTAGAGCTAAGGCCATAAACTTTTAGAATAAAATGTAGAGAAATATCTTGTAAATCTTGTGATAGAGTATGGTTTCCTAGACCTTACACCCAAAGCATGAGCAATGAACAAAGAAATAGATAAATGGGATTGCCTCAGAATTAAATATTTTTGTGCATCAAAGATCTTTTGCCAGGAAAGTAAAAAGGTAGCCTGTGCAATGGGGGACAATATTGGAAAGCATATATCAAATAAGCATGTAATATCTAGAATATATAAAGAGATCTACAACTCAACAGTTATAAGGCAAACAACCCAATACAAAATGGGCAAAAGTCATGAGCAGAAACTTCAGAAGAGGAATATAAATGGCTAAAGAGCATACGAAAAATTCTCATCATCACTGGCTATTAGAAAATGCAAATCAAACCACAATGAGATATCATCTCACATCTACTAGAATGGCCATTATAAAAAAAAGAAACACAAACAAACAGAAGAAGACAAGTGCAGAAGAGGATGTAGAGAAAGAGGCACACCTATCCACTGCTAGTGGGAACATAAAATGATACAACTGCTCTGGAAGACAGTTTGGCAGTTCCTCAGGAAGCTAAGTATAGAATTGCCATATGATGCAGCAATCCCATTACTATGTATGTATTTTGAGGAACTGAAGGCAAGGATACAAACAAGGATTTAAACAATGTTTATAGCAGCACTATTTATGATTGCCAAGAGTTGGAAACAGCTCAAATGCCCATCAGTTGAGGAGTGGCTAAACCAACCGTGGCATATACATACAATGAATATTACACAGCTGTAAGACAGAATAAAGTCCTAAAGTATGCAACAATGTAGGTGAACCTTGGGGACATTATGTTGAGCAAAATTAGTCAGAAACAAAAAGACAAATACTGTATGTTATCACTAATATGAACTAACATTAACGAGTGAACTTTGAGAGTTAAAGTTATGAACATAGGATACCAATAGATAGAAAGAGGGTAGAGATCAGGTTTTAGTGTAGAAAGAGTACAGAATGTGCAACAGGACTGATTGTAAAAACTGAGAAATGGATAACACAATACTGCCTGATGGTAGCACAATAATGTAAGTACCCTGAACGTGAGTATGGTTGAGAAAGAAGGGCTAGGAACACCTATAACACCAGAAGGAAAGATAGAGGATAAAGACTGAGATGGTATAACTTAGGAATACCTAGAGAGGAAAATGATGGTGATTAACTATACAAATATAAGAATCTTTTTTGTATGAGGGAGAACAAATGAATGTCAACATTTCAATGTTGAAAATGGGATGTTATACAGGAAAAATACAATCAATGTAAGCTAGGGTCTATAGTCAACAGTAACACTGTAATATGCTTCCACTGAAGCATATAATGAGGCATTATGCAAAAATCAAATGTCAACAAGCAGTGATATGGGGAAGAGATAAGGGGATCTTTGTGGAATAAAAGGAAATGTCTACATAAAGATTGTGGTGGTGAAGGCACGGCTATGAGATTATACCAGGAACCATTGATTTTTTACTTAGTATGGATTGTATATGTGCAAATAAAACTTTATAAAAACAAACAAAGAGAAACAGTGTTGGAGAAAATGTGGAGAAAGAGATATATCTATTCACTGTTGGTAGGAAAGCTGAGAGGTGCAGCTCTTTGGAGGACAGAATGGTGGTTCCATAGGAAGCTCAGGGTAGAGTTGCCATATGATCCTGCAGCCCCAATTTCTAGATATATACCTGGTGAAACTGAGAGTGGGGACAGGAATGGACACTTGCATATTGGTGTTTATGGCATCAGTGCTTAAATTAGCGATGGATGGAGTTGGCCTAAAGGTACAACTGAGGAATGGAAGGGGGAACTGTGGTGTATACATTCAATGGACTACTGAGTGGCTACAAAAAGGATTGAAATTGTGAAGCAGACAATTAGGTGAATGAACCTTGGGGACAGTATGTTGAATGAAATGTCAGAAACAAAAAGACAAATGTTAAACATACCTTGCTTATATGGACTAACTACAACATACAGACTAGGAGAACTGTAGTTGAGAGCATGGGTTATCAGGTTGGGGCTCATTGCAAAGGGTCCCAGCAGTCACTTCTATTTTGGAGATGTAACTATTTTTTTTCTAAATTCTGAGACACTGAGCTACTTGTGTATAACTTGGTCATTCCCTGAAACTTTGGATGTTTATGTAACACTTGAGATTCAGAGTTAGAGCTCTGAAGCTATGAAAGTCAGCATCACCCCATAAGTATCTGTTATAAAAGTTGAAAAATGATCAAACTTTTAAATGATATAAATAAAACTAATCCAGATAGGACTAAGATAAATCAGAATACATTGTAAAAGAAGATATGGTCTATATTTTAAAACTTTAACTTCTGTGTGAGACCAAAGGAAGATATGTTTATTTGATAAAAAATTTAGATTTTGGGTAGTGCATTATCTAATTTAACTTGTATGGTCAGTTTATCTGAACACCGTAATTACATGGAATCTTGAATTTGTGAGATCTTGCTGGTTTGTACAGATTAGTGTGCCCTGATACATCCCAGAGTAATTTGGCCAGAGAATAAAAAAGTGTTTGCAGAGTCCCCTTGGGGGACTAGGGAGAAAGGAGGAAATATAAAACTTCCCCATCTGGGGAATTCCTGATATTCTCATAAATAGTAGGGACAACCAATTCAATAGGCAGAGCCTTCAATCTTGGAGCTTGCCTGGATAGAATTTATTCCTGCAAAGGAGAAGCTAAGCCTACTTATATAATTATGCCTAAGAGGCACCCCAGACTTTTGTTGCTCAGATGTGGTCTCTCTTTCTGCAAACGAATTCACTGCCCCCCCCCCATTGCCTGCCCCCCCCACCCCACTACCACATAAGACATGACTTCCAGGGGTGTATATTTCCCTGGCAACATGGGACAGGACTTCTGGCATGAGCTGGGCCCCAGTATCATGGTATTGAGAAAGCCTTCTTTACCAAAAAGAGGAAGAGAGAAATGAGACAAAATAAAGCTTCTGTGGCTGACAGATTTCAAACAGTTTAGAGGACACCCTGGAAGTTATTCTTAGGCATCATATAGATATCCCTTTATAATTTATGGTGTATTGGAGTGGCTAGAGGGAAGGGCCTGAAACTGTTAAACTGTATTCCAGTAGCCTTGATTCTTGGAGATGATTGTATAATGATATAGATTTTATCATGTGTGGTAGTTAGATTCAGGTGACAACTTGGCCAGGTGAAGGTGCCTAGTTCTATTACTGTGGACATGAGCCAATGGCATGTGAACCTCATCTGTTGCTGACTACATCTGCCACGGGCTAGGAGGCATGCCTGCTGCAATGGATGACGCTTGATCTAATTGGCTGGTGCTTAAATGAGAGAGCTCAACATAGCACAGCCCAAGCAGCTCAGCATACCTCATCTCAGCACTCACAGCTCAACCCAGGCCTTTGGAGATGCAGAAAGGAATCACCCTGGGGAAATTTGTTGGAGCCCAGAGGCCTGGAGAGAAGGCCAGCAGAGATCGCCCTGTGCCTTACCCTGTAAGAAAGAACCTCAGTTGAAAGTTAGCTGCCTTTCCTCTGAAGAACTATATGTTAACTAAATCAATCCCCTTTTATTGAAAGCCCATCCATCTCTGGTGTGTTGCAATCCAGCAGCTAGCAAACTAGAACACCATGTGATCATGTGACTGTGAAACCTTGTGTCTGATGCTCTCTTTATCCTGGTTATAGACAGATGAGTGAAAAAACAAGAACAGAAAATAAATAAATTATAGGAGGTGGGATAAGGGGTAAAAAATTGGGTAGATTGAAATACTAGTGGTCAATGAGAGGGAAGGGTGAGGAGTACGGGATAATGAGTTTTTTCTTTTTATTTCTTTTTCTGAAGTGATGCAGAATAATTCTAAAATGAACCTGGTGATGAATACACAACTATGTGATCATGTTATGAGCCATTGATTGTATGCTTTGGTTGACTGTATGTACATGAAGATATCTCAATAAAATTAAAAAAATAATAATAATATGGGGGTATAAAAGGGCAAGTGATTTTTTTTTCCAGGGCAATGAGAGTGTTCTCAAATTGACTGTGGTAGTGAATGCATAATTATGTCATTATACCAAGAGCCATTGATTGTACACTTTGGATGGATTGTGTGGTGCATGAATCAACATTTAAAAATATATATAGGAGAATAAATAAATTTTTCAGATAAAGGTAAACTAGAAGAATTTGCTGCCTGCCACAAGATCTGAACTACAAGAAACACAAATGAAGTTTTTAGTCCAAAAGGAAAAGGATACTAAGATGATAGGAATGAAAGAAAAGCACCAGAAATGGTAAATATCAGGGTAAATGTTTATTTGAAATTTACAATAAGAAGTAGTTATTAGCACCCCTAATTACACATAAGAAAAACATGGCACAAAAGGTTTAAAGACTTATCTAAAGTCACTCATCTATTTGAAAGGTCATGATTTCTTTAACTACATTAACCTATATCTTAAATGTGGATTTTAGAAGGGGAAGCAGATATTTTAGAAGAAAAGATGCACCATAGTTCTGTCTTCTCTTCCAGGGTTCAAATATCACAAGGAAAGCTTAGGAACAATGGAAAAGAGGGCCTTAGGGAGGAGAGTTGAAGGAGGATAAATGCAAGTGAAAGGAAGGGTATTTTGATGTAGAGGGACATTTTTTCCCTTCCGTGTTTCTAGGTGGCTTTTATTTAGCTTGGAATTTAGGGAAAGTATTTATTGGGCATCTATTATGTCCTGTGAACTGGGCTGGGACCTGGGGAGACTGAGATGAGTAAAGCATGGCCTTTGTCATTGACAAGCATGTGGTAAAGGCAGGTAGGCTGATGGAGGCTGCTGTATCCCCATTCCCTGGAGAAACTATTTGCTTTGCTTCAAGAGTCTCTCTGTTCAACTTGCCACTCACTTTTTTTTTTTTTGGCATGGGCATCCTCCAGGAATCAAACCCGGGTCTCTAGCATGGCAGGCAAAAATTCTGCCACTAAGCCAGTGTTGTACCACCTCTTGTCACTCAATTTTTTTTTCTTTTTTTAGATTATACCATCTCAGTCTTTATTGTTTATCTTTCCTTCTAAGTTCATTTGTGCCCCCAGGCCTCCTCCCTCTATCACTACCACATTCAGCTTCATTCAGTGTTCTAACATTATTGTATTAGATAGTATTGTGCTATTCATTTCTGAATTTTTTCAATCAGTCCTGTAGTACAATCTGTATCTCTTCAGCTCCAATTACCCAATATCTTACCCTACTTCTATCTCCTGATGGTCTCTGTTATCAATGGAAATCTCCCAGTTTATTCGCTAATGTCAGTTCATATCAGTGAGACCACACAGTATTTGTCCTTTTGTTTCATGGCTAATCTCACTCAGCATAATGTCCTTAAGGTCCATCCATGTTGTTACATACTCCATGACTTTATTCTGTCTTACAGCTGCATAATACTCCATCGTATGTATATACCATAGCTTGCTTAGCCACTCATCTGTTGATGGACATTTTGACTGTTTCCATCTCTTGGCAATTGTAAATAATGCTGTTATAAACATTGGTATGCAAATGTCCATTTGTGTTCTTGCCCTCGTGTCCTCTGAGTAGATACCTAGCAATGGTATTGCCGGATCATATGGCAATTTTATATTTAGCTTTCTGAGGAATTACCACACTTCCACAGCGGTTGTACCATTTGACATTCCCACCAACTGTGGATAAGTGTGCCTTTTTCTCCACATCCTCTCCAGCACTTGTCATTTTTTGTTTTATTGATAATGGCCATTCTGCTGGGTGTGAGATGATATCTCATTGTCGTTTTGATTTGCATTTCCTTAATAGCCAGAGAAGTTGAGCATCTTTTCATGTGCCTTTTGTCCATTTGTAGTTCCTCTTCTGAGAAGTGTCTGTTCATGTCTTTTGCCCATTTTGTAATTGGATTATCTGTCTTTTTGCTGTTGAGTTGAACAATCTCTTTATATATTCCGGATACTAGGACTTTATCTGATATATCATTTCCAAATATTGTCTCCCATTGTGTAGGCTGTCTTTTTACTTTCTTGACAAAGTTCTTTGATGCACAAAAGTGTTCAGTTTTGAGGACTTCCCCTTTCTTTCTTTTCTTTCTTTCTTTCTTTCTTTCTTTCTTTCTTTCTTTCTTTCTTTCTTTCTTTCTTTCTTTCTTTCTTTCTTTCTTTCTTTCTTTCTTTCTTCCTTCCTTCCTTCCTTCCTTCCTTCCTTCCTTCCTTCCTTCCTTCCTTCCTTCCTTCCTTCCTTCCTTCCTTCCTTCCTTCCTTTCCACCTTTCCTCCTTTCTTTCTTTCTTTCTTTCTTTCTTCCTTCCTTCCTTCCTTCCTTCCTTCCTTCCTTCCTTCCTTCCTTCAATGCTCATGCTTTGAGTATAAGGTCTAGAGTTCTAGTTTGCTAGCTGCCAGAATACAATATACCAGAAACAGAATGGCTTTTAACAAGGGGAATTTAATAAGTTCCTAGTTTACAGTTCTAAGACCAAGAAAATGTCCCAATTAAAACAAATCTATAGACATTCCAATTTAAGGCATCTGGGGAAAGATATCTTGGTTCAAGAAGGCCGACAACGTTCAATGTTTCTCTCAGCTGGAAGGGCACATGGTGATCATGGCGGCATCTGCTGGCTTTCTTGTGACTCTACCAAAAAAGGGAATCTCTCCAAAGTGTTTCCTCCTTTAAAGGATTCCAGTAAGCAACTCCACCTTCAGTGGGTGGAGACACACCTCCATGGAAATCATCTAATCAAAAGTTACTACCCACAATTGGGTGGGTCACATCTTCATGGAAACAATCAAAATGCTCCCACCCAGCAATATTGAATGAGGATCAAAGGGCATGGCTTTTCTGGGGTCCACCACAGGTTCAGACCGGCACATTCCACCCTTTGGACCCCAAAAGGACATGCTCTTTCTAAATGCAAAATACATTCATTCCATAACAATATCAGAAAACCTTAAACCTTTCAGTAGTGATACAAATGAAGTACAAAATGAGAGACAGTATAAAATCTCATCAAGTCAGTTACAGGCATGGTCTGTCCAAGGCAAAATTCTCTCCATTTGCTCTGGAACTTTGAAAACTCATAATAAGTTATTTGCTGCTAACATACAAAGGAGGAACATTCATAGGATACACATACACATTTTCATAGGGAGGAAGGAACACAGGAGCCACAGGACCCATACAGTTTCAAAAACTTGCAGGGAAAAGTCCATTAGATTTCAAAGTCTGAGAGTCATTTATCCTCAGGGCTTTAGAAAGCAACAGTCCCACCCTTTCCAAGGGCCTACACAGAGGCCTGCCATTCTTGGAATACAACCTTAAGGGACATTGGGGAAACCACCTTTTTTCTTGGCTCCACCCTTTCCAAGCATTGGGGCCACACCTGGGCTCTCTCTCATCTCCAGGGCACACACTCAACCCCTCCATGTGGTGGTAGCCAGGCTCTCCCCAAACCACAAGGAATGTGCTTCACCTTCTCCAAGGCCTGAGGCGGCATGACTCTTCCACTGCAACGAGGTGAAAGGCCCATCCTCTGCCTTTGGGACAAACTCACCCTCTTCACGGGCTTGGGTGGGTCAGCTCTCCTGACCTGAGGCCTCCATGGTTTTGCCTCTGAAGTTATTTTTTCCTCCAATGTGTCCCTTCTCTAAACCCCCCAGTCCAGACTGGCAGCAGCTCTGTTTATACAGGTTCCACAGCACTCTCATCGGCTTTCTATGCAGTAGTGTTGGATCATGCCCATCAGACATAAGAAGTTTCCACAAATCCTTCCTGGATAACTCCATGTCCGATCCTGACTTTCTCTGAAATGGCCGACTGGTTTCACATTTGGTTAAATCCTCACACAGGGCACTATTCTCTGGGATCTCACTTCCTGGAAGCCCAGAATTTTCCAGGACATCAATATCTGATTTCTTTGTACCCAAGAGTTCAGTTTTCAGCTTATCTCTTTCCTGTCACATTCACTATAAGCTGCAAGGAGAAACCAGGCTGCACTTTCGATATTTAATTTCGAGATCTCTTCTGCTAAATGTCCAAGTTCATAGCTTTTAAAGTCTGCCTTCCAGCCAAAGCCACTAGTCAACTTTGCCAGATTATCTGCCATTTTAAAACAAGGATTGCCTTCCTTCCAGTTTGCAAAAACATGTGCCTCATTTCTGTCTAAAGCCTTATCAGAGGTATCCCCAGAGTCTACATTTCTACCAACAGTCTCTTCAAAACATTCTAGGCCTTCTCTATCAAGCTTCTCACAACTCTTCCAGAATTTTCCCCTTATCCATTTAAAAAGCATTCCAACATGTTTGGTATTTGCAAACTGCAGCAGCAGCACCCCACTCTTGGTACCAAAATCTGTTCTAGTTTGCTAGCTGCTGGAATGCAATACACCAGAAATGGAATGGCTTTTAAAAAGGAGATTTTAATAAGTTCCTAGTTTATAGTTCTAAGGCCAAGAAAATGTCCCAATTAAAACAAGTCTATAGAAATGTCCAATTTAAGGCATCCGGGGAAAGATACCTTGGTTCAAGAAGGCCGATGACATTCGATATTTCTCTCAGCTGGAAGGGCACATGGCGAACATGGCGGCATCTGCTGGCTTTCTTGTGGCTCTACCAAAAAGGAACTCTCTCCAAATGTTTCTTCTTTTAAAGAATTCCAGTAATCAACTCCACCTTCAGTGGGTGGAGACACACCTCCATGGAAATCATCTAATCAAAAGTTACCACCCACAATTGGGTGGGTCACATCTTCATGGAAACAATCAAAATGCTCCCACCCAGCAATATTGAATGAGGATCAAAGGGCATGGTTTTTCTGGGGTCCACCTCAGATTCAGACTAGCACATCTAAGAAACTGCCTCCTATTATAAGATTGATAAGATATTTCCTTGCATTTTCTTCTAAAAGTTCTATGGTCTTAGATCTAATGTTTGGATCTTTGACCCATTTTGAGTTAATTTTTCTATAGGGTGTGAGATATGGATCATCTTTCATTTTTTTGTATGTAGATATCCAGTTTTCTAGGCACCATTTATTGAATAGACTGTTGTGTCTCAGGTGAGTTGGCTTGACTCCCTTATCAAAGATCAATTGTCCATAGATGAGAGGGTCTATATCTGAACACTTTATTAGACTCCATTGGTCAGTATATCTATCTTTATGCCAGTACCATGCTGTTTTGACCACTGTAGCTTCATAATACACCTTAAAGTCAGGTAGTGTGAGGCCTCCAACTTCATTTTTCTTTCTCAGGATATTTTTCACTATTCAGGGCACCCTGTCCCTCCAGATAAATTTGGTTATTAGTTTTTCTATTTCTGAAAAGTAAGTTTTTGGGATTTTAATTGGTGTTACATTGAATCTGTAAGTCAATTTAGGTAGAATTGACATCTTAACTATGTTTAGTCTTCCAATCCATGAACACAGTATGCCCGTCCATTTATTTAGGCCCTCTGTGATTTCTTTTGACAATTTCTTATAGTTTTCTTTGTATAGGTCTTTTACATCTTTAGTTAAATTTATTCCTAAATATTTTATTCTTTTGGTTGCAATTGTAAATGGAATTTTTTTCTTGATTCCCCCCTCAGGTTGTTCATTACCAGTGTATAGAAACACTACAGAGTTTTGAGTGTTGATCTTGTAACCTGCCACTTTGCTGTACTCATTTATTAGTTCTTGTAGTTTTGCTATGGATTTTTCAGGGTTTTCAACATATAGTATCATATCATCTGCAAACAGTGAGAATTTTACTTCTTCCTTTCCAATTTGGATGCCTTGCATTTCTTTTTCTTGTCTAATTGCTCTGCCTAGAACTTCCAACACAATGTTGAATAACAATGGTGATAGTGGACATCCTTGTCCTGTTTCTGATCTTAGGGGAAAGTTTTCCGTTTTTCCTCATTGAGGATGATGTCAGCTGTGAGTTTTTCATATGCTCTCTTCATTATGTTAAGGACGTTCCCTTCTATTTCTATCCTTTGAAGTGTTTTCAACAAGAAAGGATGTTGAATTTAGTCAAATGCCTTTTCTGCATCAACTGAGATGATCATGTGGTTTTTCTGCATTGATTTGTTGATATGGTATATTACACTAATCGATTTTCTTATATTGAACCATCCTTGCATACCTTGGAAGAATCCTACTTGGTCATACTGTATAATTCTTTTAATGTGCTGCTGGATTCAATTGCAAGAATTTTGTTGAGTATTTTTGCATCTGTATTCATTAGAGAGATTGGTCTGTGTTTTCTTTTCTTGTAATGTCTTTGTCTGGCTTTGCCATGAGGGTGATGTTGGCTTTGTAGAATGAGTTAGGTAACTTTCCCTCCTCTTCAATTTTTTGAAGAGTTTGAGCAGGATTGGCACTACTTACTTGAGTGTTTGGCAGAGTTCAGATGGGAAGCCCTCTGGTCCTGGAATTTTCTTTTGGGGAAGCTTCTTAATGACTGATTCAATTTCTTTACTTGTGATTGTTTTGTTGAGATCATCTATTTCTTCTCGAGTCAATGTTGGTTGGTCATGCCTTTCTAGGAAGTTGTCCATTTCATCTACATTGTCTAGTTTATTAGCATAAAGTTGTTCATAGTATCCTCTCATTACTTCCTTTATTTCTGTGGGGTCAGTGGTTATGTCTCCTCTTCCATTTCTGATTTTATTTTTTTGCATCCTCTCTCTTCTTCTTTTTCTCAATTCCACTAAGGGTCCATCAATCTTATTGATTTTCTCATAGAACCAACTTCTGGTTTTGTTGATTTTCTCGATTGTTTTCATGTTCTCAATTTCATTTATTTCTGCTCTAATCTTTATTTCTTTCTTTTTTACTTGCTTTGGGGTTAATTTGCTGTTCTTTCTCTAGTTCTTCCAAGTGAACAGTTAATTCCTTGATTTTTGCTCTTTCTTCTTTTTTTGATATAGGCATTTAGAGCAATAAATTTCCCTCTTATCACTGCCTTTGCTGCATCCCATACATTTTGATGTGTTGTGTTTTCATTTTCATTTGCCTCAAGATATTTACTGATTTCTCTTGTAACATCTTCCTCAATCACTGGTTGTTTAAGAGTGTGTTGTTTAGCTTCCATATATTTGTGAATTTTGTGGCACTCTGCCTATTATTGATTTCCAGCTTCATTCCTTTATGATCTGAGAAAGTGTTTTGTATGATTTCAATCTTTTTAAATTTATTGAGACTTGTTTTGTGACCCAAGTATGGTCTACCCTTGAGAATGATTCATGAGCACTTGAGAAAAAGGTGTACCTTGTTTTTACAGGATGTAATGGTCTATATATATCTGTCAAGTCTAGCTCATTTATTATATTATTCAAATTCTCTGTTTCTTTATTTATCCTCTGTCTAGATGTTCTGTCCATTGATGAGAGTGGTGAATTGAAGTCTCCGACTATTATGGTAGATGTGTCTATTTCTCTTTTCAGTGTTTTCAGTGTTTGCCTCATGTATTTTGGAGCATTTTGGCTTAATGCATAAATATTTATGATTGCTATGTCTTCTTGTTGAATTGTTCCTTTTATTAATACATAGTGTCCTTCTTTGTCTCTTTTAACTGTTTTACATTTGAAGTCTAATTTGTTGGATTTTAGTATAGCTATTCCTGCTCTTTTCTGATTGTTATTTACATGGAATATCTTTTCCCAGCCTTTCACTTTCAACCTATGTTTATCTTTGGGCCTAAGATGTGTTTCCTGTAGATAGCATATAGATGGGTCCTGATTTTTAATCCATTCTGCCAGTCTATGTCTTTTGATTGGGGAGTTTAATCCATTAACATTTAGTGTTATTACTGTACAGGCAGTACTTTCTTCTACTACTTTGCCTTTTGGATTTTATATGCCATATCTAATTTTTACTCTTTTTACCTTTACTGATAGTCTTCATTTCTATACTCTTCTCCACACCTCTCTCTCCTGTCTTTTCTTATCGGTCTCTAGTTCTCCCTTTAGTATTTCTTGCAGAGTTGGTTTCTTGGTCACAAATTCTCTTAGTGAATTTTTGTCTGAAAATGTTTTAATTTCTTCCTCATTTTTGAAGGATAGTTTTGCTGGATATAGAATTCTTGGTTGACAGTTTTTCTCTTTTAGTATCCTAAATATATCATCCCACTGTCTTCTTGCCTCCATAGTTTCTGCTGAGAAATCTACACATAGTCTTATTTTGCTTCTCTTATATGTGATGGATTGTTTTTCTCCTGCTGCTTTCAAAACTCTCTCTTTCTCTTTGACATCTGACATTCTGATTAGTAGGTGTCTTGAAGTACATCTATTTGGATCTATTCTATTTTGGGTATGCTGCACTTCTTGGAATCTGTAATTTTAAGTCTTTCATAAGAGTTTGGAAACTTTCAGTGATAATTTCCTCCATTAGTTTTTATCCTCCTTTCCCCTTATCTCCTCCTTCTGGGACACCCACAAGCGTATATTCATGTGCTTCATGTTGTCATTCCATTCCCTGAGACCCCACTCCTCTTTTTCCTTTCTTTTCCCTATATTTTCCTTTGCTTGTCATATTTCAGATGTCCCATCCTCCAGTTCACTAATCCTATCTTCTCCCTCTTGAAATCTGACATTGTTGGTTTCCATTGTTTTTTTCATCTCTTCTACTGTGCCTTTCATTCCTATAAGTTCTGTGATTTGTTTATTCAGACTTTTGATTTCTTCTTTTTGTTCATTCCTTACCTGCTTTATATTCTCTCAATTCACTGATTTGATTTTTGGTGAGGTTTTCCATGTCTGTTCAAACATTCTGAATTAATTGTTTCAACTCCCATATCTCATTTGAATTGTTGGTTTGTTCCTTTGACTGGGCCATTTATTCAATCTTCCTAGTATGATTCATCATTTTTGTTGGTGTCTAGGGATTTAATTACCTTAATTAGTTTATTCTGGAGATTTTTTTCACTTTTTTTTTCCTAGGATTTTCTTGCGGGGATGACTTTGTTGTCTATCTTCTCTTTGACATTCAGTTCACCTTATTCTAGTCCTCTAGCTTAGGCTTTGTTTAATAGATTAGAGTTTTTCAGTTCTTGTTCTTTGTTTCTTGCTCTGCCTGTATGGTGCCTGTCCCCCACCCCTTAGGAGTATCTACTTAGGTATTATAGACCCCAGTCAGATTTTCCCAAACCAAACTGGTCTCTTCTCAGGAGGAAAGAGTCACCTGCATCAGTTTTTCCTGAGCGTGAGACCCAGCAGATTAAAAGTCTCTTGTATGAAGTCTCTGGACTTTGCATCTTTCCTATCCTGCCCTTTATGTGGTGCTGTTCTGCCTGCAGGTCCCACAAGCATAAAGTGATGCAGTACCTTTAACTTCAGCAGACTCTCCCTGCTGGGGGCGTGGTTGAGAAAGAGGAGAGGTTGTAGGCTGGCTTTAATCATTTCACTTTTCCATACCCTGGGGTCTTACTTCCTTGAGAGAGGGATTTTACCTGAGCTGGGCCCCACCCCTCTTCTGGGGAAGGCATGGGCTCCAGACAAGCTCTCAAACAAGTTCAATTCTGCCTATGCCTAGGGCAGTGGAGCCCGAGAAGCCTTGCAGCTGTATCCAAAGAGTAATCAAGCCATAGAAACACAGCCACAAAAAAGAAAAAAATTCTTTTCAGAGCATGACCCCATTCCTCAGTTTCACCAATCAAGAGCTTAAGTTGGTATGTTGCTCTGTGTACCTCCAGGTCCTATGTGCCCCCTCCTTTCCTGCAGGACCCAAACCTTTTCAGGTCCAAAAAAAAAAGCTCTGTTTTTTTTTTCTTTTTCAGTCAGCCCTGTCCTCTCTGCACCCAGGCAAAACCCAGTGACTTCCGCTTTTACTTGAGGTTCAGCTGACCTGGGGGCCTATTTTTAGTAGTCAGAATTTGTTAATTAATTCCACAGTTGGGGTTTTGTTGTGCTCAGCCCCTGCTGCTAGTAAAGTCTCTTTCCTTTCCCCTCCAGGAAGCAGCCTGTCGGGGAGGGGTCCTGGCCACCATGGTTTGGGGGAACTCACGGTTCTGGGGGTGGGGGCTCATAGCCAGTCCAGCTGGTCCAGACTGATGTACACTGTGTGTCCGGTCACTGATGTGGCCCCAGCAGTTGTTCTGTCATGTTCCTGGCTATTTAGTAGGTGCTCTGGAGAGATGAACTAAATCCCACACCTCACTAAGCTACCATCTTAACCCCCTCTTGTCACTCACTCTTAAATAACATGTACATAAAATCTAGCCAGTTCTCTTTGCCTCTATTCATTCAGCTTGACTTTACCAATCCTCAGTGCTACAATATTATTGTTTCCTCCATCTCTCTCTACTCTTTAGGCTAAATCTTAACTTACCCTAACTCTAATCTTAAATCATATTTTTATCCTTATAGCTAACCTTTACCCCACCTAATCCTAAACCCAACATTCACCCATTCTGCAATCTTGAATACTCTTTTTTTCTTTGAGGGCTATGTCTTTTCTCACTTCCTCTCAGCAGCCTTCCTCAATTTCTCTAGTCCCAGAGCATTTGGGGCTCACAACATGTGGGATGTGAATATAAAATGCCCCATGCTGCTCAACAGTTACTTCTGGAGGACCTATATTGTTGCTCAGATGTGGCTTCACTCTCTCTAAGCCCAACTCTGCAAGTGAAATCATTGCCTTCCCCCCTACATGGGACATGATAACTAGGGGTGAAAGTCTCCCTGGTGATGTGGGAGATGACTCCTAGGGATAAATCCAGACCTGGTACCGTGGGATCAACAATTCCATCCTGACCAAAGGTGGAAAAGAAGTACAATTAATAAAATATCAGTGGCAGAGAGAATTCAAATAGAGTCGAGAGGCTACTCTGTTGGTTGCTCTTATGCAAGCTTCAGTTAGACCTTTCTACCTATTATAACCTGCCAACCCCAACCAGGACCATTCCAGCCAATCCTAAAAAACACCTAGGGCAATATATAAGATTCCACAAGGGTTCCATGCACTAGAGTAACTTTCCAGAAACTTACAACCTCCAGATGGGTCCCTGGTCCAGATAAGTCCTGACATCTAGCCCAGCCTCTCCAGAACATCAGCTAGTTCCATCTCTCTAACCCACATTAATGACAGACCCTTCCAATATGAAAAATTTAGAATTGCCATAGCCCAATCATGCCTAAAGAGAGGGGTGGAAAGTTCAAAGGTGATGGTGGAGTTAGATAGGATTTAACAAATGAATATGAATGCTGAATCATTAAATTGATATCTCTTTTAGTCTCCAGTATTTTAGAGCAGCTAGAAGTAAAAACCTAAAATTGTGGAATTGTAACCCATGTCATAATCTGAAATATGTTCTACAACTAATTGTGATGCTGTGCTTTGAAATTTATAGCTTTTTTGTATACATGTTATTTTTCACAAAAAAGTCAATTGTGATGATAAAAAAGTATTTAAGCCCTCTAGCCACCTATATTCTGGAGCAACTAGAAGGAAAAATATGAGAGGATCGTATGGTAGCCCATGACAAACTCTGGTATTTGTCCTGTAACTACTTGTTGAAGAGTGCTTTGAAAATTATTGCTTTTTTATTTCTTTACTTTGTATATATGTTATACTATACAATAAAAAAGTTAAAAATAAAATGTCCTATTCCAATTTCTTCTTTTCTTCTTCATGATAGTTAGCAAGTATTGATGGCCTACTATGTGCTCAACACCATGGCAAATGCTTTCATGCATCATTCTATTTAATCTTACAGCAACTCCATGTTGTCATTGCCATTTCACTAGAGAAGAAACTGAGGTTTAGTGAGATTCGGCTCTTTACAATCATTCCACCTAATTCCAGAACCTATACTGCTAAGCACTTAAGCAATTCTCTCTCCTCTCTCCCTCTCTCTCATAACATTTTTCTGGGTCTCAGGACCTCCTGTGAATGTGTTGCAAGTTAAAGAGCCATTTTCAAGAAAAACTTACACAGGCACTTATACATAAAACTACATTTAAGTTTAGGGGTTCATAAACCCCATTACTCTCTTTTCCCTCTCCCAACCATTTGTGAGAAACCCTACCTTATGCTCTTTGTTCTCTTTGGCAATCCCTTAAAGGCCCAGATATTGTCTTAGTGATATCTTGTGACTGCTCAGAACAAAGACAAATTCCAAAAAATATACTGATAGGCTGAACTAAGGAGGTTTGGTGTTGTGGTAGGTCTGATTAAACACAAGCAAGTAGCTGATTGTCAGTTTGAAGTTATTTGTAAAACTGAAAATAAACTGGATCAGACTCAGCTATTGTGACCAAAACTCTATCCAAGAATGCAAGGTTCATACCCTGTGCTCTTAATAGTCAAAGTTCATGTATGCAAGCACATGAGTGCACACACACACACACAAAAAAAAAAACAAAGGCGAATCCCTAACTGCCATAAACACCTGAGAGGAGAAATGCAAGCTGTTTGTTCACCCAATAGACAAGGGTAGGACAACCAAAACTGAAACAAGAATTTCGCAAACATGAAGACGTTTATTAGTCTGGGCAGAAAGTCAAAAGCACTACGTTTGCCTTCAGATATATTTTGCAGTTCTTGAAGTTCTGGGGTCTGTAGCACCCTGACTCCTGTAATGGGTGATAGAATCTTTAATTTGGTTTTGTAAGATGGAGATAATGGCTCTGAATGTTGTTTTTGCACTGGACATGTTTCAGGGGATATCGTTACCTCCAAAATGTGGCCATTGCCCTTCACTTGCCCTTTTCCCATCCAAAAATGTATGTGCACAGATGGCTGAGGTACCCTGGCATTCAGATTGTCAAGCATCTTTTGTTTGGAAAGAAAAAAGATGTGACAAATGTAAACACTGGAGAATGGGACCTTCAGCAGAAGGATGGATGCCATGTCAAACCTGATAAAAACTGATGGTGCATGCCTTTGCAGTTAGTCAGCTGCTTGGTCTCTGTCTTTCCCCGACCCCCTTTTTACTGCTATGTTTTCTTTCATTCTGACCCTTTAGGTTTGTTCTGGAGGCAAGGTTCTGATTAGTAAGAAACTGCCCACCTTATGTTTTTATTTTTATCTGTGTTTCTAGTTTGGTGCCAGGCCATGGGATATAGACACAGATCAAATTAGATGAGAGCTGCTTGTTTCCTTAGGACATGAGGCAAAGAGGATTCCTTTCTGTCACCCAGAGTGGAGGGACCATCTGGATCAAATGTTAATGTAGGCCATGAGTTCAATTACTAAATCCTGGTTTCATAAACTTTCCTCAGACAGAGCTGGAGTTTTGAAGTCACGGGAAGCAAAGGAAAGGCATAATCCCTGACATGTTTTATATATATGTTTTATACATATATACATATATATGTATAAAATGCTTTATTTGAAAACTATCTAATATGCAAGTCCAATCTAGAAAATCACAGTTGGGCTGCTATGGCTGAAGGTACCGGGTACCGGAAGGGGAATCCTGAGACCCAGGCCTCCCAGAGCATTGGTAAGCGCCACTTATCTAGTAGCGTGGCATTGACTGAGAGCACAGGAGGTGTCACGAGGCCTCAGGCTCTGGCTTTGGGTTCAAAGCAGAAGGAGGTGGGATTCTGGGTGAGACATCCCAGAGAAGAGCCACAGGATTCCAGGCCTGTCATGTGCATTGAGTGCTGCTGACAGGGCCATCAGAGCTGGACATCACCTTCCTCACCATCCTTGCTGGCCAGACCCCAGTAGCCATGACCTGCCTTTTACAGGGTGGGGAATGTTTCCACCATCTTACACTTAGTGGGATTAATCTTTAAAGACAAGGATTATAACCCTCTTTTTTTTCTTGCCCTTGCTAAAAGGAGTTATTTGGTTTCCTACAACAGCAAAAGTAGAACATACGGGTCAAAGGCAGATCTATCCCTTTAACCCAGGTGCAGGAGCTGACCGGGTCAGTTCACAGTGGAACCATCAGACAGACCTCCTTCTCACAGATGTTAGGGATTACAGTCCTCAAGGAGTTGGCCATATGCACTGTGTTCTTGCTAAACAGCTGGAACTCAGAGTGGATGAGCTGTTCCCAGAAGCCATTTTTGGTTGGAATGATGGGTCTGTGTGACTTGGTTCATGTGTGGGCAAACTGGCATGTTTTGAAAACCAAATAATGTGAAAAACACAATAATGTATGTGGCTTACTCCAACCTCTACTGGGGACATGGTGGTATTAGCTTCTAACTGCATAAAGTTGCATCAACATTGGAGTTGATTGGCTGTGGAGTATGCCTCAGAGTGGCCACCTGCACTGAAAACCTGGAAGCAAATACCGCAGGATATCAGCTGCTAGGAAATGCTCTCTGACCATGTTTGGGTATCTCATCTTTTCTCTATACTCAGATAAGATAATTTAGAGTAGTGATTAAGAGAACAGGTTTTGGAGTCAGATAGATTTGGGTTCCAGTTCCAACTCCAACTTTTCCCTCTTAAATTGTATTTATTCACCAGCAACAGAAAAGGCAACCAGTGTTGGCTTAAAATAACTTAATTTTCCATATTGTCCAACCAGAAGTTCAGAGGGAAGCAGGCCAGGGTCAGCATGGTGGCTTAGCATGGTGGACCCGCACTTTCCAGTTTCCTGTTCTGGATCCTTAGGGTGTTTTCATGGGACAAAAACACAATATCAAAGATCTCTATGTAGTGTATTTTGTTTTCAGGAAAGAATACAATGATGGAGAAACAGCAACCAAAATTATGATGCATCTCAGGAGAGATACTGCCCTCAATTTCAGCCAGAAGCTTCCCTAAGGATATTCCAAAGCAAAGATTTCATAGGTAGAATACCCGAAAACCCTCCCCTAGGTCTTGTCTACTAGCAAGTACATATGCATTAATACAAATTATGTCTTATGTTATGCTCACTTATTTAAGAATGACAACTCTGATGGGCCTTGGTCTCATTTTATAACATTTTTATTACTGGGTAGCCATGTGCATGATCCAAAGTGGTGATAGAAGGGGACTAGACTGAAGGCATTAGTGGTGGGCTGGAAAGAAAGAACATGTGTGAGAGAGAGACTTTGCAGGTGGAACCCAGGAGGCTTAGTCCTTGATTGGATACAGAGGGGTCCAAGTTGATTCTAGGTTCTTGAGTTGGTGCAGCCAAGAAAACGGTGAAGTTACTAAAAGAAATTGGGAAGACAAGAGGAGGTATAATTTCTGGATGGAAAATGAGAAGTTCAGTTTCAGATATGCAGAGCTTCTGGAGTTAGACAGAGACATATCTGGACAGAGATGCCCAGGGGGCAACTGGAAGTCCAGGCCTGGAGCTCACAAAGAGGTCAATGGAGTCAAAAGGCAATAGCTATTTAATGACATAAATGAGAGATGACAGATTTTTTTTGAGTTTTTATCTGAACTGACAGAGTAGTTTCCCATCAGTTGTGTGCATCCATCCTGTGACAAATCAAACTCTGCAATCAAATGAAATGACGTCTGCAATTCTCTGGTGAATATGATTTTTGTGGAGAGCCTGTTGTGGGGAAGACACAAACTTCTGATTGTCCATAACTGCAGGAGAAATGGGGAAGGGTGGTTTTTCTGTGTGCATAGGAATAAATAATTTCTTGGGTTATGTAAGTTTTAGAAGCTTTTTCACATATCAGCTTATTTGCTGTTAACAAAAAAAGCAAAGGAGAGCTTCCTTTCTGCCCTTACACATGAGGAAAGAGAGATGCAGGCAAGCCCTATGATGTGTCCACATTCTCAGGTGGCTGAGTCCACAGTGAGGCCAGAACCCCAACCAGCCTGCCCCATGAGGTTTCCACCCTGACTGTAGGCCTGGCTGTGAAGGTCTCATAGCTCCTCTCCCACATTAACGTATGGTTCCTGCTCAAATTTGATTACTTCAAAAAGTGTTTCACAATATAACTTCTAGTTTTCATTGACTTTACTGTGAGTTAGATAAATGGTTCTCAAATTTTGGTTCACCTGGGGGAATTTTTTTTAATTAAAAAAATTTTTTTAAAACATAACAACATACAAACATGAACATTCTTACCATATGATCATTCCATTCTTGATCATCAATATTGGGGTTTGTTCATATGGAACTTGTCCCTGCAAAGGATAATTTCTTAGAACATTTGCATCAATTCAGGAAAAGAAATAAAAAGAAAATAGAAAAAAAATTCATGCATTCCATTTCATTGATCACTAGTATCTCAATCTACTAAATTTATTTTAACATTTGTTTCCCCTATTATTTATTTATTTTAAATTTATATGTTTTACTCATCTGTCCATAAGGTAGAGAAAAGGAGCATCAGACACAAGGTTTTCACAATCACACTGTGAAAGCTATGTCATTATACAATCATCTTCAAGAAACATGGCTACTGGAGCATAGCTCTACATTTTCAGGCACTTCCTTCTCCATTATACCTTAACTAAAAAGGGGATGTCTATATAGTGCATAAGAATGACCTCCAGGATAACCTCTTGACTCTGTTTGAAATCTCTCAGCCGTTGACACTTTATTTTGTCTCATTTCTCTCTTCCCCCTTTTTGTCAAGAAGGTTTTCTCAATCCCTTGATGCTGAGTCCCAGCTCATTCTAGGATTTCTGTTCCACATTGCCAGAGAGGTTTACACCCCAGGGAATCATATCCTATGTAGAGAGGGGGAGGTCAGTGAGTTTGCTTGTCATGTTGGCTGAGAGAGAGAGAGAGGCCACATTTGAGCAACAAAAGAGGTTCTCTGGGGGTGACTCTTATGCCTAATTTTAAGTAGGATTAGCCTATCCTTTGCAGGGATAAGTTTCATATGAACAAACCCCAATATTGATAGCTTATCTTATTACTTTGTTTGTTCCCACTGCTTGTGAGAATATCAGGAATTCTCTATATGCAGAAGTTGAATTTTCCCCCCTTCTCATCACTCCCCCAATCATCTGAGAGAACTTTTATAATGCAGATTCTTGAACCCTATCCCCAAAGATTTAGTTTCAATATATTTTCTGGGGATACAGGAATCTGCATTTTAACAAATATTCCAAGTGAGTCTGATGTGGATGGCTCACCCACCACATTTTGAGAATCATTAAAGCAAGGGAGTTGTGGGTAGAAGAATGTCTAATTCTCTTTGTGCTTCCTTCTTGCCCCTCTCCATCCCCCCTTTAGATGATGAGGAGTTGCTTATCTGATTGGCCAGATTCAGGGACATAGAACAGGTCATGTTTACCAATCGATATTAGTCTTGTCTTTGGTTTTCTTTGCATGCTTTTCTAAACGTAACCATGAAAACACCAGTGCCTGAATCATACAGCCCAATCAGATGGTTATAAGATCCTAAGATTTGCAGTTGACAACTAGGGGCCCCTGCAGGCACTTAGACTCTTACAAGCTGCCCTCTCAGTCTTACCAGAGTTCCACATTGGACACACCATGAATTGGTCCCAATAGAAGCAGAATTTTATCTTGTTTACATTTGATCTTCTTTCCTTAATGTAGGACATCTTCAGGATTAATAAGCTTTATCAAATATATGCTACATGCCAAACAGTGAGAATTTTACATGAATTAACTCATTTAATCTTCCTCATTTGTGAATGATGGAGCAAAGATTTGAAACTAAGTCTCCTTACTCTAGAATCCATTCTACTCTTGTCCAATCTCCTTAGGAACTTCTTGGGGAAGGGGGTGGCAGAATCAAGGTAAAGTGCTGTCAATCTTGGATCCCCTGGACATAATACCATCTTACTATAATCAGAACACCAACCTGAGGCTAATTATCACAGACAAAAGTACACAGGAATGCAAAGCCATTAGGCTAATTAGAACACAAACTTGATTATGGGTTGTATTGTCTAAATAATTTTTCATTGGTTTGCCCACTCTCTCCAGAACGATCAGTTAACTCTTTGAGTCCTTGTAGCTGTTGTTGCAATTTCTATAACCTTTGTGGTTCTGTGATTAATAGATGATGAAACTTTTGAACAAGTTCATTTTCTCTGAGTTAGTTAACAAGAACAGGGCTAGTATTTCCTTTTAAAACAGTTAATCAGAAAGAAAGCCCACAACAATAAACTGACTTGAGTTGAGTACAATTGTCCCCAAATGGCTTTGTTCTGCCAAAACTCTTCTTAGCCCTATCCCAGAGGTTTCCACTTTTTCTTTATGGAGGCAAACAGACTAAACTCAGCACTTTCTCAGTCTCTCAAATAAGTGCACTGACATCATTTGGAAGTTATAATAATCCACATATCAGGCTAAATTCCACTCTGGGTTCAGCATCCGCTGTTCTCCCTGAAATCAATCCCCAAGAGTATGGTTAAATGAGGGTAAAACTTGGCTGGAAACTTATTTTTGTAGCTTTAATTACACATACCTCATCCATTTGCCCAAATTAGGAGAGCAGTTTCACTGAGTGAAGAAACCTTTGCCTATTGCCTTGTTTCAATGTCTGGTTCTACCAGTACCTAGATTAAGCATTTCAAGAAAATAGTTAAGAAGTGGCATTCTATATGTCTAGGGCTGGAAAGATCTTGGATCAAGAACATCTAACCCTAACCCCATTATTTCATAGACAAAAAAAACGTGAGATTCAAGGAGGAAACATGCTCAAGATCATACTGAAGTTAGAGTGTGGCAGATTAATAAAAAGCTAAGCATCACCTCCAATGTTTAGTGTGCATTCCATACAACCCACTTGAAAAGAGTTTCTCATATACATTTGTTCATACATTATCTAGTAGTGGAAAGGACCAGGTTTTAAAGCCAGGGAGGTGTAGGATTGAATCCAATTTCAACTACTTTCTACTTTCCAAGTTTCTTAAGTTCTTTGCATCTCAGTTTTCCCATTTGCAACATGGGGAAGACTAAAATATATTCCCAAGGTGTATTATAACAATTCAATGAAATGATACATGCAAGGCAAGTGAGACACAGTAAATGTTTAGTAGACCTTGGTCTCCTTCTCCCTAGGACTCTTGGGTTGCAAATGACTCTTGAGCCTAAAAGGAATTTATTGGTCCACCTATAGGGTTTTGGGTATAGTTTGATTCAATAGAGGCTGTTTCATGAATCTGAATGATATCATAAGAAATTACAGCTTCCTTCTTCATTACTGACATTCTCAGGCTGACTCCCTCTTGGTAGGTTGCCAGGTTTCTCTCCTACATGTTCCAGTTCTGCAAAGAGAAAAATTTTCTTTCCCAAGGTCCCAGATTAAGCCACATTGTCCCAGCTCTAATTAAAAAAAATGAAACAAATCAGGTATAAAACAAATCACTGTGCAATATGGCTAAGAATAAATCAAAAGGTTAGGTTGAGGTCATATGCCCATTCTTGGAGCTTGGGTTGCTGTTGAGAGATCAGGTGAGCTTCCAAGAACAGATCGTTTGAAAGTGGAAGAATGTTAGCACTCCATCAAAAAGTCAGGATGCTCTTGACAGGCTAAAAGTGAATGGACACTGGGTTAGCAAAAACAAGATTCACTTCCTTTCTCCTTTCTTCTTGTCCTAGGTTTGTCAACACTCAGAAGGCTGTCTATCTTTTCCAGGTTATTTTATCTTCAATCTATGTAAGGAGGAAAGTTATTCCCTCTTGGACTGAATAATTCGACTTCCATGGTTACAAAGAAAGAAGTTTTTGAAAGAAGTGTTCCTTACCATTTCAGCTATGCTTTACCCTTTCTTATAAAATAAAAACAGCATCCTATGTTAAAATAGCCAAATCATGCTTGCAAATAAAGATAAAAAATGTTACCCACCAACAAACTTGACTCATGTCATATTGTAAAGTAAAATGATAGTAGTATTTAACATCACATATTAAAAGTAATATATGCAGTATCTTAGAGCAGCTAGGTGTAAAAACCTAAAATTGTGGAATTGTAACCCATACCAAACTCTGAAGTCTGTCTTATAACTAATTATTGCAATGTGCTTTGAAATTTATTGCTTTTTTGTATACATGTTATTTTTCACAAGAAAGAAAAAAGGTCAATTGCATGATAAATGCAGAGCTATATGATGATATTGTGAACCATTGATTGTATACTCAATATATATGATTAGATGGTATGTGAATATGTAATATATATCAATAAAATTTTTGGAGTTTAAAAAAAAGTAAAAAACTAAAATAAAGCAAATAATATGTGCTAGGCACCATAATTGGGTGAAGAGCTGTGGACACAACAAGCACTTTAAAAATATTTTTGACAGTAATCTATCTTAAGCCTTTGTTGAATGTAAAAGTACTTATTGAGGTCCAACCATCTGTTTACCATCCTTCTAAGCCTTTATAGGAAGCAAAAACTTAAAAACGAGGAGAGCACAGTGGTTAAGTGTAAGTATTGAAGGGAGAAGGATATGTATTCTAAACTTCGCTTCATCATAGATCCACTGTGTGACTTTGAAGACATTGTTTTCAATTTCAGGTTCCTCAAATGTAAAATGAGCATAAGAATTATACTTATTTTTTCAGCATAACTGTGAAGATTAAAGGTGACAATGTATTTAAAGTCAGTTGGCATATGGTACATGTCATAAAGTAGTTTGCACCATAAAGTAGATAGTGTGGACATTTTGCTTTGGTTTCTTGCCACTCAACTCCCAGCCTCAGTTGCACATGTTAGTATGACACACATCATACCCACACACACACACACACACATCAAGCACAGGCTTATGTAGGAGATCTAACTTCATGCAGAGTTTATTTTGTGATGAGCCAAAGTAGTCATGGTATTTGCTTCACTAATACATTAGCAAGAAGGGGTAAATCAATATTCTGTGATCAAACTAGATCAAAATGTGAAATCATTTAGTAACCTCTAGTTTTTGCAGGTTATTTTTCTACCAGTACTTTCAATCAGTAGTTCCTACCATGGTACATATGCCCAAGGACATGCAAAATATCAGTTATTGGGGATACATGAGAAACTAGGCATGCAATACATTCGGGTTCCTGTTTGGTTCATAGCTATAGCTCTCACACAGAAAGTAGCCTGTTTGCATAGAGGTCAACCAGAATGCTGATTGTGTAACAAAGAAAGCTAAGTTGGGGCTTTTTTTATTGTTCACTGATTTATTTTTCCAAATGAGCAATAGTTTTCTTGTTTTTGTTTTTGTTTTTTAAGATGGGGGCTTTTAAAGCACAATGCTGGAACTCCTACTTCTGATCCTGATGGACCAACAGGGACTGAATTTACCCTCCTGTGTTAAATAACTAAAATCAGATAAAGTATATGAAACAATGGCAATGCAAGACATTGGACAGAAGGCAATTCAGACCAGTGATCTCTGAGAGAAGAGAAACAAATGACTGTCCCAGGTTATTGCCTGAATAAAAGTTGATGGTGGCAGCATAGGGAAGGGAACTGAAACAGAGCTCAGGTGTCAACTTGAGTTGAGAAATTAGCGTGTAGTTTGGGGAAGCTAAGTGAGCTGAAATTCTCAGGATATAGTCCTAGAGATGAGAGAGAGATACACAATGAGAAAGTGGGAGAAGGGAGGGGTGGGGAGAGAGAGAGAGAGAGATAAAAGAGAGATGGGGGGATGGGGGATACACACACAGAGCGGGGGGGGGTGGAGAGAGAGAGAGAGAGAGAGAAATAGAGAGAGAGATTGCTCTAAAGATCCTCAGAGAGCTTCTTTCAAGTCTTTACCTGATCAAAGCAGGCACATAAAGAATCCACTGAGATTGAAGAAGGAACCACTAGAAATTGGAACAAACCTGTAGATCATACAGGGCTGGGAATAGTTCATGGTCACACTATATAAAGTGGAAAGACTTATCACGTATGTCTTTGAGTAAAGTCATTAGAAGGGTATTGACTCATTAATGGAGTAAAGCAGAAACAAACTATAAGCTGTTATGGTTCTGCCTTTAAAGCTTAAAAGCAAACCTTGAAAAAATCAGAGCATTTCCAAGTAACTTAACTGCATTCAAGAGAAAAAGCCCCAAATTATTTGAAGAATACTAAAAAAATCCATCATCCAACAATGTAAAATTCACAATGTCTAGTGTCTAATAAGAATTAACAAGCATATGAAGAAGCAAGAAAATATAACACATAATGGGAACCAAAATCAATCAATCAATAGAAAGAAGCCTAGAAATGATACAGATGACAAAATTAGTAGAAAAAGGCATTAAGACAGCTATTATAGCTATACTTCATATGACCAAAAAGTAGAGGAAAACATGAGCATAATTAAGATAGAAACAGAAGATGTAAAACAGATCTCAATCCAATATCTAAATATGAAAAGTACAATTCTTAAGATAAAAAATACACTAGATAGGATTAATAGCAGATTAGATACTGTTCAAGAAAAGAATTGTGAAATGAAAGACACAGAAATAGAAATTATCTTAAATAAGACACTGAGGGAAAAAAGACTGAGAACATCATTGAGCTGTGCAGCAAGATCAAATGGCCTGAAGTGCATGCAATTACAGTCCCAGAAGAAGAAAAGAGATATGGAGTGACAGAAAAAAAAAAACAGTTATATAAAATAGCAGTGATTAGAAATAAGAAAGATCTGGGGCAGAGGTAATGTTAAAATCAGTAAATATCAAAGTGATTAAGCTCTATGACTGAGTTAGTGTTCTGGTTAATTGTTGCTGGATAACAAATCACTTATAACCTTAGCGGCCTAGCCCAAGAACAAGCATATATTATCCTGTCTGTGGGTCAGGAATTCAAGAAAGCCTAGCTGGTTAGTTCTGGCTTGTGGACTCATATAATTTCAATCTGACAGGGTTGAATCTGGAGCAATAGAGAGTTAAGACAATTGAGGGCTTGCTGGACAACTCTCTCTTCATATAGTTTCTGATCCATTCCAAGTGATCTGTATGCATAGTCTAGTTTAGGCTTCCACAGTAAAGCGACTTCTGGGCAATCAAATTGCTTACATGCCAAATGAGGCTTTGTGGTGGACACAGTAATGTGCTTCCCAAATCCCCTTCAAGGAAAGACTTGTTTGTTGTCCATCTTCATGGAGTACAGTCAGCAGACGGCCTCTAGCTATCAATTCTTTTGTGGTCTGACTGAATTGCAGTGACCTGCCTTACTTGATATCATATCCTTACAGGGATTTCCCACATCTTGTTACTGGACAAGGTGAGAATAAAACGACCCAGCCATTTTGGTCCAGTTTGAGATGATTCTGCCTGGAAATATTTGCTCCAGAGATCCCTGCCAGTTTGGTCAAGGGTTTGCTGGCTGTTGCATTCTTGTCCAACTTTTTTCTCTGCCTGGTTCTGCTTCCTCTTCCTCCCTTTCACAGATATTGATCCCTAATAAACATCTTGCACCCCATACATTTTCTCAGCATCTACTTTTGAGAACCAAACTGCAATGGTTGCTGCTGAGGATGATTAGAGAAAGCAGAAGATATGATAGGTTTTAAAACTGGATCACTTTTTAATTCCTTGGCACTAAGGACCTCATCCTATTATTGGTAGCAGGTAGATGAAAAACAGCTCCTTTGGTGGTCCAAACTATTAAAATTTTTATTGGGATGGAATGACAGTGGACAGGAATGCACTAATGTTTGTATCAGATGTTTGAAATAAATGGAATGTTAGATATAAGGATAATGGTATTGGATGACTATTGCAAAGTTCCATCGATAAGCTACAGAGAGATAAAAAAATAGCTAAAGGCAAGTAACAGACAAATTAAATCCAAGAGCAAAAGCCAGAGTGCTTCTTTGACTGCACACTAAGAATCTCCCGCATCTCCAATATAGGAGGGTGGTGAAAGCAGAAAAGCCAACCCAGAGTTAATAGTCTGAGTGACTGAACATCAAAGAAAGTCAAACCCGCAATCAAGGAAGGTCAATTATGCTAAGGAAGGTTTGAGTCCCCCTAGGGAAAATATGGAGTCCTGACACATGGGTTAGAGACATCAAAGATTTTATTTCTCTGGAATGCACAGTATCTTTTGAACCTGTAGAAGCAGTTTACAGTCCCTATTAAGAGTGAGTCTACCCCTATGCTGAGACAAGATGCAAACTCATTGTCCTTAAAAATCAACAAGTGCACCCCTCAGGATCTGACTCCATCTTAACTCCTGGCAACTAGGCCTGTAACTAGGATTGGGTGGAAATATACCAGGCCTAATAAGGAAGGGAAAGGATTATATGTAAAAAGCACTCTAAGACCTAACCATTATGTACTGGCAGGAGCTGGGACAATGTATGCAGTATTGGATTTTGAGAGTATGTGATGGTTTGAAACTGTATGTACCCCCCAAAATCATGTTCTTAAAACTAACCCATTCCTGTGGGTGTATACCTATTGCAGGTGGGAAATTTTGATTAGGTTATTTCAACTGAGGCCTGCCCCAGGTGGGTCTTCACCCTCTTTCTGGAGTTCTTTATAATAGGATGCAATTCAGAGGAACACACAGAAGCTGAGACAGAGAGGAAGCCATAGATACAGAGAGGAAGCCACTGAAGCCAGAAGTCGGAAGCAAGGAAACCCGAAGATAAGGGAGAGATCAGCAGATACTACCATGTGCTTTGCCTTGTGACAGAGGAGTCCTGGATCACCAATAGCCTGTCTTTAGTAAGAAAATATCATCTTGATGATGCCTTGATTTGGACATTTTCACAGCCTCAGAACTGAAAGCTGATAAGCTAATAAATCCCCATTGATGAAATCCAGCTCATTTCTGGTATATTACATTTTGTCAGCTTTAGGAAACTAAAGCAGAGTGTTTGGTCAAGGGATCTGTGAAATAAAAGTGCAGAATGAAGAGTTTTTTGCCTTGGGTGTGCTCTCCTAATAGATGAGATTAAATACCCTGGCAAGGACAATAGGAAATGGTGTAAATGTGATACCAGGATGGCTCCTAAAGGCATAACAAAAGCAATGGCTTGAGCTAAGCAAAGTAGAAATGTTAATGTTTCCATGGCAGGTGGTGGAGGAAGGCTTAAAAGGCTCTGAGAGTTGAGCACAATGGAATGGATATACTCTTTATAGTGGAATGGATATACTCTTTATAGCCAAAGAGCCCCACTAGATGATTGTGTTCCATGTGAAGTCAAATAAAATAAACTTACCAAGGACACAAAGAATATGTTGGTGAAAGAGACATTGACAGCACCAAAATATTAAGTGGTGGTTGTCCTCTGTAGGTCAGAGCTGATAATAGGAGAGGCTGTCACAAAACTTGATAATAATAGGGATGATTGGACCCCCAAACAGTAAAGGCCAGGTGTCAGCGTCTACCCACCAGAACCTAGGGGGTCTTGGTAATCATGAAGGCTGGCAATGTGGGAGTGACATCCAAGGGGGCTTATCTACAAGCTGTAAAAGAGTTAGTACACATAGCATGGCATCTGTCAGGGCAAAATAGATAGGCAAGTGGCATGGGTACCACTCAGCTTGTACAAGTAGAAGAAATAAAAGGCAGATGAGCAGAAAAGGGTGAGGGAAGCTATCCCCAAATACAAAGTCACAATCTCTTCCCAAATTTTCAGAACATATCTAGTTTTCAGACCGAGAACCCACTGAGGAAGACATGGTCAGTTAATGAGGAAGATGGGCTTTGTAGCAACCATGGCAGGTATAACAGATAAGTATTCCTCCAGCCTCCTTCAAAGCCACAGGTGATCATTTACTTAGGTTAACTGTACAGTGGGGAAAGGGGACTACCAAGATATTTAAAGAGCTTTTAAACAGAATGTCTGAACCCTGGCCAAATTACACTGGCCAAAGTGTCATTGTGGCCTCTCTGTTAGAGTTGGGCCCATGGAGGCTAGGTCATAAATCAATGGTATTGATTGGGCTGGATGAGCAAAAAGGTTAGCAGGCTAAAACTTTGATAAGACATGTGCTCTAAAAGGTGGAAGATAAACTCTGCACAGCTTCAGGTTCTGAAATATCCATAAATTGTTTAGGATATGCTAAGATATCCTCTTTAAAATTAAAGGCAAAATGTTGTATCTTACATCTCCTATTACAAAGTAGTAAGCATAATGCCTGGTGAGCCCTTTGGGTTCTGGAGGTGACATAATTCCATGCTTGGAGATATTGCTCTGGCCCATATCCTGACTGATGAAAGGCTTTAGGTAGGGCCCAGAGTGGGAAAGACCCCTGTAGCAGGTTTAGGCTTTGGTGCAAACACACTCTGCCCCTGGGGCCATGGGATCTAGCAGAACCCATAAATTTTTGAAGTCTCCCTGTTGGGAAAAAATGCTGTGTAGAATTTATGTCAAGCCCCATCGATGAAATTACAACACAGGCCTGCCTCTAGGGCTCTGGAGCAAAGTCACACCCAAAGCAAAAGAGAATTACAGGTCGGCCATGGTGGCTCAGCAGGCAAAGTTTTCATCTACCATGTTGGAGATGTGGATTTGATTCCCAGTGCCTACCCATGAAAAAAAAAAAGAGAGAAAATTACATATCTTTTGTAAAACAACAACTGACATGCCTCTTGGTCCTGAAAGAAACAGAATGCCGGAACATTAGGTGGCCGTGTGGCTAAAATTGCTTATCATGAGCTAGATCCTATCAGATACACCAAGTCACAAGTTTGGTGGGACCAGGAGCAATCCACTCTAAGATGGAATTGGTAAAATGCAGGGTAGAGCATAAAAAAGAGCAGTGGATATAATCAAGTTGTATAAGTAGGTAGCACAGACCCCAGGACACCTTCCACTGTTGCAACAGTGTCTCTTTGTCATCTCAAGCTTATGGTTGCATGAGTATCCCTTTGAACTAGCTGAAGAAGGAGGGGAAAACCAGAGCTTGGTTTATGGGTGGGTCACCTCAGCCTGTGGGTGAAAGCTAAAATAAAGGGCAACTGTACTAAGGCTTCACATAGAAGTGGACTTGAAAGACCATGGATAGAATAGATGGAATTTGACCTGCTACTATGTTCCCAATAGGCAGAACTTTGGGTGGTGCATCTGGTTATCCATTTTGTGTGAAAAGAGAAATGGCCAGAGGCTACAGATAGTGGCAAATTGCCTGGCTGGCTGGTTAGGAGTCTGGAAGAAAAAACATTGGATAACTGGGGCAAGAAGACCTGGTATAGAGGCATGTGGATAGATAAATTGAAGTGGGTTTGAAGTGTGAAGGTCTTTGGACCACAGGTTAATGCCCAACAGAAAGTATCTACCATGGAAGAAGGACTAAATAACCAACAAGTCAAAATGACCTGGCTAGTTAGTCAGCCAGCCTCTCTCAGCCCCTTTGTTCCGGCAGTACAAGTACATAAATGAGGTGGTCACACAAACAGAGATGGAATCTACATGTGGGCCCCACAGCATAGACAACCACTCATCAAAGCTGATCTAGTTATTGATCCCACTAACAGCTTTCCATTGTCCAACCAGCTAACAACAGAGATCAATATGAACTCCCAACATGGAGCTGTTACTAAGGAGACAAACTGACTACTTTCAGTTTGAATACTTCTTTCCTGGAAGGACCACTGTTTATTTCTCTTAGGAGAACATGACATGTATTCTGATATGGGCTTGCCTTTTTTACCAACAGAGTGTCAGGTGCCACTCCCAAAAGCCAGGCTTCTACACACTATTTCATTCCACCAACTTAGAATCCCACATAACATCATGTCAGACCACAGACCCTACTTTACTGCAGAGGAGATCTGGTAATGAGCCCATAACCACATATACCACATTAATGACAGTAGAGCTCAGAAGGCTCAGTAAATCATTCTAATGAATTGTAGATGGCGGAATTAAATGGCCAGATCCTCCAGGGTTAAGCATACGCATTGAATTGAGATGAATTTTAATGCCATTGTGTCCTCAACAGGAAGAATACATGGATCTGGAAACCAAAGGAAGATAGTAAGAGTGGTCCCATTACTCTCAATGACCCATGGGGGTACTTTGTGCTTTCTCTAGGTTTTTCAGGATTGGTACCTAAGAGGGTACCAAAAGGATTGGACTTTCTACCAGGGGACACAGCAAGGGGAGTCGTTGAATTATAAGTGGTGACTTCCACCTGGGAAGCTTGGGTTCCTTGTGTCTAGGTTCCAGCAGTGACTGGAGTCACTGTCCTCCAGGGTAATTGACCCTTATCATCAAGAGAAGGTAGAACTGCTATTAAATAATGAGGACAGGAAGGAATACATTGGGAATCTAGGGGCTCCACTTGGGTGCCTCTTGGTGCTCTCTTACCCAATTGTAATGTAAACAGGGTGTATGACCTGTGTAGTTGCATAGGACCTTACACTTTAAAGGGTTCTGTACTTGATATGATGCTCTATTGTTACCATATTGAATTCCTAATAAGTTTTGAACAAAAGGACCCCAATTTCCATTTTGCACTGGGCCCCACAAATTGTGTAGTCAGTCCTGATGGAAAATGATAGGAATAGGTATGAAAAAGATATGGTGGGGCTGGCCACCATGGCTCAGCAGGCAGAGTTCTCGCCTGCCATGCTGGCGACATGGGTTTGATTCCAGGAGCCTGCCCATGCAAAAAAAAGAAAAAGATATGGTGATCAGGATGTCAGAAACTTTGGGGGTGAGGATCTATGTCATGACACCAGGTAGGTCACTATAGCTGGGAGAGCTGGTAGCTAAGGATGAGCAGAGTCTGGAGAAGATAGTGGAGAATGGAGAAACTTTTTCAAGGTGATGGTAGGACCATAATTGAAGCCCAAGTTATCTGAAATTCTCTGTGATTTCTACCTCTCAATGCTGCCTACTCTGTTAGTGCACTGTTTTGTTTTTTTCCAATAGGTTCATCGAGATATAATTCACATTCAGTAAACTGTACAAAAAAAGTATACAATTTAATGTGCTGTGACAAATATATATATATCCGTAAAGTCATCACCACAATCAAGATAATGAACTTTCCATCATTCCCAAAAGTTTCATGTGCCTCCTTTGTAATTCTTCCTTCCCACCCTCCTTTCCCTTTCCCCAATCACTGAATTGTTTTCTGCCACTATAGATTAGTTTACATTGTTTTGAATTTTATTTAAGTGGAATAATACAGTATGTACTCTTTGTCTGTCTTCTTTCACTCAGCCTAATTCATTCATATTGGTATATTAGTAGTTAATTCATTTTAATTGCTTAGTAGTATTCCATTGTATGACTACACCATGATCTATTCATTTATTTACCTGCTAAATGGACATTATAGATGGTTTGTAGTTTGGGGATATTACAAACAAAGCAGTTCATGCACATTCATGCACACATCTTTGTGTGGACATACGATTTCATTTCTCTGAGATAAATATGTAGGAGTGAACGGCTGAATCATATGGTAGATATATGTTTAACATTCTAAGACACCATCAAACTCTTTTCCAAAGTTCCTTAAAACACTAACGTGCCATTTCTTTCTTTATGCTTCATGTTTATCATGGCTTAGATGGAGGATTTTCTCAATATCATCATTATGGGACCAAACTGATGGGACAACCATGAACTAAAGTGTTGCTAACCACCTTACCAGAGGAGAAAGAAAGTTCTGGTAAGTCTTGTGTTGAGTTTTTAAAATATTCTTAATTATGGAACCAAAAAAAATAACATACAGCAACGAGCTACTTAGAAAACAAGACTGCTACACATCAAAATGACTGGGACATGAACGTATTTATACTTAGAGATAACTCAGAAGCCGTAAATATATTCATCTTTATACAAACAAAACCGAATTAAAAAGCATCAGACTCAAAAGTTAGAGGGAAAAAATATAATAGACTCAAAGGAAATAACAACCATGAAAGGAGAAATTATACATTACAAAACAGAAAGTCAGAACTGTCAAATCCAAACACTGTTTTTGAAGATTAAAAAAAGATATCCTTAGCAAATCTAATCAAGGCAAAAATAAGAAACAGTAGAACTAAGTAAAGGTAACTTCCTTAGAACTAAGAAATGGTAAATTTAATAGAAAAGAGATTGCATTGATTTTTGAATACGTATCCCACACTTGACACATGCTACTTCTACTCCCCAAATATTGGCTACAACCAGTCACATGACCCCACCTATCATAAGAGGTCCGTAAAGTGTCTTCCAAGTCTGTATCCAATTGGGGATAAGAGAAAGCATTTGGAAAATAGCACCAATGGCTACCACAGATATCAACCTATCACTTTTATTATTGATTAAATTTGGATTGAGTCTGATTACCTATGCAAACAGAAAAGACTTTTAGTATTTCCCTTCAATTAGATTTTATCCTCCTAGTCACTGGCATAACTGGACTACCTCAGCTTTCTTTCCACGAGAAGTGAGAGAACCAGAACACATTGGCTCTAAAAGCAGATTGGAAAAGAGAATCCAAACAGGTTGGAAATAGCACGGCCAGGTTTTCTCCCAGTGTCACCTTGGGGTCAACCTTTCATCTCTCCTCAATGAGAAGTGAGGGAGGGGAGAGCAGGAGTATCACCCTCTTAAGAGGCCCCTCAAGACAGTTAATGATTTTATTTTCTCACCAAGAAACTTGATCTCTTAGAAACCGTTATAGAACCTCTGTGTGGCGTTGCTGGTATGTGCCCATGGCTGAGGACAACTGAACTAACGTATTACTAAAAAGCACCATCTAGAAAATGCAAATTCCATCCCAATATTTCACATTACTAAAAAGGCTCTGCTTCCAGTAAAAATGTACTGAGCTTACAGATCTCTCAAGAGTGACCTTCAAATAGCACATTCTCTGCTACCATAGTGGAGGGTCACAGCCAGGAGGGGCTGTTTCGGGAAGAGGAATGAAAAGAAGGGAAAGAAACTAACATAATTTGAGGGTCTGTTATGTTTCTGGTACTATAAAAGGTGCTTTGGCATATATTTCCTCCCCGAAATATAATAATATTTATCAAATACTTCCCATGTGCCAATTATTGCTTTTAACCCTAAAAACAACCCTATGAGGAAACTGACCCAGTTCATGCTATTGCTGCCAATATTATCCCCATGTCAGAGGTCGGGAAACTAAGCTTGGAGAGCTATTTTTAGGATCACATAACTGAGAAGTGGTGGGCTTAGGATGAAGGGGTATGCATTGAAAGAAATCTTGATGCAGTAGAGCAGAAGCAAGGGAGAGGGCGCTGAAGTTCATCTTGAAGATAGATAGATAAGGTGGCGTAGATAAGTTGGCAAATGATAGCCAGAGTGGAAGTTTAGAGAATGTAAGCAAGTGTGATGTGGATGGAGTTTCCCAAAATCAATTTTTCACTATTTTTTTCTCATGGAGGCATTCTTGCAGCTTGCTTTATACTGATAATTACACAGGATGTGATCTCCTGGGAAGATAAATGGGAAAGGGACTGCCCCCTCCCACCCCCAAGAACAAGTGGTGAGTCACAGCCCTGTTTTGGTTAAAGTTAGAAGTGTAACCGGTGAAATTCCAAAGCTGGTTGGTGGAGAGAGGTTTCTTTTTGGCTTGCCTTTAAGGGCTAGTTTTTGTAAACAGAGTTTTCCAGAAAGGAAGAGGAAAGTAGTTTCCAGTAAAAACAAGTTACTTGAGGAGAGACAGGAAGGAAGTCATGTGGCTGTTTGGGACTATTTGCTTGGGTGCTGGGTTCTGGATGGTCTTTCAGTCCCTTCAGTGCGGCCAAGGAATTTATCAACACTTTGAAATAAAGCTAAGAAGGACTCTGTGGGCTTCCAGAGTCCCAATACCAATGTTTAAATCATGCCTCAGGCCTCCACATGCTTGCTAGTTATGCCACTCCAGGAACTTTAAACTTCTTTTTTCTCTTTTTAATTTTTGTCCTTCTTCATTTATTTTTATTATGCTGCCCATTTTGGCATATGTGATTTATATAACATTTAATTTCTGCAAAAATCTTTCTTGTCTATTTTCTCAGGGGATCTTCAACAATCATATTGAGATAGACAGGATGGGAACTTTTTTCCCTTATTTTGCAAATGTGAGAATACTGATTCTGAGAGAATAAATTTTCTGCCCAAGTTTGCATGGCTGGTAAGAAATAGAGCTAAGATTTGAATTTAGGGTTTCATGTGAAGCTACACTGGACTGGGAGGATGTGTATGCATGAGATGGGGACAGGTGCAGCTGGCAGGAGTGAAGCTAGACTGTGAGATATTTGGAGGCAGAGACCCAATTTTCTGCACCTTTGAATCCCTGCTGCTTGGCCCTGTGCCTGCATATCACAGGAGGGCTCAAATATTTGTTAAAATGGAGTCAAAGGAAACCACAAGAACTCAGGATCAGCTTGGGACCAGGGAAGGACTGAGTCTTTGGGTAGCAGGAAGAGTAGTCCCAGCTGGGGAGAGAGAATAGGAGAGTTATGTGGGGATTTAAGGCACAGTAAGGTTTTAATCAAGGTCTTCCCAAGAAATGTTCTTTTAAACTGTAAAGTGCTTGTTTTAGCTTCCCAGTTGCTAAAACAAATAACATACAATGGGTTGGCTTGAGTAGCGGGAATTTATTGGCTCATGGTTTTGAGGTTAAGAGAGGTTTGAAATTGAGGTGTTAGAAAGGCAATACTTTCTCCCTGAAGACTGTGGCATCGTGGGGCTGGTTGCTGGCGATTCTTGGTCCTTGGCTTTTCTATCACATGGAAATGCACAAGGCAGTGTCTTTTCCTTTCTCTTTGGGGCCCGCTGACTTCCAGATTCTGGCTACTCCCCCATGGCTTCGTTTCTTTGTCCAATTTCCTTTGCCTATAAGGATTTTTAGCCATGTTGGTTTAAGGCCCATCCTCGTTCAGTTTGGGCACACCTTAACTAATAACATCGTCAAAGGTCCTTCTTACAAATGGGCTCATGCCTATGGTCAGGTTGTGAAAGCTACATAGTTATACAGTCGTCTTCCAGAATCAAGGCTGCTGGAACACAGTTCAACAGTGTTCAGGTACTTCCCTCCGCCACTCCAATACACCATAAACTAAAAAGGGATATCTGTATAATGCATAGCAATAACCTCCATGATAACCTCTCGACTCTGAAATCTCTCAAGCCACTGAAACTTTTATTTTGTCTCATTTCCTTCTTCCCTCTTTTGGTTAAGAAGGCTTCTCAATCCCATTGTGCTGGGGACATGATACAATGTCCAAAGTGCTATAACAGTAAAATATGATACTTTCATTTATTTCAGTTAGAAAGGAAGAGTCTGGGACCAGGCAGTAGAATAAGATGTCTTTCTCTGTCTCCATGCTGCTCCAAAATGTAGCCAAGCAGCAACCCTACAGAGTGTGCCACTCTTGTGTTGTTCATGTCTATCCCATCCTCCTTTTCCTCCTGCCTGATACTCCGACAGCTCCAGGTACAAGATCATCTTCCTCTGCCCAGTGCAGAGCTCCTTCACCCAAGTTACGAAAGACAAATGACTCCTTCTTCATCCTTACTGGAGACAGTATGGGAAGAGGACGAGAGGACTCTGGAGTCAGGCAGTTTTGGGGTTGCTTTGTCCCTTGACTCCACTCCAGGTCTCCCACAGCTGCTTCAGGCCTGACACGTGGCTGCATTCATTCCCGCCTTTCAGTAGCTTCCACCTCCTTTGCCCTCTGTTGTGGCCCAAACCACAGGCCCAGGTGTTCTGTAGGGATGAGTCATATTTGGCCTCTCCGAGAACAGGAAGGGAAAACAGTCTGCGCTCAGGATGCTGAGAGAACGCTGCAAAAGAGCTCAAGAGGTGTGGAATCCCGCTCAATGTCCTCAAGTTGTCAAAGAGGGTACTTTATTCTTCTTTCCTCTTCCACCCCAGCCTCAGATGTGCTGTCTGCTGCTCATCGACATGGAGGGATGCCAACTTCTCAGCTACCTTGTGAAGTTGTCTGACTTTCACTCCAGGGACATTGCTGCTGTTTCTGTAAATGTTTATGTTTCGGGGAAGACTCCTTTTAGTTTTGAATAATATGTAGTCTGCTTGGAAAAGGACTAACTTGGTGAATGTCTGTCAGGCTGAGTAAATATTAGCAAAGTGTAGCAGTGGCCATGGTGAGCTTTTACTGAATGTCTACTACATTCTAGACACCATTTTACTTGTGTGACTTGCATTATTTTGCTCTCTTCACGCTACTGTGAAGAAGTATGAGGATCCACATTTTACAAATGAAAAGGCTGAGACTCAGGTTACATAATTTGCTTAAGGTCAAAAAAGAAAAACTCATGCAACCCATATCCTTTACCCCTCCTTCTCATTGACCATTAGTATTTCAATCTACCCAATTTTTTACCCTTTATCCCCTTTAATTTTTTTCCTTCATTTTTTACTCATCTATCCATACTCTGGATAAAAGAAGCATCAGAAATTTTTTTTTTTTGCAATCACCCAGCCATATGTGTAAAAGCTATATCATTACACAATCATCTTCAAAAATCAAGGCTACTGGGGGACGGCCATGGTGGCTCAGCCAGCAGAGTTTTCACCTGCCATGCTAGAGACCTGGATTCGATTCCTGGTGCCTGCCCATGTAAAAAAAAAAAAAAAAGAGTCAAGGCTATTGGAACTCAGTTCAGCAGTTTCAGGTACTTCCCTCCAGCCACTACAATATACCATAAACTAAAAAAGGATATCTATATAATGCATAAGAATAACCTCCAGGATAACCTCTTGACTCTGTTTAAAATCTCTCAGCCACTGAAACTTTATTTTGTCTCATTTCTCTCTTCCTCCTTTTGGTCAAGAAGGCTTTCTTAATCCCATAATGCTGGGTCCTGGCTCATCCCAGGGGTACTGCCCCACCATCAGGGAGATTTACATCCTTGGAAATCATGTCCCATGTAGAGGGTATAGCAGTGAGTTCACCTGCTAAGTTGACTTAGAGAGAGAAGCCACATCTGAGAAACAAAAGAGGTTCTCTGGGGTTGACTCGTAGGCATAATAATAAGTAGGCTTATCTTCTTCTTTGCAGGAGTAGATTCATAGGGGCAAACCCCAAGATTGAAGGCTCAGCCTATCGCATTGGTTGTCCCCACCATTTGTGAAAATATCAGGAATTTTCCTCAGATGGGGAAGTTTAATATTTCTGCCTCTTTCTCCAGTACCCCAAGGGGATTTTGCAAATACTTTTTTATTCTCTGGCCAAATTACTCTGGGATGTATCAGGGCATCATACTAATCTGTACAAACCAAACAGGAGCTCACATCCTATTCAAGATTCCATGTAATTATGGTGTTCAAATAAACTGGCCATACAAGTTAAATTAGATAATGTGCTACCCAAAATATAAACTTTGCATCAAATAAACGTATCTTCTTTTGGTTACACAGAAGTTGAAGTTTTAAAATATGGACAATATCACCCTTTACTCTGTATTCTGATTTACCTTAGTCCTATCCAGATCAGTTTGAATCATATCTCTAGTTGAAGTTGGATTACTTTTTCAACTATTTTAACAGTTCTATCACAGGCCTTCTGACTCCCATGTCACATGGCTTCTTTCTGATGCTGAGCTGGAGGGAATTTCCTTTGTGTGCATTACATGACATGCCCTCTCCCCAGAGTGGATTCACTGATGCTGGTTTGAGGGAGTGTGCATATCTCTCTAGCCATCCCTACCACTGCATGCAGAGAAGCCTTATGAACCAACATCAACAAGTTTTTGGCTCCTCTGGCCTCATCTCCTACCATCACTCTACCCCTTTGACCATTCTGTTTTGGTTGCACCAACCTCTTCATTGGTCTTCAAACACATCAAGCACCCCCCATCTCAGGAACGTTGTGTTTCCTGTTTGATCAGTCTAAAATGTTCTTCACCCAGGTAATTGCTGGACTCCCTCCCTTACTTCATTCAGTTCTGCTCCAGTGTCACCTTACTGGAGACACTATCTCTAACTATTGTATATTAAAGGGTATCCTCCTTTTCCCCTGTTCCAGGCCTCTCTGCCCATGATGTGTGTTTGGTAAATAGCTGCTGAATGACTGTATCAGTAAATGAAATGGTCCAGGCACACCATACCAGATTATGAAGTCTGTCTCACTATTGTAAATTAAGGTAAATGAAGACACATCAAGGAAGAAGCTGACAAAATCCAGTGTGTTGCTATTAAATACATTATCCCAAATTAGCACAAATTAGAAAAGTGAGACAAAATGTTTTGTCATGGTCATATACAGATTATGTAAGCATAACTATTACACTGAAAGTTAGAAGTTTAAACCTGATCCTACATAGGAGTTATTATTATACATGTATTTTATGTATTTTTATTATATGTATGAATGCACATACAATTTATGTGTGCCTAGTCCATGAAATCTCCTGAATTTCCCAGTTGGAATTAGTACCTATCCCCTATGATATCCCACAACACTCTATCTGTACCTCATCAATAAATAAGAAAGCTAAACCAAAGTGATTCAAATAAGCACTGGATTTGGAGTTTGCAAAATACAAGCTCAAAACCTTCTTTTGACCCAGTAGCTAGATGATTGGAAAATCCACATAACCATTCTAAACTTCTGCTTTCATATCTGTAAAATGAGGGCATAATATTGCATCCATTTCAATATTTCATCCATTTCACAAACATGTCTTGATTACTTACTATATGCCAGAGTATTTTCTATGCATTTGGGACACATCCTAGAGCAAAGAATACATAGATTCCTGAGCCCACGGAGCTTATATTCAAGTGATAATGTGTAGGCAAAGGATTTGAATACCAAGTTAATGTTAAATATTCTAGCAGATATTGTCGGTTTCCCTTTGTCATTTATTCCCCCCTTTTCCTGACATCCAGAGCCTCAGTTATGTTTTGGTTCTACCTTTCAAACAGTTGTTCAAACAGTGACCATATCATAGCTATAGAACTAAATTCTAACCATGGTTAGCCCCAATCCCATTTTGACAGTGATTGGTGTAAGAATGGGAATGTGACCCAGGTCTGGACAATGCGATGGGAGAAGAGATCTCCTAGAGGTTTCTGGGGAAGGTTTTCTTTCTTCTAAAAAGGAGACACAAAAAGGAAAGATGGCCTTTTTTTGCCTTGGATGTTCAGATGGTACATGGGGTACTTCTCTAGACTAATGATGAAGCTAACACTGAAGATGCAGAGTGGAGTAATGGAAAGGATCTTTGCATTGATGATATCATCAGCCATGAAATCACCCAACTTTAAAACCTACCCAACTTTTGGACTTGCTAATACATTTCCAAATTATTGAAGCCATTGTGAATTAGAGTTTTCTATTACCTACATCCAAGATGCTTTAAATGGCTATTATTTATTACTTTGATATTATTTCCCCTGCACATCAGTAAAATCATTGAGAATTATGCCTGTCTGTATTTATGTTTGTACTTAAATTCCTTGTTCCTTGGGGAATATAGCACAATGTTTATATAGAGTGGATGATGAATGCATATGTAACAAAAATGTATCTATAACCATACATTTAATCTTTGTAGATATATTATCTTTTTTACTTTTTGCAGTCTGGGGTTAGGTGTTTGATGCAGCTATAGAAGAGAACAAATTTCAATTTACTTCCAAATGCTTGGATCTGGAAGATTCAATTTTTTAAAAAAAACTGAATTTTTAAATCCACATACTTTAAGCCTATACTCTCAGATTCAGTACTCTTGGGGAAGATGTACTTGAAGCAATGCCTATAACATAAGTTGGCATAAATATCTTTCATAAAACTTTGAGTATGATCAAGGCTGTAGCTCTCCATTGAATATGTGTGAAAGTTCTACCCTTGATGCAAGTCATCTGTTCATTTCAGTGTGGTAAAGTGAGGGTTGGGTCCTCCCTGTCCCTTGATTTTGTTTAATGAGGTCATGGAAACTGGACAAGGTTTTGCCTTGAGTTCTGAGCTGACAGCCTGAGGTCTAGCAATGTTGTGTTGGCATGTCATGGGCCAAGATATTACAGGTGTAGAAGGTGAGACAACTGGTCTACCTCAAAAGAACATTGAGAACTTATGGGGAATCTTCTCACTGCTCTCCAGAGTATCTTTCCTAACTGACCCTCAACAGAGCTGCACTTCAACTCAATTCTCTTAATGTTTAACTCCCATACTCTGTTAGGCACTGTGAGGGATACAAAAATGAGAAGGATGCAATTTTTCCTAAAGGGGACTATCATATATAGGAGAATATGACAACTATATAATTCATTCATACACATGTTAATTAATTACATAATGAATTAATTAATACATTTATTCAACCAAGTCCTAGAAATTTGTAATAAAGCAATAAACAATGCAGATATGATCTCTGCCTCAGGAAAGTTCACATTCTAACAGAGACGATGTATAGTAAAGCATTAATTACCTAATCAATCACTTAATTACAATTGTGATATATGCCACAATGGAAAGAATTACAGGGCACCATGAGAGCATTAACAGAGAGCCTGATCCAAACTAGGGGTATTCTAATCATCTCTGTTTTACAAATGAGAAAACTGAGACTCAGAGAAATTGAGTAACTTGCCCAAAATCACTGAATTAAGCTTGATGGAGCCAGATTGTCTGTCTCCAGAGTGCTTACTCAGATCTGCAGGGAGAAATTATGAGCTCTATGTTTGCCTAGGAGCAGGCAGCTTGATGACGTGGCCTGGGCCCTAGAGGAGGTATCTGAGCTGGGACTGTAGAAGCCAAATGTAATGAGTGACAGCAGAGATGTACAAGGTACTACAAGAGGAGACCAGGGAGGGACCACATCTATCTAAGGAAAACAGAAATGACTTCCTGGGGAGGATGTCATTTTCCTCAGACCCTGAAAGAAAGACTGGAAGGTTTCTACAGGGACAGAGATACCAGGGATGAAAGTATTCCAGGCAAGGAGTAGTGTGTGCACAAAAGAGTTAGCAGGAGGCAGGAGTGGTTACAAGAGAGTACCTTGCTACCTCCTTTTCTCCCTTGCCCATTTCTTCCTGCCCGCCTTCAGAGACAAATTATATACCCGCTGGCAAGCGAATACACGTGCAGCAAATTGTAGCTAGTGTTGTTGAATATTCATTAAGGGCTTCCATTTCCACAACACATTTACAGAGTAACTGGAAGGCGGAGAAAGGACTATGATATACTAACTGCTTTCATCTGTTACTTCATTTCATCCTCATACTAAGGACTATTTGGTTGAAAGTAACAAATGTCCAATTTGAACTCATGTACAAAGGACAGGATAATGCTATTGGATACCTCATGAAATCGAGGAGAGGAAAATTGCTGAGTCTCAAGTCTTCAAATGCAGAGTTAATCACATAAAAGTTTGTCTCTCTGAATCTCTCTGTATCTAGTCTTCTTCTCAGGACCACTCATTTGTTTTATTCTCTGCAGATTGACTTCTTTCATTTCTCTAAACCATGTGGTCCTTCCCCAAACTTACCAAGTAGGTATTAGTAACCCCATTTTACAGAAGAAGAAATAGGTTTAAAAGATTTATGTAACTTATCCAAGGTCACACAATGAGCAGGACTGTGTGATTTGAAGTCTGCCATGTTACGTTTGAAGCTTGAGAATAATGGGACATCACTCCAAGATTGGCTTTGGTTCCTGCACCCTCCTCCCACCACCATCACCACACATACAAAAGGGTCTCAGAGGTCTTGAGCAGTAAAGAAACCAAATGCAACATCTACCTTTCTTAGTACTGGTTTGAGAAGTGAGACTTTGCAAAGAAATGCTAATTAAAGAAATGTACTTGTCTAAACAGAGGGACAGATCTTTCATATTGCCTTTAGGAAGCCAGGAAACCCTCAGTCCAATGTGACCTCTGGCTAACAAATTCACGGCAATCTAAAGGGATCCAGAGATTATCCTGCCCAAAGCTCTTGCTCCTATTTTACTGCCTAGGAATTGAGGCTCAAGAGGGAAAATGTTTTTCCCCGCCGGCCCGCCGCGTGACGCCCACGCCCCGCAGCAGCCGAGCCGCCCGACCTCCTTCCCCCCCCTCTTTCTCCGCCGGCCCGCCGCGCGGCGCCCACGCCCCGCAGCAGCCGAGCCGCCCGACCTCCTTCCCCCCCCTCTTTCTCCGCCGGCCCGCTGCGCGGCGCCCACGCCCCGCAGCAGCCGAGCCGCCCGACCTCCTTCCCCCCCCTCTTTCTCCGCCGGCCCGCCGCGCGGCGCCCACGCCCCGCAGCAGCTGAGCCGCCCGACCTCCTTCCCCCCCCTCTTTCTCCGCCGGCCCGCCGCGCAGCGCCCACGCCCCGCAGCAGCTGAGCCGCCCGACCTCCTTCTCCCCCCTCCTCCCCCTCCTGCTCCGGCTGCTCTCCAACCACCACGGTGCCCTCTTCCCCCACCTTCACCGTGCTCCTCCGCCACCAGCCTCGACAGCCTTGCCACCCTCACCTTTCCTCCTCCAGAACAGCTACTGGGGGAGTGGAGATAATACAGAGCAGCTCCCGGAGCCACGAGGGAGATCAAAGGGACAGCGTGCCCCATCCTGGAACGGCTGATTATCTGGGAGAACCAGCTCCGGTGAGATCACCAAGGGGCACGGGCTTTCCTGGGTGGGACGGCAAGCGACCGGAGTCCCTCCCTTCCACCTTCCCAGGCCAGCTGGTAGAATTGGACAGACGGTCCCCTTAGGCCGCAGCGGCTGGTGCCCCCGCCACACGAGGCCCCCCGGAACAACTGAGATAGTTGGGTCGGAAATCCCCAGACTGCGGAGAACAGTGACTGGGGGATCCCTTCCAAACACGTGACTCCCCCGTCGGCTGGGAACAGTGCACTCTCCCGGGCTGCGACAGCTGGCGCCCTCCCGCCACGCTTGGTGCCCCGGGCTGACTAGCTAATTTGGCCGGACGCTCTCCTGTGCTGCGACGGCCGGCGACCCTCCCCGCATTCGGAACCCCAGGCCGGCTGGCATTCTTCCAAGACGCTTCGGCTGCCGAACCTCCCCTACGGCGAGAATTTTCCAGAGTTAAAGGACCTACAGCAACTTTCACTGGTGGAACCCACAGACAAACGTGTGCCACGAGCGCCACCTACTGGGCAGGATAAGAAAAACAGAACCAAGAGATTGCACAGAAAAATCTTTCAACCTGTGGGGTCGAACACCCGGGGAAATCTGACTAAATGCCCAGACGCCAGCAGAAGATAACGGATCACGCTCAGAAAATTGAACATATGGCCCAGTCAAACGAAGAAACCAATAGTTCAAATGAGATACAGGAGCTGAAACAACTAATGCTGAATATACGAACAGAAATGGAAAACCTCTTCAAAAACGAAATCGATAAATTGAGGGAGGACATGAAGAAGACATGGGCTGAACATAAAGAAGAAATAGAAAAACTGAAAAAACAAATCACAGAACTTATGGAAGTGAAAGATAAAGTAGAAAAGAAGGAAAAAACAATGGATACCTACAATGACAGATTTAAAGAAACAGAAGATAGAATTAGTGATTTGGAGGATGAAACATCTGAATTCCAAAAAGAAACAGAAACTATCCGGAAAAGAATGGAAAAATTTGAACAAGGTATCAGGGAACTCAAGGACAATGTGAACCGTACAAATATACGTGTAGTGGGTATCCCAGAAGGAGAAGAGAAGGGAAAAGGAGGAGAAAAACTAATGGAAGAAATTATCACTGAAAATTTCCCAACTCTTATGAAAGACCTAAAATTACAGATCCAAGAAGTGCAGCGCACCCCAAAGAGATTAGACACAAATAGGCGTTCCCCAAGACACTTACTAGTTAGAATGTCAGAGGTCAAAGAGAAAGAGAGGATCTTGAAGGCAGCGAGAGAAAAACAATCCATCACATACAAGGGAAACCCAATAAGACTATGTGTAGATTTCTCAGCAGAAACCATGGAAGTTAGAAGACAGTGGGATGATATATTTAAGTTACTAAAAGAGAAAAACTGCCAGCCAAGACTCCTATATCCAGCAAAATTGTCCTTCAAAAATGAGGGAGAAATTAAAACATTCTCAGGCAAAAAGTCACTAAGAGAATTTGTGACCAAGAGACCAGCTCTGCAAGAAATACTAAAGGAAGCACTAGAGTCAGATACAAAAAGACAGAAGAGAGAGACATGGAGAAAAGTGTAGAAAGAAGGAAAGTCAGATATGATATATATAATACAAAAGGCAAAATGGTAGAGGAAAATATTATCCAAACAGTAATAACTCTAAATGTCAATGGACTGAATTCCCCAATTAAAAGACATAGACTGGCAGAATGGATTAAAAAACAGGATCCTTCTATATGCTGTCTACAGGAAACACATCTTAGACCCAAAGATAAATATAGGTTGAAAGTGAAAGGTTGGGAAAAGATATTTCATGCAAACAACAACCAGAAAAGAGCAGGAGTGGCTATACTAATATCCAACAAATTAGACTTCAAATGTAAAACAGTTAAAAGAGACAAAGAAGGACACTATATACTAATAAAAGGAACAATTAAACAAGAAGACATAACAATCATAAATATTTACGCACCGAACCAGAATGCCCCAAAATACGTGAGGAATACACTGCAAACACTGAAAAGGAAAATAGACACATATACCATAATAGTTGGAGACTTCAATTCACCACTCTCATCAATGGACAGAACATCTACACAGAGGATCAATAAAGAAATAGAGAACCTGAATATTACTATAAATGAACTTGACTTAACAGACATTTATAGGACATTACATCCCACAACAGCAGGATACACCTTTTTCTCAAGTGCTCATGGATCATTCTCAAAGACAGACCATATGCTGGGTCACAAAGCAAGTCTTAACAAATTTAAAAATATTGAAATCATACACAACACTTTCTCGGATCATAAAGGAATGAAGTTGGAAATCAATAATAGGCGGAGTGCCAGAAAATTCATAAATACATGGAGGCTCAACAACACACTCTTAAACAACAAGTGGGTCAAAGAAGAAATTGCAAGAGAAATTAGTAAATACCTAGAGGCAAATGAAAATGAAGACACAACATATCAAAACTTATGGGACGCAGCAAAGGCAGTGCTAAGAGGGAAATTTATTGCCCTAAATGCCTTTATCAGAAAAGAAGAAAAGGCAAAAATGCAGGAATTAACTGCCCACTTGGAAGAACTGGAGAAAGAACAGCAAACTAATCCCAAAGCAAGCAAAAGGAAAGAAATAACAAAGATTAGAGCAGAAATAAATGAAATTGAAAACATGAAAACAATAGAGAAAATCAATAAGATCAGAAGTTGGTTCTATGAGAAAATCAACAAGATTGATGGGCCCTTAGCAAGATTGACAAAAAGAAGAAGAGAGAGGATGCAAATAAATAAGATTAGAAATGAAAGAGGAGACATAACTACTGACCTCACAGAAATAAAGGAGGTAATAACAGGATACTATGAACAACTTTACGCTAATAAATACAACAATTTAGAAGAAATGGACAGGTTCCTGGAAAGACATGAACAACCAACTTTGACTCAAGAAGAAATAGACGACCTCAACAAACCAATCACAAGTAAAGAGATTGAATTAGTTATTCAAAAGCTCCCTAAAAAGAAAAGTCCAGGACCAGACGGCTTCACATGTGAATTCTATCAAACATTCCAGAAAGAATTAGTACCTACTCTCCTCAAACTGTTCAACATAATCGAAGTGGAGGGAAAACTACCTATATCATTCTATGAAGCCAACATCACCCTCATACCAAAACCAGGCAAAGATATTACAAAAAAGAAAACTACAGACCAATCTCTCTAATGAATACAGATGCAAAAATCCTCAATAAAATTCTAGCAAATCGTATCCAACAACACATTAAAAGAATTATACATCATGACCAAGTAGGATTCATCCCAGGTATGCAAGGATGGTTCAACATAAGAAAATCAATTAATGTAATACACCATATCAACATATCAAAGCAGAAAAATCACATGATCATCTCAATTGATGCAGAGAAGGCATTTGACAAGATTCAACATACTTTCCTGCTGAAAACACTTCAAAAGATAGGAATACAAGGGAACTTCCTTAAAATGATAGAGGGAATATATGAAAAACCCACAGCTAATATCATCCTCAATGGGGAAAAATTGAAAACTTTCCCCCTAAGATCAGGAACAAGACAAGGATGTCCACTATCACCACTATTATTCAACATTGTGTTGGAAGTTCTAGCCAGAGCAATTAGGCAAGAAAAAGAAATACAAGGCATCAAAATTGGAAAGGAAGAAGTAAAACTATCACTGTTTGCAGACGATATGATATTATATGTAGAAAACCCAGAAAAATCCACAACAAAATTACTAGAGCTAATAAATGAGTACAGCAAAGTAGCAGGCTACAAGATCAACATTCAAAAATCTGTAGCTTTTCTATACACTAGTAATGAACAAGCTGAGGCGGAAATCAAGAAACGAATCCCATTTACAATCGCAACTAAAAGATCAAATACCTAGGAATAAATTTAACCAAAGAGACAAAAAACCTATATAAAGAAAACTACAAAAAACTGTTAAAAGAAATCACAGAAGACCTAAATAGATGGAAGGGCATACCGTATTCATGGATTGGAAGACTAAATATAGTTAAGATGTCAATCCTACCTAAATTGATTTACAGATTCAATGCAATACCAATCAAAATCCCAACAACTTATTTTTCAGAAATAGAAAAACCAATAAGCAAATTTATCTGGAAGGGCAGGGTACCCCGAATTGCTAAAAACATCTTGAGGAAAAAAAACGAAGCTGGAGGTCTCGCGCTGCCTGACTTTAAGGCATATTATGAAGCCACAGTGGTCAAAACAGCATGGTATTGGCATAAAGATAGATATATCGACCAATGGAATCGAATAGAGTGCTCAGATATAGACCCTCTCATCTATGGACATTTGATCTTTGATAAGGCAGTCAAGCCAACTCACCTGGGACAGAACAGTCTCTTCAATAAATGGTGCCTAGAGAACTGGATATCCATATGCAAAAGAATGAAAGAAGACCCATCTCTCACACCCTATACAAAAGTTAACTCAAAATGGATCAAAGATCTAAACATTAGGTCTAAGACCATAAAACAGTTAGAGGAAAATGTTGGGAGATATCTTATGGATCTTACAACTGGAGGTGGTTTTATGGACCTTAAACCTAAAGCAAGAACACTGAAGAAGGAAATAAATAAATGGGAGCTCCTCAAAATTAAACACTTTTGTGCATCAGAGAACTTCATCAAGAAAGTAGAAAGACAGCCTACACAATGGGAGACAATATTTGGAAACGACATATCAGATAAAGGTCTAGTATCCAGAATTTATAAAGAGATTATTCAACTCAACAACAAAAAGACAGCCAACCCAATTACAAAATGGGAAAAAGACTTAAACAGACACCTACCAGAAGAAGAAATATGGATGGCCAAGAGGCACATGAAGAGATGCTCAATGTCCCTGGTCATTAGAGAAATGCAAATCAAAACCACAATGAGATATCATCTCACACCCACCAGAATGGCCATTATCAACAAAACAGAAAATGACAAGTGCTGGAGAGGATGCGGAGAAAGAGGCACACTTATTCACTGTTGGTGGGAATGTCAAAGGGTGCAGCCACTGTGGAAGGCAGTTTGGCGGTTCCTCAAAAAGCTGAATATAGAATTGCCATACGACCCAGCAATACCATTGCTAGGTATCTACTCAAAGGACTTGAGGGCAAAGACACAAACGGACATTTGCACACCAATGTTTATAGCAGCGTTATTTACAATTGCAAAGAGATGGAAACAGCCAAAATCTCCATCAACAGAAGAGTGGCTAAACAAACTGTGGTATATACATACGATGGAATATTATGCAGCTTTAAGACAAGATAAACTTATGAACCATGTAATAACATGGATGGACCTAGAGAATATTATGCTGAGTGAATCCAGCCAAAAACTAAAGGACAAATACTGTATGGTCCCACTGATGTGAACGGACATTCGAGAATAAACTTGAAATATGTCATTGGTAACAGAGTTCAGCAGGAGTTAGAAACAGGGTAAGACAATGGGTAATTGAAGCTGAAGGAATACAGACTGTGCAACAGGACTAGATACAAAAACTCAAAAATGGACAGCACAATAATACCTAATTGTAAAGTAATCATGTTAAAATACTGAATGAAGCTGCATCTGAGCTATAGGGTTTTTTTTGTTTTTGTTTGCTTGTTGGTTTGTTTGTTGTTGTTGTTTTTTACTATTACTACTACTTTTATTTCTTTTCTTTATATTAACATTTTATATCTTTTTCTGTTGTGTTGCTAGTTCCTCTAAACCGATGCAAATGTACTAAGAAACAATGATCATGCATCTATGTGATGATGTTAAGAATTACTGAGTGCATATGTAGAATGGTATGATTTCTAAATGTTGTGTTAATTTCTTTTTTTTTTCTTTCCGTTAATAAAAAAATAAAAAAAAATAAAAAAAAAAAAAAAAGAGGGAAAATGATCAGTCAAGAATTTTTCAGGAATTTTATTCCCTCCCCTAGCTTCTCTCCCTTAGCCACTGCTTCCTACTTCTACCATCCTCTTTTCTTTCAACCCAATATCTTCAGTAACTTTCTGTGCTCTCAAGGATGTACTGATTCTTTACATCCGTGGTGTGGCTTATGATAACCAATCATGCTCTTCCCTCCCCTTTGTTTTTTTTTTTTTTTGCATGGGCAGGCCCTGGGAATTGAACTTTTTTGGTTTTTTTATGCTTGTTTCACTACATTATAACTGTTGTTGTTTTTACATTTGTTGGGCTTTTCCATAGGCCAAGGTACTCTACTAATTGATTCATGTGCACCAACTTTTAAATTGTAGGTATTCTTATATTCTTTACACGGATAAAAACTGAGACACTGAGAGAATAAAGTGCTTGGTCCAAGTTCACACAGCTCCTATGTAGTTGAGCCAGAATTTCAATCCACATCAACATGACTCAAATCCTAAACTTGTAACCACTCCGCTACCATGCCTCTCACCCACAACTTCTCCCTAGAGAAGCCTGATTAGTTTTAGGTTAGACGCACCTATTGGTCAGTGTGTTCTTACACACAGGTAACAAGTTTCTTCTTTTAAAATTCTATTTCCTCTATGTAAATAGAATTTTAGGAAAAACTAAAATGGGAATTCATGCTCTATTGTAACAGCTTCTTCTCTTATTCACCCAAGTAAATACTGTGATGATTTTTAGGATAAATTTCTCTTGATTTCTGATTTAGAAAGCTTTACTAAATCCTCAGAACTTCAGTTGCTAACTTCGAATGCCTTTATTTTGGGTTACTAAATTTACATATTCCTTTATACTTGCTTGGAAAACAGAATCAATTTCATCTGGTCTTCAAAAGGATAGGATGCCCCACCTCATAGTTTTCAATGTCTTTCTGATGGAATATCTGCAATAGCTCTCATTTCTGGATTGACTGAGCCTGGCCTGGGACCCAGAGAACATTATCTTTATTTCCAGAATGGTCTTGGCTGAGGCTGCATGTCAAATTACCATACCTTACCCAGAAAGCCAGGTCTCTGGCCATTTACTGTAAATTTACAGTTTTTTATCCTCTTCCAAACTCCCAACATTTCTTTTGATGTGAAGAAGCAATTTTAGAATGTACCATATCTAATATAACACATGGACTTATTCACCACACACATTCTTTTAATTAAAAGGATCGGTATGCTGCCTTTTGCTGACAGTTAACACCAATGCTTTAATGCCATTTTCTATTATTGATTTATGAGGTGCATACTCAGAGCAAATTAGGGAATAAATCACTGATGACATTAATTTGCTTACCAGCTCTCCAATAAATGTATATAATTAATTGTGGGCATGCTACCTGTCTCTGCTAGCTTGAAACTTTCCTAGAGTATCAACCTCTCCTCTCTGTTACACTGTTACAATTCTGGGATTAATGAAGAAGGATTGGTTGCATACCTGAAGGTATTGTTTGGGGTGAGAGCTTAAGCCATCAATACATCTGATACCATGAAGAAGAAAAGGAATTTTTGCACACTCCTCTGGAGAGGAGATGAGGAGTCTTGTGGGGAGGAATTTTCTGCTTGAGTGAGGGAAGCTCATTATTTCAAACCTATTACATAGATTTCAGTAACACCTCTGGAACTGATTACTGCTCAACCAGGACGGCTGTAGAATAAAGTGGTTTTTACTTTCAGGGTCATGCTGGGAAAAGGCTTTGGTCTGCAGCCTCCAGGTGCGAGGAATAGGTGGCCTGTGATCTCTGATTAGTCAAAGAGTCTACTATCAAGAGAACAAGTCTCTCCTTTGGATGCAGGAGGGGGTCTCAGTACCCTCAAAAGGGCCGGTTCTTGAGGGGCAGTTGAAGTGTGTGAATGGGTATATTTTCTCTAGAGCCAGCTTGGTTCAAATCCCTGCCTTGACTTACTCTCAAACTTTACATTTCCTTTGACAGGCTACTTTAGTTTTCAGTCTCAGTTTGACTGTAAAGGGGGAAATAGTAATAGTAGCCACCTTTTAGGGTTGCTCTAAGGATTCAATGAGATAATTTGTGTGAAATATTTAAACTAGAGTGACATAGAGTTAGCATTCTATGGTTACAACTGTTATTTATTATACTGGAATTCATGGATGGCTTTGGTGTTTCTGCAAATCTGAAATTCTGGGCACACTTTGTGTGTATGTGCACATTTCTAGGGAGAAAGTCCATGGAATTCATCATGGTCCTAAAGGGTTCCCAGACCTCCTGAGAGTTGAAGACCCTCTGCTATGGGAGATTCCTCTCTTGCACCCTTCTCTACGCTCTGGATAAATTTCCCCCAGCCTCTGCCTGGCGTATGCTGTCCACCAAAACTCCCCCTCCTTTTCAATAATAATAAAGTTAATATTAAAAATGATAATAACGACAGCTAATGTTTATGGAGCCTCTACTATGCAACAGGTCTTAATTTAGCTAAGTCACTCATTTTTACCCCCTATAAAGCTGTTTTTAAAATTAAATGAGGTAACGTGGGCAGAGCAGCTCGCATTTCACTGGTATATAGAATGTAATCAATAGATGCTCTCCATTTTCCTGCTTTTGCATGTTCTCTTTGTTGTTTTCTTGAAGTAAGCTAGGCCTCTCCTAAATCAATTCAGATGGTCTTCATTAAGCACTTACTCTATGGTAAACACTTGTCTGGGTCATGTGGAAAATATGTGGTGATAATATGTATGCAGGATTTTACCAAGCTCTGTCACACATACCATGCATACTGCCAAATGTCACAAGATGCAAGATACATATTAATAAATTAAATCAATCAATTATTAGTTAATTCATTTGAACCCTCCATTCAGGGCCTACAATGTGTTAACACTATGCTAGGGACTTAGTTCCTTCTCTCAAGAAGCTTGCATCATATTAGGGAGGGAGACTGGAAAGCAAATGAAAAATTGATAGTACTACTCAAGCCAACGATTGTAAATTAGATTGAGGTATTAGAGAAGGTTTCTTGGAGAAAACATTTGGGTGAGTTAAGTGGGGATGGAAGAGGAGAGGGTGTCTCAGCAGAAGGTGAAGTTCTGCAAGGGCTTGACATCTCTAGAAACTAAGTGGGCTTTGTTTGTAAAGATAGATGTAAAGACAAAGAGTTTGAATAAAACTCCAACTTAGTGTCCTGGCCTATAAGTTCCAGAAGGGTAGGTCCTCAGGCTGCCTCACAGACCCATCTACCCTTCCTTTCTCTCTCATTTTCCGTGGTCCAACTACCACGGTCATTTTCCAGATCATTCATACATATATATGTATTCATACATACAATAAAAAATACATTTGCCTGTTCCTCAGACAGGCTGAGCCTGTTCCTGATACATGATGTTAGCACTGCAGGTCCCTCTTCCTGAAAATGCTCTGCTACCTTGTCTTCTCACAGCTGCCTCCTTTTCATACAGCATGTTTCAACGCAATTCTCACTTCCTCAGAGAGACCACTCTGAGCATCCAATCAGACTAACTTTCCCCCAGTAATTCTCTATCTTCCTGTTGTACTTTCATGGCACTTCTGACTACGTGAAGTCTTCCCACCCTCAGTGGCAGCCATCAACATTTCAGATTCTGGACGTTGTATCAGCTTAAGTTCCTGACTATGGATTTTGGTGATCAGAGCATCCACCAAACCTCAATGGGTAAGAAGAATGTAGAGAATAAATCTTTGTTGTTTTAAGACACTGAGCTTTTAGAATTATTTGTTACTGGAGCATAACTTAGCTCATTCTGAAAGATACATTGCTGTATCTCCCAATGCCCAGATAGTCATGTAAATAGTTAAGCACTTAATAATTATATTTTGACCAACTGAGTGAAAGAAAGAAGAAAGGAAGGATGGGAAGAGAATGGAAGGAAAAAGTTGGAAAGATATAGGATGAGCTAAAATGATAATGGATCATCTTCTCTAGGAAGATGGCCTAAAACAATAAAAAATCTTCCATCTAGAAAAATAAAGACTTCCCCAAACCTCCAAAAGATTAGAATATAGCTATAATGGGAAGATGTATTTTATATTTATGATGGGTTCCAAGGGTCTCGGGTTCCACTCTTTTTGAGTAAGTCATAAGGTAGACTTCTAAGTATGGTGCTACAAATTTCCCTTGATACCTATGATCTCTTATGAAGGACAAACTGTAGGTCCACTCTTTTTTTTTTTTTTTTTTTTTTTTTTTTTTTTTTTAAAGGAAAGACAGAGAGAAGGAAGGAAGGATAGAAGGAAGGAAGAGAGGAAGAAAGGGAAACATCTTTTAAACATTTTCTTGTTTTATTGTATTTTGTTTCTCCGTTTTCGTTACATGGGCTGGGGCCGGGAATCGAACCGAGGTCCTCCGGCATAGCAGGCAAGCACTTTGCCCGCTGAGCCACCGCGGCCCGCCCTGTAGGTCCACTCTTAAAGAACATTCTTTTTTGCATCTGAGCCTTTGAGTCAGTATTAAATCCTTGGTTTTTAGCCAAAAAATCTTCTTCCCTATTAGCCCTATATCAAATTTCTAAGTTCTCATTGAAATGTGGCTAATACTTCTGTTGATCATGTTTGGTTCCAAAGGTTCTCTGTAGAAGAAGACTTTGGGTTTCAGCATTCTCCCGGCTGCATCGTCCCATAGAATGAAGAGAGATGCCAAATAAAAAGATTCCTTGGGCAGCCATCAGGAGTTCTCTTAATTCCTAATCTCCTGAAGCCATGACAAGCTCAAGAAGGCCCTTACTGGTGATGTAGCAGGATGAAGGAGCTTTGCAGAATTGTTGGCATTCTTTTGTCCTGAGGAAAATAAACTATTTTCACTTAAAATAAGAACCAGATTGCCTGAAAATGTCTAAGTCTTGGGACCCGTTGGCTAAAAACAACTTCCAGAGGGTTTGAATGAGAGCTTTTCCCAAGGATGGCTTTGGTGCAAGGAAAAGAGGCTGCCAGATCCTGCATCATTAACTAAATACCACAGAAAATGGTTCTGTTTTATTGCTGTATGTTAAATTACGGAGAACAAGAAATTGGAAAGTCTTAAGCCCAGCCATGTTCAAAGATAGAAACAAAATACCCCAGCTGATCTGTTCAGGGAATTAGAATTCATAAACAGAGATACAGATAACATATTTTTGGATCTAGCCTGGCAACTTGTTGGCAACCATCATGTTGGTAGAACACATTCAGCCACTAAGCACCTTCTCCCTTCAAATCTGCCTGGAGCCATATTTCAGTCCTATCCTAGAAGAAACCATGTGGCATGCATGAAACAGTTTGTAAAACTGTCTTGGTCCTTTGAGTGATCATTTCTTGTTTATGTTTATACAGACCTTGCAGAGTGATACACAACCTGTGACTATCCCAGGACAGCTGCCATGATCCTCAAGCTTGAGTTTTAAAAGAAGCAAAAGAAAAAATGTGACCTGTGCTGTCTCCTGTTAAAATCCTATTAGAGGCTCCACTCAAGTCTAGAAAAAGCCATCTGATGACATCTGTCTGACCTCCTGGGAAATGGAAGAGGGTGGTTCTTGCCAACAAGATGACTTCCTCCTTCCTCCACTTCCTGCAGCTTTCACTCTAGCAGCACCCATGGCTGTCTTCCAGCTGGGCCTGATACGCTGCTCTCACGGGCCCCACCCTGTACATTTGTGTCTGTGTCTGGAAGCCCAGCAGCTTTGGCTCTTGGCCTACTAGAGCAAGGCAGTCATTCTTGGTCCAGCAAAGGCCTTGGCTCCTGCTGGGCCTGATCTGGAGACAAAAGGTTAGAGAGGATTCCAGAAGCTGGTGGGTTAGAAATTCCAAAGTCTCCATGGAAATGTCAGTGCAAAACATCGAGCTGTACTTATTTTCCAAGATTTCCTCCTTCAGGAACACTGGGCTCTGCATGTGTGTATGTACATACACAAGGAAAGACTAGCACAGATATAATTAAGATACAATTGAAATCCATTCCATTTGATTTTGTTTATAGATGAATTACAACTATTTGACTGTCCTCCTACCTGGTATTTTCACATGGTTCAACATACTATATAATCTTAACACTACATTGGGCCCTGGGAATAAAAGGAGTAGTAAGAAAAGATCCTTCAGGGCACACGACATCTAGCATGAGAGATAGGCATTAAGTGGATGATTATGGTACATATAGTGTAATAAGACAGGTATATAACAAGGACAGTGCTGGCAGAAAGGAGGGTGTTCTTAGTTACTACATGGCCATGATCCTCTTTGTTTGAAGCCAGCTAATCTCTTCCAGTACCTAGAGTGTAGAGAAGATGGCATATAAGTTTTTGTTAATAAACTTTTTATTTGGGGATACTTTAGATTTGCAGAAAAGTTATAAAGATAGTACAGAGAATTCCCATATACTTATCACTCAGATCCCCTATTGCTAATGTGACAAACTGTCATAATACTTTTGTCAAAACAAAGAAATTAACATTGATCTACTACTAACAACTTAACTCCAAACTTTATTTGGATTTCACCAGTTCTCCCACCCATGTCTTCTTTCTGTTGCAGATTACAATCCAGGATGCCACATTGCATTGAGGTATACTGATTTCAAAATGTGTTTGCAAATTCTTTTATGTTCCCCTCATAGAGAGTGGGAATTATGTCCCCTTGTCTTGAGGCTGGAGAGACTTTGTTGATAGTTTTGGTCAATAGAATATAGTGGTAATGACACTGTGTGACTTCTGAGACAAAGCCATAAGTGGTGATTTTAATTCTGTTTGTTTGTTGGAATATCCACTTTTTAAAATTTTTTAAATTGTATAATATAGCATATACACAAAGCAAAGAAAGAAAAAGCAATAGTTTTTCAAAGCACTCTTCAAGTTAGTTGTTCAAGCACTCTTCAACTACTTAGTTACAGGACAGATCCCAGAGTTTGTCACAGGCTACCATTGCATCATCTCAGATTTTTACTTCTAGCTGCTCCAGAATATATGGGAGGCTAAAAAGAATAAATATTTTTTTATCATCACAACCAACTTTTTTTCCCCTTTTTTTGTGAAAAATAACATATATACAAAAAAAGCAATAAATTTCAAAGTACAGCACAACAATTAGTTGTAGAACATATTTCAGAGTCTGGTATGGGTTACAATTCCACAACTTTAGGTTTTTATTTAGCTGCTCTAAGATACTGAAATACCAATTTAATAATTCAGCAATCATATTCATTTGTTAAACCCTACCCTCTCTGTATAACTCAACCATCACCTTCAATCTTTCTATCCCACTCTTTAAAGGTATTTGAGCTATGGCCATTCTAACTTTTTCATGTTGGAAGGGGTTGTCAGTAATATGGACTAGGGAGATGGAACAATCTGATGTTCTGGAGAGGCTGGGCCCTCTAGATTTCAGGACTTATCTGATCCAGGGACCCATCTGGAAGTTGTAGATTTCTAGAAAGTTACCATAGTGCATGGAACCTTGCAGAATCTTATACATTGCCCTCAGTGTTCTTTAGGATTGGCTGGAATGGTTTTGGTTGGGGGTTTGGCAAATTATGATAAGTAGCAATGTGTAACTGAAGCTTGCATAGTTCCAGAGTAGCCTCTCAACTCTATTTGAACTCTCTCAGCCACTGATACTTCATTAGTTCCACTTCTTTTCCCCTATTTTGTCAGGATGGTATTGTTGACCCCACAGCGCCAGGGCCACACTCATCCCTGGGAATCATCTCCTATACTGCCAGGGAGACTTTCATGTCCCATGTAAGGGGCAAGGAAATGATTTCACTTTCAGAGTTAAGCTTAGAGAGACTAAGGCCACATCTGAGCAACAAAAGAAGTCCTCCAGAAGTAACTCTTAGGCATACCTATAAGTAGGCTAAGCTTATTCACTACCTATATAATCTTCACAAGAGCAAGCCTCAAGATCAAGAGCTTGGCCTATTGATTTGGGTGTCCCTAATGTTTGACCCAGTATCAGGAGTTTCCCTGGTGGTAAAGTTTAATAGTTTCATATGTTTTCTCCCATCCCTCAAGGGACTTTGCCAATACTTTTTGATTATCTGCTTAATATATTCTAGGATTTATCAAGGCACTACATTAAGCTATGCAGGATTAAAGGCTCTCATTTTTATTCTGGGATCCCTGTGTTTCAATTGTTCAAATGAGCTATCCACACAGGTTGTGGAATACTCACTCTTGAAATCTCCAGTCTCTGTGTAAGCAGTCCAACTACTCTGAGACTGCCATGCTCTGAGGAAGCCCAACTACCCCACATACAGAGACCACATGGAGAAGCCCTGAGACTGCAAGAAGAGAGGTCTCTGCCCAGCCACCCTCCAGCAACCTCCAGTTGCTCCCTGAACTGTTCCAGCTTTGGCCACTGTCTGACTTCAACTGAGTGAGAGACTCAGAGCCACAACTATTCTGACATCCAGACACTGAAAGAGATAACAAAATGTGTGTTGTGTTGTTGCTTTGAGCTACTACATTTTGGGGGATTTTGTTATACAGCAATAGATAAATGAAACAAAAAGACCCCACCAACAATTCTTGAATGAAGTATGAGGCTCATTCACATTTAATAACCTCCAAGACTTTCTACGACTTCATTTTTCACACATTCATTGAGCACCTACTGTGTGCCAGCAACTATTTAAGTGTGGGGAAAGTAGTTGACTAAGACATTTTCTGAACTCTAAGGGCTCATAATCTGGAAAGAAAAACAACAAATTACCACAGTATGATATATTAAATGCAAAGTGTCATGAGACTTATTTCTTGGCAGACCTGCTAGATAACCTTCATTTGAGCCAGGACTTGCAGGGTGAATCACAATTTTCCATTGGGAAAGGGGAATAGGGTTCATGGCATGTTAGCAGAACCCAGAATATATTTCTGTGTAGCTGAAAATGCATGGTTAATTCGCAGGATATGTGTTTGGAGGAGTAGGGGAAGATGGTTGGGTCAAGCATGGAATAGGATGCACATGTTAAAAAGGCTGGAGAGGAAAACTGAGGTCAAGTTGCAAGAGTGGAATCTGCCTGGATGTGGGATATCGTATCTCCTGACCTGGATCTGATTCTCTCACCTGAAACTTCCCAAGAAGTTGATGTTTTAATAATAATCATGGAATAGTGCCCTCAGGAATTTGGACACAAAATATACATACACCATACATAAATGGACCTCCCGGTTGAATACACTTGAAAATTATTAGGGTTTAAAGTGTGAAACCTCTGAGTAAATGTGTCAAAATAATGGCAGAAGAGTTTTTGAGGCTTTGTATTTTCATGGTTCATCTTTTCCATGGAACTAAGTGTTTGTTGGGGGCAGGGATGTAGGAGAGACTGCAAATATGAATTTTCAAAAGTAAACAGAGCTTTGGTGAAAGAAAGTAGAATAAACTCTGTGAAGGCCATGACTGAGGTTTGAAGTGGAAAAAGGGATAGTGAAGGAACTCAAGGTGGTGGGAGAGAAAATGTTAGGAGAGAAAGGGCAGTCACGGGGGTAGGGAGAGGCTGTGATTTGGAAACTCTGTCTCCTGCTGAATCTTGCTTGGGTCAAAATAGTGTTTCCTTTTATTTAACTTAGTTGGAATTTGTTTCTGTCCCTTGCAAGCAGAACAATACTGACTAATTCCCTGGGCTTAAATATATTTTCTCAATTGATCCTCCCCAATATACTGATACTCAAAGGAAATGAATAAGTGGCAGAGCTGGATTCGAAAGGATTTTCTGACTCCAAAGCTGTGTTCATTCTGAAAACCAGAGGCAACATTTTATGCCCACTGCCCCTATTTTACCCATTTCTCTGACAGCCTGACCTCTTTCTTTCCTCACCCATTTGGCTAAGGAAAGATGGCTGATGCCCCAGAGGCTACCCTAGGCTCTGAATAATGTAGAAGGTGATATAAGCTGCTCACTACTCTAATTTTTATTTGCTCACCTTAAAAATAGAAAAGAAATACCTCTCAGGTGCTAGTAGAAGCAAGGCAAAGGTACTATTGTAATTTCACAGATGAGAGAGCTGAGATCAAAGAAGTTGTCTTAGGAACAACAGCTCAGGCAGAAACAGCTGAGCTGGAGTTTGAGACCAGGTTTCTGAGTCTAAAATCCATGATCTCCATTCCTGGGTATTCTGATGTATTATTAATAATGATGATAAAATTGTACAATTTACTAATACTTACATAGTGCCTACTATGTGTCAGCTGCTCTTCTAGTGCTTGAGAGTTATTAACTAATTTAATCCTTGTGAAAATCCTATGCAGTAGATACCACACTTTCCATTTTATAGATGAGAAAATCAGGACACAGAAGGTCCAGTCACTCATCAGAGGTTGCACAGCTAATAGAGCCAGGTTACAACCTCAAGCAGTCTGGCTTAGAGTCTGTGCTCAGAACCTCTATGTGATACTTTAAAAGTGGTGAATGTAAATGAAAAAGTAATTCAAAGGTGGACCACATTGGCTCAGCAGGCAGATTTCTCACCTGCCATGCAGGAGACCAGGGTTGGATTCCTGGTACCTGCCCATGCAAAAAAAAAAAAAATTTTGGATGTGAGTCTTTAGAGCAGGTGACCTTTTATACTTGGCTTCTCTTTTCACTCTCTTGTATTCATATCCTCTTTGTATTTGAGAGGGACTTGATGGTGCTTGTCTGGATAAAGAGTAGGCAGTTGGGGCACCTGAGTACTCAAATGAAGATCTATGATTTCTTTTTTGTACCTATCCTGGTTCAGTTGCTGCTATTCACACCCTCCTCAATTTTTAGAGTTCTTGACTGGGGGGCCTTTTTCACTGGGGTCTCATCTCCTTGCCTCCTTTCCTATCTCTCCTGACCAAGACCCATCTGTTACCTTGATGGCTGGACACCTGCTGCCAAGAGAAATAATCCCCTTGGGTACAGGGTGTTACCAAAGGGAACAGGGTAGGGAGAGTGCTTCCTGTCAGCAGCCCAGAGGGCAAAGGGAGAGTAGCAGGAAGGCTCCCTGGGGTCAGAGGGTGGGGTAGATGTGGGTAAGGAGAGGATCTGCCCAAGGGAGGAGAGAGGGCTTCAGGGGCAGTTGGAAGATAACAGGGGCTGGCAGAAGCCAGGAGCACAGGGAAGATAGCAGGGAGGCAGCTTCAATCGGAAAAGGAGGGAGAAAGTGATTAGGGGCTAAGGAAATGGTGCTAGTAAAGGAGGTAGGGTTGGGGAATGATAGTAACTTACATTCATACAGTGTTTCATTGCTTAGACAGCATTTTTGATATACATTATCATACCAGGGAGGCTTCACGAGTCTCCTGACTTTGCTGAAAAGTAAACAAGGCTCAGGTTATAAGCAAGCAAATGAATGCTTACTGGGCACCAGCTAGGTGCAAGGTAAGGTGCTATGTGCTTTTATATCTGCTAATTGAGGAAACCCTTAGAAGCCAGTTGCAAGAAGGTAGGAATATCTCCTTTATAGATGAAGAAGCAGGCTCAGTTTAACTCCTTTGTTTTTAGAAATATATACTGAGCAGCCACTTTCCAGGTACCATACAAAACCTGAAGGTGAAATCAAAGCAAACATTTCCCCAGTGAGAACTGTTCTGAAAGCCTTACCCATATGATTTCCTTACCTTTTCCCACTGACTCTATGTGATCAGCACACTATTACCATCCACCCTTTACAAACAAAGAAAGGGAGTCCCAGAGAGGTGCAGTGGCACAAGGGGTAAGCTGAGAGTGGGATTTGAATCTAGGCAGTCTGGCTCTTGAGTCTAAAGTTTCATCTATAATGTGCTACAGCAGCGGGTAAAATAAATGTGGCTTTCTTCTTAATTTAAGCTGAATAACTTATCCAAGATCTCACTGTTCACAAGCATCAGGGTCATGGTTCAAAACCAGGTTGGCTGACTCCAGATATTATGTACCTTCCACTAACACATACTGCCTGTCAGGGTTCATGGGGTAATGTCTTACACATAGCCATGTGAAACACAGGATACACTGAGTGAGATAAGTTCTCCTTCCCTAAGCGCCAGGGCATAAGTAGACAATAGCATCCCACACTAGGATCCAAACAAACAAAATACCGTAGAAGGACTCATGGCCTCCAGTTACTTGAGAATTAACTGGGTCTTAGACACTTTGTCTACATTTTGGCTCCAGTGTAATCTCACATGGAATGGGATATTACTATGTTTAAATGCCAGGCTCAGGTGACAGATATTCAGATCTTATTTTGCCAGCTCATCTCTTTACTTTCTTGAGGTCTAATTTTCTATCCTAAGATTAAGTAGAACTGATCCTAAGATTAAGCACCTGATTTTTTAGGGTTTTTTCAGAATTAAATTAGATAACACCCGTGAAGGGCTTTCCTTGGTACTCAGTGCACAGCTACCATGTGAAGTAAATGTTAATGTAGAGGTTAAAAACTTAAGCTCTGGCCTTAATTCCCCCCGGTTTAAGTCTAGGTTCTGCTATTTACTATTTGAGTGAACTCTGCAAATTAGTTGAGATCCCTGGGCCTTGGTTCTGCTGTTTGTAAAATGAGACAGCAGTCTTCACGGTTTAAGACAGCTGGGAGAATGGCATGAGCTGATGCAGGGGGAGTCTTCAAAAGCCACGATGATGCACTAGCTGTTGCGATTCATAAAATTTAAGGAGGTGACCAACAGGGAGGCTTCTCTCACTCTTCACTCCCTCTTGCCCTCTAATGCTCTTTGCACTGTCCCATTCAGATCAGAGCCTCAGTGAGTAACCCATCATTCATCAAACCAAGTTACTCAGGAAACGTGGAGGATTTCACTGCCGTATGGTTTTATGAGGTCTTTACATTCTATTGAACACTCATGTGCTAGGCCAGGCACTATGGGGAATGTGCAAATGTTCAAGCCAGGATCCCTTCATATGGACTTTGCATTTAGGCAGTTCTAGGTTTTCAGTTTGCCTTCCTGAATTGCCATTTTCTTGTCTACAAAATGGAGAGAATAATTTTATCTTGCATGTGCTACTGGAGGGTCAAACCGAAGTATAGCAAGCATTTGGTAATGCTGGTTATCATCCTCAACCACGGAGGTCTGATATTTTTAGAATAATAATAGTCAATGGAAAAGGCCTCACCTTCTTTAGATTAGAAATATCTTATAGTATCATCTTTATATCTCCAGTGACTGCCATTTAATAAATGCTGAATAACTAGTTTTTTTTTAATTAAACAAGGAAGGAAGGGAGGGAGGAACAAAGGAATGAAGGAAAAAAGGAAGGAAAATTCAAAGCTAGTATAATTTGCCCTGCCACAATCGTATATTCCTTGCTCGTTACTATCTATCCTGCTCTTACTCTGTGCTCCACCCCCAATTCTGTTGAACATTTATTTTGTGTGAAGAAGTGCTCTAGTTAAATAGATCCTATGCAGTGAGTGAATTTAAAACTAAGCTGTAACCTAGTTTCAAATGTATAAATACGGCAACTGACGCATACATAGAAAAGGACACACACAGGAAAGGTAACTCCAGGGAATGCTTACTTCCTTCCCACAACCTTATGAACAGGTTTTAACAAAGCCAACATCTGAAGGGCTTCTGGGTACATACTTCATCTAAGGTGTCCTCTGTGGAGCCAGTTCCTCCCAGGACCCTGAATTCCAGACAGCCGCTGGGGGATGGGAATATTGGTGCATCTCTATGTTTATATTTCAGAAACCAAATGGAATTTTATGCCCCCATTTTTCTACCCTGAAGCCATACGCTCACTTTGGATCCTTGAAAGTCAAATGGTAATCAATGGACAATTCCAAAGCAATTGCTTTCCCGTTTTTGTATTATTCTTTCTCCTATTCTTTTCCTAATGTTACCCTCTGAACTAAGGAATCCATGAAGTTTTGTTCATGATAGCTAACAATATATCTATTCTGGATGTGATCTGGGTCCTCTTTATAATTCACCATTCTTTGCCACTTTATTTGCTGATTTGCTTTAGCATCTATGACTAGATCACACCCCAAGCTGATCCATTTTTTTGCCAGTGGGGCTGTACTGAGGCTGAGCCATTCTTGTAGCAGAGTTGAATAATTAATTTCAAAGCTCTCTCAGTCACTTTTTACATTTGCTTTAACTTAAAATTTGTCAACTATATTTCTGTTGTCATGGCTTTTTGGTAGCTTAACATTTGAAATAATATAGGTTCAAAGAAAGTTGCAAAGATAGTACAGAGAGATCCTGCATCCCTTTCACCCAGTCTTCTCCAATGGTTACATCTTACAGAGTTACAATACAATGTCAAAAGAAGGAAATCTACATTGGTATGATGTGTGTATTTAGTTCTAGGTCATTTTATCACATGTGTAGTTGTATAACCACCACCACAAGCACACATCCACAAAGATCCCTCATGTTTAAAGGTTGTATCCCTCTCTGTTATGCCTAATACCTGGCAACCAATTTTCCATCTCTCTAGTTTTGTCATTTTGTGAATGTTATACACTCTAAATGGAATCATGCAGTATGTGACTTTTTCAGATTGGGTTTTTTCACTCAGTGTAAAGGCCTTTAGATCAGGCTAAGTTGTGTGTTATCAGTAGCTTCTTTTTACAGCTGAATGATAAACTGTGGTATGGATATACTGCCATTTATGTAACCAATTCACTTATTCAGGGATGTTTTGCTGTTTCTAGTTTTTGGCAAGAAAAATAAAGCTATATCGACTATTTATATTCCATTTCTTGTGTAGTTAAGCCTTATTTTCTCTGTGATAAGTTCCCAGGAGTGCAATTGCTAGGTTGTACATTAATTTTAAGTTTATAAGAAACTGCCAAACTGTTTCCTAAAATAGCTATACCGTTTTACATTCCTGTCAACAATGTATGAGAGATCCAGGTTCTCCACATCCTTGCCAGCATTTATTATTTTTATTTTAGCTGTTCTAATTATTGTGTAGTGGTATCTCACCATGCTCTCATTTTGCATTTTCCCAATAGCTAGTGACAGTGAACATCTTTTCTTATGTTTATTCACCATCCATATATTATCTTTGTTAATATGTTTCTTCATGCGTTTTCTTATTTTTAAATCAAACATTTTTTAATGTTGAATTTCAAGAGTACTTTGCTGCTCTAGGTTTGAATCCTTTATTAGACATGTGCTTTGAAAGTATTTCTCCCAGACTGTAACTTGTTTTTTTCATCTGCTTTACAGGGTATTTCAAAGAGCAGACGTTTTACATTTTGATAAAGTAAAATTTACCATTTTTTCTTTTATGGATTGTGATTTTGATGTCACTGTCTAAGAACTTTTCACCAAGCCATAAATCCTGAATTTTTATATTATACATTTAAATCTATGATCCATTTTCAGTTAATTTTTATATAAGGTATGAAGTTTAGGTCATGATTCATTTTTTTTTTTGTCTGTGTATATCCTATTGCTCCAGTACTAGTTGTTAAAAAGACTATCCTTTCCCCATTGAATTGCTTTTGCATCATTGTCAAAAGTAGTTGTCCATATTTGTGTGGGTTTCTTTCTAGGTTTCTATTCTATTCCACTCATCTATGTGTTTAGTTCTTTGCCAATATCACAGACAGGGAAATGGATTCCTCATACTTTGTTCTTCAAAATTCAAAATTCTTTGAGCTATTCTAGTTCCCTTGCCCTGCCATATGTTTTAGTTTCCTGGGCTACTCAAGCAAGTATCATGCAATGATTTAGCTTAAACAATGGGAATTTATTTGCTCATGGTTTTGAGGCTGAGAAAGTCCAAATTAAGGCATCATCAAGGTGATGCTTTCTTCCCAAAGACTGTGGCATTCTGGAGCTGGCTTTTTGTGATCCCTGGTCTTTAGCTTGTTACATGGCTGGGCTTATGGTAACATCTCCTGCTTTCTCTTTCTCTCCCAGGTTCTGTTGATGTACAGCTTCTGGCTGCTTCCTCTCATGCTTCCTCTCTATCTGTCTGAATTTCATTCCACTTATAAAGGACTCCAATAATAGTATTAAGACATCTTTATTGAGGTGGGTCGCAACTTAACTGAAATAACTACATCAAAAGATCCTATTTACAATGAGTTCACACTCATAGGGGTGGATTAAGTTTAAAAATATATTTCTCTGGAGCAATACAGTTCCAAACCACCACACCATATGATTTTAGGATAATCTTTTCTGCATGTGTGTAAGCCTTTCTGGGCATTTAATATGAAATACATAAAGCCTGTATGTCAAATTCAGAAGAATTGACATCATAACCAAGTTGAGTCTTCCAATTTATGAGCACAGTATGTCTTTCTACTCATTTCATTCTTCTTTGATTTCTTTCATCAGTATTTTGTGGTTTTAAGCATGAGTCATGTACAAATTTTGTTAGATTTATACCCAAGTATTTAATTTTTTAGAGATTCTAAATGGCATTGTATTTAAAATTTTTCTCATATGTACATTACTAGGTAACATGGTTTTTTGTATGCTGATTTTGTATCTATGACTTTGATGAACTCATTTTTCAGTTTTACAAAATTTTTTCCTAGAATTCTTAAGACTTTTTACATAGCGCATCATGTAATCTACAAATCAGGGCTATTTTATTTCTTCCTTTCTAATCAAAATGCCTTTTATTTCCTTTTCGTGTCTTATTGTGCTGTTTAGAATATTCAGAACTATTTTGAATAGCAATGTTAGCATACTTACCTTGTTCTCAATCTTAGAAAGAAAACATTCTTTCAATATGTAGCATTGTTCATAATATATTATCCTTTTGATTTCTACAGTGAAATCCCCTGCTTTATTTCTGATATTATTGATGTCTTCCACCCCTTTTTTTAAAAAAAAAAATTCAGTCTTAGTGGAGATTTGTCAATTTTATTGATCTTTTCAAATAGTTACTGTTTATTTCCTTGGTTTTCTCTAGTGTTTTTCTCCTCTCAACTTCATTGGTTTCTATTCTTAAATTTTATTATTTTCTTCCTTCTGCTTATTTTTTGGCTTAATTTGCTCTCCTGTTTTTAGATTCTTGATGTGGGAATTCAGATTATTGATTTCAGTTTTGTTCTTTCCTAATGTATGCCTTTACTGCTGTAATTTTTCCTCTTAGCACTATTTTATCTCCATTCACTAATATTGATGTGCTGCCTTTTATTTTCATTCTGCTCAATGTATTTTTTTTATTTCCTTTGATATTTCCTCTTTGATCCATGGAATAAAAATGGGTTGTTTCCATGTGTTTAAAGATTTTTCTGTTATTATCATCTAGTTTGATCCCATTGTTGTCGGAGAATATCCTCTGTATATTTCAATTCTTTAAAATTTGATGAGATTTGTCTTATGGCACAAGATACGGTTTATTTTGGTTTATGTTCCAAGATAGACCATATCTTGAGCCATAAAAAAAACCCAGTAACTTTGAAATAAATGTGTATTGTGCCCTTGTTGGATGGAATGTTTTAAACATGCTGATTACATACCATTGGTTGATTGTTGTGGGGTTTGAATCTGTTGTGTACCCTAGAAAGCCATGTTTTTTAATCCTCATTCAATAGTGCTGGGTGGGATATTTTTGATTGTTCCCATGTAGATGTGACCCACCCAGTTGTGGGTGGTACCTTTTCATCAGGTGGTTTCCATGGAGATGTGTCTCCACCCATTCAAGGTGGGGTTGCTCACTGGAGCCCTTTAAGAGGGAACATTTTTAAAAAGACAGAGTCCACCCAGCCAGAGAACTTTGGAGATGCAGAATGAAAGTGTCCCTGGGGAAGCCTTATGGAATAAGGAAAGAAAGCTCACAAGCATAGCCATGTGCCTTCACAGCTGGGAGAGGGGCCAAGAAGCCAAAGATCCCAGCAGAGGACAGCCACATGCCTCCTGAACTGACAGAGGTGTCCCGGATGGCATCAGCCTTTCTTGAATGAAAGTAACCTCTTGTTGGTGCCTGAATTTGGACATTTCCGTGGACTTTGACCTGTATACTTGCCATTTAATAAATCCCCTTTTTAAAAGCCATTGCATTTCTGGTATATTGCACTCTGGCAGCTTTAGCAAACTAAAACAATGGTGTTGTTGAGTTCTTTTTATATACTCACTGACTTTCTGCCTAGTTATTCTATCAATTTCTGAGAGGTATTATAGTCTCCAGCCATGATTTTTGGATGTGTCTGCTTTTTCTTTCAGTTCTGTTATTTTGGTTTCACAAATTTTGTTGTTCTCTTGCTTGGTACATACATATTTAGAATTGCTAAGATTTCTTGATGGATTACCCCTTCTATCATGCCCCTCTTTGTTTCATAGTTTTCTTTGCTGATTTCTATTTTACCTGATTTTGGCATAGTCATTCTTGCTTTCTTTTAATTAATGTTTGCATGACATATATTTTTCCATCCTTTTACTTCCAACTTGCCTATATTATTATGTTTGAAGTTAGTTTCTTGCAGATGGCATATAGTTGGGTTACGCTTTTAAAAAAATTAATTTTGCCAATCTCTATTTTTTAATTGGTATATTTAGATTATTGATTTTAATGTAATTATTGGTATGCTAAGGCTTAATCCTGTCCTTTTACTTTTTTTGTAAGGCAGTAAGAGCTAACTGGAAACAGATCAACACTCACAAAGACTCAAACCCAGTTTTGAATACGTATAACCAAACACAAGACTCATATCCAATTCTACAAGTAATTTTAAGGAAAGCCAATTTAAAAATAGATAAAAGAATTAAGTAAGCACTTCACATCTGAATGATCAATCAGCACTTGAAGAGATGCAAGGAATAGCAAATTAAAGCCACAATCAATCAGGTACCACTGTAAACTGACCAGAATGAAAATATCAAATTTTGGTTAGAGTGTAGAGCCACTAGAATTCTCATAAGCTTTTTGTAGGAGTACAAATTGGTACAATGACTTGATAACTGAACATTTGCATATCATGACTCAGTGATTCCAGTTCCAGGTATGCTCCCAAGATATAGGCTTACATTTGCTCACCAAAATAACATGTATAAAAAGTGATAGCATATAAAATATGCAGCATTGCCAGTGGACAATTCTGCCCAAAATATCTAACTGAATCTATTTAAGCTTTTAAAACTAACTTCAAATTTACAGTAAATGGGAGGTAAAGAGAAACCTTGAGAAAACTATCAGAAATATCCAGAATATTGGATTTTGTATAAAATGACCTAGATTCTTCAAAAATTCAATATCAAGGAGAAAAAATAAAATATTAAGGTAAGCCATAGAAGTACAATAACAAAAGCAATGCAGGAACCAAGACTGGATCTTGTGACAATCTTTTGTCTGTTGGGGAAATATGAAATCTCGTTACCAAATGTTATAATGAAGTTATTGCTATTTTTCATGGTATAAAAATAATATAGAGGCATGTCCTCATCTTCAAGCTAATATATTTAGGGAAGTACATGCTGATGTTTTTAAGGGTGAAGTATCATGACGCCTGCAGCTTACTTTAAAATAGTTTCAAAAAAAAGTACTGAAAGTTGATAGATGGATGGTGTTCTAGTTTGCTAGCTGCCAGAATGCAATACCAGAAACAGAATGGCTTTTAAAAAGGGGAATTTAATAAGTTGATAGTTTACAGTTCTAAGGCCAAGAAAATGCCCCAATTAAAAGAAGTCTAGAGAAGTGTCCAATTAAAGGCATCCAGGGAAAGATACCTTGATTCAAGAAGGTCGATGAAGTTCAGGGTTTCTCTCTCAAGTGAGAAGACACATGGCAAACACAGCCAGGGCTTCTCTCTGAGATGGAAGGGCACCTGGCGAACAGAGCATCATCTGCTAGCTTTCTCTCCTGGCTTCTGGTTTCATGAAACTCCCCGGGAGGCATTTTCCTTCTTCCTCTCTAAAGGTTGCTGGCTTGTGGACTCTCTACTTTGTGGTGCTACAGCATTCTCTGCTTTCTCCAAATCTCCTTCATTCTCCAAAATGTTTCCTCTTTTATAGGACTCTAGAAACTTATCAAGACCCACCCAAATGGGAGGAGACATGTCGTCACCTAATTCAGTTTAACAGCCACTCTTGATTGGATTACATCTCCAGGGAGATGATCCAACTACAGATTCAAACGTACAGTATTGAATAGGGATTATTCTGCTTTTATGAAATGGGATTTTGATTAAAACATGGCTTTTCTAGGGTCCATACATCTTTTCAAACCAGCACAGATGGATATAGTGTAGGCCCATATCTAGTGAGAAATATGGCAAATATGGCAAAATTAACACTTTTCTGTTTAATTTAGGCAGTGAATATTTTGGTAGTTTTTATGCCGTTCTCTCAGCTTGTCTGTACATTTTAAATATGTAATAATACATCCCTAGTATATATCTTTAGAAGTGAAATTTTGCACCTATGTTGCTTCAAAAGGGCAGTTGAATTCTATTCATCTTTAAGGAAATAGAAACTAGAACTCCTAGAATATACATTATGGGTGGAGGTTATTTTAGAGAGAACATTGGAAGTCCAATTATAGAACCTGAACTCAAAGAAAATACTTTGGCTGTACATCAGAAATCTGAGTTCATGAATGTATGTTTATGCTTTGGGTTAGAATAAAATGCTTTCATATATACATTTTTCGCCTTTTAATGCTTCTCAGCATTAACCACGCTTTCCAATGGACCAACCAATTACTCATATCAATTATGCTAAATAAGAGGGCATCCTCTGTATACTTGTGTATGGTAAGAACGTAGCACCTGGTTAATAACTGAGTCAGCAATTACGATGGGAATAACTCCTTGTTAGTGCAAAGCACTGCTATTGGCGTTCTAGGAGATAACAGAATGGGTGGAGATTGTGGTGAGGAGCCCAGCTTTTGTACCAAAGGGACATGGGGTTGAATCCTGGAGGTGTGTGACCTAGGGAAAGTTACTTAGCCAACATGAGCTTTGTTTTTCTCATATAAAAATGGAATATTAATAAAAATACCATCTGCATAGAGTTTTTGTCAGGGCGAAATGTGAAAATGTCTGTATAGCAACTGTATAATGCAGATGCACAAGAAATGTATTAATTGTTGCTGGTGCTATGTGTAGGGATGTCTGGCAGGAAGAATAGGGTTCTAATATACCATCCACAGCTGTTAACAGTTGCTGAAGCTATGTAGGAAATGGAGGTTCTGCTTTCTCATAAAATTGTATTGAGGGAATTGGATTAAATTTGCCAAAAGTGCTTAAAATGACCTGATTCTCATAAAATGGCTGGATCGATGTTCCTCAAGGAATATCAAGAAATATCAATATCAAGGGATAGCGATGCCAGGGTGGTTGGCTTCACTATCACCCACTGCATTTATTCAAATGCAGATTCCTGAGCCACGCCCTGTACTTCCTGAATCAGAAGCTCTGGGGATGGGCCTGAGAAGTCATATTTTAACAGGTTTGAGGGCCATTGAGTACAGAGAACAGTATCTGTCTTGTTTAATATCCTGTTGTATTCTTACACCTAACAGAATGCCTGGCACATATAGATATTTAATAAATATTGGGTAATTAAACGAACAAACAGACAAATCATTAACATATTGATCCATGACTCCTGCAACTGGGGCAGAGTGATGGGTCTGATTTCTGCCCTTCCTTACATACCCTTTAGGCTGCAAGTTGCCATCTTCTCTCTTCTTTTTCTTTTTGGCACTGCCCTTAGGGTAGCTGTTACCTCGTTTTGCTGCAAGAATTTGCTGAAGCCAGTACAGATGGGCCCCTGGTCCTCCCTGCCTGAGAAGGCCCAGGCAGCGAGCTACATTTACAGACGGCTGTGTTTCTCAATCCTGGCTGCACTTTAGCATCACCTGAGGTTCTGCCCCCATCCTAGACAACTTCAGTCAGATTCACTGAGATTGAGACTCAGATATTGGTATTTTTAAAAACTCCTCAAGTAATTTTGCTGTGCAGCAAAAGCTGAGAACTGCTGGCAAATGATAATATGGATAACACTAAATACCCCAGTGTTGAGTGAAAAAGGAGGAAAATGATTTATAGCACAAACCCATTTAAGGATATTAAAATGTAATATATACACAAAACAAATCTCTATACTTTTAAAGATACACAGAAAAAATAAGGACTCACATGAAATATGACGGAGGAGAGGTGATGGAAATGGTGTAAGAATGGAGAATAAATGGTAAAATATAAACTAAAAGGAGAGAGAAGCCTTGCACAGACTTTAGTGCTGCAAACTATGGAATGTGGCCAAGCATTAACTCATGTAGACCATTTATCTGTAAGCAGAGACAGTGTGATTGCTTTGCATGCCTTATCTCTGTTGATCCTTACATCAATTCTTGGAGGTAGATGTTCATTATTTAGAGCCATTTGACAGATGAGGACATGGAATCTTAGAGAGTTTAGAGTCTTGTCCATCAACCAATGAGTCAATAAATAAAATGTGATATATATATATATATATATATATATCATTGAATATTATTCAACCTTTAAAAAGAATGAAGTTCTGATATATGTGACAATGCAGATGAATTTTGAAGACATTATATTGAATGAAATAAGCCACACACAAAAGGACAAATACCATATGATTTCAATTAATTCGAATAAGCAAACTTCTGGAGTCAGAATCTCAAATCCAGGTTACCAAAGGATGAGTTTGGGATATGGAATGGGAAGTTAAGGCTTAAAACATACAAGGTTCCTATCTGGAACAATGGAGATGTTTTTTGGTAATGAATGGTGGTAGAGATGGTAGCACAAATTGTGAACATTAGTAGCAGCAGTGAAATGCATATCTGAATGTGATTAAAAGGGGGAAATGTTAGATTGTATATTTGATAAAATTTTAAAATGTAAAAAAAAAAATCCACAGAACTGCACCAACTATGAAACCTAACTCAAATCATAGACTATAGTTAATAGTATAATTATAAAAAATGTGCTGTCATCAATTATAACAAATATTTCATAGCAATGCAAGGTATTAATAATGGGCTGGTATATGAGAACCCTGTATTTTATGCATGATTGTTCTGTAAAGTTACAATTTCTCTAATAAGGAAAAAAAATCTTAACTAAAGTCCCACAGCTAATAATGGCAGAATTGGGTATAAACATACTTCATGCTCTCGTCCCTCCACTCCATCATGTCCCTTGGTCTTCTTGAACTCCTGCTGGAAGGAAAATGTCCTTCTCCCCATTCCCTACTACTCTGAAGTTCTGCTCAAGGGCAGCCAGCACGTGTTCCATGCCCCCTACTTCTTGGCAAGGATGGGAAAGAGGATGGCCCGTTAATGCTTTGTGGTCAAGGCAGAGGCAGAAGGTCTACATCCAACTTTCCTGAACTGGAAGCATACAAGGGCAGCCATAGTTTTCTCATAAGAGCCAACCAGGCCTGTTGAATTAAGGAACAGAAAGACATCTCAGAGGACTAGAATAGAGAAAGGATGGTGGAGGCTGGACTGAGCAGAGAAGGAGGTCAGAGCTTTTCACTTCCTACAGGTATTTCTTTTCCTCTGTTGCAGATCCAGTTTGTATATAAAATGTTTTGTGCAACTTCACATCCAGTACTTATGACATCTATATCTGAGGGCAGGGTCTTCTGACCAGTCTCAGGACTCTGAAGTTAATTATAAGAATAAGTTACTCATTGAGAAAGGACCATATATTAATCCTGGTTTTCCAGTATAGAAAACTGAGGTGCAAAGGGGTAGGTTGAACAAGATTTCTCAGCTAGAAGTGATGAAGCAGGGAGGGGCAGGAAATACACTCTGCTCTTATTTGCATTGGTGCTGCCCAGAAGGGAGTTGACTCTTCGACGGTTTCCTTTCCCTCCCAACTGGACATCTGTTCCATGTTTCTGGATAGCATTCTTCATTCCAGAAGCCAGCCTTCTGCCACTCCCCACCCTGCCCCCAAATTGTGCTGTAGCTCTGGGGTACACTCATAGGAGTAGAACAGAGAAAGTAAATTCAAGGCTACCCCATTGCTTTGGCAGTGTAAGCAGCTGCCTCTGTCAGGCAAATTGAAAGGCGCTGCAAACCTCTCTCCTCTTCCTTACTTAAAAATATCTTCCCTACTGCCTGCCACAATATCTAAGTCATCCTGCTGGTTTATGGAATTAAAGGCTTTTGTTAAAATCTAAATCTGTACCCTGAGGGGGTGTGAAAAGACTAAGCAGATTTTACTGAACCTAGAAGTCTTGAAAATTTATTTAAAATGCATATCCTTGGGTCACAGTTTCAATGATCCTGACTTCACATGTGCAGAGTGGGACCTGGAAATCTGCAGTTGTAATAAACACCTCAGGTGATTCTGATTCTGGTGTTCCCTGATCCTCACTTTGAGAAACACTGTGTCCGTAGTAACTTTTCAGCTTTCATTAATTAATCCGACTCTTGACCCACATCACTCTGTGCTGATAACTTCTCTAACAAGGCAGAGAGGAGAGGCACAGAGCTGCTCCCCTTTGACTTGGTCCCTGCCAAGTTCAGAGCTGTGGGATGTAACCTGAGGATGGCTTGAGGGTGAAGCATCCAGGGCCCTAACTCAGGGTTACCTGGAGACTCTTGGTTTTGCCTAGACACACATTTGCGGGTGGCAAAGGTCTTGCACTCTCTTAACACCTCATGCAGTAATTCTCAGCTTCAATGGTCCATCGAGAAGTAAAACTGGAAAAGGAAAAGTGATATTTTGAATTGTTGTCACCCTGTATTTCAACAAATTCTTTTATCCTTTCCAGGTCTTAAATGGTATTGCAATTGAGTGTCATATGAGGGAGCTTTGGCCAGTCAACAACAGCAAATTCTCTAGTATAGTGGGGGCTGGGGTTGGGAGGGAGATTTGCCTAATGTATACATCTTATTTTTAATTTAACTGAGCATCCTTAGCCTAGAAGGAGCCACAGAGTCTCCTCCTGTACCTGCATGCTGGCTCACACCCAGTGGTGTGTGTGTGTGTGTGTGTGTGTGTGTGTGCACGCCAACGTATTATGAAGAGGCAGGGGGTAGGGAAGAGTAGAAATCAGTGAGGGACCAAAGGGAGAGAAAATTAAAATAATCAACCTTCAGAAGTCACCTTCTTTGTGATTTCCTACACTGTCATTGAAATGGACCCCCTGCCCCACCTCTTCTCTTTAAGGGATAAAACACCAGTTCCCACAGAGGGTTCTCCCTGAAAAAGGAGGCCATGGAAAACATGCTGGAGGAAAATGCAGAGACAAAGGGTCCTGTCAGTGCAGGCGCTTGCCTTTGTGTCGGCTTTTGCTGGATCCAACCTGTATCAGTCCCCACCCCCTCATCTGCTCTCACAGGCTGAAAGCAGGAGGCTCCTCTGCTCTTGCCAGCAGCTGCCTATGCAAGGCACATACCCCAAAAGAAAGCAACTCCAGTTACCCGTTAGTCACAAAAATAACAAGGATCAAAGGGAGCGAAAGGCATGAAATGGCTTCATTTTCCCAATTTAATTATGGGACTGGAGGATCCATTTAGATTTGGAGAGAGTCCAGTTCAACTTGTTATGAAATAGTTGAATAAAGTTCTGGGTAATATTTTTATTTCTCACTTTCCCAGCTTTCACACCCTTCTTTCCCCCCTGCCTACCTTCAAGACAAGCTTTAAATGGACTGGCGGGCTCTTTTTAGTCCCTCCCTGAAGGCCCATGATAGGAAATACACATGAAAAAATGCATTTGCCCCTTTTCCACCTGGGAAGACCTGCTCAAGAGGCTGAAGGACCCGATTAGAACCCTTTGGACTGGCCTGGGCCCCGGAAAGGAATGGCAGTAGGTGAGTGATGAGAGGACTCCCCCTCAGGGCAAGGGCAGTGGTCTCATTGCAAAGGTATGTAGCCATCTGAAAAAAGGGGCCCATTGCGGCTATATCAGATGACATTACTCCAAATGCTTTGGTGCTTACAAATTGTTTTATGGGGCAGGGAAACATGTGGATCAAAGCTGCATTCCAGGTACAAGTGATTGGCTTTCCCCTCACCCCCACTCCCTTGAATACACACACACATACACACACACACACACACACACACACACACACACACACACGAATGCATCCATATTCCACATGAGTCATTACAGACTTTCATGCTCCAAAGCCAGGCCTTGAGTTGGGAAAAACCTTTGAAAGTCTGAAGAAATGAGACCATGGGGTGTAATTCCATCTTTAAAGGTTGACTGGTTTTTATACTTATTAAGTGTAATGAAGTTGGAGTTCTGAAAAAGTAAGAGGCTAAGTTATTTTGGAATCAATGAGGAGACTATCATTTTGAAATTGTCATGTACAACACATAAAGGCTTCCGTTGGGATGGTGTAGCAGGTGTGATCTTCTAAACTTGGGATGGTAGAACAGTGGCAGGTGGGCGGCTGGAAGTAAGAGTGGGATTTTTAGACCTGTTTTGTTTCTGACTAGCTCTGTGACTGTGGGATGTCACTTGTCCCCTCTGGAATTCATATTCTCTTTTGCATCTAGGAGCTCATCTTCAGCTGATCTTTATATTAGCCTAACAAATCATTACTGCCTTTGCTGGATCCCCTGACTCTCAGCATAGAGGAGAAGACAGACTCCTCATTTACCCTTCGCATCCCTTCTTCCCACATTTCTGAGATTTGCTGTAGAGAATGCAGATGGTTTCCAAGTCCACTGTATACTTATATTGAAAATCTTTAGTTTCTGCTGCACAATTAACAACTCAAATATATCCTGCCTTAGAGTCTAAATTCTCTGCATATATACTAATCCATCATAAATCCTGTTGATGTCAACTCCTAAAAATCTCACAAGTCTATTCACCTGTCTCTATCTCCAGCACCACTACTCTAGCTATCAGTGCTTCCTTCAGTTACTGTACTAATTTCCTGCCATATTCCATCTGCCTTCTCCCTGGAGGCAGAGTGATCATCTTAAAACTCAGAATGTTTGCCCCTCCCCTGGCTTCAGTGCCCCATGGTTTCTATTACTCTTTTAAGGAGATAAAGCTCCTCGGCCTGAACTACAAGGACTTGCCTGAAATGGCCTCGATGCACCTACTCCAGTCTTATTCTCCAATAAGCTCACTTTGTTCTCCCTGCTCTAACCCCATTGCCTTCTTTCAGTTGTTTGCACTTTCCAGACTCTCTCTTGCTACAGGGACTTGCATACACTGCTTGATTTTCCCTTATCTCTTCATCCAAGTAACTCTATTCACAGTGCATCACTCAGCTGGAATGCTCTCCCTGTATTCAAATGGATTTTCATAGCATCTTGGATCTCCCCTTCAGAAAACATAATGCAGTTTTAATTTCACAAGTACTTTTGAGTTTACGTGATTAATATTGGTTCCTTCTATTGACTGCATGCTTCATAAGGACTGGGATCATAATGGTTTTTGCTCACTATGATGTCCCACCATTTAGACCCATGCCTGGTACACGGCAAGCACTCAGTAATGATTGCTGAATAATGAATGTTGAATAGATTTATTCACCAAGACTAGCTGTCATTCACAGGGGATATGAAGGTAAATTAGATATTGCTCCTATATTTAGTATCTCACCTGGTACAGAAAAAATCTTGAAAGCCTTTAATTTCAAGAATATAAAAGAGAAGTGACCACAGAGCTTGGGATCCAGAGGCAAGAGCAATTAAAGCCCCTCAAAGGAATAAATGGATACTTTGCAGAGGATGTGATACTTGAGCACTATCTTGAATGATAGGTATAAGTTTTCCAGCTATAGAAACAGAAACATTTCCGAACAGAAGGAACAGCTTAGGCAAAAGCTAGAGATATATGATAGGTGGGTGGCAAGTAGAGTTCTAGGATAGTGTTTGGTTGGAGGTTATTGGGCATGGAGGAGGAATGGTAGCAGGTTGAGGGGAAAGATCTTACCAAGAACATTGACCATAGGAAACAGAATCAATGGGTGAGATATTTAGGATTGCCTGCATCCAAGGAATATCACACAAACTGAAATGATGAATGATAAGAAGGAAAGAGAGAGGCATTAGGAAGACAAATGAAGAAGCAGGTGCAGTGGTCCAAATGATAAAAAAAAAAAAAAAAAAAGTAGGGATCTGCACATAGGCAGTGATAGCAGAGAGAGGGGAAAACAAATTTGAGAGACATTTCAGAGAAAAAGTCAGCAGAACTGGGTGACTCATAAGACATGGACTTGAAAGAGAGAGAGAATGGAATATTTGTTCTGAAGAAGATTAGTAAAATGGCAAAATCTTTAACCAGCATAGTTAACACTGCAGGGAATGAGGGAAGAGAAAAATAACTCAGTTTTGACCATGTTGAGTTTTAAGTGCCTGTGGCACATCTAGGTGGAAACGTGCAGGAGAGGGTTTGATAATCAGCCTCATTTATCATTAGCTTTTTTGTGTGTTGCTTTGGGATTTTTTGTTTGTTTGTTTGTTTTGTTTTTGCTTTCCTCGATATAGGGATATCCTGAAGGCTGAATAACAAAATCCTACAACTTCCTATCACTATCTGTTAACTGGTTTGTTTTCTGACTTTGGTGTATAAGAATACAGCACTCCTGTGTTTCTTTAATAAGACAATAGGCAGCATCTGATGCCTTGCCAGGAGCCAGGTACATCATCACCATAGCAACATTAGCTTAGCTTATGTTGAGGGAGCCAATAGCTTAACTGAGGAAGAGTCATCATATGCTGTCTGAATAATTGAAAGGATACTTCCACTATTCAAGTGGAGCTTTAGTTTGGCATTAATTATCAACAGGTGGATGCTGATGAAGCAAGTGAATAGAATGGAACTCTTTTAAGATTTAATGTCACCATTATAGGAAATGGAAGACATACAAAAGATCATTACATTAAATTGTTTCATCTTCATCTACACAGGCCACTCAAGGTGCTGTGGTTTCACTTGAGGGGCGGGATTGGCAGGTCTCCTTGGACCCCATTTTACTCTAATCCACTCACTGATTTCTTGGTCCATGCCATGATTAAGGTATCTACGTTCCAAATCTCTTGACAGGAGATACAGTTACCAACTTTAGTCCTTGCCCTTGGTTGAACACATGAGCTCTAGATCCAGAGAAACTTGTATTCAAATCCTGTCTTTACCACTTCTGACTGTGTGATTAAAGTTTTATTTTCTATGCCTTAGTTTCCTTTCGTATAAAAACAGAGACAGAAGGATTGTTGTGAAGATTAAACGACTCAATGCTAAGTGACTCCCTCCAGGAAGTGCCTGACACCATGAAATAAACCAAAATATTAGCTTTTGTGACTGATCTTGAAGTTTGGGGATTACAAACTGGGGCATTTTGTTTGATCCTCAATGTCTTAAAAAATTAACTTAAATGCCTGTAGAGGAACAGATAACTTTCCAGTTCTTCAAGCTTCACTAATCCCCTGAAGAAAGCATTTCAGCTTGTGGCCTAATGATGGAATGTAGGATTTTTTTTTCCTGTCTTCATAAATAAGAACAATTTGTCTTACAGACAGATAACATAGGCATTTGTTACCAGGTGTGATTAGAAAAGGCCAAGAAAATCTCACTGATTCTGATATTCCACCATTGAAGAATAATTCCTTTAGATGAAGCACTATGGGGTTGTGGGTATTTAGAGAAGGAAAAGCTGGCAGGTCAGCTTCGGATATGAATGTCACTTTGAGGTGTGAAGATTAAGTCAGTGTGGATCTCAGTAAAAAAGTGCATTGGTATTTGCACCTCATGGAAGATGGGTCCTTATTCCAATTCAGTATGGTCCTCAAATGGGCTCTGGGAGGTCCAGGCCTCATTAAGATCTCAAAGTCAAGAGCAGTACGTGGTGCTTTATCATGGGAGCAATTTTCTTAAGCTACCTAGACTTTTTAATGGTTGGTTTTAGAAACCATCAGATTTGAGGGTAGGCAGAAATGACAACAAGAGCATTAATTCCTATAATGCCTTGCCCCCCACTGTCCAAAGGTAACTCAAGCTGATTTATTTCTAGGAAGCAAGCAACAGAGCAAAAATAAATTCAGCAACTCAGATCACACAACTGAATTCAACAGCAAGAGGGCAGAGAATTCTCTGAAAGCTATTCTGGCAGGTGTTACAGTTCATTCCTGCCCCTCCCAGAAAATTCTAAACAGAGGCCATATTCCCCAGATACTGCCTGACTTGTAGGGTTCTGATGTTCATCCCTGGAGATAAGACCCAGTTTCATTCAGTGTCAATTATTGCATCAAGCTGTTTTGTAAATAAACTTTCCTTGGAAGGAAAGAAGGATTCTCTTTTGCCTATGGTATTTTACAAGCCAAGGTAGCTTTTGATCATAGAATTCTCTATATGACCTATTAAAAATCAGCCTCATTTATCATTAGCTTTTTTGTGTGTTGCTTTGGGATTTTTTGTTTGTTCGTTTGTTTTTGTTTTTGCTTTCTTTGATAAAGGGATATCCTGAAGCAAAATCAGGAAGTATTTCTTTTCTCTTTATACTTTTTTTCATATTTTTAATGTTTCAGCATCCAATGGACCATATCCTATAGGCAAACTAAGCAATGACCAAACTGGGTAACTTAAAGGAAAGTTATGTCTCCTTTTGAGACATAGCTATACCATTGATAAATGGGGAGTTGAACTTGCAGTTCTAGCACCAACTAATATGCCTGCTACTAATATGTCTGCTGAACCCCTCGCTCTAGAACACAGTTAGTCCATCCATACAGTTTGATGCAGCAGTTTTCCCCTCCTATGAATGACCAAGACAACACTAATCAATCTCTATCTGACTGAGACCAAACTCAGCCTTATGATCCCTTTCAACACATCACTATTAAAATGGGATTGGCACTCCCATTGCATGCCACTTGCCATCTCTAATCTGTAACTATTTCAGTTCCCTCTCTCCCATCAAAGCCTAATTATTTATGTTCAAGTCACTTTTCCCTTCAACTTTAATATGATGAGGTCAGACTCACACATTTCCTATGGTTCTTTAAACTTGGACAATCTGTGTTGTGTGTTCTAAGGCTGACCTTAAATCTTTATTGGAATAAAGATATTAATGACTAAAATTGAGGTGTTATGGTGTTCCTTTCAGGCACACTATCCTCATCCTCATCCAGATGGATGTATTACCACCTCATGCAGGTGGCAATACAAAATCCTGAAGTAAAGAACCTCTCAGTGTATTGTTATGTCCTGAGACAGGTAACCCATACTGAATTATTAGAGTCCAGATCCTATTACCCAGAATGCGAAATATCAGATAAGTAAACTCGCTTTATGGATGAGCCTTATTTTTAACTGATATTGTTACAGGTGAGTAAAAGCTTAATCAGAAAAATTATTTTAGGGAAAGGATTTGGAGGGAAACATGGCAAGTGATATCACAAAAGAATTAAAAGATCCCTATGTTTACTTTGCAATAAAAGCAGAGTAGCAATTATGAAGACTATTTCAATACTATAGCCAGATATAAGATGGTAAGGTCAGATGAAGGAAGAAAGGAAGGAAGGAGGGGAGGGAGGGAGGGAGGGAAAGGGGGGAAAGAAAACAATGGGTCTCAGAAGTCTATTTTTGTCAATATGTGTTTTATACATCAGCTATAAGTAGGGTTACTGCAAGCTAATTCTAAAAACCAGGACACATTTGAGAGTGAAAGGGCCAATATTAATGATTGTACAGGGACAACAGGTGTGTGAAAGGTTATACGATCACCTCAACCATTGTCCTGTCCATTGTAGAAACCTCTGGGTATATGTAAATCAGAAGACAGTAAATGAGTAAAATATATTTGCGGAGGTCCAGAGTCTATGAACATTGTCTTCCTTCCCACTGAAGACATATGGCCTATGGGGCAAAGTTCAGAAAAAGAAATAAGCAATAATATTAAAAATATGTCATTTTCCCCATCAATATGTTGCTCACAATGTGCATTTGTTTCAAAGAAGGAGTGAATTGGGAGAAAAAAATCATTTAAAAATGAATTGTTTATTTCTAGAAGAAGAACATAATTTTCACAGAATAAGAAACCTCCATTGTAGATATTTGAAGCCAGCTTTAACCATCAGAGGTTTATGTCTGGCCCAAGTGAGAAATCCTGTCTGTGTTTAGGACATTGCAGATTGTTGCCACAAGACCACTTGACTATTTTTATACCAACTCAAGTTTCCTGGAGAAAGAAAATACACCCGTTATTTAATCTCATGAAAATTGTGAGTATTTTTTAAACCCTCATTTTACAAAACTGGAAGCAGAGGCTCAGATTATTGAAAATCAAACTTATTCTCTCTGACTCTCCCCACATTGTCTAGGATATAGGTCACAAGCAATAACATCAAAACATCCAACTCATTCACTAAGTCTTCAAATATTTATTGAGTATCTACTATATGCAGACGTTGTTCATGTGCTAGGGATACAGTGCCTTCTTGATGCTTTCATTCTAGTGGGGAAGATGGGAACAGCATTCCTGGCAGAGGGGACAGCAAGGGCAAAGGCTAGGAAGAGAAGTTTTCTAGACCATGTTAAATAACATAGAGGAGAAGTAAGTTAGAGACGGTTGGAGAAATAACCAGGGGACAAATCACATGGGGTCCTGTGGCCACCACTCTGGATTCTAAGTAGGATGAGAAATTAGTGCAGGTTTTTGAACAGGAGAATGATGTGATATTATTTACAGTTATGTAACACCTGGTTCATAGGAGGCAAAAGAGGAGTAGAAAGACCAATTAAGAGGCTATGATAGTGGTCCAGGCTAGAGATGGTTCCATTAACCTTCACAATAGACAAGAGTAGTGGAAATGGTGAGATGCATTCTGAGCTGAGTTGACACGACTTGCTGAGAGATTAGATTCTGGGCTTGGGAGAAAAGCAACAATGAAACCGCAAATGTAAGGTTCGGAGCCGGAAGAGACGAGGCTGGGAAGCTGGGCAAGACCTCATTTAGAAGCCCTATTCAAATGGAAGGATTTCCAGTGTTCAGTGAACCCTTGCTAAGGATCATGTGGGGGGTTTTAAAGAAAGGAGAAAAAGCATTTCATTGTTCTTGTGGAAAGATCACTTGATGGCAATGTTTGGAAGAATTCAGAGAAAGGGGGAGAAGAGAGGCAGGGAAAGCAGTTGGGAAATTGATTGCTGAGTGAGGTAAGTGATTAAAAAGGATTGAACAAAGACAATGGCAGTGGGGATACAGAGAATACATTTGAAAAATATTTGGGTGGAGGGGAGTTAATTTAAAAACAGGGACTAGATGCCAGAAGAGGAGGAGACTAAAATCGTCCTTTTTTCTTAATATTTTAAAGTCTGGGAGGTAAAAAATCTCAGCAAATTCCACATTTTCTTTAAGAGACAACGTACATACATTAAAGAACAATTAAAATAAATCTGCAAGAAGAAAATAGAGTTTTCTTTCTTAACTTGGACCCAGAATTTAAATTTTTATTATGGATTTGAAATGCACGATTTGCATTACTTGAACTTGTATACCATATGCATAGCCATCATATAATGTGACACTTTGAACCATACAGCCTAGTGTTTTGTCTCTTCTCAAAGGGTCATTTTGAGGAGTTTATAATTTTACTCTAATGATATGGCCTGCTGTTGTTGCAAACCTTTCTGTTCTTTTGGGGAAAAGTTATTTTTTAATTCATCCTGTGAATTGCATAAGAAGGTAAGTCCCATAACTTTCTCTCCAATCTCTTTTCTTCCTTAAAATTGCAACATTTAACTCAATTACCCACATTGTTCACATGTTGTAGCTCCCAATGATTTTTTGGGCTGCTTAAAAAGTCAAATCAATGCTCAAACAATGGGACTCTTCTCCACTGAGGTTATATAACATAACGTGCTGCAGGTTCTTAAAGCCAGATGGAATCACTGTGCTGGAATTTCCTCTAAGACACCACGGTTCTTGCTGGTATCTGAGCCTTTGGACATGCTATTCCCTTCACCTCCAGGACTCTTTCTTCCTCCTACCTACATTCTTATAACTTGTCTTTCCAAATCAGCTCAGCTATCTCTTACTCTGAAATTTATTCTCTACCCTCCAGGACCAGCGTCCCTTCCCCCACACTCCTGGGCCCCTAATGTTTATTTCTGTCCACATTGCACTGTGATGCTCCATAGTCTTCTCCCACCATTTGTTTGCAATCTTTTAGAGCGTTGGGACCTGTGTCTTTGTCTCCCTATTATTTAGCATAGGACCTAGGTGTTAAATAAATGTTTAATAATTAAATAAGGGCCTCCCCTAAGGATTGAAATTACTTTAAATATAAGCAGCACCAAAGTTATTAATCTATATTCCTGATGACAACTTGGACAGGGCAATGTCTCATTTGGAAGTATGTATGTGCTCTGGCATGTGAGTTTCTGAAATCAGTTATAATATTTTATTGATCATACAGAACTATAGGAGAACATTAATAAAAACAGTCTTATTGATATAACTCAAACAACAGCTAACCTTACATGGTCACTTGCTTTGCACAGGTCCTACGCTGGAGACTGCCAGTTGCCTACTATATCCAAGTTCACCTTCTTACTTCAGAACCCCTATTTTATTGAGGATAATATAAAGGTCTATATTTTCTAGTCTCCCTTCCAGTTGGATGTCGCCATGTGATTAAGTTCTCGGAAATAAGCGCGGGGCGGGGGGGAGGGGGGGAAGGATGTGGGAAGGACTTCCAAAAGGCTTCTTAAAAGGAGGAAGACATTTGAGGAAAGCCATTTTCCCCATTCCTGACCCTTGCATTGGAGCTGCTTTGGGCCGTATCTATGTGTTAGATATCAGAGCGGAAAGCTAACAGGTTCCTGGCTTCCTGTAACATCATGGACCCTGCATATTAGCTCTAGATATCTTTTACATGTGGAAATGAATCCTTCGGTGATTAAGCTGCTATATTTTGGATTTTTCTGTTGCAGGCAGCTAACAGAGTTCCTAAGACGTTCACTTGTTTTATACTGAATATTTTAATTATCCTTCACAATAACCCTGTGAGTTAGGTATTATTTTCACCACCTTATGGGGAGGAAACAGAGACGACAGAGTTGAGCTTCAATCTATGACTGCCTGACTCCAGATCCTGCCGTTATACGAGGACGGTCGTCTCTTTTGAATTGACTCATGCTTCTCCACCAACGTGGGAGCTGCTGATTTTATTCTTTGCTATGGATTCTTTTAGGCCATTCTTATTTTTACCTGCCTTCATGCATTTTTCATGTAGTCAGGACTTATGATTAGAGAAGAAACTGTTAAGTCCTTGTTCCTGAAGATTGTAGTTCAAAAAGGAGAATTGGTTGTGACTTAAACAGAGGGGATGCTCTATGGTTCTCTTTGCATATGTATAGTTAGAGTTTTGCTTTAAAGAAATGCCAGTGCTTCACTTGTCTCATGATGACCCTGAGAGCAAGCTAGGACTGCGATGGTTCTTTTATTTAATGCTTAAAAACCTTAGGCAACCAGGGTGATATCTGTGCATAGCCAGGCTGAAGCCACTGGTTTGCTACTTGTTTTATACTCAGGATTCAATTCTCTAGATCACTCTGTCCTGCCTGGAGAGTTTTGGAAACCAGTGTAACAAATGATACCCTGTGAGCATAGCTCTCTAACCTCAGACTCTCAATGTATTTCTTTTAACTCATTCTAATTTTCAAAACATATATATTTCTTACACCAATAATTTTAATGCCCTTCCCCCAAAATTTTAAAAAATAAACAAAAAGTTGGAGATTTCAGTATTTTTCCATCTGCTATTTTGGGATATAAAACATTTATCATGCAAACATACTTTATCTGGACTGTATTTGCCACGTCTCGTACATTTGTAAAAAAATTATTCAATTTCTACTAAATATCTCTTGGATTCCTTTATGGGATATTAAGCTCAAACATGTCCTTGTCTTCCATTTAATGAAACTCATTCTCACTCTTAAGAGGATCATGTCATTTTTGGACATCAGTGAATAAGCCTCACAACTCCCATTTCTACCCACAGCAAACGCCCTTGAGGTTAGAGCTCGATGGTTAAACACAAAAGGTCCCAATGCCCTAAGATTCCACAGATGCCTATTGAATTACCAGGATGGCCACAGACTACAAATACTTAACAAAAGGGGTCTCTCCTGCTGGACTCCCTGCACCCTTTCACCTTCACAACAGCTAAAAGAAAAAAAAAATCACTTCAAACAGTGCACCTGGCTGTAATCTTTTCTACTTGAACTAATTGCTTTTTGCAGTGGCATAAGGTTGCAGGACAGGCAAGGGGGTGGAGACTCCTCTGGCTAATAATGGAGTATCAAACCACAAAATGATTTCATACAGTTGGTTGTTCCATTCCAGGACAGCCAACATCTTACATTAATTTTCAGTTGCAGGAAATACAATTCTCATATGCTCCAAAAAGAAATACATTCCTAACAAGGTACGGGGATTAATTTTTGAAATGCCCTTAACACAAAAGCAGGCAGAGTTTCAAGTTGTTTTGGAGTTTCAGAATGACTTTTATAAATGCATAAATCACTCAATTTCTGGACTTTTAAAAAGTCAATGCATTCTTAAAAAAGGAAAACATCAGTTTTTATAGTTGATTACAATTTTAATTATACCTTTATGTACATGATTATTTGTTTAATGTCTGTCCCATCAAGTAAATTGTATATGTTATGTGGGCAGAGACTTTACCTATTTTTGGTTATCATTATATTTTTGGTATTCAGCAGAGTTCTTGGCACACAGCAGTTGTGCATTAGAGTTCTCCAGAGAAATAAAACCTACAGGAGACCATGGGGATTGGCAAGTACAAATTCTATAGGGCAGGCTGCAAGTTGGAAATTCAGATGAAGGTCAAGTTGAATTCCTCAGGAGAAGCTGGCTGGCTGAAGTAGAGGCAGGAATTCTTCTTTCTGACTTCTGAAATCTTCAGCTTTAACTTAAAGCTCTCCAACTGATTGGATAAGGAGACTCCTCTCATTGCTGAGGGGATAATGTTCACAATAAAATCCTGTCATCAAATATTAATAGTAGATGCAGTCGTTTGACAATAGATGCAAGTCTTCATGGTAACAAATGGGCCAACACCTGTTTGACCAAATAACTGGACACTATAACCTAGTCAAGTTGACATGTAAAATTAACTATTACAAGGTGTTCAATAAATCTTTGTTGATTGTGTGTATGAATGAAAATCTGAAGGCAATAATATTCACAATAAAATCTTGTCACCAAATGATCAAAAGGGCAGAGACAGGGAAGAGGATTTACAGAATTCTATAAATTTTAGTATTTATAGAATATCCTACCTAAATGGAAATATTTTCATGTGTAGTAATACTAGTGGTGATTATCAGTAGCAATAATAGTAGTGAAGGCATGACCTTGAATGATTACTATGTGCCACGTGTTGGGCTTAGCAATTTGAATGAATCATAATTATAAGGTACCTTATGAGGTAGCAGTTGTTACAGTTCCCACTTTACAGATGAGAAAACTGAGGCATAGACACATTAAATAACCTGCCAAGGTCACATAGCTAATAAGTGGCAAAGTTGGGATTAAACCTCCATCATCTGCAAAGAAACTCGCCTTCCTGGTAGGAGACAAGGTGGTGAACATTTGAATCTCCAAATATCTATCCCCAGCCACCTTTTCCCTGATCTCCCTTTCCTAAGAGACTGGAAAGCTAAATACTCCATTCATTCATTTGTTCAACATTATGTAAACACTTTGAGACTGTATTTATTAAAATGCACTTTTTTTGGTATTCAGAAGTGGCTTTATAGTTTCTGAGGCAAAAATGATGACCTATATTTATTCATTTTTATTCATAAATTTGAAATATAAAAATAGTTATAGATTTCTCAGAGATTCCATCATGTTTTTAAAGACTGTTTTTGCTAATGCTCACTTAACTTGACTAATATGTGTTTTCCTCTTTTGTGCATTATACTTTACATTTGTTAAATTCTCATTTTTTGCCATCACTCTATTATGGGACTTTGTATTTACAATTTTCATAAATAGACCAGAGGTTCAAAAGTGATTTGCTGGGGCATAATGTTAGGAATGGAAATAGGTATGTAATTACTACAGCTCAAAATGATGTTATAAATAAAAACAAGAATAGTGCCTAAAGTGTAAATGTGAATGTGTTTGTGCTGGGACAAGTGGATGTGTGTGCTAATGTGAGAGGATTTCGACAGCCTCAGTATTGTACAGGAAGAATCAAAATGAATATCTAAGGGTGCATTTTACTCTAAGCAAACTATACTTGAACAATCTTGACTTTAAAAACAAATAAATAAAATGAATGAATGAATAAATAGATATCTGAAAGTTAGATTACATTATTCGCTAATACTCATGGTATTATCTGTTCTGAAACTTTGTAGAATAGGGACAAAGCCAAAAACACTTTCACTTACTTTTTAAAGAAAGCTCAGAATATCATTGCTAAACACTTGTGTTTCTCCAAAACAAGCACAAAATAATACTTTTCAACACAAAGCTGGGGAATGAATTAAGGCAGTAAAGAGAGCTAAGGTACTAAAGCATTATCCAAATTCATATTCTTTGAAGCAAAACAGTTCTTAGTCACACTATTGCCAAGAGGACTTCAAGGTTGCCCCTAGGTTAATAATGAATATTATGCTCTGAGAGAACTCAAGATGAGGCATTTGCAAGATTCTTTCATCCAATGACACTTTCAGACTTCTTATTAGAGGTAGTTCCCAATGGGGAGAAGTTACTATCACTTTATTGTTGGATGAATCTATTGATGTGAAGAATATAAATCAGTTCTTAGCCTTTATGCAGGACACATCTTGTTCCATCTAATTGCTTAAAGCCTCTGCCACAGGAGAAGAAACTTTTCACACAGTTAACAATTGTTTTGTGATTCGTGTGTAGGCTGCAACAGGTTGCTAGAAATAGTAGTAATAGTATTACTATGCAAATGAGAGTGCTTGCACTGAATGCCAGTTCACATGCTGCCTGGTCCAAAGAAAACAGATTGAAATGATGCCAAAGAACATGACTGGCATTGTGTTCCAGAAGAAAGCAGTCCCTGGTGCCCCCTGGAGTTGGGTAACAAGGATTTCCCAGCATTATGCCTCCTGCTTTTGACTCAGGGTTGAAAGAAATGGTGAAAACTGTAAGTAAAAGCAAATCACATCTAGAGGATATGTCGCATCTGCATTCTTTGTTAAGAACCGAGCAGTGAGTGATAACATTCTACTCTGTGGCACGGAGTACACTGGCTCTTTTTTTTTTCAGCAAGCAGGCAGAAAATTTATTGGATACACATGTGTGATGCCTTGTGTGGCACTCTTGCAAAGAGAGAGATGAGAAAGGCGAGAGGCAATAGGCAACATGGGGCCATTTGCTTCTATAGATTAGTTTTACTTTCTCCCCCTGCCCCTTCCTTGTTCAGGGCTTTCCCTTCCCCTCCCTAATCTCTAGGGTGATGCCTGGTGGTAGATAGAAGATTTGGATGGGTTGTTTGGCTCCACCTTCCTTTGTAGATAACTCACTCAGGTGGGGGTCATTTGGCTTCAGATGAGCTGGCTGGTGCTGGGTGTCTCCTTAAGTGTGTAACCCCAGGCAGGGTGTCTGACCAGATTAACCATTTTTGCTTAAAGGCTCCTTCATGGTTTTCTTTTCTCCCCTCTTTCCCTGTTCTAGCCTACCTAGAGAGTTCTTGCCCCTTAATCTTAAGGGTTATTGAGGGGCAAGGAGCTGTCTTCTGTATCTATTTCCTGCTTGTTAGAGGGTGAAGGCCTTGTCTGATGGGATACTGAACTTTCTGGCTACTCATTTAAAGTTGAGGTGAGAAGTCCAGAGGGGCAGTGTACACTGGCTCTTGAGAGGTGATGTGTTCTCATGATTTTCTTTTCTTTTTTGAATTTTTTTATTGTGAAATATAATATATATACAAAAAGTCAATAAATTTCAAAGGATACTGCAATAATTAGTTATAGAACAGAATTCAGAGTTTGGTATGGGGTACAGTTTCACAATTTTAGGTTTTTCCTTTGTTCTAGTTTGCTAGTTGCCAGAATGCAACATACCAGAGATGGATTGGCTTTTAATAAAAGGGGATTTATTTTGTTAGTTCTTCAGAGGAAAGGCAGCTAACTTTCATCTGAGGTTCTTTCTTATGTGGGAAGGCTCAGGGTAATCTCTGCTGGCCTTCTCTCCAGGCCTCTGGGTTCCAACAACTTTCACCAGGGTGATTCCTTTCTGCATCTCCAAAGGCCTGGGCTGAGCTGCAAGTGCTGAGATGAGGTATGCTGAGCTGTTTGGGCTGTGCTACATTGAGTGCTCTCATTTAAGCACCAGCCAATTAACTCAAACGTCATTCATTGCTGCAGGCATGCCTCCTAGCCAACTGCAGATGTAATCAGCAACAGTACCATTGGCTCATGTCCGCAGCAACAAAACTAGGTGCCAAGTTGACAACTGAATCTAACTACCACATCCTTCTAGCTGTTCCAAGACACTAGAAACCAGAATAAATTTCAATATAATGATTCAGCAATCATTCCTATTTTTTAAACCCCATCATCTCTGTTACAACTCCACCTTCTCCTTTGATCTTTTCCCAAAACTTTAGGGGTATTTGAGCTATGTCCATGTTCATGTTGGAAAAGGCTGACAATAATATGGGATGGGGGGATAGAACTATTTTATGTTCTGGAGAGGCTGACCCTCTGGGTTTCAGGACTTAACTGGTCTAGGAATCCCTCTGGAAGTTGTGGGTTTCTGGAAAGTAATCACAGTGCATGGAACTTTTATAGAATCTCAGATAAAGCCCTAGTTGTTCTTTAGGGTTAGCAAGAATGGTTTTAGTTGGGGTTTGGCAAACCATGATAAATAGCAATATCTAGCTGAAGTTGCATAACAGTAGCCTCCAGAGTAGCCTTTTGACTCTATTTGAACTCTCTTTCCCAGCCACTGATGCCTTATTTGTTAAAATTTTTCCTCCTTTTGATCAGGAAGGTGTCGTCAATACCATGGTGCCAGGGCCAGGCCCATCCCTGGAAGTCATACCCTGCAATGCCAGGGAGACTTTCACCCCGGATGTCATGTCCCATGTAGGGGGGAGGGTGATGATTTCACTTGCAGAGTTGAGTTTAGAGAGAGCGAAAAACAGGCCACATGTAAGCAACAAAAGAGGTCTTCTGGAAGTAACTTTTAGGCATAACTATAAGTAGGCTTAACTTCTCTGCTCTGTAAGTAAGTTTCACAAGAACAAGCCTCAGAATTAAGAGCTTGGCCTATTGACTTGGGAGTCCCCAGTATTTGAGGCAGTATCAGGGGTTTCTCAGGTGGTAAAATTGAAGAGTTCCATATTTTTACTCCCATCCCACATGGGACTTTGTGGAATACTTTAATTATTTGCTCAGCATACTCTGGGATGTATCTGGGCATTGCATAAACGATACAGAATTATAAGCCCTCATTCCCATTCTGAGCTCCATGTGTTTGGGTTGTTTAAATAATCTATTCAGACTGAGTTAGATTATGTGCTACAGAAAAGTTGGGTTCTGGACACAAGAAAACTCTCTTCCTTTGGTCTCAGAGAGTAGATGATCTAAAATATAGACAATGTCCTCCTTTCCCCTGTATTCTGATTTAGTCCCGACCTGATCAGCTTCTGGAATTGAAGCCTGATCTCTTTTTCAATTTCTTTAATAATTGTTGTATATGGCAGTGTTGCCTTTCAGACTTGCAGAACTCCTCTCTGAGTTTTAGGTATCACACAGGTACCCAAAGTTACAGGGAAATACCAGGTTATACATACACAGCACAACCTCTCAAAATCCAGAAATAACAATTACAGCTCCAGACTAAATGTGACTGCTATAAAAGCTTACAGTCTAGGCCCCAATTTTCTTATAAGTATTTTCTAAGTGAAACCATGCAATAGTTGCTCTTCGGTTTCTGGCTTATTTTGCATCACATTATATCCCACAGTTTCATTCACAACGTTGCCTGCCTCATGACTTCGGTCTTGTAGCAACACAATATTCAATCATATATATATATATATATATATACAGTACAGTTCACCATTCTACGTCTCAGTCAGTGTATCCTTCAGCTGCCTCCATCTATTGGAAATCATGTATAATGCCCACAGTCAGCAGCCCATGTCTCATATTATCCTCACTTAGTGGTATACTCATCAACACCCTCAATTTTAAACAATTTTCATTGCTCCCAAGTGAAAGATAACTGATAAACATACCTTCACCAAATAGAAAATCCAATCCTATCCCTAACTCTTGTCTCCCCCCAACCATTATTTACCTCTGGTATTGCTGTATGAGTTTGTTAAAGCTGTCAGAATGCAATACACTAGAAATGAAAGGCCTTTTAAAAATGGAACTTATTAAGTTACAAGTTTACAGTCTAAGGTTGTGAAAATGTCCCAATTAAGGCAACAACAAGGGGTTACCTTCACTCAAGAAAGGCGGATGCCATCCAGAAACCTCTGTAAGCTGGAAAGGCATGTGACTGGCATCTACTGGAGTCTTTTGCTTCTGGAAGACAAAAGGCAATGTCTGATAGCTTTCCCTCTTCATTTCTTACGGCTTCCACAGGAATGTTTTTCAGTCTACATTTCCAAAGATCTCTGGCTATGTGGGCTCTAAAGCTTTTTCCAAAATGGTTCCTGCTTACAGGAACCGAGTAGGCAATGCCAACTTGAATGAATGGAAACACGTTTCCATGGAAACCACCTAATCAAAAGGTCCCACTCACAACTGAGTGGGTCACATCTCCATGGAAAAAACTTAAAAGATCGCGTGCAGCAATACCCAATCTGGGTTAAAGAACATGGATTTTCTGGGGTATACAACAGTTTTAAACTAGTACACTGTGGTGCTGTTGATGTCTTCCTGTTAAACATAGCCCATAGCATGCAGTGGTAGTTTTCCCTATACCCCAGTATTACAAACTCTTTATACAAGATTCATACCTTTGAAGTAGTTCGTGTAAGAACTTACTTATATTTGTAGTATTACTTGGAGGCATTTATGACTCTATATTATTCTTTTAATCATATTTACCTTCAATATGGCAATATTACTTATAGACCCACTAATGAAGTGCCTTCCCTTCTCTCTATTCCCTTACATTTAAGTTCAACCTCATTACCTAACCATTCACCCATCCCTGGTTACATGTGTCTCTAGATCCCCTATATTCTGTATTATAAGCCTCTGAATTTACCTTTACCAAGGTTATAAAAGCAAAATCATACAGTATCTACTCTTTTGTGTTTGGTTTATTTCACTCAGCATTATGTCCTCAGGGTTCATCCATGTTGTCATGTGCTTCAGGACATCATTTCATCTTACTGCTGCATAATATTCCATCATATATACCACATTTTGTTTATCCACTCGACTGATGATGGACATTTGGATTATTTACATCTTTTGGCAATTGTGAATCATGCTGCTAAGAATATCAGTGTGCAAATGTCTGTTTTTGTCACTGTTTTTGACTCTTCTGGGTATATACTGAGTAGTGGTATTGTCGGGTCATAAGACAACTCGATATTTAGTTTTCTGAGGAATCACCAGACCATCTTCCATAGTGGCTGTACCATTATGCATTCCCACCAGCAGTGCTTAAATGTCCCTATTTCTCCACATCCTCTCCACCAATTGTAGTTTCCTATTTGTTTAATAGTAGCCATTCTTATAGATGTGAGGTGGTATCTCATTGTAGTCTTGATCTGCATTTCTTTTATAGCTAATTGAAGCCTGATTAAATGATTTTACTTGCAAAGTTGGGCTTAGACACAGAGAGAGGCCACATATAAACAAAACTGAGGTCCTCTGGAAGTAACTCTAAGGCATAACTATATGTGATTTTTATCCATCTGTATTTGCTCTTCAGAAAAATGTCTATTCTTATCTTTAGCCCATTTTATGATTGAGTTGTTTGTTCTTTTGCTATTTAGCTGTATGATTTCTTTATACACACAGGATATCAAACTATTATCTAATACATGATTTCCAAATATTTTCTCCCATTGAGTTGGCTGCCTCTCCATCTCTTTGACAGTCTTTTGAGGCACAAAAGTATTTAATTTTGAGGAGTTCTCATTTATCTATCTATCTTTTCTCTTGTTACTTGGGCTTTGGGTGTAAAATTTAGGAAGCTACCTCCTATTAGTTGGTCTTGAAGATGTTTCCCTATATTTCCTTCTAGGAGTTTTATGGTACTGGTGCTTATGTTTAGGTCTTTAATCCACTTTTATTGAGCTAATTTTTGTATAGGATGTAAAGTAAAGGTTCTCTTTCATTGTTTTGGCTATTGATATCAAGTTCTCCCATGCCCATTTATTTGAGAAAAAAAAAAAAAGCGGTTTTCCTTTCTTGGAGCATCTTTCCCCAGTTTTGGTAATAGAGTGATGTTAGCTTCATAAAATGAATAGGTAGTATTCTTTTTTTTCTCAATTTTCCGGAAAAATTTGAGGATTCTTGGTGTTAGCTCTTTTTGGAATGTTTGATAAAATTCTTCTTTGAAACCATCTGGCCCTGGGCTTTTCTTTGTAGGAAGATTTGTGATGACTGATTGAATCTCTTTATCTGTGATTGGTTTGTTGAGATCTTCTATTTCTTCTTGAGTCAGTGTATCTTTTGTGTGTTTCTAGGAATTTGTCCATTTCATCTAAGTTGTCTAGTATGGTTATTCATAGCATCCTCTTATAGTATTTTTTTATTTCTTTGGGATCCATGGTAACAACCCCCCCTCATATTTCTGATTTTGTTTATTTGCATCCTTTCTCTTTTTCCTTTGTCAGGCTAGCTAGGGGTCCAGCAGTTTTATTGATTTTTTTTTAAATTGATTTTCCTCAAAGAAACAACTTTGGGCTTTATTGATTCTTTCAATTGTTCTTTTGTTTTCCAGTTCACTTAATTCTGCTTTAATCTTTGTTATTGCTCTTCTATTTGCTTTGAGGTTAGTTTGCTGTTCTTTCTCTAGTTCCTCTAGTGAGCAGTTAAGTCCTTGATTTTTGCTTCTTGTTTTAATATGGCACTTAGAGCAGTAAATTTTCCTCTCACCACTGTCTTTGCCACATCCCTTAAGTTCTGATATGTCATATTCTCATTTTCACTCATCTCCAGACAGTCACTGATTTCTCTTGCGATTTCTTCCTTGACCCACTGATTGTTGAAGAGTGTGTTATTTAATCTCCATATATTTGTCAAAAATCTGATTCTTTGGTGGTTATTAATTTCCAGCTTCATTCCAATGAATCTGAGAATGTGCTTTGAATAATTTCAATCTTTTAAAATTGATAAAGACCTGTTTTTTTGCCCCAGCATATATGATCTATCCTGGAGAATGTTTCATAAGCACTAGAGAAGAACGTATATCCTGGTGTTTTGGGGGTGTAACAATCTTTATATGTCTGCTAAGTATAATTCGTTTATCAAATTGTTTAAGTTCTCTATTTCCTCATTGGTCCTCTGTCTGGTTGTTCTATCTACACAGGAGAGTGCTGCATTGAAGTCTCCCACTATTATTGTTGAAATGTCTATCACTTCCATCAGTTTGCCAATGTTTGCCTCATGTACTTCGGAGCTTCTTTATTGGAAGCATAAGCATTTTTGATTGTTATTTCTTCTTGGTGAGTTGTTCCTTTTATTAACATGTAGTGTCATTCTTTGTCTCATGACTTCTTCACATTTATAGTCTATTGTTTGGTATTAGTATAGCTCCTCCTACTTTCTTTTGGTTACAACTAGCGTGGAACATCTTTTTCCATCTTTCATTTTCAATCTATAATCCATTCTGTCAATCCATATCTTTTTTAGGGGAGGAGGGGTGCATGATCTAGGAATCAAATCTGGGTCTCCTGCATGAAAGATGAGCATTCTACCATTAAACCACCTAAGAACCCAAATCTGTATCTTTTAATTGGTGTGTTTAGTCCATTAAAATTCAAAGTTTACTGTAAAGGCATTTCTTGTATCTACCCTCTTATCCTCTGGATTTTATTTGTCAGATCTATATATTGTTTTCCCCCTTTCTCTTTAAGTTTCCTTCAAGTTTACCCTTATTGGTACTGTTCAATTCTGTGCCCCCCTCCAGATGTTCCTCTCTCCGGTCTTTTTTTTTTTTTTCCAGCTGATAGAACTTCCTTTAGTATTTCTTGTAGGACTGGTTGCTTGTTGACAAGTTCTTTTAGCATTTGTTTGTCTGTAGAAATTTTGTTTTCTCCTTCACTTCTGAAGGACAGTTTGGCTGGGTTCAGACTTCTTGGCTGGAAGTCTTTCTGTTTTAGGATCTTGAATATATCATACCACTTCCTTCTCATGTTCATGGTGTCTGTTGAGTAGTCCAAACTAAGTCAAATGAGGTTTCCCTTGTATATAGTAGGTCACTTTTCTCTTTCTGCTTTCAGGATTTTCTTCTTCTCTTCAACATTTGACAGATTGACTAGTGTGTGTCTTGGAGTAGGCCTATTGTATTTATTCTATTTAAGTTTCATTGGGCTTCTTTCATTTGTATATGTATGTCTTTTATAAAGGTTAAGAAGTTTTCCCCTCAAGTAATATTCCTAGCCCTTTACTCTTCTTTTCTCCTTCTGGAACACTGATGATTCTTATATTTATCTACTTCATGTTGTTCACCATTTCCTTAAGATCTAATTCAAAGTTCTCCATCTTTTTTGCCATTTGTTATTTTGTATGTTTGAAATCAGTTGTCTGGCCTTCTAGTTTGCTTATTCTTTCTTCGGTCTCTTCAAATCTTCTGTTGTATGTCTCTAGTATATTTTTGATTTGGTCCACAGTACCTTTAATCTCTGTGATATCTGCTAATTTTCTATTTATTCTTTCAAATTCTTTTTATGCTCTTCTCATATCTTCTGGATTTCCTTTATGTCATTAACCAAGCCATTAAATTCATTGTAGATTATTATGAACATCTTTGATTAGTTGTTTCAAAGTCTGTGTCTCCTCTGGTGTTTTAATTTGGTCATTAGACTGGGCTATATTTCTCTGCATCTTCATGTGCTTTGTGATTTTCTGTTGCCTCATGTAATTATATTGCCAGGGTTACTTTGGAAGTTACTTTCTCTCAGTCATTTAAGGTTTTGTATTTGTGGGATGGACGGGTATGGGGAAGGAGGTAAGTTGTAGGGTGGCATGCAGTAGCACAGTGGTGGGGCATGGTTCCAGGCTAGGCACAGGATAGGGGTGCTACACTGGTGCCTGGGAGCATTGGGTTTGGGGTGTGGGGTTGTGTTGGGGCAGTGAGGGGTCTATGGGGGTGGGGTATTGCTCAGGTTGGTCTCTAAGAGCAGGGGCAGAGCGCAGTGTGGAGTACTTGGAGACAGGGCATGGTAGGAGTTGGATTGGGGCTACTGTGAGGATGTGCAGGGCATGTAGGGGGTGCATGGGGGGGCAGTGAGCAGGGTACAAGAGGGCATAGCATGGGTGTGTGGGTGCTGGTGTACAGGCAAGGCATGGATGTGCATGGAGCATAGGGTTCATGTGTATTGGGGCAAGAGCAGGTGTGTGTGTCATGGGCGGGCATGGCACAAGTCTGGGGGATGGGACGGGTCACAGAGAAAGGGCGGGGCATGGGTGCACAGGTGCAGAGGCAGGCAGGGTGGATGTGCCCATGCACAGAGGGTGTGTGCAGTAGCCTGGTTGGGGATGCAAGCTTATGCAGTGTGGGTGAGCATTGTGGCACAAATGTGAAATTGGGTGACCTGTGGGGGGTGGGGTGCAAGAATCAAAGGTGCAGGGCCCCTGGTACATGGGTGCCAGGGTGGGTGAGACATAGTTGTGCACATGCTCAGGGCATTTGTGCATATGTGTGGAGTGCACAGGGTGCCTGGACGGAGGTGTGAGTGTGCATAAGTGGGGGAGAGTGTTGTGTGGCATGTTTGTGCATGTGAGTGCCTGTAGGGGTGTAGATACAGGAGTGCAGGTCTGGGGGTGGAGTTTGTAGTGGCAGGGTGGAGCACTTGGGGTGCCCAGAAGTGGGGCTTGGGTTCTTGGGGTGCAGGAGAGTGCAGGTCACAGATGGGTGGTGGCACACATGGGTGTAGCACTTTCACAGAACGTGGCCTATCTTGCTTCCTAGTCCCCATCTCCCTGTCCATGCTCTCTTGATGTCTCCTGGTCTCTGTTTTGATGGGGACACATGAGACTCTTTGCACCACCTGGATGGTCTTTGGTTCTTTGCATATCGATTCCTCAGCTTTTTCAACCAGGACCTCTCTATGTAGTATAGAAGACCCTCTCAGGACGTTTGCATCTTGGAATCACTGTCCTGGTTGTTTTTATCTAGCTGTTTCTTGGAGTAGGGGTGGACTTGGCCTATCCTATCCTGCCATATTCCCAGAAGCCAATTTTCTTTTACTTCAAATGAAGGATGATAAAAAAACATTTTCCCATGACACTGAACTATCACTTAAAAGTTGTTTCAAGTGGCTTGCTCAAGTGGACTGGCTCAAGTCAAGTGGACTGGCTCCATAACAAGTCCAAAATGTTGGAGCTTTTAATGATGAGAATTATATATTAGGATCAGTTGAGAACACTAAACTGTGGTGAAACATGTCAATTGCTGCCAATGTCCAAATGTCCATCAACAAGTGAATGGATAAATAAATTGTGTTTATATATGCATATAAAAGACCACTCCTCAATAATAAGAAGGATACACAGAACAACACGGATGAATCACAATAATTACACTGAATGAGAAAATCTAGGCCAAAAAAAGAAGAGTATATACTATATGAATCTATTTATATAAAAATTAAAATGCAAACTACAAAGTCTATTCTTTGTCTACTGAATTGCTTTTGTACATTTTTCAAAAATAAATTGTCCATACATGTTGGATCTATTTCTCAGTTCTCTGTACTGTTCTCTTGATCTATTTTTACCATAATAACACACTATCTTGATAACTGCAGTTTTATAAAATCTTGAAATCAGGTAGCACTAGTCCTCCTACTTTGATTTGCTTTTTTTCAGAGTTGTTTCAGTTATTCTAGATTCTTTGTGTTCCCATATAAATTTAGAACCATTTCTTAAAATTCCTACAAAAAATCATGGAATTTCTTTGAGAGAAGATTTTTATTTACAAATTTAATTTCTTTAATAGGTATTGGACCATTCTGTTGTGTGAGCTTGGATTGATTGTGTTTACAGAGAGATTATTCTTGTATTATTATTTCTGGTGCTCTTAATTCCTTTGCAAAAGAACCATATTTTCATCTGGTATATATTTTCTTCTTCCTGAAGAACTTCATTTAACCTTTTTATAGTGAAGATCTTCTGGTAAGGATTTTTTTCAACTTTTGTAGGGGTGAAAAAGTCTTTATACCACCTTGAATTTGAAAGATATTTTTATTGGGTATAGAATGCAAAACTTAGTTTTGTGTTTTCTTCCAGTATTTTAAAAATGTTACTCCGTTGTCCTTTTGTTTGCATTACTATCAGTAAGAAGTCTGCTGACATACTTTCCATTGTTTTCTGAATGTAATGTCTTTTATTTGGTTGTTTTTAAAATTTTCTCATTTTCAACAGTCTTGAGTAATTTTATTTGTTTTCCAAAGCTTAACAGATTTATTGAGGTGAGGAAGCTGGGAGAAGGTAGGTGGGAGAGCGAAAGAGAGAAAGTGGGTAGAAGCCTGAAAATGGCTCCTGCCTGGGGATCCAGTAAAAGGGAAAGAGAAAATGGCTTCTGTGCAATTTGATTTTAATACATTTTGTTGTGGCCTTCATGTTTCATTTATCTGGGGTTTTTTAAGCTTCTTGGGTCCATGTGTTTATAGATTTCCAAAATTTGAGGAAAAATTAGCCATTATTTCTCCAAATATTTTGTGCCCTCCCTTTCCTTCAGGGATTCTAATTGTATATATATTTAGAAGCCTGGCTTTGCTCAAAAATTTAGTGATGCTCTTTTAATTTTTGTCTTTTTTCTCTCTGTGTTTTATTTCAAATATTCTCTACTGCTAACGACCTCAAGTCCACTAGTGTTTTCCTCTGCTATGTCTAATGTGCTGTATATCATATCTTATTTATTTATTATCTCAGTAATTGTAGGTTGTAGGTTTTATCTCTCAAAGCTCAATTTGGGGCCCTACCATGAACAAGAGGGCAGAGTGAGATGGTTCAGGATTGTCTCCCTATAGAAGCATTGAACAACCACAAAGAACTGTCAGAAATATCTTTTTAAAAACTCTTGAGAGCAACTAAAGGATTTCAGTAATACAGTGAGCAACAAATCAGAGAATGCCACTTAAAAGCAATAGGATCTCCTGTTGCCTTAACTGACTCCTTTCCACCCCTCCCTTGCTTAGTGCAGAGAAACCACATACCCAGTGTGTATCCCTGGTTCTGGCTCCAGAAGGCACAGGGTGATGTTCATGCATATACTGGGAACGTGTATTTCTGGCACAATCTGTCTGGTAGAGGCCTGAGAGATTTGCCATCCCAGAACTTGCCTTGCATGGTAGGGCAGTCAAGTTGTGCTGCCTGAGGCAAGGGTTTGCTTGATATAAGATTTGCAGTGCAGTGCCCAGGACCATGAGGAAATTGTTTCCTAAGAACAAGGAGACATTTGTATCTGTATAAATTGGGGGAATGCCTAGGGCCACGTGTACATACCCAAGGCAAGATGCATGTGCAGAAAGGATCTGGAAGACCTCTATGCTTTGGCCTAGAGCAATTCTCCAAACTCATGGTTTGAATAAGCCTTGAAGAGTGGCGCTTGTACAGATCAATCATCAAAGACTGGGGAAGGGTTTTTTTTTTAGTTTTCCTTCTTTCTCCTACTCTTGCTCCTTCTCCTTCTTTTGTTAGCTCTTGGCATTCAAGGTTCTGTCAAAATACCAGCCAGATACAAGCTTAAAGAACAGATGTCTCAGTATCTAAATCACAGAAATAACACACTAGAATATCAAAATGTCCGGGTTTCACAAAAGACTATAAATAATATAAATAAATAGGAAGTGACGGTTCAGTCAAAGGAGAAGGACATATATATCCAAGATGCTCAACAAATTCCAAAAAGGATAAGTTCAATAGACTCACACCATGCCATATTATAATAAAACGATTGAATGCCAAAGATAAAGAGACAATTCTGAAAGCCACAAGAGAGAAGCAATGTGTCCTATGCAAGGGAACTTCAATAAGACTCAATAAGTGCCATCTTCTCATTGGAAACTATGGAAATAAGAAGACAATGGAATGACACATTTAAAGTGCTGAAAGCAAAAATTTACTAGTCAAGAATTCAGTATCTGGCAAAACGGTCTTTCAAAAATGAGGGAGGAAGTAAGACATTTCCAGATAAACAAAAACTGAGGGACTTTGTTACCACTAGACTGTCCCCACAGGAAATGCTAAAGAGAGTTCTGCAGGTTGAAAGGAAAGGTCATTAGACAGTTGACTCAAGCTACATGAAGAAATAAAGTTTTTCAGTAAAGATAATGATATGGGTAAATATAAATGCCAGTACTATTGTATTTTTGGTTTGTAATTCTACTTTTTACTTCCTATAGGATTTAAAAGACAAATGCATTAAATGTAATGATAAATCAGTGGTTTTGGATTCATAATATATAAATATGTAACTTGTGACAACTACATAAAGATGGGGGAGGAAGGGTTATAGGTAGATAATTTATGTACACTATTGAAGTTGTTATGTTGATATCAAAGCAAATGAAATTGCTACAGATTTATGATGTTGTCTTAGCTACAGTTCTCTAGAGAAACTGAATCAATAGGAGATATCCATAAATACAAGATTTATAAAATTGTCTCACTTACATACCATGTGTACATAAGGTATTTTTTTTTACATTCATACCATGTGTATGTAAGAGTCCAAGATCTATAGTACAGGCCGTGAGCTGGCAGCTCCAATGAAGGTCCTCAACAAACTCTCAGGAAAGGCTGGCTGGCTGAAACAGGAAGAGTGCTTGTCTCCTCTGAATCTTCCTTAAATGCCTTCCCGTGATAAGATTAAGCATCATTCATTGCAGGAGACACTCCCCTTAGCTAATTGCAGATGGAATCAGCCGTGGATGCAGCCAATGTGCTCTTGACTTAAGTCCGTGAAATGTCCTAACTGGGGCACTATCACCTGGCTGAATTGACATATGAACTTGACCATTGCAGATGTTCTATTTAACTCATGGTAACCACAATAAAATATCAAAATATATTCAAAATTCACAGAAGCAGAAAGTGCAGTACAGGTTACCAGGTCTGGGTGACAGGGGCAATGGGGAACTAATGCAAAAGGCTATCGGTTTTCTGTTTGGGATGAAGGGAAAGTTATAGTAATGGATGGTAGTGAGAGTACTGCTACAGTGTCAATGTGAATAATCCCACCAAATGGTATGCTTGGGAGGAGTTGAGACGGGAATATTTGTGTTATATACATTTCCACAATTAAAATATAAAGAAAGGAAGGGCAGTTAAAGAGACAATGACAAATGCAGTATACATGAAAACCGGATGGGATCTGAGAATGAAAGAGAAAAGGTTCAAAAAGATATTGCTAGGACATAAGAAAAAATGGACTATAGAGTGTACACTTTATGTCAACATTAAATTTCTTGAATTGTATAACTGCACTTAAGGTTATTATATAAGTGAATATCCTTGTTTGTAGGAAATGTACATGGTAGTAATAGTATAAGAAGTATTATAGTATGTGCAACCACTCTCAAATGCTGAGAAAATAGATAATGATTACATAGATAGATAGATAGATAGATGGATAGATAGATAGATAGATAGATGATAGAATGATGAAGCAAAGGTGTAAAAATGTTAAAATTGGTGAATCTAGGTATATGAGGAGTGGGGTATATTGCACTTCTCTGTATAGGTTATATATTATTTTGAGAAATGTCCTATAGTGAAATTATTTCAAACTAAAAAGTTAAAAATGGCTAAAATTGGGTCTTTTAAAATATCTTCATGTCTCTACTTAACATGGTCAATCTTTCTTCTAGCTTTTGAACATATGGAATAGTTCTAGAAACTGTTTTAGTGTTTTTATCTTCTAATTCTAATATCTGTATCAGTTCAGGTTGATTTCAATTGTTTGATTTTTCGCTTCGTTATGGGCTAAATTTCCTTGCTGTTTGAGTGTCTGGTAATTTATCAGATGCCAGATGTTCAGATCTTTATTTTTTAAGTATTGAATTCCTACAAGTATACTTGTATCCCTATAAATATTTAATTTCTGTAATACATTCTGATAAATATTCTTTCTTCTAGTATGTGTTTAAATCACTTGAAATGGCTTAATCCTTTTGGGTGTTACTTTTTTAAGATTTGTCTAGTATGACTAAAAAGCAGCGTGTAATCTAAGAATTATTATTCCCTACTACCAACGCAAAACTCTCCTGAGTCTTCTACCCAATGCCCATGCATTATGAGTTTTTTTTCTCATAGGAGACACCTGACTGAATGAGTTCTTCACTGTTCCCTTTAAATTTTTTCAGGTGAGTCTACCCCCCACTAGGGTAGTTTTCTTACATGCACGTGCTTATGTGTATTCTGTTGCATATTGAAAATGATAAGCTCTGTAATTCTTTGGAAAACTTTCTCCATGCAGCTCTCTTCTCCAATGCTCTGCCCTGTAAATCTGAGCATCTTTGGCCTTCCAGACTCCTGACTCTGTCTCCTGAACGCCAAGAGTCTGGCAGGTTCTGCCTGGGTTCCCTGTGCCTTTATTCCTGCTTGGAAACTCTCTCGAGGCATTAAGCAATTGTGTGACTGACCCAGTTTGTTTTCCCACTCTCCAAGATCATGGTCATGCATTGCCTGATGTCTCATGTCTTGAAAATCGTTATCTAGGGTTTAAGTTGCTTAGATGAGAGGGCAAATAAAATTCTTGTCACTCCTTCTGGCCAGAAATGGAAAATCAGACGTATCTTTTTTAGAAATAATGGTTTAATATTTGTCTGCATTGGTTCTGAACTCCTATTACTTTGTCAAAGTATCCCGACATTTTTGGGCAGTTGACCTTTGAACTAAAGGTTAGAGAATAAGTAGAAATTCACCAGGGAAGAATAGACATTAGGCCAATAAACAAAGAAAGGGGGGAAGTTATTCTAGGTAGAGATTACAAACACAAAGTAGCCTGGAAAGCATGTCATGTTAAGGAAACTTGAGAAACTTAAAATGGTTGCATTATAGAGAATGAGTGTCTTAAGAAAATGTCAGTGTTGGGAGCTACTTAGTAAGCATGGAATGTTTTGTTGGATACACACTGGTTTGGCCCACCACACAACTTCTCATTTTTATTCCTTACAAATCTTGACTCTGCACTTATTTGAATACCCTGAGAAGAAAATTCACTTCACATAGGTAAAGATGTCAGAATGCAATATACCAGATAAGGGTTCACTTTTACAGTGGGGAGTTTTTAACTTAAAAGTTTATGATTCTTAGGCTGTGAAGAATGTCTAAGTTAAGGCATCAACTGGGTGATACCTTCTCTGAAGAAAGGCTGTTGGTGATCTGGGACTCCTCTGTCACATGGCTAGGCACATGGCAATGTCGCTGGTCCTTCTTTTCTGGGTTTTGCTGTTTTCAGCTTCTGGCTTTATAGGGTTCCTCTCTCAGCTTCTCTGGGGCTTTTCTGCCTTTTATTCTCTTAAAGAACTCTAGTAAGAGGGTTAATTAACATAATCAAAAGTTCTTACCCACAATAGATCTACACTCACAGGAATGGATTAAAAGAACATGGTCTTTTCTGGGGTACATAACAGCTTTAAACCATCACACTGCATTAATAGCAAATTTAGTCCCCCCAAATTTTGTGGGAATAATGGAAGTGGTACTTTCCTCTGCACAGCACTCAGCATTTCATTGGAAAATCCTCTGTGTGACATCTATTTCTCGATCCCTTTCATCTTCCAAGTAGCTGCTGTATCTCCTCTCTTTTACCCTATGTTCTAGTTTGCTAGCTGCCAGAATGCAATATACCAGAAACAGAATGGCTTATAAAAGGGGGAATTTAATAAGTTGCTAGTTTACAGTTCCAAGACAAAGAAAATGTCCCAATTAAAGCAAGTCTATAGAAATGTCCAATCAAAGGCATCCAGGTAAAGATACCTTGGTTCAAAAAGGCTGATGAAGTTCATGGTTTCTTTCTCACATGGTGAACACAGTCAGAGTTTATCTCTCATCTGGAAAGGCACATGATGAACATGGTCAGGGTTCCTCTTTCATCTGGAAGGGCACATGGTGAACATGGCATCATCCGCCAGCTTCTTCTCCTGGCTTCCTGTTTCATGAAGCTCCCCGGGAGGCATTTTCCTTCTTCATCTCCAAAGGTCACTGGCTGGTGGATTCTGCTTCTTGTGGTTATGTCATTCTGCTTTGTTATCTCTGAATCTCTTCATTTTCCAAAATGTTTCCTCTTTTGTAGGACTCCAGTAAATCAATCAAGACCGACCCAAATGGGTGGAGACATGTTGTCACCTAATCCAGTTTAACAACCACTCTTGACTAAATCACATCATCCAGGGAGATGATCTGATTACAGTTTCAAACATACGGTATTGAATACGGATTATTCTACCTTTATGAAGTGGAATTTTGATTAAAACATGGCTTTCCTAGCGGGTATACATCCCTTCAAACCAGCACACCCTCCAACCCTCCTGATTTATCCAAAGCTCATGTTCTCTTAGTTCCTGGATTTACCCTAAGGCCTTTCCTTCTCTGTGTTTTAGGCAACACAGTTTAGCTACTGTTTCCTGGCATCTATCTCCAAACTTCCATAACCTTTTTCCATACCTAATACTGCTTTAAGTTATGAGAAAGCCATTACGCTAAGGCCAAAAATGAAAGCTTCTCCAATTGCCGAAATCTAGCTTCCCTAGCAAACTGAAATGACACATATATATTTTCTGTTTATTATATGGATAATCGATATGAGTAGTGAAGGACCATGTGAAAAGCAAGGAAGAGTTAAAAGGAAACTATCTGGGCTGGTTTTTAGATTTCTTGTTTGAAGGACTAAATGGAGTCTGGTCCCAATAGTAAATTTGTTTTCCTTATACTTCTCCAGATAAGATATTGCCTAATAAAGTTACATGACTTGGTGAAGGAAGGAAGGAACAGAGTATGAAAGAAATGAAATAAATGGGGACAAAAAGAAATACTAGGACTGGAGGGAAAGAGATGAATTGAGTGTGGAATTTGAAATGCTTACATTAACTTTAGACTGAAGAATCCAATAGGGTATTAGTCAGTTAGTGCTGCTCTAATAATGCTGCAGCACAAGCAATTCCAAAATGTCATGGCTGACAAGAACAAACATCTTTTCTCACATATGGGTCTATGGATCAGCTGGGATTTAGCTAATATCAACCAGCTGGAGTTAGCTGGTTGGCTCCAGGCTGCAGGTATGGTTCTGGTCTGCTCCAGGTATCTTGTTCTGGGACTAATGGCTACCTAAATTATATCCTTCTCCTAGTGATGGAAGGAGTACAGGAGACCCACCTAAGTCATGCAAGCTCTTTTACAATGTCTCCCTGTTTCATGACCACTGACATTACACTGGCCCAAACAAGTCACATGGCAAAGCTCAACATCAAAGTGGTGGGGAAATATACTTTACCTATTCTAGTTGGATATCCTGAATAATCACATGGCAAAGGGCATGGGCATATTATTCTTTCACTGGGAGGGAATAAAGAATTGGGAAGAATAATTCAATCTACCATAAATAGGCAGAACTATTTGAAAATGCAGAACTTGTGTTCAAATGCTGGGAATGCATATTGGTGGTTGAATCCATAGGCATGTTTGACAGCATACATGTGAAGGGAGGGTATTAAATTATACAAAAAGAGACTAAGCTGGAACCTTAGGATATGCCACACTCAGGGAGTAAATGCAGGATAAGAAGGATGAGAAGAGTAATCGTGAGGTTAGAGGAAAACCAAAGTGCAAAAGGGAGTGTTATCAGAAGTCATCTTCAAGACTCCAAAGGCCCTACAAAAATTTTAATGGTTCCAAACACAGGCATCATGATTTTTTTCCCTACTCTGAGCATCCACTAGATTCTTATTATAACTATAATGAGTATTATAAAGGGGCAGAAAAGAGTTCATTTCAGTTCACCTTTAAGCCTTTAAAATATATACAAAAAGTGATTATTCATTATTTCATAAAACCTCCAATATACAGATACATATATGTATGTCTAAATTTAAAACATGTTTACTATGAAGGGTATTAAGTGTCATGTATAAATGTATTGTATGGTCAGTTTTGTGGAATAATGCATGCTCACTCATTTTCTGTGACTCATCACTTCATGAACACTGGGAAGACCCTGACCACAGCTGTGGAGAACTTCCATAATAAAACTGTAATGGGCACTGCACAAATTGCCTTTTTTAGATTTGGAGTTTCATTGCCATTGAGAATGTTGGACATATTTCTTTGAGGCTTGGCTTGAGGAACTTCCAGTTGCTCTTTGCCCAATCCTGAACCTGGTATATGGCTTTAGGTGGAATGTATGCTGTAAACCAGGTGCTAGTTGTTGTTGTTTTTGTGTGGTGGTGTGTCACAGAAATTAAAATCAAAGGGCAACTATTTGTGGAAAGAACTGTTTTTCCCTCTTGGGCATTTATGAAGAAGAGAAATTGACAGTTCAGTTCAAATTTATTGCACATCTACTACTTGTAAATGGACTTGTCACTTGCCTGCTCAAAATCTTTATAGATAAAGTCTAAATATTCAGACATGGTGTGTCAGTTATTAATTTATTGCTTCTAATTTCCCTGTTAAACCTAACATATGGCTTTCTATTTCCTGATTGGACCCAGACTGCTACACACAGTAATTAGGGATCATTATAAACCAACCATAGCTTTCTTTCCAGCTTAGTCTCTCCTTGGATTTGACTTTTCAGTCATACCTTCTTGCTTACCTCTGGTCTGGATCACCCTTTTCTTTTCCTTATTTTCTCTTCCTACACCTTTTGGCATTAAATCCCAGCAAGCTTCATGAGTCAGAAAGGAATGATTTCTTCTGGAAAGTCTATCCTGAAACAAGCACTGGGAACCCAAACTGTTCCCATAACCAACTTTTAGAATTTGTCAGTTTGTATTGTAGTTACCAGTGTGCTTGTCTTTCTTCCCCAGAGATAAACTCCTGGAAGGTGTGGAGCTTATATTTTTCTCCATTACAGCGCTAGCTCCCAGCTAGTCTCAGGTATGTGCACCTAATTGGTATCTCATACATGTTTATTGGATGAATGCCTCATTGACATTGGCACCTATCTCCAAGAGGTAATAAACTACCAGGGAAGATTAGTGCACAGAACACCAACTTAATTGAAAACTGAATTCTGAATTAAGAGATCAGAAAAGGCTTGATGGAAAAGGCAGTATTTAAACTGGTCTTTGGAGGATTTCAAGAGGCAGAGATGAGGAATTAATGGTGGATGGAACAATAAACAAACATGTAGAGATGGTGTCATTTATGGCATGTTCTGGACATGTAAAAATTCTCAGTTTTCAGGAAGGACCAGGTGCTTGACCAGAATCCAAACTATGGTAAGAAAGTTGGACCAGGATTTTGAGGCTAGGTCCTGAAAGGATTCAAAATTTATGAAGGGGTAGTGGTTATGAAAAGGTGATCCAACAGCATCAGCATCACCTCGGAACTTGTAAAAAATGCAAAATCTCAAGCCCCAGCCAAGGTCTACTGACTCAGAAATTCTGGGGAAGGGGCCCAGTAATCTGTGTTTCCATGAGCCATCTGGGTGATTTAGGAGCATATCGAAGTTTGAGAACTACTATTGTAAGGGGTTTGAACATTTACTTCTGGACCCCAAATAGGGTTGCTATGTTTTTCTTTACTGTAGAACATCTTCCCCAAAACTTCTTAAGGAATGCTATACTTTAAAGTTAATTTAACCATATTTATTCATTTATATAAATAAAATGTGGTAAATTCTGCTGGCTTCTGGGTCATGTGTCAGATATCTTTAGAAAAATCTGACCTGAAAAATCAGCCACAGCCCATAATTCTGCATTAATACATACATCCTCTATGTAGCTCAAGTTTATCATTGAACTATTCTTTCCCTCATTACAGAGTTTGCTTTTGGGATTCTTCTGCATGGGTATTTCCAAGAGAAGAGAGGTCAAGCTCTCAGGAATGGTTTGTGTTTGCCTACTTGAGAGTAGAGTCATGGACCTCTGCTTTTCCCACATCTGTTCCCTTAATATTTGACAATTCTTGTACTGATATCCACTCTGTCATTTAGAGGAACCAGGTCACGTCCCGCAGAGTACATGCTGAGGTCACCCCCTCCATACGTTCCCATGAAGCAATAATATCTGAGATTAGGGAAAAGATGGTGTATTAAAGGTCATTTAGTCGTGCTGCCCTCCTTCTTTAAGGATACATCTGAATTATTTTGCTGTGGACATTTGTTTTCCTAAATAATCCAAATCCAGTCTCCTTTCTCACATTTTCATCCCCTGCTTTCCACCGTTTTTCATCAGAAAAGTAGAGCCCTTAACTACCCAGGTGAGATATGTTTTCCTGGTGTTAAGCTCTCCTAAGACCTGGTACTTGACTTCTGAAATGCTCATCACTCTTGAAATTATTGTGAATTCCGTGAGGTTACGGACAGTTTCTGATTTGATCATTGCTACATTCGCAGGTTTTATAGCAGAGCCTGGAACATGTTAGGTGCTTACTAAAAAAAATTTTTTTGGATTCTGTGTCTAAGAGAGTGATCTGGTTTTATAAACCAACTCATAAGAATTTATCACTTTGCAGCCTCAGAATGTAGAGCCATATAAATCATAGGCCCTAAATTAATGATTGTTGTATCTTTGCACATAGTATTTCCCTCAGCTGTCCTTTCACTTTCTGATTTATTAAAATCTGAATCCTAGCATTTCTTTAAGACTCAAGTTAGAGTCACCACATAAGACAATACAGGTCGTGCATCTCACAGTCCAGGGGACACCTTCACACAGACCATGGCGTGAATGGTGCTCTCTGGATTTGTACAATATAAAGGCTCCTCTAAGTTCAAGTATCTCCTCTACCAGGAAGCTTTTCTGGACGTAGACTAATCTCATGAAGATAATGATTTTTGTCTCATCCAGCTCCTAAAACAGTGCCTCGATTATAGTAAGCAGAGATAGTATTTGCTGAATGCTGAAATGACCTCCTCTGTCACAAAGTATTCATCCTCTGTATATTGCACCTTGTCTGCTCTAGTTTCCTACTTTTTGGGTTGGAATGATGTTCGTAACTTTAGTCATGACTGTATCCCAGCTATCCATGACCCCGGACCTTGAGTGTTCATTTTTATACCATAAAGTGAGGGTTTCCATGTCTAGACACAGGTGGATCAACTCACCACAGAAATTTCTGGAAATTGTATACACCCATGCCTTTACATGGCCTGGAAGTTTTACCTCAGGGTGTGGTACAGGCAGTTTAGACCACAAACCATGGCTTTTGGAAAGTACTGTGTTGAGAGTGAAGTCTTTGGAAACTTGGAAAGGAAACATAACAAGTTCTAATAGAGGAAATTTATATTCAGAGGCTGCCGGCCCAGACCCAAACACTGGGCACACCCACCAGCCAATTTTGGCCTGATTGCATGAAAGCATGGTATCCCATGTTCTGAAGGAGTTGGGGGAATGGAAATCCTATCTCAGGCAACCAGACCTGTATCTTAGGATGTGGCATTTCATATTTGGTGTATCTAGGGGTGTCAGACAGATCTTTCAAGATCATCTATTCTCCTTCACAAGCTGCAGAGTGTAGGGATCTATCCACACTTGGCAGGACACACTATAAAGTTATGTAGAGATATCCTGTGTTGCTCTCAAAAACTCGCCAGGAAATCTTCCAGTGCAGGGCTTAAGACGGGTGTCAGCAAATTAAGGTCCCTGGTCCAAATCCAGCTCACACCCTGTTTTTGTAAATAAAGCTTTATTGGAACTCAGTCATGCTTATTGCTTATTATTGTTTATGACAGCTTTCATTTTACAACTCAAGAGCTGAATAGTGACAAAGGTTGGTTGGTAAAGCTGAAAATAGTAACTCTCTGGTCCTTCACAGGAAAGGATTGCCAACCCCCAACTTAGTTGATGAAGTCTCTTTCTGCTGGAATGTTGTAATTGTCTATGAATTTAACTTTTTCTCCCAATAGATTTAAGTCCCATGATGACAGACAGACATCTCTCTTTTTTTTAAATTTTTAAAATTTTTATTACTAAAACCAATCAACACACAATATGATCATTCTTTTTTTATCACATAGCTGTATATTCATCATCATGATCATTTCTTAGAACATCTGTATCAATTCAGAAAAAGAAATAAAAAGAAAACAGAAAAATTTCATACAAACCATACCCCTTACCCCTCCCTTTCATTGATCACTAGCATTTCAATCTACTAAATTTATTTTAACATTTGTTTCCCCATTATTTATTTATTTTTAATCCATATGCTTTACTCATCTGTCCAAAAGGTAGATAAAAGAAACATCAAACACAAGGTTTTCAGAATTACACAGTCACATTGCAAAAGCTATATCATTATACAATCATCTTAAAGAAACATGGCTACTGGAACACAGCTCTACATTTTCAAGCAGTTCCTCCAGCCTCTCTGTTATGCCTTAACTAAAAAGGTGATGTCTATCTAATGCGTAAGAATACCCTCCAAGATAACCTCTTGACTCTGTTTGGAATCTGTCAGCCATTGACACTTTACTTTGTCTCATTTCTCTCTTCCCCCTTTCGGTTGAGAAGATTTTCTCAATCCGTTGGTGCTGAGTCCCAGCTCATCCTAGGATTTCTGTCCCATGTTGCCAGGAAGATCCACACCTCTGGGAGTCATGTACCATACCACGTAGAGATGGGGAGGGCACTGAGTTTGCTTGTTGTATTGGCTGAGAGAGAGAGGCCACATCTGGGCAACAAAAGAGGTTCTCTTTGGGGTGACTCTTAGGCCTAATTTTAATTAGGCTTCGTCTATCCTTTTGGGGTTAAGTTTCATATGAACAACCCCCAAGATTGGGGGTTCAGCCTATTGCTTTGGTTGTCTCCACTGCTTGTGAGGATATAAAAAATTCTCCACTTGGAAAATTGAATTTTCCCCCTTTCTCACCATTTCCCCAAGGGGCCTTTGCTAATACTTTTTTATTCACTGTTCAGATCCTTCTGGGATTTATTGCAGCATCAATCTGGAGAAACCTACAAAATCTCATGCCCTACTCAAGTTTCCATGTACTTATGGTGTTCAATTAAGCTGTCCACACAAGTTATTTTGGGAAATGCACTAGTCAAAATATAAATTTTGTACCAAATAAACATTTTTTGGAAAGACATCTCCCTTGCACACTATTGTATTCCCAGTAACTGGCATATATAAGTGTTTAATAAATATTAGTTGAATTAATTAAGTTTTAAGTAGGTAGATATAGAAGAAGGGAAATCAAATATACCCTTGAGTGGCACAGAAATTGCCAGTCCTTTGCAATTCACATTGATTTCTTTGAGACATATATATTCATTTTTGTCATTTAATTTTTAAAGTAGTGCTCCAGAAAAGTTTACTTGTAAGGTAGATATGTGTCTATGTGACTATGTGACCTTATATGCACCTGATGACTTCTATTTAAGTTATTTAAGCTCCAAATACCTTTTCAGGGCATCTTCCCCATTTCCTCCATAGAAAGATTTCAAATTTGGTCTCCAATCAATGGCTTACTGATGCCTGCTCCTCCAATTCAAACAGCCAACTGTGTTTTCAAGGTCAAGTTTTTCCCAGCATAGATAAATCATTTAAATACTTTCATTGCATATATGTTCAAAAATGTGAAAAAAAAATAGTGGGGAGAGGACTGCTTAGCCAAAATGTTCCGCCCTAGGGGATGAATTCAGCCTGTTATAATACAGCCATAATTATACAGCTTTCAAAAAGAGAGCAAGTTACAGAACAAAATTTACTCACTCATTTAAAAAAAAAATTATTGGGCATCTCCTCTGGGTCAGGCATGTTCTAGATGATGAGGATTCAGTGGTGAACAAAACAAAATGCCTGCCTTCAGGGAGCTGACATGGCAGTGGGGATCACCAGCAATAAGCAAACAAGCACATAATGTGATATCAGATAGGGCAGTGTACTGAAGGAAAAAAGAGTAGAGGAAGGAAATGGAAGAATGACAAAGGAGAAGCAATTATTTTAGTTCCTATATCCAGAAAGCCTCTCAGAGGAGCTAATATTTAAGCAGAGAACTGAGGCAGCAGGTCACTAGGGGATGGTGAGAAAGAGCATTCCATTAAGAGAAGACAGCAAGTGCAAAGGACATGCATGAGATGTCCTTTGTCCCTACTTGGAGGGTCTGGAGACCATCAGGGGGCCCTGAGTAGAAACCAAAGGCTTTCCTGCCATGAACAGCATGATTTCAACACCGTGGTAGAAATAAGATGCAAATGCAGAGATGAAAGGAGGGAAGGTGATCTATCGGGATGATAATTTTATGGCCAGTATTTATTTCCTTCCCTTTGATTTATCCCATGTATTCTAAATTATCTGCCACATGTGTGTACTATTTTAGAAAGAAAAAATAAATAAAAGTTTTGGATAAAAATTTCCAAGATCATCCCCTTTGCTCTGGAAACTCTCAGGGATCCACTGCACCTGGGTGTTTAGACAGCCACTCTGGCTATGCGTTATCTCCCCAGAGGACACCCCCTGGTTGGAAAAAAACAGAGGGAGATGTTTTGTCAGGTGATTGAAGACAACCACAGCAGGTCCTGATTTACAGTTAGCGTAAAGGTGTTAATATCTCCTTTCAGTTGTAGTTCTCTACTATCAGTTTAATGTTGGCTTCCTCTAATGAAACTTAATTGGCCACAGAGATTGGAACAGATGTCTCACCTAATAAAAACCTAATAAAAATCCTCTGTGTCCATGGGCTGACCCCTTTTGGGCTTTTGTACCATGCAAAACACTCTTTAGCAATTGTCATTAATCAAACATGCTGTTGGCTATTACTTTCACCATACAAATTCTGCTAGGTGAACTTGGGCCAACTGAGCAAGGGCAGAGTGGATTTTGAACTCTGACCTACGCTTTGTCTTCTTTCACCTCACTTAATTTATGCACAGGTCAAAATCAAAGGCTTCACTGGCATTACTCCCCGATAGCCACTGTAACATATACTCTTCACTTGCCCCTTTTCCCTGTGAGTACCTGGTGAATTTACAATCCTCCATTCCCCAGATGTAAATACATGAAGAGGTTATTACTGGTTCTTATCCCTCTCTTTAACAAAGAGCTGCTGTGTGGCAGTGAAGTGAACTGGCCTGGGTTTCTGTCCTGTGGTAGAAATGAGATCAAGGATTTCCTGTGCAGAGAACACACAGAAGAAAGTGTTTCAAGACAGAGATATCCCTTTTCCCTCCCACTGAATGTGCACCCCACTAAGTAAGGTTAAGACGATGGTTATCAGCTTGCAAAAGCAAAAGCAGTTTAGTTTCTACATTTCTGATTGAATTAAATATGGTGATGAAAACAGAATATGCTATTGTTAAGAGAATAGCCTTTTTATGGAGGCTGAAGCAACCAACTAACAGAATTAAGTTGCATCATATCAAGGCTAAATACCCAGAAGCAGCAAAGTACAGAATTTTCCTTGAGAACTAAAACCTTGAAAGATTTATATTCTGTAAACCCTACTTCCAAAGTTCAGAGTAGTCAATGAAAAAAAGAAAAAAAATCCATAGTCAAATAAATTTGGGCCTCTCTAGGTTAAGCAAATTTAGCTGGTTGCTTTTCTACAGGACTTATCAGAGCCTTTAGCGTATAATATAATTAATGGAAGTTTATTCTTTTAACTCAATCCTTCTTACAGAAGAGTTTTGTTAGGCATAATTTTATACAGAAACAGTTTTGCATATGCTTTTTCTAATTTGGTATTTCACAAATTTCTGACATAAGAAAAGGCAAATGTTTCAGGCTCCGCATTTATTTCAGCATTTATAAACATAGTAGGCATATAATATTTTCTAAATGAATACGTAGGTATATCGAATGAAATAGGATAGAATGCAATTGAACGGAAAATATATATCAGCAAATGTTCTTGAGAGTCTTGTTGTTTCCCTTCCAACACTATTTTTATTATTGTGTGATTCTGGGCCATTTCCTGTTATTATTACACTTGTTGTTGTCAGAGGAAGCCAATTCATTTTAATATTAGCCTGAGCAAAACATAATTAGGAAGAGAATCTGCTACCAAAAAGGAAACGTGTACGCACTGCTTCGCGTTCCAAAACCCAGTACTCAGATAAAACACACAGAGGAGTCCTCTTCACGGAGTCTCAAAACATCCCACCAATCCAATAAAAAATGCAGTCACTGCAAGAAAAAACAACCCGAGGACAGACGATTTACAAAGCATTTTTCACTGTTTCTATTTTTAGTTTGGAAGCCGAAAGAGAAGAGGCAATAGGGAAGGGAGAAAGAAAATAAAGAAATATGAAAGGGAACAACTGGAAGCACTGGAAACATCTTCAGATTACAGGCTGAAGGATGAGCTGCTGGCCTTCTTTCCTTAGATCTTTCAGCATTTCCAGGGTTGCTCCTAACATTTTTCTCTTGTGATCTGAGAATCACTGGGAAACTTGAAAGCCCACCACCATATGCATTCATGCTTCTTCTTCACCCCGCTCCTTCCCTTCCTTCCAAAAATGTGCCCCCTTACTTGCGTGTTATGAGCACTAATCTTGGAATGATTGGCATTTCCTGAACATATGCAGAGGATGAGGAAAGGAAGAAGCGAGAAGAGAAGAGGGGACAGGAACTAATAGGTGTGGGGTTCCAAATCTCTGCCAGACCCTGTGCAGTCTTTTCACATAGTTTATTTTATTTAATACTCACAACAATAGTATGAAGCAGCATTGTTATCAGTCATATTCTAAAGACCAAGTTCAAGACTTAGAGAGGCTAAGGAACTTGCCCATGTTCCAAGGTTAGAAAGTATTGGAAGCAAAATTTAGACACACGCAGGTTCGCTGACTTTAAAGTCAGCATTTTTAAATCACAATTAATATGCTTCATTTAACTTCTCCAAACCTCAGCGTTGCTATTCCTGACATAGAGTTTATGCTAGCTGTTGCCCTTATCCCTTGTTAAATAAAAGAAAATCGTCACCTGTATTGGATGTTGCCAGGAGGAAACCCCTTTCAAAGAAAGGATTTTCCAGAAGACAAAAATAATTGACCTGCAGGGGTTTTTGTGAGATCATAAATCACGTACAACTTTTTTCTTTTAACACTATCTGTATCTGTTCTCCACACAGTAGTCAGAAAGATTCTACCAATATCTAGGTTCAGCTACCAGAAAAAGAGACTCCAAATAAATATCTGGAGACATCCTGTCCAAGTCTGTTCCACAAAGTCTTCAGGGGTCCAGGCTTCTTACAACCTACCACCATCCCATCCTGAAGATCAGCCCTTGTCCCCATGGTCCAGTATGGCAGCTAGAGTTCCAGGCATCACATCTACATTCCAGGCAGAGGACAAAAGAAAAAATAAAGGAGAAAAGGGTAAAAAAAAGTACAAATCACTTATATTTCAGGGATGTTTCCTTGCAACTATCATACCATACTTCTACTTATACCCCTCTGTTGATAATGTTTCTCCAGAGAACTGGCTCACATAATGTGAGGACTGGCAAGTCTGAATTCCACAGGGAGGTTAGAGGCTGGAAATTCCACTAAAAGTAATGTTGGAGTCTTGAGTCTGTATTTTTCAGTGGAAGCCAGCAAGCTGGAAACTCAAGTTGAAGTAGAAGGTATAGCCTTGTGGTGGAATTTCTTTTTCTTTCTGGAACCTCAGTTCTTCACTCTTAAGACCTCCAGCTCTTTAGATGATGCCTGCCCTCATTATTAAAGGTTATTTCCTTAAACTCAAGTGCTTATAGATGCTAATCCCATCTACATAATACCCCCACAATAACATCTAGCCCAGTGTTTGACCAAACTACTGGACATCATAATTTAGCCATATTGCCACATAAAACTGACCATCACAACCTCTTTGGCCAGACTTAGTCATCCAGCTGAATCACCTGCAGGAGAGGCTGGGAAATGTAGTTTTATTCTGAGATATCATGTGTCAGGATAAAAATTTGATAAAAATCACTTTGCTAGAAGGAGAGACCGGATAATGCAGGGACAACGCATAGACTTTGCCAGACAAACCTTTTTGAAATGTAAGTCAGATCACGTTACTCTGCTTAAAACTGTACAAAGTCCTCCCAGCCACTCAGGAGAGCAGCCAGTCTTCGCAGTGTCCTGCAAGGCTTTGAACATCTTGCCCTTGTCTCTCCGGCCTCCTGCCTTCCCCCACTCTGCCTTGCTCACTTTGCTTCAGCCGCACTGGCCTCCTCGCTGGTTATCTAATAAACTAAGACCTTCCCGCCTAAATGTCACCTCTGATTCCTTGTAAGACTTGTCTCCCAAGCATCTGCATATCTCGGTCCTCAGTTCTGCTGCTGAAATATCACTTCCCACCTATAGAAAACAGAGCACCCCTCCCCCATGACACCATTCCCCTTACCCGCTTTATTTTGGTTGGCTGCATTTATCCTCATCTTATCTCGCTTGACATAGCCTGTATTTGTCCATGTTTGCTCGTTGTCTTTTTCTCCTTTTAGAACATAAACTCAATGAGATCAAGGACTTCATCTGTTTTGTTCATGGCTCTTTATTTTTTATTAAAAATTTATTATTTTATTAAAAATATACTATTAAATTTTAAGTTATTTTCATTTTTTATTATTTTATTTCTATTCATCTGGCACACGATTGGCACACAATAAACATGAGCTGTATACACACATGATTGACTGAGTAAATTCCTGCTTTGTCCATCTTCCAAGTTTTAGGAGAGGAAGAATTGAGGTGCCAAATCTGAAAGGGCTTTAAAATAGAGTCAAATATAAATAATTATTATGCTATTCTTTGATGTCCTTCCTTTTAAAAGTACTTCATTGACTGTGAAGAGCAACGCAAATGCTGTTGCACATTATTATTGTGAAGTTAGGCAGCGTGGGATAGAATTTCCAGTCCTTTCTTCAAAAAGCACCAGAACTATTTATTCTAAAACCATTCCTTCCCTGCCTTTGGTTTTGAATGAACATAGCTTTGCTGCACATAGTTCCCTAATATATCACTTTGATGGTTTATTTCACCTTAAGTAGCATGGAATAGAAGTCTGAGACTGTATCAGGCTGATTTCAAGTCTCCTTTTTTTTCCTTTGTACCATCACAGTGGGGGAGAGTTGTCAAGCTGTGCTTGGCCAAGTTAAATGAGGAGACCAGATGGTTAGAACGAAAGGAATTTCAGTCCAGGTGTAGGAGGAGAAAAGCTGGGAGTAAAAACTCCTACACAGTTTTTGACCAAGATATCAAAACACTCAGCCCTGGGGGTGCATCACTGAGTGGTGGGATTCACTAGCAGAGGTTTGTGAGATAGGAGTTCCTTTATATGTTAATCTCCTAGGACTTTCTGCCAAAACCTCAAAAATTATCTTGCTGAGCTAGGATTTTGGCCGCCCTTAGCTTTTACTTCCCAGAGGCAGGGAAATTGATTTATGTTGAAAACAACGAAAAGAATACCAACAAAACAGGAGGTAAAGAAGTCACTGGGTTTTTTGTTTGTTTGTTTTGTTTGCCTTAAAGCAGATGGTTTTAGGGAGAAACCAAACAAATTCAAAATTAAGGAAGGATGAAAGGAGCAAAGGGGATATAAGAAAAGCAATTTTTAAGATCTCTATGCCCCCCAACAGTGAAGGCAGGTAGTACAGAAACCCTGGAGCCATTCCAAGTTGGATGGAGAAGTAGCAGCATCCTGGATCAGGCAGCACTGAAGTGGGGTCAGAAAGCAAAAGATAGAGTCAGGCAGAAGGGCGTGGGCAGGGATCCAGGCAGGAAGCAGGCCGAGTGCGAACAAGTGTCTTCATGGTGGGGACAGATGGAAAAAGAGACTTTAGGGAAACACTGCTGAGAAAGGAAGAGCCTGGCTCGTTAATGTCCTCTGATGAAGCATTTCACCACCGCTGGCACGCAGCACGGCTTGCTTTTAAAGTGCTTATTGCTGTGTTTCGTATAAAATGGCGGGGCTTCTGTTCTGTGGTCTCCTAGTTGAAATGTTTCCCAAAGGGCATAAACACAAGACCCCGTTCAGGGTCAGCATTATCAAAGTCAGCTAAACCTCTGGTTTCCATTTGGATTGGCTTCGTGTGCAAGGGTGACCTAAGAGCAATGTGACATGTCTATTGCTGAGTTTATCACCCACTTCCATACAGGTGCTCTCACTGGAACATTGCAACAACTCTACAGCAGAAATGGGGAATGAAGTACTGTTGCCCTTGTCAAGCAGAGGAGATTGAGGTTCAGTGGGGATGGATGGGTTGCCACGGTTACCCAGCTAGCAAATTGTAAAACTGGAACTAAAACCTGGCCTTCTGTCTTCTACAGTGTTACCTTTTCACTGCATTATTTATATGAGTTAGTTAAGAACACTGAGTGGGCAAGCACTCTTCTAGATGCCATGGGGAGAGCAGAAGAACAAACCAGATGTGACCCCTGTTCTTGAGAATCTTCTGATCTAAAAAGGGAGATGGGACAAATGCAGAGAAATAAATTTATGTACAAATGTTCCCACAAGCATGCACTTAACTAGGTGTTCAGACATTTTCATACATCCTAAGGGCATTGTTGGAAGCTTCTGGACATAAATCTCTGGGGATTTGAAAGGCCTCAGAAAATAGACTCTGTCTTGGCAGTGGCGATTTGTCCAGATAATAGGAGCTATGTAAGTGGTAGCCCAGATTTGGGCCAAAAGATACATTTGAATGCAGGGAAGGGATTTGGGTTTGAGATTTGAGCTGCCATTGGGCAACAAAGAAATTAAATAGCTTTAGAAAACTTCCTTGGGATGGTTTCTCTGGCTAGATAACAGGACTTTTCAGACTCTTCATAACTGGGGACTAAATATAGAGACATGTCTGGATAAAAATGGCCCAACTATCATTTGGCTTCACTTTCACAACTTTCTTAGTGTGGCAAATGTCAGACTTTGAACTGCTGAGAGTCTTGACTGAGACTGGATAATCCCTGAAAAGCAAGAGATGCTGAATAGGAAAAGAGGAGATGCAAACATAGCACTGAGATGAGCAGTTTGTACTTGGGCCACCCTATCTCGCCGCAAATTATCTGTACAGAAAATAACAGGGGACAGACACCACAGATCCATCTTTTTTTTTTTTTTATTAATTAACGGAAAAAAAGAAATTAACCCAACATTTAGAAATCATACCATTCTACATATGCAATCAGTAATTCTTAACATCATCGCATAGATGCATGATCATCGTTTCTTAGTACATTTGCATCGGTTTAGAAGAACTAGCAACACAACCGAAAAAGATATAGAATGTTAATACAGAGAAAAAAAATAAAAGTAATAATAATAAGAACAAAACAAAACAAAACAAAACAAAAACCTATAGCTCGGATGCAGCTTCATTCAGTGTTTTAACATGATTACTTTACAATTAGGTATTATTGTGCTGTCCATTTTTGAGTTTTTGTATCTAGTCCTGTTGCACAGTCTGTATCCCATCAGCTCCAATTACCCATTATCTTACCCTGTTTCTAACTCCTGCTGAACTCTGTTACCAATGACATATTCCAGGTTTATTCTCGAATGTCGATTCACATCATTGGGACCATACAGTATTTGTCTTTTAGTTTTTGGCAAGACTCACTCAGCATAATGTTCTCTAGGTCCATCCATGTTATTACATGCTTCATAATTTTATCCTGTCTTAAAGCTGCATAATATTCCATCGTATGTATATACCACAGTTTGTTTACCCACTCGTCTGTTGATGGACATTTTGGCTGATTCCATCTCTTTGCAATTGTAAATAACGCTGCTATAAACATTGTTGTGCAAATGTCCGTTTGAGTTTTTGCCCTTATTTCCTTTGAGTAGATTCCCAGCAATGGTATTGCTGGGTCATATGGCAATTCTATATTCAGCTTTTTGAGGAACTGCCAAACTGCCTTCCACAGTGGTTGCACCATTTGACATTCCCACCAACAGTGGATAAGTGTGCCTCTTTCTCCGCATCCTCTCTAGCACTTGTCATTTTCTGTTTTGTTGATAATGGCCATTCTGGTGGGTGTGAGATGATATCTCATTGTGGTTTTGATTTGCATTTCTCTAATGGCCAGGGACATTGAGCATCTCTTCATGTGCCTTTTGGCCATTTGTATTTCCTCCTCCGAGAGGTGTCTATTCAAGTCTTTTACCCATTTTGTAATTGGGTTGGCTGTCTTTTTGTTGTTGAGTTGAACAATCTCTTTATAAATTCTGGATACTAGACCTTTATCTGATATGTCGTTTCCAAATATTGTTTCCCATTGTGTAGGCTGTCTTTCTACATTCTTGATGAAGTTCTTTGATGCACAAAAGTGTTCAATTTTGAGGAGCTCCCATTTATTTATTTCTTTCTTCAGTGCTCTTGCTTTAGGTTTAAGGTTCATAAAACCGCCTCCAATTGTAAGTTTCATAAGATATCTCCCTACATTTTCCTCTAACTGTTTTATGGTCTTAGACCTAATGTTTAGATCTTTGATCCATTTTGAGTTAACTTTTGTATAGGGTGTGAGATACGGATCCTCTTTCATTCTTTTGCATATGGATATCTTGTTCTCTAGGCACCATTTATTGAAGAGACTGTTCTGTCCCAGGTGAGTTGGCTTGACTGCCTTATCAAAGATCAAATGTCCATAGATGAGAGGGTCTATATCTGAGCACTCTATTCGATTCCATTGGTCGATATATCTATCTTTATGCCAATATCATGCTGTTTTGACCACTGTGGCTTCATAATATGCCTTAAAGTCTGGCAGCGTGAGACCTCCAGCTTCATTTTTTTCCTCAAGATGTTTTTAGCAATTCGGGGTATCCTGCCCTTCCAGATAAATTTGCTTTTGAAAATTTCTGAAAAATAAGTTGTTGGGATTTTGATTGGTATTGCATTGAATCTGTAAATCAATTTAGGTAGGATTGACATCTTAACTATATTTAGTCTTCCAATCCATGAACACGGTATGCCCTTCCATCTATTTAAGTCTTCTGTGATTTCTTTTAACAGTTTTTTGTAGTTTTCTTTGTATAGGTCTTTTGTCTCTTTAGTTAAATTTATTGCTAAGTATTTTATTCTTTTAGTTGTAATTGTAAATGGAATTCATTTCTTGATTTCCCCCTCAGCTTGTTCATTGCTAGTGTATAGAAATGCTACAGATTTTTGAATGTTGATCTTGTAACCTGCTACTTTGCTGTACTCATTTATTAGCTCTAGTAGTTTTGGTGTGGATTTTTCAGGGTTTTCGATGTATAGTATCATATCGTCTGCAAACAGTGATAGTTTTACTTCTTCCTTTCCAATTTTGATGCCTTGTATTTCTTTTTCTTGTCTAATTGCTCTGGCTAGAACCTCCAACACGATGTTGAATAATAGTGGTGATAATGGACATCCTTGTCTTGTTCCTGATCTTAGGGGTAAAGTTTTCAATTTTTCCCCATTGAGGATGATATTAGCTGTGGTTTTTTCATATATTCCCTCTATCATTTTAAGGAAGTTCCCTTGTATTCCTATCCTTTGAAGTGTTTTCAACAGGAAAGGATGTTGAATCTTGTTACATGCCCTCTCTGCATCAATTGAGATGATCATGTGATTTTTCAGCTTTGATTTGTTGATATGGTGTATTACATTAATTGATTTTCTTATGTTGAACCATCCTTGCATACCTGGGATGAATCCTACTTGGTCATGATGTATAATTCTTTTAATGTGTTGTTGGATTCGATTTGCTAGAATTTTGTTGAGGATTTTTGCATCTATATTCATTAGAGAGATTGGTCTGTAGTTTTCTTTTTTTGTAATATCTTTGCCTGGTTTTGGTATGAGGGTGATGCTGGCTTCATCGAATGAATTGGGTAGTTTTCCCTCCACTTCGATTTTTTTGAAGAGTTTGAGCAGAGTTGGTACTAATTCTTTCTGGAATGTTTGGTAGAATTCACATGTGAAGCCGTCTGGTCCTGGACTTTCTTTTTGGGAAGCTTTTGAATGACTGATTCAATTTCTTTACTTGTGATTGGTTTGTTGAGTTCATCTATTTCTTCTTGAGTCAAAGTTGGTTGTTCATGCCTTTCTAGGAACTTGTCCATTTTATCTACATTGTTGTATTTATTAGTGTAAAGTTGTTCATAGTATCCTGTTATTACCTCCTTTATTTCTGTGAGGTCAGGGGTTATGTCTCCTCTTCCATTTCTGATCTTATTTATTTGTGTCCTCTCTCTTCTTCTTTTTGTCAATCTTGCTAAGAGCCCATCAATCTTACTGATTTTCTCATAGAACCAACTTCTGGTCTTACTGATTTTCTCTATTGTTTTCATGTTTTCAATTTCATTTATTTCTGCTTTAATCTTTGTTATTTCTTTCCTTTTGCTTGCTTTGGGGTTAGTTTGCTGTTCTTTCTCCAATTCTTCCAAGTGGACAGTTAACTCCTGAATTTTTGCCTTTTCTTCTTTTCTGATAAAGGCATTTAGGGCAATAAATTTCCCTCTTAACACTGCCTTTGCTGTGTCCCATAGGTTTTGATATGTTGTGTTTTCATTTTCATTTGCCTCGAGATATTTACTAATTTCTCTTGTAATTTCTTCCTTGACCCACTCATTATTTAAGAATGTGTTGTTGAGCCTCCACGTATTTGTGAATTTTCTGGCACTCTGCCTATTATTGATTTCCAACTTCATTCCTTTATGATCCAAGAAAGTGTTGTGTATGATTTCAATCTTTTTAAATTTGTTGAGACCTGCTTTGTGACCCAGCATATGGTCTGTCTTTGAGAATGATCCATGAGCACTTGAGAGAAAGGTGTATCTTGCTGTTGTGGGGTGTAATGTCCTATAAATGTCTGTTAAGTCTAGCTCATTTATTGTAATATTCAAATTCTCTGTTTCTTTATTGATCCTCTGTCTAGATGCTCTGTCCATTGATGAGAGTGGCAAATTGAAGTCTCCAACTATTATGGTAGATATGTCTATTTCCTTTTCAGTGATTGCAGTGTATTCCTCACGTATTTTGGGGCATTCTGGTTCGGTGCGTAAATATTTATGATTGTTATGTCTTCTTGCTTAATTGTTCCTTTTAATAGTATATAGTGTCCTTCTTTGTCTCTTTTAACTGTTTTACATTTGAAGTCTAATTTGTTGGATATTAGTATAGCCACTCCTGCTATTTTCTGGTTGTTATTTGCATGAAATATCTTTTCCCAACCTTTCACTTTCAACCTATGTTTATCTTTGTGTCTAAGATGTGTTTCCTGTAGACAGCATATAGAAGGATCCTGTTTTTTAATCCATTCTGCCAGTCTATGTCTTTTGATTGGGGAATTCAGTCCGTTAACATTTAGTGTTATTACTGTTTGGGTAATAGTTTCCTCCACCATTTTTCCTTTTGTATTATACATATCATATCTGATTTTCCTTCTTTCCACACTCTTCTCCATACCTCTCTCTTCTGTCTTTTTGTATCTGACTCTAGTGCTCCCTTTAGTATTTCTTGCAGAGCTGGTCTTTTGGTCACAAATTCTCTCAGTGACTTTTTGTCTGAAAATGTTTTGATTTCTCCCTCATTTTTGAAGGACAATTTTGCTGGATATAGAAGTCTTGGTTGGCAGTTTTTCCCTTTTAGGAATTTAAATATATCATCCCACTGTCTTCTAGCTTCCATGGTTTCTGCTCAGAAATCCACACATAGTCTTATTGGGTTTCCCTTGTATGTGATGGATTGTTTTTCTCTTGCTGCTTTTAAGATTCTCTCTTTCTCTTTGACCTCTGACATTCTAACTAGTAAGTGTCTTGGAGAACGCCTATTTGGATCTATTCTCTTTGGGGTGCACTGCACTTCTTGGATCTGTAATTTTAGGTCTTTCATAAGAGTTGGGAAATTTTCAGTGATAATTTCTTCCATTAGTTTTTCTCCTCCTTTTCCCTTTTCTTCTCCTTCTGGGACACCCACAACACGTATATTTGTGTGCTTCATATTATCATTCAATTCCCTGATACCCTGCTCAAATTTTTCCATTCTTTTCCCGATAGTTTCTGTTTCTTTTTGGATTTCAGATGTTCCATCCTCCAGTTCACTAATTCTAGCCTCTGTCTCTTTAAATCTACCATTGTAGGTTTCCATTGGTTTTTTTCATCTCTTCTACTGTGCCTTTCATTCCCATAAGTTCTGTGATTTATTTTTTCAGGCTTTCCATTTCTTCTTTTTGTTCATCCCATGCCTTCTTCATGTCCTCCCTCAATTTCTTGATTTGGTTTTTGAAGAGGTTTTCCATTTCTGTTCGTATATTCAGAATTAGTTGTCTCAGCTCCTGTGCCTCATTTGAGCTGTTGGTTTGTTCCTTTGACTGGGCCATATCTTCAATTTTCCTGGTGTGATTTGTTATTTTTTGCTGGTGTCTGGGCATTTAATCAGATTTCCCTGAGTGTGGGACCCAGCAGGTTGAAAGACTTTCCTGTGAAGTCTCTGGGCTCTGTTTTTCTTATCCTGCCCAGTATGTGGTGCTTGTCTGTCTGCAGGTCCCACCACCAAAAGATGTTGTGGCTCCTTTAACTTTGGAAGACTCTCGCTGCTGGGTGTGTGGTGGAGACAGAGGAAATGTTGTAGGTTGGTTTTAATGGCTTCAAATTATGAGGTCCTGGGATCGGAATTCCTTGGGAGAGGGATTCCACCTGAGTTGCGTTTCACCCCTCCCGCAGGGAAGGTTCAGGTGGTAGAGAGCCCTGAAAGCAGCCTGTTTCTGCGTTCAGGGCAGTTGCAACCTGTGTAATCCCAGCGCTGAGTCCAGAGGCAATGAAGCCTCTGTAGAAACAGCCACAGAAGGCTCTGTTTCACCCCCTTTCCTCTTTTTCAGTTAGCCCAATCGACGACTTCTGCCTTGATCAGTTTTGCCTGAGCTGAAGGCCTATTTTTAGTAGTCAGAAGTTGTTCATTAATGCCACTATTGGTGTTAGGTTGGGCTCCGTCTCTACTACTACTGTTGGAGACTCTTTCCTTTCCCTCTGTGAATTTGCCTGTGGGGGAGGGGTGCCGGCCACCGCGGCTTGGGAGACCACTGATCCGAGGCTCCCAGCTGGCCCGGGAAGCTGCATGTGTGGAAGGGGCTCCAGTCACTGGCTGCCGCGGCTTGGGGAACCACCGATCTGAGGCTCCCAGCTGGCCCGGGAAGCTGCGTGTGTGGAAGGGGCTCCGGTTGCCAGCCACCGTGGCTTGGGGAACCACCGATCCGAGGCTCCCAGCTGGCCCGGGAAGCCGCGTGTGGGGGATGGGCACCGGCTGCCGTGGCTTGGGGAACTGCCGATCCGAAGCTCTCAGCTGGCCCGGGAAGGAGGGAGGGAGGGGCTCCAGCCACCAGCCACCGTGGCCCAGGGAAGCGCGCGCCTCTCGGGGACCTCACCGCAATGGAGTCTCTTAGCCGGTCCAGCTGGTCCAGAATGGGGTACACTGTGTCCAATGTCACTCTTATAGCAATTATATATAACATATAGTAAACGATCAGTACAGTCACGGGATGCCTGTAAACATAAAGTCCTTTGCTAAAAAATGTTGACTTTATATCTCTATCATGTATGATCACCTGTTTTTTGAAAATGATTGGTAAGAAAATCCTACAGTTCTGGAATTGCATAAAAATAAACTGCCAACGAGATCAAGGTGAAATCTCAATGCCATCTTCAAGTGCTGAAGGGGCTGCAATGCAGAGATGGGAGAGAGAGAGTCTGTGATGCTGTGGACTTCAGATCGATGAACCTGAGTTCAACTCCCTTTACTACATTTCCTTTGGGTATGGGCTGTCCTAGCTTTGAAGTTCACAGTTCATCCACCATGCTGATGTTTCTACTGAAATACAATCATGTCTCCACCAGAGATATGCTAGGCCTGCTTAGCATGTTTTAATACAGAAAAATGCCAATGAGAAGGTGGAAGATGAATAGCAATGAAAAATGTTAGTGGAAATAATCATGTTTAAACAGAATTGATATTTTCTAATGGAGCACTTGAGGGATTCAAGCGTATTTCTATGTAACCTTTCCAGCTCCAATTGAATGTCCGTCTTTTCTGAACTTCCGTAGCAAACAGCTATCATCTTTTACTGCTAACCTGGGAACCTCACCATTTTTCTCTGTATTGTGAGATGACCGTTCTTATGGAAATACCTTTTGTAACTCCAGCTAGATTATAAATTGTATCAGTCAGGATTTAATTGGGAAAGTAGAGCTGCAGTGAATTGTAAAGGGAAAAGGGATTTATTATGGGAATTAGACCTTTCACAGCTGTTAGAGAACAAGGGAAGCTTAATAAAGGTATGGAGAAAGGAATTAGAGAATCAAAGAAAGAGTCACCAAGAAGTCCTCCTGAAGCAATGGGGGCGGGTGGACAAATTGGCACGTGCACGCAACTCTGAGAAGCCAAGTACATGTAGTGTGTGAAGTGGACTGCAAAAGGGGAGCTCTTTTAGGCATCCATGGGAACTTGATCCCTCTGTGTAGGTACTGCTTCTCTGAACCCATGGCTAAATATCTTGTTGGTCAACAGGCCAGCAATGGAGAAGACAAGCAGGATTCAGAGTGAAGGAAAGTAAGGACAAGCTAGGAACCACAGAGGACCTTTGCATCTGGGCAGCACCATAGTTGATCATAATGAAGCCCTGCTGAGAGTAATGGTCACTGTTCCACCTTCAAAAGCTTGAATAAGTTCCTCTTTGGTCAACTCTAACCTGGAACCATGCAGGTTAGGGAGAGGAAGAGAAGTGAATTCTGGGAAATGTAATGCCTTATTTAACCAAGTTAAAAACAAAATGATTCAGAACAGGGGATCCCTTGTCAACTTGGAACATTTCTTTTTTTCATATTTAACTTCCAAATAAAGACAATGGAAAAATAATGTTTTTACCTAACATGATGCAGCCATCACTCAAACAAATAAAAATAGGCATTTTCTCTCAACAAAAATACATACTATGTCACTTTATCCATCTTTGGGCTATGTTCATTACCGTGCTAGCTGAATCACATTGCCCTTCAATAACCTGTATTAAATGCAGGTTAAATACAGAGATATAAAGCTAATCACTTTAATCACATCTTAATTAGATGGTAAGTGAATAGGAGAAGAAAAAGAAAATAAAAAAAATATGTGTGTGTATGTATGCATATTATAAAATACATATTTATATAAACACACTCATAATACATATCATACACAGAAAAAAACACCATATCAAAACAAGGAAGAAATGTTCAAATTATTATAGCCATCATTTCTGCAATTGATTAGGTGGTCGTAACTGATATTTATAATTTCTTTCTCCCATTATCCCTGCTATATTGCCTTGGCCTCAGCAAGCTCCTCACCTAATCATAGTTCCATATCTAGTGTATCGATCCAAAACCTTATTCTATTAAAAGTCTTCATTGAGTGGTCATTTTCCATTAATTATTATCACAGGGCATGGGAGTCCTAAGAGATGTCACAAAAGATTTCCTGCATTCCAGACATTCTCTTCCTTGCCCTCACTGTATAATAACAACTGAATTTCCCCTTGATAGTGAAGGTTAGTCACCCCAGCCAGTAGAGTATCCCCCTTCTTTACCTGATGGTTCCCTAGCCTGAGGAACTCCCACTGGCCAGGTGGCAGTCTTATAGTTAATGGAAATATTATTTGTCTCTGGTGCCCTGTCAAGAGCACCCAAAACCTGCTCAGCTTTTCTCAAAGCTACAGATGTCTTCTTAAGCTCTCCTTTTGAGCAATTTCTCAATTCTTTCTGGCTGATGAGTTTGGAATTCAATGCATATTAGCCCTTTCACACACAAAAAAGTTCCACTTGGAAATCAAAAGAAGAAGGAAGAGGAGGAAGAGGAGGAAAAGAAGGAGAAAGAGAGAGGGGGAGGAGACAGAGAAGGGAAAGAAGAAATGAAAGATGCTGTTTTCAGGGAAGACAGGTTTTTTCTAGAGAGGATTTTATCACTGTTGTCTTCTTGTCCTGGACCTTAGAGCCATCACCATAGTGTTGCTTTATGAATCTGAAATTCTATTTTTTGGTTTGACTGTCATGAAAAAATTAATGTGAGAAACCTGTGTTTAAGAGCAATGAGATCGTGTGATTCTTGGGGCCCAGAGCTGTGTTAATTCAGAAATATGAAACAATTCTGGAAACAAAAACAAGAAAATTTTTACCCTCCAATCCTGTGCAAGCTTTAAAGAAAAAGTTTCATGAGGCTAAAAATAACAAAAATTATAGTTTGACAAAATATTGAACACTTAGTTCAAGACAGAAATTGGTAAGGGTTCAGGGGTAAGACTTGCATTGGCTTATTTTAACCCATAAGTCAAGAAAAGTCAACTGAGAATTTAATTCAAACATGTGTTGCACATAGTTTCCACTGGCCTGGTGCTACCAAGGTTAGAATTATGGTTGAGTTCACTAGCGAGAAAGCATGAAAAATTGATGATATCTCCCCTCTCGGGCCTTATTGCTTTCCTGAGAGCTACTAGGAGCCTCAGCCTTCTGCGATGGAAGCTTCAGAGGAATGATGGGAAATGTATTTATGGGGGTCGAGCAATTTGAATCCAGGGCGTTTTCCATGTTTTCAGGATTTTTAAAGCATCTTCCTCTTGCAAGCAACAAAATTGGTTGGCCTGGTTATCCCTTGGTAGAATTGTCCTGAATGATGGAACATCACTAAGATTGCCACAAAACGTAACAGTCATGCCAAACCAATGAAAATCAGGGTATCTTACTCTCCCATCAGTACCCTATCTCATTCATTTATTTGTTCACCACTCATTCAACAGATGCATGAACAACAGAATGGATTCATTCATCCATTCTTTAAACATTGTATGTAGCAGATGCTTTTGGTGTCTATCCATATCCTTCAGACTTTACCATTTCAATACACTCCAGCCAATTCCAACTGCCAGTATCTGTATCTCTTTACCCAAGGACTTTCTCCAAAGCCTCTCAGCTTGTGCCCACTGCAAGATGGAAGTGAGAAAGAATTAACCCTGCTTGGGAGTAGTCTGCATCAATGTCTGATGAGAGTTTACTTAAAAATAGCTGAGCTTCCTCACTCCTGGAGTGGGACAACACTAAAACATGTGTTCTTTGCCATTTTCCAGCATTTCCCCACAGGATCGAACTCCAGTGGCCCACAGTATTTATTGACCTGTTAATGCACCATTTCTTAAGCTTCCTTTCCTTCTCTGTACACCTACCAAATCAACTACCAGTGTTTCCTGACCTCTCAAATGAATTACCTCTATTTGAATCCTTATCTCAGTGTCCAGGGAATTCAAACATCAACCATGTGCTAGGCATGTAGCACTATGGACTCATTAATAGAGAAACCATAAGATTATGAGGTTTCAGACACTAGTGACAAGGGGGGGGGGCAAGATGCATAGTGGACGTTTGAGCGTCTATTCTAATAATTTACTGTGTAGAATCAGTGTGAAGTTTAAACTTGCAGCATATAAAATGGTGCCTGGCATCAAATAGTCACAACTTAATTATAGTTATTACTTTTATTATCCTGCTGAGCTAAGGCTTAAGTGTTCAGCAGTTCCCTCTTAAAATACAAATTCCCCTGCAAAGGTAGTATAATAAACTCTTAGCAGCCATTAACACTTTAGGGAGAACAAGGATATAAGAGAAGTCTTAGTCCTTTCCTAGACCTTGAGAAAATGAGATAAAGGACAGGGTAAGTTTTAAAGATGTTAGGGGGAGGGAGGATAGTGTATCAACAGGAATGGGAGGAGGACAGGAGGCATGGGCCAGTTCCAGTAGGCAAGGACCAACTTGGAGACTTGTGATTGGCTGGGTGGTGGGGCACATTATTACACTAGTTGAATCTAGGCTTCTCTGAGTCCAAAAGGCTCAATAAAAATGTGGCATTGCTAAGATGTGAACCTAGGTCATGTTCATTTGTTTATTCATTTGTCAATCTGATACATTTTTTCAACACATACTTATTCAAGTTGGAGTTTCAAAAGTCATCAGAAGATTCCCAGTGGGAGGATGCATGTATATAAACCAATGATGTGCAAAAAGGAAGCACTTCAGTAGAACATGTATGTGGGTCGGAAGCAAGACAGTGGCTTCCTTCATTCCAGAAGGCAGTGCAAGAGGGCAATGAAGAGGGAAGGCTGGACTGATTTTGAAAGTAACTGACCCAATAATCCCTGCTCCCTTCACTCCACCACCTGCCTAGTATGGGAACAAGGGCAAGTTACTTCATTTCACTGAACCACACTGTGGTTCTGCATCTGTAGCATGGGAACCCTGACCATCATTTCACAGGGCCACTCTGAGCATTGCAAAAGAACAGGTATGGGCAAAGGCCCAGTAGCTGCTCTACAAATGCGTTTCCTCTATCTTTCCTTCAAAAGTCCAGAATGAAGGAGCAAGATGCAAACAGGCAAACTACTTCTCAACATAAGACCATCAAGCTTGTTAACAAACACCTTTAAGTGCAAACTAGCTGCACAGGGCCTGAGGGATCCCCGACTCAGCTGTGTAGGGATGTGAGCAAAGGTGAGAGAGCACAGAGGCTGAGGGGGTGAGCTCCTGAGTCAGACGGTCTGAATCAAAATCTTGGCTTCATCTTTATTGACAATACGATCTTGTGCAAGTTCCTGGACTCTCAGCTTTTGTTATATCATCCATGCAATATGAGTGGTTTATTAATAGTTCTCACCTCCTAGTGTGTTGTAAGGACTAAGTGAGATCATTGAAGTGCCTGGCATGTAGTAAGCACTCAATAGATGTAGTTATTAGAAGGTACTCCTGGCAGAGGGAGAAATAATCTGTCAAGGGTCCTAACTTCCATACCTCTGTGACCATGGATAAACAATTCCTAGAAGGAGTATGATAGGGTCTGAGTGGTCAATTCTTTAGATTTACTGAGTTTCCATCTTTATAATGGAGATTTTCAGTTCCTGCCCACATGCCCTAGACATTCTCCTCTACATGTTGAAGGCTGACATACTTGTCACTCTCTGTCTGAGAAGGACCAGCTTGGTCTGCACTCAGGGCAGGCAGAATGTGTACTCAACCAGGGTAAAGCTAATGGGGTAAACACCCCAACTTTCTTGTCCTCTGTTTGGGAGATAATTCTGAAGCATTTCTACAATGAATCTCCAGTATGATGGAGTTCCAGTTGGCCCCGTGGTAACTCCACAACACACTCTTCCCTGTTGCTCACCCGTAATCCTCTACCAGTATATTCTAAGGTCACCTCATAACCAAGTTATCTACACTCAAATCCTTTATTCTGGGTCTGTTTCTTGGGGAACCCAAGCTCATTTATTGACACAGGCCTTTTAACAAGTTCAACAGAAGCCAAATGAAGTGCAAGATTATACAGCTACCTGTGTGCAATCATGACTGTCTAGACAGCCGGTTCAGGTCCAAGCAAATTTTTGCTTGCCTGAATTATTTGGGTTGGCTTGCCCAGCCATCCCTGGATGCTCTCCAAAATTCTTCCAGCCTCCGCTTTCCTTTAGTCTTGAAAATTTAACCTCCATAGTTGGCAGAACTCGGATGGGAATTGCACACAATTCTATGGAAGACAAATTTGGGGCACTCCTGTGAGCAAGAATGAGGATGGAAACTCAGTTTTTCTCTCTATTTCAAACTGAAACATTCAGGCTTTCCCACCAAGGCATCAGAAAGCAAGAACCACCTCCTTTGAGCCCAGAGATGAAGTTCAAACTGTAATTTCTCTGGAATCCATGCCATTATCAAGGGTGGGACATCAACAAAGAATTGGAGATAGACATGGAAATGAGGACAACTTGTCACCACTTGTAAGCATTGATAACAAGTCCACCCTGGGTATGTAGTTCACATTTAGGCTTCTGAATTACTCTTGTGACTCTGTTCAACAGAGATGATGTGATTCATGCATTTATAGCTGGGCCCTTGTGAGAAAGCTGCAAGCTGAGTAGATGAAGAACACGAGATACATCTCAGATTCAGAAATGGAGCAGGAAATTCAATGACAAGAGCCCTGTCTATCCTATGTTAGATCTCCTTGAGAAGAGAGGAGGGGAGAGGAGTGGGGAACTCAGCACTGCAGACCTATAAATTAAAGGGGTGACTTTCAAGAGAAGATAGAGCCAGTGAGATGGTAGTAAAGGTGAGGTAATAAAGGTGCAGCATCACGTGTACCAAGCATTGGGCTAAATAAGAATATTATACAATTGTATTTAATTCTCCTCACCCCTCTCTATCAGGTGTATTTTATTATCCCTAGTTTAGTGATGGCAAAATTGAGGTTTGGAAAGAATAAACTTTTTGCCCAAGATCATCTGTTTTGTAAGTAAGAAAGATGAGATTTGATGCAGGTTTATCTGACCCATTACACTGCCATTACACTGAGAGAACTTGATCCATTAGAACAACTGTGGCTTGAGATCCACAGTGCTGGTCTTCCTCATTGGTGCAAGTGCAATAGATATTTGTGGTGTACCCACTCTACACTTAGTACTGGCTTGGGAGATGCAAAGATGAATGATCCATGGGTCCTACCTCCTTGAGATAACTCTGATTTTTTTTTTCTATTTTCTCCTTTCCTCACCACATTCAACTATTCAACAAGCTTCTCTCATGAAGTTTCCTACACTCTGCCCTTCCTTCCCACTTCCCCTATCACTAAGGCTCTGCGCCCTCATCACATCCCTCCTGGATGGTGCCACAACCTCAGCCTCCCAGCTGGCCTCTCTGCCTTCAGATTGTTGGGGAAAACTTCTGAAGCTCACATCCATTCCTTCCACCATCACTGGGACATATATGGAATGAGGACAAGACTGGGATGGGAGTCCCAGAATCAGGGCCTTGCCCATCATTGATAGCTGTTTGACCTTGAGCAAGTTACTCTTCTCTTTGGGTTTTGATCTCTGAAATGGAAGAATTGGATGTAGGGCTTGGGGTGTCTTGGAAGTGTTTAATGGGCCGCTTCATGTGGTTTATTCATTCATTACTTATCAAGCCCCAACTGTGTGCCAACCACTGTTCTAAGCATCAGAGACAGAGCAGCAAACAAAACCAAATGTGTTTGTTTCACTAAGTTTACTTTCTTATAAGGGTGACAGATAACAAACAAATAATATATAATGTGTCAGGTGTTAAGAAGAAAATTAAGGGTGAGGACACAAGGATACAGTGGTCTTATGTTAAATAGGGTAGCCAGAAAAATTCTCACCATGGGGTGACAGATAGAGGGGCCTGAGGAAAGTGAGGGAATGAGCCACATGAATACTATGGTAGAGTTCTCCAGGTAGAAGAGACAGCCAGGACGAAGACCCTGATATAGGAGCATGCATGACACATTAAAGTATCAAGATAGGAGGCTAGAATAGAAGAAATGGTGAACTGAAGTTGAAGAGTTGCCAGGGCACAAGATAATGGGGGACTTGTAAATTCTGGTAGGACCATGTTAAATCACTGGAGGGTTTAGAGAAAAATGGATGACAAGATATGACTTACATTTTGAAATAATATAAGGTCTCAATAGAGTGTAGACCATCAAGGGAAGTGTATTAGTTTTCGAGGGCTACAGTAACAAAGTACTGCCAATTGGGTGGGTTGGAACAACAGAAACTTATCTCGTAGTTCTAGATGCCAGAAGTCTGCATTCAAAGCGTTGGTACAGCCTCTAAGGATGAATTCCTCCTTGCCTCTTCCTAGCTTCCATGGTTGTTGGCAATTCCTGGCATTCCTTAACTTGTGGACCCATCATTTCAATCCCTGCCTCATCATCACATGATGTTCTCCCTAGGTTTTCTGTCACTTTGTCCAAGTGTTCTCTTCTCATAAAGACATCAGTCATTGGATTTAGAGCCCTTCCTAATCCAGTATCACCTCATCTTAGCTGAATTACATCTACAAAGATCTTGTTTTCAAATAAGTTCATATTCATATATCCTGGGATTTAGAAATTCAACGTATTTTTTTGTGGGGGCAAAACTTTGCCCATAATGGGGAGAGTAGGGAGACCAATGAAGAGAATTTTGAAAATCCAAGTCAGAGCTAAGGCGGACTTGGCTGAGAGCAGTGAATGAGAAGTGATCAGATATGGGATCTACTTTGGAGTAACACAGACAAGATTTGCTGCTATACTGAATGAAGGAGACCAAGGCTTGTGAACTGAGCAACTAGAAAAATTAGTTGCCATTTCTGAGATGTGAAATTCTGGAAGGAGAAGCAGGTTTGGGAAGGAGGTTAGGAGCTTCATTTTGAGTATGTTAAGTTCAATGTCTCGTGAAGACATGGTATAAGCTATTTGATTTATGAGTCTGGAGTCGAGAGGAGCAGTCTGGGCTGGAGATATAAATTAGTGAGTCATCAGCATAGGATGATGTTTAAAGTCATGACACTGAATGAGCTCAAGGAGGGAAAGTGTGAATGGAGGGAGACAGAGCCCTGGGGCAAGCCAGTGTTTACTGGCAGAGGAGAAGGGGAGAAACCAACAAAGGAGACTAAGAAGGAGCAAATGGTGAGATAGAAGGAGGCTTGGGAAAATTGCATCCTGAAAACTAAGGAGTAAAATTTTCAAAGAGAGAAATTGATCAACTGTGGCAAATGCTACTGACCAGGCAAGAAGGAGGAGAATGGAGAATTAATCACTGTATTTTGGTGACATCAGGGCCATGTGTGAGCTTAGTAAGGGTGGTTTCAATGGAGAGGTCAGTTGTGGAGAAGACTATGCAGGGCCCTAGGCCTCTTAATCCTTCCAATCTTAACTTGTATACACCACCCCACTGCCCCCCCCCACCCAAATGAATATGGAGGAAAATACCTTAAAGTAGTTACCTTCATTTTTTTTTCATTTCAACGCTTTGTATGAATCCATGACATTTTTTTTCCTAGTCAAAAGCATTCAAACTGCCTCATAGAATATTGAGAATGTTACAGCAGAACTGAAAAGTAAAACAAACAAACCAACAAAAACTTGTTTAAATTTAGAATAACAAAGCCCAGATCAGAAATAGTAGTTTTGAAAACTAATTTGTGAAGCCAAGTTTTGTCAAAAGAAAGAGAATCCTTTATAATCAGGGCAGTAGGAGCAGAACAGAGACTTTATATAGGAACATGAATTGTATAAAATAGAGGAAGTCCCAGACGATGTACTCTACCATCATTAGAGATTATAAGAGGGTCAGATGGGCCAGGGTGGGGCTGCAGGAAGAGAGCAGGGCATGATCTTGAAGGATATCTTTGGAGTTTTAGGTGAGAGATCAAACCTCGATGGTGAGAGTGGAAGAGCGCCAGAGGTGGATATCCAGACACTAGCCAGCGCCAGGAGCTTTGTGGGAGTCAAACCATACCTGTGACCTATTTTCCTCCATTGCCTAAGCAATGCGCACAACTATCACATGGGGAAAACCCACGTGAGCTGCTCTTCTCACTGCTATCTGGGGAGATTCTTCTACTGTCTGCCTGCCCACTTTTGTTGAATTGTCTAGATGAAATGATGTCTATCCATGCCTTGAGATTTTGCAGAGTCCTACCTCCACTGGCCTATGTGGACATCCCTTTTATAAGCACCCAGGAAACTGTCTCCCTGAAAACCCTAATGTTCAGGTCTGGCTGCCCGTGATCCTTGGGGTACTTTGACTTTCTCATCACATGAGGATGCCCTTCTCTTTCTTCTCCTCTTACAGCTTTACACTGAATTCCATTTTCTGGCTCTTTATAAGGCCCCCAGTTATCTGGATTACGACCTAATGAGGTTCAGTTGGCCACACCTTCATTCAAAATAGCGTCTTTAAGCAAATCTATTTACAAAGGGTTCACAACCACAAGAATATGGATTAAGATTAAGAACATGTCTAAATGGGGCACATATTTCTATCTACACAGATATGTAAAGGGTTTGGAAGTCATGATTCCTGCCCTTATAATGAGAAAAACACCGAGCAATGTGAAAATCAGTGACTTCTCTTAGACATATCAGAGAGCTGAGGGCTCAGGGAAACTGCCACCTTGAAATTGAGAGAGCTCTTTGGGACATGCTAAGACAACAGGGGAGACAAATGCAAGGACAGTAGAGGAATCGGACGTCTATGGTACATACAGCTATAGCAAACCTGAAGCACAGCCCAGCTCCTAGCCAGATTAGCATGAACCCTCACATTACAGGCCCATTTACCTCAGTTCCTATTACCCAGTATGATATATCTAGCTTTCAACAAAAAAATTACAATGGATGCTAAAAAGAAAGCAAAAAAATAAAAAAAAGTCTGAAGAGACAAAGTTAGCACATCAAAACCAGACTCAGATATGATGCAGAATTTGGAATTATCAGCCAGCTGGCCACGGTCAATGTCAACAGTGATAAATCATACTGATAGTATGTACCCTTGATATGGTATGATGAAAACGGCACTTTACTTCTGTGGTATTCCTCTTCAAAACACACAACTCCAGTCAGATCTGAGAAAAACATCATATATGCCTGCACTGGGGAATAGTCTATGAAATACCTGACCCATGCTCTTCAAGACTGGCCAGGTCATCAAAAAGAAGGAAAGTCTAAGAAACTGTCACAGCCAAGAGGAGCCTAAGGAGATAAGACTAAATGGAAAGTGGCATCCTAGATGGAACTCTGGCACAGGAAAAGGACACCAGGTAAAAACTAAGGAAATCTGAATGAAGTATGAACTTAAGCTAATAATTTATGAATGGGTTCATTCATTCAGCTAGACAATTAATTATAGGGGAAACTGGATGTGGGATTTATGGGAACTCTCTGTATCATCTTCCCGATTGTTCTGTAACTCTAAAAGTATTCTAAAAAATTAAAGTTTATTAAAAGAAAAAATATGTTTAGGAACTCCTGAGCTAGAAGATAATGACGGTACCCTCAGCTCTAATAAACAAAGGGATTGTTTGTTTTTAGCTCTTCCAGCTAGGGAACACAGAGCTCTAAGTTGTCTCTGGTCCCCTGTAGAAAACTTCTGGGTGAAAATAGATGACAAGATGCAGGAAATGATACCTGGGATAGAAAGTCTGCGAAGGATGAATTTCAGAAATTCAATCTGTCGTGATTAAGAGCACAAGCTGTACCTTTATTAGCTGAGTGGTCCTGGGTAAGTTACTTAACTGCTCTGGGCCCATTTTCTCATCTTTAAACTGTGAATAAACATAATGGTACCTAGCTCATAAGATTATCAGGATTAAATGAGTTAGTATTTGTGCAGTGCTTAGAACAGTGCCTAGCACATGGTTATTACTAAATACATCTTTGTTAAATGATTGCAAGATAATTACCTGAAATTAACTTTCTATGTGGAAACAGTAGGATTTGGGCCATCATATGGTAGTTTATGGACTGTCTGAATCATTAAAAAAACAAACCGTGATTTTCCTGAACATTTATTGAATACTAATTGAGCACATTTTATTTGTCTGGAATTGTGCTAGGCACTGCATGTATATTTAATGAATATAATCTTTAATAGCTGATAGTACCTGATACTTCTTTTCTTTTCCTTTGTTACCAACCTGAATGTGTGCCCTGTCCATACCAACTGCCCCCTAAACCTGGACTGCTCCAAAATGGCCAGATGCTGCAGCTTTTATAAGCAATAACCTTTAATAAACAATGAGGTTATTAAAGGAAAACATGATTTCAGTCTTATTCTGTTAAAAAAAACAGCAGTGGCCCTTTTCAGAAAAGCTTGTTTCCAGGCTCTGTTCTCTCTAAATTCCCTATTGCTTCTCATATCCCAGAAATGAAGTGTCACAACTAGTAAAGTTGCTGGGATCACATTCTGATGATATGTTGGAATTTGGAAGTGAAGAGGTGGGAGAAAAGCCTCCATCTATCTTTTCAGATCAGTCTGCCTCCACTGGCTGTGGCTGCGTTTCCAACCATGAGTCTTAATTGAGGCTCTGCAGCCTTTGTGGCCCAATTTGTTTTCTTAAGTTCAGACGTGGTCTTGGTGTCTGGAAAGCAATTTGTATGTTTATGGGGGCTAAAGTTCTCCAGAGATAAAATTAAAAATCATCGTCAGGTAATGAGACCAGACCATTGGGTGTCTCATATCCTGGCTCTACATATAGATGACAAAGAGAAATTCAGAAAAGATTTCCACAGTGGTAGCATTGTTGCAATAAGTCACAGTTGCCTATGGTGACATAGGAGCCAATATCGGATCTGGCATTTTCAAATTTCATAATTTCTTGTCATACTTGATACTTCCATTATGGCTGATGTGGGGAATTGATTCCCTATTATATGATATCTACCCTTCCTGGGACTGCCTCAACAAGCAACCCCAAATTCTAACAAACTTTATTTTTAAAAAGAACAACAGTTCTAATTCTTAGCAAATGTTATGCACTGGATTAATGGCAAGGCCACTTGATTCTGCCTCTTAACTACTTGCATATCTGCCCCTTCCACCTACACCTCAATAGTTCCTACCTTAAGCTCTCAACATATTTTCCTATACTAACGTAATCCCTTCCCTACTGGTCTGTCTGTGTCTGGTCTCACTCTATCCCTACCACAATCCATTCTTCATACTGCTTCCAAAGTGTTATTTTAAAGATATAATAGAAATACATATTGACATTTTATTTATATAATTCATAGTCTCTAATGCCTTTCAAGGTGTAGGAAGATGTCATTATTGGCAGGCCTTTTCCTGTTTAGTGAGATATTGGGAATGGAAGTACTGGAATAGAGCTCAGTTGTTCTGCATCAAAAAGAGAAAGAAATGGTGAGATTGGGGGGCAGAAGGCAGGAGAGAATGATTCTCAAATAAAGACCTTGAGACGTAGGAAATTAAAGGCTTTGCAGGCAAAGGCTCTAGGGAGAGATTGGGGACCAGCTAGAAGCCAAAAAGAGGGACTTAGGAATGGAGATTTGGGTAATGAGATGCTACATAATCTGAAATGTGACTCCCTCCTCAGTCTTGCACATAAAATCTTCAGTAAAATATAGATTTCTCACTAATGTTTTGTGGAATAAATTGTTACTTGGGGATAATGTGCAAAAGCACTGAGTCCTGCCACAAAATTGGTGTGGGGCAAAAATCAAGGCAGCATGCAGGGTTAGCCAATCTGTGCAATGTGCAGATCGAATCTCCCTGCTCTCCTGATGTAGGTCTTCCATGAATCTCCATCCCTCACAGGGTGACAGTGGAGAAGACCTTAAACATTTTAGCATGGGATACAAGATCCTTCCTATTGTGGATTGAATCATGTCCTCAAAAATGTTATGTTGAAATCCTAACCCCAGTGCCTATAAATGTGACCTTATATGGAAAAAGGGTCTTTGCACATGTAATCAAGCTAAGATGTCATACTAGATTAAGGTGGGTTCTAAATCCAGTGACTGATATCTCTATAAGAAGACCATGTGAAGACCTAGAGACACATCGGGAGAACACCATGTAAAGACAGAGGTGGAGATTGGAATGATGCAGATGTACACCAAGGATTACCGAGGATTGCCAACAACCAACAGAGGCTAGGAGAAAGATGTGGAACAGATTCTTCCTCAGAGCCTCCAGAAGGTGCTAAATTTTTGACAATATCTTGACTTCAGACTTCTAGCCTCTGGAACCATAGGGCAAAAAAAAAAAGCTTGTTGTTTTAGTTCATTCAATTTGTGACACTTTGTTATAGCAGCTCTCTCTCTCCATCCTCCCTCTCTCCCTCACTTCCTCCCTACCCAATACTCCAGAGCACTGAACTGCAAATCCAAACAAAGGCTGACATAATATGTTATTTCACTCTGTCAGACTGTCCTTTTCCTGCACTTGCTTTTCTGGAAAATACTTCATTTTTCTTCCTTAGGCAGACTTAGGTAGTTTTCCTCCTCTGGACTCCCATTTTACTATGTGTATATATATATATATATATATATATACACACACACACACACACACATAGTTTATTATTATTATACTATGTGTATGTTATATCTATTATTATAACATGTATACTATATATTATATATTATTATAACATCACACTGTCCCATAATTGCATATTCATATACCTATTTCCCTGGCATGACCATAAGCTCCTTGAAGCTAGGTGTAATGTATTTCTAGCACCTAACAAAGGGTCAGGCATTTACTATGATGTTTGATGAATCAGCTCACTTTCCATGGCTTGTAAGTGTCCTACAGAGAAGCTACCAAAGAAAACCTAGCTGTACAGAGGAGAAGAAAAATTCTCATTAATCCTCTAAAATCTTGACAAATACTTCTGACATTTCTCCTCACAAAGCCCTGTGGTTAACTGTTGCTTTGATGGTCATTGATAGACCATGATGCCCAGCATGCAAAACCATGTCAGCCTTTCCAACATTGAAACTTGGCCATGTGACTAGCTTTGGTCAATGGGAAACTGCAACCATGATGCAAGTGGATCTTTTACAAGTGCTTGCACACTGGGGTTTGCCAACTTAGAATACTGCTCTTTGGAAACCAGATACTTTATGATGAGGGAGCCCAAGCAGCCACGTGGAGAGGCACACATGGAGAACAACTCAGGCTCTTGGATGACAGTACCCCTGAGCACCCAGCCAGTGACTGCTGCCAACTTCTAACCCTATGAATGAGGACATTTTGGACCTTCCAACCCTTCCAGTACCCCAGCCACTACCACATGAAGAAGAAAATTCACACTGTCAATCCACAGAATTGTGAGAAATGATAAACTGTTATTGTTCTAAGACACTAAAGTTTGGTAAGATTTGCTATACAGTGATAGAAAACCAAAGCGTACCTCTGGTCAACACCCATAATTAAACTGTTTCTAGCTCATCGGTCTAAACATCAGTAACTCAATTAGTACTTTCCAACTTCAATTATAAATATCTTATATCTAAATTCACGTGCATCTTGCGTTAGGCAAGTATTCCAGATTGGATTCTCTGGGAGGCATACTCTGAGGCAGTGTTTAGTTTGTAAGATGTTCATTAAGAGGTGCTCTTGGGATCAACCCCCATGGCAGGGACAGGAAGTTGGAGGCAGGAATAATTGAGCTGTGATGTTGGTCCAGCAACAGACTTGAGTGACCCCACAAGAAACTCTCACTCAAGATAGAATGGCACTTCAGAGTTGTCCCTAGTTGTAGCAAAATGGTTAAGCTTTTACACTCCCATATCCCCATATCACACCATTCTTGGATGTGAACACTCCCTGCAGGGTGTGATCTTGACTGAAGATGCTCTCTGCAGCTGAGGCAATGCCCAAAGTGTTCAAAGGGGAAACTTTTCTGCCAACAGCGCTCTCAGCCATTTTAGTAACAAGTCCTTCGGTTGAAAAGGATCATGGCGGCACATCACAATATCCACTACAGTAAACTAGACTGTGTTATTCTTGTTTGACTGAGGGCTAAGGGTTAAGGCTGGCAATTAGCTAAAGATTAAATTTCAAAGCAAATACTAATTTTGCTCTATTACTCTCTCACAGACTGATGGCTTTTTCCTAAACTTAATTTTTCTCATTCTGGGAGTCTTTTTATTAGAGAAGTTGGTGGTTTATAGAAAAATCATGCAGAAAGTCAGAGTTCCCCCATAACACCCCCCACACACATATACGATTTTTCCTATTATGAATATTGTGCATTATTGCTGTGGCACTTTTGTTATAACTGATGAAACAATATTATAATTATACTATTCATGTGGTGCATAGTTTACATTAGGTTTTACTGTTTCTGTTGTACAGTTCTATGTCCTTTAAAAACTTTTCTCTTAGTATCATATATACAACCTCAAATTTCCCCTTTATGAACTTTCAAATATACAAATCATTGTGAATTACATTCACCATGTTGTGCTACCATCACCACCACCCATTACTAAAATTTTTCCAACATCCCAAACAGAAACATATTAAACAGTCAACATATTAAATATTAACTCTTTACCCTTTATTCCTACACTGGAGGTCTTTTAGCAACCACACTAGATCAGATCTCTGGATTCTCTATTTCACTTCTAAACTGTTCATTATAGACTCTCAGCTCAGAGTCATCCAAACTTATTCCTGTGGTAAAGTCATTCCACGTCTTTCTTAAAATACATATTAAGAGTTTAATGTCTTTACAAAATGTTATAGTCCATGGAAAAGAATGAAACCTTTCTATAAAAGAACAAATACAAGCACTGAAAAAATTCTGAAACCAGTTATATACTGGAGGTGTTAAGATGGAAGCTTTTTCAATGCATCTCTATACTGAGACTGCTAGCACATTTTGAGCAATCCTGGCAGAGAGAAGTCTTTCTGGCAGGCAAAGTGTAGAGCCAGTTAGTAAAATAGGAGAACAATCCTCACAGGAGAAAGTACCCCATCTGTTGAGGTGGTAGTTCCTATGTGTCCATAATCTTACTCTCTCTGTCTTGTTTTGTAGTTTCTGCTGACATGCATTAAAAGACTTTGAAGAAAAAGAACATTGTGGAAAGAATCACAGTCTGGGGTTGGTCACCTGAGCTTAGCCAGAAGCCCCAGACTGTACATGTGCAAGTGTAGATGCACAAATGTATATGTTTATTTTGAGTATTCAATCATGTCCCCCACAAAAGATACAGTCATTCTTGATCTGCATTCCTGTGGATGTGCAAACATTTGTTAAATGCAACCTTTGAAGATACCATTATTACAAAGGTGTGAACTCATTTGCAAACTGAATCTTCAAAAGATCCTATTTAGATGAGGTCAAATTGAATCAAGATGTGCCTTAACCCATATGGATGTAGTCCTTATGAAGAGAGGAAAGCTAAACATAGACACTGATAACTGAGCAGAAAGAAGTAGAGGACAAAAGAAGCCATATGAAGGAGGCAAAGTTGCAAGCCAAGGAACCAGAACGATTGCAACAAACCACCCCCAGAATGCTACAGACTCAGGGAGAAAGTCAGGCATGTTGAGAACTTGATTTTGGACTTCTAGTCTCTAAAACCATGAGACAAGAAATTTCCATTTTTTAAGCCAACCAGTTGTGTGGGATTTGTCATGGCAGCCAAGATAAACTAAGAGAATCTGTACAACATTGTATGTTTTATGCATATTATATTTTATGTATATACAATATTCATTCATTCATTTACAAATATGCAATGATCACATTCTATGATCTGAAGCTCCACGTGAGTATTAAGCAGTGAACAAGACACATATGATCCCTGCCCTAAGAAAATTCATGTTATACCATTTCACAAAAACAATTATGTCCTTACAGATAAATGAGAAAAATGATAAGTGATAAAAGCTACAAGAAGAAAATCTGGGCAGTGATCTTTTACTTGAATGATTATTTATTTTATTTTTTATTAGAGAAGTTGCAGATTTACAAAATAATCATGCATAAAATAGAGGATTACTATATACTACCCCACCACCAAAACCTTGCATTGGTGTAGAACAGTTATCACAGTTGATGATAGCACATTTTTATAATTGTGCTATTAAAGTCCATGGTTCTCCTAGGGTTCATTGCTTGTATAGTGTAGTTCTTTGGATTTTTTAAAAAAATTCATATCATTCTGTCACCATATATGCAATCTAACATTTCGCCTTTTAATCATATTCAGATATATATTTCAGTGCTGTTAATTACATCACCAATGTTGTGTACCATCCCCAACATCCTAAAATCAAAACATTTCCTTCATTCCAAATAGGAACCTTGTACATTTTAAACCTTAAATTCCCATTCCCTATCCTGAAAGCATATTTAAGGGAACAGTCATACCAATGACTCTTGCTCAGCTAACTATTCTTACAGCAAGTCAACTATTCAAATCATGAGATCCCATTACAATCCTTCTAATGAGTCTGACTCTAAGTGCAGGTAAGTTATGTAGCTACCCAAAGTAGTGTTGTAAATCCTAAATCTTCAAAAATATCAATTTCAAACCCATCTTTCCTGCTACTTTCTCAAGCCAAACAAACACACACCCAGATACAAAATAGTAGCTTCTATTGTCTAATTGTCTGTATGAAGAAGCTAGTTTTCAGGTCGATAAATTTGTAAGTTCTACCCAACCCATTAATAATGCTTTCAATGTATTTTTGTTATGAAATATTAGATATGTGTAAGAGAATATGTAACTGCTTGCAGCCCTTGAATTATGGGAGTTGACTAAATCCTACTCTGCTTTTCTGTTTCTGTTGCTTGTACTTCGACTAGAACGCAAGGTTTACCAGTGTCTAGCAATTATAGAGAAGTTGCTACATGCTAGTTACTCTGATAAGAGCTGTCCATGCTTCATCTTATTAATCTTCTCTGAACCTTTATAAAGGTGGATGCATCCTCACTCCCCCTTTTTTGTAACAGCTTTATTGAGATATAATTCACATACCATTCAATCCCCCCATTTAAAGTGTACAATTCAATGGGTTTTAGTGTATTCACAGAGTTGTGCCAGCATCACCCCATCACAATCAATTTTAGAATATTTTCATCACCCCAGAAAAAAACCTCATATACATTAGTTCTCACCCTCAATCCTCCACTGCCTTTTCTCTCCTCCAGGCACAGGCAATCACCAATTTACTTTTTGTCTCTATAGATTTTCCTATTCTAAACATTTCATATAAATGGAATCAATATATGGTCTTTTGTGTCTGGCTTCTTTCACTTAACATAATGGAATCAAGGTTCATTCATGTTGTAATATGCATCAGTACTTCATGCCTTTGTATGACTGAATATTTCATTGTATGGAAATATCATATTTTGTTTATCCATTCATCAGCTGACAGACATTTGGGTTGCTTTTGCCTTTTGGATATTATGAATAATGTTGCTGTGAGCAATTGTATACAAGCTTTTTTTGTGAACATATGCTTTTTTATTTCCCTTGGGTATATACCTCAGAATAGAAATGCTGGGTCATATAGTAACTCTATTTTTGATGTTTTGCAGAACTGCCAGACTGGTTTCCAAAGTTGCTGTACCATTGTATGTTCCCACCAGTAACACCATCACCTTTTTACAAGGGAAGAAACTCACATCATAGAAAAATGAGGGTAGAATTCTATGATAATCCTACATTTACAGGCCCATTAAAGAAGAACTGACAGTAGGAATTGAAAGAGAACAATTAGAAGTAGCAGGAGAAGAAACCAGTTTTATAAAACTTTCCACCAGTTTTTATAAAACTGGTGGAAAGAACTTCCAAACACTTCACTGTGAAGAGAATTACAGGCAGCAGAAAGGTGATTAGAATGATTATTAAAAAGCTGTTTTCAGGATGTGGTCAATAGGGGGCACGTGATGTTTATTAGAAGTTTCAGGGAGTGGTAGGAAAAGAAGCCAAATTGCAGTGTGTGACAGCGCAATAGAAGGTAAAGAGGTGAAGTATGTAAGCAGCACATTTTTGAAATTCAGTTGGGACAGAACAAAAAATAGGGGTACACAAAAGGGGATGCAAGGTTCATAGAGAAGCTTCTAATTTTCCTCTGAATGGAGGGGACTTGGGTATGTCTGTAGAGACAAGAAGCTGGAGATGAAAATGTGGATCATTTCTAGCACTAGCAAGAAGACAATGCTAGAAAAAGTCAGGAGGGGACGGCTTCCCAGCACTAGTGGATGGATGAGCATCAGACAACAGGAACCCTATTCCTCTGTGGCCAAGGATGGAAGGAGAGATAGGTAGGTACAGATGAGCGTGGGTCTTGGCATGGGCTCATGGCTGATAGTCTGATGACATCTTCTAGAAATTTATATGTTGGTTAGGCTCAGAGGTCCTAAGAGGATATTAGGACCCAAACTGTTTTCCTTCCTTCCCCTTCCTTTTCCCACTCTCCCCTCCCCTGCAGATCATCTGCAAGAGGAAGCAGAGCTCCTGAGAGGCATCCCTAGGCTCACAAAACATCCACCACCACCCCCCACAGCAAAAGAGAATAAGAATGATAAAAATCATTGAGGGGTATTAGGAGTCGTTTAATCTACCCCACGCATTCAAGGAAGACTTAAAGTTTTGAACTAAATCCTAGAGTTTGAATTGAGCTTTCGGTGTTTTCTGGGCTCCTCTGAGTGCTCATTATAGTGCTCAAAGAGGCGGGATTTTGAGAGGATGCCAGTAAATGCAGATTCCTGGGCTAGAAGGCATCACTTAGAGGATCCTTCTGAACTGCTGTTAATCATGCTTGTTCTTTAGTATATTTATTATGCATTCCATTTTTTCTTAATCATCCCCAAAAGCCTTCCTAATTGAAAATGCAGGAAATAGTTCATTGTTTCTTAAAAGTAGAAGTGCAAGCGTGTGCTTACAGTAAGTCTCTGCTATTCCAGTTAATGGTACTGATTTATAAAGGCTGCTGGGGCTTTGCTCGGAGGGAAGAGGAAAAAAAACCTACTGCATGTACTAGCAGCACACTTACCATGGCCCCTGACTGATATTAGAGGTATTTTAATAAAATCCAGGATAGAAACGCAGTTTTTGTTACACTGACTCCAACTGATAATTAGCTGCAAAAGTCTGACAATCTAGGGAAAAAATGTTCAGCATGATTGCATATGGTTTTGACTCCAGCTTACAAATGCTGAGGGTGGTAAAGAGTGGAGAAATCTGTGCTTTCAAGTAAAATGAGAACCTTTGCTGCAGAATGCTAGGACACCTCCTGGGCCCCGGCAAACACCACTTCTGAGCAGCTGGGACCACTTAGACCAGTGCTGTGTCTTTCCTCAGCAAAGAAAGATGGCCTGTTCTAGGGTCCTTTGCATTCCTAAATATGGTCCTACATAGTCCAGGGACAAGAAAATAGAATTTCCATGAATAACTTCCATTTCTACAGTCCTTTTACATTTTTGCATCAATGCTCTTTTTCGTCATCTTTGTCTTCTTCCTCTTCTTGCTTTGTTTTATTTTGTTTTAATTACACTGATAGGAGAGGCAAGCAGGTATTTTTACCTGAGACCCATAGAGGCCACAGGATATTTCCTACAGTCACATGATGAGTTTAGTTAGGAGAAAGATGTTTCTAAATTTCTTGGCAACATTTTCCTGAAATTTGACCATAGAAGGAGGTAGAGTTAAAAAAATCAATAGTCCCATTTTGTGTGTGTCTTTAAACATGAAAGATGGATAGAAATGCTTGAAGGTCTGTGGGAAAGAGGGGGTTTTATTTGAAAGACACATCTAACATGGTTAGGACCTGTATTAGTTTCCTAAAGCTATCGTTAACAAACTACCACAAACTGGGTGGTTTAAAACAACAGAACTGTAATCACTCACAGTTCAGGAAACCAGAAGTCTGAAAAAGTACATTTTCAGCAGGGTTACACTCCCTCTGAAGGCTCTGGGGAAGAATTTTTCCATGTCTCTTCCTGGCCTCTGACAGTTGTTGGCAATTCTTGGTGTCTCTTGGCTTGCAGACACATCACTATAATCTCTGCCTCCATCATCACATGGCATTATCTCTGTGTGCCTTTGTGTGTTCAAATTTCCCTCTTGTAAAGATATCAGTCCTATGGGATTTAGGGCCCATCCTAATCTGGAATGACCTCATCTTGACCTGATTTCATCTGTAGTAATTCTATCTCCAAGTTGGGTCAGTCACAGGTTCCGAGTGATCATGAGTTTTGGGGGAACACTCTTCAACCCAGTATAGCCTCTATAATGCTTTCTGGAGACCCCAAGTTCTCCAGTCTGCAAGTCATCTTATCCTGTGATATTGAAATAAAAACTGCTTAAACACCCATCCCACAAATAATGGGAAACCCCACTGTGACTCATATCCTCATGGATTTTCTAGGTACTTATGATTAGCCTGGTGATATCAGGCTTTGATTTGCACTTCTACTGAATTCCAGGTTTCATATACATAACTTCATGCTTAGCTCTTCCTTTCTTATCATGCAGTATAAGCTTTTTTCCTTGAGTTTTCTAAACTCTTACCCACACAAAAAATTTATATGTAGCATAATTTAAGTGAAGGTTTGGGGGTAATGTCCAGGAGCAATGGGCTGTCAGGGCTATATTGCAGGAAATAACATAGAAGTGGATATAAGACACAAGTTTTCCCAAAATTGCCCCAGCCAACATAGTCCTGCTTTTCATCCAAATGACAAATTTGGATGGGTTTTTTAAAAACCTCATCTTTTTAAAGACTCTTTATTATCATCTGCTGAGAAATTATCTTGATGACTATATGAATCAAGGGGTTGGTTTCTCTTTCTGTAGTTGTGCAACACACAACTAACAACTGGAAGCAGCAGCTGTTCCTGCCATTGGAAGCTTCTCACTGCTCACCCTTTCTTCTTAAGGTCCAGCCTTCCTGCAACTTCACGGCTCACTCCCTCAACTCCTCCCCCGATTCCTTTAATTTCCTTTGGGTTCCCTTTTGGGGTTCCTTGGAGACACTAATGTTTCTTATTATGCAGCACAGCTAATTTTTTACTTCTTCCTCCTTTGACTCAAACCATTGCTGGCCGAAGGGCTACCATTCTTCAGTTGAAATGGCCCATCATGGTGTTTTGCTATTAACTCCCTGAAAACTTCTGCTTCCAGCTTTTAACACTAACTTTACTCTGCTCCTTGCCTCATAAAGAGAAGGACTGGGTTAGTCTCTCTATTATAAGCTCCATACCACCTCCTACTTCTTAAAAATTCTAGTTTTATGATCCTAGCATATAGTAAGTGCCCATTAAATAGTTGATGAATATGAAAGGTGTAATCTATATAGTTCTGTTTTTTAGGATATATTAGATTGTGACCTCATATCAGAATTTTTGGTGTGCACTTAGCCAGGTGCCCAATGGGTACTCAAAAGAGATTTGTTAAATGAATATCCACTAAGTAATTAACATATTTTCTTTTTTCTATCTAACCTAGTGGACTTTGCTGAACTGCCAAGACATTAAAGAGAAATAGTACCGGGTCATTTTATTCTTTAGATTGTCATGGTTGATTAATTCATGAAATGAAATGAAATTGCTTAGAATGAAAGCAAATTCTGTGGAATGTTAGTCGCTTTTTTAGATATATTACACCTACTAAGGAATTTCAAGGACATTATTTTCATATCTGTCTCTAGAACACTATGAAGTAAGTACTATTGGCCCCTGTCCCCCTGCATGCCACACCCACTTTACAGATGAGGAAACTAAGTCCAAGGTAAGCAACATGATCAGGTTTATACAGTCAGAAATGAATGGAACAAGGACTTGAACATAAATCTACTAATGCCAATTCTTCTGCATTTTCTGCTACATTACAGCTGCCTTGGTTCGGAAGCAGAATGCTGTAATTCCAAAGTTCTCTTTCCAATGTAGATGTTTAAAAAATATGCTCCTCTGCAAAAACATAAAACACATTACTCAGTACAGGTCGACAATCCAGACCATCAAGTATGCGGCACGGCATACTTTGAAAGAGGCCTCATAAAAATACAAAGTTGAAATTGTCTCTAAGGATTTTGACTAAGTAGACTGAATCTACGGGGGAAAATAAAATCTTTTCCCAGAGCTTCACAGGAGTGGAAACTAAAAGAGTCAGAGCTTGTGAGAAATAGCAGATACTTTAAAAAATGTTTGATTAGAAATAGAAGAATGGTGGAAGGGTTTTAAAAAAAATGATACAACATTTGGAATATTTTTTAAGATCAAATAACTCAACGGCTGAAAGGAATCTGAAAAAGCATCTAAAATTCTTCTTTGAAGAAAGAGGCAACAACATGATTCATGAGCAAGACCAGCTGCATAATTCACAGGACCCAGTGCAAAATGAAAATGTGGGACTCCTTGTTGAGAAATAATTACAAATTTCCAGATGGTGACAGCAGAACTTTAAAAAAAGTGTGGAGTCCTTCTAAGAAGCCCCGTGTGAATGCACAGGTTGCATACCCATCAAGCCAGCTCTGGTCACAATATTAATACCAATACTTTCCGTTTGTGTGACACTTTACAGTTTACACAACCTTTTAAAAATTTAGCTTATGCTTTGAAATACTTTCAAATTTACAGAACAGTTACAAAAATAATACAAACTCCATATAGAGGATTCCAACATACCCTTATCCTCCTAGACAGCAAGATCCACCAATTTTAACACTTCATCATATTCGTGTTATTTTATCTATCTACTTATCTGTCTATCTGACTATCTCTTTATCTATTTATCAGTCCATTTCCTGAAGATTTCAATGTAGGTTGTATACATCATGTTTCTTGAATACTTAATAATGCCATGTACATTTCCCAAGACCAGGATAGTCACTTATGTAACCACCCTAAGAGCAGCGATCAAGTTCAAGAAATTTAATTATTGATTTAAAGCTTACACTCTATATACCAGTTTTCCCAAATGTACCAATAATGTCCTTCTGAGCCCTTTCTCCTCTCTTGTTAAATCCCATGCAGGATCAGGTTTGCCACTTATTTGTCATCGTCGCTTTAGTTGCTCTTTCTTTCTTTTTTTTGTAATGGTGGGGACATGCATACAACATAAACTTTCCCACCTCAACCACTCTCAAAGATGCCTTTTGGTGGGAATAATCACATTCACAAGGTTGCAGTACCTGACCACCTTCCATTATTAAAACTTCCCCCCTTCCCAAACAGAAACCCTACCACCATTATGCATTAGCTTCCCATTCTAGGCACCTCCCACTCCCTTCTCCTTCCTGCCCCTGGAAGCAGGTACTGTAATTTCGGCCTCTAGGAACTTGTATATTCTCTGATGTTTTCTTTCTAGTTACCCTGGCCTTAAATTTAACAACCTAAATCTATAACAATCTTACTTGCTTTGATACCAACTTAACTTCAGTAGTATATGCAACTATGTTCCTAAACCCCTCTGCTCCCCCCACCTTTATGTAATTTTTGCCACAAATTACATATTTATACATTAGGAGTCCCAAACCACTGTTTTATCATTACATTTTCTGCATTTTTTGTGTTTTAGATCCTGTAGGAAATAAAAAGCGGCATTACAAACCAATAATACATCAGTACTGGCATTTATTTGTACCCATGCCGTTACCCTTACCAGAGTCCTTTAATGATTTATGTGGATTTGATCTATTGCCTATTGTACTTTCTTTTTAATCTGAAGAACTCTTTAGCAACACTTGTATGGCCACTCCAATGATGATATAAATTCCCTCCACTTTTGTTTATCTGGGGATGTCTTAATCTCTCCCTCATACATGAAAGACAATTTGGTAGATACAGAATTCTTGGTTGGCAGTTTTTGTTTTTAGCATGTGAATATGTTATCCTACTGCCTCTTGTCTCCATGATTTCTGATGAGAAAATGACACAATCTTATTGGAGCGCCCTTGTATGTGACACATTGCTTCTCTCTTGAGGCTTTCAGAATTCTTTCTTTATCTTCGACATTTGACAGTTTGAGTATAACATAGCACAGTATGGGTCTATTTGGATTTATTCTGTTGGAGTGCTTTCAGAGTCTTGAATGTGTGTATTCAGGTCTTTCATTAACTTTGGGAAGCTTTAGCCATTATTTCTTTGAATATTTTCTTTTCTCCTTTCTCTCTTTCTTCTCCTTCTGAGACTTCCACAGTGCATAAATTGGTATGCTTGATGGTCCCACAGGTTCCTCAGGCTCTATTCACTTTTCTTCATTCCTTCTTCTTTCCACTCCTCAGACTAGATGATTTCAATAGCTGTATCTTCAAGTTCACTTATTCTTTCTTCTGCCAGCTCCAATCTGCTGCTGAATGCCTCTAGGGAATTTTCTTTTTCTGTTACTGTGGTCTTCAGCTTTGTTTGGTTCCTTTTCATATTTATCTTTATTAATATTCTCTTTACATTCATCTATTATTTTTCTCAATTTCCTTTTTGTTCTTTGCCTATTTTTCCATTAGATCTTTGAGATACTTAGGACCATTTAAAAAAAATCTTTGATACATCTCAAATCTAGTCCTCCACAATGATGGTTTTTAATGTTTTAATCTTCTCCTTTGCCTAGGGTATCCCTTCTTGATTATTTGAATGTTTTGTAATCTTTGTTGAAACCTGCATATTTTGATATTTTAATGTGCTATTACTAGAATTTAGACACTGAGGCAGCTGTTCCTTAAACTTGTATTCAGCTAGTTTTATGACAGAACTTTCCTTGAATTCCAGGAGCAAAAAAGAAAAGAAAGCAACTGCCCCAGTTTTTGCAGATTGATCTGTGCAAGTGCTCTGCTTCAGGACGGATCCTTACAATGATTTTGGAGAATAGCTCCAGACCAAAGCAGAGGGCCCTTCCTGATCCTCTGTGGGCATACCTCCTGTTTTGGGAGGTTATGTGTGTGACCCTAGGAATTCCCCCATATACATATGTTTTAGTTTCTAGACTGCTTAAAGCAATATCATAAAATGGTTCCGCTTAAGCAATGGGAATTCATTCGCTTGCAGTTAAAGTCTGGGAAAATGCCTTAATCAAGGTATCATCAAGGGGATGCTTTCTTCCCAAAGACCAGCTGCCGGTGATCCTTGGTTCTTCTGAAACATGGCAAGAAACATGGTGGCGTCTCCTGGTTATTCCCTCCTCCTCCACACTTTTAAATTTAAGCTTCTTGCTTCTGTGGCTTTTTTCTCTCTGTTTCTCTCTATTTATTCTCCAGCAAGAGAATTGAGACATCCGAAATGAGGAAGGTCACACCTTAACTTAGGTAGCCTCATCAAAAGAGCCTACTTACAATGGGTTTATACCCCCAGGAATGGATTAGATTTAAGAACATGTTTTTCCAGGGGACATACAGCTTCAAACCACTACAGCATGGATATGAATGTCCCCTCTTCCCTAGGAAACAGTTTTCTCACAGTTCCAGGCACTGCACTGTATATCCTGTAGTCCCAGGCAGCACCACTTGACTGCTGTCCCACAGCATTTTATATGAGAGTTCCATGAGCTGCCTTCTACACGCAGGACAAGTTCTAAGAGAGTGAGTCCCTCAAGTCACCACCAGAAAGATTAGGCCAGACATCCATGCACCAAGTATGTGCATAAGGTTTACTTTTCTCTCTCTGGAATCATGACCAGGGACTCACTGGGAGTTGTGCCAGCTATACACCAACCAGTGAGGGAGGGAGAGGTGCCAACCAGGGTGCCATAAATTCTATCGCTTTTAAGTAGCCTTTGTCTTGATTCTACATTTGCCCTGTTACTGCAATCCTTTAAATGTTTTCAGAAGCATTGAGAAAGATGTTCTACCAGCTCTTGCTTGTTGTTCAAAGTTTCTGTGGGGGACAAAGCCCTGAAGTTTTCCACTCCACCATTTTCTACACAGCCTTTTCACAAATATCAAATGTAAGCATCATAGTAGTTCAGTGGAATAGAATAAAAATTTCCCTATTCAAAACATTTCCTCACAGGAAATCATAACATTCTGATTGACAAAAATCTTTCTGTGCTTATTGCACTACTTATATTTAACATCATTGTATTATTTCAACAGTTTCTATTAGATTATAAAGGAAGAAGTGAAACTTATTTTCTCATGGATGTTTATTCAACAAACTATTTAGCACTTACTTGAGTTGAGCACTTTGCTACACACCTCAGTTATCAAATTTGAGATTTGCAATACCTCATTGAAGGACAAGAATTTTCATTTCCAATGTACTGATGAGCACACTAATGATCAGAGAAGTTAAAGATTGACATTCGAGTTCACAGATTAGTAAATAACTGGGATTAGAATGCAGTTTGCCAGATTATTCTGTGATGCTCTTTTTTGTTTTTGGAAGGGAGGGAGGGTGCATGAGCCGGGAATCAAATCTGGGTCTCCCTCATGGCAGGCAAGCATTCTACCACGAATGACCCATGCAACCTGTGATGCTCTTTTAAGTATTAAAAGTATTAAAGTCTCTAAAATTAGATAAAATCTAAATATCAAGTTGTCCAAAAAGGAGATCAAAGCCAAACTAGTGAGCAAATCATTGTTCTCCCATTTTCTTTTCTCTTCTCTCTCTCCTTCTGCAATAGTTTATGAAGTCGAAAATACAGAAGCATAAAGATGAGCATATCATGTTTTAGGGGAATGCTTAGTAAATGAATTAAAAATAAATTAATCCAACCTGAACCTATTCTAATGGCAGGGACAATGATGCCCATTGCATATGTATGTGCTTTCCCAACTATTTCTGTCCAATTGATTGCATACAAATGCAGCATGTATGCTTTCAAACCGGCACACAACACGGAAGCATATTGGCTCCCTGACCTGCCGCTTGGAAGAGAACTTTCCTGTAGAATCACTGGACTTGCAAGGGACTTTATATGAGCAAAGTACATTTTCATGTGAAAGTCATTTAGATCTGTGAGTTTGTTACTGCAGCATAACCTGGCATCATCCTTACTAACGTACACCTAACTACAATATACCACTCACTCTGGCTTGGTACCCCGTCCCTTTTTATTGACTCTTTGTAACTAAAATTAATGTGTGCAAAGGTTTTCAAACTGATCCTCAAGGTACTTTTTGCTCCCCTGAAAGCTCATAACAACAGGTCAGACCTGACTCTTTGATTTTCAAAAGTTACGGCCTTAAGACATTCTGTTTTACATTAAAAACAGATATGACTCCAATGGCTGATAGACGTGAGAATATCTACAAGTCAGATACTTCAATAATTACTAGGCCTTTGTGATAAAAATAAATTGTGGGGTAAAATGATTAAACATTGAAATGATAAGCAGATTATTTATATTACTAATTAGGATAGTTATTTTCAGGGGAACTTTAAAAAAGAAAACATTTTAGCCACTTATTTTCTTTAGCCAAAAATGGTACAGAAAAACTAAAATCTCCAGGCATGAGCACAAATTTAAGTAATGATACAAAGCATTTATTTTTGTAAAGAAGATAATATGAGATTTGATCATCACATATGATATGAAATGAACTTTTACCAAAAATATAGAGGGCATGGATTTTCCTCAGGAAAGCAGTCTTCTTCAGAGGCTAAGAGCTTTAATCAAAGATGTTTCTGTAAACAGTTAAAGACAACATCTATGATAACTGCTTTTATTCCTTATTTGTATGATAATGGTAACACATTTTGGATAGTAATCACAGGCGTTAGAATCAGAACTTCCTATTACCATCAATATTACCCAGAATAAATAAGCTAATATCTCTAGACCTCATTTCTCTCCTGTATTTTGAAGATTCTAATGGCACCTACCTCATAAGGTGATTCAAAGACTAAATGTGATAACACTCTAAGACTCTAAGCCAGGAGCAGAAGAGGGATTCACTAAATACTAGCTTCTATTCTGGAACACTCTTAGGGAAGGAAATTCTTCACCTTTTAGAGGGTGGCTTTAATGTTTGTAGATAATGAAACATCATCTGGAGTTCAGGCTGGTGAAATAGACTTGGCTATCAAATTCAACGAACTTGAGGCCGCTTAAACCAACAAGAATTCTTTTTTCATCTGTTTGTTAATTCTACATGTCAATTAAAGTGGAATTGACTGGAAGGGAAACAGTATCTACAGCATCTGAATTAGTCATTGGGAAATATTTTGGTTTCTAACAGGAAAAAAGGGATTCAAAGCAGAAGTATCAGTAGAGCAAGGGGTTGCAGATCAGGAAGGGATGGGGGTAGTTTGGCTTGAGCAAAATGAAGGTGATACCAGATGCTTGGATGAGAGCTATTTTGTGAAGAATCTTGAATTCTGAAGAGGATTCTGTAGTGAAGTATTTTAATTTAATTCATTTAGCAGTAGGGAGTCACTGCAAGTATTTGGATGAGGGAGTGAAGGGTTGGTCTGAATGGTGAAGATATTAGAGTGAAAGGAAGCAAATAGATGGCCCCTGAAACAACACAGGTGAAAAGTGAGTGGTTCTGATTTAGGGCGATGGCAGCAAAAGGGGAGATGATTTGAGTGCATTCATTACTTGAGAGCAAAGTAAAGGAGTCTAACCTAATGGTCTGGTGCCTAGAAGAATGTTGGTGCCATTTACCCAATGTTGAAAGCCAGGAGAAGGGGCTGGTATGGGAAGAAAGAGAAAAGATTCTCTTTGGCTACATGTTGACTTTGAGACCACCACCAACTTGTGTGGGAATGCTCAGGACAACTGGAATATCAAAAATGTTGCTTGTGAAGAAGATGGCTCTAGCCAGGCTTGAGGTGGGGGCAGATGGAGTCTGCATGTGACTGGTGTCATGGGCTGTCACTTTAACACCAAGCTGAAATTACCTTTGGGTAGACCTAATTCTTACACCATCAATTATTCCTGGGCATTCAAGCTCTGCAATGTTTGCAGCAACAAGCCACTTGTGGGCACAGTTGGCCAGTTGCCTCTCCCCACAAAGACAATTGGAACAGACCTTCTTTACAGGGCTACTTGAGGACATGATTACTAATGACTATAAATTTTGCATATACACCAAGAGTCCAGGGAAAAAAAGCTTATCTGCAGGAGGACTAGGAGACACTGGTTAGAAACTTGGCCCAGGAAAGAAAGGAAATAGAAAAGAAAAAGTAAGAGTTATGAGCATGAGGCTATAATTAGATTCCTGAAAGAAGAAGGAAGGAAGAGAAAATGAAAGTGAATCAATTATTTGAGGCTTTTCCATGTCCTAGGGTAAGTGCTGAAAATACTAAGATGAATAAGATATGACCCTCAGCTTTCAGTATGACAGGAGAAAAACCTAGTCTAGAAATGACCTTGAAAAACTATGCTGATACTTGTGATGCCTAAGGAAAGGGGAACACAGTTATAGGAGCACTCTACTTAGAGTGGAAGCATGAAGGAATGTCAGCGAGTTCATTTTCAGTTGAGAAAACTGAGGTTCTAAAGAGTGGAATGACTAGCTTAAAGTCACAAAATATGATCATTAAGGATCTATTGATTATAAGTGACTGAACCATAATTCTAAATAGTTCAAAAGAAAAATAGAAGACAAACATGGTGGTCCATGTGATTGAAAAGTACGGAGTGCAGGGGTGGTCAGGCTTCTTTCTTGGATCCAGATGTCCTTCAGGCTATCTTTGGCTCCACTTTATTCTTTGGCGCTTCATCTTCTGGAAGTATCTCACCATGGGGAGGAAAGTTGGCTCCCCAATGCCACATGTGGCTATAGTCCTTCTAGCCTATAGCCAAAATGTTTCTGATTGGCTTGATTGCCTTGGATGAATCACAGTGTCAAACAGGTTGCTCTGATCACATGCTCTCTGCTATGGAGGGGCAGCTGGTGCCACATGATTGACACCCTCATGTTCCAAAGGGAAGGACATTTCCAATGAAAGACAGGGGTGTTATCTCCAAAAGAAGGGGCATGGTGGGGGGGGGGTGAGGGGTGCAGTAAACAAAGTTGGTGTCCAGTGCCTACATTTTAGAAAGTTGCAGAGTTAACCTTAAAGTCCAGATGCATTCCAAAGTCTGTGTCCTTCCACAGGGCATAGCATTTTCCTCCTGACGAATGAGCACATGAAGAAGATCCGGTGAAAGGACAAATAAAAGGAGAGGCAGAAATCATTTTGGAAGGCCAAAAAAACACCAAAGAAGAAATGAGAAGAGGAAGCAAGACAAATGGGATAGTGAGAGAATGTGGGAAAACAGAAAAAATGCTGAGGGGCCATCGTGCAGCCTTTGACTTCTGCCAGAAGCTGCTGATATTTTTCAAAAAGCTTTCCCCCTTCTCTCTTGTTAAGAAGCTGTGAGCCAAATGCCCCATTAATCTTTCAAAAGGCCACTTCGGCTTCTAGTGGCAGAGTTGTGCACATTTGGCCTGTCTCCCCCACGTTCATTTTCCTTCTTAAAGGCAGTGGGGCTTTGCAGACCAGCCCAACTACTCGTTAGAACTGCAGGGACAGTTCCAGCAGCTTGGTTGTACCTGGGGGGACAGTTGTCAGCACTGTACCATTTGTCTAACTAATTTCTGCTTTACCACATTCTCATTTCTCAGGTCTATTTGCATGTGAGAAACACAGTTCACAAAAATAAACCCAGAGTTCAAATTGCTACCACTTCATTAGTGAGCCTGGTACAATATAAGGTGTAGCCAGGAATACTCAAACATTCTCCATTTTAGCAGAGCAGACAAAGTCAGGTGGAGTTGGCAGAAAATAGCCATAAGGTTAAAGGATAACATGACATAAAAGTGGGTTTACAAAACAAGCAAACAACACAATGCAGGAAATGTCATAAAAGAGATTGCTTTTTCTTATTGTCTGCCATGAACCAAGTCCAGCATTAAGGTAGTGAATCAAATGTGGACTGTCAGGAGTAGGGGACTTCTTCCCCACTCCTAGTGTTTCCTTCATGTCAAAAGAGTGCAGGCAATGTGATATTGTTGACTTCTCTTCACCCTCTCACCCATTTCGCCCTTGTAGAGGTTGAGGGACAGGTGATTTGTCAACTTTGGAAAAAGTAATATGTGAATAATAAATCTGCAAAGGATATATAGGGCATGCCTGTCTCACCACCACCTTTTCTGCTCTTCGGAGTTGCTTTACCAGCTGAGAATCCCACTGTAACTGGGCTAGGTCTCAGGCCCAGATAAAGCTATAAATTTTAAGTCAGTAGTGTCTAGGTTAAATTAATAATAAAGCTATGAGCTTGGCCTTCATCTTATTTCTCATTTTGTTCAGGTATTGAGTGGGGGAAGTGGGATACTATTTACTGATTTCCTTCAAAAGTTCCAGATTAGATTACAGAAGTTATTTTAAGCAAAGTTAGGCAGTGATGACAAATAACTTCCAAAACTCAGTGAATTAACAAAACAACAGATTATTCCTCACTCACATTCTATCGCTCAGTCTGCACAGATGGGACTCTGATGTTACGTATTCAATACAACTCAGCAGGAAGACTGCTCTGCTGCACTGAGTCACCCAGAGGTGCCATCTCATTGCAGGGACACACAACCACAGTAGTAGTAGGAAAGGAACGTGGTGTGTTGCATGTTCCCCCGGAAATGACATGTATCACTCCCAATCATATTTCACTGGCAAGTCATTTGATCATGACTATGTCAAAAGGAGTGGAAAATTCAATCTCATCATATGCCCAGAGGGAGGAGAGCTGAAAATATTTGTGATTGGCCACAGGGATCATAGTACCCACCCTTGAGAAGATTATAGTTCAGAAAAGGAGGAAGAGGAATTGCGCACAGATGGTTATTCTTACATGAGGAAATGGCCCTATTTGCATGTGTGTGCATGGTCCACCTGATGGTCATGAAATAGGCAAATTACTGCCCCAAAAAGGGAGATCTTAGAAAGGGAAATTATGAACATGCTTCCAACTCATTCAAAAAACAAGTATTTGTTAAGTGTCTACTAATATGCCAAGACAGTGTTCTTAACAATACAGGATTTTTGGCATCCCCAACCTCCCACCACCTAAGTGATAACTGAATCCCCCAATCATTGTGACAACAGCAGTGTCTCCACAGATTGCCAGTCTAAAGCAGAATAGAATCATGGCATAAATGTCTTTTGTGTTGACTTTCCATGATAGAAAAAAATGCCATTTGTGGGGGAAGTACTCATTTTACAGGTTGGAGGTGTTCGGGAAGTGTCCTGGGCAAAGGAAATGCAATACACTTCCATTTTGATGATCCAAAAGTGAGTAATGGTGTGCTCATCTAATGGTCATTGTCAGAGCTGATAGGAGTCTCAGAGAACCTCAAGTCTAAGCTCTTTATTTTAGAGATGAAATAACAGAAGCTGGTTCCTGCAAAGACTTTTAATTAGGACTTCAGGTAGAGAAAGAAAAAGTCATCCCCCTTCTTCACAATCCTGATAACATTATCTGACCTCCAAAATTGATCCCCATACCCCTACCCTACACCTGCCCATCACTACTTTGGATTTGGGTGGGTGGAGGGAGGAGGGAGTGAAGTTAAGGATCAAAAGAGAAGCAGAAGGTAAGAAGAGAGAATAAAGAAGGAAGAAGCTAAAAGAGTACTTGCAGAGCAGATGACTCCCTTATAGAGATGGTGAAGGGGAGTTAAAGAGACTGAAAAGACCACCTTGCTGTAATACAGCAAACCTCTGGGCTGACCCAAGTACATTGCAGACAAATCAGATAGTTGGGAAAGCACCTGGCGATTGCCATTGAGGAGAAGCTTTGATGTAAACACCACGCACTGTTATTGCTGTTCACAATTATAGTGCAGTTTCCAAACTAACAGCCTAAGGTTTCAGTGAAACTATTTGAAAATGAAGGCAGGAAATTGTCTTGTAAGCGTCATCAAAACTCTGTTGGTTTCCTCTTCCTCTTTCAGACAACATGGTTTAAAAAAAGATGAGAAAGCACTTAATTCTTCAAAGTGATTAGGTACTCCAGATGTCAGGTCACCTGTTCTGAGATTTCAGCTGAGACTTGCAAATTTGTTTCATGTAAATCCTTAAGCTAGTTCCAATCCTTGGTCCCCGAGGCAAAATCGAAGGCTATAAAAATAACCCCTTGGTACAATCCCCAAGCTGGAAGACATATGCTGAAGGCTTAAGCTATTTTCATGGCTAAAACTGCTTCCACCTTGGAGCTGCCCCAGAATTTCCAAAAATGAGTGGGAAGATCTGAGAGTCCATAGAGATTCAATAGGAACATTCTTTAATTTGCCTGTAGTACCTTATGGTGATGCTGGTGGATTGTGGGAAGGATTTGTCGGATGGTTGCAGATGCACAGGGAAGCAGGGAATCAGTTCATCTGGTGCCATCTGCTGTGAGAAAGCTTCTTATCTCCAGCAAGGGAGGCTTAGTGACAGGCGAGTTGGGAAACACCACTGCTCTCCAGTCTGGCTCTGTAAGCAGACACACATACAGCTGAGGAAGGAAGTTGATTGGGTGTTTCCATGTTCCTTGGGACGACAAGTTCTCATGTCCCATGTGCAGCTGTAATTAGCAAGTATTTCAAAAGGTGTGGAGGAGGAGATGGGGGGTGGGTAAGATAGTTCATTTTATCTGTGGACTTTTTGTTCCAACCTTGTCCAAACTTTATTCCTGTACCAAAATGAATTGCCTAGGATCCCAAAACACCAGCTGGTGAAGTTTCCTTCATTTCCTTTAATCTAGGAAGCAGAGGATAAAGAATGAATGCCCAAGTTCATTGCAAATAATCTGATAGTGTCAGAAGAGATAGCCAAATCCTTATTTATTTCTATTCGTCAATAATTAACAGAAAGAGAAAATCATTTTTTATGAAACAGAAGAGGACTGCCCTTATTTGGAGAAGCTCATCTCCAAAGCCCTACCTGTGTGTCCTGTCAGCATTCCAAGGTAGGAGGCAGAATGATGGTATGCTGTTGATGCAAAGATGAACTTGGATCCTAGTTTTGCTACTTACTAGCTACCTGGTTCTGTGAAAGTTAATGTTAGCATTCTTTTCCTCATTTGAAAATGAGAATAATGATCCTTTATTACTTCACAGAGTTGCCATGGGATAATATGAAATAATGTTTATGTAAGACTTCGCCCTGGATTTAATAAGTGGTGTAGCTATTAGCAGTAAGAGACTATACTGTTAATCAGATTCTCCTTCTAGCTATGCAGGAATCTGAGCCCCAGTCTCAGGCTGGGTCCAGGAGGCAGGTTGGGTTGCAGGGCTTGGGTGGGCCAAAGCTAATGCAGAGCTGAAGCACATATCCTCGGCCCTAATACAAAAAGAAGATCAACTCCAAAGTACCTGCAGGGAGGTAGAGTCCAGGTTATGAGGAAAGAGAAACCAAATCTGAACAGTAGTTGATAAGAAATGCAGCATGTAGGCCCCTAAAGGCCAAAAATGCAACAGAAGGATTTTTACACAGTGTTTGCACACTGGATTCTCAAAAGAAATGTTCTATTAAAGGCCCTGATTCAGTATAGATGCAACACAGTCTCTGTCATGAGTGCTCCTTTCCTTGTCTATCCATAAGAATCTAGATAATTGTGCAGGAAATCTAGTCCTGGATGGAAGCAAAGTTCTTCTCACCTCTCAAACCAGAGCTTCTTTTAAGGCCCAACTAAAAAAAAAAACTCATGAAGAATCTCATCTCATCAGTCTCAACCTCTTTCAGCCTCATATTTTTGCAACACCTAGAGCTGAATGAGATGGTGGTGTGTCTGTCTTGTTTGCCAGGACTTTGCTGGGGATAGGAAATACCATCTACCTGAAGAATTACAGGTGATACAATGTCTGGCCTAGCAATCACAGCTAAGAATTACTGATTAGGATGCAGAGGGAAAAAGGTTTGGTAGACCATGTAGATCTCATGAGTCTCCTTTGGTACTGATTGAACCAAGGACTTCTTTGCTGTCAAAGAAGCCATAGCAAGTTACTGGAGGCAGCAGAAAGTTACTCTGCTGTCTGAGTCAACCAAGGGTTTCTCTGATGCCCAAATCTTAGCTCTCTCAGGCCCCCAGTATGACCAGCCTATAGAATTATCTTCTATATAAACACCATAATATAATTATGTAATTACGTGAAATAATATGAAAATTCTTATCTTTTATGGTACTCACTGCCCCAGTTACCCCAGCCAGTCTCAATAGGACCCTGCTCTGCTGCTTAATTCTCCCTTCCCCTTGAGACTGGATTCTGCCTTGATGGCTCTACCTCTGGCACTTTGTAAACTAGGGAGGTGCTGTATGTGTTAATAATTAGCATTGTTCCTTACTCACTTTGAACTCTCCTTGGTCATTTCTAGGTGGCTCTTTAGAAAGGGCAACCCTCCAAGGATATCCACTAGAGCATGATGTCAGGTTGAAAGTGGATGCCTGAAATTAGTCCAGTGCCTGGCATATCTCCCAGCCAACCAGGATATATTCAACCATTTCTAATGTAGATGGTGATGTCTCATCCTGTAAAGCAGGAACAAATATTCTTTGGCCCATATTTTGTAATTGGACAGTTCCAAAATCATATTCCCTACTCCACTGGTCCAAATTCAGGAATCTGCATCTAAGGGAACATGGATACAGACTGACAGGTAACACCTTCTCTCTAGCCTCCAGCTCCTCTGTCTGATGGGCTAGCCACTTCCTGCAAGAGACCTACCCTCCAACTTCTCCACTCTCCTCTAACTGGTCTACATTAGTGGGCTTCTTCACCCCTGGTGTTTCTTGCCCTCTGGTGTCCTACTGATTATAGCTTATTGGAGGCACCAGTAGGAGATGGGAGAGAGGAGAATGAGGTCAGTACATTTCCCCCCCTGCATCCTCCCTTTCAAGCCATCTGGGCTGGTTGCATCCTTCTAAAGGATTTAGATAAACAGATTTTCTATTTTCACATTCAAGGAAAAACACTTTCTGCTTGCCTAGGGCATGATGGCAGAGTCTTATTGTTGTAAGATTCCATGGTACAGACTTCATTGCTCTTTGTGCTTTCCCTTAACTCCTCACTCCTTTATCAAATGTTCCTTTATTTAAGTCCCCTCCCTGAAAGCTCCCTGACTGATGCATACCCCTCCTCTCTTGGTTCTGGCAGGAACAACAATCCCTAAACTCACGGTCCTTCAGAAAGTAAAATTCATAATTTGCTGACAAGTGTCATGGGTCCCTTAACTGAAGAAAGCACAGACCCAGACCTTCCCTGCTAAACTCTTTCTTCTCCAGTAACTTGCTGTTGGCTCACTCATGGTGCCCAACTGCAGATTTCAGCCCACCCAGTCCTTGTCTGTGTCTTGTACCTGGGCCTGGGCATACCTGGCATAGTTGCCGCCTATGGGGGTTTGTGCTGAGAAGTGAGATTGCCAGGCTTACCTGGAGCAATTGAAGAAGTGTGGTCAGGTGGAATCTGAACTGTATTGACCAGGGAAGCAAAAGTCAAAACTGGAGAAGTGATACTGGGCATGTAGCCCTTAGGATGAGTGAGATACAACAGGCAGATTACTCAGCAGGGTGGAAAGAAGGAAGAAGTGGAATCCACAGCAGCTGAGGGAAGTTGGTCAGAACTGAGGCCATGAAATGTGTAGAGGGGTTGGAGATCCATTTTTACCTGATGGACTCTAAACCTGGAGCCTAAAGGAGGTGGGCAGAAGCAGGCAGTTCATAGGCCAATTCCTTTAGGAAGAGGCTGTAGCCATAGCTTCCATCTCCTGTTAGTGAGCTTGGAATTGAGTCAGGCTCCCAGTACCCAGATTGGGGGGTCTGACCACAACTTCTCAGTGTATCTAGACCCTGTAACTCTCCTTTGTTGCCAAGCAGACGAAGGACTTCTCTGCTCAGGGGAAGCCCTGATGTCCAAATCTTAGCTCTCCAGGCCAAAGTAGGAACAGACCATAGGACCTGTCTTCTATCTAAACACCCCATCTGTAATTCTAAACCTTTGGGCGGCTAATGTTCCAATCACTTCAACCAGCCTCAATAGGACCCTGCTCTGTTGCCTAGCTCTCTCTATTCGTGGGGTGCATACCATTCAGTATTATTTCAGGTTGAATCTTGGGTCCCATCTCTCCAATTCCCATGAAAAGAATTGGGTTTTACCTCAATTGTTTTTCACCCACTTTTTGGGTCATATGCACACTGATGGTTCCCAGAATTGGGATAAAATTATTATGTCTGCCAGGCTTAAGTATCCCTGCAGAGGCCAGACTTATGCAGGTAAATTAGTATCCCTACTCCATACTGGATTTATGGAGTGGCTTTTTCCCAGGGTCTTTCATTCCCATATTGCAGAAAACATAGGATTCCTTGGGCCTAAGACCTTCAAGGTGAAAGTAATTTATAGCCTCATTCCAGCTATTCCTTCTTTTAAATACAGACTTTCAGCCTCCCAAGAGCTTTGAGATGTTTTAAATATTTCACGGATAGTAAAATGAGTAACATTCTAGCTATGCTGGGCTTTTTCTGTATGGGCTTCAGCTATCTCAGGTGTGAAGTGGGAGGAGGGTATTAAATTGGATTAAATTTTAAGCAGTATCTACACTATAGCATCTAGAGAATCTTCCTGCAGGCAAGTTGAAAATTTATAGAAGTCCTAGAATATCTATTATCTACTTACCCAACAAGTCCTTTCACAGGACTCAGGAACTAAGTCCATGGGAAGGGTGATACTTACACTCCAAATCCAGAAAGTCCTACAGGCATATCTGAGGAATAAGACATGTATGTCTGCCTCTGGCTTATGGTTAGAGGATCACAGCAGGCCTTGAAGTTAGCTTCCTACAGCCATATATATTTATGGTTCCTAAATCCAACTAAGCTATCACGGCAGGGTTTGAGGGATGCCTTGATGGAAGTAAATATCTCAGGGTGGACATTTACTTCTTTCCCTGCCCATTTAATTATATAGAAATGTACTACCTAACAATTTCAATCATTTAGAACATGCCAAAAATCAGGAACTACCCACAAAGATAGGTGTACAATAATTTTATATGTATCTGTATCCTTTTCCCACTGTGATTCTTTTTTTCCTTCAGGATAGGGAAGAATTTTATTTTTTATTTTTTATTTTTTGGGGTAGGGGCAAGGGCAGGCTCTAAGAATCAAACCAGGGTCTCTGGCATGGCAGTGAGAAAGAATTTTATTTTTATCTATTTCATCCAGGACCCACATGCCATGTTGACCCATACACAGCTAGAGATTTGCTGGATGACAATGTGGAATAAAAGCCTGTCTTTTGATAATGTCCACACAATGGTTCAATCAATATGAAAGCTTTCTCCATTCCTCAAAAGAACATCCTTTGCTTTTCAAAAGCATTGCTTCCCATCTTCTGTGTTTATGGGTATTGTAATTGCTTTTGAAAAATTTGGAAAACAGCAGTCACATGGACTTTAGAGTAGGACATGCCAGGAAAGAATCCCAGTTCCACTTATCTGTAGTTCAAAGCTTCTGCAGCCTATAGACCTTCATTTAATTGTCTATAACACTGGGATAAAAAACACAAAGGCATAAGGCTGTTAGGAGGAAATAACACAGGTATAAGTGCCTGGCCTTGAGGAAGACCCAAAGATCCTTTGTTGAATTTAGACAAGGTGAACCAGATCTTAATCCTGGTGCATCTAAACTCCAAGTTTGGTTTGTTTTCACTCTGATGAGTTACCACCCAAGCCCAATGAAATTGACAGAAAATGCTCTTTGGTAACTCATTCCACCAAATATCTTCACTTTTGTTCCTTAAAAAAAAAAAAACACATCTGAAATCTATTATATGGCAGTATATATTTCAGTATATGTTTCTGCTAATGCTTTAGTAAACAGAAACTGCATGAATATTGACTGTTCAAATACAGTAGCTGCTAGCCTGCCTTGAATGGAACTCAATTTAAAGTTAAACGTTGCAAGATTTTTAAAAAGTAAGTCCATCAAAAGTAGAGCTCCAGCCCCAATTGTTTCTGAGTCACTTTTTTTTTAATTTTTTTTTATTAATCAAAAAAAAGAAAAGAAATTAACACAACATTTAGAAATCATTCCATTCTACAAATGCACTCAGTAATTCTTAGTATCATCACATAGATGTATGATCATCATTTCTTAGTACATTTGCATCAATTTAGGAAAAGAACTAGCAAAACAGCAGAAAAAGATATAGAATGTTAATATAGAGAAGAGAATTAAAATAATAATACTAATAAAAAATATATATATATAAAAAGGAAAAAGAAAAAAAACAAAAACAAAAGATACAAACACACAAACAAACAAACAAAAAACCATATTTCAGGTGCAGCTTCATTCAGTGTTCCAACATAGTTACATTACACTTAGGTATTATTGTGCTGTCCATTTTTGAGTTTTTGTATCTAGTCCTGTTGCACAGTCTGTATCTCTTCAGCTCCAATTACCCATTATCTTACCCTGTTTCTAACTCCTGCTGGTCTCTGTTACCAATGATATATTCCAAGCTGATTCTCGAATGTCGGTTCACATCAGTGGGACCATACAGTATTTTTCCTTTAGTTTTTGGCTAGACTCACTCAGCATAATGTTCTCTAGGTCCATCCATGTTATTACATGCTTCATAAGTTTAGTCTGTCTTAAAGCTGCATAATATTCCATCATAGGTATACGCCACAGTTTGTTTAGCCACTCGTCTGTTGATGGACATTTTGGCTGTTTCCATCTCTTTGCAATTGTAGATAATGCTGCTATAAACACTGGTGTGCAAATGTCCGTCTGTGTCTTTGCCCTTAAGTCCTTTGAGTAGATACCTAGCAGTGGTATTGCTGGGTCGTAATCCATTCTGCCATTCTATGTCTTTTGATTGGGAAATTCAGTCCATTAACTTTTAGTGTTATTACTGTTTGGATAATATTTTCCTCTACCATTTTGGCTTTTGTATTATATATATCATATCTGATTTTCCTTCTTTCTACACTTTACTCCATACCTCTCTCTTCTGTCTTTTCGTAGCTGACTCTAGTGCTCCCTTTAGTATTTCTTGCAGAGCTGGTCTCTTGGTCACAAATTCTCTCAGTGACTTTTTGTCTATAAATGTTTTAATTTCTCCTTCATTTTTGAAGGACAATTTTGCTGGATATAGGAGTCTTGGTTGGCAGTTTTTCTCTTTTAGTAATTTAAATATATCATCCCACTCTCTTCTAGCTTCCATGGTTTCTGCTGAGAAATCTACACATAGTCTTATTGGGTTTCCCTTGTATGTGACAGATTGTTTTTCTCTTGCTGCTTTCAAGATCCTCTCTTTCTCTTTGACCTCTGACATTCTAACTAGTAAGTGTCTTGGAGAACACCTATTTGGGTCTATTCTCTTTGGGGTGCGCTGCACTTCTTGGATCTGCAAATTTAGGTCTTTCATAAGAGTTGGGAAATTTTCAGTGATAATTTCTTCCATTAGTTTTTCTCCTCCTTTTCCCTTCTCTTCTCCTTCTGGGACACCCACAACACGTATATTTGTGCGCTTCATATTGTCTTTCAGTTCCCTGATCCCCTGCTCAAGTTTTTTCATTCTTTTCCCTATAGTTTCTGTTTCTTTTTGGAATTCAGATGTTCCATCCTCCAGTTCACTAATTGTAGCTTCTGTCTCTTTAGATCTACCATTGTAGGTATCCATTGTTTTTTCCATTTTTTCTTCTTTGTCCTTCACTCCCATAAGTTCTGTGATTTGTTTTTTCAGATTTTCTATTTCTTCTTTTTGTTCAGCCCATGTCTTCTTCATGTCCTCCCTCAATTTATTGATTTGGTTTTTGAAGAGTTTTTCCATTTCTGTTCGTATATTCAGCATTAGTTGTCTCAGCTCCTGTATCTCATTTGAACTATTGGTTTGTTCCTTTGACTGGGCCATATCTTCAATTTTCCGAGCGTCATCCATTATTTTCTGCTGGTGTCTGGGCATTTGATCAGATTTCCCTGGGTGTGGGACCCAGCTGGTTGAAAGCTTTTTCTGTGAAATCTCTGGGCTCTGTTTTTCTTTTCCTTCCCAGTAGGTGGCGCTCGTGGCGCTCATCTGTCTGCACGGCAGTCGGCCCGGGAAACCGCTCGTGGAGGCGGGGGTCGCTGGCCGCCACGGCTTGGGAGAGTGCCGGTCCTAATTGCCCAGCTGGCCCGAAACGCCAAGCGTGACGGGAGGGCCCTGCTATCCAACGTTCCCAGTCAGACCAGGGAGCCACGTGCGTGGAGGGGACCCCAGTCGCCAGCCGCCCCAGCGGGGAAAACGCGCGCCCCTCGGGTATCTCACCGCAGCAGATTCTCCCTGCCCGTTCAGCTGTTCCAGAATGGGGTACGCTGTCTTTTTGGTCTCTGTTGTGACTCCAGGAGCTGTTTCGTATTGTTTCTGTTTATTTAGTTGCTTTTCTGGAGGAGGAACTAAGACCCGCGTGTCTTACTAAGCCGCCATCTTCTCCGGAAGTCTTCTGAGTCACTTTTTATGTGACTTAATATGGCTATGGCTACTTGTTACTGCTTAGAATAAGGAAAGTCGAAAAAGTGTAGGATATTCTTATTTAAATCAAAGGCAAATGTATCAGTTTGTTCTTTTGTTTTTTGTATTTTCCCAAATAGTCAGCTTCGTTTAGGGCCAGCATCTCTTGTTATTCCCTTGGTCTATTCTTCACAGTTGTAAGATGGCTGCCCTAGCACCATCCATTAAGTTTATATCCAATAGAGAAACCAGGAGTAAGGAGACCAGCCACATATGTCATTTTTATTACAAAAGCCAGAGATTTTACAGAAGCCCTGAATACACTTCTTGTATCTCACAGACAGAGCTGTGTCACAGAGACACCACTGTCTGCAAGGGAGATGGGAAAGCAAAGTTTTATCTCTTACGGCCTCTGTAGTGAAGACAGACAAGAGAGAAAGAGATGGGAATGGGTATTGGGTAAGTTAATTACTAGTGTCTGCCAAAGTGAGTCTTGTAAAACTCATGGGCTGAAGCCTACCACAAATTCCCAAAACTAATTCTAAATACAACAAAGGCTGTAGGCTATGGAGGAAAGGACAAGAACTTTGGGTCCTGGTTCTGTCAAATACCAAATAGGGTGGTTCTGGGCAAGTCACTTTCTCTTTGCACCCCTGTTTCCTCACCTGTGATAATATGGCCTCACACGGTTATTACGAAGATAGACTGAAAGAATGTGAAAGCACATTTTTGTGGTCATCAGTCCCCTGCACATGAACACATCATTACAGTGAAGATGACGGTGGTTGCGATGGCATGTAGCCATTCACTTCAGCATCTAGGCTTTCAGGCAATGTTCCAAGAAAAGCCAAAATCACAATCAAGAAACAAATAAATAAAACAGAAATGAAGAGCCTATTCTATATGATTCCAAAAAAAAGGCAGGGTTGCCTGTCTGTAAAACCTAAGCCTTTCCTTCTTTGGCCCTTCTTTCTTATGGCCGAGGCCCCTAGACTGTGACTTCATCGCGTCATCTTGCTCATCTTTGCATCCACACTGCCTGATGCACAGTTGTAGGTGCCCAATGATTATAATGAATGAATACATTCTTCAGAATGGCGGGCTAAGTAGAAAAAAAAAAAGGAACTTGAGCTTTCAATCAAATATGGTTATAAAGACAATGCATCTCAGGGAATTATTCAGCAGCTTCTTAAGAATAAATAGGCAAGGATTTCTGAGAAGAAGATGGTGGCAGGGGAAGCATAGCTTTAAGCTCTGAAATTGCCGCAAAGCTAAAAAATAAGAAAACCAAAATCTATGGGCTACATTTGCAAAAGTTGGGTGACAAGGTATCCCCTCAAACCTGAAAATACTGTGTGATAGGAGCAAAATATCAATAACCGTAAGATCTGCATTATCTCAGCATCTGTGCTAGAGAAGCCAAGGAAGCAACAGGTGACTGAAGGACTTGAGAACAGGAGAACCCCAAAATAGCCAACCAGTATTCATGAGGAAGTGCAGAAGGACATTTTAAAACAGCTGGAATAGGGGTGTGTTCAAGAGGTTCATAGTGACAACCAAAATGTTGAGCAGCCCAGCCCCTATGTATTATTGAACTCACAGCCAGTTCTCCTTTCCAGGAAAGAGCCCCACACTGCAAAAATGTTGCTTGGAATAGAGTCAAATTTAGTGGAATAAAGGCAATGCTGGTGAGGAAAAAGAAGGTTCAGATAAAAACAGAAGACGGAAACAAACCAGGAAATATCAAAAAGAAAACTTTCATATTTTTAGCACTACATGAAAATTACAGAAGAGAGAGCTCTGTGAAGTTGGAAATGTTCTTTGAGAAATCTGCTTCCTAAAAATTAACAGAAACCAATATCACATAAAAATGAGCAATAGAAAACTATGGAGGAAAATTCCATGCAAAGTTCTTTTAAGAACAAAGAGACTAAAGAGCATGTAACATTTCAATGGACAATGAAAGCACCCCAGAAAGACATGCCCATAAGACAGAGGAAAGCTTTAATCTATTGTTTCAAAATTAGTAAAAGATGTCAAGAGCAAAATAAAATCAGAATTAGAGTAACTCAGAAGCAGAACTCAAGAAATAATTCAAATGGAATATATCTATAATCTTTTGGGTTTTTTCATGCAATTAATTCCCTGGAGATACATCTAAGTTGTTGTATAAATCAGCAGTTCTTTCCTCTTTATTGCTGAGCAATAATCCATGGAATGGATTCCATTCATATAACATTTAAAAAGTTTTATTGCAATATAATTCATAAATTCACCCATTTAAAGGGTACAGTTGAGTGGGTTTTAGTATATTCACAGAGTTGTGCAGTCATATTGGATTGCTTTTTTTCCACTTTTGTTTGTTGATATATAATGTACATACCATAAGATTTACCCTTTTAGAGGGTACAATTATTAGGTTTTACTATAATCACAAGTTTGTGCAACCATCACCACTTATACTATTCCAGAACAGTTGCAATGCTCCCAAGAGAAACCCCAAACCCACTGGCAGTCTCTCCCGTTTTCAACTCTCCTTAGTCCCTGGCAACCACTAGTGCACATTTTGTCTCTATAGATTTGCCAATTTTGGACATTTCATATGAGGGGAATAATAGTGGTCTTTTGTGCCATATTTCAAAGGTTCATCCATATTGTAGCATATATCATTCCTTTTTGTTGATCTATACATCAGTTTCTCAATTTAGGTCGTTCCACTTTTTGGCTTTATGAATACTGCCATGAATATTCCTTACAGGTTTTTATGTGGACATATCTTTTCATTTCTCTTGGGTATGTACACAGGAGTGGAATTGCTGGGTCACATGGCAACAATTTTGAAATGACAAAAGTTTAGAGATGAAGGATGAACCATGGTTACCTTTGATTAGAGAAGCGGGGGAAGTGGGTGTGGATATTAAAGGGCAAGACAAGTGATCCTTGTGGGATTGGAGCTGTTGAGCATCTTCGCTGCAATAGTGAATATAGGAACCTTTACAGAATGTAAACTTGTATAGACCTTAATACACACACAAGTAAAAACTGGGGAAATATGAATATAATGGATGAATTGTGGTAATGTCAATATTCTGGGTGCTTTATGATATTATAGTTTTGCAAACTGGACAAAGTATACCAGGAGTATCTATGCATATTTCCTACAACTGTAAGTGAATGGATAATTATCTCAATAAACTTTTCAACTAAAAAATAAAAAAAAAAACAAAAGGACAAGAAAGTCATTTTAGAAATAAGAACTAAACGTTAAGGAACACAAGGACAAATAAACAGAGAAAGAAAGGGGAAAGGAGGAAATTTTTAGATACAAAAAAGCAATGAAACCTGAAAACTATTCAAGAGAATGTGACAAATATTGGAGAACCAATGTGCGAATAACAGGAAGTCCCTGAGAAGAAAAACAAAGTAAGGGAACAGATCAAACATAAAAATTGTAATTCAAGAGAACTGTGCTGGAATTAAATAACTTTTGAGACTACACATTTAAAGAGCATATTCTGTACCAGAGAATATCGACCTAGACTGAACAATACCAAGAAACATTCTAGTAAAATCACTAGATTTAAAAGAAAAAGAACAATATCCCATGGGCATCCAGGAAAAAATAAAAGTGAGTTATTTATCAAGGAAAGAAAATTAAATTACTTCCAGAATTTGGGGCCATATTTTACACCAAAGAAAGTGAAAGAACATTTCAAATGGTAGGTTTAAACACAACCGTATTAATAATTATATTAAACATAAATGGCCTAGTTGTTGTTGCTTTTTAGTCTGCCTTTTTACCATTCCTGCACTTCCCCCCATATTGTCTGGGACTAGAGGAGAGGCACAGTTTTGCCCCTCCTCCAGCAGCAGATGGCTTTTGCCTCATGTGAGAGATGATATGAAGGTTTTCTGCTTGCTCTACAGTGGCAGCTGATCAATGCTGTTCACTCACGCAGCGTCCGGAGCATGGATAGGCTTCTCTAAGTATTGTTACTCTATCTTCAGACTTTGGCAGGCATTAATCACCTGCATGGCAGGGGAGAGCTCTCTTAGGTCTTCTCTTCTGTCTCCATGCCTTCTCAAGAGCACTCAGTGGAAGTGCACGGGAAAAAGCTGTGTATACAGAGACCTCCCTTCTATCTATTGCTTCCAGAAATTCTATGTTATCATGCTAGCCGACAACTGACAGTTAATCATCTGTTAAGGTTTTAGTTGCCCTTACTTAGTTTAATGGCTGCCACCTCTTTATCCCATGTTCTGACAAAGGTAAAACAATTTGTGCATCCCATTTCTTCTCAGAGGGACTTGTTAATCTTTGGAATTCACCTTACTGGAGAGATTGGCTTGCCTTGAGAGCTAGGTTTTTCTAACAGACTAAAAATACACATAATTTAGTAGATTATATGGCTTTCTCTTGTTATAAGGGTAGAAGTGATATTCTCTTGTGGCTTCCTACATCCTAGGTGAAAGCAAAACTCCAATAAAAAAAAATATTTTAGATAAGACCTGAAATGCAGAGGGGCCAGCCTTTCCAGAACATCAACTAGTTCCATCCCGCTATCCCATATTATCGACAGCCCCTTCCAACATGAAAACATTAGCATGGACATAGCCCAAATACCACTAACAAGTGGGAGAAAGATCAAAAGTGATAGTGGAGTTATAAAGAGAAGGTAGGGTTTAACAAATGAGCATGATTGCTGAATCATTATATTGATATTTCTTTTAGTCTCCAGTACCTTAGAGTAGCTAGAAGGAAAAATCTAAAATTCTGGAACTATAACCCATATCAAATGCTAAATTTGGTTCTACAACTAATTGTTGTGATATACTTAGAAATTTATTGCCTTTTTATATATATATTATTTATCACAAAAGAAAAAAGAGAGAAAGAAGAGTGTAACAGAGAAGATAGGATTTAACGAATGAGTATGACTGCTGAATCATTATGTTGATATTTCTTTTGGTCTTCAGTGTCTTGGAGCAGACAAAGAAAAAATGAAAAATCATGAAACTATAACCCATACCAAACTTTAAAATCTGTTCTATAACTGCTTGTTAAAATGTACTTGGAAATTTATTGCTTTTTTTGTATATAATTTCACAATAAAAGAGCATTAAAATATTTTTACTAATCGTAATTGGTAGAAACAGTATTGCTGTTGTTATTCTGGCTGTGCTGTGCTTAATATGGTATAAAGAAAATGAGTAATTATGGGATATTTTAATTCTCTCACCCCTATGTGTACTTGAAAACCAATGCATTTGGTATGGAATAAAGTAGAGGAGATACATACACAATACGGAAAGAATTAAGTAAAAATCCTACAGCCCTGATTTAGTGTTAGAAATACTATTATCTACTTACGAGGTATTTTATATTTAAATATAGTTATATTCATTAAAATTTCTAAAAACAATAACCAGTCCAGTAGCAGTAAGCATCTGGAATGCTCAGATTATATTTTATAAATACAATTTCCCACTAAAGGATACCAGAGCTTCTTGGAGAAATGACTGATTTCAACTTTGGGGCAGGTAATATACAAGCTGCTCCTGAAACATCTTACTTTACTAGTGTGCTGGTTTGAAATGATGTATGTACGCTAGAAAAGCCATGTTTTAATACTAATCCCATTTTGCAAAGGCAGCCATTTCTTCTAATCCCTGTTCAGCATTGTATATTTGAAACTGTAATCAGATCATCTCCCTGGAGATGTGACTTAATCAAGAGTGGTTGTTAAACTGGATTAGGTGATGACATGTCTCTACCCATTTGGGTGGGTCTTGATAAGTTTCTGGAGTCCTATAAAAGAGGAAACATTTTGGAGAACGAAGGAGATTCAGAGAGAGCAGCAAATACTGCAGCACCATGAAGCAGAGAGTCCACGAGCCAGTGACCTTTGGAGACGAAGAAGGAAAATGCCTCCTGGGGAGCTTCATGAAACTGGAAGCCAGGAGAGAAAGCTAGCAGATGACGCTGTGCTCGCCATGTGCCCTTCCAGATGAGAAAGAAACTCTGTGTTCGCCATGTGCCTTCTCACTTGAGAGAGAAACCCTGAACTTCATTGGCCTTCTTGAACCGGGGTGATATTCTCTGATGCCTTTGATTGGACATTACTATAGATTTGTTTTAATTGGGACATTTTCTCAGCCTTAGAATTGTAAACTAGCAACTCATTAAATTCCCCTTTTTAAAAGCCATTCCGTTTCTGGTATTTTGCATCCTGGCAGCTAGTAAACTAGAACAACTAGACATTAAAGAAGCCAATCAACGTCTACTAGGATCATGTTGAAAGAACCCAGCTGCCAACCTGTAGAGTTCCCATTGACCAGAGATAAAAAAAAGCTTAGCTTCATTTAAGACAAAACATACAATGGAATTAAATACATCAAATACAGTTAAACTCATGAGCTCATACGACACATATTTTTTGAAAAATCTAATTTGTTTCCTTTAGAGGTTGATAAGGAGCCAACCAATTACCTTGAAAACATAAAGGGAAGGAGACAAGCATTTGCCCTACCTTTTCCATTTGAACTGTGCAACTGGGTAATTACATAGTAGAGGAGAAAAACATTGCTTTATAAAATTCTTCCAGGTAAATAAATGGAATTGAAATGTAAAATTAGAATGTCACTATTTTTTAACTTCCAATGAATTAATGGTTCTGTACAGTAAGTATTGGTGGCTGCTAACATCATGAAAAGAGAGACAACCAGACTTAGGCTATCTAATGAAACAACATGCCACCCCCTATGGTCTTACCAAAATGACAGTCTATGTTTTATTGGTCTCTGGAGCCAATTGCAGATTTTCAAGTAATGCAGAGGTCAGAGGAAGATATTGAACTGCACCATGAGTACACAATTAGAAAAATCCAGACTGTGGGAAGTTTCACAGGTCAAACTTCCCAGGGCCTTCAACAGGTAAATTATAAGGAAAACGAGAGGGTGGAGCAAAAGCCAGAGTTAAAAGAAAATAAAAAATTTATCAAATTTTTAAAAGTAGACAAGAATGAACTGCAGGGCCTAAGGATGCATAGTTGGGTAACAAAATCATAAAAAAAACATAAGGAAATGATTACTATAAAGATCAGGATAGTGCTTAATTTTTGAGGAAGGGAAGGTATATATGTGAGGGGTTTCTGGGACAATTGACCAAATTCTATTTCTTGATCTAAGTGGTGGTCACATGGGAATTAGCCTTATAACTCACTATGTTATACATTTGTTTTGTATAATTCTGTATATCTACATTGTATTTTAAAATAAAAGCTTTTTAAAAACCTCTTTGCTTCAGAATAGCCTCTTGATCCCATTCCCCCAAAGCAAATAGGAAATATCTATGTGTAAAATGAAATGCAATATAAATTTTAAAAAAGAATAAATAGGTAGGAAATGAGAATATTTTTTTCAATTGAGTTATATTTCTTTAACTGCCTCTATTAAACCCCATTTCATAAAATCTTCTCCTTCCTTAAAAAAATTCTTTCAGAAGATTCTTTCTTCAAGAATTGCCAAGCTAAATATCTAGAAAGTATTTCCTTTTCAAAGGCCAAGGAACGTGCAATCCTCTATATAATAAAAAAAGATGTATCAAGGCTTCCAATCCTCTGCTCCTTCCATCCATGTTGAGAGGTAAGAAAATATATGTGTATAAATACACACATACACATATTTATGAAAGTAACCATGAATGCTGCAATGAAAATGTAGAAATGACATTCAAATGGGAACTTTTCTCCATGAAAAAGATGGGAGAAACAGATCTATCAAAAGTTTAAATGCTTAAATGCATTTAAATGAAATTTAAAAATTTCATTTGCCATATTACCCTTCAATAGATAAATTATAGTTCCAAAGCCAAAATGTGAGCCCAATGTGGGAATTTAAGCAACGACTGAACTTGCTGACTTCTGAAAGAGGAGTCCAGGCCTTTCTAAGTCTTTTGAAGTTCCATTTTGCTTTGTCTTCAGATGTTTTGATATAATCAGCCCATTGATGCATGGTGCTGTTTTGTGAGCATGAGCATTGCTCACAATTCTGTGTCAGAGCTGAAGACCAGGAGAGGTTCAGACCCCTTTGACACTGGGGCGGCTGGTCAGGAAGTTCTCATATGTGCAGCAATGTGAACTTTCAACTGAACTGTTGCCCAGTGGGATGCCCGTCCTTTCAATCCTCATCAACTCAGGTCTTCAAAGGCTGAGGACATCTGTACCCAGCGACCTGCTTGGTTGGCCTGATTCATCCATGGGGCGGTGGGGATGGGGGAGTCAGATTGAAATGCCTTACTGAGCACTTCCCACACAACTGAAAATACAACTGTGCACTCTCATTTTTCAAACCTTGAGCCAGAACATGTGGGAGACCAACCAGGATGAACAACTTCACCCCCACTTGTACTGGCCACCAAAGGACTGTTTTATCTGTTTTAAGAAGCTTGGTTTCCCACACCTTTGGCTGGCACTGATTACAATAGTAATCCTGGCACACACTTACACAGCACTCTCAATAATAACTGAATATTGTTTTAAGTGTTGAAAATATTTTGACTTGTTTAAACATAACAACAGCCACATAGATGAGTATTAGCTTCTCTAATTTACAGATGAGGGCATTGAATGAACTCACCCAAGAACACATAGAAAATTGGTAGCTGCATGGTTATTTTTATGTGTCAGTTTGGCTAGGCTGTGGTGCTAGTTGTTTGGTCAAGCAGTAGTCTAGGTGTAGCTGTGAAGGTTTTTTGTAGACGTGATTAACATCTATAATTACTTGACTTTAAGAAAAGGGAATTACCCTTGATTATGTGGATAGACCTCATCCAATCAGTTGAAGGGATTAAGAGCAAAACTATAAAAGAGAAAGAAGAAATACTGCCTGAGTTTCTAGACTGTCAGCCTGTGCCACAGATTTTGTACTTGTTAGCCCCCATGAGCCAATTCCTTAAAATAAATTTCTTGATACACACACACACACACACACACACACACACACACACGTATGTATGTATCCTATTGATTCTGTTTTTCTGGAAAATCCTGACTGATACAATGAGCTGGGATTTGAATCCAGGGAGCTCTGACTTCTGAGTCCATACAGTCAACCTCCACAGGATAGTGACGCTGGGTAGGCGATAAATACAAACCCAGACATAGATTTGTAGAGTACCACTGATAGGAGCTACCATTTCGTGTTGAGCACCTCCAGGTATCAGGCAATGCACCAAGCTTCACAAACACTTCATTTACATATATAAATACGTAAATATAAAATGTAGAAGCAGATAAAGGCACAGATACATGGAGGCCTAATTATTAAGAGCCTGGTTCAGCGAAGCAGTTTAAATGCAATCCCAGCTCCACAGTTTACAAGCTTTGTGAATTTGAGCAAATGATTTAGCACCCCTGGGCTTCAGTGTCCTCATCTATGAATACTTCTTTCTTAAGTACACTGGGAAGATTAAATGAAACAATGTTTGTAAAGCACATTTTGTGATTGCTGGCACAGAACCACTAGATATAATTATTAATACTATTACAAATATGTAAATGGTCTACTTTCTAAAACAATTTAGAAAGCTTGGTAAAGAGGATTAGGAGTCTCCAGAACTTATCCATGCCAAAGATACTTATGCAGAGCTGCCTCATTTTCCCCAAGGAAATCAATATTCAGGATATAAATGACCAAAGTACATCCATGAGGCTACAGCTGAAAGTAAATTTAAGGATTATAGGACACCACTGCTCTTCAAAAGCACTGTTCTGAAAGAACAACCCCAACACTCTAGACAGGACAGTGAGCTTTTGATTCGTGATGCTCTAGCAGCGAAGAGTCTGTCTGACTCATGACACCATCTCCACTTACCCAAATTTCTTCACCAGATCTCTGATCCTTCTATGATCAAATCTATGTCTGTTCCCCTGGGCTTGGCACATTTATCTGGTGAAAAGATCTTCTTTAATGGGTAAACAACATATAGGATGCACTGAATTTAGTATATGTGATTGAATGATAATAAAAGCATAAGTAGAATTTATTTGAACAGCTTTTGGATCAAGCACTGCACAGAATTCTGAGCAAGCAATATCTCTCTTGGTTCTCATAGCTCTACATGGTAAGCTTAGAACATCCATAGGTCCCCTATCTACCGAGGGGCAGTAGCATCCTCAAGCCCAGATTCATCCACCTCCATCACCCACGATGTTGATTTAAAGCCATCTCTTGCTCATTTTCAAGCCCTTATACACTTTATCTCTCCTCTTCACTACCATCCATCCACACCCTAATTCTGGAAAATTACCAGTCCAAGGAAGTTTCTTCCCCTGGGATTGATTACGGGACAAATAGCTTATGTGTCCATTTTTCACTCCTCTGATCACCCATAGTCCTTAGTACATAGCATCAGGAAACTGAGCATGGTCTTTCCCCCTCACCAGGCAGTGAGTCTTTGAAAGTGAGAACTTGTCTTATTCATTTTTCTAATCACAGCATTTAGCATGGTGCCTGGCACATAACAGAATCTCAAAAAATATTTGCTGAGAGAATAAATGATGGGATGGATGGAAGGATGCACGCATAAATGAATGTCTCAAATGACTTCACTATCTTTTATTGAGAAGTCACTACTGAGTCTCATATTTGTGTTGATCAAGAAGTGATTCAGATGCTGCAGCACTTATTACAATGTCTGATATATGGTTGGTGCCTGATGAGTCCTGTTGAATAAAAAATCTTAAATACATAAATCAGTCTTTAGGACAATGTAACTTACCTGGGAAATATATTTGAACAGTATTTCCCCTCACCCCAGGTCTGAAATCTGTTGCATATTAAGCCAGATTAGCAGGAGGTTGGGCACCTGGGCTGTGCACAATAAGGGCCCCGTGGAATGGCTTTTATGGACTTGAGCTTTGCCGTGTTGACATCAGCCTAGATTCAAGGAGGCTAAAGGTTTAGGCACTTGCCATCATATCCCCCAACAGGCTGCCATGGGGGACCTTGTTCATTCCATCCTAGAGCTGGGAATCCTATCTGGTCGCAATACTAATAGTCAAAGTTCTTCTAAAAAACTGATCAGTTTTTATCTCTATATATTTGGAACATTGTGTAATTGACTTTTTTTCTACTTTGCATTGGCCACTAAAAATTTAGAGGTTAGTTTGTAGCCATTCATAGCATTGAAAAGCTATTTTCATTATGCATGTTTTCAAGGTCAATCTTGGCTTCCTTTCATTTCCTTACCCTACATTTTATTCTTCTTCCTTTTTTTGCTTTTATTAGTTATTTTATGCCTTCTGAAGATTTATGAATAATATTGAGTCATCAAGGATCATAGAGGAAACTAAATTTAAAACAGCTTCTTTTATTGCCTAACTACAGATACAGCACACATATTCAAAAAATATATTGGTATTTAGATACACAGTGATTTTTACCTCTCCCTTGTGTATTTAATTATCCAGAAATAAAATCTTCTCTGTAAAGAGAGGGAGGATAAAGGTATGAAATAGTAAATAAAATATGATATTTTAACAAGTCTGCTGATATTATTCCCAGCACACTGGGAGTTTAAACTATTGGAAAGATCATCTTAGCTCTCTTCCAGCTCACCAAAGACAGTCGTCAAGTGTTTATTGGAGGAGGAAAAGTAAGGGAGGCAAGGAAGATGCAAGAATAAATGAAATAGAAGGGAGACAAGAAAAGAGAAGATAGAGAGGGAAAGAAAGCTGGAGGTGAGTGGAGATAAAGAACAGAAGGCAGAAAAATAAATGAATAGCTGAGTTTACCGTAACAGCTAAGCCTGATGCTCAGATGTCAGTTATCTTGGAGAAGTTGTTCAGTGGCCAGAAATAAGAGGGAAGGTCAGAGGTGGGAGCCACATTTGCACTTACAAAATAAAGTTATGGTTCTATGCCATGCAATCTCTTTTTTTTTTTTTTTTTTTTTTACATGGGCAGACACCAGGAATCAAACCCAGGTCTCCAGTATGGCAGGTGAGAACTCTGCCACTGAGCCACCAGTGCCCTATACTATGCAATTTTAATACTGACCTGAGGGGAGAAATCACAACCAAATTTTAGAACCACCAACCCATACCTCCAGTTAAGAATCAACCTTCTCACCCTGTAATTTCCTTCCCTGGGAAAAAATAAGCCAAAACTTTCCCATTTCTCCTTGGGTTAAAAATCTAGCCACATTTTCTAAAGTGTAAACTTCAAATCTTTACCAGTACATATATATATAATCACCTTTTTGTTACATTAATTTTCCTCTGAGAATAATATATCAATATATTGCACAAAACACATAGATAAAATTGTATAAACATAACATAAAAATCACCTTTAACCTATCACCAACAGATTAACCACAGTTAACATTTCCGAGTGCTTTTTTCTAGTCTTATTTTCATATGCATGGGGTGGATATGTGTAGTTTTATGTACAATTAGTCCTGTATCCATTTATTTTTTTAGTTATTATATCCTTGATTCTTTAACATCAGTTTTATATTATATTTATGAATACATCCTTAGGTATCTTCCTTTGTTAGTGAATTTTAGACGCCTTCCAAGGGATGAACATTTCATGCTTTATTTAAGTTCTTATGGTTGCAGGAAATTCAAGTAACGGAATTTTGGTGTATTAATAAGAGGATCAAAATTCAAGAGGAAATTTTGAAAGAACAGGAAACCTAGTGTTGTCAGGATTTAGAGAGACTGGAATAGGATTCAGGAGAGCTCTTACAGTAGAGATTAGAGACACTAATCAATATTTCCCATTCTTCTCCCAGAAACTGTACTTTCCACCTCCTTAAGGTTAGGTAAGGGCAATGTGACTTCCTTTGGTCAACAAAATAAGAGAGGAAGTAAAATGTGTCCTGTCCATGTGGAAGTATTAATCGCCAGCGCATGGTTCTCCACGTGGTCTTCCCGCGCTGCAGAGGATGTCGTTAGTGCCCTGGCCAGTTCCCCTTACCAGGTTGGTGCAACTTCCCCAGGTGCTAAAAGTGTTGGCTGCTGGTGACTCACGGCTCCCTCTTCTCCAAAGAACTACACTGGATACCTTTCGCACACAACTTGCATGGTCTCCCTACTCTGAGGGACAGCCAGCAGTGAATAACCAACTCTGTGGTGTAATTCATGCTCCGCAGTGCCCCAGGGGATCGACTGAAGCTCATTGGCAACAGAGCACACATGCCTGCTAAATTTTCTTCCACCACCCTAAACTGCTTCCCTTGACTTCCTTCTCTAGAAAGAACTCCCTCAATCATTCATTTTCACAAGAATCCAGATCTCAGGCTCTGCTTCTAAGCACCCAGCATAAAACACCTGCCCAGTGACAATGGTGATGCAATGTCAAAACTTCAGTTGGAGGACAGCTATCATGGAGAATAACCTGGACCCTCAGTGGAAAGGTATGAGTGAAAATCAAACTTTTGTGGTTTTAAGTCACTGAAATGTGGGGGTTTATTGCTGCAGCGTAACCTAGTCTCTTTTGACTAAATGAATGTTAGATGGACCTCAGTAGCAAAAGTTTCTAGATCTTCTTCCTAGAGTTCAACTTATATGACTTAGTTAGTTACAGTCTGCATCTCTATTCCGATTTGCATGCTGTATCTCACCCAACACAAACTAGTTACCTCTTCCTCTTCTTTTTCTACTAAAGCCTTGTTCTCTGCCTAGTTTAATAGGCTGCTTAAATCCAGCTAGGTTATGACTCTGTATGTTTCCTGCTCTACCTCACTGAATTTTTTTTTTGCATCAGTTTCAGCGTATCCTGCCAACCTAATTTTCTCTGTGTTTTTCAATTCAAATTCCCAAGGATGATTGGCCAGCCTCGTTTGTGAGCTTCTGGCAAGTCTATGCCCCGGCTGCCTTTGGGTGGGGTTGGCCATTGCCTAGATCGTGAGGCACATGATATCCTCGTCCAGTGTCCACTTAGATTTCTCTGAAATGGAGACATTCCAACAGGGGTCCCTGACTCAATCGGGACATGGGTCTAATGGGAAAAGCCAAATAGCTTTTGATTTCCACATTATACTCTTTTCATTACTCTTTGTCACAAATGTACTGCCCAAATTGTCAGGTACAGTCAGAGAGAATAGGGATAGGGATTCCTCTCACACCTGCGGGAGTTGGCACCTTTAAACACAGGCCAGTTGGGAACTGAGGGTCGTAAGTATACCATGCCAGAAGCATGAGCATGTGTCCAGTGTAAACAAAAGGAGACTTCAATCTCACATGTCATCCAGTGCTTCTCACCAGATATGATAAACTCAGATAAGGGTCTGGGGATAATATCCAGGCACAAAATCTTAAAGCACCTCGTCTTTGGGGACCATGATGGGACTGGATGCTTGAGAAAGCATTCAGAGCTGGGTATCCTCTCCAAGTACTTTTTAACAGAGATACATACTAACAATCATCGCCATGTTTAAATATGCACCCATCCATTCATTCATCGGATATTTAGTAAACCTCAATTATGTGCCAGATACTATTGCAGGTCCTGGAGATACACCAATTAACAGGGTGGACAAAATCTCTGCTCTCATGGAACTTACCATCTAATGGAGGAGACCAACAATAAGAAAATATGTAATGGATATGTTAAGGACAACGATTATGCAAGAAAATTCAAGTAGGGTGAGGGACTGAGAGTGATGGGGATAAGGGTGATATTTTAGACAGGGTGGTCAGGGAAGGGCTCACCAAGAAATGGAAATGTGAGCAAAGGCCTAATCAAAGTCGGGGAGGGAGCTGGGAAAAGAAGGATCCAAAAAGAGGGAAAGAAGTGTATGTATGCCTGAAAAGCAGTTGGGGGAAAACATGCATGTCAGAGGGAACCGCATGTAAGAGCACCCTGAGGCAGGAAAGTACTTGGCACATTCATGCATCCTAAGGAAGGCTTATGTGGGAAAAGTTTGGAGAGTCAAGGCGCAGTGAGGGAGAGGAATCCATAAGTAAGAGACAGGATGGGAAAGTAAGAGACAGGATGGGAAGACTTCTAGCCCTTTATAGATCATGTTAAGGATTTTATCTTTTAACCTACATGAAATGAGAACTGATGAGAGATGTCCACTGTTTATTTTGGCTAATAGAGTTGAGAGTTAATGGTAGATTGGTCTGGGGAAGGGAGGAGCCATGGAGATGGAGAAAAGCATATAGGTCCCAGGTACATTTTGAAAGTAAGATGGACAGGACACAGCGATTGATTAGATGCAGGAAGTGAGAGTGAAGGAGGTGACAAAAATGACTCCCAGGTGTCTCTGGATAGCTGATTGGATGAAGGTATCATTTGCTGAAAAAGGGCCCTGTCAGGGAGAAATAGATTTGGGAGAAGGGAAAGACCTTAGCCTGATTTACAAACCACAATAATAGAGCATTATTATTATTCGTATTTGATGACAAGTAAACAGACCGAAAAAGGTTATTTCACTTGCTCCAGTGAAACACACCTAGCAAACAGAGGTGCCAAGTTTCATATTCAATCTACCTGATCAATGCTAAAAAGTGTTGTTTTCCCCCCACAATTCCCATGCAGTCTCCAAAGATGAAAGAAAAAGTCAGAGCGTCCTACAGCATATAATAAAAGCAAAGACACAGATAATCTAGCCAGAGAAGAAACTCCAGCCACCTCTGCAGGGACGGGAGTGGCCAAATCAGAGTTGAATGCAAATGCCTAGATGTAGCTGTGCCATCTAAGAGCAGGAGAACATGAAATCCACCGCCAGTCACAGTCAATTCCAGCCAAAATGATTTCTCTCAAAAGTTCTTTTTGGACCAAAACCTGTTAGCGTGTTGCTGAATGTGGTCCTGGAATACGATGCCTGAACCAGGAGCATCAGAACTACCTGGAGATTTGTTAGAAATGTACCTTCTCAGGCCGCACCCCAGACCTACTAAGTCAAGCACTCGGGGGCTGGGGCCCAGCAATCTGTGCTTTAGCAAACCTTCCCAGAGATTCTGGTACATGATCAAGCTTGGAAGGCATTGAAAACATCTGGTTTCATGTTTTGCCTTTAAATGAGCCTTTGCCTTAAGTGACCAAAGTATAATCCCAACAACAGACAGGATCTGCCCTAATAGGGAAGCTATTGCTAAACCTTGATGGAGGCTCACATTTTCTCCCCTGCCCAATTCTCTTCCACAAATCCCTGTCCAAAAAGGAAATAGTCCTTTTTTAAAGGGATTGTTGTTTTGTGGCAAAAAAAAAAAAAAAAAAAGGCATGCTCTGCTAATTTTAGAAAGATGGCTTCAGTTATGCACAGGAAGTCCATGGGAGGGGAAATTCTGAATTGAGTTTTTTTGAGTTCTATTTTGTTGGTGTTGTTGTAGGAAAATAAAGATAACGTCATTAACAAACCTCAGCTGACTTTAGAGCTCGAAAACCCCCTGACTGTAAAGAGGAGTCACGTGGGAGTCTTTTGTAGCATCCCCTCAACTGGACTTGAATAAGCCTAGGAAACAAATGCTCTCAAAATTTCGTTTCTAACGGGGACGCTTTCCAGTGTAAATTGGCTTTAGGAGGAAACAGAACATCTGGCTTCTTGGTGAGACTGACCATAGAGGATGCTGATGTCTCTGCCCAGCAGGTCACCACGTGCCTCGGAGGCCGTGGGTGCAGGTGTGCACCAGGCCTCAGTGTTCACGAAGGACTTTCACAGCCCTTATTTTGTTTACGCTACAGCAAGGAAGGCAGATCTTTTATTTCACAAGTGAATAAAAGCTGAGACTTAGGAGAAAAGTAAGCCTCTTGGAAGGAGAAAAATAGTAATCCGTAGGAGTTTAAGGTATTTTATTTCTTTGAATTCTTAAGTGGGAAGTGGTGTTGTTTTCACTCCACAGCTCAGGAAACTGAGGCCCCGAAAGTAGAATCACCTTGCTAAAGTCACTAAGTAAGGGATGTAGGGGAAACCACTCAAACTCAGGGCTTCCGAGGCCAAGCTCTACTCCACAGGTCAGGAAATGAGAAAAACTTTAATGGAACCCATCCAGGAGCTCTCCTGGACTCCCTAGTATCTCTAGTTTCGGAGCATTTAAAAATAATGATGAATGAGTGGGCCACGGTGGCTCAGCAGGCAAAGTTCTTGTCTGCCATGAGGGAGACCCAGGTTCAATTCCCGGTGCCTGCCCATGCAAATAATAATAATAATGAGTTAAAATTCAGTTTATCCCAACATTAGGCCTAGCCATGAAAACACAATTGGGCGAACCCCCCTATCAGGAATACTTCCCTTAACAAAGGCTCATAAAGAGGGGCTTAGCGTTGGTGTGGGACTAAGGTGAGGGGCTTTACCCAAGGAGCTGAATTCGCCTCACTGCCCCTGTCATGCCCTTGCTACGGCAGGCATTGTCAACCCCTACCTTAACCACTTAAAAACTCCAACATCCAGAAAAGCATAGAAAAAAAGTGTTCCTTTCCCTTTTTCGTACAGAGAAGTGACTGTGGTTGCACCCCCATCACACTGTGTGAGTCCCCATTGGTGAACAATCAGAGGAGGCTGCTGGGTACACAGGGATAGTTACTCCCCAAGAGGGTGCATCTTTGGGCCACCTTTGGCGAGCCTGGATCAGCCCACCTGTCGAGCAGGGCAGGACTGTACAAGACAATCTGCCTCACACGGATTTAAATTGCTGTCCTGAGAGGGTGTCTTAATTGTTTTGGCTTCCTGTCAGATTTGACCCTTGGAATGCTGGATGGAAATGAGTAATTTAGAAAGACACAAGCAGCAAGAAATCCACGTTCATTTGCCACAGATTCATTCTTTCTGTCCTTCATGGTTAAATTGTTTAAAACATCCATCTTGCTAACAGTGGTGATGATGATGAAAAAGGGAATCAGGAGTTAAATAAAGCAACCATACCCTGGGCAGCAATCTGAAATTGAAAGTGAAAATAGCTTTCATCAGCAAGTCAGGGCATTTTTGGTTGCAAGTAAAATCTCTCTCTCTCCTTTTTAAAGGAAATACAGCCCAAGGCAATTATCTTATGCTGATTCCCAGTCCCTGGGATTACCTCAGAAATGGACATGTGTCTCCAGTCAGGCCAATGAGGTCTCAAGGGATATTTTGGTGGGGCTTTTAAGAGAGATTTTTTTTTTTTTGTAATTAAGGGAACGCTGCTGAAAGAGATACTGTCTGGTCCCCTGGAGGTCATCTGCGTGGGTTGAGGCAGCCGTTGTTTCTTGCAGCCTGAGGAAAACATGAGCCCATGGAGGAGGACAGAGCCCAGCGAATCGCAAGAGGCAGCCCAAGACTTCACTGGGTCTTGTGATGTGGCCCCTTCTCCTCCTCCACTGTGAGGACCCAAGGGCAGGAGCTGAGCGTTACTCACATCTCCCTTGTGCTGGCAGAGCATCTGGCACAGAGCAGGGGCTCAGCCCAGGAAGGGCAGATGAGCAAACCAACAGCAGTTGAACCCAGGCCTTTCTCAGTGTTTTTAGCTGACTTGCAAATTGAACCACATGCAGGTAATAGACTTTCCAGGTTGAAATTTGGGGAGATAGGCATACAATTTTCAACCAAGAAATGGGGTAGAATGCTGAGGAGGGAAGGGGCAGGAGAGGCTGGGGGTGGGTAAATCCATGGGTTCCTGGCACTGGTGTGGTGCCCCAGGCAGAATCACATGTGTGAGGCTGGCCAGGCGGTGGACAGAGCGTTCTCCTGTGCGTTAGTGCGTGCAGAGCCAGCCAGGCGCTTGTAGGGAGTCTGGAGGAAGTGCAAGGCCTTTATGAGCTTAAGTACTTTACCAGAGGCTAGATTACATCCAAACCTGGAAGTCTTCATCAGCAAACTTGCAGTGGCTTTCCAAAAGCTCGAGGTTTGCCTGTCCTTCAGTGAAAAAGACAGGCTGTGCCAGTTAAAGCTGAGAACCAGAAAACAACCGTGTAGATGTTGAAACTTATATTGGATGAGATTTTTCATGCTTTTCTGTTATGCAGACATCCAGCAATGCTGTAGACATAGGTTAAATTCAACTCTCAGGGAGCCTGGATCTTTCTGAATTAGTGGCTGCCTTACCTGAAAGGAAATCCAAGATCCAACTGAAGAAACACTGGGCTAAATTTAATTCTAGTATTAATTTACTTTGTGGCCTCAGCCAAGTTGCTTGGCCTCTCTGGGTTTACAGCCCCTCGTCTATAAAATGAGAGCTGGAAGTAAACTAATATTGAGATTCTTTGTATTGAGAAATGTCATTACGTGAAAAACAAATTCAAAGAACATTTAGAGAAAAAAAAGGATGAACTCTGGAGACAATCTAGGATTTAAGTCCCAGCTCTGCCACACAATAAATGTAGGACCTCAGTTAACTCAGTATACAGCTCTGAACCTCAGTGTCATTATCTATAAAATAGAGATAACACAACCTACATTACAGGATTTAGGGAAGCATTCAGAGATGATTTGGCAAAGCCGCGGTATGGAATAATCATTCAATAAAATTATTCAACAAATATATGTTGAGCATATACTATGTACTAAGTACTGTGCTAGACTCCAGAAATAGAGAGGAGAGCAAATCAGGCATTGCTTCTATCAGCAAGGACTATACGTCAAAACTTACAATCACATTTATTATTAATTTTTATATGAGATAAGACAAATAAAGGTAAATTATAGGGTGCTGTGTTACAGACACAGATATAATAAATGCTAGTTACTTCCCCAACTCTGCTCACTCAGCATAGCCACCAAAGCCACTATTCACCAAATGGTTCCCTCATTGCCCCTTTCATGGCTCACCAAGACAATGCATCATCCCAAACAAGATTTCCCATTAGGTGGATTTTTCAACATCTGAGATCTTTGAAAGATTATCAGGTTTTGCTTGCAAGCCATGCATAAATTAATGCAAATCTTATTCCCAGGGGTGGGAGGCAGGTCTTTGAAATGATTATAGTCAGCCTTGTATTCTCTTTCTCAAGTCCACATTATTGCTCATGTCTGCTGAAGATAGATTTAATTAATCAACACAGCCTTCTGCCTTCATCATCCCTAAAGCTGTCTGATTATAAAGAACAAGGGCTTTCTGCCCAGTGTGACACCCACCTGGCGCCAGGTAGATGCAGGGGGGCCCCAGGAGAGCAAGCCAGCTGGTATTCAATATGTCATGAGCCAAGAGAGGAGAGAAATCCTACTCCAGTAGCATGGAGCTGCTTAGAGTTTTGTTAGACAGGTAATGTTTGGCAGCTGAGAGAGAGGCCTCTAACAAGCCAAAGAAACTTGGATACGTCACCTCTACTATCTATGCAGCTATTTTCTCATTCACAAGTGGAAACTATCACAACCTACCCTATGCATTGTACGGAATTTTCATTCAGATAAGATGAGATAAATGTCCTATCACTTCTCACGCTAAAACTTTTTTTCAAATCCATCACTTCCTTCATACTTCTGTAATCACAGTCCTAGTTTAAACCCTTATCATCTCTTGTCTGGATGTTTCAGTAACTTGCTAATGGATCTTTCTTCTTGGCTGTCTCCACAAATCCTTTTAATTTAGCTCTCATATAGCTTCCAATTTTAAAATATAAGTTAGACATGATCACTGTCTGTTTAAAAAATGTTTGATGACATCCCATTGGCTTCAGGATGAAGTCCAAAAGCTTTAGTATGGTTTTTGTGACATATAATGTGGGTTGCCCACTCACAAATAATTCTTCTCCTCTCCATGCCAGTAGAACCCAATTTAAGTTCTGGTTATAATATGCCCAGACCAAAGGGATAAATTATTATGGTTCTAAGCCAATTATGATGATTTCATTCCTTTTTAGAACAAAAGAAGACAGATGTAACCCAATCCTAACCAATGAGGTGTAAGAAAAACCCTACTGGGGTGTCATGGATGGAATCTTATCTCCCACGAAGACATGTTTGAGTCCTAACCCCCAGTCCTGGGGTTGGAAACTCATTCATAAATAAGATCTTTGACGATCATATTGGGAGGAGGCCAAACTGAAATAGTGTGGGCCTTAATCTGACTAGAGTCCTCATAAGCAGAGAAAAATTGGACACAGAAGGGTAAGTGAGGAGGAGACAGATGGTCGTGGGTGGGGGTGAGATTGAGTTACGGATTGCCTGCAAGCCACCACCAGGACATTACAGACTTTGGAGGAATCATGGCCCTTCTGACACCTTGGTTTTGGACTTCTAGCTTCCGAAACTGTGAGACAATAGACCCCTATTGTTTAAGCTATCCAGTCTGTTATATTTGCTATAACAGACCTGGCAGACTAAGACATGGGCATCAGGGAAAGACTTTTTTCTTCAATGTGTTTTTTCTGTCCATCTAGGGCACACTGGACCGTGGCAAAGAATGATGTGAAACTCATGATGATGACCACTGAGCTGCTGCACCTGCTACGAGGTTGCCTGTCTCATTCCCTTTGCCCCAAATTCTCTCCTTCCTTCCATCATTGACACATTTCTACACATTTTCCAAGGCCCATACCACCAAGTCCCTTCTGTTTTGTGCTGTCCCCTAGTCCTTCCTCTATATTCCTATGGTTTGAGCAACAGAGAAATTCTTGATTTATGTGTCTGTCACCTTATACTTTGAGTGCTTTAAAATCAGGGATTATACCTTCTCCATTTTGTATCTAAAATCCTTAGCCCAGTACCTGCTACTTGTATCATGCCTAGTGAATGTTAGTGAATGAATAATAGTGTTTGTGGAATTAATAATAATATGGAATGATTATATTTGTTTTGAAAAAGCAAAAGATCTCTTGAAAAAGCAAAAGACCTCATGAAAAGCACAAGATGCTTATTAGCCTTATCACTTTCCTATGGATTCCACCCTAGAAGCCTGTCTGCTGAACTTTCACTCACCTTGAGGTTCCCCTTCCTTTGATTTAACTCACCACTCATTTTGTTACTTAGTCCACACTAGATGCTACATATTTCTCAAAATATTCTTAACAATCACAGATGACTGCTTCCTATGTGCCTATTTTCTACCTAACAAAGCTATAAGGAAAGTAGCTTCCACTTCCTGGTAGGCCACATGGCTCCAGGTCCAGTGCTTTAGAGGAAGTTTGGCAGCCATAAATTGTTCTCTGAATATATGGGTAAATGTTACCTTATGTGCATGTAACAGAAAATATACTAAGAGTGACTGTGGAAGAAGCTGCTAACTGACCACGAAAGATTTTGACTCCACTTCCATAGTAGAGAGCTGATATGCAGCTTCCCAGCTAGCAGCTTCATTTCTCAGCAGCTTTATATTCAGGTAGCATCTTATGTTTGATTACCAGCCACTGGAATGTGAAATGAGATGATGCGGTCACGTCCTCACCAAGAAAGTTAAAGGAAGCTTTCTTCACAATCTCATTCTCCTCAGTGGTGACTGGGGAGTCTACAAGTTGAAGATGCAATATCCCAAGGTGGAGGGAGAATCCCTGAATCACCAGTTGGAGATCACCCTCCTAGGAGAATGATCAACTAAGGAAGCTTCACTGGATTTTGTTAAGCAATATATCAACAACTATGCTGTCAACTGACGGAAATGTGGTGGCGGTGGTGGTTGGTGGTATTTTTACAGTGGCTTAAACAAATAGAAGATTATTTTTTCACATAATATGATTTCTAAAGGTGTACAGTTGTTGGCACTTCTATTTAATGAAAACTCTAAGTCTCATGATCTGTCATTCTTAGCTCTTTGCTTTCACTTTGTGGCTGTTTGCCTGTGACATGATCACATATTATGACATGATCACAAGGCAGCCTGCTGCTCCAGGCTTTACACCATCATACCAACAGGCATAGGGTCAAAGGGCTAGACTTTATTATTTTAATTCAAATGGAAAGCCCCTAAACAACTCCTCTTTCTCTGTCATTTCTCACAACTGGGTATTTTTGCCAATCTGAACTGCAATAAAGTCTGGTAAGGGCACTATTTACCTCTAGCAGGTTTTCTAGGTAGAGGCAGCAGGGAGGAGAGTGGTAGGAAAGTTCTCTTTGGGTCAGCCAATCAACACTGTCTTCCATTGTTTTCATTCCAACTTCCAGCCATTTTATTTATGAAACTTGGTCATATCTGGTAAGAATTCCTATTAATAAGTTTCAAGATATATTGGCCACCCTATTAGGGTAATGGTTTTAAATGACTAAATCCATTCAAATTACAGATGAATCCATTATATTAATGTCTGTAAGGGTAAATTCATCCAAGGCATGTGACAGACATCAGGGAATACAACATTGTGGATCAAGACTGAGATGTGGGAAGTCCTCAGTCTGCATAAACTGTGCCGATTCTCACTGTGAATTGTCGTTGTCATTGCCTATTCTCACCATGAATTTTCTACCTCTGCACCTTGCTTTCTTCCTGTATTTTCCTTGTCCTGTGATGTCATTCCATTGATCTGAACCAAGAACCCCCAAATCAACATAGACAAACCGTTTCTCCTCTGTGAGCTTCTGTGTGTTCATCTGTAAAATGAGCAGTTGTTTGTGAAGGTCCCTTTCCATCTCTGGTTTGTGATCCTACACCTCTTTGGAGATATGCATCTTTAAAGGTCCAGTTCAAAGGAAGTTGCTTCCATGAAGCATTCCTTAACTCTTAGCATCCAAGTTACAACTCCTTCCATTATGATCCCCCAATAAAATTATAGCACTTAACCATTATATTCCTATATCTGGCATTCTATCAACTCATAAGCTCTTTTCTTTGAGAGCGAATTAATTTTTTTAATCCCAAGACTCCTTAGCACAATGACTTCCAAATGGTAATTGCTGAGCAAAAGACAACAAAATTAATCAATTTAAATTATAGGAAGATGCATTAGTTCTCCAAAGCTTTGTTAACAAATGAACCATTTCATCCAACAAATTCTTAAGCAAAACTCAAAAAAGGGGAGGAGGAGGGGCCCCAGGGTTGAAGTGGGGATAAGGTTATTGAAACTCAACTAGCCCTGCCCACACCCTCCCAGCAACCTCTGAGGCAGTTCTCCAGAAAGCACTCATAGTGCTTCAAGGAACATAGTCTGGACATGACTAAAATAGTAAACAAAGAATCAAGGAGTCAGGAGATATGTTCTGGTCTGAGTTTGGCTTCAATTTAATTGTCAAATAATTGCTCTTGGCCCCAGTTTCCTTACCTACAAAATATCAGGAATGGCAAATAGGGGCTATCGTTTCCCCCTTGCCATTTCATGGTCTGCTTTCCTCAGGACTCCTCAGAATCCTTCTTTTTTTTCATGCTAAATAATGGGAATTTATTAACTGATGGTTTTGAGGTTAAAAGAAAGTCCAAATCAAATTTTCATCAAGGCGATGTTTCTTCCCCCAAGACTGGGTTCTGGGCCTGGCTGCCAGTGATCCTTGGCCCCTCTGTTATGTGGCAAGGCCCATTGTAGCATTTCCTGGCCTCTCAGAATCCTTCTTAACACAGCATTTGTGGGAGTCATTAGCTGCACATTTGAGTCAGCCCTTCATATAACAGTAATTTGCTACCTTTGGGCTAGCTAGATGTTTCCTAGCTTCCCTTTCAACTCTAACATTCTGTAATTCTCCCTTTTAAAAACTCAGTTCTTTGACTGATATTGCTGCCATTTAACAATGACATCACTAAGCAAATTAAGTCCTATGGGTATGTGCATAAAAGCCCCCCATCCCAAATATCATCCAAAATTGTTAACTTAGGGCTTGTAAAATAATTTAGCCTTGCAATTTGAATCTGGGTTTTAGCAAAAGATCTCTTTCAGAAACATGAGAACCATATCTTGTAAATATGGACATAGCTAGAGGCCACCATTCTTCTAATAGTTTAGCTTGAGCAGTCCTGAGCCAAGAAGATGGTGGCATGATTGGAAGTCTTGACAAGAAGGAATTAAAAATATTGCTAATGATTTTTACCCTGGTGATGAAAATATCCAGAAAGGACACAACAGATACCTTCAAATCTCTGAAGGTTCCTCTTATCGAAGAGGGAGGGACTATTTCCATTTAGTCCCCCAGAGTAGAACTAAAACCGGAGGATGGAGCTCCAGGCAGCAGATATCACAACTTGGTGGTCTATGGGCCATGGTCTCTTCCCAGAAAATATTTTGTTTGACTTGTACAGTCTTTAAGCAATGTTTAACATAAAAATAACTTTAAAATCTTGAAACTTTACATGAAAATAAAGATTTCTATTGTCTCTCAAAAAATAAGGAGATCTGAAAATATTTTTCCTTGAGAGGGGGACTGGGACTGCTGCCCTAGGCACTGCACTTTGGATGGATGAGAAGCATTGTGTTGGGAAGGTAGCTGCCCCTTACTCCTCTTTACTGAACACTATTAAAATTCAATTTAAAATTGTGGGTATTTAACAATATCTCAAAGTATGACCCTTTCAAGGGGGACTCTCTTGAGCACTCTGAATGGTTTAAGCTGCCCCAGGATCAAGAAGCAGACTTGGATCTGGCACCTCTGGCCCATGTTCCTGCAGGACAACAATCTTTTGGTGTGGAGTAGTCACTGCCTGCCATAGAAGGGCATTTCTTCTCCCATTAGCGGTAATCCTCAACGACTCCTTGTTTTCACTAGGCCTGTGGCATTAATTTATATTAGCTGCCTTTGCATGTATAAATTTCATCTTTATATAAGCAAACATGAATTGCTAGTAGTCAGAAAGTTTTAAACATGGAATAGTTTTTAAAATGAGATAGTAATTTTCCCCATCTCTAGAGGCTTTCAAGGACAGGCAGGATCATCACTCATAAAAGGGGAACCAAAGTGGGTTGAGAAGATGCTCTTTGAGGCCCCTCCATCCCTAAAAGACAAGATCCTGCTGGGTAAAAGCAGTAAAGTGGGACTTGTACAAGGAGCAGCATGTAGGAGGAGGTCTAAGAACTAAAACAGAAAATCATTGGCCAACATTATTTCAAGATTGGGTCCAAAATAATCTGGCAACTTTATCCAAAGCAGGAAGAAAAAAGTCAGTACATGTTAGACTTGAAAAATAATCAGGACTTATTCCCGGAAAAAAATACTTTCTTTCATTTGCTCAGTCCCATGTGGTTTTTGTTGTTGTTGTTTTTTCACATGGGCAGGCTCCAGAAATGGAACCCGAGTCTCTGGCATGGCAGGCGAGAACTCTGCCACGGAGCCACCGTTGCCCGCCCCCCATATGGTTTTAAGTGCACTGTCACTTCCAATATCTTGGTCCATTTCGTAATTCTATGATAGGAAGGTCACATAGCTATCATCAGTTCTGCTGTGCTGATGAGGAAACTGAGATCCAAGGAAATTAAGTCACTTAGACTCAATAAGTCAGCAACAGTCAGGACCTATATCTGGTCTTCTCACTTCTTGGCTTTTACTCTTCCAACTTTATCTGATGACAGCAAATCACAGAGTCAAAAAAAACAAAGAAAAGCCTCTAGGAGTCATTTTCCCTTCCTAAAGATCTCCCATCAGAAAGATCCCACTGATAATCTGCCGGAGCAGTTCAGGAATCTTTCCAGCAACCTCACTTAGGTCTTCTTTCTTCAACAAAAGCTTAATTCTTCTTCTCTTTGAGAGAGAATTCACAGGTGGTTGCCATCTTCACCAGAACAACCGCCTTATCGACCCGAAGCCTATAATCAAGCTGATGCTTCATCGGTTTCATCTTCAGAAAAAATAATTGATTTAACCTTTCCCCCAAATGACAAATACCCTCTTGTGTATCAAACATCCTTTTCATATAATTGGAGAATTCCAGAGTGGCCCACTTAACAAACCCCTCTTCTTAAAAAGCTCCTCTTTCCAAAAAGCACTAGGGCTTTTAGCAAGCTGTCTCATCAAGTAGCCCATTAGTGTTCTGAAAGGATCAGCAAGAAATATGATCAGACCTTTGACCTCAGCTCTGAACAACAGCTTTGAAGAGAAGAAAATAGTCAGGCCTTGAATTCAGGTCAGTCTCTGCCACTCATTCCCCAGTCCTGGGTATGGCCCCAGCTATTCCCTTAAAAACAACAGAGTGACAGTCCCAAGATTCTCTTCGGAGCACCCTTCCATTCTCTCCTTTTCATTCTATTTCATATCCCAAAGTTCATTGCTCATGATCCCTCAAGTACATTACACTTCCTTGACTATAATCCTTGGAGGAAAAGCATTGTTTCTTTTTCTTTCCACAGAGGGAACTTGCAAAGAGTTTAAACTCTTGTGACCCAAACTATTTTTTTCAATGGCCTGTGCTACTTAATACAACTACCTCTCAGGAGCCTTCATTTCCTTTGATATAAAAGGGAATAATCATAACAATTTATTCAAATAGTTATTGTGAGACTCATATGAAGTAAAGTATATGAAAAGCCTGCGCTTTGTGAATGGACACGAATGTGAACATTGTCATCTCAGCGCCTCTTACTAAATGTGCCCTCGGCCAGCAGGTCCCCAAGGGGCAGAGAGAGAAACAGCGTCTCAGTTAACTCTGCCCCAAACTAGCTGGTTGTCAGGGTCAGGCTGGGAGCTTCTTGCATGGCTCTTTTGTTTCTGCACACCTGCCACCTCAGATGTCTGACATCAGTGTAAATAAGCCTCTCATAGGAATTGCTTTTGTCATTGCACCTGCCTCTTTCAATTTACTTGCTGTGCTCAGATCCCACATTCTCCTTGGTGGCTGTTCATAGTCTGAAAGCACAAAAGAAAGCTTTTCCCAGAGGCCCACTTGTTTCTGCGCTGAGATGTCTCAGTGGCTCCTCATCCATAAATGGGGCATCTTGAGATCCCCAGTTTGCCCTCCCATCTCACACCTCTTTCAAGTTGCTTGGAGTTTGTTCTCTGAGACAGAGGCTGCTTTATCGTGTATATATTTTTAATTGCTTAGTGTGGAAGTGGGTATTTCCTTTTGTGGAATATTTAAGTGGGATCCTGTATAATTTGTAATAGACCATTTGTAATTTAAAAGATAATTTTTTTTATTGATGAGCCAAATCGGTTGTAAACAGACATCGTCTTATAAATATAAGGGAAAAAAATCAAATTTTCCCTTTGGAATACCGATTGCATTAGTAAACCCAATTTTATTCTTCCTTCATGTGCCTTGGAGTTCCTACTGTAAAGGCGAAGTATATTTCCTTACCCCATATAATGTGATTTGGTTGAAAGAAAGAGGCAGAAGGGAGGCTGTGCCCATTTTAGCCTAGACCTCAAGGGGCCTTGTGTATTTTAGTGTGCTTTTGTAAGCCTCTGCCATCACCACTTGAAAGACATGTCTGGGTTAACTGTTGAGTCCCAGGAAGGGGAAAGAGACCCATGAAGGAACATTGTCCCAGCTTAGGGGCCCCAGCCACACCCTGCTTTGCTTAGTCCACCTATAGTCCCATGATAGCACCCAGCCAAGACTGGTCAACCCCCAGATGACCCACAGATGCAGGAGCTATAATAATAAATTACTATTGTCTCAAGCCATGGAGTTTTGGGTGGTTTGTCACATAGCAATTGCTAGTTGAAATATTTGCCTATGACAAATATCTGGAGGAGTCAAAGGATTCATTTCCCCTTGAAATAAACTTAATGTTAAAAAATAAGACATTTTAGGAAATAGAGTATTCCCTTATGTTCTAGTTTGCTTGCTGCCGGAATGCAATATACCAGAAATGGAATGGCTTTTAAAAAGGAGAATTTAATAAGTTGCTGGTTTACAGTTCTAAGGCCGGGAAAAAGTCCCAATTAAAACGAGTCTATAGAAATGTCCAATCTAAGGCACCCAGGGAAAGATACCTTGATTCAAGAAGTGCGATGAAGTTCAGGGCTTCTCTCAAGTGAGAAGGCACATGGCGAACACAGTCAGAGTTTCTCTCTCATCTGGAAGGGCACATGGTGAACACAGCATCGTCTGCTAGCTTCTCCTCCTGGCTTCCGGTTTCTTGAAGCTCCCCGGGAGGCATTTTCCTTCTTCATGTCCAAGGGTCGCTGGCTGGTGGACTCTCTGCTTTGTGGTGCTGCAGCATTCTCTGCTCTCTCTGAATCTCCTTCATTCTCCAAAGTGTTTCCTCTTTTATAGGACTCCAGAAACTTATCAAGACCCACCCAAATGGGTGGAGACATGTCATCACCTAAACCAGTTTAACAACCACTCTTGATTAAATCACATCTCCGGGAAGATGATCTGATTACAGTTTCAAACATACAGTATTGAATAGGGATTATTCTGCCTTTATGAAATAGGATTTTGATTAAAACATGGCTTTTCTAGGGGACATACATTCTTTCAAACCAGCACGCCTTATTACAGAAAATTAACTTTAATTACAGATGCTTAGAAAAAAACAAGGAAGAAAATAAAAATCAGCATCATTCTTAAATCCTAAGAAAACTAATATCTACTAACATTTTAGGTTTATGTTCTTTGAAAAACCAAATGGGTTTTTAATTTTTAATTTAAAAATAAAACAATAAATCACAAAGAAAATGCCAATAAATTTGAGTGAACAAAAATGTAATATGTCTGTATGTTTAAGGAGAATCCTAAAAAACAAAGAGCAAGAAAAGTGTGAGAAAATTTTTATAACTATGCCAAAAGTGTTAATATTTTTGGAGTATAAAATGTTCATATACATTAATAAACAGAATGTGTAATTCCAAAAGCTGAATGGCCAAAGGTTGCTCCCAAAACACTGACAAAGAGAGACACAACTGATAAATAGCATGTAGAAAAATTCCCAACCTATTGAGTAAACAATGAAAAGCAAATTAAAATAACACTGAAACATTACTTTACTTATGACATTAGAAAACAAATTTTAAATCATTCTCTGAGTAGGAGGTGGTAGAGTACAATAAATACTCACATAAATTATTGGTGAAGTGGTTAATGTATAGAAACCGTAGGGAAATAAACACGGCAATATAACTTATAGGCCTTAAAAATGTATACTTTTTGACACAGTAATTTCACTTACGGGAATCTGTCCTAAATATAGGAATAGATCATCATCTGAAATACAGGAAAAACACTCTGCATAATAGAAAACAGTAGGGTAATATTTAAATAAATTGATATGCCCAAATGATAGCATAGTATGCAACTACTAAAAAACGGTGCATAATAACTTTTGCTAAATTACTAGTAACAGTAAAAATTATTACATTTAATATTAAGTAAAAAACCAAACCACTAAATTGTATATACAATGTAATTAAATTTATATTCAATAAGAATCTTGAAGGAAATATATCAAAATGCTCATATCAGTTTGTTTTGTTTTATTTGGGAGGATGCAACTATGGACTGCTTTATTGTTTGTTTCCATCTTTTCTTTCAGTCCAAATGCTCCTAAGTAAAATATTCATTTAAAAATTTTTAGCTTTAATCCATGAAACCCTGAGTGCAGAGCCCACATCAGCCCTTGAATGTGTGCTTGTGAAGTATTGGGGATTGAATCATGTCCCCTATAAAGACTTGTTCAGTTCTTAATCTTCATTCTTATGGCTGTAAACCCATTTGTAAATAGGAACTTTGGAGATATTATTAGTTAAGCTGTGAACTTATTTGAAAATAGGATCTTTGAAGACCTTATCCAGATGAGACCAAATTGAATCAGAGCCTTAAACCATATGACTGGAGTCTTTATAAGCAAAGGAAATTCAATGCAGTGAATCAGAAAGAAGCCAGAAGTCAGTGGAAGCCAGACAGAAGTTAGTAGAAAACAGAGAAGCAGACACAAGGAAACAAAAAAATCTTCATGTGACAGAGGATTGCCTGAACCCTGCAGACTCCAGGAGAAAGCAAACTCAGCCAATACCTTGATGTTAGACTTCTAGCTTCCAGACACTGAGACAATCAATCAACCCATTTTGTGGTATTTGCCATAGCAGCCATGGCAAACTAAGATAAGAAATGTGGCTTTTGATACTATAGTCAGGAAAATTCAAGGGCAAGTACTAGACAGTTCTTGCACTATGTCACAAATGGCAGCTTACAATTAAGTTATTTTCTAAAACTGTATCTTCCACTTTGACCCTGGATTTGGTCCTCAGCTGTTTGGTGTCTGTCCTAGTGAGGGTTCTCTAGAGGCAGAGCCTAAGATGGGGAGTCTTGTTAATGGAGTTTATTGAGGGAGTGCTCTTGGGAGATGAAAGAGAGAGAAGTAGGATAAGGCAAGAGAGGATGGCTAAGCCAGGATGCAGTTCTGGTTGGGAGGCTGTTCCTAGGAGCTCTGGAGCATGACTTGCAGCACAGAGTTGGAACTTCCTTAAGGCTGGGGCTGGCTTTCTTCACCTCTGTGCCCAGCAGTCATTGGTCTCTAGGGTATTCCCAGCTCCTCTTCCCACCCTGCAGTTTGGCCAAGGGTGATTCTCTGGAGAAGGGCAGCTATGGTATGTGGGAAAGTATAATCCACACCAAGGGAGTAATGGGTGCTCCAGTGAGGAACTGGTGTGAGACACCATTTGGATGAATCCCAAACCTCAACAATATGTTGCCTTTCTCTCTCTTGTTGCCCATAGCTGATCCTGGCCTTTTTAGATCCTGGACCACCTTCAAGGCTGGGCTTTATTTCTTGGTTCCACATCATCCAATGCCACATTCTTTTAACCCAAACTGTGAGGCTGAGGACTCGTACAAGAAGCTAAGCATGGCTTCTAGAAAGATAGTTGAATAGGATAAGCTGAGTTCACCCCTGCTCCATGGAACAACCAGAGAAGTGACAGAAAAAAGACCAGAACAGCTCCAGGTCGGGAGTGACCAGAGAGGGCCTTCTACACCATATAGGGAGGTCCTAGATGAAAAAGCAGAGGAATTGGGACAGAAAGAACAGGGTGAGTGTGCTCACTCATGAATCCACCGGGGGCAAGAAGGGGCATGCAAGAAGCAGTGGGTTTCGAAGGAGTGGGGTATTCCTGCACTCCTGCCAGCCTCCACAGCTACCTTGGGAGGTCTTCCTTCTCAGCTCCACAGCAGGGACCTCCTGTGGGGAACCCAGAAGCCAGCAGACTTGGTTTGCCTGTGTACAAAGACTTTCCAGCCAGTGCTGAGTGCCTCCTGAGACTGACCACTGTGGGTGTCTGTTTATTGGCAGAGACCAAGGACCCTCCTTTTGGGAGGAGGGGGAGATGCAGAGTGGAGCCAGTCTGATAATTAACTGGCAAAAGAGAATCGTTGGGAATAGAGAGAAACAAGTGCTAGAGAGAATGTGGAGAGAGAGATATACCTATTCACCGTCGGTAGGGAAATGAGAGATCTAGCCCTTTGGAGGGCAGTGTAGTGGTTCCACAGGATGCTAGGGGTAGGATTGCCATGTAATCCTAAATCCTGGTTGCTCAATGTATACCTGGAGGAACTGAGTGTGAGGGCACAAATGGACATGTGCACACTGGTGTTTCTGGCAACAGGGCTGGAGGTGGCTTAAGGGTACAATGACTGAGGAATGGAAAAGGGGAACAAACGGTATAAACATACAATGGACTACTGAGTGGCCACAAGAAAAATGAAGTTGTGGATGCAACTAGATGAAGGAACTTTAAGAGCTGTATGTTGAATGAAATGTCAGGAACAAAAAGACAAATATTATCGTGCCCCAGTCATATGGACTAACTATAATATAAAAATTCGGAGAACTAAAGTCCAGAGAATGGGTTATCAGGTTGGGGCTTATTGCAAAGGGTCCTAAATTGTAGGCTCTTACAGCAGTCACATATATTCAAGAGGTATAATTGTTAATTCTGAATTCTGAGCTACTGAGCTGTTTGTATATAGCACAGTCTTTCTGTGTTGGAGTGGCTGGAGGGAAGTGCCTGAACTGTATAGCTGTGTTCCAATATTCTTCTTTCTTGAAGATGATTGTATAATGATATAGCTTTTACAATGTGACTGTGTGATTGTGAAAACCTTGTGTATCATGCTCCTTTTAACTAGGGTATGGACAGATGAGTAAAAAATATGGATTAAAAAATAAACAAACAATGGGGGTACAAAGGTTAAAATAAATTGGGTAGATGGAAATACTAGAGTCAATGAAAGGGAGGGGTGAGGGGCATGGTATGTATGAGTTTTTTCTTTTTTTTTTTTCTTTCTTTTTCTGGAGTGATGCAAATGTTCAAAATGTAAAAAAAAAAAGATCATGGTGATGGATACACAACTATGTGATGATATTGTGAGCCATTGATTGTACACCATGGAATGTGTGTATGTTAAGGATGTTTGTGTGTTTGTATGCTATTTTATATATATACATATTCAGTTTACCATCAAAAAAAAAAAAGAAGAGAATCATTGTGTCCCACTACCACTGCCTTTTCCTCACAGAGACCAGGAGCCCTCAGGTGCACATAGGCAGAGAAGCGCAGCCAAGGAGGTAGGCTGAACCATGCCACACTGCCAGGCTTTTCTGAGTTGGCTGAAAACAGGGGCAGTTGAAATACTCAGTCCCACAACCCAAGGTCATCCCAAGCAGGAGCCTGGCAGCCATCAGACCCATCAGATCTACAAGTGAATTCTCTGCCGAGGTGCATGCTGCCTACCTCCTGGCCCTGGGTTGGCAGCTTTTAGTACACACTGAGACCAGAAGTCTTGGCTGGAATTGCACTGGGTCTCTGTCATGCTTAGGTGGCTACAGTAGTGAAAGAGAGGTAGACCTGAGGAGAAGAGGTGGCCCAAGAGTACCATCTGCTGAGAAGACATGGAAAGTGCACTCTGGCAAACTGCCTATCTGCCTAGCTTTCAATTGATCTTCACAAGAGTTTTATCTCCTGCATGAGAACTGGGCCTTGGTTTGACAGGGAATTATCAACAAACCCAAAACAAAAAGAGACCTTCAATGCAAACCCAAGCAAATGCCAAACCTTAGATGAGTGAGGGAATTCAACTTTCAAAATAACCTTATCAAGATAATCAAATGCCTCAAAGCCAATAGAAAATAACAAAGCACCTGAAGATACAGGCAGATATGGCCTCGCCAAATGACAAAAGTTAAAACACCAGAAGAGATACAGAATTTGGAACAAGTAATCAAAGACATTCATACAAATCTCCTAAATAAATTCAAATGGGTTGGCTAATGACATAAAAGATATCAAAAAAACACTATAAGAGCATAAAGAATAATTTTAAAGAATAAATAGAAAAATAGTAGATTCACAGAGATGAAAAATAAATTAGACAAAACTAAAAATAAATTAGAGACACACAACAGCAGATTTGAGGAGGCAGAAGAAAGAATAAGTGAACTAGGGGACAGGACAACTGAATTCAAACACACAAAAGAACAAATACCAAAAAAGATGGAAAAATTGAAATCACTTCCCTGAGGGGAAATGATGGGAGCACAGAAATATAAGAATCATCAGTATTCCAGAAGGAGAAGAGAAGAGTAAAAGGCTACTAAGATTGGTTGAAGAGATAATGGGGGGAAACTTCCCAAACCTTATAAAAGACATAAATACACAAATCAAAGAAGCCCAACTAACTTCAAATACAATAAATCCAAATAGACCTACTCTAAGACACATATTAATCACATTGTCAAATGCTGAAGAGAAGCAGAAGGTCCTGAAAGCAGCAAGAGAAAAGTGATTCACTACATAACAAGGGAGACCACATAAGATAAGTTCAGACTACTCAACAGGCACTATGTAGGCAAAAAGGCAGTGATAAATTTAAGGTTCTGAAAGAGAAAGACTTTAGCCAAGAATTCTGTATTCCTTCAAAAGTGAGGGAGAGATTAAAATTTTTACGGACAGAAGAATGTTGAGAGAATTTGTTAGCAAGAGACCTGCCCTATAAGAAATACTAAAGAGAGTCCTGTTGGCTGAAAAAATAAATGCACATAGGAGAGGGAGTTTTGGAGAAGAGTACAGAATTGAAGAATACCAGTAAAGCTACTTAAAGGATAAAAAAGAAAGAGTCAATAGAATACATAGAACTGACAAAGAAAACCGAAGGATAAGATGAAGAACTGCTTTCACAACAATAATTTTAATGTTAAATTAAACATTCAAGAATAGTCAAAAATAATGATACAGATTAGCAGAATGGATTAAAAATATGATCCCTCTATATATTGCTTACAAATAGCTCATCTTAGATCCAAAGATACAAATAGATTGAAAGTGAAAAGATGGAAAAAGATGTTTCATGCAAGCTATAATCTTAAGAAAGTAGGAGTAGCTGTACTATATATTAGACAAAATAGACTTTAAATGTAAAGATTTCATAAGAGACAAGAAAGGACACCACATATTAATTAAAGTTACAATTTACAAAGAACAAATAACAATCATAAATGTTTATGCTTCCAATCACGAGAGGTGTTCCAAAGTACATGAGGCAAACAATGGCAAAACTGAAGGGAGTAACAGACGTTTCAACAATAATAATGGGAGACTTCAATAATACCTCTCTCTTCTATAGATAGAACAACTAGACAAAGAATCAGTAAGAAAATAGAGAACTTAAACAATGTGATAAGTGAGTTAGACCTAACAGACATAGGTCATTACATCCCAAAATATCAGGATATACATTATTCTCTAATGCATTTGGAACATTCTCCAGGATAGAGCTAGGACACAAAACTGGTTTTAATAAATTTAAAAGGATTTAAATTTTTCAAAGCACTTTCTATGACCACAATGAATAAAGCTGGAAATTAATAATTACCAAAGAACCAAAACTTCCAGAAATATATGGAGATTAAATAACACACTCTTAAAGAATCAGTGGGTCAAAGAAGAAATTGCAAGAGAAATTGGTATATGAAGATAAATGAAAATGAGAATATAGCATGTATTAGTTTGTTAAGCTGCCAGAACGCAATATATCAAAAAGGAGCAGCTTTTAAAAAGTGGATTTAATATGGTACAAATTTGCAGTTTTGTGCTGAGAAAATGTCCATTCTAAGGCACCAACAAGAGGTTCCCTTCACTCAAGAAAGACTGATGCCATCTGGAATACCTCTGTCAGCTGGAAAACCATGTGGCTGGTATCTGCTGGTCCCTTGCTCTGGGCTACATTGCTTTCAGCCTCTGTTTCCTATGGGCATTTCTCACTTGGTATCTGTGGGCCTTCATTTAGCTCCTCAGGGACACAACTCTAAGTTCCGGTTTACTTAGCATCTCATGGGAAGGCAGATGATGACATCTGTTGGGCCCTGTTCTAGTTTGCTAGCTGACAGAATGCAATATACAAGAAACAGAATAGCTTTTAAAAAGCTGTCCCAATTAAAACAAGTCTATAGAAATGTCCAATCTAAGGCATCCAGGGAAAGATACCTTGATTCAAGAAAGCCCATGAAGTTCAGAGTTTCTCTCTCATCTGGAAAGGCACATGGCAAACACGGCATCATCTGCTAGCTTCTTCTCCTGGCTTCCTGTTTCATGAAGCTCCCTGGGAGGCATTTTCCTTTTTCATCTCCAAAGGTTGCTGGCTTGTGGATGCTGCTTCTCATGGTTATGCCATTGTGCTCTGCTCTCTCTGAATCTCTTCCATTCTCCAAAATGTTTCCTCTTTTATAGGACTCCAGAAACTTATCAAGACTCACCCAAACGGTGAGATGATCTGATTACAGTTTCAAACATATGGTGCTGAATAAGGATTATTCTGCCTTTATGAAATGGGATTTAGATTAAAACATGGCTTTTCTGGGAGACATACATCCTTTCAAACCAGCACAGGCCCCACATCTTCAAATGTCTGGGTCTCATATTGGTCTTGTCAGCTCTGAAGCAACAGTTCTCCAAGCATCTGCACCTGCTCAGTTCTCTCCAAAATGTTTCCTTTTTTAAAGGACTCTAGTAAACTAATCAAAACCCACTTTGAATGACTGGAGTCACATCTCCATCTAATTAAAAGGCCACACCCACAATTGGGCACATCACATCTTTTTGGAGATAATCAAATCAAAGGGTTTCCACCCTACAGTTTTGAGTGAGGATTAAAATAAATGGCTGCTCCCACCAGATTGGATCAGGGTTAAAATATAGGTTTTCTGGGGTACATAGTAGATTCAAATTGACACACAGCATATCAGAAATTATGGGATTTGGCAAAGGCCATGTTGAGAGGGAAATGTATTGCCCTAAATGTGCATATTAAAAAAGAAGAAATTACAAAAGTCAAGCACTTATGCTTACCTGGAGGAGCTGGAGAAAGAACAGAATACTATCCCCAAAGCAAATAGAATAAGATAAATAACAAAAATTAGAAAAAGAATTAAATGAATTCAAAAACAACAGCAATAGAAAGAATCAATAAAACTCAAAGTTAGTTCTTTGAAAAAATCAATAAAATTGATGGACCCCTGATGAGTATGACGAAAAAGAGAGAGAGGATGCAATGAACAAAAACCAGATATGAAAGGTGGGTCATTACTATGAACCCTAAAGAATAAAAAAATTCACAAGAGGATACTAAGAACAACTATATGCCAACAAACTAGACAACTTAGATGAAATGGACAAATTCCTAGAAACACACAAACAAACAACATTGACTCAAAAAGAAATAGATCTCAACAAACCAATCACAAGTAAAGAGATTCAACCAGTTATCAAAATGTTTCCTAAATGAAAAGCCCAGGGCCAGATGGTTTCCCAGGGGAATTTTATCAAACATTCCAAAAAGAACTGACACCAATCATGCATAAACTATTACAAAAATTTGAGGAAAAAGGAACACTACCTAACTCATTTTATGAAGCTAACATCACTCTAATACCAAAACTAGATAAAGATGCTACAAGAAAGGAAAACTACAGGCCAAGATTCCTTGAATATAAGTGCAAAAATTCTCAGCAAAATAATTGCAAATCAAATCCAATGGCACATTAAAAAAAATTATATATCACGACCAAACAGGATTTATACCAGGCATGCAAGAGTGGTTCAATACAAGAACATCAATCAATGTAATACAACACATTAACAAATCAAAAAGGAAAATCACATGATCATCTCAATTGATGCTGAAAAAGCATTTGACAAAATTCAGCATCCTTTTCTGATAAAAAAAAAAACTCAAAATGTAGGACTTGAAGGAAACTTCCTCAATATGATAAAGAATATGTATGAAAAACCTACAGCCAACATCATTCTTAATTGTGAGAGACTGAGAGCATTCCCCCTAAGATCAGGAGCAAGACAAGAATGCTCACTGTCACTACTATGATTCAATATTGTGCTAGAAGTTCTAGCTAGAGCAATCAGACAAGAAAAAGAAGCAGGCATCCAAATTGGAAAGGAAGTAGTAAAACTTTCCTTCCTTGCAGATGATATCATACTATACTTCAAAAATTCTGAGAAATCTACAACAAAGTTCCTTGAGGACAACAAAGTGGCAGGATACAAGATCAAAGTGCAAAATTCAGTACTGTTTCTATACACAAGTAATGAGCTAATTGAGGAGACAATTAAGGAAAAAAGTCCATTCAAAATGGCACCTAAAAGAATCAAGATTTAGGAATAAACTTAACTAGGCATGTAAGGGACCTATATACAGAAAACTATAAAACATTGCTAAAAGAATTCAAAGAGGATCTAAATAGGTGGAAAGATATTCCCTGCTCATGGACAGGAAGGTTAAATGTAGTTAAGATGTCAATTCTACCCAAAGTGATCTACAGATTCATTGCAATACCAATCAAAATTCCCACTTGGAAGACTTGAAAAAGTTAGTTATCAAATTCATTTGGAAGGGAAAAAGAACTCTAATAGCCAAAAATATTCTAAAAAAGAAGAACGAATGGGAGGATTAATACTTCTTTATTTTAAAGCTTATTATAAATCCACAGTCATCAAAACATAATGGTGCTGACACAAAGATAGATATATTGATCAATGGAATAGAATTGAGAATGCAGAAATAAACCATCAAATCTATGTTCAATTGATTTTTGTCAAGACTCCCAAATCCACTGAGATGGGACAAAATAACCTTTTCAATAAATGGGCCTAGGAGAGCTGGATATTAATAACCAAAAGAATGAAAGATGATCCTTACCTTACACCCTATACAAAAATTAACTCAAAATGCCTTAAATACCTAAATATATGAGCCAGTACCATAAACTCCTAGAAGAAAATATAGGGAAGCATCCTCAAGACCTAGTACTAGTAGGTAGCTTCTTAAACTATACATCCAAAAAGCATAAGCAATGAAAGAAAAAATAGATAAAAGGGAACTCTTCATAATCAAAACTTCTGTGCCTCAAAGGACTTTGGCAAAAAGGTGAAGAGGCAGCCCACTCAATGGGAGAAAATATTTGGAAAACACATATAGGATAAAAGTTGATATCCAGTATGTATAAAGAAATCATACAACTCAACAACAAAAGAATAAACAACCCAATTATAAAATGGGCTAAAGATATGAATATGCATTCTTCTGAAGAGCAAATACAGATGGCTAAAAAACACTTGAAGAGGTGTTTACCTTCATTAGCTATAAGGGAAATGTAAATCAAAATCTCAATGAGACACCACCTCACACCTATAAGAATGGTTGTTATTAAACAAACAAGAAACTACAAATGTTGGAGAGCATATGAAGGAACTGGAACATTTATCCACTGCTGGGGGGAATGTATAATGGTATAGTCGTTGTGGGAGACCGTTTGGCGTTTCCACAGAAAACTAAATATCGAGTTGCCCTACAATCTATCAATACCACTACTCAGTATATACCCAGAGGAGCTGAAAGCAGTGACACAAACAGATAATTGCACACTGATGTTCACAGCAGCATTATTCACAATTGCCAAAAGATGGAAACAATCCAAGTGTTCATCAACAGATGAGTAGATAAACAAAATGTGGTATATATATATATATAATGGAATATTATGCAGCAGTAAGGCAAAATAAGATCCTGAAGTATATAGCAGCATGAATAAATCTTGACATAATGCTGAGTAAAATAAGCCAGACACAAGTAGATTTTGTATGATTTCACTAATATGATCCTGGTAAAACAATGAAATTGTCTAACATTAAGGGTGATGATTATTGTACTACTAAGTGGGGATACTGTGAGACATGGATTGTCTATTTTGGACATTATCCATGATACCCAATGGATGAAGGTGGCTGAAGGGCACGATGTCTGAAAAGCAGAAAGGTGAATTATGGTATATACATATAATGGAATATGGTGTGACCACAGAAAGGAATGAAGTCATGAGGCACACGTTGAGGAGAATAAAACTTTAGGATGTTATGTTGTACAAAATAAGGCAGAAACAAAAGGACAAATATTGTATGGTATCTTTTAGAAAATATTTATAGTAAAATTGGGACCTAGAATAAATGTGGTAGTCACATTTATTCCTAAGCTTTAAGTGTTATTTCTAGATTCTGAGATGCTGTGCTATATGTGCATAACCTGGCATTCAGGTACCTGTGTGACACCTAAGACTCAGAGTTGGAATTCTGCAGCTATGAAAGTCAGCATCACTACATACAACAACTGTTAAAGAAACCAAAAAAAAATTAGACTTCAATTAGAGAAAAGAACGAAGCCAATCTTGTTGGGACTAGATAAAGCAAAACACAGAGTGAAGGATGACAGTGTTTGTACTTTAGAAGTTCACTTATTGTATGACACCAAAGTAAGAGAGTTTATTTTGTACAAAGCCTAAATTTTCTATAGCACACAATCTAATTCATCCTGTATGGATAGTCCATTTAAACAATTCAAACACATGGAGCCCAGAATGGGAACAAGAGCTTGTAATTTAGCATAGCTTAATGTAATACTGGGGTACATCCCAAAGTATGTTGGGCAGATAATTAAAAAGTATTGGCAAAGTCCCTTGAGATACTGGAGTAAAAATATGAAACTATTAAACTTTCCTACCTGAGAAACCCCTGATACTCTCTTAAACACAAGGGACTCCTAAGTTAATAGGCCAGTCCCTTGATCTTGACGTATGCTCTTATGAAACTTATTTCTGTAGCAGAGAAGCTAAGCCTATTGATTATGCCTAAAAGTTACTTCCAGAGAACCTCTTTTGTTGCTTAGATGTGACCTCCCTCTCTCTCTAAGTCCAACTCTGCAAGTAAAATCATTACCCTCCTCACTATGTGGGACATCATGTCCAGGGGTGTGAGTGTCCCTGGAAACATAGGACATGACTTTAGTGATAAGCCTGCCCCTGGCACTGTGGGATCCTACTAAGATGGGGAAAAGAAAAGCAACAAATAAGATATCAGTGGCTAAGAGAGTTCAAATAGAGTCAAGAGGCTATTCTGGAGGCTACTTTTATGCAAGCTTAGGCTAGATATTCCTAATTACCACAATTTGCCAATTCCCAACCAACATCATTTCTGTTGATCCTAAAGAATACCCAGGGCTCTATCTGAAATCTTACAAAAGTTAAATGTAGTAAGTTTACTTTTCAGAAACCTAAAAGATTCAGATGGTTCCTAGGTCAGATACATCCTGAAACCCAGAGATGCCAAATTCTCTATGAACATCAACCCCCTACCTCATATTTTCAACATCCATTTTCAATATGAAAAATATTAGAATGGGTATGTTCCAAATATTCCTAAAGATTGGGAGAAAGAGGAGTTATTACAGAGAAGTTAGAATTTAACAAATATTCATTATATTGATAGTTCACAGAAATACCAGTATCTTAGAGCAGCTAGAAGGAAAAACCTGAAATTGTGGAACTATAACCCATACCAAACTCTGAAATCTTTTCTATAAATACTTGTTACAATGTACTTACAGATATATTGCTTTTTGTGTGTATATGTTATATTTCACAATAAAGAAAAGAAGCTAGGCATGGGAAAAACAGTAAGACATAGTTTAGCATGTTCAGTTCAGCTGAAGATGTGGACTCTACTTATCAGAGAAAGAGCCACTGTTCCTAAAGCCGCAGCAGGATGGTCTGTGGCCTTAACCCACTCTGTGTGTCCTCCCTTACACACCTGAGCTCAGGATACAGGTTTTGTAAAGACTTACTTTCCAAAGTCTGGGACCATCTCACTAAGAATATGATGGTGGTCACATTGGCTAAATGGAGAGAATGGGCAAATGTTATTCTCAAAAGTGTGCAAGCAGTAGAAGAAAATCTGATGACTCAGATCTGTCAAATTCTGCTTCATCTAACAGTCTGTAAATATTTGCTGAGGACATAAAAGAAAGATGAGTGAAGCATTTTCTAGGTCAATGAAGATAAAGGTCATGGATGTAGACTGGGTGTTCTGCAGACAGTAAGAAATTGGGCCACCTGGGTGGAGCAGGGAATTCAGCTAACAGGAGATACTGTTGATAGAATCTCCTGATTTTTAAATTTATTCTGCAATTAAATGGCAATTTTTGATGATTCTGTAGATCCCACAAGATCATGTGGGACAAAGCATTATAGACCACATACAGGTATTTTCTGGGAATGTTTATCAAATTTTTTAATGAATATATTTTAAAGATGTACCTTAACCTGACATTAAGGGCCCTCCAAATCCGATCCCAGATTACTTTTTTAGACCCGTCTTCTTCCACAGCACATTTCACTCCAGGTCTCAGTACCTCTAGGTACTGTCTGAAAAGCTTTCCCTGTGCACCCCAAATTCCTTCTCACCCTAAAGACTCTGATTAAAAAGTACTTTTTCTACAAATATCAAATCCCCCTTCTCTATTCCCCAACAATTAAGGTATACAATGTGCTAATACATTGTACTAGTTGATGTCATTAAGAAATATACTTCCTATTGGATTGGAAGCTATAAAACTCTTCGTTGTCTTTGGATTTCCATCAACTCAAAATAAATATTTACTATAATGAAGGAATGAATGAAACATTGTTTTCCTTCTGTAATACCTCTACCAGAAAAGCCTTCATTGTCTGACTGGTTATACCTTGTCCTACAAACACGTCATCCTAACTCCTGCTCTCATGTTTTTCTTCCTTCTGAGTTCCTATGGTCCGAATCCACCTGATAGGTTTGATCTGCAGTTCTAAAAGTCCAGCAACTGCTCATCAGACCAAGTGATCCCAGTGGAGCGTTATTCACCAGGGCCTTTGCTGAGTTCAAGGACCCTGGTACTGTAATAGTCCAGAAAATATTTCTATAACCATGGCAACTATACAACTATGATATCATTAATACTAACGAGAACGTTGATTGAATCTTTTGCTCCATGACTACCATTGTACTAAGTGCTCCACATGCATTTTCTCACTTAATTTTCCAACTGCTTTATGAGTGAGGTGTTATCACAGGTTTGGTAACTTACCCAAGGTCAAAATGTTAGTCAGAAAGAGGTGTGTGTTGGGGTGGGGGGGCAAGAATAGTCAAATGATTAAGCAAAAATTTGAATCTAAGTCCTGAGGACTTTGGGGCTCAAATTTTAACCCTGCTGGATATTACCTTCCTACAATCTAACATTTGCTGAACGCTCTTTCTGTCCCAGATATTGTGCTCAGGGCTATACCATCAATCCAAGAACTTTCCCTACTAAGTCTCTTTCTTGTGGTCTTTCCTTTCAGGACTTGCTGGACTCCACAGACACTCACTGTAAGGTCTTCACTTCCATGAGACCATGCGTGGAAGGCACTTAGATGGTTGAGGTAGAACAGACTAAACACTGTTTTGGATCCCAGGTTCTTAAGTTCCTTTCTTGGTTCAGTTCCCTACCAGCTGTATCATCTTTGGAAGCTCATTTAACTTTTGGACCATGGTTTCTCCAAACGTCAATGGAAAAAATAATACCCACCCCGTAGGGTAGCTGAGGAATTAAATGGAATATAATGTAGTAAGCATTTAGAAAATGTGCACATGGGAGATGTTTAATAAATATTAACATTTTTCATTCTTCCTGATATCCTTCAGTTATTTAATGCACTTGATTCCATGACTCTAATGAAGATATTAATTCCTTCAGGCCAAGGGTTAAATCTTATATCATCTTGGTTTCTCCATTCATTCATTCATTAAATAGTTTAGGCACAGCTGATAGTATATGCCTTTGTGTACTCATAGAAATAATGAATACTAAATGATTAATTAAAAAAATAATCTTTCACAGGCAATCTAAGTGTGAAGCTATGTCAAATTCAGTTTATACATCAGAAAAAATGTTGCATGGGAAAGGCTACTGTGTATGTGACGTTGTCAAACATTGGATCAGCACACTGAACACTTAAGCCCTTACCAGAAGATTTTTCCTTCCTTTCCTCAGTTATTGAGTACATTGCCTTGACCTCAATGCTTTGCATCAATCAACTTTGCCTTTTACACATTTTGGAGAAGTAAATATTTCGATCAGTTCCACATATAAGTTTGCCATTGATTTTTACAATTAAATATATTTTCCCAATTACAAGAGCAATTCATGTCCACTTACAAAAACACTTTAATTAGAAAAAAGCAACAGAAAAGGAGATGCATTAAAAAAACATTTCTAATTCTACCATTTAGAAGTAGCCATTGTTAACACTTTAATAATTTCCCTCTAGAATTTTGTAATGTACATGTGGATGTATTATGTATGCCTAAAATAAGATTTTATTATATTATACTAGTTTGTCTTTCAGCTTTCACATTTACACTTTGGATTCCATCAATCTCTACTCACTAAGAAAGAGAAGATTTTCTTATTAAGGTGAAACCAAGCTTGATAGTTTTGATATAACTTGAGTTCCTTGGCTAGAGCTTGTGTCAGCAAGTGTCTGCCCATGTTCACGAAAAGGGAGATGTGTGTGTACTTTAAATCTCCACAGCAAATGCTACTTTCCTTACAATAGCTCATTCTAATTTTTTCTCTCCCTTTCTCTTTCAGTCTTCTCTCATGACTTACTAAGAGTTACAAGGATATTGGCAGTGTCACTCCAAAGAGAGGTCAAATCTATCCAAATCCTTGCTCTGTGAGTGTGTTTGTCTGCAACCCCATTGCAGGGCCTGGTGTTGAAGAAGACCTGGCCAGGGTGGACAGCCCGCTGTACAAAAAGAAGAGTCACATCAATCAAATCTCATTGTATTAGTCAGGATTCTTAAGAGAAAAAGAATCAGCAGGAAATATCTGTAGATATAAAATTTATAAAAGTGTCTCACATAACTGTGGGAATGTAGAGTCCAAAATCCGTAGGGCAATCTGTGAAGCTGATGACTCCAATGGAGGGTCTGGATGAACTCCACAGGAGAGGCTCGCAGGCCAAAGCAGGAAGAGAAACTTTCTCTTCTGAATCCTCCTTAAAAGGCTTCCAGTGATTAATCAGATTAAGCATCATTCATTGCAGAAGACACTCCCCTTGGCTAACTACAAATGAATCAACTGTGGATGCAGCCAACGTGATCATGATTTAATTCTGTGAAAATGTCCTAATAGCAGTAGATAGGTCAGCACTTGCCATACTAGACAAACAGGTACCACCACCTGGCCAAGTTGACACATGAACCTGACCATGACACTCATTAAATGGCAAATTCTTAAATTCAAAAGTTTGAATTTGATGGTACTTTAAAAAGAACTCCAGCTGGTTAAATTTAGGGCCTGAAAAATTCCATTCCAATATTCCATACTGGCTCTTGGCCCAGCACATCCTGTGGATAGAACAGGACAGGTTTTCATTCACTTTGGGCTGCCGCTCAGTGCTGAATTGAGACAAGCTGTAAGCTTCTTTCCTGATCTTGCCCTTGGTAGGCCTGGGTCACTTAACGCAATGGGCAGCCTCTGGTTGAGTCCTTGGTTGTTAAAGCAACCTTTGTTTGCTGATGCATTGTCTGAGGTTGATCGTACAACAAATGTTGCTGCTTTCATACATAGTTTGGCCTCTTCGGTCATCATCTTGATGTTTCTCCACATTGTCCCATTGTGTCCATCTACCATTTCTTCGGTTTGTAAGCTGTTTGCAAAAGAAAGTCATTGAAAAAGTCTAAACTTCCTAGCATCTTATGAATGCCAACAAGGGATTTCCTCTGGTTATGCTTATCAATTCTACTTCTAGAGATTCTACCTCGATTTCAATCCTTCTGCTCTGAGCTTGGCACAGAAGGCCTTGCACCTAGTCTCCCAACCTGTTGACATCCTTGAGGTATAAGCATTACTGGTGAGCAAACTGGGGCTCAGCAAGTAATAAGTATGACTAAGGCCACACAGTTAATAAGTTAATAAGTGACAGAATCAGAATTCAAATGCAGATTGATTGACCCCAAAGCCCATAAATTCCAAAATGTGTGTGTTTGTGTGTGTGTGTGTGTGTGTGTAGGGTGGGTAGCATCAATAGGGAGATCTGGGATAACCTAGAAGATAAGGTAGGATTAAGTTTATTTTTCCAAGGTTCTTCTTGCTCCCCTCCAAAGATTTAACACTCAGCCTCAGAGTTCAGCCATTCAGACAGCCTGTGCTGTATGCCGTGGGACTCAGGGAGGGGTCATGGCATTCCCCTGTGAAGGCCATCATCCTGTAGATGCACTACCTAGCCCAGCTTCCCAGGGATTTCCCAGACCTGGACTGAGAAAGAGACCCCCCTCTACACACACACACCTGTCTCTGGTCTCACTTTTCCAAGGATGTGTGTCTGTCTGATCCACTGGGGGTGTCCCTTCACAAAGACCACCTGCCCCAGAAAGCTTTGCTTCTTGCATAGTCTGCACCCCTTCATAGGATCACTGTTCAGTAGAGGCTGAGAGGAGACAGTATTGGACCCAGCCATGCAGGCTGGAACTTGCTGGAGGGTAGGAACTGGGGAAGGGAGTGAACATTTAATCTTCCACATTATACAGATTTGTACTGCTTGAATTTTAACAATGAAATATTACATTCATAGCATATGGGAAGTAGCTTAACACAATGATTATACACCCAGGCCTAGAATGGAAATGCAAAGGTTCAAATCTGAGCTCTAGCATTTGTACAAGTTACTGAAAGCTGTTGCTCCTCAGTAATCCCATACCTATAAGTACAGTAACACCTCATAGGGTTGTTCTGAGGATTAAATGAGACAAGGCCTATCAGGGCTCAGTGCAGTTTGGGCACACAGAAAATACTTAACCAATGTTAAGTGTTACTATTAATGTTGTTATTAATGATATTTAAAAAAAAACAAAGTTTAATGAATGGTGGGGGTTTCAGAGCAAGGAGGCAACTGGCTACTATCCCAGCCAGAGAGGCCCCTGGAAGCCAGCTGAGGATAGGCTTAAGAACACACTTGAAAATAAAACCAGTGGCCTTTCTTTGGCTGGCAACCTCTCAGCTGTCTATCAGGCTCTTCTCATTTTCCTGAAACCTCAACCACCTGGGTAATAGGGCATTGAAGGGGATAGAGCTGGAAAAGAAGGAAAGACCACAGGGGCCTGAGTTGAAAGGAGGGTTAATGGAAAATGGGATCTGCAGGTAATTCTGCAGAGCCAAGCGTGTTTTTAGTAACTCCGTGAAAGCTTGAGAATCAGCTTGTCATAAAACTTCTGGGCTGCTCCACAAGAAAGGGGCTTTCCTGACATTGGTTTGAGCTCACCAGATATATAGCTGCTTCAGGAAAACTAAAAATGGGAACAGGCCAATCATTCATCCATATAGCTGGGTCATCAGGCCCCTTCCTCATCAGCTATTCCCTTTTATTTTTTTATAAGGAACTACAGAGAGGAAAATCTAATCAAATCACTGCACTTCAAAATTTGCTCAGGAGGGATAAAAATAAACTTCAAGTGTCCACACATTTGATCAATTTACCTTTATCCTTTAATCGAATAAACCTCAGCCCTGCAATCAGAAAGAAAAACATTTTGCTAAGCATTTCATTCCTTCAGTGATTCATCTAGCAGTGGCCTAACAGTTGACATGAAAGGAATGAGGTATTCAATGCTGAAATAATTTTTTTGACCACATCACAGGAGGCTGAAATGGCTTTTAAGGTACATCACATTTTAATCACAAACACACATAAAGCATACATTACTTGAAAACTTTGGAGAAGTTTGAATTAAATGCCAGAGTCATAATATCATTAAAAAAGGGAGAAAATAGGCTTTTTCTTTCAATCCAGAGATCTTTCTGTGTTGTCATTTTGGAAGAAGTTCATTTTAGAAATAAAGTAACAAAAAATACATCCAAAAGAGGTTTCAAACCATCAAACGTAAAAGCACACTAAAATCAGCAACTTCACTATCCTGTCTTACTCATGAGCCAGAGGGAAGGTCTCCTTCAAAGAGTTAAAAAGTGTCCTGGGAGCCCATGACATGTGCAGTGTTTCTGGAGCCACTGCCTGCCCCTGCCTGTGGTAAACCTCTGTGCTCTGTAGCCCTGCCCTTGATGGAGGGGGGGAAATAAACCACTGCTGTGGTACCTACTGCTAAGGATCAGGTCTCCCCCTCCTAGCCAGCTGCCACTTGGGAAAAAGTCAAAGGGGATTTGTAAAAGAAGAAGGAAAGCAGGCCAGAGGCAAGAGGACAATGGGTGACCCGAGTTTTCAAGAGTTTTTTAAGGAGGCAGGATGATCTGGTAGGAAAAATGAGTTCTGGAACCATATAAACTTGGGTTCAAATCCTAGATCTGCCATTTTTCATGGTTTGATCGTAGATAAGTTACTAAACCTCATCATCTCAATTGTAAAACAAGGGGGGAAATATCCGTTTTCTTTTAATTACTGTGAGAACTAATGAGAGGATTTGTGTAAAACTCTTAATGTCTGAAATATGATACGTATGCAATAAATAATTTTCACATTTCCTCCAACCCTTTCAGAGGTGAGGATAAAACAGAATAAAATAGAATGTGTTGCTCAGCTCAGATCATCTTCCAACTCTTTGAAACCCCTTCATGGTTCACCACTGTCGATAGAATAAACACAACTTTCTGATGAAGCATTTCAGCTCTGTAAAGCCTGTCCTCAAGCTGGTGTAATTAGATATTTCTCCTGTTACAAGTATGGGGACATGTCACACTCCAACACCATCAGGCGATTTCTCTCTCTCACATCTCTACTTTTACTTGTGTTGTTCTCCTCAGCTTGGGATTCCTGTCTCCTTTTTCATGCATGGAAACCACACAGGTCTGCCCTTCTTCCCTTCCTTTTACTGGGCAATTACATTGTGCCACACACACACTGTGTTTGGAGGCAGAGACAAAGAGAAAGACAACAGGCCCTGACTTGAGTGGAGTGACTGGGGTGGAGGCGGGGGAGGTAGACTTTTCAATCAAAGCAAGGGAGAAGTAAATTCTTCTGGAAACGGGTGTGGAGAATAGTTATGGGAAGGTGGCAGCAATTGACCTGGGCTCTGAGGGTTGTACAGAGGAGCAGAAGGAGCAAATTCAATTTAAAGGACAGTGTTTTGAGGGAGCTTAGGTCCTAAGTCATACTCTGTGGCTAGGGGAAGATGGAGAGGAGTGGAACAATTAGAAGAGCATGGCTGGGAGGGGACACTGACCTAGTGGGGTGAACAACCCTGAGCACATGATACAGTACAGACCTCAACCCCAGCACTTCAGAGCTGTTCATCCTTAAGCAATTCCTTCACCTCTTTAAGCTTTAGTTTGCTCTTCTGAAAAGTAGGGGTAAAACTACCACTTAACCAGTAGGATGTGTGAGGAGAAAATAAGGTAATCCCTTTCACGTCCTCACAGAGACTCTGGGAACATGGAAAGTACTGGTTAATACTAGAGAGTCTTGCATTTTTACGTCTAATTAAAACGCCAACGCTTCTATTCAGCCCTTCCTGATACCTTGAGTCAACATTTATTCCTTTATCCTCTGTGTTTTCAGGACACTGTAAAATCTGTACTTAGCGCTTATTTCACAACCTTTTGAATGACAGTGTTTTTATTTTTCTGCTTCAGCTTCTAACAGCAGAAACCCTGTGTCTTATTCATCTGTGGCATCCCCTACATTCCCCAGAACAGCACTTTGCACATGGGGCTTAATCATTGTATGATTGTTGAATGAATGAATATTTAGACTCTCTCAATAACCAATTTACAATGAATACATTTTAAGAAATACTAGAGCTAAGAGCAATCATGTAATTCAGTTTTTGTTTTGTTTTGTTTTTGCCACAATCCCCAAGTAAGAAATGCATTTTATATCAAGACCCAATATGTGGGTATACATATACATTTATAGTTAAGTGAAACAAAACAAAAAGGAGTTTTATGAACTAATAATTATCCTTCAATATACCCAACATTTTATGTATGTTTCTTTAATCAACTTTTAAAATTTTAGAATAGTTTTAGATTTGCAAAATTATAGCAAAGATAATATATAGAGTTCCTGTATACCTCACATCCCACTTCCCTTATTAACAATATCTTAAATTAGGATGGTAGGTTTGTTATAATTGGTGAACCAATATTGATAAATTATTATTATTACCAGAAGTCAATACTTTAGTCAGACTTCCTCTGTTTTTCCTTAATGTCATTTTCTGGCTCCAGGATCTCATTCAGCATACCACATTACATTTAATTATCTTGTATCCTTGGGCTCCTCTAGACTGCGACAATTTCTCAGACTTTGTTTCTTAGAACCTTACCCATTTTGAAGGGCATTATTCAGATATTTTGCACACTGTCCCTCAGTTGGGATCAGTCATATGTACTTTGCATAATTAGGCTAGGATAATATGTTTTGGGGAGGATGACACAAAGATACAGGGACATTTTAATCCCATAATATCAAGGGAACATACTATCAATATATCTTATCACGATTATTGACCTGTTCACATGTCTTGAGGCAGTGTATGTCAGGTTTGTCCACTGTAAAGTTAATTTTTTTCCCTTCCTGTTATTGCTGTACTCATTTGAAGAAAGTTACTATGTGTAGCTCATACTTAAGGAATGGAGAGTAATGTCCTACCTCCCTAAGGGTAGAGTTGCTACATAAATTATTTGAAATTCTTCTACATGGAAGATTTGTCTCTTCTCTGCCATTTATTTATTTATGCAATCTTTATGCCTATCCGTATGGACTCATAGATATTTATGTTATACTTTGGATTATAAGTCAACAATACTTTATTTTCTTTCTCAAATTTTTCCAGCTTTGGCCTTCAGATTACCTTTCAATTAGTTCCTATAAACCTTTAACACACTCCCATCATTGTGGGTTTTATTATTTTTGGCACTTTCTTACTCAATGGCACTAAGCAAGATATTCTGTTCTGATCTTGTTCATTTCCTTCTACAGTCCTAGAATCAGCCGTTTCTCCAAGGATCCCCCAATCATGGTATGAGAAACCAAAATCTGAGCACTGAGTGTGTTCGTTGCCATTGCTTCTAGGCCCTCTTGTTACTTCCCAAAGTAGGCCCATTGCCCTATGTGCACAGATGTCAATGCTGTGACACCAGGGTTTCAAGAAAAGAGCTTATTGTGAGCAGCTCAGCAAGGAGATAGGAGGTAAGAGGGAGATGAACCTCAGATCTGTCTCCCCGAACAGAAAGGGGCTGGAGTTTTATACCATTTGTGGAAGGTGGGCTAAAGGGAGTGACTAAAAATAGGGAGAGATGGCATAGGTGAAGGAGTAGGCTAAAGTGGAGGATATGTAGCTCCGTATCATGCTACTTCATGTGTCACATGTTCAGAAATGGTGGCTTAGCATGATCGTGGGTGTGATTTTTACTATTACGATTAGTTATAGACGACTTAAGGTCAGGGCTTTTCCTGACTGCACGTGCCCTAATAGCTAGAACTAGCTAGAACCAATTTTAGCAAGTGCTGCAAAGGGAAAATAAACAATAACTTTTCTGGTGGGGAAGCAGCTTCTTCTGAAAAAAAAAACATGAGCAGTTAGGAGCTCAGACAAAGGAAGGAAACTTCTGCAAATGTTATGGAGGGGCTATTTCAATGGAAAAGTGGATAAGTGGTGGTTTCACTCTCAAATGACAGAAAGTGACATATAGGTGTGTATACTAACTTACATTATGTACACATAACTATAAACATTTCTACATATAGCTTTATTGTTTCTATATGAATCTAAGTTCAATATTCAAAACATTTCCAGCTTTAGCATCTTTAATTTTCCCTATTTTCCAGTTTTCAAGTTCATTGATTTCTGCTCTAATTGTTATTATTTCCTTTCTTCTGCTTGCTTCAGGCAGAAGCTGCCAGGGCTCCCTAAGGATTAGACCTGGAATTGGCACTGAGTCTTTTCCACCACATTCTATTGGTTAAAGCAGATCAGAGGGGGAAGGAACTACCAATGGCACAGACACCTGAAGAAATGATTCATTGAAGGTCACCAAAATAACAGATACACAGCTGCATCTTTCTAAATAATATACTTATATTGTCATTTCCTGACTTAAAATTTTTACACATTTCAAATGTCTTTTTACTCTGGTAGGTGTGGACAGTGCTCCTATACTATCACCTCCTTCATTCATGTGCACCCTTCTCCTTGTCCCATCTGCCTCATATAGTTATACCACAAATCTGGTTAAATATTATTCTGTATTTACATTATTATGACTGTGCATGTTTTATTCTAAGTTAAGCCACACAGTATTTGATGATTTAATTTCTTTTCTCACCGAGTTTTTTGGTTTTCCTGGGCTTAACAATTGCTTTGCATTTCCATATCCTTAGCTTACTATTTACCTCTCATCAATTATTACTCAGAATTGCCTAAGTCCTTTCAGTGTAGTTAAATATATCAGATAATCAGTCTGTTTCATTTCCACTTGTCAGTGCCAAACTTCTCTGAGCACTGTACATTCTGGCACTAACATGGACCAGTTGTTACCTCAACCTGCCACAGAGTTGTTGTCTTAGAACTTCCTTTCACCATCGTCCTGCTTCAGATCCAAAGTTTTCCCCATTATTTTACTCCTTTGCTTTTGCAGAGAACACCCTCCAATAGTATTCTAGTTTGCTAGCTGCCGGAATACAATATACTAAAAACAGAACGGCTTTTAAAAAGAGCAATTTAATAAGTTGCTAGTTTACACTTCTAAGGCTGAGAAAATGTCCCAATTAAAACCAGTCTATTGAAATGTTCAATCAAAGTCATCCAGGGAAAGATATCTCAGTTCAAGAAGGCCAATGAAGTTCAGGCCTTCTCTCTCAAGTGAGAAGGCACATGGCAAACACAGCCACAGTTTCTCCCTTGGCTGGAAGAGCACATGGCGAACATAGCATCATCTGCTAGCTTTCTCTCCTGGCTTGCTGTTTTATGAAGCTTCCTGGGAGGCGTTTTCCTTCGTCAACTCCAAAGGCCACTGGCTGGTAGACTCTTTGCTTTTTGTGACTGTGACATTCTGCTCTCTCAGAATCTCTTTCATTCTCTAAAATGGTTCCTCTTTTATAGGAGCACAGAAACTTATCAAGACCCACCCAAATGGGTAGAGACATGTCATCACCTAATCCAGTTTAACAACCTCTCTTGATTAAATCACATCTCCAGGGAGATGATCTAATTACAGTTTCAAACATACAGTATTGAATAGGGATTATTCTGCATTTATGAAATGGGATTTAGATTAAAACATAGCTTTTCTGGGGAGTGTACATTCTTCAAACCAGCACAAATAGCTTCCTGAGAAATGGAATATTGAAGGCTACATTTCTGAAGACAATGCCTTTGTTCTACTTGTGTGGTAGACAAAATAATGGCCCCCAAAGATATCCATATCCTAATCCCAAGGACCTTCTAATTTATTATGTTACATAGCTAAATGGACTTAGCAGATGTGATTCAGGTTATAGACCTTGAGGTGTGGTGATTATTTTTGACAATTCAGGAGGATCCAATGTAACTACATGATCCATTAAAAGCAGATAACTTTTTTCCTGTTCTCTGGCTGAGAACAGGAAAGAGCTGAGGTAGAAGGAAAAATTGGAGAGATTCAAAGCATGAGAAAGCCTTGATGTAGCTTTGTTGCCTTTGAAGATGGAGGAAGGGGGTCCAGAGTTCCAGGAGTGTAGGAAGTCTCTAGAAGCTAAGCTTGGCATCCCCACACAAAGCCGCCAAGGAAATGTGGACGTCAGTCCTACAATAGAAAATTATTTAATTTGGCCAACAACCTGCATGGATTTGGAAGATGATTCTACTCAAGTCTCCAGAAAGAATACAGCTCTGCTAACACCTTGACTTTGACTTTGTAAGACTCAAAGCGGCGTGCCTGGCCAAGGCTCCCTGACCTCTGTCCTACAGAACTATAAGATAATACATTTGTATTGTTTTAAACTGTTAAGTTTTTAGTAATTTGCTACATCAGCAACAGAAAACTAATACATCTTGTTTAGATGAAACCAGGTTAGGAATAATTTTCCCTCTGAATTTAAGATACGGTTCTACTGTCTTCCAACGTCAAGTGTTGCTGTTAAGAATCGTAATGTCAATCTTATTCCTGTTTCTTACTATGTGATCTGTTTTTCTTAATTAGGAATTTTCAGGATCCCACATTATTCTTAAATTTCAGAATGATGTGCTTTTGTGTGGGCCTTTATTGCATTCACTGGGATGAGCTTTTAGTTGGAACCTTTCAATATAGAAATTTTCAGTATCAGTTAAATTTTGTTGCATGCACATCACCCCAAAATTTAGTTATTGATAACTGTGTGATTTGGGCTCTACACCTCTGGTCAGGCTCAGCTGGATTCATCTACTTCTGCTCCAAATGATCAGAAATAGATATTATAATAGGTATCCAGTGAATATATGTTAAATAAATGAATATATTAACACATAAACAAAATAAACCTCTAGCAGGTTAGCCCATGCTTATTCAAATGGCAATAGTTATAAGATATCCCAAGAGCAAGAGTGGAAGTGTCCTGAGCTTCTTGAGACCTAAGCTCAGAAGTTCCCCCACATTTTATTGGCTAAAGCAAGTCACAAGGCCAGCCCAGATTCAATGAGTGGAAAAACAGACTCTGCCTCGCAATGGAAGAAGCTAGAACATTGTGATCACTTTTACATGACCTTCAGATATTTTCCTATATATTATTCCCTGAATTATTTCCTTTCTCTCTTTTCCTCTGTTGTCTCTTTCTAGACCTTTTATTGTAAATCATTGACTTTCAGCATTGATAGTACTATTTCCTTGTCCTCTTTCTCTTAATTTCCATCTTCTCTTTTTTTCTACCTTCTAGAAATATCCTTAACTTCCAATCTTTCTATAGATTTTTTTTACTTCAACTGTCATAATTTTAACATTTAAGAGTTCTCGTTCTCTGAGTGTTGACTTTTTTATGGTAACTCATTCTTACATCACTGATGTAATAACTTTGCTCATCTCTCTGAGGGTGTCAATATAGTTCTGTTTTACTTTTAAATTTCTTTCCATTCTCTGAAAATTAGATTGTTCCTCTTTATTTTCTGTTAGTGGCTCTGAATTTCATGTTAAAGGGCTTCCTCAAGAATCTGAAGATCCTCAGTTGTTTCATATTTAAGAATTGGGTCTTATAATACTGATTGGAAACGCTGTGCACATAAACAGGACTTGCTACTTGTTAGGCATTATAGCAGACTTATTTAGAGCCAATTTATCCATTTAATTGGGAGTATTTTACAACCATTAGTATGCATAGGTATTTTCTCTTGAACAACTTGGTTTCACCAAACTCCTTCTTGCCTCAGGGCCTTTGTACATGTTGTTTCCTTTCTCAGGAATATTTTCTCCTCTTATTCACCATCTATTCAGTGCCTACTGATATTTTCAGTCTTACTTCATCAAGGATGTCTTTTCTGATACCCATACTTGGTTTTGAGGCCGTGTAATAAACATTCTGTACTTTTATTAGCAGTACTTATCACAAATAAAAGTTATGATGTTTACAAATGATTTTATGTAAACATCTATCTAGTATCTCTCTTCCTAATTTAGGCTACAAGCTTCATGAGGACAAAGCGTTTGTCTGTGTTGTTCACTGTGTTATCTCTGGCATCTAGCATACTGCCTGACATATAATAAGTATCCTGTGAATATGTGCTGAATAAATGAATAGATTAACACATAAAATAATTTTCCCAAATTCCGCATTTTCTTCATGACATAGCTGAGGCCAAAACCCAAGTCCTGTTGTACCTGTTGTACCAAGTCCTGTTGTACCTCCTTGCCTAATATTGCTGTACCCTCTGGCCTGATATTCCCATTTCTTAGTCTCCCTCTGCTGTCCGTAAGGAAGGCTCATGATGAATTCCTCAGATAGACTGCTCTCATCCCAAATAACACTCATCACAGAAAATTCTGTTAGGCCAAAAGGATGCAGACAGTCTTCTTTATACAGCTCCAGCTTGCAGGGCTGCCTTATTTTAGGGAGGAGCCAAGGTTTGGCTTGCCCCAAGACAGAAACCCTTATTTAAAAGTTCAGGCCAGGGGAAGGGGGCTGCAGTGTCTGTTTGGGGAAGTCGTCTCCTCATTTCCATCCTTCCTGTCCATGCCCTGACATTGTTAGAGCTGCTTCAAGAGAGAGCATATCAGGAGTAACAGAAAATGGAAAACTCCCTGTTGACAGATTTCTCCTTCTCTGGCACCAAGACAACTAAAATAAAATAAAATAAATTTTAAAGCAAAATTTTAAAAGGATTAAAAATGTTAAAGTAAGTTCCTTAATTATTGTGGTAAGTTGAAGAGGTGCTCAAGATTCATTCAGCTCTTGGAGGTGATACCTCACATATGACAAGAAGCAATCTGCAGATGGAAAGCCATCACTTTATTTCTTGCACCCTCTCCCATCTTGGGAAATAAAACAAAACAAAATACTTTTTATCCAATCAAGACAAGGTATACCGCATACCTGACATTAAAATGAGGCAATTCTATGAATATATCGGTTCCTGAGATTGCTGTAGCAACCTGTCTTAAAATAATGGGCTGTTAGAAGTGAGTGGAACTTTTAAGACAATCCTGCATAACCTTGCACTTTAGACACGAGGAAATGGAGTCTTAGAGAGGTACAAAACTTGGTGATGGTCCCACAGCCAGTGAATGTTAGAGCTAACACTCAAACCTAGTCCCCAAGTCCTAAAAAATAGTACTAATTTGTAGCTAGTATAAATATTAGTTAAGGAGTTCCACTTCAAGTTAGAATGTTGAAAGCCTCAAGAGAACATTGTTTCCACAGTACTGATGAAGAAAAGCCTGGATGATTTTCAAAATCATCACTTTTTCTGAGAGGAGTGCTGAGCTGAGTTTGCAAAGCAACCTTTTAAACTGCATTCCAAAGTGGGACAAGCCCCTCTAAGGAAAGGCAGGACACAGGGACTGTCTTGCCTTTGGTGGAATATGGAAGAAAACAGTGGCCACTGTACAGATGGGTAGGATGAAATGAACCAAAAATTTTAATAAATTCTTAAAGGCTAAGGTAGGCTAGCACATCACCTTGGGCTAGCCAGGAGCCCCAGAGGCAGGGGGAGATGGCACATGGCCCATGGACCTCTACCGTGTGGTCAGAGACTAAAGAGAGCCTTCTGCGCTGGCAGACATGGGCAGGAGAACAAAGAGGAAGCCTTACTATTTCCCTGACCCTTCTCTTTAGATAACAAAAGCTTTAAGCTGTTGGGGAAAGGTGCATCAAAAGCTTTTGGCCCCAGGGTCCATTGCTTCTGGGATTGGTGGAGAAGCAAAACCCCTCTGCCCTTGGAAAAGGAACTGGAAGCCACCTTGGGCCCAAGGATCCTGAACTAGTACCAAGCAGAAATCTGCCATGACTGGAGGAGGGAAAGGAAACTCCTCCCACCTAAGAGCAAGCATAGACTCAAAGCAGAATTTAGCTGCCACTGGGAAAAGAAAGAAATGCTGAAGCCTGCTGCCAGGGGACTGCCAACTGTAACAACAAGACACCAAATCTCAAACCTAGCTCAATTCTGACAGGTTTGACTCAACCTCCACTAACGACCTGGCAGAGGAAGAGGCATGCCCATTTCTGGGTGTGAATACTGGACGCTAGTTAGTGCTACAAGCTATCCACCAGGCAAAGAAGAGTCAGAGGACCTTTTTTGGTGGTATAGAGGGAAGAGATGGGATACAGGGGAAAAAGGCATGCCATTGCCCCTCTGTGACCCTCTACTTTGTTTAGGGAATTTTTTTTTTTTACAACAGTGCAAGCTTTGATGACTCCTTACTTAGTTACCCCTTGAACACACTTTACAAGTCATATGAAAACCAGGGATCTCTGGACAAATTATGTTTGGGGAAAAATAGAGCCAAACACATTTGTGTTTGTCCTTTTTCCAGCATTTTTGACATATCTTCAATTTACTCAAATCTCTTTAGACTCACAGCTTTAGACGTCAGCTTAACGTGAACCATTCAACACAGCCCTGCATGAATTGCGGGTGATTTATTGAGATCACTAAGAATCTCAACTGCAGGATTGCCGAGGCCTAACGTCATGTGAAAGTGTTCCAAGGAATCCAGATTTCAGAGGGCCAATTAGGCCAATACGAGTTTCAGTCATGTTTTCTTTTTCTAATGATTTTCTTAGAAAAGGTCTAAGTTCCATGCAGAAGCAAAGCCCTTGCTGTTTGCAACACAGCTGTGAGTATGAGCCTTCATCCTTCTGCTACTCTTTTTCTGCTCATTCAAGGCAGTTGCTCTCATAAGGAGGCAAGGATTCCAATCATATCTCTTTGTTATTTTAGGATAGTTAACAAATATTGACTAGACGTGCCTAGACCTGCTTGGCCCCAAATGATCGATGACCCCGAGCTTTTCTACCTCTTCTGAATTAGAAGTAATTCAACAGCACCAGACTACTCAGGTCCTGCCACTTACTAGCTTTGTGGCTTTGGATAGGTTATTTAACCTCTCTGTGCCTAGGAGATTATGGATAGATTTCACTTAGAACAGTATCTGGTGCATGGTATGCTCTATAAACTATTAACTGTTATTATTAACTCTATTTTAATTTTCTAGTTCTGCTATAACATATTGCCACAGACTTCAGAGCTCAAAACAGTAGAAACGATCCTCTCATACAACAGGTGGCTAGAAGTCTGAAATCAAGAAGTTAGTAGGGTTGTTTTCTTCTGGAGGTTTTGAGGTAGAATCTGTTCTTTGCCTCTTTCTTGGCTTCTGGCGGTGGTTAGCAATCCTCAGTGTCCTTTGACTTGTAGAGGCAGCACTCCAACCTCTCTGCTTCTGTTTTCACATCAATGTCTTCTCCGTGTCTTTGTGCCACCTGTGACTTCACATGGCTTTGTTATAAGGTCATCAGTCCTTGGATTTAGGGCCCACCCTAATCCAGCTGGACTCCATCTTAACTAAATGTATCTCCTGCAAGGACCCTTTTTCCTAATAAGATCACATCCTGAATTTCTGGGCAGGCATGGATTTGGGGAAGACAGTTCAACCCAGTGAATCACCTAAAGGTGAAACCCCTCCTTTCCGGGAAGGCCCAGGTTCTTCACACGACAAATCTCTGAATCAGTCTTCAAGAACCTGCCTGTTACGTATCCCTAGACGCATAGCAGAATCCATGACTTTTCTCTGTGTCCCCAAGGTGCTTACAGAAAACCCTGCTGTATTTATTCATCTGCTTCCTCCTCTAGTCTGAGAGCTTCTTAAGGACAGTAATTTCACCTTTATCATTTCACAAGCCCAGCACCACATTAACCCAGGATCCTAGCTCAGAGCTAATACTCATTAAATATCCTTGAATAAAGAAATGAGATGGGGATGTGGGGAACTAACCAGACACCTAAGAAGTGTTAGGCATTTGTCTGTTGTCCTTTATTGTTCTGCATCGTAGAGTATTGTTGATGGCTTCATTTATTAAAAGCTTACTTATTAGCATGTTTTTATTCGTGGGTCCTGTATAACTGGTTTCTTATTATTGGATATAGCTAAACACAATGCCATAGTACTTAGGAGCACAAGCTCTTGAGGCAGGTTGTCTAGGTTCAGAGCCCTGCATGTCACAACACATGTAAACTAGGAAAAGTGCTTCAAAATAAATGCCTGTCATTTGGGGTTGGCAATGACTCCCTGGAAAACCAGCAGGCATCTGTGTTTGCCTTGTAAGAACAGTGGGATGGGACTGGTTATGGAGACAGTGAACTTTGGCAAACATCACTGAACACCACATGAATAGCTTCTTGTTTAAGATGGTAGAAAGAGCTCACTTTTATAGCCCCCAGACCTCCAGAGGTCTTATGGAATTGACTGTACATTAAGGAGAAGGATTCTCTGTGAACAGGAATGTCCAAACACGTTTGAAGAATGAGGTGTGTTAGTGGATAAAGTCAAGAAAGAAGGACTCACTGCTCAGAATATATCCACCAGGGAGCTGCAGTGGTGTGTTGGCCACTGTCCAGGTGAACCTGAGAGACCCCAGGCTCGGTCCTAGAGTCCATAGGTGCCACCAATGATGGGAGGAATTATGGAGGTTGGGGATAAAGCACAGATCTGTGTGTTGAATGGTTGTTCCATTTGGGTTCCACTTTCTCTCTTTACCACTCCCAACTCACAGAGAAGCCCCCAGCTTGTATTTGATGGGAATTGATACCTCAGAATAATGTTCCTTTTCATTCCAGTACCGGGGACTACAAGCTGCCAGCTGGCTCCCTCCCCCTCCCCCAAATAAAACTTGCCAGCTCAGTTACATAGTGTTGCCACTCCAGAAAGAGGCCCATTGAAAACAGACATGCTTCTTCCATGTCTGAGGGTTCCTGCACTAGATTTCTAGAATATTCAACTGCACTAGATTTCTAGAATATTCAACACAGTTTTTCATGGAATGTGTGGATGACTAAGGCTATCACACTTGGGAAAATACCAGAGGACAGTGGTACACTGAAAATAGTGTACATTATAAAACTATATTAATTTTCCCACTTGGTAGCATCAGTTTGAAGGGGAAGCCATACTTTTTAACTGTATTGTATATTTCACAGCTTAGAGTTTGAATATCTACAGAGAAGTCCAGCTTCAAATGTAATCCCTAGGCATGCCTGACAAGTGATCCACTCTTCATTCTAAGAGAGCAAAATTCTCTCTCCCTAAATTGATTAACAAGACATATTTTTCTACTATTATTCTTTAATAGTTTATAGAATGTTTTCACTGAAAGTTCAATGCCTTTTCCCTTTGTATCAGTTATCCATTACCACAATAATACTGTATAACAAATCTCCCCAAAACTCAATGGTTTAAATGAAAAAGCCTTTATTATCACTCTTGAGCCTACACATCAGCTGAATGGTTCTTCTGGGCTCATCTGGGGTCTCTCATGCATGTGGGGTCAGCTGAAGCTTAGTTCTGATGATCTTGGCAGGGTTCTCCCACATTTGGAGGTCGACTGGCTGTAGGCTGATCTAGGATGGCCTTGGCTAGGATGACTGGGCTCTCCTCCAAGTACCTCTTAATTTCCTCTTGCGGTCTTGCCCACTACCTCTTGTTCACATGGCAGTAGTTTGGTGCCAAGAGAGTGAGCAACAACGTCCAAGACCTTTAGAGGCCTAGACTTGAAACTGGAATGCTGTTACTTCCAGTCCCTTCTATTTGCTAATAAAAGTTTCCCAACCAGTCCATATCAGTGGGAGAGGAAATAGACCCCACTTCTTGATGGAAGAAGCTGCAAAGCCACATTGCAACAGGAATGGCTAACAGAAGGGTGAAGAATTGGGGCCATTTTTTTTCTTTTTTTTTAACATGGGCAGGCACCAGGAATCGAACCCAGGTCCTCGGGCTTGGCAGGCAAGCATTCTTACCTGCTGAGCCACTGTGGCCTGCCCAATTGGGGCCATTTTTGCAATCAATGAACAGATCTTCATTCTCCTTGTTCAGTTAATTTACAGCTTACTTCTTAAAGTGACCTTTTCTATTGGGGCAAACTGACCCTGGACATTGATCTGGTCTTATTATCTATCTGCCTCCCTTCCCCATAAAGTCATGTTGCATGAAGAATAACCTGATATTCTCTTAGTCTAGAGCTACTTCATTAGAGTTAAATAAGAACAAATGCCCCTGTATTTGTCAAAGTATTTCTGTTCATATGGGTGAACCAATCATTGAAAAGGAAAAACAGTTGGTGGGTGTCATGGTCAGGTTCATGTGTCAACTTGGCCAAATGATGGTACCTGTTTGTCTGGTTGGGCAAGTGCTCGCCTGTCTGTTACAATGAGGACATTTCATAGAATTAAATCATGATCATGTCAGTTGCATCCACAGCTGATTCCATTTGTAATCAGCCAAAGGGGAGTGTCTTCTGCAATGAGTGATGCTTAATCTAATCACTGGAAGCCTTTTAAGGAGGATTCAGAAGAGACAGGTTTTCTGCCTACTTTGGCTGGTGAGCTTCTCCTGTGGAGTTCGTCCAGACCCTCCATTGGAGTCGTTGGCTTCACAGCCTGCCTGGGGATTTTGGACTCTGCATTCCTGTGGTCCTGGGAGACACCTTTATAAATTTTATATTTGCGAGTGTTCCCTGTTGATTCTGTTTCTCTAGAGAACCCTAACTAATACAGTGGGTTCAAGTAAATCTTCCCTGGTAGTGTGGCTGTATATTTCACAGGCATAGAGAAAGGACTAGGAGAGGGAAGATCAGTCACAGGACCTTCCCACATTCCTGGTCCTGTGCAGTGCCCTCTTCCGCTCACCTTTTTCACCGCCTTCATCACAGACCTGTGAGATCTGTTCTTTAAGGTACCAATTTACTGCTGGACCTCCAGTGAAAAGTGCCCTCCTCAAAGTGGGCATTCATGAAACTGAATGAGTGGATGAGTGACAATTGAATCAGATCTAGGAGAATGACCAGGCATTGGCCAGGGCCAAAGGGAAGACAGGGCACTCAGAGCAGAAGGGAAATCCATATGAAACCGCAGAGACATAAGAGTACCCAAAGATGGTTTAGGAGGGAGATGGACTGTATGGGGTGTTATAGCTCAACACTTGGGGCACAGCAGAGTTTAAGAACAGAAAGATGGATCGTGCTAAGGAATTTGGGCTTTATTTTGTAGGAATGAGGCATCACTAAAGGTTTACATAGAGTGTCATACTGGAATAGGCCAAATTGCGTCCCCCAAAAAAGATATGTTGAAATCTTCACCCCAGCACCTGTGACTGTGAGCTTATTTGGAATTGGACCTTAGCAAACATAATCAAGTTAAAATGAGGTCATAGTGAGTTAGGGTGGGCCCTAATCCAATGACTCATGTCTTTATTTGAGAAGAGAGAGAGATCTGGAAGCAGAGACACAGGGATGCACACACACACAGGCAAGACCACATGAAGGTGGAGGCAGAGATTGGAGTGATGTGGCTACAAACCAAAGAGAGCCAAGAATTGCCATCAACTCCCAGAAGCTAAAAAAAGCCAAGGAGGAATTGTTCTCTAGAGGTTTCAGAGGGTGCATAGGCCTTCTGACACCTTGATTTTAGACTTCTAGCCTCCATAACTGTGAAAGAATAAATTTCTCTTCCTTTAAGCTACCTAGTTTGTGGTAATTTCTAAGCAGTCCTAGGAAACTAGTACACATACTAAACAGAATGTTTTTTAAAATAGCTTTCACAGAATAAACTTGGGTAGAATAAGTTAATTTCTCTGAGCCTCAATTTTTCCGTATTTAAAATGGGAATCATAATAGCTAACACATATTCACCAGTACTATAGCCAGATGCTAGTCTAAGTACCTCACTTCACATGTGTCAACTATTTTAGCCTTCACAGTAACCCTATGAGATAGTAACTATTATTATTATCACCATCATCCTTATTTTATAGATGAGAAACCTGATGCTCAGAGAGGTTAAGGAATTACTCAAGGCTACACAACAGTTCAACTGTGGTAATGGCTCTTGAACCAGGCCATCTGGCTCCAGAGTCTATACTTTTCATGTTATTTTACTCCTAAGTGGTAACTACCCTATAGGCTTGATGTAAAATTTAACTTATGTAAAGCAGATAAAGATTTTTAGAAGACAGTGTTGGATCTATATGAGAACTTAATAACATGTTTTCTGTTACTTTTGCTTGCTATTTTTTTGTCATGTATGGAATGAAGATATTGATTAATTTGCAGCATTATTGTGAAGCATGAAGAGATAACATATGTAAGATCCTAGCACAATGCCAGGAACTTTAGAATGATCCCTAACAAAGTTTCTGTCTTCCTTGTCCTGCAATTTTTCTCACTTCCTATCAAACTCATCTAGTAGAGAGATAATGAGGTTCTAAAGCAAAGCAAAGGAGAGAAATTTATGAATTGTACACACCATCAATTTATAAACATTTCTAGTAACCCTCAGAACCTGCCTTTCAAAGGTGCCAAACAGCTATTCCATTTGATAGAGGGAAAAAGCTGACTCAGATTAATTCTCTGGCTTTGTGTCTAGAAATGAACCACCCTGGGATTTTCTGAGCTCATTTTTCATTTTCCACTTTGTAGAGTTGGCATCATGGAGACAGAAGCTGAGAGAAACATTATCAGTTTGGAGCAAAGTGAAAAATGAAAACAGAAAAAGACAAAAGGAAAAAATAACACATTTTCACCCCAGAGAGTAATTGATGGAATCCAGAACTTCCAGCCTTGACCCAGCCCTCCTGTCCCAGAGAAGGAAGATTCCAGGCCCTCGGCAAGGCAGCAAATGAGAGGACAGAAGATTCCAGAGAAATGTGTGCATCTGTACTTATGGTGGATACAGACAGGGAAATTATCTTCCAAAGGCATGGAAAAGCATGGTCTGGCCTTGACAGAACCATTGGCTCCTTGGGCGGGAAAAGCTTTGCAACTTGTGCATTGAGGGCTGCAAGTGGCCAGGAAGGGATGGAACTCGTTCGAGGGTCTGGATGGAAATCAAGGGTGACATGGAGGAGGCACTGGCAGGGCTGTGCAATGGGTCTCTCTAAAGAGGACCCCTCCCTGTGGCAGCCCAGGGTCCGGCTGCGTCTGGAAGAGGGTGCAGGCAGACATGCCGCCAGCATCAGCATTTCCTGACATGGCAGGGACTAACTGAATTTAAGGAAAGAATAGTGACGCATTTGGGTAAATAGAATCTGCAATGTGTGAACATCAACTCAGGCACCACTTTAGGGAAATAATCATATACTTCTCAAAGTGTCTTTGAGGTCATTGGAAGCACAGTGCAATGGATATAAGAAGACCTGGGATGCAGTCTTCAATCTGCTCTCTACTACCTTAGCAATTTGGGGCACGTTACTTTATTAGAACGTGAAGACCAGTATTACATGCCCTCCCCACCTCACAGAGTTGTACAATTAAATTAAATGAGGTACATAAAAGAATTCTGTTAGCTTCTGAAACGATGAGGAAGAACTCACTTTGGTCTTGGAGTCAGACAGGGTTTAAATGAGGTTTCAGACAGTGACAAGATGCATGGTGATGAAACAAGTCACCTACCCTCAGTTTGCCTATTCATTGATTCATTCACTCAGTGCATATGTTATAGAGGCCCAAGTAAGAGCCAGACATTGAACTTGTTTCCTATTGCCACTGTGAAAAACTATTACAAACTTAGTGGCTTATAGCACAGATTTATTAGCTTTTATTTCTAGAGGTCAGAAGTCCAAAATGAGTTTCACTGGGCTGAAATCAAAGTGTTAGCACAGCTATGCTCCTTTGGCAGGCTGTAGTGGAGAACCCATTTCTTTGTCTTTTCCAGCTTCTAGATGCCACCTGCATTCCTTGGCTGGTGGTCCCATCCTCATGATCAAGGCCAGCAGTGTAGCATCTTTAATCTTCTCTGCTTCCTCAGTCCATCTCTGGACTCTGATCCTCTTGCCTCCCTCTTATAAGGAACCTTTTGATTACATTGGGCCCACCTAGATTCTCTAGAACAATATCACTTGCATAAAAGCAACTGATTATAGACTTAAATTATGTCTACAAAGTACCTTCACAGCAACACCTAAATTAATGTTTGAATGTTACAGTAGTTTAGCCAAGTTTATACATAAAATTGGCCATCACAAACACTAAATGATGAACAGGACATGTGGTTTTTGCCCTTGCAAAGTACACACATCTGTAAAAATGAAATTACGTATAAACTACCTTACACATTCCTGTGAAAAGTAAGCAAGATTAAGTACTTGTAAAGCTCAGTTTAGCAGTGGCTTATAAGAGATGGTTAAGTAAATGCTAGTTCCACTTTCTTTCCCCTACAAAAGCATCATCATCATTAAGTAAAATATTATTACTATTAAAGTGGGAAACTTTCAAAACATTTTAAGAAAAAAAATTAAATAATTACAGAGAAGGGCTAGTTAATTCACAAATTGAAGTTGTCTTGCACATGAGCGCATTTGTTGTGGCAGAATATTTGATTTGATGGACTGGAAGATAAATGACTTGGATATTTCTTTTAATTGAAGTCAAAATTAACAAGAACAACTAGCCTGAGTCCATTTGACATAAGTGTAATTCTACTTGGGTATTGAGATGATATCTTTATTAACAGGCATCTGGAAGTTAAGTACATCAGCGTCCAAGCCAAGGACTCAGCCTTCTGTCTATCTTGCCCTCTTTCTCTTTATTTCTCTCTTTATCTCACATACATGCACACATACTCACACACACGCATGTGCTCACACATACACACACATGCATGCATGCACACACTTGTGTAGGCTTTCCAGAAGTCCATTCTAACCTTCTCATAAAAATAACATGCCATTTTGAGAAAGAATCCTTATTTCTGCTACTGTAATAAATGTTTATTAAATGAAGAAATAGATGAATGACTGCATTGGCTCTTTTTGTCTCAAGAACCAGCCTAGAAACATTCTTTTTGAACAAACACAGAACAGTATCTCAGTAAAATTTGGGGAACTGCCTTCTAGACTTTCTCTAGGAGATTCACAAGTCTCTTAGAGCACATAATGGTTCTAAGAGGTTTTCTAGTAAAGAAACCAGTTGAACTTTGTTAATCCAGGAATATCTGAACTTACTTGAGCAAAGAGAGCTCCTTTATTTATTTGTTTGTATTGCAATACACATTAATAACATCAAAAACCTTGTTGTTCTGATATACCTGGGTTTGGAAAGACTGCACTAGATAATTAGTAGCAGTCTGCACTGTCCAGACTCCAGTGGAGACTCTGTAGTACACAATATTGCTATGTCTCTGGAAACAATGCTGACTCTGCCTATCTCTGTACGTAACTGAAACCACTTCCACCCAGGCTAGCATTAAAATTGGGCCCCATTATAAGGATAAAGGATGTCTCAGTAAACCCAGGGTCAGGGATACAGCAGGACATCAGGAAGGTACTGGAACCAGGATTTCAAAGATGGCAGAATCCTCAGTTTCCCATCCTTTCTCTTTTCTTTCATGAACTTCATCCACCCTTTCTCTGTGTTTCATCTCCCTTTGCTCCTCCAAGCCACAGATGAAAGAGACCCACCACAAATCCTGCCCTACACCTCAGGGCCAAAGTTTTGTGCCCCCCCTTATCATCTCTGGAGGGGGCTTGGCCGCATGTTATAAAGTGGCTGCTGGACCCTCTCCCCCTCAGGGAAGTGGAACATCTGGGGATTGCTGCGCAACCATTCCACAGGGTTCATCACCCTCTCACCAGGCCTTCTAAACCTTGGCTCTGCCTCAGAATTACTTGGAAGCATTTTTGAAATACTTGCCTTGGGCTCCATATCAGAGATGGTAATGTGGTAAATCTAGAAAGGCACCCAGAAATTTGCAAGTTATAAAAAGTTCTTCTGATTTTGCTGGTGTTGCTTTAGAATCATGCATGTACTGCTGTACCTTAGATGTTCATGTTTTTGCAACTTGCAAGTCTTGGGCTCACGTTCTCTCCTAACCCACTTCTCAACAAGAGAAATATTTCTTCTCTCTCGAGACTCAGTTTAATTACCATCTCTTTCAGAAGTTTTCCTGATTCTGCCTTCCAGTTAAAACTAATGAATTCTTCCTCTGTTCTTCCACATTTTGCTTTTATCAGCTAGAAATTAATTCCTCTCCCACTAGACTATGAGCTACAAAATGCAAAAGACCAGTTTTTTAAAACAATGTTTTTCTGATCATAAAAATTATATATGCCCATGTGAAATTTGGAAAATACAGATAAAGAAAAAAAAGAAAAACAAAACCCATAATCACCCAAAGCAGAAATAGCCAAAATGTCTTTTTTTTCCCCAGTGGGTCATGTGTGTATTTTTTTTTTCATTATTGGAGTCATATATAATTTTCTGCTCTGCTTTTCCATTGAAATTATATTGGAAAGCAACATCTTATAATGCTTCTTGAAAAGCAGTTTGCATGTGCTAGCTGTTTCCTGACAGGATCCTAACAGCTGCACATGGCAGTGGGGATTTTTGTACCAAAGTCTTTGACGGTACCTACTTTGCTCTTAGAAGTTCCATATAAATTCTCAGATATGGATCAGAGGATAGAAACGTGTTTATGGCACTTAATTCATATTGCTATATTGTCTTCCAAAAATCAATTATACCAAATTATGCTACTACTAGTAGTGTTTTGAGAACATTAAAAATTACCATCTTGAATCTTTAGAAATATTGGTAAAGCAAAAAGCATTTCCTGTCTTAATTTGCATTTTATTGATTACTAGCGACAATGAGTATTTTTTTCATATTTTAATTCATCTTTATGAATGGCCATACCTAATTTCCTTCTGTGTCCTATGTAATATTTACTTATCTGTAATAACAATAACTAAAAATGTTACTAGTATCATTATTACTGACTTGAGCAACCATATGGATGGTTGAATTATTAGGCAAGCCAGAGACTAAAGAGATGCTACAAACAGAAAACAATTAAACAAGGTCTGTTAAATGATAATGCATAGAGGCTACATGTATTTTCAGTCAATGGAGTAACAATCATACTATAAAAATAATACCACAGTTCCCAGAAGATGGTGGAATAAGGTAGATCGAGTTTAGCCCTGCTCCAAGGAAAAGTTAGAGAAGGGATGGGAGGGTGACTGAGATGGCAATTCCGGAGTGCGACTGACCTGGGAGTGTCTTCTGCACCACATAGGGTGGCCCTGGTTGCAAAAGCCGAGGAACTGAGAAGCAGAGAACCGGGACCTAACTAGAAACCCACAGGAGTATATGGGGAGATGGGACTAGGAAGTAAGCCAAGCCATGTTCCTTGAACACACTACCCTCACCAGCACAGCCCCACGATCCACGACCCACCCCATACCCCACACACTTGAACCCTGTCACCTCCCCCCACTCTCTCTGCCCAACCAACCCCTCACGCATGTACCTGCCCCACATCCATACCCGAAGTACCCCAACCCTCCTCTCCTGCACCCTTCCCAGGCCTAACTCCCTTAGCTCCCTGCAGGCTGTTGCCAGCGCGTAAAGGCTGCAGGCACTTACCTCCATAGCCAAGCTGCACCCATCCTAAGCCCATAAAGTCACACAACCCCCCCAACCCTCCACCAACCCCCAACTCTCCACACAAATGCATCAGTTTACGGCACTCTTAGACCCATGTATGTGCACGGTCCACACTCATGCCCCCCAGCTCTGGGAAAGCACTGAGTTCCACAGTCAGTTCACATCTGTCCCCCAGCCCACGCAGGCATAATGCTGACCAGCTGCTGTAGCTCTGCGCATGCACAAAAAGGGCCCCATGACTGAGACCTGTGCATCCACACAGCTACATCCTCATGGTCACTGGACACCCACATTCACAGACACCAGTGTATATTCCCAACCTGCACCTATGCCTGCACTGCAATGCATCACTGCACTGTTGTGTCCACCCCCCATGCCCTGCTCCACATCCATTCCATTAATACAAAGCTTTAAACTGCTGAAGGAAATCAACTCCCGAAGTAAATCAATCAAGATATTTACATGCGATGAAACAACAGAAGATCACTAAGCATATCATAATGCAAACAGGTATAGTCCAGACTAAAGACCAAATTAAAACACCAGAGGAAACACAGACATTAGAACAACTAATCAAAGATGTTCATGTAACTCTACTAAATAAAATCAGTGATGGCTGATGACATAAAGGACATCAAGAAGACACTAAAAAAGCATAAAGAGGAATTTGAAAGAACAAATTGAAAAATTGCAGATATCACAGAGATTGAAATTCTGTAGACCAAATAAAAAAATACTAAAGACACGCAATAACAGATTTGAAGAGACAGAAGAAAGAATAAGCAAACTAAAGGACAGGATAACTTATTTTGAACACTCAAAATACTAAATGGCAAAAAAGATGGAAAGTTTTGAGTGGATATCAGGGATATTATGGACAAAACAAAGCATGCAAATGTAAGAATCATTGGTGTCCCAGAAGGAGAAGAGAGGACTAAAGGGCTAGGAAGAGTAGTTGAAGATATAATGGGGGAAAATTTCCCAATCCTTATAAAGGACATAAATATTCAAGTCAAAGAAGCTCAACAAACTCCAAACAGAATAAATCCAAATAGGCCTTCCCCAAAACACATTCTAATCAGTCTGTCAAAGGTTGAAGAGAAGCAGAAAATTCTGAAAGCAGCAAGAGAAAAACAATCTACTACCTAAAGGGAAACAACATAAGACTGAGCTCAGACTACTCCACTGGCACCATGGAAATGAGAAGGCAGTGGTATGATATATTTGAGATCCTGAAAGAGAAAGACTTCCAGCCAAGAATTCTGTACCCAGCCAAATTGTCCTTCAAACCTGAGAGAGAGAGATTAAATTTTTGCAGACAAAAAAAATCCTGAAAGAATTTGTCAACAAGAGACCAGTCCTACAAGAAATACAAAAGTGAGTCCTGTTACTTGGAAAAAAAAAAAGGCAGGAGAAGGAGGTCTGGAAGAGGGCACAGAATTGAAGAGTACCAGTAAAGGTAACTTAAAGGATAAAAAGAGGGAGAGGGAAAAGAATATATAGATCTGACAAACAAAATTAAAAAGATAAGATGGTGGATTCAGGAAATGTCTTTTCAGTAATAACTTTGAATGTTAATAGACTAAACTTACCAATTAAAAGATACAGATTTGCAGAATGGATTAAGAAATATAATCTAATGAAATTTTGTAAGTTTGTCCAGAGTGATGCCCTCATAAATCCCAGAGTGATTTGAACAGTGAATAAAAAGTATTTGCAAAGTTCCCTTGGGGCAATGGCAAGAAAGGGGGAAAATTCAACTTCCCTAAGTGGACAATTCTTGATATTCTCACAAGCAGTGGGGATAACCAAAGCAAATGGAGCACTCAATCTGGGGGGCTGGTCATATGAAACTTAACTCCACAAAGGATACGCTAAGCCTACTTAAAATCTGTCTTAAAAGTCACTCCCAGAGAACCTCTTTTGTTGCTCAGATGCAGCCTCTCTCTCTCTCAGCCAACATGACAAGCAAACTCACTTCCCTCCCCCCCCCTATGTGGGACATGACTCCCAGGGGTGTGAACCTTCCTGCAATGTGGGACAGAAATCTTAAGAATGAGCTGAGACTCAACACCAAGGGATTGAGAAAACCTCGACCAAAAGAAGGAAGAGTGAAATAAGACAAAATAAAGTGACAATGGCTTAGAGATTCCAAATAGAGTCAAGAGGTTATCCTGGAGATTATTCTTATGCATTATATAGATATTACCTTTTTTAGTTAAGGTGTAATGGAGAGGCTGGAGGAAACTGTCTGAAGCTGTAGAGCTGTGTTCCAGTAGCCATGTTTCTTCAAGATGATTGTATAATGATATAGCTTTCGCAGTGTGACAATGTGATTGTAGAAACCTTGTGTCTGATGCTCCTTTTTATCTACCCTATCAACAGATGAGTAAAACATATGGATTAAAAATAAATAAATAATAGGGGGGTCAAATGTTAAAATAAATTTAGAAGATTGAAATGCTAGTGATCAATGAAAGGGAGGAGTAAGGGGTATGGTATGTATGAATTTTTTTTCTGTTTTCTTTTTATTTCTTTTTCTGAATTGATGCAAGTGTTCTAAGAAATGATCATGATATGAATATGCAACTATGTGATGATATTGTGAGTTATTGATTATATATCAAGAATGGAATGATCATATGGTGAGAATGTTTATGTTTATATGTTTTATGTTGAATAATAAAAAAAATTTAAATATGAACTTTTAAAATTAAAAAAAAGAAATCTAATTCAGCTGTACCCTACTTACAAGAGACTCATCTTAGACACAAAGATACAAATAGATTGAAAGTGAAAGGATGGAAAGAGGTTTTCCACCAAGTTGTAACCAAAAGAAAGCAGGAGTAGCAATACTAATATCAGGCAAAATAAACTTTAAATGTAAAGACATTGAACTAGACAAAGAAGGACACTATATATTAATTAAAGGGACAATTCACAAAGAAGAAATAACAATCATAAATGTTTATGCTACCAATAAAGGAGCTCCAAAGTACATGAGACAGGCATTGACAAAACTGCAGGGAATGATAGCTGTTTCAACAATAATAGTAGGAGACTTCAATACTACACTCTCTCCTATAGATAGAACAACCAGAAGATAAACAAGAAGTTAAACAACTTGATAAATTAGTTAAACTTAACAGACATATATAGGTCATTGCACCCCAAAACACAAGGATATACATTCTTTTCTAGTGCTCATGGAACATTCAGCAGGATGGATCATATGCTGGGGCACAAAACAGATCTTTCTAAATTTAAAAACATAGAAATTATTTAAAGCACTTTCTCTTATCACAGTGGAATGAAGCTGGATCTCAAAAATCACCAAACAGTGAAAAAATTCACAAGTATATGAAGATTAAATAACACATTCTTAAACAACCAGTGAGTGATAGAAGAAATTGCTAGAGAAATCAGTAGCTATCTGGAGATAAATGAAAATGAGAATACAACTTATCAGAACATGTCAGATGCAGCAAAGGCTGTGCTGAGAGGGAAATTTATTGCCCTAAATGCCTATATTAAAAAAGAAGAAAGAGCGAAAATAGAGGACTTAGCTGCTCACCTGGAGGAACTTGAGGAGGAAGAGCAAATTAACCCCAAAGCAAATAGAAGAAGAGAAGTAACAAAGATCAAAGCAGAGTTAAAGGAATGGAAGAACAAAAGAACAAGAGAGAGAATCAATAAAGCCAAAAGTTGGTTCTTTGAGAAAAATCAATAAAATTGATGGGACACTAGCAAGACTGACAAAGAAAAAGAGAGAGAGATTGCAAATAAACAAAATCGGAAATGAGAAGGAATGTGCTACCACAGACCCTGAAGAAATTTTAAAAATCAGAAGAGGATACTATAAACAACCATATGCCAACAAACTAGGCAACTTAGATGAAATGGACAAATTCCTCGAAACACACAAACGAGTTACACTGACTGAGGAAGAAACGGAAGATCTCAACAAACCAATCACAAGTTAAGAGATTCAAGCAGTCACCAAAAATCTTCCAACAAAGAAAAGCCCATGGTCAGGTGGCTTCACAGGAGAATTTTATCAAACATTCCAAAAAGAACTAACACCAATCCTGCTCAAACTTTTCCAAAAAATTCAGGAAAAGTAAATCTACCTAATTTATTTTATGAAGTTAATATCATTTTTATACCAAAACTTTCCTATAAGAATGGAAAACTACAGGCCAATCTCCCCAATGAACATAGACACAAAAATTTTCATAAAATACTAGAAAATCGAATCCAACAGCACATTAAAAGAATTATACACCATGACCAAGTGGGGTATATACCAGGAATGCAAGGATGGATCAACACAACAAAATCAATTAATGTAATACAGCACATTAACAAATCATAAGGGAAAAATCACATGATCATCTCAATTGAAGCTTTTCTGATAAAAACACTCCAAAAGATTGGAATTAAAGGTAATGATCTCAATATGATTAAGGGAATATATGAAAAACTGATAGCTAGCATCATACTCAATGGAGAGAGACTGAAAGCTTTCCCCCTAAGATCAGGAATGAGACAAGGATGTCCATTGTCACCACTATCTTCAACATTGGACTAGAAGTTCTAGCTGGAGCAATCAGGCAGGACAAAGAAATAAAGGACATCCAAATTGGAAAGGGAGAAGTAAAACTCTCATTATTTGCAGATGATATGATACTATACGTGGAAGATCCTGAGAAATTTACAGCAAAGTTGCTTGAGCTAATAAACAAACTCAGCAAGGTGGATGGATATAAAATTAATGTGCAAAAATCAATAACATTTCTATACTCAAGAAATTACCTAGCTGAGGAGTCAGCTAAGGAAAAAATTCCGTTCAACATAGCAACTGAAAGAATCACATGCTTAACTGAAGTAGGATGCAAAGGACTTGTACACAGAAAACAACATAACATTGCTAAATGAAATCAAAGAAGATCTAAATAGGTGGAAAGACATTCCTGCTCATGGATAGGAAGGTTAAATATAGTTAAAATGTCAATTCTCCCCAAATTGATCTAGATTCAATGCAGTACCAAGTAAAATACCAACAAATGTGGAAAAGTTAGTTACCAAATTCATCCTGAAGGGAAAGAGACCCTGAATAGCTAAAAGCATTCTAAAAAAGAAGAACAAAGTAGGAAGATTAATACTCCCTGACTTTAAAACCTATTATAAAGCCACAGTGGCCAAAACAGCATGGTACTGGCAAAAAGACAGATGTTTTGACCAATAGAATAAAATCAAGAGTGTAGAAACAGACCACCAAATCTATGGTCAACTGATTTTTTACAAAGTCCCCAAATCCTCTGAACTGGGATAAAACAGTCTTTTCAATAAATGGGCATGGGAGAACTGGATATTAGTAGCCAAAAGAATGAGAGAACCCCTACCTTATACCCTACAAAAAAATTAACTCAAAGTGGATCAAACACCTAAATATAAGAACTAGCACCATAAAACTTCTAGAAGAAAATGTAGGGAAACGTCTGAAAGACTTAGTAATAGGAGGTAGCTTCCTAAACTTTACACCCAAAGCACAAGCACAAGCACACACACACACAAAAGATAAATGGGAACTCCTCAAAATCAAATGCTTCTGCACCACAAAAGACTTTGTCAAAAAGGTGAGGCGGCAGCCAACTCAATGGGAGAAAATATTTGGAAATCATATATCGAACAAAGGTTTGATATCCTGTATATACAATGAAATTATACAACTCAACAACAAAAGAACAAACAACCCAATAAACCAAGGGGTAGAGATATGAATAAGCATTTTTCTGAAGAGCAAATACAGATGGCTAAAAAACACATGAAAAGATGTTCGTTTTCATTGGTTATAAGGGAAATACAGATCAAGACTACAATGAGATACCACCTCACACCTATAAGAATGGCTGCTATTAAACAAACAGGAAATGATAAATGTTGGAGAGGATGTGGAGAAATTGGGAGACTTATTTACTGCTGGTGGGAATGAATAATGGTGCAGCCACTATGGAAGCCAGTATGGTGGTTCCTTAGGAAACTATATATTGAGTTTCCCTATGACCAGCAATAGCACTACTTGGTATATACCCAGAAGAGCTGAAAGCAATGACACAAACAGACATTAACACACCAATGTTCATAGCAGCATTATTCACAATCGCCAAAAGATGGAAACAAACCAAATGCCCATCAACAGACGAGTGGATTAACAAAATGTGTTATGTACCTATGATGGAATATTATGCAGTAGTAAGACAAAATGCCATCCTGAAGCATATGACAAGATGGATGAGCATTGAGGACATAATGCTGAGTGAAATAGATAAAAGGATAGATACTATATGATTCCACTTTCATGACCATGGTAGAGGTAAAATCAGAGGTTTATAATACAGAATATAGAGGATTTAGAGGTACATAAAAGCTGGAGATGGGTGAGCTGTTAGCTAAGGAGGTTGAACTCCAATGTAAGGGAAGATACAGAAGTGAAGGTGACTCTCCAGTGCATATAGAAGTTATATTACTATATTGAAGATGAACAAAATTGAAAGGGGTTATATAGACTTGATTCACAGTAGAAATATAAAATAGTTCTTGTAAGAACTACTTCGAAGGTATGATTCATGTACAAAGAGTGTTTAAGTCCAGGGTACAAGAGGAAAACTGTAATTGCATGCTATGGGCTATGCTTAAAAGAAAACCATCAGCACTACCACAGCAACAGTAGAGGTAAATAATGGGAGGAGGAACAATAATGAAGAGGAGATTTATATTTCCTATTTGGTGAGGGTGTGTTTATTGGTTTTCTTTCTCTTGGGTACAGTGAAATTATCTAAAATTGAGTGTTGATGGACTGTGGACTTTGGGCATTATCCAGGATGCCTGATGAATGCAGGTGGCTGAAGGATGCACTGACTGAGACGTATTGGATTGGCGAATGAATGATCGTGTATACACATGAATGAATATTATGTTGCTACAAAAAGGAATGAAGTCGTGAGGCATGCAACAATGTGAATGAATGCGTGGGACATTTGGTGAGTCAAAATAAGTCAGAAACGAAAGAACAATCATGGTATAGTCTCCTTTAGAAATTGCTTATAAGAAAACAGGGGCCTGGAATGTCAGCTTTTATAGCAGAAACATCTAGTCCATAGTGGTAATTATTATTTCTGGATTTCGAGAGGCTATTATATATATATATACATATATATATAACCTGATATTTAGAGATAAGGATGAAGCCAATCAGGTCAGGGTTAAAGTAATTCAGAACACAGGGGTAAGGAAGACATTGTCTATATTTTTAAACCACTCAAACTCTTTGACACCAAAGGAAGCAAGGTTTATTTGGTCTGGAACTGAAATTTTCTGTAGTGCATAATCTAACTTAACCTATCTGTACAGCTCATTTGAACAATTGAAACACAGGGAGCCCAGAATAAGATAGAGGGCCTTTAATCCTGTATAGATTAATGTGATGCCTGGATACATCCTAGAGTATACTAAGCAGGTAACAAAAAAGTATTGGCAATGTCCCTTGAGGGATGGGAGAAAAACTATGGAACTGTTAAACTTTACCATCAGGGTGTACCCTGATGCTGTGTCAAAGTTTAGGGACACCCAAATCAATAGGCCATGCTCTTGACCTTGGGGCTTGCTTTTGTGAAGCTTATGTAGGTAGTGGAGGAACTTTGTGAAGCTTACGTAGGTAGTGGAGGAACTTAGACTACCTATAGGCATGCCTAAGAGTCATTTCTGGAGAACCTCTTTTGTTTCTCACATGTGGCCTCACTCTCTCTAAACCCAGATCTGAAAGTTAAATCATTGCCCTCCTTGCTATGTGGAACATGACATCCAGGGGTGAAATTCTCCCTGGCAATGCGGGAGATGATTCCCAGGGATGAGTCCGGCCCTGGCACCATGGGATCAACAATTCTATACTGACCAAAAGGAGGGAAAGAAGTGTAACTCGTAAAGTATCAATGGCAGAGAAAGTTCAAATAGAGTCGAGAGACTACTCTGGAGGTTGCTCTTACACAAGCTTCAATTAGACATTGGTACCTATCATAACCTGCCAGCCCCCAACCAGGACCATTCCAGCCAATCCTAAAGCCTAGGGCATTATATAAGATTCCACAAGAGTTCCATGCATGAGGGTAACTTTCCAGAAACCTACAACCCCCAGATGGGTCCCTGGACCAGATAAGTCCTGAAATGCTGAGGGGCCAGCTTCTCCAGGCATTGGCTAGTTCAATTTCCCTACCTCATATTAGTGACAGACCCTTCCAACATGAAAAAGTTAAAATGACCATAGCCCAGACTCCCCTAAAAAGAGGGATAGAAAGATCCAAGTTGTTGGTGGAGTTACACAGAGAAGATACAATTTAACAAATGAATATGAATGCTGAATTATTAGATTGATATCTCTTTTAGCCTCCAGTATCTTAGAACAGCTAGAAGTAAAAATCTAAAGTTCTGAAATTGTAACCCATGCCAAACTCTGAAATATGTTCTACAAGTAATTGTGTTGCTGTGCTTTGAAATGTATTGCTTTTTTGTATATGCTCTATTTTTCACAAAAAAGAAAAAAAATAATCAATTGTGATGCTAAAAAATATTTAAACCTTCTAGCCTACTATTTTCTGGAACAGCTAGAAGGAAAAATCTGAGAGGATTGTATGGTAACCCATGACAAACTATGGAATCTGTCCTGTAACTACTTGTTGAAGAGTGCTTTGAAAACTATTGCTTTTGCTTTCTTTGATTTGTATATATGTTATACTATGCAATAAAGAAGTTAAATAATAATAATAATAACAATAGCAAATATTTATTGAATTCCTATTACTTGCCATGTGCGCTACTAAACAATTTACATTTCTTATTTCCTCAAATCTTTGATATATGTTCTAATTGACCAGTATTTTCAATACCCAGGGTACCATTTCTGAAGCCCAGACCCATCTGACATTTTTAAGCACTTGAAACCCTACCTTTCTCTCCAAAATAGCTTTTATCCAATGGGATGGGAGCTCCAACATGAACTTACTTCACTGATGCTGTAATATCTCTGACCTTTGGTTACAGAGTTTTAAGCAAAAGAGAAAAGTTCAAATTTCACTAGACAAACAAAATATTTCTTGATATTCTCAACCCATTTTTATAAACATTGGGGAATTGGAGGCTTTTACAAACATCTCAAAACATTTGAACCTTTTTTTTTTTTTTGCTTACAGCAAAGAGTTTGAGATTTGTCAGTTGGAAAAAAAAGAGAGTTTAGAAAACCACCACCTCACAGTTACTTCTAATTTCTCTTTACAAGTCTTATTTTAGAATGAAATGAACTTCTGGGCAAAATGTGGCTACTTTTGAGGTCTGGAAGCAAGTGTTTCTGAGATAAACCATCCTGGTGTCATTGCTTTGGGTTTTTTTTGACAGGATTCTCCCTCTTTAGTTCTTTCTTTCTAAATAAAGCATTCCTCTCCCCCAGTATTATTCTTTATATTATCCATTTCAGAACATCAGTCCCACTTTTTTTATTTCACTGCCCTCTTTTTTTTTTTCATTTGGAGAGATGGTGGCAGGAATGCAGTTGGTTTTCTCTAGGGTTGGGCCTGGCCGGAATTAAAAATGGTAGTTTAGCAGAACAACCAACCAAACGCTATTTCTGAACTCTGTGGCTTTGCACACATTTTTATTTTTGTAAGATGTTGTGTTTTATGTATTACAGTCTTAGATTTCTGCTTGTTGCAACAGACAGCCAAGCCTCAGTTTTAATTTCATATTACTTTGGCTGGTAATGACGAGTCTGGAAGATGAAACAGGACTCAGGAACATTTCTCTGTTCTGTGCCTGCTAAAATTGCTCCTTGTTGATTTTCAGAAAGAGCTAAAATTTAAAAATTAAATGAAAGGAGTAGGAAGAAAAGAAATGATCCTAATGCTCCAGTCCCAAGTGATAAAAGCATCAGTCCATGGGTGCGGCCATCCACATTGTTAGCTCCTCCAGAGGTACAGCCTTACCTGTTCCAAAACAGATTCACCTGTGCTGAGACACTGATGTATATGATGGCAGGCTGCTCACCTTTAATCACACGGTTAAATAATAGATGTTCCCTTTTCAGCCACTGGGTGTTGTAAGCCCAGCCAGCTCTCATTCCTTGTCGGGTCTGCATATCATCCAAGTTTTGGGTTCCCCAAGGAATGAGAAGAGACCATTCATCCAAGGAAATGTCTGTAATACACGTTAAGTGGCCTGTGAGAAAGTCCTCTCATTTATTGGCTGAAACATGAAACGGAAAACATGTGCAACTGGCATGGGGCCCTGCAGACTCTTGCACCTTCTGAGGAAATGGAGTGATGAAGGATGGAGCAGCCACGTGAAATCAGGCAGTCCACATGCCGGAGTGTTTCACAATGCAGAAAGCATCTGTTGGGTGGAAATCCTGGGCACTGGGATTGGAATTTATAGAGACAGACTGACTTTAAGTTCTAGCTGGGATTCCATTCCTGCTGCTATGGGAATAGACTTTTCCATTAAGCAAGAAGAAAGTGATTCCCATTCAATTATGTGGTATTTACACATTTGATGCACACTTATTGAATGCCAAATTCTGTACTAGGGGCTGGGGACAGAAAGGTGAATAAGACATGAATTCTACTTTCAAAAAACTCACCCTCTAGTGGGAAGAAAAAGATAGAGAAACAAAAATTTAACATACAGCAGAGTCAGTATGAATAGATAAATGAATAAAAGGACTTAGGAGGAAAATCAAGGGAGTGTAACCCTCTGTAAACCAAGAATACTGGATATTTGCTGCTTTTGGCCAACAAAGATCCGCTTTCCCTTCCTTTTGATAACATCACTCCAAGTTTTACTTTAGTATTCATTTCACCCAGCTAGCTGCACCCCAGCCCAGGGGTGGGCCCTGCTTGACTGACACAATCACCACATCCCATCATCTCTCTGACCAGAATCATTGGCTCAGAGCATATATTTTAGTTCAAGTCAATAAGTTTCTGGTGGCTTCTAGGGCAGAAGCTATCTTGCTCTTTTAAAAGAAATACTAACAGAGCCAGCTCTCTTCCTGTTGGATGGCTGTGGTCTTCAAACAGCGACTAGCTCCTTTGGTTTACAAGGGGGGCCAGCCATGGGACAGAGCAGGCACCACAGAAGAAGGTGGGTAGAAATGAAAGGAACTAGAGCTTGGTACCTTAGCTGACCCATGGATCAAATCTTGTCTCAAGCCCATCATATTAACTACGCGATCTTCACTTAGATGAACTGATAAACTTCTTTTATCACTTAAACCACTGTGTATTCCAATTTCTAATACCTGCACCCCAAAATGAAGTGTTTAAATAAGGAGAGAGTGATTTGCACTAATAAACAGCTAAAAGTTGATGAGCATTTGATTCAGGTCAGGCACTCTGCTATCCACTTTATATATGTGATTCTATTTAATCCTCACTACAATTCTAGGAGGTATGTATTATTACCTTATTTTAAAGATTAGTGAATCAAGGCCTAGAAAGGTTAAATAACTTTCCCAAGGGCATACAGAGAAATGTTGAATATTATTAGGGGTTCAAGTAAAATGGGAACAATTGGATTGAGCAATGTGGAGCACAATGGAGACCTTAGAGAAAACATTTTGGGTGAATGCTGAAAACAAAAGCCAGGCTGAGGTGAATTGAGATGTGAGCAAGAGCTAATGCAATGAAACAACTGTGAGGCCATTTTGGAGAAGTCTAGCACTAATCAGGCATGGCTTTTAGGTCAGATAGAATGGTTTGGGGGGCAACTAACAGAAAATTATAATCTGATTATTTCACTTTTCAAAGGTGAATCTAAAAAAAGAAAAGCTCGCCATCTTCATTAAAACCTTTCAGAATTTTGCCATAGCACTTAGAAAAACAGCAACTTCCTCAGTACGGCCTTCAAGGCCCACAGTAGTATTTCCTCTATTTATTACACCAACATTGTACTGTACCATGTTTCCCTTTTCTCTCTGGATTTTACCCATCATTTAAACCCTCACATTCTTCAAGATCCCTCCTACACAAAAATTTTCCCCAAGGTATTCACTCTGATCAGAACCCTCTTTCCTTTTCTCTCTCTCTTTCCATCTTTCCTACTTTCAGTAATGGCTCCCACACTTGGCATTATCATCTAGTCAGTCATTTTGCCCATCTGATCAGTGTAAAATGGGTATCACTGTTGTGTTAATTTTGCATTTTCTAATGTCTAGTAAATCTGAGCATCTCTTTATATTATTTATCACTTTTTAGATTTCCTCTTCTGTTTCATTCTTATATCCTTTGCCCCTTTTTAAATTTGGAATTTCTTTTTTTTCCCCTTGATTTCTGAGACATTTTTACGCATTCTAGATATTAATCCCATGCCAGGTTTTATTACTTTAAGCACCCCCCAATCTGTGTGATTTGTCAATATCTGTCACTCCCAATGTTGCCATAAGAAGGAAAGAACACTGGAAGATCACAGACCAGCTACTAGGAAAATCATACAGCCATTAAGTGACACTGCCAAAACTAGAACCATGGGCTTGGTTTCCAGGTCAATGCTTTTACCCATCAGTAACTTCAGGGTTTCTGAGATAATACTTGATGTAGCTAGCAAGGCTTTGATATAGCCTCACTAAAACGTATGTGAAGTTAAAGAAAAAAGAAAGAAAGAAAATTGTAATACGACCATAATGGGCAGATTTTCCATTAAGCAGAGTAAAACAACAACAAAATTAGTAATAACACATATACTATGTCAACTAGAATGTGTGCAGGAGGACTCTTGGTCCATCCCACACTTTTGGATTCTGGTTAAGAAATGTAAGGGTCTGAATCAGAGAAGGCCAATGTATGGTATGAATGTCACCACCTCTCCTTCCCAAGCTCTATCCTAACATCCTTCCCCACTGAGCTCAGCTATGGTCTCAATCCTTGTCAGCAGTGCTCTGACTAGCACACCCAATTAGCTAATTGACATGTAAGCTAAAATCTACTTGCTATCCATAGTCATCCTAATCAGAAAATGGACAAGATTCCCTCTTCTTTCCATAGATTAATTAAACAGATATCTGGTTGTTGTCCTCATGCTCATCTCCTTCTCCTGTCTCCAAATTAGACCTTCCTTTTTAATGTTTTTAACATCCAATCAAAGGCTGAAACTCTTAGGAAACAATTGGGTAAAGTTAAACAGAGGGACTTGTATACTTATACTTCTCAGAAGGTACATATATATCACAATTAACATAGGTAAGACAGGTATGACAGGGAGAGCAGTGGCAAAAGTCGCAATACAGATTGAATCATATAGGTAAAAAAACTGAAAATACCTAGAAGAGAATATGAAACAGAGGGAATACTGATAAGGTCAAACGTGTTTAATTGGAATCCAGAAATGGAAGAAGGGAGTGAATAAGATGGAAGAAATGTGCAAAGAATTTATGGCTAAGAATTTTTCAAAATTAGTGAAATACCAATAAAAAGATTCAAGAAGGCTCCAAAATACCAAACATGATTGACAAAAAGAACTCTATGTGTAAACACATTGTTGTGAAATATTGGAAAATAGTGAAAAAAATTAATGATAATCTCCAAAGAATCAACAGTTAGACTTCCAGCTAACTCAGGCAGAGAGGTCTTTCCTGCTTTCTCTGGGTTTATCTATGTTGGAGCTTGTATTCAGCAGTCCAAATTTGTTAATTAAAACTGCAATTGGAGCTTGGTTGAGCTACCTTCCCTTTCTCCTGGTAGAGAACTGCTTCTTTTTCCCACAGGAAAGTGTCTTCAGCAGCCTGCCATGCTGGTGGGGGAGGGGTGCCAACCTCTACAGTTTAGGAAGTTTACTCACAGCTCTGTGTTGTGATGTCAGCCATTCCAGACTTGTATACAATGTATGTCCAGTCCCCCAAACAGTTGTTCCAACAGTTCCTGCCCATATACTAACTGCTCTAGAGGGCTAACTACATTCTATGCCATCATCTTCTGTATGTTGATCTTGTGCCCTGCTACTTGCTGAGTTTGTTAACAAGCTCTAAAAGCTTTGTTGTATATTTTTCAGGACTTTCTATATATAGGGTCATTTGTCCTAAAATCTTGAAAGTCTTACTTCTTCCTTTCCAATTTTGATGCCTTTTATTTCTTTTTCTTCCAAAACTGCTCTGGCTAGAATTTCTGGTACAATTTTGAATCACATTGGTGACAGTGGCCATTCTTGTCTTGTTCCAAATCTTAGAGGGAAAATTTTCAGTCTTTCACCATTGAGCACCAATGTCAGCTGTGGGTTCTTCATATATGCCCTTTGTCCTGCTGAGGAAATCTCCTTTTATTTCTGTCTTTCTTAGAGTTTGTATCAAGAAAAGATGCTGGCTTTGTCAAACTCCATTTCTGCTTCGATCAAGATGATCGTATGGTATTTTCTCTTCATTTTGTTAATGTGGTGTATTACATTAATTGATTTTCTTATCTTAAACCACCTTTGCATTCCTGGGATAAAACCTACTTGATTATGGTTTATAATTCTTTTATTATGCTGCTGGAGTCTATGTAAAGTATTTTGTTGAAGATTTCTGCTTTTATATTCACAAGAAAAATTGGTCTGTAATTTTCTTTTCTTGTGGTATCTAACATCTGGCTTTGATATTAGGGTGATGGTGACCTCATATGATGAGTTAGGTAGCTTTCCCTCCTCTTCAACTTTTTGTTTTGGAAAAATTTGAGCAGGATTAGTACTAATTCTTCTTGGAATGATTGGTAGAATTCACTTTTGAAACTGTCTGGTCCTGAACTTTTCTTTGTTGGGAGGTTTTTGTGCTCCAAACTGTCATTTAAATCCTTGAGACACTCTTTAATTTTTTCTGTTCTTTTCTTTCTGTTCTTTTTTGCATGATTTTGGTTATCCTGTCCTCTAGTTTGCTAATTCTTTCCTCTGCCTGTTTAAATCTGCTGCTGTAAGCCTTTAGTGTAGTTTTTGATCTCTACCATTATGCCTTTCATCATCATAATTTCTGTTATTTTTCTTTTTACACTTTCAAATTCTTCTTTATGCTCACATATTGTCTTCTTAATATCCTTTAGCTCTTCATTCATATTTTCCTTCAGCTACTTGAATTGGTTTAGGAGATTTGTTTGAACTTCTTTGATTAGTTGCTCCAATTCTGTATCTCCTTTGGCATTTCAATCTGTTCCCTTGGCTGAGCCATAGCTTCCTCCTTCTTAGAATGACTTGTATTTTTTTGCTGATGTCTGTGCATCTGATTATCTTGATGAGGTTACTCTCAAGTTCATTTTCTCCCTCTTATCTACAGTTTTATTGTTTGCTTTGTGTAAAGGCTGTTCTTTCATGCATGGTCCGTATTCTGGACCTTTAGAAGTGTCCTAGTTTAACTGATCAGATTTTCTCAGCTCTTTTTTATCTGATTCATGCCCTGGATATGCAGTACAATTTTTAAGATTTCACTTTTTGTGTAAGTGTTTCACCTCCAGGAGCAAGCTTCTTTTCCTCTGTTTTTCTCCAGTAATATTGATCTGTTCTGTTTGTTTTTGTGCTGAATTTTCTCCCAAGCTCCTGTGATTTGTTGAAATTCTTCCCATCACTCAGTGCCCCTTTCTCCTAACACTTCAGTTTTAGGACCAGTCCTGCCTTACAGCAATTCAGTTTAAACCTCCCCATTTTTAACTCTGTGAGACTTTTCTGTCTCTGGTTCCTTCCCCATTATGGTTCCGGCCCCAGGGAGCCAGGCAGGGTCAATACAGAAAGGTGCATCACTCCAGAAAAGTCCATTTTGCATTTAGGTGGTCCACTTGACAGTAACTGGATTGAGTGAGTGTACCACCTGACCATCACCATTCTGTCGTGGTCTCTGTCTCTTTTTTCTCCCCTTGGGTCCCTTTTGTATGCAGTGCTCCTTCAGTGGCTTGTGCTCTGCCCTGGCTCTTTGTGGACTTGGGTCCCTGTGCCTGGATATATGTGGAGTTCTACCTCACTACGTTATCATTTGCATTCCCAGTGGGACAGAGGGATCTAGGCCACTGTCTCTGAGCAACTCTCAAGCTGTGCAGGACGAAGTAAGGGAAAGGAGGAGAAAAGGCAGGTCAGGATGGAAATTTCCTACCTGATATTTTTTTCTGCAATGAGTGTATAATACTTTTATAACTAGAATATAATGCAATTTTTAAAATTTCATTACAGTTTAAGAAAATAAATAATATAGCTCTATAATTTGTTATGGAGATAGTAAAAGACCTTCTTATAGTAGGAGGGATATTAGTCTCAATTATGTCCAAGACTTTGGTCAATGCTAAAATTCTGAATCTTAGGAATTAGTATCACTTTGACCATTCTAATTTTACTCTTTTGAATAATGAGAACAGTAAAACTCCAGATAGTATATGTGATTGACAGACATGATCAGATCATCATTTAGATTTACATTCAAAAACCAAACCTAGACTCTGACAATATCTGTTCCACATTCTTTCTTAACTAGGTATAGCCAAGGGAACCAGAAACTTCAATTTTGCAACAAGAAAAGTGTCCCAGCTTAAATTGTGAGGCCAGATGATGGGACTTTGAATTTTTTGCTTTTGACCTTTTGAATCCACTTGGGGGGCTTGTGATACTTCAGTTCCTAGGAAATGCACAGATGCCAGTGCCTTAGTTTCCAAGTATGTAAGTGAGTAAGGAAAGTCTGCAAATGATAATTCTCCTGAAGAATGTTGGGAAACTCCCTAACACTTAGCACAGCTCTTGAGATTCTCAGTGTATGCAGGGATCAGACTCCACCAAAGGGCAAATGGACATCTGTCCAATATCCTGGGAGCAGAAGGGGTGGGGAGCAGAGGGTTGTCCTAAACTTTGTGCACTTTTCACAAACTGCAGATGTGGCTCTGGCCCTAAGGATAGGAAGCACATCTTAAAGCAGTCACATCCTGAGGATTTGGGCAGTCTTCTCAGAGAGACCACTGGATTTCAGGAGTGAAATTGAGAGCCAAATCCTAAATACCTTGAGCCTTCTCCAACTGTAAGTAGTGGGAAAAACATCTTATGTTTGCTGGCCATGGGATGGCCTTCCACCCAAGAGAGGGAAAGGCAACCTCTGCTGGTTCCAGCTTCATTCCAAGTGGGTGTAGCACATGCCCCTTCCACAGCTTGGGCACCACAGAATCTGCTGTCCCTGGGAATTTTGGAAACTTATTCAGAAGGGACCACCAAGGTCAATCACTTGAAGTTTGATTTCCTTTCCAGCATCTCCAACAAATAGTCATATGCCTTCTGCTTGGACACCTCCATTAACAGGAAAATTATTTCCTACATTGACAGCCTAATTGCAATTTTTTAAATGTTTTTTGGAGACTGCTTCCTTGTACTAAACAGAACCTGACTTCTTATGGCTTTTATCTCTCTAGTCTTAGGAGGAATGGCCATGTAATTTATCATCCAAACTAGATTCGTGTTTAAAAATAAATAGGGGCACTATTAATAATTACACCAGTACAAAAGTTTTAAAGGAAATTCTCCTGGTAAACCAGGACATAAGATTGCCCTAGTCTAAGGTTTACCTGAGATATTATCTGCAATTATAATCCCCCTTATTCAAGAGTCCACTTATAGTTAAAGGAATCTGAACTACTCTCTGTCTTACTTTCTCAAGAATAGACAAGGTGAAAGATTACCTGAGTCGAGAGAATTAGATTGAGAAGAAGAAATATCTGTGCAACTTCTGGGGAAGGCTAATTGCCTCCCAGGATCCAACATTAGGTCGTAATATCCCAGAAACAAAAGTAATTTGTTTCATTCTGAAATGTGAAAGAACTGTCAAAGAACATGAGATCAGCTGCATGAATTATGAAACATAAATTGTGGTTTTATTTGTTCTGCAGAAGTATTTAAAAAAAATTGCAAAATTTTCATGAGGCAGTACAGCGTGGCAGCAGAGCATGCCAAATTCTGGTCTGCACCCTGGGGCTGAGCTAGCTTCATCAGAATCTGGTGAGAAGCTTGTTAAAGATCAGATTCCTGGGTCTCACCTCAGAATAACCAGAGAGGGTAATTGTAGCATATGCATTCCGAAAAGCTCTTGAAGTAATTGTAATAATGAGCCAAACTTGAGTTTGAGACCCATCAGCAACATGAGTAAGAGTACCAACTTTGGTCCCATTCCTTGATTCACTTTACAAATGTTTTCTGAGAACTTATTATATGCCAAGCACAGTTCCAGGTGCAAATGAACCAGCAATGGATAAAACAGTTATAAAAATCAGACAGATCTGTTTTTCTGGGCTGGTCTGATATTACTAGCTATGTGCTCTAATTTGCAAATGCTGCCGGAATGCAATATACCTAGAAAAAGAAAAATTTTTAAGTTTTTTTGTGTTTTTTTTTCTCATGGGTAGGCGCCAGGGATTGAACCTGGGTCTCCGGCATGGCAGGCGAGAACTCTGCCTGCTGAACCACCCTGGCTTGCCCCAGAACAGCTTTTAAAAAGGGAATTTATTAAGTTGCAAGCTTAAGTTCTAAGGCCATGGAAATGTCCAAATTAAGGCATTGAGGGAAAGATACCTTAACTCCAAAGAAAGGGCTGATGAAGTTCAGAGTTTCTCTCTCAGCTGGAAGGGTACATAGTGACATCTGCTAGCTTTCTCTCCTCATTTCATAATGCATCCCCAGGGATATTTTCCTTCTGCTCCAAAGGTCTCTGGCTATGTGGGGTGTGTTGGTTCTGAGCTTCTTCCAAAATAGTTCCCTCTTAAAGAGCTCCAGTAAGCAACTTCATCTTGAATGGATGGGTCACATCCCCATGGAAACAATAAAAATGATCCCACCCAGCAATACTGAATGAAGGTTAAAGGACATGGCTTTTCTGGGGTACATGATAGCTTCAAACCAGCACACTATGTGACTCAAGTTCTTTGTACCATGGTTTCCACTCTATAAAATGAGGATAATAAAATCTACCTCATAGGGTTGTTGTGATGTTTAAATAAGGTAGTATATGTAAAATGTTTACCACAGTGCCTAGTACATACTGAGCACTTAGTAGATATTAGTTACAAGGGCTACAATTTTGTTGAAGACAATAATTATGTCAAAGACAGCAATGATGATGCTAGAAAAGAAAAATAAATGTTTTTAATTTTCATCCCATGGAAAAACTACTTACCATCATGTCCAATTTCTCTGTGCATCATATGGTCCGTTTTTCACTATGATTTGGGCAGCCTTCCTTCACCTCTTCTAGTATCAAGTATAAAATAGAGGACCTAAATATGATATGGGCTTGAGATTCCATTCAGCATTAATATCCAATAGCCCCTGATTCATTCAAACATTCTTTAAAAAGACAATGTCCCATCTAGGAACACAAGTGCATAGGGATGGTACAGGATGGTAAATTCATCTCCTGCATCTTTGAGGACCCTGTGGAAGGCTAGAGAACAGGAACCTGATCCCATGGCACCAAGGGATCAGTGCTGGGAACAGCAGGTCATTGATCCAGGACCAATACTGAAATCTACCTTTTTTTCTTATGTCTGTTACTTAGAAATGGGTGGTCCTTATTTTTTACTCCAATACTGTCTGGCCACAGTATCGCCTGGAGGATGGCCAGCATTGGCCCATCAATGGGATAGTCAGTTCTCTTTTGTGAAAGGGAGGGAAAGTGGCAAGAAATTCCTCCCTACAGCTTGTATGGCCTTATTTAATGACAAACCCATGAAGGGTTCTTACAAATTATGTTATGCCCAAGAAGACTATCTAAAACTTCTTCCTCATAAATATTCTTCATGTAAGGAAGCAAATATTTTAAATAATCCTCTTTTAAATAGCCCCTCTTCACAGAATCCTCATTTAGTCTCTATTAAAACCCATTGCAGCCGAATATAAAGACCAGCAGTCAATACAAGCTAAAAGACGGTAAGCATAGGCCTCCAATGAGACTCTCAATTACAATGCCATCATCCCCGAGTCTATAAAACACAGGGAAAGTAGTCAGAAATTCCCTAGGCCCAGATATCTGTAGCTCTCTATCAAGACAAGGATCTGAAAAAATAGAAAGATTTGTCACTTGTGTTATGCCCATGTCTCAATTTCCATTAAAATAAAAATAGTTGTTTACTAAAAAACATGAGAAGATGTACCACCAAGCTGGCTAATTGTAATACGCTAAGGGAAATCACTCAGGAAAAAGAGGAAAACCCACTTCTGTTCCAGTAGAAACTTGTGGAAGCCTTCAAAAAGTTAGTAATGTAAACCCAGATTCCCGAGAAGATCTAATCTTGCTGGGCATCCATTTCATCAGTCAATCTGCCCCTGACATCCAAAAAAAGTTGCAAAAGCTCTCCATGGGCTGCAAAGTCCCACTAATGACTTATTAGAAGCTGCCTTTTCTGTCTTTAACAGTCAAAACAAGGCTGAGGAGGAGGAAAAGGCAAAGTAAGATAAGCAAAAGACCAGAGAGCAGGCTCAGCTTACTTCAGTCACTGTTCAAAGCACCCTGTTCTCTCGAGGTCACCCGAATCATGCCACCTGGCCTCAAGGACCTCGCTTCAGCTGTAAGTCAAAGGGCCACTGGCAGAGAGAGTGCCAGAAACTGCGAGATGACCCTCAACCTCAGGACCCACTGGACCCTTGCCCAACATGCCACCAACATGGGCTTCAGACCCAGGGACTGCACTGTCTTTTGACCAAGGTGGGGGTAGGGGCAGGACAGCCCCTCGAGCCCTGCTCAAGAACAAGACTGAGGGTGCCCAAGGCCACGAATAGCTGACATCACATTTGACCAACTTTGAGAAGCCCTGGGTTGACACTCGATGTGACAGTTAAGGTTATTAATTTCTTAATTAACACTAAAGCCACTCAAACTTGCCTAATTATGGGAGTTGGCAGTAAAGTCAAAACTAAAAACCTTCCCTATCCATCTGCTTTGCAAACTCAAAGACACTCTAGTGTCCCTTCTATTTCTCATTGTCCTGGAATGCCTGTGCTAGTTAGATTCAGGTGTCAACTTGACCAGGTGATGATGCCCCATTGTTCTATTTCTGTGAACTTAAATCATCATTATGTGAAATTCATCCATGGCTTATTACATGTTCGGTTGGCTAAGGGATGTGCCTTCCATAATGAGTGAGGTTTAATTTAATTAGCTGGAGGTTTAAAAGAGAAATGCTCAGCAGCTCAGTATGCCTCATCTCAGCACTCAAATCTCATCTCAGACCTTTGGATATGCCCAGGGGCATCACCCTGGGAAAAGTTGTCTGAACCCAGAAACCAGGAGAGAAAGCCCACAGACTTTGCCCTGTGTCTTCCCAGGTGACAGAGAACTTCAGATGAATGCCAGATGCCCTTCCACTGAAGAACTATGAATTTTTAACTAAATAAATCCCCTTATTTAAAGTTGATCCAAAAAAACTAGGAAAAAAAAAAAAACAGAAAGAAAAAAAATTAAAAAGCCCACCCATCTCTGTTGTGTTGCATTCTGGCAGCTTTAGCAAACAAAACAATACCCAACCCCTTCTAAGTGAGGGATCTTCTTCACTCCCTGGGGGTCACTGTAAAACTATTACACCTCACAAGTGTTTACTCCTCAATGGCCCCAGGCCTCTACTAAATCAAGTCCTCTTGGCATCCCCAAGGAAATCCTTAGGTAAAGAGACCTGTCTGTATGGGATGAAGGCATCCAGGGTTGAGCCTGCTAAGTAGCCCCAGTCCACGGTCGGGTCAAGTCTGGAGTCATCTTTCCCCATCAAGACCAATATTACTTTAAACCGGAAAGTAAAAAGCCTCCAGCCAATTACAAAAATTTCTTGAAAAGCAACTCCTACTCCTGTGTCGTGATTCTCAGTCCTAGATTTTAAAAACGCTTTCTTTTGTATCCCTCTTCACCCTAATTCTCAATACCTGTTTGCTTTTAAATAGCAAAATTTAAGGATTAAATTCGCATGCTACTCACTTAATGCTGCCCCAAGGGTTTCAAAATAATCCCCATATCTTTAAAAAGCCTTATCACCAGACCTTGCTGACTTCCAACTGCCTCAAAGCACAGTCTTGCAAAGTGTAAACTAACATATTTCTATTATAAAAGTAAATTTTATTTGTTATAGACATTATTGACTACAAGCCGTGAATGGATATGAAAGTTGTGGAGAGTTTAAGAAAGTAAGATTTTAATCATTGCTGATTACAATAAGTTGTAAAAAAAAATCAGAAGAGTAAATTATGTCTATCATTTTCAATGCTAACAAAAATTTTTTCTTAACCTTCTATGTACTCTGTCTAAGAGATAAAGATTTTAGATCATATCAGAATAATCTCCTTGTTAATGTTTATGTTAACCTTATCATCCTTTATTTCAGAAAACAAATCTCCCTCTTAAAGGAAAACTGTTAGAAATAATTTGTCCTCTCACCTTATACAAATAAGGTGCTAAAACAGCTTGTTATAGTACAAAAGAGTGTTTTATGAAGCATTACAATAATTAAAAATTTTTTCTTTTCCTCTGTTAGCTAAATTTATATAAATAAAATGTTACTCATATATTATTCACATACTTAGAAATTGTTTAAAATTCCTAAAAACTTAACAATGTTTTATCCGAATACTGGTCTGTATAATGTCAAAAGTTGCAAATCATGAGAACAACCAAATGTGCTTGTCAGTTACACTACTTTTCTCTAAAGGGTCTCTAAAAAGTACAGTTGATAAGCTTTATGTCTAAACTTCATCTTCAACAAAAAGGACTTTAAAGAAGCAACAAAGCAAGTATAAAAATCATGCTGTACCTGTTAATATAATTCTAGTAAATGTGGTAAAAATAAAATTAGGCAAAACTTCTGCTGCAATTTGCAAATATTTTTATTTCTAAAACTAGCTTCAATAACCAAAAAAACAAAGAAAGCAAAGTATGCGATAGTCAGCCAAACTATAGTGAATTCAAAAGCCCTGCCAACAGGGACTTTAGCTCAGGAAGCAAAACTAAGAGCCCTCACCTAAGCTCTAGAACTAAGAAAAAGAAAAAGCCATACCTTCCTAGTTCTGCATGCTCATGCAGCAATGTAAAAAAAAAAAGTGAGGCTTTCTCAATTAAACACACCAAAAAATACTAAATTTCTTAAATACTATGCTCTTGCTTACAAAAAGAGCTGTAAATCCTGTTGCCTTGGGCATCAAAAAATAATGCTGACATCTCTTGAGGAAATCAGGCCAACACCGCAGTCTAAGCCACAGCCTGATCTAAACCTCATTCCCGCACCTCTTAACTTGGCACATGTACCCTTTTATTTCCCAGCGAAGCAGAAACAAGCCACCCAGCTAAAATTCACCCTTAAACCTGAAAAATGGTCCTTCCCTTCCCTCTTCCCCAGTCTCACTTGGCTAATACCTCTCCCAGGCCCATTCCCTTCTATCTTCCTCTTGCTATTAATCAGCCCTTGCGTTTTTAAACTTCTCACCAAGTTTATTTCTTCCAGACTAGAAGCCATTCACGCCAAACCAATACTGATGTGAGGACTTTTCAGCAGTACTAACCACCGTTCTGGACTCCTCCACTCTCATCTTAAATGAGATAACCAGGAAGTTCTACACCCAAAGCAGGGCTCACAACCCCTGACAAGAAGAAACCTGTTACAGAAAACAGACCCTCATTTCTCAGCAACCCTTAAGAGAAAGGGGTGAGTGAGAACTCTCCAAGGGGGAATTTGAGGCAGGGAGAGAGGGGAGGGGGAAAAAAAAATACAAACAAAAGAAAAACATGAAGGAGCCCTTAAGCGAGGATGGTTAATCAAGATCAAGAAGGCTCATGTCCTGGACAGACAACCTGCCTGGAGCTACCCACTTGCGGGAAACACCCAGCAGCAGCCATCCCACCTGGAGCCAAATGCCCCCCACCTCATTGAGTCATCTACAGAGAAGGATGGAGCTGAACTGACCCACCCAAATATACCACCATGAGACACCACCCCGGAAAAAAGGAGGAGGAAAAGAAAGCCCCAAATAAGGAAAGGAGAGAAGGAGTAAGAACAGCTACTCTATAAAAACAAATGACCAGGCAGTGCAGTGGTGGCTCAGCAGGCAGAGTTCTCACCTGCCATGCCAGAGATCCGGGTTCGATTCCCCGTAACTGCCCATGACCAAAAAAAAAAAAAAAATGAACCCACATTGCTTATTGCCTCTTGCCTTTCACCTTTCCCTTCTTGTGAGAGTGCCCGTAAGTCCTCTTACATGTATCTAATAAATTTCCTATCTGCTTCCTCCAAAACAAAACAAATGAACAAACAAAAAAACAGTGTCCATGCACTTGGCCACACTGTGGCCTTTTTCCTGAACCATTACAGCTGTTGGTATTAACCTTGACATGTGGCTCCAGAAGCAAATGCATCATTCCAGGCATGAACCAATCAGCATGGTGCTGACTTATCACTCTGTCATTCTAGTCATTGTACATGGTCAGGCCTCAGGCTGGGACTGAGGTCCCCGATAAGGGAGATAAGGCAGTGACTCAGAAAGAAAATGGACAGGTAGATGTACGGGATGTGTAGAATAAGACCACCAGGGCGTGAGGCAAGGCTGTGGAGGAGGAGGAGGCAGCATAGATGACTGAGAAGCTGCCTTTGTTTTGCAGGCAACAGCTTTCTCTCTTCCAAGGAGGTCAGCAGAGACCGTAATGAGTACATCTTGGCGGAGGCCATGACTCACTGTCAAAAACTGGGCTGGGCCACTTGCACTGGGAGAATTTCACAGTTTTTCACATTATTCCCAAACCCCATTTCTCTGTTTAAGGATGTTGCTCAAGGTTTATTGCAGAAAAGACTTCCATTCATATGTCCTGGGAGGACAGACACTTGGGAAGAGTAGCAGTGGTGATGGGGGCAGCCAAGAGCAGGGATAAAGGGCAATTCTGGGAGTGATTAGCAGGACAGCTCCTAGGAGGGAATGCTCAGCTCTCTCTGTTCACACAGTCTTGGTTCACAGCCTTGGAGAGAAGCAAACATTAAAATGCAATGGAAGGCAGGCCATGGCGACTCAGCAGGCAGAGTTCTTGCTTCCGTATTCGATTCCTGATGCCTGCCCTTGCAAAAAAAAAAAAAAATTGCAATGAAAGAATAGCAGCTCTGAAGGAAGAGCAGCTTCCAAAAAGCCACTGGCCAGCTACAGAGCTGCCGTGTAGAACTGCCAAGGCTTAGCACTGCACCATTCAAAAGCATGTCATTCATGGAGAGCAAGGATTGACAAACTTTTTCTGCAAAGGGCCAGATAATAAATATTTTTAGATTTGCAGGCCATATAGCCTCTGTCACAATTATTCAACACTGCTTTTGTAGCTAGGATTGTAAGATATACAAGATACCCTGTATCTTTACCTGCTAAATCTGGCAATCCAAGCAGCCATGAATAATACATATATATATATATATGAACATAGTAGTGTTCCAATAAAGCTTTACTTACAGAAATACAAGATCAAGAAAACACAAACACAAAATCACATGTGAAAAGGAGATAAGGAAACAAAAGTGGACCAGATCTGATGATAATCTTAATGTTGCCTTTCAGAGTTGTGCAATGCAGTGGTCCTTGCCAGCCAGGAGTACCAACAAGGTAATTCAGCTTTCATATATCATGGCAAGGCAGAACATTGACTTTCAACCTTCTTTGACCATAACCTTTATTTTACATGATGATACAGTACATACACATGTGAAATGAACTATACTTAACTTTACTAAGCAGATATATTCTATGCTTTATTATATTCTATTCAATTTTCTTATGTTGATAGTAACAAATGCAATTCATTTCACAATCTTCCAATGGTTTTCAACTTCTAGTTTGTTGGACTTGGAGCCAAGAGATCTGAGTTTCAGTCTTAGTTCCAACTGTTTCTGAAGTATATGCTTAGGAAAATTATTCAATTTAAGAATTTGTATCTGGAAATGGGGATCATAATTACTTTAGAGTAATTTATAGGAGAAACATGAAATAATTCGATTCCTCAAACTATGGTGTAGTTACCTTTGGTGGTATAAGAGATGATTTTAGATAACGCACAGATGAACACTGTATGTCTTCTTTAAATGTTTTTACAAAAATGCACAACAATTACAACAAATGCATAATGTTGGAGGCAATATAGAGCTTCTTTTTAAAATCAATGTACTTAAGAAAATAAGTGAATTTATTAAAGAAGAATATTATGCAAAGAACCATCTAAATTGTACAGGAATGTGGTAAAATTTGTACAGTTGATGAATGAGTGAAGTTTGGGAAGCATGGAGATAATGCATGAGCAAGTACATATCTAAAAGATGGTCGATGTGACATGGTGGTCTCTTGTAGGCAAAAGATAAGTGAAAAAAAAAGTGTCTTTTCTGGTGCAGCCCCTGAGTGACGAGGGCTCCAGGACACCAGCAGAGATCACATGTGAAAAGGAAACAAGGAAACAAAATTGGATTGGGCTGCCCCACTCCTATAGAAGCTTTCATCACAGGTCAAATCAGAGAGAACTTTTGTATTAGGGAAGTGGGAATGATAACTTAAACAACAAATGACAGTCATTGTAATTCAAAGATACTTTATTCTCATGGCCAATGTTTTGAACAACATGATGTGTTTGACCAACATAAGGACTTATTTTTACAGTCCAGTTACTGCACCTCTGCTTTCACCTACTGGTTTCATGCTGGAGAATTAAAAACTGAGGATACTTTTATCTCTTTCCTAGCTAACTGATGAATAAGGAGAAAGATCTTTACTGACAGAGAGGCAGTATAGAATGGCAGTTAAGTTAAAGCCTCTATATACAAACCCTGGATCCCCACTTGCTGACAAGCACTTCTCTGCACCTCAGTTTCTACATCTGCAAAGTGGGGATAACATCTAGAGGGCTGTTGTGAGGATTATATGAGTTCACAGAGACACAACATTTAATAAATTTTCTGGCATATACTAAGCACTCAATAAATGATATATAATGATATTCCTGTATATTTGTTATGTACCAGAAAATTTCAGTTTAAGAACATCATTTAATCCTCACAAAATTAGACTTATCACTGTTCAGACTACACCACTAAGTTTCAAAAGTTAAATGACTTAAAAGTTTTATTGTACAGTAGAAGCAAAATGCAAATCAGGTTTGATTCCAAACCCCTTACTTTTGGCCTTTCCTGCCATCCCATGCTACTGTGCTAACCTAACTCAGCAACTATAAACTACTTATTTAAAATGTTAATATATATAATATGTTTTAAATCCTTTAATCAAAGTACAGATGAAAATCACCCCAGTTGGTTTCCCATCCCTGCCAGTTGTGTGTACGTGTGTGTGTTTGTGTGTGTGTGTTTGGATTGAGAAGAGATGCTAAAATCAAATAACGTTGAAGGTGAATTTTGTTTTATCATTATTCTGTGACTTGGTGGTGAGGTGTGCTAAGGAGTAATTTGGTGAGAGATGGCCCCTGGTGGCCCCTGCCCGGAATGGGTCTCAAGCTTCCTATGAAGGCTGATCCAATAGGCTGAGACTGCTAAAGGGCAATGGAAGTCCTGGAGGTTGCCTTTTTGTTACCAAGTTTCCAACACCCAACGTCTCCTCTAGCTCTTTGCCCAGACCTAGTGTCCACCCTGAGCATGGGACCCTTACCCTCTAAAAGACTATGGGGTAGAGAAAGAAAGGGCATGAGTAATGATGTGTTCAGTGGAAAGAAGAAAAGGAGAAAGAGTATTAAAAGTGTTTTTGCCAATGGCCTCTGATTTTTCCTCAAGAAGAAAGCAAGGAGAGGAGGATGAGACCCCCGAACGAAATAGGCGAGCATGACAAAAGAAAAAGAAAGACAGGAGACTTTGAGGGCCATTTACTAAAGAAGCAAGGATGGCTGCCTCGCTTCTCTGACCCTAAATCTATCTTTCTTAGAAAAGCGACTTCAACTATTGGAACTTCAGGCTGTGGCCTCTAGAGTCCCTTTGACGCAGATGGTGAGTTCATTCAGCTCAAGGTGGGTTCATGCACTCACTGAGTACACTCATATTGAGCAGATACTGTGTGTCAGGAATCCTACCACACTCTGTGGTTACAGTAGTGGAGGAAAGAGACTATGTCCCTGGTCACATGAAACATAGAGTCTGATGGGGAAGACAAACATAAGCAAGAAACCCACCATATAAATAAATAAGAAAACAAACTGTGTGGGGGAAAAGAAAATAACAAAGTGCATCTTGAAGAATAGAGGGGGTCAGAGAAGGCGAATCTGAAGAGCACGATAAAGAGAATTAAGACAGAGGGAATAGCGTGTGGGAGGGTAAGGGCTTAAAGAGAAAGGAGCTCAATTCTGAAGTGTGAGCAGCAAGGCAGCATATCTAAAATGCAGTGAGCAAAGGAGAGTGAATCAGATGAGATCAGTAGGGCCTGGTAGGTCATGGGAAGGAGTCGGATTTTATTGTGAGGGTTATCAGGATCTGTTAATGGGTTAGAAGCAAGAAACTGACATGGTCAAATTGAGCCTCCGTCTTTGTACCTAATGAGGCTTTCTTTCCATAATGAAAATGTTGCACATTTTAAAGCTTTAGCATAGAGTAATGTCTTTGCATCAAGTCATTTACAGTGTACCCAAGCTCTCATGGCCAGTGAGCACATTTGGGAAATAGCTTGGGGTCAGGGGTCATGCTATGCTCAAATGTTTTTCTATGAAGAGAGGCTCACCACCTTAACTAACATCAAAGCCACTGGGAAGCACTGTAAATATATGGATAGATGCCAGCACTCCCTCTCAGGCCTCTGTATCAGAATTCCCAAGGGGTCAAGGCCCAGATGATTTTGCTGTCCAGCCAAGATTGAGTTCCCCTTTCTTACATAGTTCCAACTTGCTACCTCAGTCTCATAAAATCACAGTTGCACCAGAAGACCACACCAAACACATTATCCAAAGAAAATGGCTTTCTCTTTATTGACAGTGTCCCCACCAAAGCATTCCTCCCCTGCCCCATTCACCTGCCTTGGGCCTCTTAGGAAAGTAAACCTGTCCATTTGTCAACATTTACTCTGTCTGCCACCTTCAACAGAAGAGGGGGAAACTGTTTTCACTGTCAAACTAGTGTTTATACAAAGGATTTGTAGGCTTTCTCAGAGCTATGGAAAATCAATCACCCCCAGTTAACCTGTGGCCTTAATGAGGTGGAAGATTTTCTCCTACCATCCTATCCATCAAGTATGACAGTGCATGGCTGGTTAACTGGTAAGACTTTAGGTTGAAAATTATTTCACCCAGAAACCTGGGGAGATGGATGTTCAAAGTGCAACTCAATCTGAGATTGTGAAGCCTGCTCTGCTGATTTTGTGGGACAGCGCCACTGGGGGGTCCATCTGGGACCCATTCAGAAGATACTAGTGAAAACCAAAACACTTATGAGAAGTCAGTGTTCTTACCAGCCCATTACATTTGCTGTTTACTCAACATTATTTCCAAGGAAGGGCTATACTGTTGAATTAGAAGAAATTGAGATTCAAATTGCTGGAGCCAAGCATCTCTCAGGAAGGCACACATTCCTGTGAGGTGGTTGGGCTTGGCTCTCAAGGGAAAACAAATGCTCATCATAAAACCAGCCAGCTTCAATTTTCTTGGTTGATATCACATGACTTTAGACATCCCAGCCATCAGGGACGGACATACTGAAAAGCCATTTGCTAAGCTTGGGAGGAAAAATAAACTCAATTGTTGCCTTTGTCATTCAGAAGAGCCCTTGGGGTTTGTGGGTCAATATGAGGGGCAGAAAGCAGGCAACATGTGAGAAACCGCTCCAGGGGCCCACATACACTCTACCCGAAGGGCAGCCCTGAAGTGCCGCTGCTGCTCCTGCTGTGTGCCCAGAGCTGAGGCAGACACCTAGAAGTAAGCCAAGGTTATAAAATATTGGGCAACATGTAGTCCCTTTGCCAAAGCCTTTGGGGGGCTCAAACTCTTCACAGGAGAAATGGCAGAATCTGGATAAGCCTAGCTCACAGCAGAGGAAATGGTGATGATGATGATGATGATAGATGTCATTTAATGTGTACTTACTGTATGCTAATTTTAACTTATTTAGTTCTCCCAACCAAACCATCCAAGTTAAATACTGCTAGTTATCTTTAAAATGAGGGCAACACTAGAACCTATCCCAGAGGATCATCCTTGAAATCTCAATGAAATAATATCTATAATGTGCTTAGAAAAGTCCTAGCATGTAGTAGGCATTCAATAAGTGATGGATACTTATTATTACTGCCATTAATATTACAATTACTTTTACTATCCTCATCTTACAAATGGGAAACTGAGACTTGGAAAGGTTATGAATTAACATGAGATCACATAGCTGGTGAGTGACACCTAGCATCAAAAGTTAGATCCTGAAAGCATGCCCAGTAGTTCCATAAATTTGTCTCTTGCTTCAACAGTGTTTAAAGGGACTATCACCTGTGGACTATCACTCTCTTTCAGTTTTGGATCACCTCCAACTTCTCCAGTTGCAACCTCTGAGACCATCTTCTCAGACAAGCTCTTCTTCCAGAAAGAAGTGGTTCTTCTACCAGAACCACTTTTTTATGGTTAGCTCCTCATTATTGACAACCACGAGCTCCCAGATTCATCAAAATTATTTCATAAAAGCAGAGGCCTCCTTCAACCACCTGGTTAAACTGCATCTGTGGGCCTCCTATTACCTAACCCCCTCTGGGCCTTTCAGCCACAACTGTGTGGCCCTGACAGTCATAAACATGTGGCCCTGAAGGGCATGAGCTACTTCTTCTGCAAACTGGCAAAAGAGAAGTGTGAGGGCAACGAGCATCTCTTGAAGATCCAAGATGCCCAGAAGCCATCCCAAGATGAAGGAGGTAAAACCCTGTATGCCATGGAAGCCACCATGGCCCTAGAGAAAAGCCTGAACCAGGCCTTTTGGATATGCATGCCCTGGGTTCTGCCAACATAGACCATCATCTCTGTTTCTCCCTGGAGAGCCATTACCTAGATGAGGAGATAAACCTCATGAAGAAGATGGTGACCACCTGACCAACCTCTGCAGGCTGGGCTGAGCAAGTGTCTCTTCAAAAGTCTTATCTGAGACAGTAAGGCTCAGATTTGGAGTTCTGCAGCTCTGAAAGTCATCATTGCTACATACAACAACTGTTAAGAAAACCAAAAAAGAGATCAACCTTCAATAGAAGAAAAGAAGGAAACTTACCTGGCTGGGAATAAGAACACAGGGTAAAGGATGATTTTGTTTGAATTTTAGAACTTCACCTACAATGGAAGAAAGCTTATTTTTCCCAAAGCCTAAATTTCCTGTAGCATACAATCTAACAACCTGTCTGGATAGTTCATTTCAACAACCCAAACACATAGAGCCTAGAATGGGGAAGAGGGCTTGTAATTTAGTACAACTTAATGTAATGCTGGGATACAGCCCAGAGTATGTTGGGCAAAAAGTATTACCAAAGTCCCTTGAGGTTCTGGAGAAAAATTATGGAACTATTAAACTTTTCCACCTGAGAAACCCCTGATCTTCTCTCAAACACTAGGGACTTCCAAGTTAATTGACCAATCCCTTGATCTTGAGGCTTGCTCTTATGAAACTTATTTCTGTAAAGAAACTTATTTCTGTATAGGTAGGAAGTTAAGCCTACCTATAATTAAGGCTATGAATTACTTCCAGAAAACCTCTTTTGTTGCTCAGATGTGGCCTCTCTCTCTCTCTCTCTCTCTCTCTCTCTCTCTCTCTCTCTCTCTCTCTCTCTCTCTCAGCCCAACTCTGCAAGTAAAATCATTACCCTGACCCTTATATGGTACATGGTATTCAGGGACATGATTCCCAGGGATGAGCCTGGCCCTGGTACCATAGGATTGGCAATTCCTTCTTGACTGAAAGGGGGAAAAGAAATGTACAAAATAAGGTATCAGTGGCTTAGAGAGTCCAAACAGAATCGAGAGGCTACTCTGGAAGTTATTCTTAAGCAAGCTTACGCTAGATATTGCTAATTGCCACAGTTTGCCAAACTCCAACCAACATCATTCCTGTTAACCTTAAAGAACACCCAGGACTCTATCTGAGATTCTACAAAAGTTTCACACACTGTTTACTTTTCAGAAACCTAAAACCTTCAGATGGTTCCTAGGACAGATAAGGCCTCAAAGCCAGAGTGGCCAGTCTCCTAGAACATCAACCAGTTCCACCCCCTTGTCTTATACTGTCAACACCCTTTTTCAACATGAAAAAGTTAGAATGGGCATATCCCAAATATCCCTAAATATTGGGAGAAATCTCAGGAGAAGGAAGAGTTATAACCAAGAAGTTAGAATTTGACAAATGAGTATGACTACTGAATCATTAGATTGATATTCTTTTTAGTCTCCAGTGTCTTGGAGGAGCTAAAGGAGAAACCTGAACATGTGGAATTGTAACCCATACCATACTTTGAAATCTGCTCTATTACTACTTGTTAAAAGGTACTGTAAAATTTATTGCTTTTTTGTATATATTTTATATTTCACAGCAAAAAATGTTAAAACGAAGAGGAAAAGCTTACCCTCAAGCAGAACTAGGATCCAACTGAACCCAGAGGACTTGGGGGCCACTCTATGGTCCCCCAGCATCCAGGCTTTTGGAATTCCTTCCTGAAGCCAGGAAGCATCTTTTTAACTAACTACCTTCCAACTCCCTAAAAAGCCATAAACCAAGTGTAAAGAAAACTTTTCAGCCTAAGGGAGCTGGGTTCCTGGACCCTCTTCATTTATTCCTCTGACATGTTTGCACTTTATTTCAGCCAATCCTACACACTTTGTGCTAGGCCTTAGGGACCATTTCCATGGGCTCAAAAATAGCTAAGCCTATTTACTGAAGGGCCCTCTGTGTTCATTCACTTTGTGAAGTTAGAGCTTGGGTCTTGTTTGGCTCCCTCCTCATTGCCTAGCACATAATGATTGCTAACATTTGTTAGGCAATTAAGTATCAGGCTCCATCCTGAGCACCATAAATGTTACGTGTTAGTGCTCATCACAAACCCTTTGCAGTAGGTACTATTCTTATTTCATAGATGGAGAAATCAATACCCCAAGAAGGCTCTTACCTTGCCCAAGTCACTGAGTTGGTAAAGTAGGCTTATGATTGAACCTGGCCATCAGACTCATGTATCCCTGCCCATAACTGCTGCCATTTGGCCTCCCACAAAGTAGCTCTCAGCCACACCTACTGAAAGAAGGAAGAGGAGGACAAGGCACCTAGAACTGCACATTTAGGGATCTAAGCTCGTGAATGTTATCAATGAATAGCTTTTACACAAAAGAGGCTGAAAGGGAAAGGCCCCTGAGCTGCTAGGGTAGACCACCCCTGAGCTGCTTGGGAAGACCCTGCCAGGTACTCCGTGGGCTTAGGAGAGGACTGGAACCTCAGGGATCCTCTCTGACTGGGTCATATTTAATTAAAGGCTGTTCCCTATTACTGAGCACTCCATGAGGAAAGGAGCAGGTATGCTTTTGCTATCATGTCTCAGGCCCAGCAGAGTCCCTGCCCAGTATAGGTGCTGGATAAATATCACTTTCATGGTATGACTTAGAGACACAATGAATCCACAATTCGACCAAATGCTAAGTGTTAAAGAGCAATGCTAAATCAAAGTCATGGCAAGACTGTGACCACCGTGGAATGAAATTTGGGATGATCTTAGCCTATTTCTCCAAAAATCAAGGCCTGAAAAAGAGAGCTTATATGAATTACAATATCATTAGGAATAACCCACAGTGCATGGGGTGAAAGCATGGGGAATAAGGTAAGGAAGGTGGGTGCTTTAATTATCAATTTGCTGTGTAACAAATTATCCAACACTCAGTGATTTAAAACAGCATTTATTATCTCACACAATTCTGAGGATCAGGAATCCAAGGTGGCTTAGCTAAGTGGTTTCTGGTCCAGGATGTCTCATCAAGTTGCAGACAAGTTATCACCTGGGTTCCTAGACTTCCAAGTTCAGTCATGTGGCTATTATCAGGAGACTTTGGTTCCTTGACACATGGGCCTCTTCATAGAACACCTCAAATGTCAAGGTAGGTCACCCAGAGTGAGTGATCTCAGAGAATGCAAAAAGGAAGCTGCAGTCTTTTTACAACTAATTTTGGAAGTGACATCCCATTGTTTCTGCTGCATTCAGTTCTCTAGAAGTGAGGCATTAAGTCTAACCCATTCGCAAAAGGAGGGGAAACAGACTCCACCTCTTCTGGGCTGGAATATCAAAGAGTTTGTGGACCTAGCTTCAACACCACCACAGAGGGAGCGCCAATCAGAGGATCCATTATTGAGCTGATAAGAGCCAAGTGTGACAGGCTCTTCAGTCCTGTGAAACCACCCCTGTGAACCCTATAAACTGCATCGCGGGACTATTTGTGGCAAGAAGAATGAAGTCACCAGCTCCCATCATCGGTTCATCAGTGCCGCCTCCGAAAGGGTCATTTACTCCATTAGACTCGGGTTGCTCAGGCATGGACATCCAGTGGGGTTTCTTGATGTCAGCAGGGAAGCCCAGGGAAGCAGGTGAGAAGCTCATGTTTGGGCATGTGAGGGCAGGTTCTGTTGGACGGCACCCACGTGAAGTTGGTCAGTACCTCACAGAGCTAGTGCCTGCAGAGGTACAGAAAAAGACAAATGAGCCTTGAAGGAATTGAGAGGTATATAGCAGGTGTTATGGATTGAATCATGTCCTCCACAAATACTAGTTTAAGTCTTAACCCCGGGTCCTGTGGGAGTGAATTCATTTGTAAATAGGACCTTTGACAACGTTATTAGAGTGGGCCTTAATCCAATATGGCTGGAGCATTTATAAGCAAAGGAAATTTGGACACAGTAGTCGGAAAGAATAAGGGACAGAAGGAGAAAGATGGCTATGTGATGGAGGCCGAGGTTGAGTTACAAATTGCCAGCAAGTCATCATCAGAATGCTACAGACTTTGGAGAAAGCACAGCCTGCTGATTCCTGAATTCCTTAGACTTTTAGCTTCCCAAACTATAAGACAATAAATTCCTGTTGTTTAAGCCAACTAATCTATGGCATTTGTTTTAGTAGCCTTGGCAGACTAAGACAGTGGGTTACAAAATAAATCTGAAATTTTATCAAAAATTGACTTAAGATTATAATTTAATTATTTAAATTTTTAGTAGTTGAATTTTAAAAGTTTGATGTTAGAGTGCTGGACCAGTAATTTCTTGGCTTTGTCCATGACTATAAGGTGAAGATTTGGAACACCTTTAACTGAGGTAGTAGAGGATCAAGATAATTTTTGGCTGATGGTGCCAATATAGGGGCTGCTGGTACCATTGCTGCCATATTAGGGAATTGTTCTCCTTCTCCAAGAGAGAGAAACTGACCAAAATAAAGCCTCCATTGGCTCAAAGCTAAAACGGATCCTTGTAAGAAGTTTGTTTATTACTATTTGAGTCACTAGAATAAAATGTAGTTTTGGTACCATATTTTTCTCTTATACTCTCTTATTTTCTTCATATTTTGAGTATCCTTTACATGTAGATTGAAGATACTTTATCATGGATGTTGCATTAAATGAATTTGGAGTTTTTTTTCCCTTCTGATATGGCTAAGTTGGCATTTTTATGATTTTAACTCATCGTCACAAAAGATAAAACAGTCCAAATCAGACTTTTTTCTCGAAAGACCCATGGCCTAAATAAGAAATAAATACCTGAAAATTAAATACAGTTCTTAAAGGTTAAGTAACAATTATTTAGCATGTTACAAATGCTAGTCTACCAAATATCCTAAGAGCGTTAGCATTATAATTTAATCTAATCTCTATTATGTCTACTATATTTCCTTATATTATTATTTAAGCTTTTTAAAAATTTGTTCGCTCGGCAGGAATAATGATTTTTCTTGAAATCATCTAGCTAACCAACTCCTTTAAAATATCTCTATTAGCTACTTATCTCTTTATTTTTTAACTCTTTGAAAGGTAGTCATTGTTTTATATTTGAAATTAGTGACTACTATAACCATCAATTATTGTTGCAGCACTTTGCTACAATACATAACAAATATACATTTTGGCCCAGCAGATTGAAAGAATTTCAATACATAAAGTGCATAAAGGAGAGTCTTCACTCCAAGATACATGCAGCATGCTTTCTTTTATTTGAAAGTGGATTTCATTCAGGTATGAACAATAAACTCAAGTGATTAGTTTGTGTAACTGACCATTACAGTGACGAGACTATTTGTTAATCTGCAGGGTCACAGGATCATAGATCCTACAGAGGTTCACAGCTGCCAGAGTCCACAGTGAGGCAGGCTTTGACCAATGGGTCTTTCTAAAGGTCTGTGTTTGCCAAATGTCACATGGAGGCTGGCTGAAAGAAGGAATTAACCAATCACAGCGTTTATAAAGTTTTATTGAAATTATCTGTTTGTTTACGTGTTATGGATTGAATCATAGACTCCACAAGGACATGTTCAGGTCCTCATCCCCAGTCCTGTACTCATTTGTAAATGGGATCTTTAAAGATACTATTAGGATGAGGCCAAATTGAATCAGGATGAGCCTGAATCCAGTATGACTGGAGTCTTTATAGGCAAAGGAAATTTGGACACAGGAGAAGTGAATAGAAAGAAGGTCATGTGACAGAGGCAGAGATTGAATTATGGATTGCTGGGAAGTCACCATGAGAATGCTTCTTACAGCTTCCAAAATAAATTCCTGTTGTTTAATTGAACTAGCCTGTGATATTTGTTACAGCAGCTCTAGCAAACAAGACATGATCTTTGCAAGATAAACTGTAAGATGTGTAAAAAATATGGATAAGAAATAAACAAATAATAAGGGGAACAAAGCTTAAAATAAATTGAGCAGATTGAAATGCTATGGTCAATGAAAGGGAGTGGTAGTATGGCATGTATGAGTTTTTCTTGTTTCTTTCTTTTGCTGAAGAGAGGAGGCAAATGTTCAAAAAAAATGATCATGGTAATGAATACACAACTATGTGATGATATTGTGAGCCATTGATTGTAACCATGTCAAGAATGTTTGGTGTCAAGAATGTTGTATGTCAAGATTGTTTGTATGTTTGTTCATTGTTTATAATAAAAATATGTTTTAAAAAAAGATAAACTGTAAGCCCATTGAGGAATAGATTTGCATATGATACATGTTAGTATCTTTGTTCCCCTAACATAATTGGTAGAATTAAATTGTCTGTGCCCACTGGAGGGATTGGCTGAAGGGTCAGCTGCATTTTCCAGGCAGCACCAACTTCAAACACCATCCTATATCCAAACTCCTAGTAGCTCAGGTCTCTGCTTCCTGGTCCTGCCATTTTTTGCCCAAACCATGCCATTGCCCCATCCAGCATATTTAACTTCTGGGGCCCAGACCTTTTACCTGACATCCTGGAGCCTTCAGGACAACAACAGTTCCTTTTGCCAATGGACATAGCTGAATCACTGCGGCCAGCGTTTGTACCTCATCAAAAGGTGGAAGAAATGTCCTTTGCTCTCAGTTCAGAAAGGAGTTAAGCTGCCTGTGTTGATCCTTGTGCCATTGCTAGAAGGTTGGAGCTCCTTTAAAATTGGAGGAACATAAGAAGAGCATGAGTTTGGATACTGGGCAAGACTGAGTTTGAACCCAACTCTACCACTTAAAAACTGTGACCAATGACAAATTATTTAACCTCTTGGTGCTTCACTTTCCTCATCTGTAAAATGGGGATAATTCCACCTATCTTGCAGAGCTAATTTAAAGAGTCATTGAAATAATATATACTGAGTGCCTCACACAGTTCCTGGAATGCATATAGGGGCTTAGCAAATGCCAGATCCCTTCTTTCTCCACTAAAGTCCATCTCCTCACTGGCCTCCTCGTCTGTCTTTCTGTACATATCTTTCTGCTCATATCCAAATTTCACACATCCTTTGTCAATAATGCACCACTCAATTTACATCTGTATCTTATTGCAATTGTTATTTGCCCAATTAGATCATAAGTTCAATGAAAGGAGAAGCTTCATCTTAGACAAGTTCTGTTTCCTCGCCTTAAACTCTCAAAATATCACCTATAAAACCAGACTGTGCATACTGAAGTCTCAGTGAAGACCTAACTGAATTTAAATATATAACTCATAACTGGAAGAAAAACATTACTTTTAATGCAAGAGAATCTCTTCGTCCTTTATCCCAACACGCTCAAAGATAATGGATGTACATGTTAAGGGTCTGAGCCCTAAAGAATGGGGGACCAGGTGAGTCATACATCAGGGTGGCAAGCAGTCAGCTGTTCAAAACCATACAGTGGCTAGCCAGGAACCACAGTGTCTTACAGGCATCATAATCATGTACTAGAAAGTTCCAGAATTAAATCCCCACACTGCCACTTTTTTTATAAGTTTAGTAAGTGAGTTGAACTCTCTCAGGTACAACATGGTGGTCATCATGTAAGGCAATAACACCTCGCAGAGTTATTGCAAGGATTTAATGAACTAATACACAAATGTGGCAGGAGCAGCAGAGCATAACAGAGCCAGGGCATCTTTGGAATTATGTTCAAGCCCCTGATTTCTGCTACTTGCTGTCCTACATTAAGCAAGTTTCTTACCCTCCCATGCCTCAGTTTCCTCATCTGAAAGTGGGGATTATAATGGCACCTGCCTCTTGGGTTGTTGTAAGAACAAATGGGATTATACATCTAAAGTGCTTAGAACAATGCTTGTAATGGAATAATGCTCAGTAAGTATTAGTTTCTATCACATAACAAGCCTAGATTGGTCCATGGCATTTCCTCGGCACTCAATGGATGACAACTACTGTTGTTCATGTCGGTGGCCAATGATCAGAAGAACAGAAAACCCATTATGAACAGTGGAAAAAAAATTGTATCTTGAGCAAAAAAACTTTGTGGTTAAGGAAGTTTATGTGGAAAGAAAACTGACATATTTGCCCTATTACTGTCATGAATAAACATGCACATCGCATTCCCCAGTAAGGGGTAAAAACCTGCACTCAAACTTTGCACCCCAAAATTAATAAAAAATGATAGAGCCACTCTGATACTGGTCCCCCAAATAAATGAAAGTAAGCATCATAAGCATGAACACCTAGAAAAAACTGTTAGGGCTCTGATAGCTGAAATTCTGATTTGCAATTCTCAGCATATGGTAATGGTGTAAAGACTGCTGCTGTTTTCTCACCATGAACACCAGAAGCCTTGACAATATTATGGTTTTGTCCTTCTCAATACCTTTTGTGTTTTTTATTTGGTGAGCTGTCCTTTGAAAGTCTCACTCCCTTACAAAGCACCTTCTTTTCTTTTCTAAATGTTTTGCTTCTGAGCCTTCCACTGACAAATGTGAAGTGAATAGCAACCACTTTAGCATCCGTCTTTTCAGTTCTGAGGTTGCTAACCAAGATGCCACCCAAAGATGAAGCTTTTATAAAATTGTTGACAGCCATGATTTAAGGGTTGGGAGGAGCATGGTGGGGAAAAGTAAAGAAGGTTCCAAGTTGATGCATCTGCCCCTAAGGTGAAAATGGATAGTGTCACATCTGGTAATTAATGTGGATGAGCATGAAGTCCTTAAACAAGGAGCTATGGTCACATGGTCATGGAGCTAACAGAAGCTCTGTTGGCTAGGACTAGTTAACCATAGCCTCTTCTTTCAGTTTCTGAATCATGGAATGTGATTTGCTTATTTCTTTTAAAGAAATATGCTTTAGTAATTTTTAACATAAGCTAGGTTAGCAAAGTTCATTTAAGACACTTTCAACTACGATTTGGAGCAATCCTTTGAGGTTGTGTTTTCTCAGTTAGACTGATTTTCAATCAAACTTAAATATTCCCCACAGCTTTAGTAACTTTTTAATCACGATAAAGATATGGTTTCCTACACAAAACTGAATTTTAAACAAGGCACTGCTGGAATATTACGAAGACCAAATTTGTAGAGTAAAAACAATATTAGGACCCAACCCAATCAAGATGGTGGAGTGAGACGCTTTAGGACTCCATTATCCCACAGTAGCTTTAAACAACCAACAAAAACTGGTAGCATTTTAAAGTTCCAGGAAATGGTTAAAGGGTTGCAGAAATTGTTAGGTTGCCTCAAATCAAGAAAAAGGCTAAGTAAAAGCAGAAGGATCACACGGTGTGCTGGCTAGCTCCTTTCCCACCCCTTTATCAGCTCCACACAGAGCCAGCCAGTCATCACAGTGGGGATTCCTGGTCCAGGTTCAGAGAAAACAGAGTGACTCTCATGCACATACTGGATGCATGTATGTCTGGCGAAATCTGACTGGTGGTGGCCTGATGGACTCACCATCCCGGAATTTGTCTTGTGTGTAGGAGGTGGCTCACAGAGCTGTCCTACAGAATGCTGAGGGAGAGCAGTCAAGTTATGGTCACCTGGGGCAAGGGATTGTTGGCTTGTAGGGCATACAGTGCATTCAAAGAAATAATGGCTGAAATTTTCCCAAATTTAATGAAAGACATGAATATTTACCTCCAAGATGCTCAATAAACTCTGAACAGAATTGTTGTAGTTTGCTAAGCTGCTCAAAGCAGCTACCATCTAATGTGTTGGCTTTAACTATGGAAATTCATTACCTTACAAGCTTACAGGTTTGAAGTCATGAAAATGTCCAAATCTAGGTCTTCTACCTGAAGACCAGCTTCCCGTGATCCTACTGTCTTTGTCACACCGCAAAACACACGGCGGCATTTACTAGTCTCCCTTTTCTTCCATGTTTCATTACTTTTAGCTTCTTGCTTCTGTGGCTTTCTCTCTCTCTCTCTCTCTGTATATATATATATATATATATTCATCCCTTTTATAAAAGACCCCAGTAAGAGGATTAATACTTATGGTAGGCAAGCCTTAACTGAAGTAACCTAATCAAAAGGTCCTACTTACAATAGGTTTACACCCATAAGAATGGATTAGTTTTAAGAACATAATTTACTAGGGTACATAAACCCAAATAGAGTTTCACTGCAGCATATTATAATCAAACTGTCGAATGCTAAAGATAAAGAGAGAATTCTGAAACCCACAAAAGAAAAGCAATATATTACATGCAAGAGACCCTCAAATAGATTAAGCACAGTTTCTCATCCAAAACCATGGAGGCAAGAAGGCAGTGGGATGATATTTTAAATGCTAATAGTAAAAAATTACCAACTAAGAATTCATTATCTGGCAAAACTGTCTTTCAAAAAAAGAGGGAGAGATTAAGACATTCCCATATAAACAAAAGCTGAGGGAATTCATCACCTCTACATTGGGCCTCCAAGAGATGCTAGAAAGAATTTTGCAAGTTGAGAGGAAAGACATAGTTAAGAGATCAAAGCCACATGAGGAATAAAGATCTCTGGTAAGGGTGATGACATGAGTAAATATAAATACCAATATTTTGGTTATTTCAGTATTTTGATTTGCAATTCCACTTTTTACTTCCTACAGGATCTAAAAAAATGCATAAAATGTAATGATAAGTCAGTGGTTTGGGATTCATAATATATAGATATGTAATTTGTGACAAAAATTACAAAAAAGTGAAGTGGCGGAGGAGTATAAGAAAATAGTTTGTATATACTATTGAATATGGGGTTTGTGTCTTATACATGTCGGTTGAATGTGACATTAACATCTGAAAAACACCCCCAGTAAAGAAGAACTCTGGAGAATCACTTTTAAAGATAAGTCCATTTCTTATTTTAAGAATGAAAAACAAACTCCATTTTTTGGTTATTTTAAAAGAACTTCCTGTGCACGTGCAAAATACTCAGCTTTTATCTTTGTTGAGACATGCAGACTCTATTATTACAAACTTGCTATTTAACTTTACCATCAAAGGAAGTAGGTAGCCAGAACTCAAGTCCAAGAATGTTAAACACTATTTACAATATGGCCCAGACTTAAAATGCTTTATTTAGCATTGAATAGCCTGGTTCATTAAAGATATACTCTTTCTTCCAGAAATAGGACAAGGTTTGGGGGGCATATAGAGATAATATCCCATAGGTAATATGACACTTTAAGAGGCAAAGAAACAGCATGGGGCCTGAAGCTCACAGTCTGGCTTCTAAACCTTATTCTGCATTGTGCTGGCTGTGGGACCTTGAACAACTTACTCAACAGCTCTGAGCCTGAATTACTTTACCTTATTTTCACTGATGATAGTGCTTGGCTCTTTGCATATGTATCAGAGTGCAGTACTTTGTGAGTTGCATTTTAATAAGGGAACCTCCTATGTCGTTGCCATCTGCTTCTATTTCTGTTAGGGAAGATTTCAAGTGATTTTCTAGGAAATCATTTTTGTTCTTGGAAGAATTCTCCAAAAGTACTTTTGATTACGTAGCTCTAAAATGGAGAAAAGGCTCAATTGGACAGCTTTTTGGCTTGAGAAAGAACACTCCTCCCCAGCCCCTTTCCATTTTACATCAGGACAAAGGAAATCATAGGAAGAGAAGATTGGAGGGGTTAGCCCCTTCTCTTTGGAAGTTCTGAACAGCAGGAACCTCTCAGATGGATGGAAGTACAATGGACTGAGGTCAGCTGGATGGAAAAGACTCTCCTAGGGGCCCAACAAAGAGAAGCCATACATATGTTAGTTATTATCATATAGAAAAGAGCAATAATCACTAACATTTAAACTGCTTCACAGTTTACAAAGCACTGTCACATATCAAATGTTTTCAAAATACCATGGTTTGAACTGATTCCTCAGCCTGAGCAATTCATTCCTCCAACCCCTCGGGTACTTAGGAAAGATTTTCCTGGAATCCCATCAAAGAAATGCCCCAGTAGATGTCTGGCATCCATGGATTCAGATACTAATATAACACCCTTTCCATCCCACATTTTGTCCCTAATTCTTTTATTTTACCCTTTTTCAATATCAGCTATTCATTTTGCCCCAAGTTATTTTCTGCCTAAGGCCCATCAATTCAACCTTAAGGTTTACTTTCCCCTAGGTTTTGATGGACAGGTTTATTTCCTGGCTGACACCTTCATTTCTCCTCATTAGCTTGATGATTTTATATTCACATGTTTTTAGCTACTTCCCTGCCATCTCAACCTGGCCTCAAAACCTCCCATTGAGTATATTTCCCCATACACAAGCTCTCCACACCTTCATGGGCAGAACCTGGGTAGTTAATTCCATTTTACAGATGTTAAACTTACAGAGATCATACAATGAAACAAACAGCATTGCCACAATATAAACCCCAGCTTTTGGAACCTTCCTACACCTATACCTGCACTCTTTCCCACACCACTTCACCATTGACATATGTAAGCATATTAGCGACATGCCAGTCATGGGATGCATTTATCAAATCATGGGGTATTTATTCATTGGAGTAAGGTTTTATCATATTCTTGTCTCCTGGGGTAACACCCTACCCCATGATCAGGGCCACAGTGCTTCTCTTCATGGTGATCTGGGGAGAGCAGTAATAAAGCCATCCACCCTAACCTAAATCAGTAGCATTAGACCAAGGAGACGTGGCTGCAAAAAGGCCAGTGAGCAGCCTAAACAAGAAGAAATGGCCTCAGGGCTGAGAACCTGCCAAACAGCTGACCAGTGAAATCTAAATTGGCAACAAGGCCCAGACCCCATTTCAAAGGGGAAATTAAAACCAGGCTTTCAGGGAGGGCAGGCCTTAACCAAAAGGGAGGTGATGCCTGTAGTAACCAAGACAACATGCAAACACCAACTCCTCTTTTCTCCTAACCTCCTCCCTAGTGGCCATCTTCCAAACAGGCCTCCTACACTCCTATGTCTCAAGGAGAGGTGTAAAGAGAGGATGAAGGCATCTTATCATTCCATGAGAAAATCCCAAGGGTTTAGGATGCTCCCACCAAAGGAAAAAAGAAAGATAAAGAAAAATCGCTGGAGTTGTTTACATCAGCAGAGAGACTTATGTAATGAAAACAGGAAGCCTTCTAGGTGTTCCCAGACTGAGATCATGAGACTCCTTCCAGAAGGATTAGAATTTTTTTTAATCATATAAAATCAGTCAACAATATCTTTCAATTATGTACAGTGCTGCAGTTCACAGAGTGCTTTCATATATATTATATTCTGTGAGGCAGTTCTCAATCTCCATGCAACAGAGGAAGAAAGCAAGGCCCAGGTAGTTTAAGTGACTTGTCCAAGGTCTGTTAAATAGCGCAAAGCTTCCAGCAGAGTCGGTGCTCAGAAAATATTTGTTAAATGAATGAACATGGCTCATGTCAGACTGATCTGGACTTTAAAGTTCCTGAAACCAAGTTCAGATTTTTCATGTCCTGCTTCATCCTGCTGTACTGAATTAATATAACGGCTCATTCTTTCATTCATCAATGCAGCGAATCCCCTCTGAGGCCCCACTGTGTGTCAGGCCCTGTGTGAAACAGTAGACACAGTCATGAAAAAGGTCCGGCCCTTTGCAGCGCTCAATCCTGAAAGGTTGTAGTGGGACAAGCTGGGGACAAGAAGAAACAGATGAAGAAAGAGTTAAACACGTAAATTTGGAGTGTGAGAAAAGTTCTGAAGAAAATAAATGAGGCAATGTGTCAGGAAGTAACTGGGCAGAGGTGTGTGTGGTGTTTACAGGGGGTCTCTGAAGACCTAATATTGATTATCATGGCTAAACATACAGCGAAGTACCATTAACTGACATTTCTGATAACCAGGAGTTCCCACAATTTGAGAGGCCTGGATTACTGTTAAAATGCTAGCAGTCTGGATAGAAATTTTCAGTAAATCTTGAATGCTTCCCTGCTCTCTTAGCAGTTCAGTGGGGTGTGGAAGACCATCAGCCCCTGCACTCAGGAGTCACCTTAAATGATAATTTGGCTGTTTCCTTTTGTCTGTCACCTCTCATTTTTTAGTGAAGCAGCTTCAGTAGAGTTACTCTTGTGTTTCTAATTTTGATGTGAACTATGACCTAGAAGGAACTAATTGCTGATACATTAAAGGCAACAGCCTTTGGAAAACTGTTTTCAATTGCCTGAGAAGGAAAAGGAAGGAGAACAGGAGAAGTAGGAGTATATCCTTTATTTTTAGAGAAAATTACTTAAAATCACACAACTAGTTAATAACAGAAACAAAGCTAGAAAACAATATATCAACCAATTTCAGTGTTCTTTCTAATCTAGACCACATGAAACCTGTTCAGCTTCCATGCTCTTATCCATAAAGAGAAAGAATGTCCCCAAATGATCTGAGGTTCTTTCTAGCTTTAAAAGTGGATGTTGGAGGATTTTCACTTGGACCCAAGATGGAGTAACAGGAACTAGATGCACCCTCCTGTCTGAAACAACCAAAAATCACCAGACAAAATATATGAAAGAGTGATTTTTCAAGACCCTGACCATCAGGCAATGAAGGACAGTGACCTCTGAGAGACAGAAAACAAACAAGGTGAACCATATGACCTCCCTTCTTTACTATCTTAAAATAACTTCCAGGCGATGGTGCAGGGACGGGTAAGCCAGACAGAGTCCAGTGAATTTCGTGAGCTGAAGAGACACAGTTGAGAGTCCATGGAGACCAAAGAAGCTAGAGTTACAGGAGAGTACTAGAGAGGAAAGTATTATAAAGAGAAAGAACTCTGGCAATCTACAGAGGGTCCCCCTTAAGTACTGAGCAATATACTGGTGTATACATGTGAGGAAATCATATGAAGCCAGGAAAAGAACCATCCAAGAGCATTAGAGGGACTATTACATAGTTCTCCCACAGAGCAGGGGATATTGTCTGCTCCCGAGTCAAACTGGAAAAGTTAATTCATGGGGCATTGGGGAAAGTACTTAGAAGGCCATTGCCTGAAGACTGAGGAATAATCATCCCTGGACAAAATCTTACCCTGACCACACCTAATAGATTTTATTATTATTATTATTATTATTATTTATTTTGTATGGGCAGGCACTGGGAATCGAACCTAGGTCTCCGGCATGGCAAGCGAAAATTCTGCCACTGAGTCACCATTGCACTGCCTTATATCTAATAGATTTTAAAAGTAAGATCAGAGGATTAAAATCTCTCCAAATGACTATTTCCCAGAACAAAGCTTAAGAATATTCCTAGGAATACAAAAATATCGAGCAACAAACAAGGTAAAATTCATGATATCTGGCATCAAAACAAAGACTAAGCATGCAAAGAAAAGAAATACAACACAAAATGAGAAAAATATATCAATTAAAAGCAAACTAGAACTGACATTGATGTTAGAATTAGCAGAAGGGACATTAGAGAAGTGTGTGTAACTGCATTCCATATGTTCAAACAGTTAAATAGGGGTATGATAGGCATTTAAAAAAAAGAACCCAAATCAAACTTCTACAGTTGAAAACTACAAAGTCTGAGATGAAAAATACACTGAGCAGAGAAATATTAGTGAATTTGAAGTATAGTGATAAAAACCAACCAAACTGAAATGCATTCAGAGAAAAAAAAAATGAAAAGAGCATCAACAATCTTCAAGTGCCCTAATATATAGTACTTAAAGTTCTTGAAGGAGAGAGAGGGGTAAAGGACAGAAAAATCATTTGAAGAAATGATCAGCAAAAATATGATAAAAACTATAAATACAAAAATACTAGAAGCTCAATGAACCCTAAACACAGGAAAAATGGAAAAAAAAAAACTACAACAAGACATATCATAATCAAATTTCTCAAAGCCAGTAGCAAAGAGAAAACAGGAAAAGACACTTTACAAAGAGAATCAAAGAAAAGGATGACATCAAATTTACCTTCAAAAACAATGAAAGTGAGAAGAAAGTGCATCAACATATGTAAAATTTTGAAAAAAATGTTGCAACTTAGAATTCTTTCCCCACTATAAATATCTTTCTAAAGTAAAGGTAAAAAATTCGCTGGTAGAATGCTCACCTTCCATGCGGGAGATGGGGTTTCATTCTCGGACTATGCACAAAAAAATAAATAAATAAAATAAAGGTAAGTACAAGTTCAATAGAATATTATATGGCAATAAGATGGAATAAAGTACTGATACATGCCACAACATGGATGAATCTTGAAAACATTATGCTAAGAAAAAGAAGCTAGTCACAAAAGACTATAAAAGACATGGTCACTGTATGATTGCATTTATATGAAATTCCCAGACTACACAAATCTACAGAGACAGAAAGTAGATCAGTGGTTTCCTATGTCTGAGAGGATTGGGAGGAGGAGAGAATTTCTAATGGGTATGTTCTCTCTTTTCAGGGTGATTAAAATGTTCTAAACTTAGGTTGTGGTGATGGGTACACAACTCTATGAATACATTATAAACCACTGAATTATACACTTTCATTGGATAATGGATGTGTGCAAGATGTGGAATAGATCTCAATAAAGCTGTTAAAAAACAAAGGCAAAAAAAAAAAAAAACTCTTGCAAATTTACAAAAGCTGAAAGAATTCATCAATAGCAGACCTGTACTACAAGAAATGTTAAAGAAAGTCCCTTAGGCAAAAGGAAAATAATACCAGATAGAAATATTTTTCTACACAAAGGAAAGAGATGCACTAGAAATGATAAGCACATGGGAATGCATTATGAACATTTTCCCATATCAACAGTCTCACTACAAATGTATATCAACTGCAGAGTTTTCCATCCTAAGGAGACACCATTTTTTGTTTGTTTTTGCTTTGTTTTTAAAGTTTTTAAATTATGAAATATAACATATATGCAAAAGAGCAATACATTTCCATGTATATTTTAACAAGTAATTAAAGTCTATAGAATAGATTTGGTATGGGTTACAGTTCCATGATTTTTCATTTTTTCTTCTACCTGCTCCAAGACACTGGAGATCAAAAGAAATATCAATATAATGTTTCAGCAGTTATACTCATTTGTTAAGTCCTATCTTCCCTGTCATACTCCTTCTCTCTTTTTTTCTTTTTGTAATAACTAACATATATTTTAAAAAAGTAGGGCAGTGCAATAGTGGCTCAGTGGCAGAATTCTCTCCTGGTTCAATTCCTGGAGCCTGCCCATGCCAAAAAAAAAAGCAATAAATTTCAAAACACATCACAACAATCAGTTGTAAAACAGATTTCAGAACTTAGTATGGGTTACAATTCTACAATTTTAAGTTTTTACTTCTAGATGCTCTAAGTACTGGAGACTAAAAGAAATATCAATATAATGATTTAGCAATCATACTCATTTGTTAAACACTACCTTCTCTGAATAACACCACCATCAACTTTGATCTTTCTCCCACTCTTTAGGGGTATCTAGGCTATGCCCATTCTAACTTTTTCATGCTGGAAGAGGCTGTCAATAATATGGGATGGAGGATGGAACTGGTTGATGTTCTGGAGAGGCTGGCCCCTCTGCATTTCAGGTCTTATCTCGTCCAGCGACACATGTGGAGGTTGTAGGTTTCTATAAAGTTACCCTAGTGCATGGAACCCTTGTAGAATCTTATATAATGCCCTAACTATTCTTTAGGATTGGCAGGAATGGTTTTGGTTGGTATTTGGCAAGTTATGATAGGTAGCAATGCCTAACTGAGGCTTGCGAAAGAGTGACCTCCAGTATAGTCTCTTGACTCTATTTGGACTCTTTCAGCCACTGATAACTTTATTAGTTACACTTCTTTTCCCCCTTTTGGTCATAATGGCATTGTTGATCCCACAGGGTCAGGCTCATCCCTGGGGGTAATTTCCCACACTGCCAGGGATACTTTCACCCCTGGATGTCATGTGTCACGTAAAGGGGAGGGCAATGGTTTCACTTGCAGAATTGGGCTTAGAGAGAGACAGACCATATCTGAGTAACAAAAGAGATTCTCTGCATGTGACTTTGGGGCATACTAAGCTAAGATTTTTTGCTACCTATATAAGCTAAAAAAAGAGTAAACCTCAAGATCAAGGGCTTGGCCTATTGATTTGGTTGTCCCTAATGTTTGACTCAGTATCTGGAGTTTCTCCAGTGGTAAAGTCTAATAGTTCCCAAATTTTCCTCCCATCCTTCAAGGGATTTTGCCAAGACTTTTTGATTATCTGCTTAATACACTCTGGGATGTAGCCAGGCATTATATTAAGCTATACAGGATTAAAGGCTCTCATTCTTGTTCTGGGCTCCCTGTGATGGGATTGTTTAAATGATCTATCCAGACAGGCTGAGTTAGATTTTGTGCTACAAAAAATTTAGGTTCTGGAAAAAATATTCTTTGGTAGCAAAGACTAGATGAAGGTGTAAAATAGAGACAAAGTCGTCTTTACCCCTGTATTCAGAATTACCTTAATCCCAACCTGATCGGCTTCATTCTTAACTCTAAATACCAGGTTATGCACACATAAAACAGCCTCTCAAAATCCAGAAATAACAGTTACTGCTCCAGACTAAATGTGACTTCTATAAGCACTTACAGTTTTCTTATAAGAATTTTCCAGAAAGATCATACAATATTTTTCTCTTTTGTTTCTGGCTTATTTTGTCTTACCAAATATCCCATAGGTTCATTCACATCATTGCATGCCTCACAACTTGGTTCCTTTTGTAGCAGCACAATGTTCTTCATATGTTTACACCATCTTTCATCAATCTACTTCTCAGTCAGTGCATCTTTCAGCCACCTCCATCTACAGGGCCTTGTATATAAAACCCAAAGTCAACAGTCCCTCAACACTCTCAATTTTAGATAATTTCATTGTTCCCAAGACAAAAATAACCAATAAATACACCCTTGCCAATTAGAAAATCCAAACCTCCCTCTAACACGTACCCCTCACCCTATTATGTACCCCTGGTATTGTTGCGGTACTATTAATGTTTTCCTGTTAAACATAGCCCATAGCATGTGGTCTAGTTTGCTAGCTGCCAGAATGCAATATACCAGAAATAGAATGGCTTTTAAGAAGGGGAATTTAATAAATTTTAAGTTAACGATTTTTAGGCCATGGAAATGCCCCAATTAAAGCAAGTCTATGGAAATGTCCGATCTAAGGCATCCAGGGAAAGATATCTTGATTCAAGAAGGCTGATGAAGTTCAGGGTTTCTGTCGCAAGTGGAAAGGCACATGGTGAACACAGTCAGGGTTTCTCTCTGGGCTGGAAGGGCACATGGCAAGCACGGAATCTTCTGCTAGCTTCTTCTCCAGCTCCCCGGGAGGTGTTTTCCTTCTTCATCTCCAAAAGATGAAGTTGGCTAGTGGGCTCTCTGCTTTGTAGTTCTGTGGCGTTCTCTGTTGTGGCTTTCTCATGGCTCTGTCATTCTTCTCTGCTCTCTCAGAATCTCCTGCTTTCTCCAAAATGTTTCCTCTGTTATAGAATTCCAGTAAAGTAATCAAGACCCACCTAGAATGGGTGGAGACATGTCTCCACCTAATCCAATTTAACAATCACTCTTGATTGAGTCACATCTCCAGGAGATAATCTAATTAAAGTTTCAAACATACAGTACTGAATAGGGATTGGAAGAAATGGTTGATTTTACAAAATGGGATTAGGATTAAAACATGGCTTTTCTAGGGTACATACACCCTTTCAAACTAGCACAGCATGTAATAGCAGTTTTCCCCCTATACCCTGAACTTACACACTTTTTGTATAAGATTCATACCTTTGCAGTAGGTTACAAGAACTAATTTATATTTGCAGTGTTAATCAGCGGGGCACATGAGTTTATACAACCCATTTCAATCATGTTCATCTTCAATGGTCATATTATTTACAGACACACTAGTGAACCACCTTCTCTTCTATCTATTCCCTTACAATTAAATTCAACCGCATTAGCAACTGTTTACTTATCTCAAGCTTCTGCATATCTCTAGCCCCTTATATTCTGTATTATAAATTTCTGATTTTACCTTTACATGGTCATAAAAATGGAATAATATGGTATCTATCCTTTTGTATCTGGCTTATTTCACTCAGCATTATGTCCTCAAGGCTCGTCCATCTTCCATGTGCTTCAGACCGTCATTTCATCTTACTGCTGCATAATATTCCATCATATGTATATACCACATTTTGTTAATCCTCTCATCTGTTATGGGCACTTGGATTGTTTCCATTTTTGGTGATTGTGAATAATGCTGTGATGAGTATCAGTGTGAAAATGTCTGTTTGTGTCATCGCTTTCAGCTTTCCTGGGTATATACCAAGTAGAGGTATTGCCGGGTCATAGGGCAGCTCGCTATTTTGTTTTCTGAGGAATGGCCAGACTCTCTTCCATAGTGGATTTACCATTCTACATTCCCACCAGCAGCATGTAAATGTCCCCAATTTCTTCACATCCTCTGGCACATTTGTAGTTTCCTGATTGTTGAATAGCAGCCAATCTTATAGGTGTGAGGTGGTATCTCATTGTAGTCTTGATGTGCATTTCCCTTATAGCTAATAAGAAGGAGCATTGCTTCATGTGCTTTTGAGCCATCTGTATTTGCTCTTCAGAAGAATGTCGATTCATGTCTTTTGCCCATTTTATAATAGGATGGTTTGTTCTTTTGTTGTTGAGTTCTATGATTTCTTTATGTATACAGGATATCAAATCTTTGTCCAATGTGTGGTTTCCAAATATTTTCTCCCATTTATTTGGCTGCCTCTTCACCTTTTTGGCAAAGTCTTTTGAGGGGCAAAAGCATTTGATTTTGAGGAGTTCCTATTTATCTATTTTTTCTTTTGTTGCTTGTGCTTTTGGAGTAAGGTTTAGGAAGCTACCTCCTATTACTAGTAAGAGTTGTTTCCCTACATTTTTTCCCTAGGAATTTTGTGGTACTGCTTCTTATATTTAGATGTTTGACCCACTTTGAGTTAATTTTTGTACAGGGTGTAAGGTAAGGGTACTCCTTCATTCTTCTGGCTATCGATAAACAGTTCTCATATGTCTATTTATTGAAAAGACTATTTTTTTGTCCCAGTTCAGTGGCTCTGGGAACCTTGTCAAAAATCAGTTGACCATAGATTTGCTGTTGTATTCAAATTCCACTGGTCAATACTTCTATCTTTGTGTCAGTAACCTGCTGTTTTGACCATTGTGGCTTTAAAATAAGTTTTAAAATCTGGGAAATTAAAATAAGTTTTAATCTCCCACTTTGCTCTTCTTTTTTAGTATGCTTTTAGCTATTTGGAGTCTCTTTCCCTTCCAGATGTGTGGCATAATTTTATTCTTGGCCTGGTGGCTTAGTCTCTTTCTCTCCCTCCCTCACCATTTTGGCACGTCCGGTTCTTCTAAGCCTCTGAATTACAAGCCTCACCAGCGACTAGTGATGATGCAGCCTTGTCTCTCTAACCCTATTGGCCTTCTCCTTAGTCCTCCACCTACCCAACATCCTCTGCTATGGGTACACTCAGGAACAGCATCTCTATGGTCACAGTCACTCATCTGTCCTCCCTGTGTGATTGGCTACCTTCCCCTGGAGGCCACGCCCTAACTCCGCCTCTCCTCAAACTGTATATAATCCAGGGCTCGTCAAGCCTCGTGGTCTTTAGCTTCTGGCGGCCCTGGCATAAGCGTCTACCAACAATAAAGCTACCTCACTTCATGCCTTAATTGACTCGGCCTCCAGTCCTTTAGACCCGCAGCGAGGTCTCCTGCGCGCGCCCCTTGGACCCAGACCCCCGGCTCGAGCCCCTTTTCTGCGTGCGGCAGTGTCGTCTAGCAAGCAGTGAGAAGCTGAGGAGTAGAGGGTCCCCGATAGTTTAGCGGTTGGGCCAAACCGCACAGATGAATTTAGTAACTACTTTTTCTAAGTCTTCAAAGTAGGTTATTGGGATTTTGGTTGGTACTGCATTGAATCTGTAGACCAACTTGGGGAGAATTGACATCTTAACCACATTTAACCTTCCTATCTATGAACAGGGAATGTCTTTCCACCTATTTAGATCTTTGATTTCTTTTAGCAATGTTATGTAGTGCTCTGTGTACAAGTTATGCACACCTGTAGTTAAGTTCATTCCTAGATATTTGATTCTTTTGGTTATATTTTGTATGAATTTTTTTACTTAATTGACTCCTCAGTTAGGTCATTGTGTACAGAAACATTGCTGATTTTTGCATATTAATTTTATAACCTGCCACCTTGATGCATTTGTTTATTGGCTCAAGTAACTTTGTTGTAGATATACATGGATTTTCCAAGTATAGTGTCAAGTCATCTGCAAATAATGAAAGCTTTACTTCTTCCTTTCAAATGTGAATGCCTTTTATTTCTTTTTCCTGCCTGATTGCACTAGCTAATACAAATTGAATAATAGCAGTGACAGAGGGCATCCTTGTCTCATCTCAATGTTCTGGGAAAAGGTTTCAATCTCTCACCATTGATTACTACACTATGGGTTTTTCATATTTTCTCTTTCAATTTGTTAATGTACTATACTACATTAATTGATTTCATTGGATTGAACCATCCTTGCATTCCTAGTATAAACCCCACTTGTTCATGGTGTATAATTCTTTTAACATGTTGTTGTATTCAATTTGTTAGTATTTTGTTGAGAATTTTTGCATCTATGTTCATTTGGGAGACTGGTCTGTATTTTCCTTTCTTGTAGCATCTTTAACCAGTTTTGGTATTAAACTGCTGCTAGCTTCATAAAATGAGTTAGTAGTGTTCTTTTTTCCTCAATTTTTTGGAAAAGTTTGAGCAGGATTGCTGATGTTTCTTTTGGCAATGTTTGATAAATTTCCCTGTGAAGCCATTTGGCCCTGGGCTTTTCTTTGTAGAAAGATTTTTGATGACTGATTAAATCTCTTTATATGTGGTTGATTTGTTCAGATCTTCTATCTCTTCTTGAGTCAGTGTAGCTTGTTCGTGTATTTCCAGGAATACATTATGTCATCTAAGTTGTCTATATGTGGGCATTTTTATTATCCTCTTATGATTTTTTTTATTTCTTCAGGGTCTGTGGTAATGACCCTCCTCTCACTTCTCATTTTGTTTATTTTCATCCTCTCTCTCTCTTTTTTTCTAATTTGTCATCCTTGCTAGTGGCCCATCGATTTTACTGATTTTCTCAAAGAACCCACTTTGGGTTTTGTCTCCCATTCATTTAACTCTGCCCTAATCTTTTTTATTTCTCTTCTTCTATTTGCTTTGGGGTTAGTTTGCTGTTCTCTCTCAAGTTCCACCAGGTGTGCTGTTAAGTCCTCGATTTTTGCTCTTTCTCCTTTTTTTATTTTTTAATTTACTTTTTTATTTTTTGCATGGACAGGCACCGGGAATCAAACCCGGGTCTCTGGCATGGCAGATGAGAGCCACCATGACACTGCTTTCTTCTTATTTAATATAAGCATTTAGGGCAATAAATTTCCCTCTCAGCACAGCCTTTGCTACATCCCATAAGTTCTGATATGTTGTAGTCTCATTTTCCTGTATCTCCAGAGAGATACTGATTTCTCTAGCAATTTCTTCTTTGACCCATTGGTTGTTTAGGAGTGTGCTATTTAATCTCCATATATTTGTCAAAGTTCTCATTCTTTGGTGGTCATTGATTTCCAGCTTCATTCCATAGTGATCAGAGAAAGTGCTTTGAATAATTTCAATGTTTCTAAATGTATAAAGAGCTGTGTTGTGCCCCAGCATATGATCTATCCTGGAGAATGTTCCACGAACACTAAAGAAGAATGTATATCCTAGTGTTTTGGGGTGTAATGACCTATATATGTCTGTTAGGTGTAATTCATTTATCAAATTGTTTAAGTTCTCAATTTCCTTGTTGATCCTCTGGTTGTTCTATCTATAGAGAAGAGACACAGACTTTGAAAAACTAATCAAAGATGTTCATTTAACTCTACTAAATAAAATCAGTGGGGTGGTTAATGATATAAAGGAGATCAAGAAGACGCTAGAAGAGCATAAAGAGGAATTTGAAAGGATAAACAGAAAAATAGCCAATATCACAGAGATTAAGACATTGTAGATCAAATAAAAAATACACTAGAGACACACAACAGCAGATTTGAAGAGGCAAAAGAAAGAATAAGTGAACTAGAAGACAGGACAACTGATGTCAAACACACAAAATAGCAAATGACAAAAAAGATGGAAAAATTTGAATTGGATCTCAGGGAAATGATGGACAAAACAAAGTGTACAAATATAAGACTCATCAATGTTCCAAAAAGAGAACATAAAAGTAAAGGGATAGGAAGATTAGTGGAGGATATATTGGAGGGAAACTTTACATCCTTTATAAAAGGCATCTATTGCTCCCTTCAGCTTTTCCAATGTCTGTCACATGTACTTTGGAGTGCCTTGATTGAGAGTATAGCTATTTAAGATTGTTATTTCGTCTTGATTAATTGTCCCTTTTACTAATATAAAAGACAAAGAAATATGTCTTTTATGATGTTTTTATATTTAAAATCTATTTTATCTGATATTAGTGTAGCTACTCCTGCTTTCTTTTGGTTACAGCTTGTGTGGAATATCTTTTTCCATCCTTTCCCTTTCAATCTATTTGTATCCTTGTGTCTAAGAAGAATCTCTTGTAAGCAGCATACAGATGGATTACATTTCTTAAGCCATTCTGCCAATCTGTATCTTTTAATTGGTAAGTTTAGTCCATTAACATTCAAGGTTATTATTGTAAAGGCATTTCTTGAATCCACCATCTTATCCTTTGGATTTTATTTGTCATATCTATATCTTCTTTTCCCACTTTTTATTTTTCTCCTTTAAGTTATCCTTACTGGTACTCTTCAAAATTCTGTGCCCTCCTCCAGACCATCTCTCCTGTCTTTTTTGTTTGTTTGTTTTTTAGCTAGCAGAACTCCCTTTAGTATTTCTTATAGGACTGTTCTCCTTTTGACAAATTCTTTCAGGATTTTTTGTTTGTGAAAATTTTAATCGCTGGGTAAAGGATTTTTGGCTAGAAGTCTTTCTCTTTCAAGACCTTAAATATATCATACCACTGCCTTCTTGCCTCCATAGTGCCAGTTGAATGGTCTGAACTCAGTCTTATGCAGTTTCCCTTATACATAGTAGATTGATTTTCTCTTGCTACATTCAGGATTTTGATTGTCTTCAACATTTGACAGACTGTTTAGTATTTGTCTTGGGGAGGGCCTATTTGGATTTATTCTGTTTGGAGTTCATTAGGCTTCTTTGATTTGCATATTTATGCCTTTTTAAAGGATGTAAAGTTTTCCCCCATTATATCTTCCATTAATCTTCCTATCCCTTTACTCTTGTCTTCTCCTTTTGGAACATTGATGAGTCTTATATTTGTATACTTTGTTTCGTCCATCATTTCCCTGAGATCCAATTCAAATTTTTCCATCTTTTTTGTCATTTGCTCTTTTGTGTGTTTGACATCAGTTGTCCTGTCCTTTAGTTCACTTATTCTTTCTTTTGCCTCTTCAAATATGCTGTTGTGTGTCTCTAGTATATTTTTTATTTGATCTACAATGTCTTAATCTCTATGATATCTGCTATTTTTCTATTTATTCTTTCAAATTCCTCTTTATGCTCTTCTAGTGTCTTCTTGATCTCCTTTATATCATTAGCCATCCCACTAATTTTATTTAGTAGAGTTAAATGTACATCTTTGATTAGTTTTCCAAAGTCTGTGTCTCCTCCAGTGTTTTAGTTTTGTCTTTAGACTGGGCTACATCTGTCTCCATCTTCATATGGTTAGTAATCTGTTGTCTTTGTGGTATGTAAACATCTTGATAGGGTTACTTTGAAAGTTGATTCCCTTCAGTAGTCTTAAGCTTTGTATTTGTGGGACAGTTATGGAGCAGGATGCAGGGCAGGGGGAAGGGCACAACAGTGCAGTGATGGGTTGCAGCACAGGTATACACATAGTTCAGGAATACTTTGTGGGGGCCTGTGAGCATGGGATGCAGGTTACTGGGTTGTGGTCCTGTGGTGTGGGGATCATGGGGATAAGGTGCAGCTCAGGCAGGCTTGGAGCCCAGGAGCACGGTGTGGCCTGGGGGATAGACATAGAGGTAGGGTACTGCCCAAGGCAGAAGCAGGGGGCCATGCAGATGTGCTGGGGCTGGTACATGGGGGATGTAGGTGGGTGCATTTATTGTGTAGGTCGTGGATGTCAGGGTGTGAGGAACAGGGCACAGAAGTCAGGGCACAGGGTGGGCATGGCATGAGGAGGGGTCCAGGGGGCCCAGAATGCAGATGCAGGAGTGTGTAGAGGTAGAGGTAGGACACAGGTCACAGAGGTTGCTGGAGGTGGGTCTGAGGTAGGTGTTGGTGGGCAGGCGGGGTCCTGTTGCTGGTGCACCGGTGGGGTGAAGGGTGGACAGCGATGCATGCATGTGCAGTGTGGGAACTATGTGGCACAGATGCACACAAGAGCACCTACCAGATGTGGGAGAAGGGCACTTGTGCTGGGGGGTGGGATAAGGTTGTGCACGTGTGAGGGGTCGGGTTAGGGGTCACCACTCAGATACGTGGATGACTGGTGGGAGGATGTGGCTGTGCACATGTGCAGGTCTGGGTGGCAGGGCCCTGATATGCACTTACGCAGAGCTCAGGGGCAGTAGGGTAGGGAATTCGTGAAGTGAGAGCGAGTGTGGCCTGGACGTGCAGGTCAGTGCTTGCCCAAAGCTGAAGAGGCATGGCATGAGTGTGTGTGTGTGTGTGTGTGTGTGCGTGTGTGCAGTGCATGCACGGGTCTACGGGGGAGAGGGGCCAGATGCCAAAGTGCACATGCACAGCGCTCAGGAACCCAGGGCGGTGCTGTGCAACTATATGGCCTGGGTGCAGGTGTGACCAGGGTATGAAGGTGACCGCCTGCAGCCCGGATTGCAAGTAATCGCCTGCTGGTAGGGGTAGCAGGTTTGCGGGTCTAGGAAGGGGCAGAGCAAGACTGTGCACTTGCACAGGAGAGGTGGGTTGGGCTGAAACAGACATGTGCACATGCATGAGGCTGGGGTGTGGGATGGGGTGTGTGGGGAGGGGTTTCCAGGTGGGAGTGCTTGGAGTGTGGTGATGTAGCCGGTGATTGGGTTCAGGTGCATGGGGTGTGGGGGGTGTGGCAGATGGCAGGGCGAGGGCAGTGTGTGTGTGCTGTTTGCGCTTTCAGTGAACATGGCTTGACTTACTTCCCAGTCCCTGTCCATCCACTCCTGCGGGCTTTGGGTCTCCATTTGGAAAGAGGTGCGCTAGGCTTTTGGCACTAGCTTGGTGATCTCCAGCTATCTGTGTCTCAGTTCCTCTGCTGTTTTAACCAGCACCTCCCTATATGGTGTAGAAGACCCTCCCAGGGGTCTTTTACACCCTAGAATCGCTATCCCGGTTGTTGTTCTGATAGTTCTCTAGCTGTTACTTGGGGCAGGGGTGGACTCCACCTATCCTGTTCCACCCTCTTCCCAGAACTCAGGATACACCATTTTAAATCTAATGAGGTAGGAAAGGCTGGGATCCAACACATAAGTGGGGGGTTGCTCTTACAGAAGGAGAAAAATGACACCTCTTTCACTAAAGAATATGTTCAGATATGGGTGGATTGCAAATGGAACGCTTTCTTTTGCTTTTTCTTTTTACTGGAGGTAAGAAGTATGGAATGGCAAAAACAGAAAATAGATCTTCTTTTCTAACATCAAGTTCAAAGGAAAAATGGCAATAGCTTGCAAGTACTTCTGTGAATAAATCTAACCTGGGGATTTAGAATCATGAATAATAATTTAAAAAGAAAAAATGTCCAACTCAAACCTACAGATAAACTTGATTTGATATAAATAGTTATTTAGAACAGTTATAGTAGGTAAAGTTCTAATTATATCAAAGTATTTGCACATCTTTACATGTTGCTGTATTTATGGAGAAGTCTGGTAGACAGCACCTTAAATAAGGAATCAAGATTAGCATCTCCTAATAAAACATATTGACAACATGTATACCTGGCAGATGTAGGGTAAAGGGCACAACATTACTTCTGTGGTATTTTTGCCAAGATGAATACTTCAAACTGATTATGAGAAAATACCAGACAAACTCAAACTGACAGTCTTAAAAAAAAAGACTGGTAGTCTTCATAAACGTCAAGGTCATGAAGAACAAAGAAAAACTGAGATTTTTTTATAATCTAGAGGAGAATAAGAGGGCATGGCAACTAAATGCAATATAGCATCCTGGATTTGATCTTAAAAGAAAAAAAGAACGTTCTGGAAAAACTTTTCTATAAAAGGTAAATATTTTAGGTTTTTCAGGCTATATATACTCTGTCTTAGCTACTCAGCTTTTCTGTTGTAGTGTAAAAGCAGCCATAGAAATACACAAAGAAATGGGCATGGTATTTTCCAATAAAACCTTATTTATTAAAGGAAAAAAGGTGGTGGGCCAAATTTGGCCCATGAATCATAGTTTACTGACCTATGTCCTAAGCGATCAGGAAATATATGAATATTTTCATTGGCTTCATATGGGAAATAAAATCTCATCTAAAACTCAAAAATGGACTTCAAAATTATTTAGTTTTCAAACTAAGTCATACATTATCATGGACATGTGCTTCAGAATTTCACATTTTCAGGTGAAGATTTGCCTTAAAAGGTTTTTGTTTTTTTGGGGGGGTTTCTTTGCATATAAAAAATTTAGGATCACTCAAATTCTGAAACAATGGCAGGCATGCAACCAGAAATTACCTTCCAGAGTCCTCCTTTACACTTCACCTTTTTGGAATTCTAAATCAACATCTATGACTGGTCTTTGTTCTCAGATATTATGCTTTAAATGCTTAGTAAAGCCACACTTAAAGATTCCAAATAGGCAGTATCATGATTGTTCTTGAAAGGGGTTATTTTAGAGAGTGTGGAATGGTTCTGAAAACAAATAGAGAATGCAACAAATAGTAATCTGGTATCTCAGCTGCTTTTGCTCTGGAGAGGAGAGTGATTTCTGAAATCTGTCTCAATGACACAACTTAACCTGAGTTACTTTCCCAGAAAGAACCTGAAATGGTTTTGCTTCAAGAAACAATGAGGTTTTCTTTCTGTGGTACAGGCCATGAAGCTCAAAGTGAGATCTTGGCTCTATTACCATCTCTTCTGAAAAGCACCCACTTCTTTTAATGTCAGTTTTCTCCTTTTTGAAGGGAGTTAATACCATGAGATAGTGTTTCCTAAGCCTTAGTCACTCACAGGTCACCTATACAATTAATGTAGTTAGTCAAGGTAGACTAACTAAAATAAACTACATTAAACTAAAATAACCTCCAAATCCCAGTGGCTTAATACAATATAACTAATTCCCATGCATTCATGTCTATTGAGGGTCAGGAGTCAACGGAGGTAGGGATGTATGCTGGGCTCCAGCTCCACAGTCTTTCATCCATCTAGCACCTTCCATCCTGTGCTCTGCCCTCCTCTAAGATCTCAGGTGCCTCTCCATTCAATTTATATAGGGAAAGAGAGGGGGATCTCGAGTAGGAGGGTGTTTGTGGGTGAGGCTTGGAGGTGGTGCACATCACTTCTACTTACATTCCATTGGCCAACACTCAGTCATATTGTCATACCAAACAAGGGAGATGGGGAAATATAATCCAGCTACGTGTGCAGGAAGAAGAGGTGAACATAGGTATTGGTGACTATTGCCAGTCTCTGTGGCAGATATCTCCATACCATCTCTTCTGGTATTTATCTCATGTTTTTCATTAGATCAACTCACTTTATTTTTTAAATGATAACAGCTTAATATTAGAAGAAAAACTCTTACAACTCTACAACAAAAATACAAACAACTTTACTCAATTAAAAATTGGGGAAAGGAATTAAATAGGCATTTTGTTCAAAGAAAACATACAAATGGCTAATAACCACATCAAAAGATGCTCAGCATCATTAGTCATTAGGGAAATTCAAATCAAAACCACAATCTGATGCTGCTTCATACTAACTAGAATGGCTACTTTTTTTGGAAAGAAAGAGATGAAACTGTCTTTATTCACAGACAACCTGATAATTTATACATAACAAGAATCTACAAAACAAGTGAATTGAGCAAAGTTGCAAGACACAAGATCAACATGCAATCATCATTTTTATATGGTAACATCAAAAAATAAGAAAATTATACTTAAAAATTCCATTTACAATAGCATGAAAACCATAAATATTTAAGGGAAGATAGACAAAATTTTACTCTGAAAATTACAAAATATTCCTGAGATAACATAAAAACAGCTTAAATAAGTGGAGACATATACAATGATCTGATTAGAAGCCTCAATAATTGTTAAAATGTCAGTTATATACTAGTGTATAGATTTATTCTCAATCAAAATCCCAACAGACTTCTAGAGGGATAGAAATTGACAATTTGCACAGTCTGTATCCCTTCATTTCCTAATATAACTTATGTAGATAGTTTGATTGAATGCCATAAGTACTTGGAATCTCAGGTAAGACATGAGATTTTTTTGGTTTGTCCAGAGTGATGCCCCGATGAATTCCAGAGTGCCTTGATCAGTGAGTGGAAAAGTAGTTGCAAAGCCCCCTTCGGGGAATGGTAAGAATGGGGAGAAATTCAACTTCCCCAAGTTGAATTCTTGATTTTCTCACAAGCAGTGTGGACAACCAAAACTATAGGCTGAGCCTCCAGTCTTGGGGTTTGTTCATATGAAACTTAACCCTACAAAGGATAGGTCAAGTCTACTTAAAATCTAGGCCTCAGAGTCACCCCCAAGAGAGCCTCTTTTGTTGCTCAGATATGGCCTCTCTCTCCAGCCAACACGATGAGCAGTCTCACCACCCTCCCCCTCTCTGTGTGGGACATGACTCCCAGGGGTGTGGACCTTCCTGGCAATGTGGGACAGAGATCCTGGAATGAGCTGAGACTCAGCATCAAGGGACTGAGAAAAACCCTAGAATGAGCTGAGAATTAACATCAAGGGATTGAGAGAACCTTCTCGACCAAAAGGGGGAAGAGTGAAATGAGACTAAGTGTCAATGGCTGAGAGATTCCTAACAGAGTTGAGAGGTTAACCTGGAGGTTATTCTTATGCACTAAGTAGCTATCGCCTTGTTGTTCAAGATGTAGTGGAGAGGCTGGAGGGAACTGCCTAAAAATGTAGAGCTGTGTTCCAATAGCCATGTTTCTTGATGATGATTGAACAATGATATAGCTTTCACAATGTGACTCTGTGGTTGTGAAAATCTTGTGTCTGATGCTCCTTTTATGTACCATATCAACAGAAGAGTAGAACATATGGAATAAAAATAAATAATAGGGGGTACAAATGTTAAAATAAATTTAGTTTGAAATGCTAGTGATAAATGAAAGTGAGGGGTAAGGGGTCTGGTATGTATAATCTTTTTTTTCTGTTATCATTTTATTTCTTTTTCTGTTGTCTTTATATTTCTTTTTCTAAATCGATGCAAATGTTCTAAGAAATGATGAATATGCAACTACGTGATGATATTGAGAATTGCTGATTGTATATGTAGAATGGAATGATATGTCAATATTTTTGTCTGTTTGTTGTTAATTTTTTTAATAAATAAATAAATAAAAGAAATTGACAATTTGATTCTAAAATTTACATGAGAAAGTAAGAGACCTAGAGGAGTCAAAACAATTTTTTTTCACGATCACACAGTCACACTGTAAAAGCTATATCATTATAGAATCGTCTTCAAGAATCAAAAAAAGGCTACTGGTACACATGGGAGATGATATTGGGAAACCACATATCAGATAAGGGTCTAGCATCCAGAATATATAAAGAGATTCTTCAACTCAACAACAAAAGGTAAACAACCCAATTAAAAGATGGGCAAAAGATATGAACAGACACTTCTCAGAAGAGGAACTGCAAATGGCTAAAAGACACATGAAAAGATGCTCAACTTCACTGGCTATTAGGGAAATGCAAACCAAAACCACAATGAAATATCATCTGACACTCGCTAGAATGGCCATTATAAAAAAAAAAAAAAAACAGAAAATGACAAGTACTGGAGAGGATGTGGAGAAAGGCACACTTATCCACTGTTGGTGGGAATGTAAAATGGTACAACCATGCTGGAATGCAGTTTGGCGGTTCCTCAGGAAGCTAAGTATAGAATTGCCATATGGTCTGGCAATAGCATTGCTAGGTATCCATTCAGAGGACAATAGGGCAAGGACACAGACAGACATTTGCATAACAATGTTTATAGCAGCATTATTTAGAATTGCCAAGAGATGGAAACAGCCCAAGTGTCCATCAACACATGAGTGGCTAAACAAGCTGTAATATATACATACAAACGAATGTTATGCAGCTGTAAAACAGAATAAAGCATGTAACAATGTGGATGGATCTTGAGGATGTTACACTGAGCTTATGTTATATTTAGCCAGAAACAAAAGGGCAAACACTGTAGTGACAAAGGTCTCACTGATATGAACTAAATATTAATCAGTGAACTTGGAGAACTTCAGATAAGGACACGGATTATTAGGAGATAGAAATAGGGTAGAGACTGGGATTGGTGCTGAAGAGATACAAATTATGCAACAGGACTGATTGTAAAAATTCAGAAATGGATAGCACAATACTACCTAATTGTTGCACAATAATGTAACTACACTGAATGAAGCTCAATGTGAGAAAGATAAAGGGAAAAGGGCTGGGGACACATATGAAACCAAAAGGAAAGATAGATGATAAAGACTAAGATGGTATAATCTAGGAATGCTTAGAGTGTACAATGATAGTGACTAAATATACAAATTAAAAAATGTTTTTGCATGAGGAAAAACAAAGGAATATTAATATTGCAGGGTGTTCAAAATAGATGGTCATTCATATTATAAAACTTCAACTTATGTGTGAGACTAAAGCAAGCACTGTTTATTTGGTGCAAAATTTATACTGTGACTAGTGCATTTCCTAAATTAATGTATATGGACAGTTTAATTGGACACCATAAGTACATAGAACCTTGAATAGGGAATAAGATTTTGCAGGTTTGTCCAGGTTAGTATGATGCCCCAATAAACCCCAGAGTGATTTGAACAGTGAATCAAAAAGTATTTGCAAAGTCCCCTTCAGGGAATGGGGAGAGAGGAGGAAAAATTCAACATCTCCATTTTGAGAATTCCTGATGTTCTCACAAGCAGTGGGGACAACCAAATCAGTAGGCCGAGCCCTCAATCTTGAGATTTGCCCCTATGAAACTTATTCCTGCAAAGGATAGGCTAAGCCCACTTAAAATTAGGCCTAAGAATCATCCTCAGTGAACCTCTTTTGTTGCTCAGATATGGCCTCTCTCTCTCTCAGCCATCATGGCATGTGAACTCATTACCCTCTCCCCTCTACATCAGACATGACTCCCAGGGTGTGAACCTCCCTGGCAACATGGGACAGAAATCCTAGGATGAGATGGGACTTGGCATGAAGGGACTGAGAAAACCTTCTCCACCAAAACAGGGAAGAGAGAAATGAGATAAAATAAAGTATCAGTGGCTAAGAGATTTCAAACAGAGTCAAGAGGTTACCTTGGAGGTTATTCTAACGCATTATATAGATATCCCCTTTTTTAGTTTATGGAGTATTAGAGTGGCTAAAGGGGAGTACCTGAAACTGTAGAGTTGTTTTCCAGTAGCCATGTTTCTTGAAGATGACTATACAATGATATAGCTTTTACAGTGTGACTGTGTGATTGTGAAAACATTGTGTCTGATTCCTTTTATTTACAATAGGGACAGATGAGTAAAAAAATGGGTAAGGAATAAACAAATAATGGAAGAACAAAGGTTAAAATAAATTGAGTAGGTTGACATACTAGTGGTCAGTGAGAGGGAGAGGTAAGGGGAATGGCATGTATGAGTTTTTTCTTTTTTATTTCTTTTGCTGGAGTGATGCAAATATTATGTGATAATACACAACTATGTGATGATATTGTGAGCCATTGATTGTAACCATGTCAAGAATGTTTGTATGTTTGTCTGCTGTTAACAATAAATATGTTAAAAAAAAAAAAAAAAAGGGCGGGCCGCGGTGGCTCAGCGGGCAAAGTGCTTGCCTGCCATGCCGGAGGACCTCGGTTCGATTCCCGGCCCCAGCCCATGTAAAAAAAAAAAAAAACAAACAAACAAACAAAATACAATAAAACAAGAAAATGTTTAAAGATGTTTCCCTTTCTTCCTTCCTTCCTTCCATCCTTCCTTCCTTCTCTCTGTCTTTCCTTCCCTTCCTCCCTCTCTCTAAAAAAAAAAAAAAAAAAAAAAGAATCAAGGCTACTGCCCAAATTACTCTGGGATGTATTCGGACATCACACTAACCTGGAAAAAACAAAATTTCATGCTCTATTCAAGATTCATGTACTTATGGTGTTCAGTTGAACTCACCATACAAGTTAAGTTTGGTAATGTGCTACCCAAAATATTAATTTTGCACCAAATAAACATCTCTCCCTTTGGTCTCACATAGAAGTTGCAGTTTCAAAATATGGACAACTCACTTTATTTTACTGTAATAAACATATGGTTAAGGATTTCAGAACTATCATAAATGAAAAAAAAAGAAAATTTCCCACAAAAATAGTAGCTAATGCTGATGGACAGATTCCTATGTGATAAATATTATTTTAAGCATTTCACATGCATTAACTCATTTATACCCACAGGAACTTTTGAGGTAACTATTATTATCACATCATTATTTTATATCTGATGCCAAAAGAGGTTAAGGTCCCCCAGCTAGTAAGTGACAAATTCAAGGTGAAAACCTAGGCAGTCTGACTTTCATTCTTTCAACCACTATGGAATATTTTCTCTCATATTAACATATAAAACCAGAAAATTAAAAAAAAAAAAAAGCATTTGTCTATGTACCACCTACAATCATCACACATAATTAAAGTCTTCCAGGCTTGGCGTGACAAGTAGGAACCATTCTAAGGTATGTTTGAAGGCACCTAGCATGTTACTTGGCCCATAATAGATACTATTTTCTTCCCTACCATTTTACACAAATGTTTAAAATCAAGATCTAGAAGAAGCAGATCAAGTGTGATATATTCACACAATGAAATGCTTTATAGCAATGAAGCTACAATCTACAACTACTATAACCACAATATGGATGAATCTCACAAGCCTTAAATTTAGTGAAAGAAACTAGGCACAAGGTTATAAATGATATGGTTCCATTTATAAGAAAAACAAAACTATGAAAAGCTAATGTATGCTACTAGAAGTCAGGATACTTAAATTTAGAAACCATATATTTAATAGGAGGAGCAACTAATTGTATAGTGATAGAAACAGTATGGAAAGGTAATAAATTTTCTTAACAACCTATGCTCAAGGTTATTACAAATGCTAAGGACTCAGCCCATTTGCAGATTTACAACCAGAATCTTTCCAAATGCGAAGGAAGCTTTATTTGGGACTAAAAGTATAAGATTAAACAGAAACACACTTTAGAGTATTTAAAGGAAAGACCTACTCATGCATTGAATATTAAGATTGGATCTGGACGTCACAGGTGGAAAAAGGTTTAGACCTAATTCAAAAGTTTTCATAATTTCATGGAAAATCAGTTAAGGATGCATTTAGCTTCATTTAACAAAAATAACAACAAAAAACAGCTAGCAATGGCTTAAACAAATAGGATTTTGTTTTTGCTTTATTTTTTGTGTAACACACCTTTCAAGGTGACAGGCAATCCAGGACATGTGTCTCATGTAAGTGGCATTAACATACATACAGAATCCTTCTCCCTTTCCTGTTAGCCAGATGTGGTAGTTAGATTCCGTTGTCAACTTGGCCAGGTGAAGGCACCTAGTTTTGTTGCTGCGGACATGAGCCAATGGTACATGAACCTCATCTGTTGCTAATTACATCTGCAGTCGGGTAGGAGGCGTGCCTGCTGCAATGAGTGACGTTTGACTTAATTGGTTGGTGCTTAAATGAGAAAGCACAACGTAGCACAGCCTGAGCAGCTCAGCATACCTCATCTCAGTAATTGCAGCTCAGCCAGGCCTTTGGAGGTGCAGAAAGGAATCACCCTGGGGAAAGTTGTTGGAACCCAGAGGCCTAGAGAGAAGGCCAGCAGAGACCATTCTATGCCTTCCCACGTAAGAAAGAACTTCAATGGAAAGTTGGCTGCCTTTCCTCTGAAGAACTAACAAAATAAATCCCCTTTTATTAAAAGCCAATCCATCCCTGGTGTGTTGCATTCCATCAGCTAGCAAACTAGAACACCAGAGTTAGCCCACTGACTACTATAGCTCCAGACATCACATCCATATTCCAAGTAGGGAGAAAAATTTCCTGAAATTGCTCCTTCCTTTAATCATGAAGGGAAACTATGCTGGAAGCCTCCCAATATTCCCCAATCCTCCCAACCCCTCCATTGTAGACTTACAATGAAATCATTGGCCATTTATGAGTTTACATGGTTATATAAGCAAACTGGGGAAATGAGTGCACAGCCTTTCTGACTACAGAAAGCTGTAGTCTATAACAGAGAGTGGCAAAGGAGAAGGGAGTTGAGTATCCAGGTAGCCAGCCCAATTTGTCTATGAAAAACGGTTATATGTGTTTTGCATTTCTTTTTGTGTGTGTGTTTTCCTATTTGTCAATAGTAAAAGTATATTCTTTTATTATCTAAAGAGGAGTAGTTTTTAAAAGTTTATTGCTATGATACCTTGGTTGTTACTGAAGTCATTGCTTTTAACCCAATCAAAATATTGGTGTTTAAATAAAGGTCTTTTGTTTATAATCTTCCTGCTACACCCTCTATAGTTCACACACTATGGCACATGGGCCAAATCCAACCCACCGTCTGTTATTTTATATAAAGTTTGATATTTGCACTTACTTGTCTAGAATCATCTGTGGCTGCTTTTGCACTGTTACAGCAGAGTTGAGTTGGGACTCAGACCATGTGACCTGTACGCTTAGAATATTAACTCTCTTGGCCCTTTACAGGAAAAGTTTGCAAATCTTGACCTATAGCATATACACAAGGAAATGCCAGTTCAGTTGGAAGAATCTCAGACTCCTCTGAGGGTTTTGGGGATGAATCGGGCATTTTTAATGAAGCACCATCCCCACTTGGTCTTGGAGATATTCAGCATTGCCACCTGCAGAGGCCCTTCTGGCCACAGTGTCTTTTACTCTGGGGCCACAGCCTTTTCGTAGTTTTAAATGAATTCTTATGGTTTCCCACTAAAAATAAAATATTATATGTAAATCACCTACTTGGAGAGGAGAGTCTTTTAGCAAAATACTATTTCTTTTGTGTTTGATTTTTCAAAATACCAAGCAATTAAAGTATTGGCTTAGGAATCACCGTCCTAAGCCATTAATAAATCTTATTGCTTTTATAGACTTTTCAAACAAAAAACGTTTTAAGAAAAAATAAATCTATTCTAAATCAGGGCATATAGGACATGTCCAATAAAGATGTGAAGCGCTCCCTGGAATCTGATTCCAATCTCCCTCCATCTCCTTTAAGAGCAGAGCACACCCACCCTTCTGATGGGAGCCCTAATTCATTCCGACAGCCTCTAGGACTTAATTAATGGCCACCCTTCTCTAATGGTACAGTTAATCTTTGAAATATTAATGTGGCTTATCTCAAGTTCTGGCTTTGGATAAAAATCCAACAAGCACGAATATGAATCTCCACAATGCTGCACTGCCTTTGCCAACTGTTCAAGGTAAAAAGCACAGGCAGGGCCTCAGGCTTCTCCAGTACCTTTTGCCTGCCCTAGTTTCTGAGCCTTTGACCACATGGCAGCCTTTGCATTGGGTCAGCAGTTGTGGCCAGCTTGGCCTGCAGTGTTACTAATTATATAAGCTATACTTACCTAGAAAATATGGGTGGTTTCTTATGAATCTGGCTTACCACGGTTGTGAATTTAATTCCTAAAAGTAATCCAACATGTGGGCTCTTCCCTTTTTCCCTGTCCTTCCTGCAAGGTAGTGCAAATGCATGCAGAACAAAAAGTAATCTGGGTTAAACAGAAAAGCAAAAATAAATTTTTTTTTTGCTTGCCTGCTTATCTTTTACATACAGTAACTCATGTCATCTGTCCTGATCCTTGAGGTTCCTCCCCATTTTGCTGATGAGAAAATTGAGAGCTTAAGTGCCTAGTCCAATGTCCCAGAGCTAAGTGGCTGAGTCAGGCCCTGCTTAGTATATACCCAGATGATCTGAAAACAGGGAAATAGACATTTGCACACTGGTATTCATAGCAGAATAATTCACAATTGCCAAAAGATGGAAACAATTCAATCTGTCAAGTGACAACTCAGTTTGTCACTCCATGTCACCAGATTCTAAGCAGAATGACCTTTCCATGATTCTTCAGACATTTCTGGATCAGTTCAGGCACTCTCTCTCTCTTTAGCCTACAACCATCCTAGCTAAAACTGAGGGCACTGTCCTGTGCTCTGGCTGCAAAGGCAAGGAGAGGCAGGGTCTGTGGGAGTCTGCCTATCCTGTCCAGCTGTTCCAGATTTCTTTTTAATCCTGGCTAGGTGTTCTTTTTCCCCTCAGAAGCCAGTAAAAGAAAGGAAAGGGGCTCATGCTCAAATTCTCCTCCAACCCAAGTTCTTGCCCCAAATACACATCTGCTTCTAGGTCCCCCACGCCCCTATCACATCACTGTTGAGGCATTTGATTTGCACAGTCTTTGCTGCCACAGATAACTGATAAGATATAACCTTATCTTATATCTTAAGATATAAGATATATCTTAAGAAGGAACAGCTTCTGGGTGTCCAGGACCATTTTGTAGATCTGATGGTATTTGCCTGGTCCCTTGTTTACAGCACAAATATGTTGGCTCTCAGGTAATCTGGGCTAATTTGCACAGCACCACCACCACAACCCCCACTGAACCTCAGACCCTAAAGAGCCTTGAAAGTATCCAGAAAATCTCAATGCTTAGTCACAACTAGGAGGTAGTTTGGCTCTTGGAGGTTAAGACAAGGAGCTTTGAAGTCAGAGAGCGATGAATTTGAGTTTCAACTTCATCACTCCTAAGCTATATGGGATAAAGGTGAGCATACTCTCCAAGCCTCAGTTTCCAATCTATAGAATGGCAATGATAATAGTAACTGCCTTGCAGACTCACAATGGAGGACAAAGTTGCTGTAAATCAAGTCCTTAGCACATAGGAAGTGCTTCAATAAATTTCAGCTATTATTGTTATTCTCATTGGACAAGGAGTCAATGGAAATTGTTTCCTAATAGCAAATCAACCATCTATTGCTCTGAGCCTATAAGCCAGCCTCGTGTGCTCAGGAAGGGCCTGGAAAGGAAGCCTGAATTCATAAGAAAGAGTGCATAGCCACAAGGGCTTGACGCTGAAGTAGATCAGGAATACCTTAAGAGATTTAGAAACCAAGTCTCGTCACCTCCAAAGCCAAGATCTGTACATCAATCTCGCCTTCCAAATCATCCCTGATATGTCCAACTCTTTTGTACTCAACAGCGTCACAATCATTTCCAAAGCTTTTAATTAGATTGCTCAATGAGCAACTCAACTTGACCCTCAGAACCTGAAAGAGACACTCCGTGATATACACAGGTCCATTCGGATCCATTTTATACTGGTTTTATACACTACCCCCAGCTTCTGGTTTTTTGCTTCTAATTGCTTGCACCTACCATCTTCTTTAAAAAAATACTCTAGGGCCACTGATCCAATCTGTCCATATTGATAGAGAGCTCGAAGTTAGTAGAAGTTTAAATCCTCCCAGGGTAGCCCATAGCTAATGACTCACTGGTGTTGGAATATGAAAGCCTATCTCCCTTGCCTTGCTTGAGGCAGGAAAAACTCTCAAGATATAATTTACACTCCAGAGCTCCCTGCAGGATCATAGGCAGGATTTTGCCTGAAATTGCACCTTTAATTGACTTCTTTCTCTTTCTTGATCTGTTTTCCTCACTCCTTTCCCATTTCTTCCTTGAAGCGTTTCCTTAATAAAGTATTTTGCAGGAATATCATCTCAGGGACTGCCTGGGGAACCTGACCTAAATCAACACCAGATTAACATTTACTTCTGGAGATTCTACATCTTTTGACAGTCTAGCAGACTCACCTACCCTATCCCTCTCAGAATTTCCTCTTTTTTTTTTGATTTGCTCCTGTTCTGCTCCTGTTCGTTTCTGATTCTCTACCTTTGGATCTGCCTCTTTTTTTATGATTAGAAAAAGAGTGATGGCCACATAGTTAGCAATTTTTTTCTTTTTCTTTCTTTTTTTTTGCATGGGTAGGCACCGGGAATCAAACCCAGGTCTCACATACCTAACAATTTTAAAAGCCTCAATCCAAACCAGGTTTGTTTAGTTCCAAGTTCACATGCTTAACCACTAGGACACCAACCCCTAAATCTTGCTTTTTTAGTCAATTTCTAGGACCTTAATTTTAAAATAGATCTCAAAGACTCTAATCTGGGTTCACCCCATTAAAGTTCCCCAGTTCAACCCCCCTATCCATTTCCACCTTCTGCCCATTCCAAACCTAGTCCCTGGCCCTATCTGTTCCAAAAGGGAAGGTGTGGTACCATGGAACTTTATTCATTCATGCACACATACATAGAAAATATTTATTTAGTGCATGCTCTATACGAGGCTTTATTTGAAAGATGAGGAACACAATATTATTGGATTGTGGTAGGAAGGAAGGGACATCAAGGTTCTTACTCACTTTTCTTGTTTTAGGTTTTTTTTTTTCATATCTTTTCCCAAAGTCCATCAAAAGTTAAAAACACTAGAGCATAAAAACAATGAGCTTTGAATGGAAAAAACAGCAACAATAACAACGATAAAAACCTGAACTTTAAAATTCCAGGCAAAACATGAGATTGAATAGATTCATATATGATGACTTTACAACAGTAACTCTCAACAAGGGGGTGGTTTTAAAACATACTGGAGATAATGGCAATTTGTTAGTTGCACAGCCGGGGAATGGGGTGCTTCACTAGTGAGTAGAAGCCAAGAATGCTGCTAAATATCTTACAATGCACAAAATAGCCCCCTTCCCCTAATAACAAAGAATTATTTGGTCCAAAATATCAAATAAACCTTGATTTTATAACAATAATAAACTAAGAAATCTTGCTTTAAATGATAATTCTAAACCCACAAAACTAATGTGAACAGATGAGGCAAGTTTTGAAAGGTCTCAGAACAATTTGCTCCCACTTAGACTGGACCTCCCCTTCCCTTCTCTTCCCTTCCTTTCCCTTCTATAGCACAGAATACCACAAAATTCTCAGATCTAAGATTTTGCTAGGAAGCCTGAGGTCTGGCCTAACCTCTTTCCTGCCCCACTACTCACAAGGGAATTTCCTAAATTCACAAAGAAACTTTTCTCACTTCAAAGGAAATATTCTGTTCTCTTTGCAATGACAGAGAGATTAAATAGGTGCTTATCATTCTAGCATATGTTGGGAGGCAGAAGCCTTTTTTTTCCTGTTTTAAGATGATGGAAGCCACAAAAAGATCATCTAGCAAGCATAATGGCAACCAGATTTCATCCTGTGCTGCGCTGTAAAACCCAAGGTGCTGGCATTTGTCTGTATAAAAAGCATCAGCAAAATTGAACTCAGGTATGTTAGACTCAAGGGCCTCTGGGAACGATGCCTCTTTACCCACACCTAAAACTACTGCTTTCTTAGAAAATTTCACTTCTGGTTACATAATTAATTAGACCCTTCCCAGACTAGGAAATTATGCACATAATCAGCAACTCCTAATTGAAGTTTTATATTAGCTACTCACTCCAGTACTGCCAAATATGGTAACGATCAGTCACAAATGTCTATTTAGTAAAAAGTTTCTAACATTTCTTAAAAATTAAAAATTCAGCTCCTCAATCACACTAGTCACATTTCAAGTTCTCAGTAGCTTCATTTTTTTGGCTAGCGGCTCCCATTTGAATCATGCAAATATAAAATTTTTCCGTCATTGCAGAAAGTTCTGTTGGACAGTGTTGCATGAATGAAATGGGGCAAAACACAATTTCTTCTAGTTTCTTCAGTGGTAAAATGGGGAGCATATCTCTTAACTCATCTTTCTTCTAGAACTGTTGGGAAGGCAAACCAAAGCAGTATGTGTGTTTTGTAAAATATAAAATAATGTTCAAATGTAAGGATTGTGATAGGAGTCAAGGTCAGCCTTGCTTTATTGCCAGGACACACTGTAATGCTTCTATCCAGACCTTTTATTTCTGGATTGATAAATTATTGCTTGGGATGAATAACATTAAGGTGAGGAAGTTTTGAAGGTATGCCCCCTCACCTTTTATAACTAAAGTCTCCCATGTGTACATAGTAAATACACCAGTTCATTAAGAGAGTTTTGCAGAAGACAAGGTTTCCCTTTAAATTTATTTAGGAAATTTGCACTATTATTTTGTATTTTTCCTTTCACAAAATCAGCCCAGCTCCTCCACTTATGATGGGGGATTCAAGCAAACTCATTCTCTGGGCTTTGAATTTGAGGGAGTCTTTGAATTTTTCTTATCAGGGGTCAAGAAAGCCTTCCAAATCAAATAAAAAAGAATAATTAAGCCCAAAATAGTATTTGGTGTTTGCTCTGCTGTTAGCTTGGACACACTCCACTGAAGGAGCAAATCTCTGTTTTTACTTAGGCTTGTCCTGATCTGTTTAAGTCATAATTTGATGAAAGTATTATAAGGCAATAAGAGTATGCATGTCAGGAAATTGGCTAAATTATGTCTGAGAGGGCTCAAAGCATGCCAATGAGTCAGCTCAGAGGATCCAGAAGGTGCCGCTGGAGCCTGGAAGATTAAGCCATCCCCAGGCCTTGCTATAGGGTCCTTGTGCTTTTCTAGTGGCAATAATTACCTTGGCCTTTGCATGATGCTCTTCACACTCTTCAGGGAGAAAACACTTTGTCAACATCCACTACCGAGCCACACCACTAATTACTCCTTACACAAGAAATCACTGTCGACCAGGACATGGAGTCCTGGAACTGGGCAGGTCAAAAGCAAAGCTAATACATGTCAGGACCATCACAGTGAACAAGGCAGATAAAAAGCTTGCTCTTGTAGAGCCTATATTCTAGTGGGGTAACGGGAGGAAGATAGGCAATAATGAATTAATAAAATATAAGGAATGGAGAGTAGATTTGAGACTATCATCTAGAACAGAAGTTTCAAGTAAAAGAAAGCCATTAATTTACTCATGGCTTCCACATTTTAAAGTATTTTGGTTATACCAATTGCATTCTGCAGAAAATTCAGATTTTGTTAAAAGAGAAAATATTGGAGTGATAGAATACCGTATTTTGTGAACTGTGATAGAAATCCTACAAGCAAACAAGTGCTTGGAGAAGTAAGTGGCAAAGCCTAATCCCTAAAACATAATGAACCAAAGAAATGGTCTCATCGAAATAGTGTTTTGAATTTGATTTTTCTACCTGTCTCAATGACATTGATGGGATATAAAGGAGAAAGGGAGGAGGCAAAATATTCCTTCTGGCATAGAAAATTGCTATTAATCAAGAATCCTGTCCCCTTTCCAATTCAACTAACAGGCTAGATGAGAAAAGCCAAAAACAAAAGAGCAAAAACAATGGAGAAATCACATACTGCAAACAGGCCTTGTCATTGAGATTGATTTTAAGAAGTGCCTCTCAAATCTGGATGCACACTGGAATCATTTGAGGAGTTTTTAAAAATGCTGATGCCCAGGTACTGACCTCAGAGTCTCCAAAGTAATTGTATGAGGTGAAGCCAAAGTATCTAGATTGCTAAAGTCCTCCAGTGATTCTAGTGTATAGTAAAAGTCTCAGAACCACTAGACTAAAGAATTGTAGCTATCAGTACCTCAGTTTTATCATAATTGCATGTACCAATGAGAAAAAAATATATTTTCCTTTAATCGTTTGAAAAAGAATTTTAAAAATCAATAGTAGGTGATCCAAATAAATTACATATAATAAAAAATATTTCTGGAAACCTTAAAAATATATATATATGAGGAGTGGAGAAAAATACAATGAGGAAGAGAGAGAATGAATGCCAGGGATAGTAGGAGAAGTTGAAATTTCACAAAGTGTTCAGGAAAGGCCTCACAAAGTGACTCTTGAGCAGGAACCTGAAGGAAATGAGAATGCAAGCATCAGGGGTCTCTATGCAATATGCTCATCATGAAGAGGAAACTGAGAATTGCAAATATCCTGGAGCAGAGGCATGCATGGCCTCTATGAGAAACAGCAACAGATTAGGGTAGTTGAGGTAGAGTGAATAAGGGGGAAAATAGTCGGAGGTGAGGTCAGAAAGATGTCAGGAGACCAGATAATGCAGTGTCTGCTGCAGTACTCTACTCTGTAAGACATGGGAATTCTATGGAGAGTTTTGAGTAGAGGAGTGATACAATGATTTGTTATTAAAAGAATCTTTCTGGCTGCTCTGTTGAAAATAGACTATGTAGAGAAAGGTGATTCAAGGTTTAAAGCAAGGAGACAATTTAGGAAGTTATTTCAATAATCCAGGTGAAAGATCAGGTTGGCTTGGATCAAGGTGATATAAAGTGGTCAGATTCTGGATAATTTAAAGGTAACGCTTTCAAGACTCATGAAATGCCAATAGAGTATTTTTAATGGAAGGCATTAGGGTACTGTCTATTTAGTGCCATTTAGGACACCTCAACTCTGAAAACCTATGATCAACCAACTTCACGGCTGTTCCATGATCCCTATTTCTGTAAGCACATCACCCCCCTGTCTCGAGGACTTGTAAACAGTCATACCTAAGAGCATCAGCGCTTCTCCCACAAGGAAAATTTCATAGACCACAATGACTTATGCCATCAGATTCATTCTGTCCTATCCAATTCCGCTCTATAGCCTTATAAAATTAGAGCTCATTATTGTTAAAAAGAACTTGGAAGATTACTTGGCTCAACAGCTCTTTCTTTTCAAATTGTGAAATGGATCATGATACAGAACAGTTTCAATAATAATCATAATGTAAGTACTCACATATTACTACACATATCGCTAGAATATTACTAGTAACTTAGCTGCCCTCTGTATCTCATCCCTATCCCATGGCTCTCCCTTCATCCCATCATCGTCCGCATTGATCATTCCCCACCTTTTACTTGTGGGTCTCTCTCTATGCATGAAATCTAAATATGTTTTTAGTTTGGGAAACGGAGTAGCAGCACAAACTTAAATGTGTTGCTGCTAGATAAAGCTCATAAGGGAAGGCAAGCTGAACTAAGTCTCTAGGTCCTGGCCTGGCTTCAGCCTCCCTAACAGTTACCAAAAGCCCCTTTTGGAGACGTTACTGAGAAAGTCACTGGTGAATCCTCAGAAACATAGCACTCACTTCAGTAACACTATAGCTCATCTGGCAGGGCTGGAACATGGGCCAAGAACTAGACATATTGAAGGAATACGGTCACAGAAAATAGGCTATTCTGAATCTGCATGAATTTGCATGGCTTAACTCCAACTCTTAAGATTAGGTCAAAGCAGAACGTTTCTGTGGGTGAAATGAGTTCTCAGCTGATCCAGAAAGCAGGGCATAAAGGAGAGAGAAGGAATTTTCTCAGCATATGGTCAAGACAAGCCAGGGAGAGTTCAGAATGCAGACCAGACTCTCCAGGGCATCTTGTCCTCAGGTTAACTAGGAACTTGGTGATGATATCCCTCAATAGGTTTGTCTCTGGTTTCATATTGCTCCACTCTGGATGGATTATCCTTCATGTATGGAAACAGCTGTTATCCTGGGATGTCCTTTCACCATCCTCTGGGGAATTGCCGTTGTTCCTCCCTTTGGCTCTGCAGTGTGTGATGTCCTGTCTTCCTCACTCTTGATTTAAACTATTATTTTATTGAAATTCATCCTCTAATGGATTTCGAATCATGTTTAACAACATGAACAGATGAAAATGACTGTTCCACCCTCAATGATGATTAATAATTTGGCCAGGTATAGTTAATCAGATATTATTTTCTTTTAGAATTTTAGAGATGCAGCTGCTGAAATATCTGAAGCCATTCTGATACCTGAGCCTTAGTATGTGACCTTTTTCCCCTTCCACCAACTTATAGGATCCTTTTGTCTCCAGTTTTCAAGGATTTCATGATAACAATCCTTTGTGCCATTTTTCCATCTACTGTGCACTAGGAGACAATGCTTTTGATTTGTCAATTCATATTCTTCAGTCCTGGGAAATTTTCTTAAGTTATTTCATAAATGGTTTTCCAATCCTCCCTTTGGCTTTCTCTTTTCTCTCTTTCTGAAGTTCCTTTTGATATCTGATATTGTCATAATTTCCTATTTTTTTCATCTTTTTGCTTGACTTTTTGTGGTATTTCTTCAATTTTATCTTCCAATTTTTCTAATGATTTTAATTCCTATCTTCATGTTTTTAATAACCAAAAACTCATTTCTTCTCTGCTGTTTTATTATAGAATGTCCTTTTTTCATATCATTCATATACCACCTTATCTCTTAAAAATGAAAGATTACCTTATCTCTTAAGAATGAAGATATTTGGGTGTTTTCTTCCCTCTGCATCATCTCTATTTCCTCCCAGTTGTGTTTCTTCCGTTTGCTGTTTCTCTGTAGTTCATGCTAGACCCTTTCCTAATATCTGGTAATCTTCATTGATAGATATTAAAAATGAGAAACTAAAAAACTGGTTGGAAGTTCTCAGCAAACCAATAAGGCCTGTTAGCATTGACTTCATTGGACTATAAGTTAGGGAAATCTTCTAACCAACATCTTTTGATCTTTTTGGTTACTACATTTTGATCTTTTTTTCTTGGCTGGTTAGAGCACCAGAAAACACTTTCTCCATCTCTGGCCTGGAAAGTAAAAGTCCCATCAGCATTCTGTTGTAAAAGTGGAAAATAGGCCTAGGGATTAAAGTATGTAGCATGCATGATGCATGTGGTCACTTGAGTACCTTGTTTTTGATATGGTGTCCATACCCTTAATCATGCTTTGTATCCCTTGGTCCAGTGACTCCTAGTTTTGCCCCTCCATAGAATAAGCTTTCAGACATGCCATCTGTTTAAGTAATAGGGAAAGTAATACTAGCTACAGCAAAAAAACAAACTCCAAAATTTTAATGGCTTATAAAATAAAATTTGTTTCTCACTCATGTGAAGTCTAACATAGATGTTCATACTTAGCAGACAGCTTCCTATAGGTCATTCAGGGACCATTTCCTCCCATCTGTGGTTCCACCTGACCTCAGAAATATGAGCCTCAACTGGCTCATATATGGCGGAAAAGAGAGAGGACTGTGCACACGTGATGTGAGCATGGGCTAAGCCTGAAAGTGGCACATATCATTGTGCCCACATTGCATTGTGGACTCAGCCAGAAATCAGTCACTTGGCCAAAATTAACTGCCAGCGATTTTGGGAAATGTACCTAGTTGTGTGCCCAGAAGGAAAAGGAAATGAGCTTTTGTAAATACATGGCAATCACTACAATAATGACTCTGCTATATTACTTTATGTGTCTCAGTTTTTTAACTTATAAAATGGTAAAGTTGGAACAAAGCTGCATTTTTCAAAGGGTCATTGTGAAGATTAATGAAATAACATTTGTGAAATTCTTGGTCTAATGCCAGGCACAAAATAAACCCTGAGTGAATTATTATTATTGTATTTTTATGTTTTTCTTATCTTTCTTTAGTTTATTTTATCAAAAATAGAATTCATTGAAAGAAAAAATCTTTCAAGGGAAGAAATTAAAAAGCAGTTGACAGTATACAGAAGAAAATGAAGAAGAAAGAAGAGAAAAAGAACAAAAAGAGGAAGAGGCAGAGAACAACTTGCATACTGAACATCACATCCATTCATTTATATATCAAATATTTTCTGAATAAATACTATGTATCAAGCATTGTGCTAGAGGTCCAGAGGTACCAAGATAAGTAAGATAAGTACCTTGCCCTTAAGGTTACCACAGTCTGGCTGAAAATCAAAAAAACAAACTTTGTCACTCTTTTGGAAACTTTGGGCCAGTTTCCAAAGAAAAGTCGAGAGATTTCCCAAGGGATAAAATAATCTGAAATCAGTTTCCATTTTAATGGTCAAAACTCAGATTAGTCAAGGTTATCAATCACCTCTATGTTGCTAAATCCTGTGGTTAATTTTCAGTCCTTATCTTATTTGATTTACAGCTGATCATAATCTCAACCTTGAAACAGTCTTCATGTGGCTTCCAGGACAAACACACTCCCCTGGTTTAGCTTTCCTTCATTGACTCTCCTTCTTAAGTCTCTTGTATTGGTTATCCTTCATTCCCCATACTTCTTAATATTGACAGGCTCAGTCATTAGGCCTCTTTTCTATCTACACCTTTTCCCTTAGTGATTTCATTATGATTGTAGCTTTCAATACCATTTATAAATGAAAGATTCACAAAAGCTCTCCTGCTCAGGGCACTCCTGAGTTCAAAATTTAAATATCCAATTGCCCACTCACCTTCTACACTTGGATGCCTATGAGCTGAACCTCTTATCTCTCCTGATTTCCAAACCTGCTCCTCCCAGAGCCTTCCCATTCTCATTCATTATTGAAACCACAAGTCCAGGAGTCATTCTTGACTACTCGCTTTCATTCACACCCTAATTCAGTCCATCAGTAAACCATGTTGGCTCTATTTTCAAACTATATCCAGAACCCAATAACTTCTTATTACATCCACTGCCACTGCTCTGATCCAAATCACTACCATTTCTCACATAAATTATTTCATTAGCCTCCACATTGTCTCTCCACTTTTTACCACAGCATTTAATACCATTTTTCATAATAATAAATGAATAAATACATATATAACCTGTGTCTGTCACTAGAATGCAAGTTGTATGAAGACTTTTGTCTATGTTCACTGTTGTGTCCTCAGTACCTAGAACACTGCCCAGCATTTAGTAGTTGTTCAATAAATACTGTTTGCATGAAGAAGGGAATATGGTCAATATACCTTGTTCAATTTAGAATAGCCCCTTCAATCCAGAAGGAAATTAAGGAACAGGCTTAATAATAATAAGCGAGCACCTCTGCACCTTTTCTTTTGCGGTATAATCATATTTGCGAGAACAGAAGCTGAGGTTGCCCCCAGTCTCAAATGGGAAGATGTTTTCTCTTCTCTAAAAGCACAGGCTGAATTCTCTGGGTCCAGTAAAAATGATAGAGCCTGGTGATTTTAGAAAAGCCCAAGTGAGCACAATGACTTCTCCTCTATGGGATCTTCCAACTTGCCCAGAGGCAAAGTCAGCAGCCATCTCTTCTAAGAATCCCTGGTACTTCATTTATTGAACTTAGCAGATTCTGTGGCTCTTGCATCAGACAATGCTATATTACTCCTCTTTATATTCCTAGCATCTAGCTAGAGTAACCAACTCAGCCTGGTTTGCCTGTTAAAACTGGGACTGTCCCAGTTTTAAAACTGAGAGTTCTGTATTCCAGGAACCCCCTCATCTTAAGCAAACCAGCATGGTTGGTCATCCCACACCTAGCACAGCACTAAAACATAATAGACCCACAGTAAGTAACTTTTGGATAGGGCTGATTATGTTGCAATTATCTGTTCATGTCCATTCTCATTATAGTGTCTAGCATATACTATAATGTTTCCTAAAATGTGTTTCAGGGAACCCTAGTTCCTTAGGGTATCAATAAAGGTCATTGCTATAGTACATCCTGTTGGGTGTCCTGTCTGGATCTTCTGTATGGGCTGGTACATCCATACCCCAGCTGCATTGACTGTTGACTACTAACAACTCACAGCCTCACCTTTTTAACAAAAAAATTGCCCTTTACCCATGGAAGAATGCTCACTCAAGGAATTCCAGAGAAATTCTATTCCCATTCCTAAAGGGAGTTTTAGGGGCAGAAACTGTCTAATGCTGGCACACAAAAAAGCTCATCCCACTTTTCTCAATGTGGAACAACTCTTGGCATCATTCATACTCTAAAGCTTTCCACAGGATTTAGTTATGATATGGGTTCAGCAGCTGAGCCCATATCTTTTCTAAGCTTTTTCACTGGCCTTATCCTGCTTTTTTCTTCTTACAGGTTTCTCCTGAGAGAATTCTCTTAATAAATCACTTTCAAAAGAATCCCCATGGGTGGGCCATGGTGGCTCGGTGGCAGAGTTCTTGTGTGCCATGCCGGAGACCTGGGTTCAGTTCCCGTTGCCTGCTCATGTTATATAAAAAAAAAAAAAAACTGAAAAGAATCCCCATTCTTGGTTCAGCTTCTAGTAAACCCAAAACATAAGCAAAAACATCATTATTAGCAAGTGTGGTCTTAGGAAGCTATCTTTAAAGATAGGATTCTGGAGTAGTTTCACCCATCAGGAAGCTGACAATGAAGACCCTCCTATGCTGGTGAGAGGGGATTGGTAGTGCCTGACATGATGTAGCAGGACAAGTGTAAGGGAATGAACCGGCTTGTGCAATAGCTCAGTCATTAGAAAGATGCAAAGTAAACAGTAATTTAAAAGATAGTAAGATAGTCGTATGGGAAGTTCTTGGTGCCACTGATACGTTGAAGAGAGAGAGAGAACATGATAGATTCAGATTTATTACTCATCAATTCAAAGTGAAGTGTGAAATGCAAAGGTTTCCCAGACAGTAGTAAGTAGTAAGAGGGTCAATGGAGTTGAAATCCAGGCTCAGGACCTAATTAAGAAGGTTGAGTTTTAGGCCTTGGAAATCTTCTAATGCCAAAATGAGGCTCTGATAGGAAAGAAAAGGGACCCTGAGATTTAGAATGGGAATATCTTGTAGATACATTTGAGAACCTGGAAATCCTAATTTTCCATGAAATTAGGTCCTTTGGGACCACAAAAGTGAGCCACTCAGATTCATTAGAAGTCTGGGATGGGCTCCCATCCCCACCCAAGCCTTACTAGAAGATTACACAAAAGCCTCAAATGAGGCAGATGCTTTTTATAATGCTTGCGCTTCTGGGAATCTGGCCCCACTTCCTCTCCTGGCCACCAGACCAATAACTAAAATAAAATCTAAGCTTGGCCTGACTGAGGAAGTGCTGGAATTGTTAAGGCAGAAGCACTGCCTTTGCTGCATCCCCTATATTTTGGTGTGTGTGTTTTCATTTTCATTCGCCTCATAGTATTTCATTTCCCTTGCAATTTCTTCCTTGACCCATTGGTTAAGAGAATGTTGTTTAATTTCCACATATTTATATATTTTCCATTTCTCCTTCTGTTTGATTAACATTCTTCCACTGTGGTCAGAGAAGATATGGTGTATGATTTCAAAATTTTTTGTAACTTATTGAGACTTGTTTTGTGACCTAACATATGGTCTATGTTGGACAATGATTCATGTGCACTAGAGAGTAATATATATATTTTTCTACTCTTTGATGAATATTCTATATATGTCTGTTAGATCTAGTTGGCTTACTGTATCATTCAAGTCTTCCATTTCCTTATTGGTCTTCTCTCTAGATATTCTATTCAATATTGAAAGTGGTGTGTTGAAGTCTTCTACCATTAATGTAACACTATTTATTTTTCCCTTCAAGTTTCTCAATATTTATTTCACATATTTTGGGGCTCTGTCATTAATTTCATATATATTTATAACTGTTGGTCTTTTTGTTGAATTGACCCCTTTAGATATTAGTATAGCTTCTTCAACTGTCTTTTGATTACCAGTTGTATGGTATATTTTTCCATGACTACTATGTAGCTGGGCATATTTCTCTTCATATTTCTCCTGTTTGGTGTTTGTTGGGATTCTCAGATGTGCATAGTCATGTATTTTGCTAAGTTTGGGAAGTTTTCTGTCATTATTGCTTTGAATATTCTTTCTTTCCCTTTCTCTCCTCTACTTCTGGGATTTCCATAATGTGTGTATCTGTATGCCTGACAGTGTTCCACAGGTCTGTTGGGCTGTTTTAGCTTTTTCTAATTCTTTCTTCTTTCTGCTTTTCAGCCTGACTCATTTCAATAGTCTCGTCTTCGAGTTCACTGATTCTTTCTTCTGCCAGGTCCAATACGCTGCTGCAAAGCCTCTGGAAATTTTAAATTTCAGTTATTGTATTCTTCATCTCCAGCAGTTCTGTTGGGTTTCTTTTTAAAATGTCTCTCTCTTAACTGAGATTCTTATATTGTTCATTCATTGTTTTGGGTTTTTTTTTCTTTTTCTGATATCCTTTATTTCTTTCTCTGTGTTTTCCTTCATCTTCTTGACATAGATTACACTTTAATATTTTAAAGTGTTAACTCTGGGATTTAGTCCCTGAGCTATCTGTTTCCTGAATTTGTATACAACTGGTATTGTAACAGAGATTTCCTTGAGTGCCAATGAGGCAGGGTTAATACTAGGGTGATGGTTGGCTGATGAGCAAACGGCACATTCCAAGAAGTAGTCAGGCTTCAAGAGAAAGATACTTCCAGGAAGAACAACAGTAAACAGCCCCTGGGCCAGCCAACCCCACCTGAGTGAGTTATCTATGATCAAGCATCAACAAAGTAGGGAAAAGGAGAAGTTAGTAAAATTACAAAAAGAACAAATATCTCTATAAAAAAACAGATTGTCCTGCAGTGCTGAGACATCTTGTCTCTTGCCTCTATCTTCTTGAGAGTACCCACATGCTCTACTGCATGTGTATTTAATAAATTTTCTGCCTGTTTGCCTGCTCTGTGCTGTGCCCTTGAATTTTTTTATGGCGGCATGGCCAAGAACATAGGAACCCAAATCCAGCAACACCAGGAGCTAGCAAAACCAAACAAACAAATGAAAAAAACAACTTTCACAGTTTTTGCCAATTGGTTTTGTGTTGGCCAGTGCTCCCCTTCAAAGTTCAGCCCTCATATCAAGATGATTAGCCCAAGGTGAATGCAGAATGCTGGGATTTCCCTTTCTTTTCTGGGCCTGAGACCTATCATGGGTTTGTGCTTGTTTGTCACCTTAAGAGTTCCACTGTTTGCTGGAATTTGAATGTGCCCTGTATTTCCTATGAAATAGACTCTGTCTATTTCCAGGGTACCCTATTGTGGGGAATAAAGCAAGTAAGCATTTGCCCCAGGCTGTTTGACCTCATCCTTTGTTACACTGCTTTAGCTTTCCCAAACTTCTATTTAAGAGGAGTTTCTAAGTCACTCTTTTCCAGCTAGAACAATGCCAGGGACCCACAATGGGAGCAGAGGCCATATCCACCTAATCATCACAGTCCGCTCTTTGTCAACCTGGTAGCTGTAAACATCACCTTAAACCATACTTAATCTCTAAATGGAACACAATAACAGTCATATGTTTCACCTAACAATACTTGACTGTCCTAAATACAACTGGAAATGCACTAAATCTCTCCAGAATAAGGTACAAGTTGTTAGGTAATATTCACTCTTAAACTTGATATCCTATAACTTAAATACTATAATTTGAACAATACAACTTATGTCATATGATAAGAAAACAAGATATTTTCTTTATGTACAAATATATACATACTCACAACAAAACAAGGAGGAAATATTCATACCTTCACAGTCCTTATTTCTGTAATTGGTCATATGATCGTAATTAATATTTATCACTACCTTCTTCCATTACCCATTCCATGTTTCCTTTACCCTCAGCAAGCATTTCTACTGGCCATGGTTCTGTGCTTGGTCGAGTGACCCAAACCTTCATTCCTGAAGTTTCTGTGCCATTGGTAGTTCTCCTGGATTGGGTCATCACAGTTTTGATTGACTTTAATCACAGGGCACAGTAGTACTAAGAGATGCACCAGGGAATCTCCTGTATTCCAGGAAAACTCTTTACCTCCATTGTAGAGTTGCAGTCCTATTTCTCCTTGATAGGATTAATCACCCAAACTGGTACAAAAATCCCGTTCCTTGCCTGTTGATCCAGGGGCATGAGAAACCCAAAGTGGCCAAGTAGCAGTTCAATGGAATCACTGTTGTGTCTCCCGGTAGGAGCACTCCTCCTTTTGGAACTAAGACCAGTAGACCAGTGGAGCTTAAGGTTTCAAGGACATGAAACAAAAACTTTTCCAGTGGATCATCAGGGGTAATAGTGAATGTACACTCCCATTTCCACTCCTTAATTACTGGATCCATGAATCGTGTGTTTTTTCTGCTTTGATTTTTTTATGTGATGTATTACATCAATTTATTTTCTTGTGCTGAACCAGCCTTGCATACCTGAAATAAATCCCACTTTATCATAGTGTATAATTCTTTAATGTGCTGCTAGATTCAATTTGCAAGTATTTTGTTGAGGATCTTTGCATCTATATTCATTATAGAGATGTTCTGTAATTTTCTTTTCTTGTAGTATCTTTGTCTGACTTTGGTATTAGGGTGATGTCGGCTTCATAGAATGAGTTAGGTAGCTTTCCCTTCTCTTCAATTCTTTTGAAGAATTTTAGCAGGATTGGTACTAATTCTTACTTGAATGCTTGGTAGAATTTACTTGTGAAGCCATTTGGCCCTGGGCTTTTCTTTCAGGGGAGTTTCTTGGTGACTGATTCAATTTCTTTATTTGTGACTGGTTTGTGAAGTTATCTATTTCTTCTCATGTCAGGGTTGATTGTTCATGCTTTTCTAGGAAGTTGTCCATTTCATCTACATTATCTAGTTTATTAGCATATCATTGCTCATAGTATCCTCTCATTACTTCCTTTGTTTCCATGGGGTCATTGTATGCCATCTCCCATTTCTGATCTTATTTACTTGCATCCTCTCTCTTTTTTGTCAGTTTAGCTAAGAATCCATAGATTTTTATTGATTTTTTTCAAAGAACCAACTTCTAGTTTTTTTAGTTTTCCTTATTTTCATATTCTCAATTTCATTCATCTCTGCTCTAATCTTCATTGTTTCTTTCCTTCTGTTTTTCTTTTGTGTTCGTTTGCTCTTTTTTCTCTGGTACTTCCAGGTAAACAGTTAATTCCTCAACTTTTGCTCTTTCTTTTTTTATAATATAGAAATTAGGGCAATAAATTTTCTCTTAGCACCACCTTTTCTGCATCCCATAAGTTTTTGTTTGTTTGTTTGTTTGTTTGTTTTTGCATGGGCAGGCACCAGGAATTGAATGCAAGTCTCTGGCGTGACAGGCAAGAATTCTGCCACTGAGCCACTGGTGCACTGTCCTGCATCCCATAAGTTTTGATATGTTGTGTTTTCATTTTCATTTGCCTCCAGATATTTACTGATTTCTCTTATAATTTCTTCCTTGAGTCACTGGTTGCTTAATAGTTGTATAAGAGTTGTTTAGCCTCCATATATTTGTGAATTGTCTGGCCCTCTACCTGTTACTGATTTCCAGCTTCATTTCATTATGATCTGAGAAAGAGTTTTGTATAACTTCAAACTTATAAAATTTATTGAGACCTGCTTTGTGACCCAACATATGGTCTATCCTTGAGAATGATCCATGAGCACTTATCAAAAATGTGTATTCTGCTGTTGTGAGGTGTAATGTTCTATGCATATCTGTTAAGTCTATTTCATGTATCTTATTATTCAAAATCTCTGTTTCCTTATTGATTCTCTGTCTAGATGTTCTATCTATTGATAAGGGCCATATATTGAATTATCCAACTATTATTGTAGAGGTATCTATGTCTCCCTTCCTTGTTGTCAGTGTCTGCATCATGTATTTTAGGGGACTATGGCTTGGTGCATAAATATTTATGATTATTATGTCTTCTTGATGAATTGCTTCTTTTGTCAATGTGCAGTGTTCTTTGTCTCTTTTAATTGTTTTATATTTGAAGTCTAATTTGTTGGATATTAGTATAGCTACCTCCACTCTTTTCTGGTTGTTGTATATGTGAGATATATTTCTTTCAAGCTTTCACATTCAATCTGCTTTTCTTCTTGGGTCTAAAGTGAGTCTCTTGTAGACAGCATAACATGGATCTTGATTTTTAATCCATTCTGCCCCTCTGTGTCTTTTGATATGGGAGTTTAATCCATCAATCTTTAATGTTATTACTGTAAAGGCAGTACTTTATTCTACCATTTTGTTATGGTATATATAATTTGTTTTCTATTTTTATCTTTACTGATAATCTTCATTTCTACACTCTTCATTTGTTATATATAATTTGTTTTCTATTTTTATCTTTACTGATAATCTTCATTTTTACACTCTTCTCCAGATGTCTCTTTCCTGTCTTTTTCTATCTGACTGTAGTTCTCCCTTTAGTATTTCTTATAGAGCCAGTCTTATAGTCACAAACTCTGTCAGTGACTGTCTGAAAATATTTTAAACTTCCCCCTTGTTTTTGAAGGACAGCTTTTCTGGGTGTAGAATTCTTGATTGGAAGTTTTACTCTTTCAGAATTTGTTCCACTGAGAAATTCACAGACACACTTATTGAGTGTGTGATGGGTTGCTTTTCTCTCACTACTTTCAGAATTCTCTTTTTGTCTTTGACATTTGACAATCTGAAAGTCAAGTGTCTTGGAGTAGGTTTATTTGGATATATTCTGTTTGGGGGTACACTGTACTGCTTGAATCTGTAATTTTATGTCTTTCATAAGAGATGGGAAATTTTCAGTGATTATTTCCTCCATTAGTCTTTCTGCCCCTTTAATCTTCTTTTCTTCTTTGGAAACACCCATAATGCACATATTCATGTACTTCATGTTGTCATTCAATGCCCCAAGACCTTGCTCTTATTTTTCCATTCTTTTCTCTATCTGTTCTATTGTGTGTAGGATTTCAAATGTCCTGTCCTCTAGTTCACTAATCCTTTCTTCTGCCTCCTCAAATCTGTTGGTGTTGGTCTCCCCTATTTTTTCATCTCTTCTATTGTGCATTTCATTTCCATAAGTTCTGCCATTTGTTTTTCAAACTTCTGAGTTCCTCTTTTTGCTTGCACAAAATCTTCTTTATATTCTTCATCTCTTTTACCACATCTTCCCTCAACTCCTTGATTTGATTTTTGATGCTATTTTGCATGTCTGTTTGAACATCCATAATTAGTTGTTTCAACTCCTGTATCTCCTTTAAAATGTTGGTTTGTTCCTTTGACTGAGCCATATCTTTGATTTTCTTACTTTGAGTCATTATTTTTTGCTGGTGTCTAGGCATTTGATTTCCTTAATTAATTTATTCTGGAGGTCGTTTTCATTCTTTTACCTAGGATTTTCTTGTTGGAAGCCTTGTTCTCTAACTGTTCTTTGGCATTCAGCTCAACTTATTCTACACCTCTAGCATCGCTTCTGTTTAGTTGATTAGAATATTTCAGCTCTTGTTTTTCTACATCTTGCCCTGCCTATATGGTGTCTTTTTTTTTTGAGGAGGAGGAGGAGGAGGATCTCCTCAAATATGATTGACTCATCAGATTTTCCCCAGACCATATAGGCCTATGTCTCAGAAGAAGGGTGTAATCAGTATCAAGTTTCCCTGAGGTTGTTAGACTTTCCTATGAAGCTTCTAGACTCTATGCTTTTCCTATCTTACCCAGCTTGTGGCACTTGTCAGCCTGCTGCTTCCCACTAGCATAGAGTGATGTGGTGCCATTAATTCTCAGCAGTCTCTCTCTGTGGTGTGATTGAGAAAGAGACTGAGGTAGAAGGGGGGCTTATGTTCCTTCTTCTAAAGGAGTTCCCTGAGGGCTACCATCTGAGCTAGGCCCCACTCCCCCTATTCTTGGGGAAGATACACCTTTTAGGAGATTATTCCCATTCACCTCATTGGTTACTTTGTTTCTCAGATGTAACTTAATTCCAGCCTCGCCAGGAACAGTGCTAAAGCCTGAGAATTCTGGCAGTTCTGTCTAATGAGCTGTTAAGAAGCAAAAGAGGGAAAAAAAAGCCTTTTCAAAGCCCAGCTCTTCATATTTGCCAATCAAGAGCCAGAGTTGTTAAATGGTTCCTAATACCCTCAAGCGCCCTTTCTTAGGGCCAGCCCTTTTCCAGTATTTTGTGCTGTCTAACTCAAAAAACTTCTGTTGCTGTTGTTTTTCTGTCAACCCCACCCCCTCTCTGCTGGGACAAAAACTCCCAGTTCCTTTAGTGCTTACTCCAGCTTTATCTGTGCTTGGGACCTGTTTCTTGTTAACGTATTCCACAATTGGAACTTGGTTGAGCAATTTTCCTTGCTCCTAGTAGATTCTGTTTCTTTTCCCCTTCTTGAACCAGCCTGCTGTGCCTGTAGGGGAAGGTTGCCAGACTCCATGGCTTGGGAGACTACAGTTCTGTTTGGGATCTCAGCTATTCCACCCATTCAGACTGGTGTATGATGTGTCTGGTCACTGAAGTGCCTCCAACACTTGTTTCATACACTTTTTGGCTATTTACTAGCTGCTCTGGAGGACGAACTAAATTCCACACCTCACTATGCCACCATTTTGCCCCACCCAAGCAGTTCTCATTTGCATTGGATGGGCAGTTGTAATTCCTAACTTCCCCCAGAGACCATTCATCTCCTGCATTCTGCCAAAATATAGCATGAATAAGCTGGGCATTCTGCAGAAGATTTTATTGACTCGACATATTGACAATATATTGACATAGTCATTGGAATATATGGACAAAAAATGACAAGTACTCTGGATGCCACAGCATGGAAATTGGTGAAGTTTTCATGGGTTCAGTGTTCTGGAGCATGATGTGACACCCTTCCAAAGTAAATAGCAATATATTGTACCTTAAACTATGCATTAACAGGGAAAAATCACAATACTTGATTAGCTTTTTGGTTTTTAAAGTTAGCATAGTCCACACTTGGGAATATTTCTCTGATCCATTTATAAGGTGATATTGAAGGTCATCCACCAGAACAAGAAAGTTTCTGTAGCAGATCCAGGCTAAAATATAAACAACCCTGATGCTTGGGTCATATAATCCAATAAATTATCTGATACTAAAGGTATCTTGGTAAATAAAGAGGCCATATAGAGTCTCCAGCAAGTCCCAAGAGAAGAGTTACAGAACACACCCAAGGGTTCTGAAGCAAAGCCATGTCATCTATAGCAGAGAATGCAACACCATTTAAAAAATTCCTGTCACAATACAGAGCTCTGGTAGAGGTGGAACCTCTGACAATGGTTATTATGTGACCATATGGTCAGAATGATCCATCATGTGCAAGGTGCACCACAATGTCCTGTGGACTCAGCAGCAATCCATCACTAAGATGAAAGTGGTACACTTTAGATGAACTGAAACAAATCCAAAGGGCAGAAGCAAACTGCCCAAACAGATGACCCAGCCATCATTGCTCTAGTGCCTCCTCCTCATCTCACACTTTGACCTCATTGTAGTTCCTTATAACCAATTTACACAAGCAGAAAAAAATGCCAAGCTTGGTTTATGGATGAATCAGCCCAGTATATTGATGCAATAACAAACTGCTACCCTTGCACTACAACCACTCTCAGGAACAACCTTAAAAGGTAATTGTGATAGGTGCACCTGGTCATTCTGGTCATTCATAAAGTGCTTTCTCTACTTTAGTACTTTAGTACTTTGGGTCTAGTGATTCTAGTTCTGCCAGGGACAGAGTAAAGATCCCACTAAATTTAAAGCTACAGTTACAGCTGATAATTTTGGGATCTTCATGTTGGTAAATCATCAGGCGTAGAAAATAGTTATTTTATTCTTTTTGCAGAAGTGATCTTTTTTTTAAGCAGTTCATATACCATGCAATCTATCCAAAGTGTACAATCATCGACTTTCAGTATAATCACAGAGCTCTGCTTTCTTCACCACAATCAATTTTAGGACATTTTCAATCCCTTTCTCCTCCCAATATTGACACTTAGCATTTGTCTGGTACCTTTGCTATAGTTGATGGAAGAATATTATATTACTGATAACTATAATCCATAGTTTTCATTAGATGTATCTTTCACAAATGCCACCCTATTATTAACACTTTTTAATACTGACATATATTTGTTCCAGTTCATGGAAGAATATTCTTATATTTGTACTATTAACTACCTTTATCATCCACAACAAGGTTTGCTATGTTATACTATCCCTTGTTTGGTCCTCTAGCTTTCCTTCTAGTGGCACACATGACCCTAAAGTTCCCCTTTCAATCACACACACAATTCAACGTTGTTAATTACACTCATAACAATGTGCTACCATCACTTCTATCCATTTGCAAACATTTATAATCAACCTTATTAAAAATTCTGCACAAATTAAGCATCATCTCCCCACTTTCTCTACTCATCATGTCTCCAAGTAACCTTTATTTTAGATATTAACTCCCATGAGTTTGCTTATTATGTTTATCATATTAGTGAGATCATAGAATATTTGTCCTTTTGTGTCTGACATTTTACTCAACATTATGTCCTCAAGATTCATCCATGTTGTTGCATGCATCAGTACTTCATTTCTTCTTACAGCTGGATAATATTCCATTACATGTATAGACCACATTTTGTTTGTCCCTTATTCATCAACTGATGGACTGTTGGGTTGTTTACCAATCAATGCATGTACCATCTTTTGGCAATCATGAATAATATCAAAATGTCTGTTCACATCCCTGTTTTCAGTTCTTCTGAGTATATGCCTAGTAGTAGGATTGCCATATCATGTGGAAGTTCTATGCTTAGCTTCCTGAGGAACTGCCAAAATGTCTTCCACAGTGGCTGCACCATTTTACATTCACACCAGCAGTAAGCAATTGTTCCTATTTCTCCACATCCTCTTAAATTTTTCTGTTTGTAATTTTCTGTTTGTTTAAGAGTGGCCATTCTAGTAGATGTGAAACAATATCTCATTGTGGGTCTTTTGTTTGTTTGTTTGTTTGTTTGTTTTAACATGGGCAGGCACCAGGAATCAAACCTGGGTCTCCAGGATGGCAGGCAAGAATTCTGCCACTGAGCCATTGTTGCACTGCCCCCATTGTGGTTTTGATTTGCATTTCCCTAATAGCTAGTGATGTTCATCTCCTTTTCATGTGCTTTTTAGCCATTTGTATTTCCTCTTTGGAAAAATGTCTATTCAAGTCTTTTACCCATTATTTGAATTGGGTTGTTTGTCTTTTTATTGTTGAGTTGTAGGATTTCTTTATGTATTCTGGATATTAAATGCTTATCAAATATGTGGTTTCCAAATATTTTCTCCAATTGAGTAGGCTACCTTTTCACTTTTTTGACAAAGTCCTTTGAAGCACAAAATCTTCAATTTTGAGGAGGTTCCACTTTAGACCCAAGGATACAAATAGTTTCAAAGTGAAAAATTGGAAAAATATATGCCAAACAGACAATAACCAAAAAAGAGCTAGAGTAGCCATACTAATATCAGACAAAATAGACTTTAAATGCAAAAATTTTATGAGACAAAGAAGGACATTCTATATTAATATAATCTATCAAGAAAAATAACAACCATAAATATTTAGGCACCAAACCACAGTGCCCAAAATACATGAGACAAACTCTGGTAAAACTGAAGGGGAGTAATAAACATCTCTATTATAATAGTGAAAGCCTCAATGCACCACTCTCCTCGATAGATAGAACATCTACAAGCACATCAATAAAGAAACAGAAAGCTTGAATGATATGATAAATAAACTAGTCCTAGCAGACACATACAGAACATCACACCCCAGAAAAGCAGGCTATGCATTATTCTCAAGTGCTTATGGATCATTCTCTAGGATAAACAATAGTTTGGGTGAAATGCAGGTCTCAATAAATTTTAATACACTGAAATTACACAAAGTACTTTCTATACTCATAATGGAATGAAGCTGGAAATCAATAACAGATGGTCAGCTGGAAATATGTGGAGGTTAAACAACACTCTTAAACAATCAGTGCATCAAATAAGTTGCAAGAAAAATTAGTAAATAACTTGAGATGATTGAAAACAAAAACACAACATATCCAAACTTATGGGATGCAGTGAAGGCAGTACTGACAAGGAAATATATAGCTCTAAATGTTATATTAAGAAGGAAGAAAGAGCTAGAAGCAAAGACCTGATTTGACACACTTGGAGAAGCCAGAAAAAGAACAGCAAACTAATTCCAAAACAAACAGAAAGAAATAAATAACAAAGTTTAGAACAGAAAAAAAGTGAAATTGAGAACTAAAAAAAAAAACAATGTAGTGACTCAAAACCAAAAGTTGATTCATTGAGAAAATCAATAAAATTGGAAAACCATTTAACTAGGCTGACAAAGAAAAGAGAAGAGAAGATATGAGAGGGAGGACAGTACCACCGACCCCACAGAAATAAAAAAGGTCATAAGTGAATACTATGAACAACTGTATGACAACAAATTAGATGACTTTGATGAAATGGACAATGTCCTAAGAACACACAAAGAACTTACATTGACTCTAGATGAAATAGAAGACCTCAGCAAACCAATCATAGGTAAAAATTCAAATCAGTCATCAAAAACCTCCTGTTCTGGTTTGCTAGCTGCTGGAATGCAACACACCAGAGACAGATTGGCTTTTAATGAAAGGGGATTTATTTTGTTAGTTCTTCAGAGGAAAGGCAGCCAACTTTCCACTGAGGTTCTTTCTTATGTGGGAAGGCACAGGATGGTCTCTGCTGGCCTTCTCTCCAGGCCCCTGGGTTCCAACAACTTTCCCCAGGGTGCTTCCTTTCTGCATCTCCAAAGGCCTGGACTGAGCTGTGAGTGCTGAAATAAGGTATGCCGAGCTGCTTGGGCTGTGCTATGTTGTGCTCTCTCATTTAAGCACCAGCCAATTAAGTCAAACGTCATTCATTGCAGCAGGCACGGCTCCTAGCCAACTGCAGATGTAATTAGCAACAGATGAGGTTCATGTACCATTGGCTCATGTCTGCAGCAACAAAACTAGGTGTCTTCACCTGGCCAAGTTGACAACGGAATGTAACTACCACACCTCCAAACAAAGAAAAATTCAGCAACAGAAGGCTTCAAAAGTGAATTTTACCAACCATCCCAAAAAGAAACAATCACTTCAAGAATAATTTAATACCAATCCTGATCAAAATCTTCCAAAACATTGAAGAGAAGAGGACACTACCTACCTCATTCTATGAAGTCATCATTACCTTAAACCAAAGCCAGCTAAAGATACTACAGGAAAATAAAATTACAGACCAATCTCTCTAATGAACACATACACAAAAATCCTGAGAAAATATTTGCAAATAGAATCCAACATCACGTTAAAAGAATTATATATCATGATCAAGTGGGCCTTATCCTGGACATGGAAAGATGTTCCAACACAAGAAAATCAGTTAATGTAATTGCACACTGCATTAACAAATCAAAGGGGAAACACCACATGATAATATCAATTGACACAGAATTTGACAAATTCCAGCATGCTTTCTTGATAAAAACACTTCAAAAGATAGGAATAGTAGGAAATTTCCTCAACATGTCAAAGGGCATATATGAAAAACCAACAACCAGCATCATATTCAATGGTGAAAGACTGAAAGCTTTTCCTCTAAAATCTGGGATGTGACAAGGATGACCACTGACACTGCTGTTATTGAACATTGCACTGGAAGTTCTAGCCAGAGCATTCAGGCATAAAAAAGAAATAAAAGGCTTTCAAATTTGAAAGGAAGAGGTAAAAATTCCACTATTTGCAGATGGTATGATCCTATATTCAGAAAGTCCCCCAAAATCTACAACCCAGCTATCAGATCTAATAAATGAGTTCAGCAAAGTGATGGGATACAAGATCAACATACAAAAATAAGTAGTGCTTCTATACACTAGAAATGAGCAATCAGAGGAGGAAATCAAGAAAAAAATTCCATTAGATCACAAAGCATCAAATATCTAGGAATAAATTTAGCCATGAATGTAAAGGACTTGTTTGCAGAAAATTACAAAACATTGCTAATAGGAATCAATGATGACTCAAATAAATAGAAGGGCATTTCATGTTCATGGATTGGAATACTATATATTGTTAATATGCCATTTCTACTCAAAATGATTTACAGATTCAATGCAATACCAATCAAAACCAATGGTTTAACTTGCAGAAATGGAAAAGCCAACTATCACATTTATTTGGAAGTGTTGGGGGCCCTGAATAGCCAAATATCATCTTGAAAAAGAAGAACAAAGTTGGAGAACTGAAATTTCTTGACTTTAAAGATTATTAGACAGCTATAGTTGTCAGAACAGTATAGTGCTGACACAAGGACCAATTTATAGACCAATGGAATCAAAGTGAGAGACAGAAATACTCCGCAATTGGTTTTTGACAAGGGTGCCAAAGCCACTCCAATGGGAAAGAGTAGTCTCTTCAAAAAATGGTGCAGGAAGACTGAATATCTCTATGCAAAAGAATGAGGGTGGATCCCTACCTCATACCATAAACAAAAATTAACTCAACATAGATCAAAAGCCTAAATATAAGAACCAGGAATATAAAACTAGAAGAAGATACAAGGAAGCATCTCCAGGATCTTGAGTTAGGTGATGGTTTCTTAGACTTTACACCCAGAGTGCAAGCAACAAAAGAAAAAGTAGATAATATGACAACATCAAAAATAAAAACTTTTGTGCATCAAGGACTTTGTCACAAAAGTGTAATGAAAACCTAATCAATGGGAGAAAATATTTGGAGCCCAAAGTCTAATAAGTGTTTAATGTGTAAAGAAATCCTGCAATTCAACGATTAAAAAAAAACAATTCAAAAATGAGCAAAATATGTAAATAGGCATTTCTCCAAAGAGGATATAAAAATGGCTAAAAAGCACATGAAAAATTCTCAACATCACTAGTTGTTGGAGAAGCCATAAAATATCGCTCACCTGGCTGCCATGGCTGATGCAAGGCAATAATGATGACCAATCCCAGAAATCTGCCTTCCACCCTAGCAACAACGGCCACCAATCCCCTTCTGACACGTGTTCCTGCCTGCTCCCAGCCTATATAAGCCTGTGCACTTCTTCAATAAAGCAGACGCCTTCCACTCACCCCTGAAGGTTGTCCCCTGAGTTGTGTGCTGTGTGTTCTGTGTCTGTGTGACTGACTCAGTACAGCCACTTACCCCCAGCCATCAGCTAACCAGCCATCAGCTACCCAATAACTATTTATTAGGGAAATTAAAATCAAAACTACAGATACCATTTCACACCCAGTAGAATGACTATTATTAAAATACTGAAAATTACAGGTATTGAAGAGGAAATGGAGAAAAAGGAATACTCATTCATTGCTGGTGGAAATGTATATGATGCAGCCACTGTGAAAAACAGTGTGGTGGTTCCTCAGGAACTGTATTACCTGGCAATCCCTCTTTGTGTACATACCCAAAAGAATTTACAGTTGGACTAGAATAGATATTTGCACACTGATATTCATAGTGTAATCATTCACAGTTGCCAAAAGGTGAAAGCAATCCAAGTGATCATCAACTGATGAATGGATAAATATAATGTGGTATATACATGAAATGGAATATTATACAGTTGTGATAAGAAATGAAGTCATCATATATGCAACAACAAGATGAACCTTGAAGACATTAGTGAAATAGGAAGACATAAAAGGACAAATATTGTGTAATTTCACTGAGATGAAATAATTAGAATAAGAAAACTCATAGAGTTAGAATTTAGAATATAGGTTATCAGAGGCTGTATTGGGGATAGTGAATGGGAAATTAGTGCTTAATTTGTACAGAATTTCTATTTAGATTCATTGTAAATTTTGGAAAAGGGCAGTGGTGATGGTAGCACAACACTGTGAATGTAAGTAACAACACTGAATTATATATGTGAATGTGGTTAAAAGGGGAAATTTTAGGTAGTATATATGTTACTCAAATAAAAATTAAAAGAAATAGCAAAGGACAGTGTATTAGTCAGGATGCTCTAGAGAAACAGAACCAACAGGAGATATCTGTAAAGAAGAAATTTTATGAGTGTCTCATGCAACCGGGGAGGCAAGAGTCCAAATCCCATAGGGCAGGCCAAAGGCTGACAACAATGATGAAGGTGTTTGATAAATTCTACACGAGAAGCTGGCAGTCCGAAGTAGAGATGGAAGTTCTCTCTTCTTACTGCTGAAATCATCATCTCTCCCTTAAAGTCTTAACTGACTGGATTAAAACTGGCTGATTAGATTCATTCATTGCCAAAGACACTCCCCTTAGTGGAGTGGATCATAGATAAAATTAGCCATAAATGCAATAAATTGACCAGCCATGAAATGTCCTTGCACTAATGGTTAGGCCAGTGCTTGCTTGATCAGAAAACTGGGCACTATCACTTGACCAAGTTGACACATGAACCTAACCATCACAGACTGTATAACACAATGAAACCTATTGTAAGCTGTGGCCTATAATTACTAGTAGACATATAAAAACGTTCTTTCAAGAATTATAACAAATGAACCACAGTAATGCAAAGTGTTAAAAGTATATTGGTATATAGAAAAATGCACTTAAACTACGGACTATAGTTAATAGTAAAATTTTAATATTCTTTCATCAATTATAACAAAGATATCATACTTATACAAAGTGTCAACAATATGGAAGTATATGGCAATGCTGTATTTTTACATGATTTTCCTGTACATCTACTAATTAAATGTAACTCTCTAATTAAAGACATTTTGTAAATTAAAATACAAATGTTTCACAAGTGCATTACTTTATGGTCAGAGTTATTATGTGCTTCAATGATTCATGCCTAGGCACAATAAAGTTCAACAGCACACAATAAGCTGTGTCACTTTGATTCAACTTCCTTATAAGAGTCTACCATTTCATCAATAGACAGACTCCAACCTTCTTAATAATAATAGGTAACTTTCCTCTAATCAGTAAGCAAATTATAAAAGGGAAGAAATCCAACATTAGTACCAGCTCCAAAAGAAAGACATTCATTTTTTAATAGCAGTATTTTCTATCTCAAACTTGTTTGTTCAAATTCTACAGGAACAAACTCAACTCTGTTTTCTTTGAAGTTATCTCCTTCATTGTACTTCCAAACCTTGCTGAATCACACTCAGAGATGCCAATTGTCTCTGCTCCAGAGCCTCTATTATCCAAATGCAGAATCTCATGATCTGATGATTGCAATAGACTCTTAGTCACTCAAACTAATTATCTTGGCATTTGAAGTTCTTCTGCATGCCCCTCCTGCTGTCTTCTGCTCAAATACAACTATCAATATAGTGTTTCTACTAAAGCCCAAACTCCTTGATTAGTTACTGAAGACCCATGTAAGAGGAGGGAGCATACTGTGGTGAATATTATGAACTTTGGAGTTAGAAACCAGTTCTAGTTCAAGATGCCATACTCTACTTGGGTCTTCTTGGGAAAGTGACTTTACCTTCTTAGGCCTTGGCTTCTCATGTGAAAAATGTGAATAACCTTAATGCTGTAGGACTTTGTGTGCATTCTATCAGATAATGTATGTAGGCTGCCTTGCTTCCTGTCTAATATATTGCAGGTATTCTACAAAAGGTAGCTGTTTAATCATATGTAATACATATATCTCACTTATCTTTTCCTATATTGTCTAAAATCCCCTACATGACCACAACTTTCCAGTCAGATTGGGTTACGCACAGAACATAGAATGTCTGGAGCTGAAAAGGACATTAGATAGCATGTAGTTCCAAAATGCACATAAGTCTCTTTCCCCATGTCAACTTCAACAATTGGTAGTGGCCACCTGAGACTGTGGATTCAGATACATTCAGGCTTTAAAAAATAAATGCCACAATTGTGAAGTCCATGACATGGAAGGATGCAGTGGTAATATATAAGGCAATATTATTGCACACACAATCTAGATCTTCATGCACACACAGCAAGATATATCACCACTAGCATCTCTTTTTGGAATTGAAGTTTAGGAAACATGCTCTAAAACCACATCTGTGTAACAAATACTTCAATTTCACTTAGAATACAATTTTTTTCAGCATAATTTGGGGGGATGTTGCTGTTGTGAAGGGGGTTTAATACCCCTCCACTATCCACAGAAGCTGAAGTTATATGGAGCAATAAGAAATAATGAACTCAGTGCACATATAGCAATGTGATTTATCTTAAAAACATCGTGTCTAATGAAAAAAGAAACAAACCATAACGTCTTTTACATAAATCAAGAATGCATGCAAAGGGGGACAAAATAGTGGCATAGTGAGGTATGAAATTTAGTTCATTCTCCAGAGCAGCTAGCAAATAGCCAGGAACAGTACAGAACAACTGCTGGAGAACAACAATGACCAGACACACATCATCCACCAGTCTGGACCAAATGGAAAGCTGAGATCCCACACAGAACTGCAAGTTCCCCCAGATGTGGAGGCCAGGGTCCCTCTTCCATGGTCATAGCAGGGTAGTTCCCCAAGGGAAAAGAAAACAGATTTTACTAGCCTCAAGGGCTAAGCTCAAACAAGCTTCAATTGTGGAATTAATTAATAAATTTTGACTACTGGAAACAGGCCCCAGCACAGATACACCTGGAATAAGCACAAAGGAACAAGTTTTCCCTGGCGGTGGGGTGGGGTTGTTGATGGGGGAAAAAAGTTTTTTTCCTTTTTTTTTAGGTGGACAGCACAAAATATTGGAAAATGGCTAGACCGCAAGAAAAGGGGCCTCACAGAGACCAGAGATACATAAACCCATGTACCAATTCAAAGCTCTTGATTGACACAGTCAAGGAGTGGAGGTCTGGCCCTAAAAAGCTCTTATTGTTCTTGCTTTTTTCTTTCTTTTTTTTTTTTTTCACTCCTTAAACAGCTCATTAGATAGAACTGGAAGCACTCTCAGGCTCCAAAACTGATCCAGACAAGGGCAGAATTAAGCTTGTCTGAGAGACAAAGTAACTAATCAGGTGAAAGGAGTTAATTCCCTAAAGCATGTTTCTTTCTGAAGAAAATGGAGGGGGGGACATCTCAAGTTGAATCATCCTTCAAGGAATTTAGGTCACAGGGACTGGAAAACAGAAGCAATCAAAGTCATCCTACTACTTCACCTCTGTCTCAATCACCCCCCTGGCAGGGTGAGTCTGCTGAAAGTAAAGGCATTGTATCACTTTAAGATGGTTGGAAGCCACAGGCAGGGAAGCACCATATGCTGGACAGGATAGAAAAAGTACAGAGTCTAGAGGCTTCATAGGAAAGTCTGAAAACCTGCTGGGTCTCATCCTCAGTGAAAACTGGCACTGATTACTCTTTCCTCCTGAGACATGAACTTCTCTAGTCTGGGAAAATCTGACTAGGGCCCATAATATCCGAGGAGACCCTCTTTTTTAAAAAGGGGGGCTCCATACAAGCAGGGCAAGAAACAGAAAAAAAGAATTGAAAAAATTCTAATCAGTTAAACAGAACCTAAGCTAGAGGTCTAGAATAAATTGAAGAGCATGTCAAAGAACAGAAAGAGAAACAAAACCATACAGCAAGAAAACCCTAGGTAAAAGAGTGGAAACAACTTCTAGAATAAACTAACTAAGGAAATCAAGTGCCTAAATGCCAACAAAAAATAATGAGTCATACTAGGAAAATCAAAGATATGGCCCAGTCAAACAAACAAATCAACACTTCAAATGAGATACAGAAGTTGAAACAACTAATTTAGGATGTTCAATATGCAAAATCTCATCAAAAATCAAATCAATAAGTTGAGGGAGGACATAAAGGAGATATTGGATGAACAAAAAGAACTTCAAAGTTAAAAAAAGAAAATCACAGAATTTATTGGAATGAAGGCACGATAGAAGAGATGAAAAAAATGGAAACTCACAACAATAGATTTGAAGAGCAGAAGAAAGGATTAGTGAACTAGAGTACTGGACATCTGAAATCTGACACATGAAAGAAAATATAGGGAAAAGAATAGAAAAAATATGAGCAGGGTTTCAGGGAATTGAATGACAACATAAAGCACATGAATATACATGTTGTGGTAGTCCCAGAAGGAGAAGAGAAGGGAAAAGAAGGAGAAAGACTAATGGAAGAAAAAATCACTGAAAATTTCCCATCTCTTATGAAAGACATAAATTACAGATCCAAGAAGTTCAGCATACGTCAAACAGAATAGATCCAAATAGACATACTCCAAGACTCTCACTAATCAGAAGGTCAAATGTCAAAGACAAATAGAGAATTTTGAAAGCAGCAAAAGAAAAGCAATCCATAACATAAAAGGGAGGCTCAATAAAACTATGCGTGGATTTCTCAGCAGAAACCATAAGGCAAGAAGGCAGTGGTGTGATTTACATAAAATTATAAAACAGAAAATTCTATATCCAGCAAAATAGTCCTTCAAAAGTGAGGAGAAGATTAAAAAGTAAAAAATTTTCAGACAAAAAAATCACTGAGAGAATTTGTGACTAAGAGACTGGCTATGTAACAAATACTAAAGGGAGCACCACAGGCAGATAGGAAAAAACAGGATAGAGAGGTCTGGAGAAGAGAGTAGAAACGAAGATTATAGCAAAGGTAAAAAGAGAAACCTCAACAAACCAATCACAAGTAAAGAGATTGAATCAGTCATTGAGGAGCTTCCAGAAAACAAAAGTCCAGGACCAGATGGTTTCACAAGTGAATCCTACCAAGTATTCAAGGAATAATTAGTACCAAATCCTGCTCAAAATCTTCAAAAAACTTGAAGCAGAGAGAAAGCTACCTAATTCATTCTGTGAAGTGAACATCACCCTAATATCAAATCAGACAAACATAGTACAAGAAAAAAAAATACAGACCAATCTCTTTAGTGAACATAGATAGAAAAATCCTCAACAAAATACTTGCAAATCAAATCCAACAGCACATTAAAAGAATTATACACCATAACCAAGTGGGATTTATTCCAGGTAGCAAGGTGGTTCAACATAAGAATTCAATTAAGGTAATACACTGTGGTAGTTAGATTCAGTTGTCAACTTGGCCAGGTGAGCATACCTAGTTTTGTTGCTGCAGACATGAAGCAATGGTACGTGAACCTCACCTGTTGCTGATTTACATCTGCAGTCGGCTAGGAGGTGTATCTGCTGCAATGAAGGATGTTTGACTTAACTGGCTGGTGCTTAAATGAGAGACCACAATGTAGCACAGCCTAAGCAGCTTGCAGTTCCTCATCTCAACACTCGCAGCTCAGCCCAGGCCTTTGGAGGCGCAGAAAGAAATCACCCTGGGGAAACTTGTCAGAACCCAGAGGCCTGGAGAGAAGGCCAGCAGAGACCATCCTGTGCCTTCCCACATAAGAAAGAACCTCAGTGGAAAGTTGGCTGCCTTTCCTCTGGAGAACTAACAAAATAAACCCCCTTTTATTAAAAGCCAATCCATTTCTGGGGCAGCCAGCAAACTAGAACATACACCATATCAACAGATCAAAGCAGAAAAACCACATGATCATCTCGATTGATGCAGAAAAGGCATTTGACAAAATTGAACATTCTTTCTTGATGAAAACACTTCAAAGAATAAGAATAGAAGGGAATTTACTCAACATGATAAAAGGAATATATGAAAAACCCACAGCTACCATCATCTTCAATGGGGAAAGACTGAAAGCTTTCCCTCTAAGATCAGGAACATGGCAAGGATACCTCCTGTCACAATTGTTACTCAACATTGTGCTGGAAGTTCTAGCCAGAGCTATTAGACAAGAAAAAGAAATACAAGACATCCAAATTGGAAAGGAAAAACTAAAACTCTCACTGTTTGCAGATGATATGATACTATATATCAAAAATCCTGAAAAATCTACAGCAAAGCTGCTAGAGCTCATAAATCAGTACAACAAAGTGGCAGGGTACAAGATCAATGCCCCCAAATCAGTGGTGTTTCTATACACTAGTGATGAGCAATCTGAGGAGGAAGTCAAAGGGAAAAATCCCATTTACAATAGCAACAAAAAGAATCAAATATTTAGGAACAAATTTAACTAAGGATACAAAATATCTATACACAAAAACCTACAAGAAACTGCTAAAAGAAATCATGGAAAACTATGAATGGAAGGGCATACCGTGTTCATGAATTGGAAGACTAAATACAGTTAAGATGTTAATTCTACCCAAATTGATTTATAGATTCAATGCAATGTCAATAAAAATCCCAACAACTTACTTTGTAGAGGTAGAAAAACCAATAACTAAATTTTTTTGTAAAGGCAGGGTGCTCTGAATAGTTAAAAATATTTTGAGAAAGAAAAATGAAGTGGGAGGTCTCACACTACCTGTTTTAAAGCATATTATGAAGCTACAGCAGTCAAAACAGCATAGTACTAGGACAAAGATAGATAAATTGACCAGTAGAATCAAATTGAGTGGTCAGAAATAGACTGTCTCATCTGTGGACAATTGATATTTGATAAGATAGTTAAGACAACCCACCTGGGACAGAGCAGCCTCTTCAATAAATGGTGTTTGGAGAACTGAATATCTACATGCAAAAGTATGAAAGAGGATTCATATCTCAAAAATTAACTCAAAATGGATGAGAGACCTAGACATTATAGCTTAGATTATAGCTAAGATCATAAAACTTTTAGAAAAAAATGTAGGGAAATGTCTTATAAATATTGTAATAGGAGGCAGTTTCCTAGACCTTACACCCAAAACTTGAGCATTGAAAACAGAAATAGGTAAATGGGATCTCCTCAAAATTCAACATTTTGTGTATCAAAGAACTCTGTCAGGAAGGTAAAAAGGCAGCCAACACAGTGGGAGACAATATTTGGAAACCACATATCAGAAAGGGCTTTAATGTCCAGAATATATAAAGAAATTCTTTGACTCAAAAACAAAAAGACAAATAGCCCAATTAAAAATGGGCAAAAGACATGAACAGACACTTCTCAGAAGAGGAAATATAAATGACTAAAAGGCATATGGAAAGATGCTCAACTTCTCCAGCTATTAGGGAAATGTAAAACAAAGCCAAAATGAGATATCATCTGATACTCACTAGAATGGCCATTATCAAAAAAAAAAAAAAAAAAGACAAGTGCTGGAGAGGATGTGGAGAAAAAGGCACACATCCACGTTGGTGGGAATGTAAAATGGTACAACTACTCTGAAAGGCAGTTTGGTGGTTCCTCAGAATTGCCATATGATCCAGCAATCCCATTACTAGGTATATATTCAGAGAAACTGAAGTCAAGGACACAAAGTGGACATTTCCACACTAATGTTTATAGCAGCATTATCCATGATTGCCAAGAAATGGAAACAGCCCAACTGTTCATCAACAGATGAGTGGCTAAACAAGCTGTGGTATATACATACGATGTAAAAATTATGCAGTTATAAGACAGAATAAAGTGATGAAGCATGTAACAACATGCATGAAACTTGCTGAGTGATGTTAGCCAGAAAAAAAAGACAAATACTGTATGATCTCACTAACATGAACTCACATTAAGGAGTGAACTTTAAGAGTTGAAGTTAAAAACACAGGGTATGAGGAGATAGAAATAGGGCAGAGATTGGGCATTTGTTGCTGATGGAATACAGATTGTGCAACAGGACTGATTATAAAAATTCAGAAATGGATAGCACACTACTACCTGATTGTAACACAATAATATAAGTATACTGAATGAGGCTGAATATGAGTATGATTGAGGGAGAAGGACTGGGGGCACATGTGAAGCTAGAAGGAAAGATAGAGGATAAGGACTGAGGCAGTAAAACTTAGGAATGCCTAAAGTAGACAATGATTGTGATGGAATATACAAATAAAAAAAGTTCTTGCATGATGCAGGACAAATGAATGTCAATATTGCAAGGTGTTGAAAACAGATATACAGAAAAAGTATAATGAATACACGCTAGGGTCTACAGTCAACATTGACACTGCAATATGCTTTTACTGAATGTAACGAAGGCATTATACCAAAACAAAGTGTCAACAGGTGGGGAGTGGGGGCAGGGTATGGATTCTTTGTGAAAGAAAAGGAAATGTCTTCATATAGATTATGGTGGTAAAGGCATGTCTATTTACTTAGGTTGGATTGTATGATGTGCAAATAAATCTGCTTAAAAATGAACAGGGAGAAACAAATGCTAGAGAAAATGCAGAGTTAGTCACTGTTAGTAGGGAAACTGAGAGGTGCAGCCCTTCACAGGGCAGTCTCCTGGTTTCACAGGAGACTAGCGTAGGGTTGCCATATGATCCCACAACCCCATCTCTCCATATATACCTGGAGGAATTGAGTATGGGGACGTGAATGGACATTTGCACACTGGTACTTATGGTGGCAGTGTTCACAATTCACAATGGATGGAGGTGACCTAAGGGTACAATGACTAAGGAATGGAAGGGGGAACTGTGATATATACATATAACAGACTACTGAGGAGCTGCAAGAAGGAATGAAGTGAGGCATGCAACTAGGTGAATGAATCTTAAGGACTGTATGTTGAACGAAATGTCAGAAAGAAAAAGAAAAATAGAATCATGCCTCGTGGACTAACTATAATATAAACAGTCAGTGAACTGAAGTCAAGAGCATGGGTTATCAGGTTGGGGCCTATTGTAAAAGGTCCTAGATTGTAAATTCTTACAGCAGTCACATATATTCAGGTGTTCTAACTGTTATTTCTAAATTCTGAAATACTGAGTTCTTCGTATATAATCTGGTCATTCCCAGAAACTTGGGGTATTTATGTGACGCCTGAGACTCAGAGTTAGAACTCTGAAGCTATAAGAGTCAGCAGTACCCCTCATGGGAACTGTTTAAACAGTTGGAAAAGGGAACAGACTTCAACTAGAGGTATGAATGAAGCTGATCTGGATAGGACTGGGGTAGATCAGAATACAGGGTAAAGGATGATATCGTCCATATTTTAAAACTTTAACATTTGCATGAGACCAAAGTGAGATGTTTATTTGGTATAAAATTTATATTTTGGGTAGTGCATTACCTAATTTAACCTGTATGTTCAGTTTAATTGAACACCACAGGTACATGGAATCTTGAATAGGTGTGAGATCTTCTTGATTTTTCCAGGATAGTGTGATGCCCTGATTTTTCCCAGAGTAATTTGGGCAGTGAGTAAAGAAGTATTTGCAAAGTCCCCTTGGAGGACTGGGGAGAAAGGAGGAAATATTCAACTTCTCCATTTGGAGAATTCCTGATATTCTTGCAAGCAATGGGGACAACCCACTCAATAGGCTGAGCCCTCCATCTTAGAGTTGCCCCTGTGAAACTTATTTCTGCAAAGGACAACCTAAGCCTACTTATAATTATGCCTAAAAGTCACCCCAGAGAACCTTTTTTGTTGCTCAGGTGTGGCCTCTCTCTCTAAGCCAACTCAGCAGGTAAATTTAATGCCCTCCCCACTATGTGGGACACGACTTCCAGGAGTGTAACTCTCCCTGACAATGTGGCAAAGAATTCCCGGGATGAGCTGGGACCCAGCATCATGGGATTGAGAAAGCCTTATTGACCAAAAGGGGGAAGAGAGAAATGAGAAAAAAATTTTTTCAGTGGCCGAGAGATTTCAAAAGAGAGGTTATCCTGGAGGTTATTCTTATGCATTACATAGAGGCCCTTTTATATTTTATGGCGTATTGGAGTGGCTGGAGGGAAGTACCTGAAACTGTAAAGCTGTGTTCCAGTAGCCTTGATTCTTGAAGACAACTGTATTATAATATAGCTTTTACAATGTGACTATGTAATTGTGAAAACCTTGTGTCTGATGCTCCTTATATCCAGAGTATAGACAGATGAGTAAAGAAAATCAGTAAAAAAATAAATAAATAAATAAACAATGGAGGAATAAGGGGTAAAATAAATAGGGTATAATGAAATAGTAGTGGGCAATGAGAAGGAGGGTTAAGATGTATGGGATGCATGAGTTTTTTTCTTTGTTCTTTTTATTTCTTTTTCTGGAGTAATACAAATATTCTAAAAATGATTATGGTGATGAATCCATAATTATGTGATGATATTGTGAGCAATTGATTGTACACCATGTATGGACTGTATGAGTGTGAAGACTTTTCAATAAAATAAAGAGTGCACGTGCAAAAACAATCATTAGAATGGCTAAATTTCAGAAAAACAAACTGACATCAAGCGCTGACCAGGATACAAAGAAACAGGAACATTCATATATTACTGGAAATGCAAAATGGAATAATCACTTTGCAAGATAGGTTGGCAGTTTCTTACAAAGATAAACAAAGTCTTATCATACGATCCAACATTCAGGGTCCTAGGTATTTACATAACTGAGAACTTATGTCTATGCAAAAATCTGTATGTGAATGTTTATAGCAGCTTTATATATAATCACCAAAAACTGGGAGCAAATGAAATATCCTTCAAAAGGTGAATGGATAGGCAAACTGTGCTATGTCCATACAATAGAAAACTATTCAGTAATAAAAGAATGAGCCGGCAAACCACACAAAGATATGGATGAATCTTAAATGCATATTACCAACTGAAAGAAGCTAGTCTGAAATGTCTAAATACTGTATGATTCCATTTATACAACATTCTGGAAAAGACAAAACTATTTAAGTATAATAAACAGATCAGTGGTTGCCAGAAATTTGGAGGTAAAGGAAGACAGAAGAGGTAAAACAGAACTTTTTAAGGTGAAGAAACGATTCTATCTGATATTCTATACTGGACCATGGCACTATGCATTGTCAAAATCCATTTAACTTTACAGGACAGAGTGAATCTTAGTGTATGAAGACTTTTTAAAAATCATGTAGTGTGTCGAGTGATTGAATCCCAGGATGGAACACAGAATGTGACCAAAAAATCTAAATATATTACAAATGGATGAAACAATCTCACTGAAGAGTGAGGGGAAAAGGTTCTCACCTAAGTAACCTTGGAAATGAGTAAAATTTGTAAGACAAAAAGCAAAATGAACTTTACACAAACACAGTGCTCTAGTTGATAAATTTTCCCCCATGAGAACACAGGTTAACAATTCTGAAATGACAACACGTGTATTGGTATTGAACAATTAAGTAAACAGATGACAGTGATGGGAGCAGGTTTCCCACTATTGGGATGAAGGCTACAGATAAGCATGGGAGGCTAAAATGGCCTATGTGGTAATTGATTAGAGTAGGAAACGTCGATATGAGTTCTTCAACTTTCTATAGATATTTACAGAAATATCAGCTTTGTATAGACACATACAGAAATATTTAGAGATATGTGTATATACAGACAAGTTAGTTCATACATATTTTTCCCTTGCTCTGTCCACTGCAAGAGCTTAGAAAAAATGTCACCTATCTAGCAATGAGGCCACCTAACATCCAGATCGTTTTTTTAAATCCTATTCCCCCATTAGGAGGAACCAGGGATCCTTGCATAAATGGCTTCTTCTAGTAGGATGGGAGCAAAAAATATACAAGTTGAGCCTGGATCATCTTGTAGTGACTGAAAGTGAAAAATTACTAAAAAAAAAAAAAAAACTCATAATGATGGTGATATGACAAAATGAATGACATAGGAGCCACTGAAAGAGTTCTAAATGGCCAAAGCTGGAACAATTTGAGCCGCAATATAAAATAATATTGTATTGTAGCTCAAAGTATAATATAAATATCCAAAAGTCCATGAACAATTAAATAAATCAATGGGAAGAACAGGCAAATCTCCTTTGTAGAAGAATCCCAAATAATATATATATATATATATTCCACCCTCAAGAGGTATAAATCTGGACTTTCTTTCACAGAGTACAGTATGGGAAGGGAAAAAAATAATTTTACAGTGGAGAAATCTGACAAATACTACCAGTGCCAGGTAAACAAGATTAAATACCAATAGTGATATCATGTTGATATTATTTATCTTTGATATAATTTGATGAGAATGTCACTTTACCTCCATAGTCTTCCTCTGAAAAAACATATTACCCTAGAAATCATGAGAAAAATAACAGGAAAATCCCAAATGAGGAATATTCTACAAAATACTTGATCCTCAGAATTATCAAGGTAATCAAAAACAGGGTATGTCTGAGAAATTGTCACAGTCAAGAGGAACCTAAGAGACATAATGACTAAATGTAATGTGATATCTTGGATGAGGTTCTCAAACAAACAAACAAAAATGACATTAGGCAAATATGGACTAAGTAAAATGTGCAAACTCTGAGAACTGAATCTTAGAAGATAGGTTATCAGGGGAAGGTTTATTGTAAAGATTCCTAGACTGTAAGATCTTAACAGCAGTCACATCTATTCTGGAGTTGTAATGGTTATTTCTAAATTCTGAGACACCGAGGTTTTTGCGTATAACCTGGTCAGTCCCTGGAACTTTGGGTATCTGTGATATCTAAGACTCAAAACTGGAGTTGTGCAGCTCTAAAAGTCAGCATTATCCCATACAGCAAATGTTTAAAAAGGTGAAAAAGAGATCAGACTTCAAATAGAGATATGAGTGAAGCAGATCTGATTAGGACTAAGGTAAATCAGACTAAAGGGTAAGGATGATACTGACTGTATTTTAGAACTCCAACTTCTATGTGAGACCAAAGAGATGTTTGTTTGGTAAAAACTTATATTTTCTGTAGCACATTATCTGATTTAACTTGTATGGTCAGTTTATTCGAGCACCATATTTACATGGAATCTTGAATAAGGAGTGAGATCTTGTTGGTTTGTACAGGTTAGTGTTATATCCTGACACATCCCAAAGTAATTTGGGCAGAGAATTAAAAAGTATTTGCAAAGCCCCCTTGATGGGCCGGGGGAAAATGTGAAAATATTAAACTTCTTCACATGGGGAATTCCTGATATTCCCACAAGCATTGGGGACTACCAATAAGCCAAGCCCTCAATCTTGGGGCTTCCCCTTATGAAACTTATTCCTGCATCCTGCAAAGGAGAAGCTAAGCCTACCTATAATGATGCCTAGGAGTCACCTGCAGAGAACCTCTTTTGTTGCTCAGATGTGGCCTTTCATTTATAGCCAGCTTGGCAGGTAAACCCACTCCCTCCCCCCACCCCATGTGGGACATGACTACCAGGGGTGTAAATCTTCCTGGCAATGTGGGACCTGACCACGCATATGACCTACAGCTACATCGGATCTACCTGTGCCTCCCCTGTTTCAAAGAATTGCCTTTGGAACAATGGCCCTTTTTGCCCATTTTCTGCACTGAAGCCGCAAGGATGATACCCATATAGAGTAAGAAATTGGGTAACTCCTCACTATTTCTACATATCAAGAGCATTGTTAATGAGGGGCTTTGGCTGAGCAATCTATAAGTATGTGCACAAATATGTAAGCAAGCATTGTCTTTATTGCTCTTAAATCCATTAATTTAATTTTATCATACTTTTAGTGGGCTTTATGATATTTAGGGAAAAAAACATTGATAAAAGAAAATCACGACTTTAGAGTTAGAGATTTCTGGGTTCAAAATCCAATGTCAAAGTTAGACTTCAGCAAATTACTTTATTATTGTTTCAGTTCCCTTATATATAAAGATTACCTGTGATAATAATACTTAGATAAGTATGTATAGTACCTAGGACAGTGATTAATATACGATAGTGCTCAATTTTCCTTGATTTTTCCATTATTAACTTTAAATACTGAGATAGGCTATACCATCTTCCATGGAAATGGAAAAATTCTAAACAGATATCTCACTTTGGTAGTTTCACTACCAGGGTCAATGGTGTTTGACCTTAAGTAAAGATTATCTTCCAATGTGGGGATTTAGGGGGCTGTGTGTTCACAGTTTGTGAATCAGAAGGTGAAGGTACTAATTTTGGTTCTGTCTTTCACTGTCTTTGTGACAGTCCTTGAAACACTCACCTTCTTTGGCAGGGTCTTTCGTTTCCTTATCTCTTACATGTCATTCTAGTTGATCTCCAAGGTGCCTCATGAGGAAGCCATCTTGAGGAGTTAAAACCAAAAGTTCTCTTTATGTTTTCATGATTGTTGTCCTCATTTTGAGGGGGAGGAAAAGGAGAGGAGACTGAGCTATTTTTTGAGAGTTGGTTCACCTATTGTTGTAGCAGTTTGTGCCTTTCAAATCTGTGCCCTTTAGTCAAATTATCAGAAACCCTAAAACATTATAATGTCTTTTGAATCTAAAGCATAATTTCAAAGGTCCCTTGCAGTTTTAACATTCTGTGACTTATGGAAATACGAGATGAGTTTTTCCAGGACACCCCCAAAGTCACTGAACACAAAACTATAGAAAAAGTTTCCTCTAAAATGAAAGAAAGCATTCAGGTTATAAATATGACAAATGCAAAAGGAATGGAGTTCAGAAGGCAAGGTTATTTTTCAAAAGAGTTCCCTGAATGGATATTCCATTTGTTTAATATGAAAAATCAACTCTTATTTAATTCCAGAAATTTATATTAAGCACCTTCCATGAGCCAGTCCCAGTCCTCAGTACAGGTAATATCAGGGGAGTATGTAAAAGGTTTAAAGCAAGGAACTTAAAAGATACAATTTTGCATTTTAGAAAGCTCATTGTGGGGAATGGATTAGAGTGGGAAAGAAGTGAGGCAGGAGACCAGGTGAAAGGCTTAGGAAATTCTTGAAGAAATCCAGGCAAAATCCAGGCAACCTATCACTGGGTCAGAGTGATGGAGGTGGAGGGGAAAGGATGTGGACAGTTCTGAGAGATGTTAAGGAAAATGGAAAATCCAAACTTGGTGACTGGTTGAAAGAGACATACACAGTGGATTTGCATTTATACCTATGTGTGCAAGCATCCATGATATATAGGGTTGGGCCAATAGGCTGGAATGCAAACCATTAGATACCTCAAGTATACCTCAAGCAAGTCCTATTTCTAGGAACAGCTGAATACCAGGGCTTTTCCTTGAATCCTCCTCATAAGTCTGAACAGGAGAAAAAGAAGAGGCCAGACAAGAAGATGCATGTCTGAGTTAAAAGCAAAAACATGTTTTTTTTGGTCGTAATAGAGTTAGGGTTGGAGAAGGGGGGCAGGCAGGGAGGAAAGGGGAGGAAATATTATGGAGCAATCAACCCTGAAGAAAGGACTGGTTTGTGAGGCTGCCAGCATTTGCAGAAAGATGTTAATGGGGGTTATCAGCTGTCACTGAAGCAAAGGCAGGGGATATGCTGGCAATCAAGGAAGCACAAGGCAGTCAAAATGAGTGTGTGTATGTGTGTGTGTGTGCGTATGTGTACATGATCCATAAGAAACACCAGTCTTACTGTCTACGAATTCTTCAGAGAACAAATGTTCTTGGTAATGCAACTTCTGAATACCAGTTACACCAGACAGATACCTTTAGTGGAGGTTTAGCACTTCTCAATTGGGTCCATTTGCATAAAGCCATTTCATTTTTCTTTCATCTCTCACAGAAAGTGGGTCCTTTTTACCCCAAAAAGAAGCTCCTTCCACAAATGAAATCACCACACCAAAGTCAAATGCACACAAACTTAGTCACATGCAGAGTCTCAGGGGTCTCCTCTACATTGACAGCCCATCCACTTGTAATTTTTTTCCCTTTACCATCCACTTGTCAATTCGTATTTACACAAAAGTGCCTCTATTTAAGCACATTCCTCTTAAATGAACTATTGTATATGGTCCCCCTAAAGTACCCTCTAAAATGCGTCCAGAGGCAGACATCAAATGGTGGTAGCCCAGTGATCTCACTCACAAGGTACTTTGGCATTTAACCTTGTTTGACACCATTATAAAAGTGTCAACTTGATGTTCTGGGTGGCCTGGAAAATATTTGCCTTCCGGAAATGTCTGTACCAAAGATAGTAAGAGTTTAACTTTGGAATTAGACTCGGGTTGAGCTCTGGCTTTGCCACGGACTTTGGGACAGTTACTGGGTATCTCTGCTTCAGTCTCTTCATCTGTAATATGGTAATGAGAAACAAAGATAGACCCTACCATGATTCCCCATTTACAAAAAGGGAAAACAGAGGCACAAAGAGATTAAGCAATTGTTCCCAGATGAAGTAACTAGTAAACATCACAGCTTGAATTTAAGCCCAGGCAGCCTGGCATAATCATTGCTCTTACTGTAACCATAACCCTGCCCGTAACTATTGAGCTTCATTGCTTCATCACATTCAATCATAATTTCTTCTGTAATTCTCAAAAAAAAAAAAATCCTGCTAATGGGGACTTCGGCAAGTCACTTAACTCTTTAAGCCTCAGTTGCTTGAGGAGAAAGTAGAGTTAATGTGATTACAAACTTGGTAAGAGTGTTATGGAAAGTAAATGAGAAATGTAGGGAATAAATTAGCAGAGTGGCTGAGTAGTATGGAAAGAGCCTGTAGTCGTTGCAGTGGTAACACCAATGTTGTTAGTATCACAAAATCATTGTAATTATTTGCTGTAATGTTCGTCATTTCCTGGAACTATTTGTCCCAGGAAGACAGAAATTGTTCCTTTCTCATTTGCCTCTGAACCCACAGCCCTTGGCAATCTAGCACAGACCTAGAACATACTATGCTTTCAATGTTACTCAACAATGAATGAACAAATTGCTTTAATATTGCCTTTCTCACAAATTGCTGTAAGGATTAAATTAGAAAATGTATGTAAAATACCTAATGCAAATTTTGGTTTGAGAATTCTGCCCATATGGTTTCCCCTATGCAACCATAACAAATTACCTGGGATAAACACTCTGGAATCACACGGTCCAAGGAGTCGCAAACAGGATAGATACCTGGGCTCCTCTGAGGAACACAAACACCACAGCCAGAACCCATCAGCTGCATGAAGTGGGTGCCTGAGCTGAAGAGGAGCAAAATTTGGATCCACTTTGATGGGCAGCATCGCCATGTCACAAAGTTCTGCTCTTGAGAGCAGGAAAGGGAAGGCACTCCATGTACTGACTGATGAAAGCTCCTAATTAGGCCCATGCACACTGCAAACACTGAAAGCTGTTACTAGGGTAATGGAAGAATTTGGCAGAAATGAGCAAAATTGATGCCAATCCATCTATGAATCAATATGCCGCATCTATAAAGGGATGATTCAACCGAGTACATCTGGAAGCAGAAATTGCCAATAAACTCTAAATAGAAATAGGTAGATGTTCAGAAACTCTAAACAGAAATAGAATGGACAGGTGGACAGAAAAGTCTCTTTCTAGTTGCTTGAAAATAGTTGAAGTTGAGGCAACAGGTAGTAGGAAAAACACAGGCTTCAGCATTAGACAAATTCACCTTCTGGTCTTGGCTCTACCACTTATGACCTGAGGCAGGTCAACTAACACTTCTGAGCTTCTGTTTCCCCATCTCCAAAGTAAAATATCCACTTTGTAGAGAGATGGGGAAGCTTAAATAAAATAATCTGTATAAAGGGACTGGCAAAGAGTAGACTTCCCCTAGATCATCACCTAAAGATAGGCATCCTGATTAGATGACCCATACCACCTGGGATGAATTAATCCATATCGTCCCTCTTAAGAAACTCTGGGGGGGTGGATTAGTGTGTGGTGCTGTGAGTCACTGTCCATTATTAAAGCTCACCGAGGACTTGTAATAGGATATCCTCAAATAAGATAAGGCACCCATAAATAAATCACAGGGTACTAGATGCGTTCTGGGAACAGGGAGGAGGTGGAAAGGACTAGCATGACCCAAGAACCTGGGAGAGGCAAAGTCAGAGGAGAGGCAATGGAAAGAGTGTTAAATGAGAGAGCTAAAGATCAGCAATGGCTCAAAACAAGTGAGAGGTAGCTGAGTGATGGTGTTTCACCAATTCAGTGGTGCTGTATTAGGAGCCACACACCCAAGCCAACACCAAGCAATGGCAAAGGGAGAGGGAATGGTCACTGAAAGGTAAGCGAATATATGGCTGACAGCCCTGGAACGTCTCCGTAAGTAGAGGAACAGATGCTGCAGAGGTTGGGGGAAGCCTAGGCTGGAAAGAGGGGGCTGGCTGAATATTGATATAAATGGGTCTTAGACACCTGGGCCCTCTACATCCCTCAGACACCCTGGGACAATCACAGTATGGAACTATGGTGAAACTGATCTAGACAGTCTCTAGACCAGTCTTTTCTCCAATCCTGGACATCATTCTCGGGCCTCAGAAAGCACCCACAAAAAATTATTACATGTATAACTCATGGTATGTTAACGTCACAAAACAATAATAATTTTTCAATGTTTCTTTCAATAGAAAATATTTTCTGTAACTAGGTGTACTTTTGCCTATCAATTAGCTTAATCTTTTTCTGTGTTTTTTCCCTCTCCAAAAAGAACATCAACTCTAAAGAAGGTCAATATTATAGGGAGAGGAAACTAATTTTTCCTTTTTTCTTAACTTCTTATTTAATTTTTAATCTTCAAAAATGTATTCAAATGAGACTAAAAGTCTTATAACACATTCCAACTTTGCAAGATGCTTATAAGATCTGGTATGTGGTGTACAGCATGTACAAGAATAGTTTTTTCTCCATTTAAAACCAAAAATTACCTTTTAAACTAATCTTTCTTGAAAAAAAAACAATGTTCACACTTAGATTATACTTCTTTAAATTAACCTCTTTCTTTTTCATAAGTTTTAAAATTTCATAAGAAGAACATAATACATTTCTGCTAAAACTGGCTAAAATCAGCGGGGGGTTAAATTTTTCTAAAGGTAAGTGTTACATATTTAATTTAAATAAAGGCTGTACATTGATTTTAATTAATGCTATTTATAATGTGAAAATGTATTGATACTGTTGGATAGTAAGGCTACTGAAATAATAAACCAAAGTAGTATGAAATTTTGGTATATTATTAAAAACTATAGCTCAGATACAGCTGATATAAGACTGAAAAACATTTTCTGACTGAGTAACATAAAACAGGTTTAACTATAAGTCTATCTGCTTCAAAATTATTATAAATGTATGCTAATTTCTTAATCTCTTATAGACTGATGTAGGAGAATTAACATTTTAAAAATGTGAAAAATAAAATTCACTTCTTTAATGTGAGACCTATGCTGTTCTTTGTGGTGGTTGTAGTTTTGCTTACTTTTGTTTTGTTTCCTGCACAAATACTCAATTCTTGCTCACACATGAAATAAGCACAAACAGGTTTTATCTTCAACTGATGTGAGACAATTTCTGTCCTTGCTCTTTTTTCGTTAAACAAGAAAAAAACTTGTTCACACATGGAAGAAGTTGAAAACTGCAGCAAAATAGCCATTGCTTCTCTGTGCCAGGGAGGATGCTCTCCTTCACTGAAACCCAGAACTTGGAGGGACAGAACAGTAAGTCTTGTCTTGAAAGGACAAGCAGGTCACAGAGTCCTTTCTCTCCCCCCAAAGTCAAGTTCTCAAACCATGCAGGAGGTTCAGAGAAAGGGTTCCTCACCCCAACACACATATGTTTTTCAAAGGGAGGGAAAATGCTGTTCAGTTTAACCTGTTTGTTCCTGCAGGTGGTTCTTAATAAAACGACGCTTGCTGAATCTCAGCCCAAGCAGCAATGGAAACACATCAAGGTTTTCTTTTGCAACATGATTTTTTTTCAAGAATACTGTCGCTTGAAGTCAAAACACTCATTCTGTGGCCTTGCAGAGACTTTCTCACCTGGTCCTAACAGCCTTCTGTTAGGAAGGCTAATCTCTGCAGTTATTCTTCATCTTCAATAGTCTCAGCAAATCTTGCCAAAGATTTTCTTGAAAGTACTCCTGCCGTCCACATTTCTGCTCAAACTCCCTGCTAATGACCAGATTTCTATATGTAGCAGGAGATTTTCTGTGCTCTGGAATTCATGCTTTCATCATGATTTTTAAACATTCCTAAGGAAACTGATCTTTGTTTAAGTTAGCAATTTTTGTAGCATTATCTGAATTCTTGGTACTACCAAGGCTTTTTGACACCAACACCTCTCTGGAAAAAAGAGACCATGTTGTTATAAAGTCAGGGTTTGGTTTTATTCTTCTTTTGTTTTGTTTTATTTTGTTTTGTTTTGCTTTTTTTACAAGAGAGGCTAAACCTTTCATGCAACCTACTGATGGTCCGCCTCAGTGTAAGATGCCAACGCAGCTCCTCCAACACAGACCTCATGTTTCCAGATATAAAAACAAAACATCACCTGTAGATGGTCTGTTCCAGGCAGGTTTTGTTTTTGTTTCTGTTTCTGCAGCAGAAAAAGTTTTCTTGAATTTCACCACCATCGATAGATCTTACAAATACCACATCATGACATTTATTGTTGAAATCTGCTGACTCATCAACAATAGAGAAGCTGTTGTTTTTCAGCTTATTATGCAAACCTCTTCATTACCATTTGACATGTCATCAATACATCGACTAATAAAACTGTTTGAAAAGTAGAACCTTTTTGATTTGTCCTACTCTACCTTGTCCTACCATTTTATTCACTTTAATTTTACTAGTATTATTCAGTTTTCATTAACTGTAACTTGTCTTTTTGGGAGCCATAAGTTCTGCTTCTAAGCAACCTGCTTCCTGAAGCCGAAGTTGACTTTCTAGCGAAAGCATTGCCCTCCTTGTTTTGAGATTCCAATGGCCATTTAAAATAATCAGCACCTTTTCTTGTCAGGTTTTTAACTTCCCATTAAAAATCACATTTTGCTGAAGCAATTGCTGTTTGCCAGAGATGCTGTACAGTGGAATTGAAATGGAACCCAGTCTGGATAAAATCCATTTTTATGAGCACCTTTTGTTTAAAAAGGGACTTTCTTGGACAGGCCACAGTGGCTCAGCAGGCAGATTTCTAGCCTGCCATTCCAGAGACCCAGGTTCAGTTCCCAGTGCCTGCCGATGTAAAAAAAAAAAAAAACTTTCTTTGTATGTCACGTGTTGCAGTAGTGCAATGAAATGACTGAGAAGACCTGTAATTCTTCATTACTAACTTTATCAGAATCACCATTACACATAAGCCTAAGAAAGTTCCTAAGGAAAAAAGAAAACATGCAGGAATAGCCAGAAAAAAAAAAACTAAAAAAGAAAAACTTTGAGAGGAACTAACTTATGAGACATGGAAACATGATAAAGCCTCCACAATTAAATCATCATGGTACCAACACATGAATAGACAAATAGACCAGTAGAATACAATGAAAACCCAGAAATAGATCCATGTACATGTGGAAATTGAATACATGATAAACCTGGCATCTCAAGTCAGTGGGACAAAAATGGACCTTCTAGTAAATTGTGCTAGGAAAATGGAAGTCAAGAGGTGGAGCTTCTAAAAGTCAGAACATCAGAAGACCTACACAAGAAGAGAGAGGGCTGCTGGCTGGCACTGCTACCCCTGAATGGGTTCATGAAGCTGGGGGCCAAAGCCAACTGCTAGGGAGGGACTGACAAGAAAGGCAAGAATTAGGACGACCTCCTTCCCCCCTCCTTCCACCTTCCAGTGTCCCTCTGAGAGCCAGCAGGTAAAAGAGAAAATGCACTTTGCAGAGTTCTAGAACCAGCATCACAGAGCAGTGGCACATCATGACTGGCAGAGATGTAAACATTGAGTGTTTACTTAGCACATTTAATCCTATGCTTATACTGAGAGGAAGGAGTGAGGACAAATGAGGGTATGGATTGATTTATAAAAGTGGTGTCTTCATCTTTCTTAAAAGGAAGTCAAGACAATATCCAAAATTGATAAGTCAGGAATAGCAATACTATAAATTTAATGCTTAGGAAAGGTAAAAAAGGAGCAGCCAAAGAGTCTTAGGGAAAGGGAATGGGTTGGGGCAGAGTGGGGCAGGAGCTTGCTTTGACTCAAAAGACTTCTAAAGCTATTCAGCTTTTTAAAATATGGACATAGATTTGACTTTGATTTTTCACAAAGTAAAAGATGAAAGTACATCAGCGAAGAGGTAAAGACTGTGGTTTTAGGATGGTATTTGCTGTTTGGAAACATACATTCAATATTATAAGGTAATTTCATGTTCAGAAAATGAATGGGAAAATCATTGTTTTTATAACACAAACTCTCAAAAGAAAGATGGAAAATCCTCTTTATAATATCATGGGAGAAAGGGACAACAAATCAGACTGTGGATTCATGAAAGAAGGTCTGTTCTATTAATTAATTATAACTATATTTTATGAAGAAATAGAGGAAGGAAGATTGAACACAGAAGTTCATAACAGAAAGAGCAGCCACTCACACCTGCATCATTCATGGACAATCTCGAGGGCTCAGCAGGTGAAAATAAACACTCATGTGCTCAGGTTGCTCGAGTTGCTGGTTACAGACAGGCAGCCAGATCATTCCAGTGCCGGGTGATTAGAGCTCTTTCGGTCATGGTAACTAAGGAGGCCACAGACGGTGGAGAAAGTCATTCTGCCTGGAAGTCACTGAAAGTGACCTTGAGTGTTGAGGGGCCATGGTGGATCTAAGTCTTGAAGGATGATTCAGAGTTTACTAGGTAAAGGAAGCAGAAGGAAGGGAGGGAGTAGAAGTAGAACAAAGAAACAACAGACCCTGGTGTGTCCAAGGGAGAGCCAGAACTCCTTGGGGGCAGGGGAGAGGGTGTGAGGAGGTCACAGTGGGCGATGAGATCGGGGAGGGATAGAGATCACTAAGATGAGTTCATTCTTATCCTTCAGGCTCTGGGGAGCAAACCAAAGTAGAAAAGTCCCTTAGATTTGTTTTCTAAGGAAAGATCACTCTTATGGCAGTGTGGAGGAAGTACCAAGAGAAAAAAAAGACAGAGTCCACACACCAGAAATAATAACAATAAGAAGAGCTAATGCTTATTCCACACTTACCATGTGTGCAGCACTGGTGCTAAGTCACTGTGCACACTGTCTTATTTAACCCTCAGTACTACCCTGTGAGGTGAGAAGTTTTATCCCACAGAAGGGGAAGCTGAGAAATAAAAGACTGGGCTTTTATGTAAGAACAAAAGCGCTCTTCTGATATGTTTTCTGCCTGGGCAGGAACCAGTCAACACGTGGAGCTGGCCTGATTCCAGCAGGTGTGATCATCTGGCAGAACAGGAAGCACTTGCGCAGGAATGAGGGCAGCTCCTGACAAGTGCAGAATGACATTTGTTGAGCGAGAAGTAGGGTTAATTGCCTAAATATGGTTATTAAAGAGAAGTTTGGGAATATGATAGCAGAAAATATCCAACCTGCCTCCTGATATCCAGTCACCCCTGAGTCCTGTCCACCATAGCACTGGGTTATTTCACCTCTCCATAAGAGTTATTTTAACTACATCTCCCCTCAATAAGTTACCATGGGTAAAACTCTAGCCTGAAACACGGCACAATTTATGTTCAAAAAACGTGATTTTCTTTTACCCACTCCCCTTTTCACTTGCATTCCCACCTCTCCATCTCCATATAAGCCATCTTTTATTTAGCAAATGCATCATTCTTTTCTCCTTCCACATCTGTGACTCCTTCCAATTTCAGTAACAGCTTCACCCATCCACCTACCCACTAGCAAAAAAAAAGTGGACTCAATGTCATTGTCAATTCCTCTTCTCCACACTCTGTAAGGTTCTACCTAACGATGCTATTATCAATCATTCTTTCTCCTCATCTGACCACCTGTTACCCAAAGAGCCTCCAGACACAAGTCTTACCCATGCCAATGCATCCTACAATGTTATTTCTTAAAATGCCCATCTGATCACACTAATCTCAGAGTAAAATCCTTCCACAACAATTAAAATAAAAGTTTCTATTTATGGAGCACCTCCCAAGGGCTAGGTATTCCGTTTTTATTCTATTTATTTCTTACAATTCCCCTTAAAAGAAAATATTTCCATTCCTGATTTTGCAGTTGAAGAAAAGGAGCTTTTAAAAGGTTAAGTCATTTGTTCACGTAGGTAGCAAGTAGAAAGTCAAAATTTGGCTCTTGGTCTCTTTGACTCCCAAAGTTAAACTAAAATTGCTTGTTCCACTAGAATAAGACTTAATAAACCTTTTCTGTTAAGGGGTAGATATTAAATATTTTAGGTTTTATCGATCATCTCAACTCCATGACTACTTAACTTTGACAGCGTAGTACAAAGGTGGTCATAGTCAATATGTGAATGAATGGGTGTGGCTGCGTTCAACTAAAACTTTATTTACAAAAGCAGGCAGTGGATCAGATTGGCCCACTGTTGGTAATTTGCCAACCCCTGTGCCACAGCATTATTTCTAGGATGTAATGCAAGCTCCTTGACACATAAATACTAATACTCATTCATGGTGTGCTCACGTTGTGTCAAGATCTGTTCATGAATTAATTTAAGTCCACACTATTATTATCCCTATTTTAGAAGCTATGAACTTGCCCAGGTTAAAAAACTAGCGACAGAGCTAGGACTCAAAGCTGGGGAGTCAGGCTCCCCAACTCCCATCATCTCACTAATCTCCACCAGGCCTTTCATGACTTAACCTGATCACTTGCTCCACCATGGTCCTCCACCCTCCACCGTCCACCCTCCGTTTCCTTTCTTCACCAAACATCCTGTACTTCTTTCAGCCAGACTTCAGCAGAAGTGGGCAAATTAAGGAAGGAGACTGGCTGCCCCCACCTGCTTGCCCTGGAACATACTTTTGGCCAATGTTGAAGAGACCCTCTGTTACTGGGAATGAGACATGAACAGTGGAGACCTACTTCCTTCAAATGCTGTTATAAAAATCTAGGGAGATTAAATACAGTAACTGAAGTGAAAGTACCAACAGGTTGGCAAATTGCGTAGGCTTGCTATTAAAAACTTGTATTATTCAACAGAGTGTGAACTGGTATTGCAGCTACTTGCCTTCCAACAACGATTCTCTCCTTTTCCCTTGGAAATGGAACCATGACTTTATGATATCAGATGCAGGTCAACATTTGACAAAATCTGTCCATCGATGCAAAAAGTAGTCAGAAGTCAGCTAGGGATAAACAGAAATGTGTTTTTTTGTTTTATCTTTATGTTTTCATATATCAATAAATATGCCTTTCTCTTGGTTGCTTTCTTCTTCTTTCTGTCCAGGATACAGCAGAGGACTAGAAGAAGAGCATGTTTGCAGATGACTTTGAGGAGGAAAACTCTTTACCAAAGCTGTTGGAGCAGAAAGACCGAAGGCACCTGGGGCACTGGAGGAACCAAGGGGTCTCTACACTCTGGTTCATCCTCCTTGCATCCAACTTTTGGTCAAGGGAGAAAAGCAGCCTCCTCTTTGGTTGAAGCACTGTTGTTAGATTTCTGATACATACAGATGGATGAAATCCTAAATGAAAGACCTGGACAACACATGGACACAGCTTCTTCAACATGGCATCCTCAGAAAAGAACATGGTTTCCAGAACATAATAGGTACTCAGTAAATGTTTGATAAGTGAATCGATGAGTAAATAAATGTACTAACAATAGAAGATAGAAGCACTGGATTATAGAGGTATGTCATCCTAAGAATAATATTTATAGCTACCACTCACTTGCTAAGCACTTGCTATGTACCCTACATTCTCTCAGTGATCCTCACAACTCTTGGAGGTTGGTATTAACTATTCCCAGTTCACAGGTTCAAGGAGGCTAAGCTAACTTGCCTGGGGAATCACAGTCAGTAGGCAGTAGGGCTAGGACTGGAAGATCATGGCTATTGAATGGTTAGAGAAATGTGAGGTGAAACTCCAGCCCCATAACCCCCAAACTATATGAGCATGGACAATTCTTTCCTTTATACTTCAGTTTCCTCACTTGTAAAAATAATAGCACCAGCACTCCTCTCATAGGCTTATTGTATCAAATGTGACCTGTATATAAAGTATTTAGCCAAGTGCTATATTAAAGGCTCAAAAAATATCACCCATTGGCACTATTGTCATCTTCCCCAAAATCATTGCAAGAATCTGTGGCAACTCGATTTGGGGATTTGCACCATGAAATTTACTCCTGCAAAGAAGAAGCTAAGCCTATTTTAATCAGGCCGAAGAGTCACCCCCAGAGAACCTCTTTTGTTGCTCAGATGTGGCCTGTCTCTCTCTAAGCCAACTCGCTAGGTGAACTCACTGCCTTCCCCTCTATGTGGGATATGACTCACAGGGATGTGAATCTCCTTGGCAATGTGGGGCAGAATTTTAGAAAGTCTTATTGGAAAAAATGGGGAAGAAAGAAATGAGACAAAATAAAGTTTCAGTGGCTGAGTTGAGAGGTTATTCTGGAGGTTATTCTTATGCATTATATAGCTATCCCTTTTTAGTTTATGGTGCATTGGAGTAGTTAGAGGGAAGTATCTGAAATTGTTGAACAATGTTCCAGTAGCCTTGATTCTTGAAAACAATTGTATAACTATATAGCTTTTAAAATGTGACTGTGTGATTGTGAAAACCTTGGGTCTGGTGTTCCTTTTATCCAGGATATGGGCAGATGAGTAAAAAATAAGGATATAAATAAATAAATAAATAACAGGAGGGGATAAGGGGTCAAAAATTGGGCAGATTGAAATATTAGTGGTCATTAAGAGGGAGGGGTAAGGAGTATGAGATGTATTGTCTTTTTTCTTTATATTTATTTTTCTGGAGTGATGCAAATGCTCTAAAAATGATTGTTGTGATGCATACACAACTATGTGATGATATTGTGAGCCACTGATTGTATACTATGGATGGACTGTATGTGTGTGAAGATTTCTCAATAAAAATATTTTTTTAAAAAAAGAATCTATAGCAAGAATGGGGCCTGGCCCTGAAAAGAGGGCTCAAGAGAAAGTGTGCAAACAAGCAGGGGGCTTGCAGTTGTTGGAGCTTGTGTTTTGTTTTTTTTTAACTTTGGAGATCATGTCCCAACTTCTCACTGTCTCTTCAGCATCTCCTTCAGAACACAGATCTTCACAGGTCTCCCAAATGCCTATGAGACTTTCTTCATCACTTGAAGTTCTGATCATACGCTGAATTCATTGTCATTTCAAGCTGAGGGTGTCCTTTGGAGTCTGAAGCCTCACCCCTTAATCCTACACAGGTGTCAGACAACATACATGGGCAGAGAACATTGTGCTTCTGTCTGGCTCTCTGCCTGCCCCACCTCAGCACCAGAGAAAGCAGCACAGATTGGATGTGTCTGAAGCGAAATGCGGGGGTGGATTTGAGTCTCAGATACTAATCTGCCAAACTGAAGTTTTCACATCTGCCTTGGCACACAAACAGGCACGCAGCATCGAAAGAGAGTCAATTACAGCTTTGACCAAGTGGGGTGGGGTCCCAAGGCATTGAATACAGGTGGGGCTAGATGCCTACTTTGACAAAGTGGGCACGGCAAACCTCTCTGATGCCCTGGGCCAGTGAAGAGCTTTAGTGTGGGAAAAAATGGAGCAGGAAATTATTGTATAAAGCATAGTCTTTACAATCAGATGAAGTTCTATTTAAATACCAGATTTTATGCTTATTAATTGCATAACTTTATGCATATTACTTAACCTCTCCTAGAAACTATTTTCTCATCACTAAACTGAAGTGCAAAAAATAATACGACCTGTGGCTGTTATGAGCAATGAAAAAGATACTTTAATAAACTTATAAATTACAATAAGCATATTAGCTTCTGTGTATTATGAAAGCTATAAACATAAATGCATATTATGCATTATGTATATTATGAAAGCTGTAAACATTTCTGAACAATCAGTTAAAAACTGCTGTATGCTCTGGGTGGGATACTGGATTGGATTGTAACTGTATTTTAGTTTTCTATTGTTGCTTATCTATATCTTCTAATGTGCTAAGATGAATAGGTATGTTAGTGCTTTTGTGAGAACATATACAATTTTTAAAGTATGACTTCTTTCGGTGTCTACTATGTACTTAGCACTGTTTTAACAGTTGTGAATGTATAAAATTAAATTATGCAACATCATTCCTTCTTTCAGAGGGCTTTCAATCTAGTTGGAGAGATAGTATAAACATAGATAAAACCAAAAATATAAACAAGTTTAGCCTAAGATAAGTGACATAGCTAAATGCTAATGATGTAGTAACAGCAACCATAATCCCTGTGGTAATTCAGAAAAGAGAGAGAGATCCATGCCAGATAGGACAGATGTCTTGGCCCTGGTTCCTCTGACCCTAGGAGGACTGAAATTACTATAATTGAGGAAGATGAGGAATAATATCAGCTAACCCTTACATCGCATTTCCTACATGCTAGTCACTAGTCCAAACACCACACAATAAGCCATGACATTGAAAATATGTGTTTTCATCATGATCCACACAACAACTTTATACATTGGGCTATTATAATCCCCATTTTAAAGATGGGTAAATGGGTTACAGAGAAGTGAAGCAATTTATTCAAGGTCACACAGCCAGTAAGTAACAGCTGGATTTTGCATTCAGTCTCATTCCAAAAGCTGTTCTTAACTACTACACTATACTTTCAGAAGGAAGGAACGCAAAGTACATTGTGGGCAAGTAACAGTAGATGCTGTAAAAAAAAAAAAAAACCCCAAATCTCAACACAACAGAAGTATATTCTTTATCACATAACAGTTCTATGCAGGTATTCATCATGTATCCTTCCACACAATAGTTCAGGAACCCAGGCTCTTCCTGTCAGTGACTTCTTCATTGTCTAGAGCCAGTCATGTCCTAAATCTCTACTGGAGGATCACATAGGATGTTTTGACAGCCAATCCTGAAAAGTGGATTCCTCATTTCAAATAACAATATTCAGTCGCATACCTATTCCACACTGCAACAGAGGCTGGGAAATAGAGTTTAGCCAGGTATCTAGGAAGAACATGGATAGTGGTGAGCACTCACAATCTCTACCACACACAGCAAGTCCCAAACCATCTGTTCAAGAACTAAAGGAATTGAGAAAAACTTAGATCCAAAGGCTGCCTCCAAATGTACCACTATAGGGTCCAACATCCAAAGAGATACAAGAGATCACTCCGAATTCCAGTCAAAGTTCAGCACTATCTGAAAGACCAGTGACACCAATGGGATTCAATGGTCTGAACCAAAAAACTCCAACTAGTGACTAAGTGCTTAGGAGGCCATACTCAGAAGCTTTTCCCTCTGCCATGTCCTCACCCCCACTTGCTGATGATATACAGCTAGTATGTTGCAAGTGAGTCAGAGGCCCCAAGTTAGAGTTTGGTAGGACACCAGAAACTTAGACTGTAGAACAGTCTAGAACATGGCTGAATTCAGGATAGGGCTCAGGTCCAGAGTGGATAAACAAGTTGTCATGCAGGGAGATTAGAGAAAGTTCTGTGATTGAATCATTATAGATGGCAGAGAGATAGAAATGGGGTGAAGAGGGGAAAGCAGCATTGTTATCCAGTGGCTACATGTGTTCACCTAGAGATCACCATTGGCCCATTGTTAGCTGCAAGCAAAACAGTCTTGAAGGGTAGGCATGGAGGAAGAGTGCTAAAAGGACCAAACCAAAGACACCTTGACCTCAGAATATCCCAAACTTTTCCCCATCTTATATTGCATGTCCTGGTAAATTGCACCATCATTCATCAAGCTACCTGAGACAGAAATACAGTTATCATCACTGATTCTCCACCCGATCACCAAGTTCAGTGGATCCAAATTATCTCCCCACATCCTACCCATCCTTACCGTTGTTGCTTCAGCACAGGCTTTCTCACCAGGGTTAAAGGATCTACATCTACTTAAGTTTTCCCCCATTCCCATATTCATTTAGCAGCAGACACTACCATATCTGCTTCCCAACATCCTCTTCATCTTCTTCCTAACCAACTGGGTCTCAGTTTGTTCAGAAAGCAATCTGTACAGTCAAAAAAAAGCTCACATTCCCATAATTCTTTGCATCTAGAGGTAACCATGTGACTCAGTTCTGGCCAATGAGAAGTAGGTATCTCTGGGCATTCCCTTCCCAGGACTGCTTTCCAGATTAGGACAGACCAGAGCCAAAGGTCCACTCATCAGTTGTTTAGACTAAAAATATATCAAAACGATGAATGCAGGAGCTGCCATAGTCAGAGGGCTTTGGAGTGGAGCTGGACCTCAAAGACAATTAGCCTTTTTTCCAACAATTGGAAAGGCAGGAGCCCTCAATCTTGGGGTTTGTTCATATGAAACTTATCCCCACAAAGGATAAGCTAAGCCTACTTAAAATTAGGCCTAAGAGTCACCCCCAAAGAACCTCTTTTGTTGCTCAGATGTGGCCTCTCTCCATCTCTCTCTCTCTCAGCCAACAGGACAAGCAGACTCACTGCCCACCCCATTTCTACGTGGGATATGACTCCCAGGGGTGTAAACCTCCCTGGCAATGTGGGACAGAAATCCTAGAATGAGCCAGGACTCCGCATCAAGGGACTGAGAAAATCTTCTCGACCTAAAGGGGGAAGAGAGATATGAGACAAAATAAAGTGTCGGTGGCTGAGAGATTTCAGAGTCAAGAGGTTATCCTGGAAGTTATTTTTATGCATTTTATTGATATCCCCTTTTTAATTTAAGGTGCATTAAATTAAATAGAGGCTAGAGGGAAATGCTTGAAACTGTAGAGCTGTGTTCCAGTAGCCACATTTCTTGAAGATGAATGTATAATGATATAGCTTTCACAATGTGACTGTGTGATTTTGAAAACCTTTTGTCTGCTGTTCCTTTTATCTATGGTATTGACAGATGAGTAAAAAATATATAGATTAAAAATGAATAAATAAGGTGGGCCAAGGTGACTCAGCAGGCAAGAATCCTTGCCTGCCATGCCAGAGGACCCGGGTTCGCTTTCCTGTGCCTGCTCATGTAAAAAAAAAAAAAATTTTTTTAATAAATAAATAAATAATAGGGGGAACAAATGTTAAAATAAATTGAATAGATAGAAATACTAGTGAACAATGAAAGGGAGTGGAAAGGAGTATAGAAAAAATAGGGGGAACAAAGGTTAAAATCTATTGAGTAGACAGAAATACTAGTGGTCAATGAGAGGGAGGGGTAAGGGGCATGGTATGTATGAGTGTTTTTTTTCTTTTTATCTCTTTTTCTGGAATGATGCAAATGTTCTAGAAAATGATCATGGTGATGAATATACTACTATGTGATGATATTGTGAGCCATTGATTGTACACCATGCACAGAACGTTTGTATGTTAAGAATGTTCATGTTTGTATGTTGTTTTGGTTTGATAATAAAAAATAAATTTAAAAAAATAAAGGGAAAGGCAGATACATCCACCACTTACTCAGAAGACTATCTGGCTTGTTGCAAAAGGGGCAGAATCAATGAACTGAGGGGAACAGCAGGACTCCCAAAAGTATTTTTCTTGAGCGTGCTTAACTGGGTAAACCCCAGTTGTTCCCTGATCCCAAGCTAGCTGACCATTTCTCAGCTACCTCCGACTGAATGACAGCCAGGGTGTCATGTCTTGTTCTCATCCTCAACAGCAGTCATCTTGAACAGGAGTTCCCTTTGCTCTGCTAGTAGGAACCCATGGGATCCTCAGTCTCCTCTGTAGTTTAATCTATCTGCACTAAGAGAATTATTGCTCTAATTCCATTTAGCAGCTAGCATTGACCTCCAGACAACAGGGAAGCTAAGGGAGCTTCCAAACTTCTTCTGATCTCCTTTCAAGGGGCTCTGCAATAATTATGGAATATGGGTCCATGTTATAATGCAGCTGAACATGATGTTGATGATCCTCTATTTCTGTGGTTTTCAAATCAAGAACTTCAGAGTCCCAGGGCTTCATCAGAGATGCCCTGGGGCTCACTAATGCAGACAAAAGGAAGATGATGGGAATTACACTTTTACTTTTTCGTAAAGTGTTCCTTAGAAATCATGAGTTTATAGTCCTTACATATATACATATTTATTTTTCATTTTGAACCACATTCTCTAGGTCAAGAACTTCATCTTACATATGAGAAAATTGAGGACCAAAGAGGTAAAGTAAGTGCTAAGACAGCAGAGCAGATCGGTGGCAAAATTGGGAGGAAAATCCAGGACCCCTGTCTCCTAATTACATGTTTCAGTCATACCATGAAGTTCCTAGAAGAGGTGGCACCAGATCAGAAGAGAACATTTGATGTAAAATCTTGATGTGGAATGATTTTTCCAAATTTCCAACAATTGCTACATCAGTGAGACAGAATTTGCTTTTATGAGTTACAAAAAGTGGTAGAAAATGAACGTTTTAAAGTAAATTTGGGTTCTAACAGGAGAATATTTTTAAAGGAATCCATTCCCACTAGGGATCCATTTGGTAAGCTAACTACTCCATAGTGCATTGAAGGTTCCATTGGTTACAAGACAGATTTATGTAAAGGAGTGTCCTCCCCTTCCCCAATCTTCTCGAATCTTATTCACCATTTCTCCTTATTGGATTCTTGGTCTCTTTTTAGTGACATCACTCTAGTCAAGGAAATAAAAGTATACTTAATCCTATGAAGGCTTAGAAGATCCATGTACATAAATATCCTCAAATAATTAACCACCAGTCACCCCATAAAGAGTAGATAATAGCCCAATCTACTTTGAACCCATTACCTCTATTTCACCTACCATCTCCAGTCCAAGATGGATCAACAAAAAGGGCTTTCTTTTCTCTGTAGATGTCATGGAAACGACAATAAGCATATCAGGGACATTTAAACCACAGAAGTTCTCAATTTGCCAATTCCAAGCTTTGTGTCAGAAAAGGCACAAAGCTTCAAATTGAGTGAGTGAGATTTAAATAGGATATCAGGACTCACCATTCAGGATTCTCATTTGTTCCTTCCCTTCAGCTTGCTTCCCTTGATGAGTCTCCATTTGGGGGTACAAATTAACTACTTACCGAGCGAGGATACACTCTATGAAACTGGATTTATGGCCATAATACAAAATAAGAATCTAAAACTCAGAATGGTTAAGTTACTTGCTCAAGGTCACACAGCAAGTAAGTAGTGGAGTCTGAATTTAGACCCAAGTTTCAGACTCCGGTATGCATGTGTTCTGCACTGAGGCCTTAGCTGCCATAGAATGTAATACTAACAAAACTATGTTAACTTTTGTTGAGGCCTTACTATGTGCTGGTTTGACTGAAAAACATATTGAAATAAGTATAGGAATGGCTTTTGGATTTTCAAACTATCTGTCTTCCAGTTGAGATACTAAAAAATAATTATTGAACTCTGGAACTTATAATTGAATGATTAAAACTCATGGACCCAGACAAGCAATCTCTTTCATTTGGGAGAGACAGATATGATTCCCTTAACTTTGAAGACATCTCCCAGTACTAGAACCTCTTGTGTTCTTACCATGTCACAGAAATTAAGGGCAATGTCTTAATCTGCCCTTAAAATGAGGATTGGATGTTAACAGCATCTTAGATATTACTATTCACCTATATCAATCAGACCTACCAGATGTTTTAGGGTAGAGTTCAATTCAGCATCTGTCTTATTATCCCCTTGAGTGGCTTGTCACACCATGTGATCACCATATAAAACCCTACAAATCTTCCCAAATAGTTAACATGAACTTCAGAACTGCAAAACTCAGTTTCAGTAGAAGCTTGAACTTGCCCCTAGAATTGCTTTAATTTATGACCATTTCAGAGGGGACGGTTTTCAAGTTGCAGGTCATGATCTGAGAGACAGGCATGAACCCTTTCTCAGCTTAACAGATTGGTTTCAGGAATGAAAGATCCCAGAGATTGAAGTGTCATCTATGTTTTGTAGACAAGTATATACTTAACCACATACCCCATTGCCTGAGGAAAGAGTCATAACCTATGCATATATTCCAAAGGAATTTTGTTTCCCAGTTGGCAATAAATATCACAAATTTCCACAGCAAGCATGTTTAGGCATTTGACATATCACTCTGCAGATCTAAGAATAAGACAAAGGGTGGTTTTATGACAGAGAAGAATGGTGGGGAGTCTAAGGACATCTAAAGTTCTCTCATCTAAAAATATTCCACAACCACCACCCTGATTTGACTACCTTAATCATGGAAAATACCACACATTGTTAAAGTCCAGGCCCTTTCCCTCAGGTTAAAGCATGTCCACCATTGATGAGGATTCCCTGGGTTTCAGGAACAGAGAGGGGCAGCTGGAGGGCTAAGGGGTATACAAAGAGGCCCAGTACAGCTAATCAAAAATACAAGTGTTAATAAAAGGGATCAGAAGAGGAAAAGCCACTGCACCTTCAGTGTCTCTGCAGCTGAAATTTCACTAGTGGAATTGATAAACTCTGATCCCCATACTTACCCATTTCCTGGAATCACTAGAAGATCTCAGGTGTGCTCATTAACAATTCTTCCATTACCTTCCAGCTTCTACTCCATCAGGCATATTTGCTGTCTCAACCTCTGCTTCCTACAAAGCTGCCTCCAAATACCTTGTCACTATCACTGCTAGCGCTGGTGTCCTACCATCCCCAAAGTCTAAACTTTATTCCCAAGGACTCAGTCAAGAGTCTCAGTGCTGGGTTGGAGTACAGGGGATGCATATACGGTGTTATAAACATCACCCATCTTCTTAGAACTATTCTGTTGCCCCTGAAATAAATGTCTGAACCACTATTCTTTTTTTTTTTTTAAATCACTACTCTTAAGGTGAATTCTAACTCAGAAGTTTTCTTGGTTCATCATATAACCCACCACACTGTTCTTCTGTTCTCATCTTTACAATGTTTCCATTATCTTATTAATCACCACAGGAACCATACAGTGTAGATACCATGTAAAGCCATCCCTTACATCTCTGGGTTTCTCCAAAACAAACCAACCTGGGAGTAACATGGAACTAACTTAAGAGAAATTAACTTCATCCCTCTGATTTTAACACTCCTCTGTTACAAGACATCACGTGTTCTTGAGGGTCTCCCTCTTCCAAAGCAAACCCCATTTGTCTGTTCACAAATATGTTTCACCCTCTTCTAATTACAAGACTTCTTCCCTTAAATCCAACCTAGAAGGCCATCTTTACTGAATAACAGAAAGTTAGGGAAAATATTGGCTTATCACTTTAAATATTACCAAATGCCATCCTTCACTCTTACTTCCTGAGCCACCCAAAGTATTAGGGCCTGTCACAGACATAAAATTTGCTAATGTGCTAATGTGTCAGCCATCAAGATATCATGGCCATACTAGTCAACATGCTTAGGTTTTCACGTATCAGAAATCCAAATCAATGAGAATAAGCACAAAGTAAACTTTCTGGGTCACATAACAGAAAAAGTATCCAACATAGAGCAGTCTTCAAGACCCACAGTCGCCCTCCTTTCCTCTCGTCCCTCTGCTCACCTTTGTGCTAGCTTCATTTCCAGGTAGTGGCAAAAATTTGGCTACAGCCACTGTCAGCTATGGATTTACAACTATGAAAAGCAGGAAGAGGGAGAATAAAAACTTTTTCACTCAGCTCTAGAGTTAAAGACCTGGTGAGTCTTCTGATTGCCTCAGCTTGTGTAATACATTTCTGAACCAATCACTTTGCTTAGAGGAATAAAAATTTAATTAACCAAAAAAAGACAAACAACCCAATATTTTTAAATGGGCAAAAGATTTCAATAGACATTTCTCCAAAGAAGATATACAAATGCTCGAGGAGCATATTAAAAGATGCTGAGGGCGGGCCATGGTGGCTCAGCAGGTAAGAGTGCTTGCCTGTTATGCCCGAGGACCCAGGTTCAATTCCCGGTGCCTGCCCATGTAGAAAAAAAAGATGCTGAACATCATTAGCCATTAGGGAAATACAAGTCAAAATCACAATGAGATACCATTTCATACTCACTAGAATGGCTACTGTTTAAACAAACAAACAAACAAAAAACAGAAAATAAGTGTTGAAGAGGATGTAGAGAAAAAGAAACACTCATTCCTTTTTGGTAGGAATGTAAAATGGTGCAGCCACTGTGGAAGACAGTTTAGCAGGTCCTCAGAAAGTTAAGTATAAAATTATCATATGACCCAGCCATCCCATTTCTACGTATATAACCAAAAGAATTGAAAGCAGGATTGAACAGATATTTGCATTCCAATGTTCATAGTGGCATTACTTACAATAGCCAAAAGGTAGAAGTAATCCACATGTCCATCAGCAGATGAGTGGATAAACAAAATGTAGTATTTTACACAGTCTTAAAAAAGAATAAAGCCCAAATATGTGCCACTATATGGATGAAACTTGAAGACATCATATTGAGGGAAGTAAGTCAGACACAAAGAGATGGATATTGGATGATTCCATTTATAGGAAATAGCTAAAATATACAAACATATAGAGGCAGAAAGTAGAGTACAGGTTACCAGGAGCCGAGTTGGGAGAGTGGCAATGGGAAGTTAACGCATAATGGGTGCAGTATCTCTGCTTGAGGTGGTGCAAAAGTTCTGGTAATGGATGGAGGTGAAGGTAGCACAACATTGTGAATGTGATTCACTCCACTCAGCTTGGGAGAGGCTGAGAAGAGAAAGTTTATGTTCTGCATATGTTTCCACAATTTTTTAAAAAAGAGCAAAGAAAGAAACAATGACAATTAAACACAGAATGTAATAATAGATTTTAAAAGGTTCAAAAGGACATAATTGGAACATATAAAAAATTGGAATATAGACTGAAAGTTTTATATCAGTGTTAAAGTTTTTTAATTTGATAACTATAATTAGGTGGTTACATAACTTAATATCACTGTTCTCAGGAAATGTACGTGGGATTACTATGTGTTCAAGGAGCATGAGGTATGTAACCTACTCTCCAAAGTTTATAACACAGATTAGATAGATAGATAGATAGATAGATAGATAGATAGATAGATAGATAGATAGATAGATAGATAGATAGATAGATAGATAGATAGATATAGATAGATAGATAGATGGATAGATTGGTATACAGGTGGATAGAATGATACATCAAGTGTTTCAAAACGTTAATATTGGTGGATTTGGATATCTAGATATCTGGGGGGCAGAATTTTGAAGTTCTCTGTACAGGTTTTGTATTATTTTTGCAAATGTTCTGTATGTTTGAAACTATTTCAAAATAAGGGGTCTAAGAAAAATTAATTAGCTAAGACCACATCATGTGCCACCTACTGTGGGTAAAGGTGGGTATGGCGGAATGTCTGCATCAGCTGAAATAAATGGAATAGTTTCCTCAGAGGAAAGAAAGACCCTGTCACCAAAATAAGGATGAGAAAGAATTCCAGGAAAGCAAAAGCAACAGATTCCCAAGAAGACTTTATTCCAAAACCTTACATGTCTCTTTTCCTACTCAAGTTGATAAGGAACTGGGATAAAAGCAGGTCTGGAAGTGTTAGGGAGAGAGGGCATTGATGCACCCAGGTGTAAAGAATTGGGACCTAAAAAGGTCAGGAGAAACAAAGTACAGACCACTGCTGATTCCATCTCAAACTAACGTTGGACGAGACCCTATGGCTATTTGGGCCTTAAGTCTTCATTCATGAGCAACATGGCCTGAATTGTTGTTATTAACCAATGGCACCTAAGCCCACTGAATTTTCATGATTGCCCCATGAACTACCTTCAGTGCGAAATATTAGAAACCTACTGCCATGATGCTCTTCTCAAGCATTTCCAGATTTGATCATTTTAACAAGTGAAAAGCAGTGCCAATCTTCTCACTGTTGGTCTTCTATTCAAGAGCTGGTTCTCTAAGTTAAAAGACATTTATTGCTTTTTAGAACTCAATAAAACTATCCCCCTTTTCAAAGAGATCCTTTTATGTATATAAAATAATAAAATTTTAAAATCTTTCTAAATATTAGAAATTTAGAAAAGGTTGTTCCCACTGAGTAAGATGGTTTTCAAGTCTCTTGTTGTACTAAAAATCTATGGTTTTTTGATTCTTTGAGTGGGAAAAGTAGCCTCATATTCCCATCCCTCAATTTTCTATGCCTCTAGGAAAATGGGTTTGATCACTGAGCCACATGGATGAATACCCCAATCTGTCTGATGCAAGTTTTATCCAAATCAAAAGTATGCTGTCTACAGTTCACACCCACCATGATGGGTTTTACAAAAAAATCCAGATTATAACAAGGATTGTAGAGAACTGGAACCCTCCTATATTGCTGGTGGAAATGTAAAATTGTGCAGCCACTTTGGCAGTTCTTCAATGTTAAACATAGAGTTACCATATAATTCAGAAATTTCAAGAGAAATGAAAACTTATATCCATACAAAAACTTCTGCATCAGTGTCAGAGCAACTCTATTCACAGTAGCCCAACAGTAAATATATCTCAATAAGAATGGAGGAAAAAAAGTGGAAACAACCCAAATGTCTGTCTACTGATAAGTGGATGAACAGACATTAGAAACCCATACAATGGAATATTATTTGGCTATAAAAAGGTATATAGTACCGACTCATACTCAAGATAGATGAGCCTTGAAACTCTATGCTAGATGAAAGAAGGTAGTCACAAAAGACGACATACAGTATGGTACCATTTATATGGAACATCCAGAATAGACAAAATCCATAGAGACAGAAAGTAGATTAGTGGTTTTCAAGGTTGAGAGGAGGGAAAAAAGAAGAGTGACTACAAATGGGTATACACTCTCCTTTTGGGGTGATGAAAATGTGCAAAAATGGATTGTGTTGATGATTGCTCATATCCATGGACATACTAAGTACAATTGAAGCACACAGTTTAAATGAACGAATTGTGTGATATGTGAATTATACCTCAAAAAAAGCTGTTAAAAAATATAACACCTAAGATCAGGTAAGCAAAAAGTTTAATAGCACTTGTCAAACTCAGGTGCGTATGTTGCCTTTCCTGCCCAGCATCTACTCTCCCTTCTGGTGACAAAAGTGATTTAATTTTGGTTGGAGAGAACCACTCCATACTAACTCTGGATTCAGGTTTTTCTTGCAAAGCTGCCTGTACTACCTCTGCTCCTCCAGACTCCAGGGAGGGAACCCATCAGCAGATACCACTCCCCTGGTGACAGTGATTGTTCAGAGATAAGTTCAAAATACCTCTGGTGAACATAATTGTATGAGAAATGGACATGTGACCAATGGACATAAGAACAATTGGGACTAAGATGACTCAAATCCAATTCCTTTGTTTAAGCTCTTGGGGACCTGTTATGGATTGAGATATGTCCCCCAAAAAGATTTGTTGAAGCACTACTCCCTAGCATCTCAGAATGTGACCTTATTTGGAAATAAAGTTGTTACAGTTGGAATTAAGAAAGTTAAAGTGAGGTTAATATGGAGTAAGGTATGCCCTTATCCAACATGACTTGTATTCTTATAAGAAGAGGAAATTTCTTACTAGAAGAGGAAATTCAGAACAGGCAGAGACATGGGGGAGAACACCATGTAGCAATTGAAGTAGCTCTAGTAAATAAAGACAGGAATGCACATGAATTCGAGACTGGTTGCTGTTAGATCTTTGCAACCATGAAGGAAGAAGCAGCCTGTACTAAAGGCAACACAGAATTAAGTAGAGCTGAAACATTAAGAGAATGTGAGTTATAGCTACATATTATTTGATTTCAGCCATGCCAGTAGCCTCCTCCTTCTTCTGGACTGTTCCATTACAGAAGCCATGAAGTTCCCTTTACTACATAAAGCAAAATGGTTGAGTTTTCTGTCACTTACAACCAAAAGAATCCTTAGAGAAATTGGGAGTGGCTTATGTGATAGTTAGGCTCAGGTGTCAACTTGGTCAGGTGATGATGCCCTATTGTTCTGTTGCTGTGGACTTAAATCATCAGAACTTGAAGTTTATCTACAGTTGATTACATCTGCAGTCAGCTAAGGGGTGGTGTCTTGCTCAGTGAGTGACGTTTAACTAGCTGGAAGCTTAAAAGAGGGAGGTCAGAAGGGAGCTCAACATAGCACAGCCCAAGCAGCTTGGCATCTCATCTCAGCAATTGGAGCTCAGACCCAGACATTTGCAGATGCAGAAAGGAATCACCCCAGGGAAAACCATTTGAACCCAGAAGCTGGGAGGGAAGCCCAGCAGACATCCAACATGTACCTTTCCATGTGGCAGAGAAAGTCAGAGGAAAGCCAGCTGCCTTTCCTCTGAAAAACTATAAATTTGTAATTAAATAAATCCCCTTATTAAAAGCTGATCCAGAGGTGCACAGGTATTTCAGTGACAGAATGCTCACCTCCATGCAGAAGATGCACGTTTGATTCCCAGATCATGCACCCAAAAACAAAGCTGATCCACCTCTGGTGTGTTGCATTCTGGCAGCTTTAGCAAACTACAACAGCTTACCTGAGCACTCTTTTGATAAATATATCTGAGCCTAGTGGAAGACTGCTCTACTGATTAGAAATGCCTGTCCTTGGTGTATGTCCAGAGTTGGGACAGGAAATGTTAGCACCAATGCCACATAGTTGAAGAAATAAACCCAAATCAGCATGGCAGAAAATGTCCTATCTTTAACACCACAGATTATTGATAATTGATCATATTCTAATTTCCATTCTTAAAAGAGAAAAGGGATTTATAAACCTAAACAATTTCTATTGCTCAAGAAGATACCATTGGTCAATTTTTTCCCAGGATATCAGGGACACAAGTGCTGTGAGATTCCATCTGATTTGCAAAGTTGCAGTTGTTATGAGCACTAATGTGCTGATCAGCTTTCAGAGAACCAGCCAAGTCTCAAGCTAAAATAAGGAAATTTGCATGGGCGTCTACGATTCAGTTATCTTTTTTGATTAGGATTTAATTACACTTTAAGGATTAATTCCTTTAATATATGGAAAGCACTGGTAATGCCTGTGAATCTATCACTCTTTAAGGAGCTTTGTATCACGTTAAATACCTGAAGCATTCATGATATTTTGTGAAACTCAAATCCCCAAAATGAACAATTGAGGTCTTATATCCAGCTTGGGAGATAAAGCACCTCAAAGACCTTCTCTGAGGTACAGAAGGCCTTGAGGTATATTCAACTTTGGGTTTTGAAAGAGCTGAACCAAGTTTGTCTGATTACAGAACAAGCCTCTTCATTACTGTTCTCTCCTACCAAATGCAGTTCCTAGAACAAACTAGGAAGCAAAAACATTTTTCATTTTCTTCCTTTCCCTCTGGAAGAAACCCCAGAGATCAAAAGACCTATTCTTTGTTCTACAGGCCAATCCTACAGTATTAGCCTATGGAAAAACAAATTCAAACAATAATGGCAATTCATTAGATCATGTTAGTGAACAGCCAGAGATAGGTGAAGCTTCAGGCAAAGTTTGATCTAGCACTCACACTTTGAGATGAAGACTTGGTTTCCTCTTATCATATTTTAGCATATTGTTAGTCTACATTCTTGCATGTTGGCTGAATTCTCAAGAAATCCCTCCCCTTATGGTGTCAAGATGGATAGCAACAGCTCTCAGAACTGTAAGATTATTTATAGCCAGCAGAGAAGTGTCCCAGAATTTCCATCAAAAGTCCTAGTTTCCCTGGGTTGGACTGGTTTAGATCACCTTCCCACTACTGAACCAATCATGATGGTAATAGAGAATGCAACATACTGATTGGCTCAAGCCAGTCATGATTTGGAGCTAGGTAGAATGTCAGCATCACCCAAACACATTGCTAAGAAATATGGGGTACAGTAAGTATGAGAAAGGGTGATATGGTGTGTGCCAATGCACAAATATCTATCATATTCCCAGTTACACATGAAGCAATAGAAACCCAGAGATATTACAATACTCATTCAGAAGTACACAGTGAGCTAAATGGAAGAAAAGGAAACTAGATCTCCAGCCCACTGGCCTAAAGAGCATTATTCTTTCCTTTTTATATTAAACTGACTCTCAAGCAAAACTGAACAGATAATATTTCTAGCATCAGGAAGAAAAGACAGAAACATCCCACTCATTACAGATATGTGAAGGAAAGCAGATTACTTGCAGGTGAGCTCCATTCTTCAGGCCCAGGCTCAAAGATTTTCAAGAACAAGCCACAAAAAAGAAAACTCACAGGAACCCAATCCACAGACCAATTCAGTCCATACACCAGTTCAGTCGCTGCAGCCAAACAGAGGAACACAAGATTCCAAGAAGGGTGAACAAAGGAGAAAGTCCAGGCTTGGACCCTGGGGCTATCTCCAAATTTGAGGGAGGAGACTGGGGGCCAGAACTGCCTTTCCTTTGTTCCCAATCCTCCACTGGGCTATTTGCATTTCATTTTGGTCTGGGATGATTTAAGGAGCCCAGTGAAAGCCCTTGGATGTGGTTAGGATGTTCATGCTCCAGTGATAAATAATGTGACCAACGTGTATGGCCTAGAGTCACCGCATTATCAAAGCGCCCCTTGGAAACGAGGCAATTGGTGGAGCTCTTTTTCCCTTTTTCTCTTGTTTTATTTATTTATTTATTTAATACACGTGATGAATTGATTTCTTATCCCTTTCCAAGCATTTAATACCATCCTAGGAACTGACACTCGTCCCGTCTTTAGAACCAGATCTTTTGAATACTGCTGTTCTACCAGAGCTTTGATCAGCCCGTCAGAGTTGAAAGAAAAGGATGAAGGACACCAGGCCCCTTTCTTATCCTTTTCTCTCCGCAGCCCTCTCCAGACACATTTTTTCCCCAGTTGAAATCTCCTGGTTGACTTCAAAGGCAGCTCTGCCTCCAGAAAAGATAATCCTGGTGGCGGGGAGTGGGGAGAAAGTAGAGGGGAAGGAGAAGGATTTCTGGAAAGGGGGGAAAGCAGAGCAGATGGTATCTGGGCCTGTGGTCTTAGACATGTTTTGTCACCATTGACTCAGAATCCCCACCGGGGAGGACTTGGCCTCCCCTTGGCAGGAGATGTGACAGTAAGAAGTTAGAAGTCCGGGCTTGTCTTTGCTGGCAGAGAAATTGGGCTTGGGCAGATCTGAAATGAGGATTAATTCTTTTAATATACAGAAAGCGCTGGTAATGTATAGGTATATACTCTCCCTTTAAAGAGCTTTGAATGAAGTGATTTATGATTTCTGAAACAGCTCCTTATTTTCACCCCATTTCTGCCACATTGGTTAAAAGCTTTGAAGTCTGGCGACCTGGGTTCAAATTCCAGTTTTGCAACTTAAGTGTGCTTCATTGGGCAAGTCTTTTAACCACTCTAAGCCTCAGCTTTTTCAGCTGTTAAAAATAAGAGTGCGCTAAACTGTTCTTTCCCCTTCCATTGCAGTCACAGTAACCAAAAGTATTGGAAAGGTGAACTGAGCATGGTACTTCCCAAGGTAAGATGCAGCTCACCTCCAGTATTGAAAACTTCACCCTTCTCTTATGCCCTTTTGCTGACTCAGAAATAGAGAAAGAACTGTGCTTCACTGAAGACCTGAAGTATTCCAAATTATGCATTCCTGGGGATGCATGAATTGTGAGGAAGCAATTAGCCAAAGGGAAAGGGGTACTATAAGGTACACTCACAGATGGATGAGGTTAGAGAAGCCCAAGGCTCTGAGCCATGACTTACAAGGGTCACATTTGAATTTACACCAATCCTTCTCCATAACTATAAGTCACTTGAAAAGAATGAGCTGAACTAGGTTTAGGGTCTGGGCATGTCCACTTGGCAAGAGCCAAGGAGTAGAACACCCACTCTCCAATTACTAGCAGGTTACAGAGACAACATCAATGGGTATAGGGGAAGCACTTTATAGAGAGCACATGTCAAGACCAATTTCCTGGTTGTCTCTTCTCCTTGAGAGCTAAAGACACTTCTATGGGTCAGAGATAAGGTTACTATTGTCCAGGATACAGGGATCGTAATAGTACTTGCCCCTTCAGTTGTTGTTAGACTCTGATAAGATAATGTATTTTCAGTACTCATAATGATGCAAGGCATAGAGTGCACACTCAAAACATTTCATCATTATAGTTATTATTATTTGCATTGCAAGAGCATTCTGTTTGTTTCATTTATATTATAAATTCCTTTAGAGCTTCCTCTTTTCAAAATGGAGATATTAAATGGAAACATGACTTGGATTTCAAATACCATTTTGTGTGGTGGCATTTTGGGCACTGAGGCTGATAATGTTTTTTTTCCACTGCTCAATCACCACAGAACTTGATTTTATGATGTCATAAAATCCCTCTGTGCCAGGACAACCAATTAGACATCAATAGATGATGGAGAGTCAACTCAAGGACTCATTTTTTCCATTTGTTTTCCAAAGGCAGAGATGCTTTCCAGAGCCATGGTGGTTCCATCTGCATTAGACTCTCCAACAGAATGATTTACAGACATCTCTTTGAGGGTCCCTTGCCCACTTTGTGGGAACACTGTTGTCTGAATCATGTTCAGGTTTCTTTCTGCCATTTGTCATGCACCTGGACGCTGTGTGTCCTCTCGTTAAGCTATCATCCTGTGGTTACTCAAGAATTGCCAACTGGATTTTCATATGAACCCAAGAAAAACATCATTAGGAAGGGTGAGCCTGTGGCCAAATCCATTGCTTAATGGTCTGCAGAGCCAAACAAAAATAAATTGGAAATATCTGAACCAAAGACCTCTCTGCTAGCAAGGAAAGTGAAACTTGATTCTATAAACCTGAAAAAATAATAGAGTTGATATTGCTGTGCTAAAGAAAGTTTTCCTGAAATAAAGTGATCTTATAAAGATGCCTTTGGGAAGAAAGTCATTTCTCTATCCCTTCCCTACCTCCACTACCCCTTCCTTCCTTCATATTATCAGCCCTAACACCAAGACCACACCCCTACCTCAGCAACCAAACACTTCACCACTATCTCTATCATCATCTACACATACCTTCATTAGAGCCAATCCCAGGAGCACATAAGCAGAAAATCCAAATTATCCACAAGGGTAAAAACTCAGGTTGACATCAAATATCACAACAGCATAAGACACTAGATCACAAATTCTGAGAAAAGGAAGGGTGACCAAAGAATTATATGTACAGGGAAGTTATCCTTCAAATTCAAAGCAACAACCAAGCTAAAATATACAAAAAAAAAAAGAAAGAAAGAAAGGAAAAAAAATCAGAGAACATGCATTAATGGGTTCTTTGGGAAAAGACTTGTCTATCAAATACAGTCAACCAAAAGATGATTCAAAATAAAGAACTCAGAAAAAGAGATATCATGATTAAATTTTTCAAAAATGAAAAGAAGAGATGGTGAACATTAATATATTGAAATATAGAACTAAAGCACTTTAGCTACAAGAATTGTAATTTTTAAATAAAATGTGAAATAATACATCTAATAAAAATTGAGAGATTTTTTTATTAGAGAACTAATGAACTATTTTTTATTAGAGAAATTGGAGAACAGGTGAGGGGATGTATAAAGGTTCTAATTTCCCAGAGTATCATATTAAGGAGTTACAGATATGTCTATATTTAAAACACATATTTTAAAAAATATAACCTTCTGGTTATTTTTTATAATCTTTATGTTTTACTTTTCATAAAATCTTTCATGAACTTATCCCTGGTTGTGAATAAATATTCATGTAAGGTTTTGTAATTACCTCAATTTCCTTTATTCCTGTGAAATAACAGATTAAATTTAATATATTTTTATCTTAAGGACACACAGAGTTTATTCTACTTTTCAAAATTATATCACAAATGCTGAAAGTGTTGGGAATTGTTTTTAGTTTTCTTCTTTGCACATTGCACAAAAAATAACTTATATGACTTTATCATCATGTATAATTTTACAAAAATATTGTTATTAAAGAAAATTAAAATGCTATATTAGAATAAAAAAATAAAAGAGTCATTGGTGCCTGCTTCCAGGCTTCTTGACCCCTTTCCGACAGGCTAGAGGGGCCCTGGGGAGTGGCCAGGATTGTCAGGATGAAAGATGTTGCGTCTGAGGTTTGTCTCCTGAACTAGTTTCTATCTGACCAGAGATGGATTTCCTAGCAACTCAACTCATAAATTCCCTCTTGGAGGCACCAAGAAGGACCTGGAAAATTAATTTCTGATGTTCTAAATTACAGGAAACTGACATGAACATAAACAAAGGTGGGTAAAGTGAAATGAGCAATGCTTGGACTTCACCCTTTCAGAGCCAACCATTTACACATTAAGACAAAAACTGCAATAAATACTTGTCAACCCTTAGGACCAAATTATTGATTTCTGAATTACTTGAGAACATTTAGGAAAACAGAAAGTTTTTTAGAGGAAATCAACAGAAGTGGAAGAAGATGTGTTCCAAACAAAATTCAGTGACACTAAAGATCTTTGGGCTTCCCCAATTTAGAGGCTCAGCAAAATGAAACAAGTGGAGAGGGCTTAGAACGGCTGGGGTCACTTTCTGAAAGTTTCTGGTGTCCAGATATTGAGAAATGTCAAGGCAGAGATTCAGGAGGGGCAATAAAAGCAGACATCGATGAAGAAGTCGTGAGTATCCCCACAGAACCCCAACATGAGAGAAACAATTATTTTTTAAATATGCACTAAGCACTTTCTATTCATTAAATTCCATTTAGATTTCACAACATCCTTTTGAGCAACACAACAAGGTAACTAATTTAGCAGGTCATCTATTCATTAAGTTATGTCTCTACCGCTAGACTGTAATCTCCCTAAGAGGAGAACTTCTGTCTTATTCATCCCTGTAAATCCTGGGTGTCTATTAAAGGCGAGAATTCAACAAATGTCTGTCCAGTGAATGCATGCATACGTGTCTGATGGCCGCTCAGCGTGGACTGCTTCCACTCAGACTCCTCCTATGACAGGGAAATGTGTTCCTGAAGCGTTCCAATGGGGTGATTATCTGGAACTCACATTATTCCCCACCATAAGCTCCAAGGGACTCAAAATAGGGGACTCACACTCACGACCTGAGGTCCATCAGTAGTACAGGGCTGAGCCAGTGCAGTCTCTGTTAAAATAGCTCATGACAATACCTTTTTCAGGCCTTTTTATGACCCAGCAGGGTGGTAGCCACAGCTCCTATGCTGAGATGAAGAATTCAGAGAGAAAAGTCTATTGCTGCCCGTATAATATAGAAGATTGTCCTTGGATGTTACTGGCCTGAGGTGCTTCCTCAATTATCTCCTTGCTCTTCACTCAGCAATAAACTTGGGAAAAGACTCTGCTTTACTCTTCTTAAAGCCAAATCAAAAGTCAATGGTAAGGGCGGGCCGCGGTGGCTCAGTGGGCAAAGTGCTTGCCTGCTATGCCGGAGGACCTCGGTTCGATTCCCGGCCCCAGCCCATGTAACGAAAACGGAGAAACAAAATACAATAAAACAAGAAAATGTTTAAAAGATGTTTCCCTTTCTTCCTCTCTTCCTTCCTTCTATCCTTCCTTCCTTCTCTCTGTCTTTCCTTAAAAAAAAAAAAAAAAAAGTCAATGGTAAAATAATAATAGTAAAAATCAGTGGTGCCTATGAACTGTAGCACATATCAGCAACATATCAAACTGATGAAATTCTTGCTATATTTTCAAATATGGAGCTGGAAGGCAAAATTGAAAATACCTCAGAACATCTGCAGAATCTTCCCCATTTACCTAAAAGAAAATGAAAGGCACATTTCAAAACTATAGGTCACAGCTGGAGGAATACCATTGCCAGGTAATACAACGGGAATTTCAGAGAAGGACCAAAGGAGGCTTCTAGAAACAAGACCTTGGTGAGATTTGAAAAAGGCCTGTTGCTATAAGATAGCACCACAGACTTTGGTGGTGACAAATCTGAACACACTGAAATGGAGATGATTCTTTGGTTTCTTAGCACACTTTCACTACATGTTAGCTTCTTATATCCAAGACTAGGTTCTTCTTGACACCTGTTTTGTACTTGAAACACACACCCTCGCCATGAGTTTAGTGAGGGCTTTGAAAATGCGAACTAAAAGACTACAAACTAATAGCACAAACAAGCCTAAGTTCATGTCCCAGTTCTGCCACTTAAGAACAATATACAAGTTATACTGAGCTAATTACAGTATTATCTAATGGCGTTGTAAATTAAATGATAGACTCATGTAAAATACTTAACATAGGGGATGGCACATTGTATGAACTCAGTAGATGTTAACTATCATTACTGTTATTATTAGTATTATTATTCACAATATCACAAGGGAGGAAAAAATTACATCTACCCCTAATCCCCACTCAAAATTCATTTTGCTTGCAACAGTCACAGAAGTATTGATGTTAGGTCTTCTTTCCAGTTATACTTGTCCATCTTTCCCATGGCTTAACAGATAATAACATAAACTTCTAAAATTGACTGAGGGCTTGCTACATGTCAAGGACCGTTCTAAGAGCTTCACTCAACCAACAACCCCAAAAGCTAGCTACTATTATCTTTCCCCTTTTATAGAATAGAAAAGTGAGGCACAGGGTAATTACGTATGTTATCTAAGAGCATACAACTAGTAATGGTAGAGCTGGGATTGGAACCAAAGCAGTCTGGCTCAAGAATCTGCAAGTTTAAACACTACCCCACCCTACTGGCAGAGGTTAGCTGACATTGCTCTGACTGGACCTATCTCCAAGGACTTCAAAGAACTGTCAGCAGGAATTTTAAACTGTCAATTTGATCTGAAAGAATTACCCTGAGATTATACTGACAGATCTGTTTAAGAATCAGAAAGTATATACAGATTGCCTGGAGACCTAGAAATGGTCAGTGACAGATCCCCAGGCAGCCCAACTGGGACCAGGTTTCCTTGCAAATTAGAAAGAGAGTAGCCCAAATGGCAATAGGCTTTTTCTGAACAACCATGGATCTGTTTCTTCACTGATGATTTGGCTTACATACCAGGTATCAGACTAATTTCTTGCCCATTATTCCTAGGACAAGTGACAGGAAGATTTGGGTCCTTGATACTAATCCAAGGATACCAGGGTGGAAATTTTTGAGCCAAGAAGGAGAACAAAAGCTTTTCCCAGCCTTTGGGGGCTATCCCACCATAGTTAGGATATTCACCCCAGCAGAGGAGTTGTTGAGGTGCATAGATTCCACTCTGGATTGGGAGAATGGCGTTAAATAAGACAATGGGTGGTACCATTCTGACTTTGACCCAGAAAGAACTTCTTAAAGATTCCTTAGAAAGGGTTACATGAAAGTAAAGAGGGAGACCACCTTCTTGGGACTCCAGTAATAGAGTTCTATCCCCAGGACCCAACAGAATTGAGTTCCAACCCCACTGAGGGCAGAGGGTTTTGGCACTTCAAAAAACCCCAAAAGTATTTCCCAAGAAAAGACTTGTCGAAAGCTGGCAACTAGGAAGCATGTGAATTCACCATCTGGGCAGTCTGACTCCAAAATTTGAGTTTTTAGCAACTACTCTGCTTTGCTTATAAGATGGAAAATGATGACTAAGGAGGTGAAATTGCCAACTTCTTAGTGTTCTATCTTTACTTACCCACCCTCCAACACACAAACCAGAGCCAATACCACTACTACTAATAATCAACACTTAATGAAAACTTATTACATGCCGGGTACCATGTAAGTGCTATATAAGCATTTTTTTCAACAGATTTACTTTAAAAATATTTATCAAATGCCTGCAATATACCAGGGACTATTTTACACCCTGAAGATATTGCAGTGAACAAAAATAATGTCCCTGATTTCATGGAGTTTCCATTCTAATAACTTATTTAATCCATACATGAGCCCTATGAAATCTGGATTATTACCATCAACCCCATTTTACAGATGCTAACATTGAAGTGAAAGGAAGTGAATTAAAAATATTGCAAATCATATATCTAACATGGACTCAGGTCCAGGAAATAAAAATAACTCTCAAAACTCAACAGTAAGAAAATAAATAACTCAATAAAAAGACGGGCAAAGCTTTAAACAGACACTTCAGCAAAGATGATACATATATACAGATAACAAATAAGTGCAATGAAAGATGGCTCATATCATGTCGTTGAAGAAATGCAAATTAAAACCACAATGAGACACTAAAACACGCCTAATGAAAATGACTAATTTTTTAAATGATGATACCAGGTACAAACTAGGATGAGGAGCCATCACAGTTCTCATACATTGTTGGTTGGAATATAAAATGGTATAACCACTTTGGAAAACAGCTGGCATACACTTACAATTTGGCATAATTCCAGTTCTAGGTATTTACCCAGAAAAAATAAAATATGTCTTCACCAATACCTAAATGCAAATAGTGGCTTTATTCATAATTTATTCATAATTCATAAAAAACTGGAAATAACCCAAATGTCTTTCAACTGGGGAATGGATAAACAAATCCATATATTGGATTACAACTCAGCAATGAAAAGGAATGAACTATTGCCATACACAGCAACGTGGATGAATCTCACACATATGAAGCTACGTGAGGGACGCTAGACTAAAACAGCTGTATACTATTTGATTCCACTTAAATGACATTCTATAAAAGGTAAAATGAAAGGAATGTACAGAAGATAAGTGGTAGCCAGCGTTTTGGGGTGGGGAGACTGAGTACAAAGGAGTAGCAGGGGTGAATTTAATTACAAGGTAAGTTCTAACAAAAAAATTAATCTAAGGGCTTTGTTTCCTATGCTTTGTCTTCTCTTTTCCCATAACCTCTGTTAAGGGAGATGTGTTGGCTGAGTCAGGATTAAGCCTACCTGGTTCACCCAAAATGTGAAGCAAAAGAAAATATCTGTGGTTTTCTGAAGATGAATACTTGTGTTTCTCATGGGGATTCAGTGCTGCATGGGAGACCTGTAGCAGTCAGAATTCTGAGCTGAAATCAAAGCTAAAAGCAAACTTTAAACTTGTTCCAACATACATTTAAGAAGGCAGGAAAGCTTAAAAGTGAGCAAAATGCCTCAGAAGCCAGGAGACTAGCATAAGTTAGCTTCAAATATTTATTTTTTAGTTCCATTGTCCCATTTCCTCTTCTAAATGAGGTTTAATAGATAAATAAATAATAGACGCAAGTGCCTGTTATGAGATTTGATAGCTTTATGAGCCATCAATGTTCAGAAACAAAATAGGTCGGGGGCTGGAGAGGCCACTTGATGCCTCCTGGTGCCTTGAGCTCCCTTTGTAAAGTTGGATTTATCTAAGTACATGCATGAATACACACACATACACACATGCCCTGACACACACACACACACACACACACACACCCTGATCCTAGTTCCCTTCCCATGTCTCTGCCCTTTGCAGCCTTGGGGGAAGGAATAGGAGGGAATAAAAAATAAAGGATGCCCACATTTATTGTGTTCATTCAACTATTCAACCATGAAGCACCTACTTTGCCATGCCAGGTATTATCCTAGGTGCTAGGGATAGATAAACAAAAACACACTGTCTGTCTCTGAGGAGCTTCCATGGAGTGTGAGGGTCAAACAAGAAAGTTGATGATCACGACATCAAGAAACCAGGGCTAAAATAGTGATAAGCACAAGGTGCTATATAAGAGTTCAGGCTGAAGGTTCATAACAACTGGGAGGGGTCAGAGAAGCTCCCAAAGAGGCGAGCTTTGGCCTATTCTTGCAGGATGAGAGGATTTGAGAACCATTCAAAGCCCACAAATAGAGCAGCCTGCAAATTACAAAAAACAAGATACCGTCAGGAGCCAATCTCCTTCCCATCCCCCAACACCACTGTAATTCTGCCCATTAGTTTATACTCTCTCATAATTTTGTAGACCACACCATTCACAACAAATCCAGCTCATAAACACAATGCCAAGTGTGGCTGTGGAGTGGCAAACATATAAACACATAAACCACAATACAGCACGCTAACAGCTCTGACAGAAGTACTTGGCTGGGAGAAAGAGAAGAGTCCAGGTGTTAGAATCAGATCAATCTGAATATGAACGTTCACTCTGCCACTCTATAGTGGTAGGAACTTGTACAAGTTGGTTTCGCTTTCTGAGTTTCCATTTCCTCATCTGTAAAGTGGGAAAAATAGGAGTACTGGGGTAAAAAAAGTAAAATGTACATAGACAGGTTCTGTAGGAATGCCTTAGTCGCATTTACTCAGCAAGTATTGAAAACGTCCATGAGCCATTGCTCAGAATATGGGGTTATAGTGGTGGGTGGATAGACTAGGTCCCTGTCCTCATTTTTGCCCCAAGTGGCTTCTTTAGCCTTGCCATGGAAGATTTACAAACTCCAGGCTCCATCCACTTTTTAGAATTGCGAAGGGAGACTCAGTGATCATTGGGAAACCCAGCTGCTACCTTCACTTTCTTTGATGAATTCTATGTGAAAGGCAGACTGAGTTTTCCAGGGCCATGCTAGAGGCAGCCACGAGGCCACAGTTGTGAAAAGAATGCTGGTTTGATGGCTCAGGTCCAGCGCAGCCCCCGACCTGCCTAAAGGATTAAGCACCTCATTCAGGGTCACTTAGGTTTCAATGTAAAATGAGGAAGTTGGACTAGATGATCTCTAATGCCCTTTCCACTCTTGCAACACTGCTAGCTCATGCCCATATATGCAGTGCTGGGGAGGAGAGATTGACCAGCCATGATGTCCTGCCTCAAGGTTCCCTCAGAGAGCTGGTGGGGAAAACTGGAAACACAATGAAAGAAAGCAACAGTGCAAGAGAATATGCGCTAAGTATAAAATGGAGAGGAGGTGTTATCGCTAGCTCAGAGACATCCCTAGGAGATGGGTTAGTCTAGAAGAGCTTCCAGCAAGAGGTGGACTTGAGATTGAATTTCTAAGAGTAGAAGACCCAGGATTAGGCAGAGGGCATCAGAACATTTTCCAACTACCAAGCCATGTTCATTCATTTAACAAAGGTGTGTTCAGTGCCTACTTTCGCTCCCCTTTTGGGATAGTGAAAAAGTCCATGTTGTCCCCAAGTTTTCTGAACAAATATGAAGTTCCCTTCTAAAAGAATAAAAAGATGTTGACTTCCGTATATTTACTGCAATAATTCAGCATCTCTTTCCCCACAAAGCCTTCCCTGAATCCTCCTGTGAGCTCCAATACCCTTTGTGCTTCCAGGGTAATGTTTAGTGTGTTTAATTCACCTGTTAATTTGTCAATCTCCCCTAATAAAGGTAGGAGCTAATTCTTACTCAAAAATCTAGTAACATACTCAGGATGATACAGAGAGAGATAGGAAAACACAATAAAATACACATTCTCCATCATTTTATAATCCCATCTCTGTCAAGAAAATTATGACTTTAGACATTTATCATTTTATTCTTATTTTCTAAGAGATATCTTAAATCTTTTGTTTGAGTTCCTGAGAACTATTATGGAGGTCAGGATAATCAATGCATGCAACAGTAAGACTACAAGCAGATAAAATAAATGTTTACATAGGATAAAGGGCTACAGGTGAAATAGGAAAGCATAGGCCCAAAAGATACAAAGAAGGAAAAAGCAATCAAGAGTTGGCTTGGGTTTTAGCAGAAGTATTGGTAGAGAGCTGAGAGGAAGTCTTAAAGAAAACAAAGGGTTTTAAAATAGACTTAAAGATATTTGGGACATATTGAAGGTGATAAAAATGGTAAATGAGGATGTTAAGAAATGGCGCTAAGAACTATGAATTGAATTGTTCATTTTGTTTCTCCAGTAAGACTGAAAGTTCCTCGGCAAGCATGAGGATCATACTTTTTGATCCTCCTCTCTTCAAACCCAGCAGCCAGCTAAGCACATGCTGAAATGGCCAGGAATGGAGTGAATCATTTTGTAGACATTTATCTTTCACATTAATATGTTTGTTCTTGACCTCCAGCTCATCTTCATCTAGGCAGCTGTCAAATCTAAGAGATGACTAGACTCTATCAAGCAGAAAGTTCTAAAATACAACAAAGAGTTGTTGTTGTATCTTTACAAATGTAACTACATTTCACCTTAAATGTTGTTAGCTTAATAAATATCAGGCATGCTCTTCTATGTCTTTCAGAGTCTCACAGACCATGTAATGCACCAGAAAGAGCATAGAGTTAAGAGCTAGATGTGTCCCTAAGTTCTCTTTTACCATCTCCTGATTGTGATGATGAGCCAATCACTTAGCATCTCTAAGCCATATTAGTCTCAACTGTAAAATGGGAATAATAAAAATCTCTGGCGCATAATCTTGACGGTCAAACCAAAAGATGTAATGGATGGGTAAGCTCTTTGAAATGGTAAATATACCAATTTAGGTATTGCTCCTACTATCAAATCTAAGAAACTACCAGAAAGAGAGTGCCTTACAGAAGAGGCACAGGCTACTGACCATCCAGCCTGTGTTCAGCCTAATTAACATTCACCCAGATAGATTTGGAGACTGAAGGAAAGAAAGGACTAGAGGGTATGGGGGAAGTGTTGGGGGGTGGGGTGGAGAAGAACAATTGGTGATGAAGAAAGAAAGATCTAATCTTTGGCTATTACCAAGGCCCCTAGCTTAAGAACACACAAGCAAACAGTGAAGCATGGTGACCTGGGCCCAGCTGGGAGACTTTCTGAACAAAAGCAGTGAATAGTGCTGCTTTCAGCTGGCGACTTACAAGGGCCAGCTCAGGCCTGGGGCTGCTGGTAAAGGAGCTGGAGCCCTGCTTGAATACCCAGCCTCGCAGTCAAATGTCAGCTCATCAATACAAAGTGAGCAGAAAGGAGCCTAATGTTTAGTGCCTTTGTTTCTTTGTTTTTAATTAATTAGTTTTTGTTCACCCATCTGAGAAGTAAAGAAATCTCATCCACAATTCTTTCAAAATCCAACTTCCCACATGTACCCACATTAGTGAAAACAAAAATAAATTCTGTGGATTTGGCTCATGGCCTTGGCCATGTGGTCATAGTCCTATGAAGGGCTCTTTTTTTTTTAAACAAGTGTTTATTGAGTGACTGCTATTCATTCAACAAACATGTAATGAGTGCCTACTGCACCCTTGGCCCTGTGCTTCGTGTTAGGGAAACACAAGGATGAATTACGCTCAGACCCAGCACTCAATAAGCCCAATAAGAGAGGTCAAAGATCACTACCAATTAACATAGTGCTTGGTAAAAAATGCTAACTGCCCTGAGACATGTTTAGAAGCAGTGCTCAGTGAGCTCCAAGGAGGAAGAAAGCACTTCTCTTCAGCAGAAGTAGGGAAGGCTTTATTTCGTGGCAGTATTTGAGTGCTAAATAATTTGAACATGCTCTTCTCCCCACATTCACTATGTTATAAAAGTAGCAAACTAGTATAGAATACATCTCTTATTAATCCCACATTTACGTGTAGTCTTTTGCAGATGAGCATTTGAAACCAGGAAGTCTGGCTGCAGAGCCCTTGCTCTTGACTTTAATGCTAGGCAGCTGCTGCCACACTGGACCTGCCCTCCTGAGACCTGTCTGCCTCTCCCACCTGAGCCCTCAAGAGTTGGAGCAATGTCTTATTAATCTCTGTGTCTTCAGAGCCCAGTACAGCTCCTAACACAACATGAGTACTGAAAACAGCTTCCTTGAACTGTTCAGCTAAACTCTCTGCAACTAGATGCTGAGGTCCCAGCATGTCTTACGGTGGCCCAATACCGAGTCTCAGCATGCTTTGTGGTAGGGATCTACAGGTCTGTGCAGCTTCTATGCTACTTGAGAACTCAGGTCAAGGTGGCCAGAGCAGGGCCTGGGATGGGTTTCGGCACACAGAGGTAAAGAAACAAGCAAGTAATTTCTTAAGGCCTTGTTGTGGCTTTTCAGAAGCCAGGGATGAAGACAGAGCTGGAATTTGGGAAGTGGAGACCCCATTTCTTTATGACCCCATGCACATGTTACTTTTCTTCAAGGCACAGACCTGCCCTTGGGTGCACTTTTGTGGCTCTGAGGGCAGGATTTGGGTTTTAGATAATAATTGCATAGATTTGCTTAGTAAACACAGGGCAACTGTAGGATAATTGCATGTTCTCACAGAGATGGGGCTCAGTAATTACTTTCAGTGGTCCCAAAGTATTATTTAACACATATTCTGGTTTATAAGACAGAAATAATGATGAATTTGCTTGGTAATTGCATAGCACTTACCCACTACATATCCTGCCAGTAGCTGATACTTAGCCCATCATTAAGGGGCTTACAGTTGCTCTGGTAAGAAAGAAGTTCTCCTTATTATTGGTTGCTAGGTACATAAAGCATTATTAAAACACTATTAGTGACATTTCTCCAAAGTGTAAAGACACAAGACTGCTGTGGAAAGCTGACTTTTCCTGGACTAAATGCTTTATTTTTATCTTTCTGACAGGAGCCACACAAAGGAATTCAATTCTAACCTGAGTGTCTGCTCATTGCAGACTCGCCTTTCGTGATATTAAGCAGATGAAGCAAGATCTGCCCTGAATTAGATAATGAAAGGAGAGTTGAAAATGTTTTCAATATGGAGACTATTCTTTAATCACCCAAATGGTCCTGCGCATTTTAGGAGGAGTCCCAGGTCTGGCACCACCACCCTGCGGCGGGCTGGATCAATACATTGAGTGCCAGGGCAAACCGCAGTCTTTGGATGGGTCTTGTAGTGGCATCCCTGTTGGAGCCTCAAGGCTCCTCCTAGGATGGGATCTAAGAGGCTCACAGAGGGTCTGGAACTCTGGGAGGCGGGCACCCTGGATTCCTGGGGTACACATGAGGAACGTACACATATCATATCCCAAACAAGTGAGATGCAAACCCAGAGCCAGCCTCTTTGTTTCTGACAAGGGCCTTTGGGAAAGCTGCCTGACATACTTAGTCCAAAAGGCAGTAATTTGGGGTCCATGGCTCAGCTCTAACTGCCTTGGCCCAGCCACTTGCATCAAAAGAAATCAACTCTTTGTAATCAATAGGGGGCTTAAAGAGGGTGGTCAACCATTATGGTTGGTGGATAGGATGGGCAGTGGGTCCTCTGGAGCAAACAGAGCCCTCATTACCATTCCATTCCAGCCTATCCCATTTCTGGAACAACCCAAATATGAACTCAATCCCAGATCCCAACTGCCGAGGCAAATGGCCAGTTCCAGTGGCCTGCTTCTTCTGAAATGAGCTCCAAGACTAGGAATTTTGGATTTGGAAGTAACTTGGTTACCATGAAAGCCAGAGGGGAGTAGCTGGAAAAAGCTCCAGGTTAAGTCAGAAGACCCAGGTTCCGATTCCACCCCTGCTCCTTACTGACCGTGTGGACTTTGGTAGCCACCACTCTGAACTTCCTTTCCTTCACCTGTAAAGGTGACAAGACAATCTGAAAAGACTACAAATCCCATTGGATCAGGAATCATGCCCATCTTATTTACCACTCAATTCCCTGCACCCCACCCAATGCCTGGCACTTTAGAAATGCATAGTCAATATTTTTAATTGAATAGTACAGGGGAAAAGCTTCACACCCTTAATTTACATGAAGTCAGTATAGATTACCCGGTGAAAAATAAAAAGAGGAAGAAAAATTAAAATTTAAATAATATAGGAGATTCTGCTTGAGAATTATTCAATGTGTGTGTGCCACAATGAGCCTAAAATCAAAAAGCAGTTTCAACTGCTCTTCTCTTCCTTCTTGTGTGCGAGGATCTTCCTGTAGTAAATGCATGAGTGGTTGTATTTTATTACTGTACTTTCAAATATGAAGTCTCACTAAATAATATGCAATAAATTACTATATCCATCACATACGATTTATATGTATTACTGCATTTGATTATAATCGCAAAACCTTTTAAACTCTACTTTATGAATGATTTGTAGGAGTTTCCAGGGAAATTTTTACTATACTCCATTTTTGCCTTAGACTTTGCCATGGCAAGCTTTTCCTGATGTGGTCTATCTTACAGGGCTGCTGTGAGAGAACCAGGAGTGTAAGTACTGTGAACTAGAAGCACTAGACAAAAATAGCTGCATCCTGCTCCATGCTCTCTTGCCATGGCTACTTAGCTTGGTCAGGGTTAAAAGACTTTACTACAAGCAAGACCTCCCAGGCTTTAGTGCTGGCATCTCCTTCACAGTTTAACCCAATAAAAAACTGTCAAGTAATAATTAGATGCCCAGCAAAATGCTAGCCACATAGGGTGGTCTAAGAGAGATTATGAGGCATATAGCATAGGCCACCAGCAGCTCAATCATTGTTTTAGTTTGCTAAAGCTGCTAGAATGCAATATATCATAAATGGATCAGCTTTTATAAAGAAAATTTATAAAGTTACAAGTGCCATTAAGGCTTTAAAACTATCCAAACTAAAACATCCAGAGAAAGATGCCTTGACTCCAAAGAAAGGCTGAGTCTGTCATATGGGAAGACAAGTGGCTGGCATCTGTTGTTCCTTGTTCCTGGTTCCTTGCCTTTAGCTTCTGATTCTAGTGGATTTCTCTTTAGGCATCTGAGGGCCCACACTTAACTGCTCTGGGGCAAAGCCCTGGTTTTCATCTCTTAGCCTCACATCTCATGGAAAGGCACATGGCGATGTCTGCTGCTTTGTTTCTGTCTAGTTTCTGTCGGCTCTCTCAGCTCCTGGCAGTTCCTGAGGCTTCTACATTTCCAAATGTTTGCATCTAAACTTTCTCCTAAATGTTTCCCTGTGTCAGCTCTTTCAAGGACTCCAGTAAACTAATCAAGATCCACCTTGAATAGGCAGAGTCACACCTGCACCTAATCAAAAGGTCATACCCACAATTTGGTTATGGAAGTAATCCAATCAAAAAGTCACAACCACAATTGGGTGTGTCACATCTCCATGGAAACAACTTAATCAAAAGGTCCCAAAAAAAAAAAAAAAAGGTCCCACCTTACAATACTGAATCAGGATTAGAAGAACAAGGCTTTTTCAGGGTACATAACATTTCAAACCAGCACAAAAGATTAACACAGTTATGACAAGTGTCCAGCTTGCCCAAAGGTATGAACTTGGAGGCAACTAGTTAAAAGTATGAGAATGGAGGGGAGCTCACAGGCACAGAATTAATCCCAGTCCTTCCTACCAGGGCCCCATTTCTTCCCTGATTGTTAACCGCTGTAACATTCTCCCCAGCTTGCTTTGTTTCCATCTTATTTCACTGTGATGCAAATTGGAGAAAGGAAATACAGTGTGATTTCCACCTCAATATTCCACTCCTACCCCACCCCATGACCTTTGTGACACAAGAAGGCCCTCCAACAGTGGGAGAGACCTGGGAGATATACACAATTCATATTCAACTAGGAAGTGTTACAGTGATAAGGGAGGGAAACGCAGACTAGGGTCTCCAGGAAAGCCCCCATGGGAGGCGCAGAGTTACAGAAAGCCCTGAGAATGAATTTTGAGCTCCAGAAACAAGCTATGAATTTATGTCTGATGATTTTTCATTCAACTTTATTCTCATAACAGGTTCCTGATTTTCTTTGGGGAATCACCCTTCCTTCACTTGTAGTCTGGAGAAAATTCAGTTCCCTGGACTAGGGAGTAGACAGAGGGCCTGGGCCTGGACGATGATGGAAATCTCATCCCACTGATTACAACTATTGATTCATGGATGAGCATGTATGTACCCCAAAATGTGAAATTTTTCCTGTTCCTAGGACTACTGAGAAGGAGGCAACCTCTTTCTATAGAGTTGATAATCTGGGAGCATGTAAACTTGGAGCTTCCAGAGCCAAGCCATTCAGGGTCTATCTGAAACTTGAGCAAATGTAGAAGGAAAGAGAATCTAGACATGGAGAAACAGATTAAGATGAGGTCCTAGAAAAATCATTTGAATCCCTGGATCCAGCTATGCTTGACTTTGCCATCAAATGATCCTGGATTTTCAGTAATGATTCAACAAATGGTAGGATTTTGCTTAAAGCAAATTGGAGTTAGGCTGCTCTCGATGCAACGGAAAGATTCCTAACAAATTAATAATCATAAAGAAAGAGGCAGCAGTGCAAGTATTGGATAATGGCATGAGCAAAGACCAAGAGGTAGACATATAGGCCTTTGGATATTTCAATAGTATATATCTAGAATGATATGTAAGGAAGGGCTGTATTATGAAAATATCAAGTGATATAAAAGACATTTGGACTTTCACCTGGTTTTCTGAGAACCTAAATCTAAAGCTGAAAAAAGGAAAATAAATGCCTAGACCCAAAGGCATCTAGTGAACTGGCTAGTCCAGTTGTTGTTCTCCTCACTCGGGGGAAATCCCCGCCCCAGCCAGACACTGCACATCTGTGGTTAGCTTTGCTCCTTTAAAGAATAACACAGATTCTTCTCCGGGCAAGCCACACATTTTCATTAGCAGTGGTCAGGAAGGGAAGAAGCTCCTTCAGAAAAGCTTTAGCTGACAGACTGCTCTGGGGCACGTCTTTCAGGGAAGCTGATTCATCTTCTCTGTCTGCTGCCTGTGGGGGATGCACACCTGTGGTCCTTGGATGAGTTCAGGGAAAGGGGAAACAAAAGACCACATTGGACCCCAGCTGCCTCTGTAGCCACTCTTGTGGTGGAGTGGATACAAGTGCAACTATGCCTGGGGGGCAGTCAGCAGTGGGGTTGTTAATATTGGGCTCCTGGAAATCCCCACTGGGAACTCTTCCTCTGCCTGAACTATGTCCCAACCTACAGCATGTGTTGGGGGAGACTGACATCTGGGCCTAATTTGATTCCTCACTACCTCTCAGCTGTTCACACGCTACATTCTTCAACCAATGCAGAATGCAAACTGATCAAAGACACTTTGATAGTGGAGCCCAGAAGAGTAATGGAAGAGCAGTCTCATCATGCCCACATTTAACAGTGTATCTCAGGTCCTGTGGGTCTCTCACTGTATATGCATCTTGCTTTGTTAAGCTATGGGCATTTGTCAAAATCCAGAGTTAGTTGTTATAACAAACAATACCCATATCTCAATGGCTTAACACAGTAAGGTTAATTGTTTGCCCACTGTCACAGTTCATATTCTAGAGGCTCTCCTTGGTGACTGTCTAAGCAGTGATTCAAGGATCCAGGGTGTTCCATCTGTTAAACTGCCACATTAAACATGTGGCTTTCAAAGTCACCCCGAAAGTAGATAAGAACTGCTGCAGTTTAGATGCCCCCGAAAACAGTCTCTGAGATGCAGATTAGAGACAGGCCATTTAGAGACATTCTAAATGATTAGATTACTAATACCTGTGGAAAGGAAGGGAAAATGCAAGATTGGGAGGGAGGGGTTGAGCTGAAATGCAGTCCCAAAGATGGTCTCAGCCAGCTGCATGGGAAGCTCCAGAGTTTAAGTGGACATTCAGAGTTGTCCTGAGTTGGGGCAAAACGTTGAGGCTGTTAAAACTCTGTGTCAATTAGCCATTGAATGAAGAATGTCCTGGAAAGGGGACATGACCTTAGGCAAGGCAATTTTGTTCAATGGAAGCGGATTCCAAAGAGGACTGACAGACGAGGACCATGTTCCAGCAGCACTTCCAGAAGTTGAGGAAATAAGTTTTTCATTGCTGAAGGGACCTGGGTGACACATCACAGCATCCACCACAGAAAGACTAGAGCAGGGGTCAGCAAACATTTGGTAAATATTTGCAAATATTTGGTAAACATTTTGGTTTGCAGGCTATAGGGTCTCTGCCCCAATTACTCATCTCTGCTTTTGTACCAGGAAAGTGGCTACAGGCAATATGTAAACAAATGAGTGTGCCTATGTTCCAATAAAACTTTATTCACAAAAATAAGCAGTGGGGGTCCTGACCTCTGGAAAGATGGCCGAATAGAGTAGCTCGAGATTAGCCCTGCTCCATGGAAAAGTTAGAGAAGGGACAGGAGGGAGTCTGAGGTGGCAATTCAGGAGTGTCACTGACCTGGGAGAGCCTTCTGCACCACGTAGGGCAGCCCTAGTTGCAGAAGCTGAGGAACTGAGAGGAAGAAAACTGGAGCCTGGCACGGAAGCACAGAGCCAATAGGAGTGCATGAACAGGAGCCAGAGATGAGGAAGTGAGCCAGGCCGTGTTCCTTCAGTGCACTACCCTCACCAGTGTAGCCCCATGACCCACGATTCACACCACACCCCATGCACCTGAACCCCATCACCCATTTCCATTCCCTGCACTCCAGGCACCCCCACCCCACTAGCCCCCACTGCACCTACCTGCCCCATACCCCCACCCCAAGTGGAGCCCAACCCACTTCTGTTGTACACCTCTGGAGCAATACCTCCACCTCCCTATTCCCTGCAGGCTGTTGCCAGTGCATAAAGGCTGCGGGCACTAACCTCCATACTCAGGCTACCCCTGCCCCCTTGCCCATAGGGTTGCACAGTCTCACCCCACCCCACTGAGCTATGAACATCTGCTTATGACACTCCTAGATCCATGCAGACGCGTGTGCCCCCAATCACATCATTCAGCTCTGGGAACCTCAGTTTACAGCAGTCCTAGAACCACACATATGCATGGCCCTCTGTAACACTTCCCAGCTCTGGGAAAGTGCCAGCCTGTGCAGCCAGGTTATATCTCTCCCTAGTCCATGAAGGCATAATGCCAACCAGCTGCCACAGCTCTACGCATGCACATAAAAGGGCCCATGCCTTAGACCAGCACACACCAAGGTTACACCCCCCAGACTGGTGCATCCACACAGCTACATCCTCCCTGGCCATTGGGCACCCATGTTCACAAGCATCAGTGTAACTTCTCCAACCTGTACATATACCTGCCCTGAGTATATACGCACTGAGTGCCCCACCCTGTACCCAGCTCCCTCCTGTACAATCATCCCACAAACACAAGGCCTTAGACTACTGAAAAAAGCAACTCCCAAAGTAAATCCATCAAGATATTTACATGCGGTGAAGACAGAAGAAGATCACTAAAAATATCACAATGCAGACAGATGTAGCCCTACCTAATGCTGAAATTAAAACACTAGAGGAGACACAGACATTGGAACAACCAATCAAAGATGTTCACACAACTCTACTTAATAAAATAAGTGGGATAGCAAATGACATAAAGATCAAGAAGACAGTAGAAGAATATAAAGAGGAATTTGAAAGAATAAACAGAAAAATAGTGGAAATCACAGAGATTAAAGGCTCTGTTGACCAAAAACATACTAGAAGCACACAACACCAGATATGAAGAGACAAAAGAAAGAATAAGTGATATAGAAGACAGGATAATTGACTTCAAAGACACAAAACAACAAATGGCAAAAAAGATGGGAAAATGTGAATTGGGTCTCAGGGAAATGATAGACAAAGCAAAGTGCACAAATATAAGAATCATTGATGTCCCAGAAGGAGAAAAGAGGAGTAAAGGGTTAGGAAGAGTAGCTGAGGATATAATGGGGGAAAACGTCCCAACCCTCATAAGGGACATAAATATACAAGTCAAAGAACCCCAATGAACTCCAAACAGAATAAATCCAAATAAGCCTTACCCAAGACACATGCAACATTTCTTCAAATGTTGAAGTAAAGCAGAAAATCCTGAAAATAGCAGGAGAAAAACAATCTACTACATACAAGGGAAACCAATAAGACTGAGTTCAGACTATTCAACTCTCACCCTGGAGGTAAGAAAGCAGTGGTATGATATATTCAAGATCCTGAAAAAGAAAGACTTCCAGCCAAGAATTTTGTACCCAGCCAAACTGTCCTTCAAAACTGAGGGAGTGATTAACATTTGCACAGACAAAGAAGTCCTGAAAGAATTTGTCAACAAGAGATTGGCCCAACAAGAAATACTAAAAAGAGTTCTGTCAACTGAAAAAAAGACAGGAGAGGGAGGTCTGAAGGTGGGCACAGAATTGAAGAGCACCACTAAGGGTAATTTAAAGAATACAAACAGAAAGAGGAAAAAGAATATATAGATCCGACAAATAAAATAAAAAAGATAAGATGGTGGATTCAAGAAACACCTTTTCAGTAATAACTTTGAATGCTAATGGACTAAACTTGCCAATTGAATGTTGCAGATTGGCAAAACAGATTAAGAAATAAAAATCACTTATATGCTGCTAACAAGAGACTCATGTTAAACACAAGTATGCACGTAGATTGAAAGTAAAAGGATGGAAAAAGATTTTCCACACAAGCTGTACTCAAAAAAAGCAGGAGTAGCTATACTAATATCAGATAAAATATACTTTAAATGTAAAGACATCATAAGAGACAAAGAAGGACACTATATAGTAATTAAAGGGTCAAGTCACCAAGAAAATATAACAATCATAAATGTTTATGCTCCCAATCAAGGAGCACCAAAGTACATAAGACAGACATTGGCAAAACTGATGGGAGCAATAGATGTTTAAACAATAATAGTAGGGGACTTCAATACAACACTCTCCTCTATAGATAGAACAACCATACAGAAGATCAACAAGGAAATAGAGCAAGTAAATAAATTGGTAGATGAGTTAGAGCTAACAGAGATATATAGGATATTGAACCTCAAAGCACAAGGATACACATTCTTCTCTAGTGCTCATGGGACATTCTCTGGGATTGAGCATATGCTGGGGCACAAAACAGTCTTTCTAAATTTAAAAACATTGAAGTTATTCAAAGCACTTTCTCTGATCACAATGAGATGAAGCTGGTTCTCAATAACCACCAAAAAACAAGAACACTTGCAAATACATGGAGATTAAATAACACACTCTTAAACAACCAGTGAGAAAAAGAAGAAATTGCTAGAGAAATCTGTCGCTATCTGGAGATGAATAAAAATGAGAATACAACTTATCAGAAATTATGGGAGGTGGCAAACGCTGAGCTGAGAGGGAAATGTATTGCCCTAAATACCTATCCTAAAAAACAAGAAAGATTATGGGCAGCCCACAGTGGCTCAGCAGACAGAGTAGTTCTCGCCTGCCATGCTGGAGACCTGGTTTGATTCTTGGTGCCTGCCCATACAAAAAAAAAAACAAGAAAGTGCAAAAATTGAGGTCTTAACAGCACACCTAGAGGAACTTGAGAAGGAACAACAAACTAACCCCAAACCAAATAGAAGAAGAGAAACAAAAAAGATTAAAGCAGAGATAAATGAATGGGACAACAAAAGAACAATAGAATCAATAAAACCAAAAGTTGGTTCTTTGGGAAAATCAATAAAATTGATGGGCCACTGGCAAGACTGATGAAGAAAAAAGAGTAGAGAGGATGCAAATAAACAAAATCAGGAATGAGAAGGGGTGCATTACCACAGACCCTGAAGAAATAGAAAAAATCATAAGAGGATACTATGAACAAATATACGCCACCAAACTAGACAACTTAGATGAAATGGACAAATTCCTGGAGACACACAAGCAAGCTACACTGACTCAGGAAGAAATAGAAAATTGCAACAAGCCAATCATAAGTTAAAATATTCAATTGACATCAGAAATCCTCCTACAAAGAAAAGCCCAGGGCCACAGGCTTCACAGGAAAATTTTATCAAACATTCCCCTCTAAAAAAACTAAAACCAATCCTACTCAAACTTTTCCAAAAAATTGAGGAAAAAGGAACTCTACCTAACTTATTTCATGAAGCTAATTTCATTTTCATACCAAAAACAGGGTAAAGACGCTATAAGCCAATATCCCTAGTGAATATAGATGCAAAGATTCTCAATAAAATATTAGCAAATTGAATCCAACAACACATTAAAAGAATCACAAACCATGGCAAAGTGGGATTTATACCAGGAATGCAAGGATGGTTCAACACAAGAAAATCAATTAATGTAACATCACACTAAGAAATCGAAAGGGAAAAATCAAATGATCATCTCAATTGATGCTGAAAAAGCATTCGATAAAATTCAGCATCCTTTTCTGTGGAGAGCCGCCTCCCGGGTCGGGCCTAGTGGACACGCCGCAGCCTGCTCTAGAGTTCCCCCCGCCCATCGAGTGAGCCAAGATGGCGCCCGCATCCTGCCTCTGCGTATGACGTACGCGCCCGCCAACCCTGTCTACCAATCACCCTTGTATACGTGGCGTTAGCCCATTGGGTTTGGATTTTGTATATAAAGGCGTTACCCGGACGGGGAAAGCGAGACGACCCGCAGGGAGCCGTACCTGACGGCCGCATAGAGGTTGCTCCCCCGTGGGGTATTTTAGCCCGCGCGGAACCTGTTACAAAGAATGCAAGCTTAGCTCCAGTAAAGGTCTGTGCTCACAACCGCCGCGTGTTACGGATTCGTGTCTGCCATTCAAGTCGGTTTGTCTGCGTCTGTCTCTCTCTCCTCTGTCCCCTTCGCCGGCCGGGGGCTTGACGCTGAGCGAGAAGTCCCGGACACTTTTCTGATAAAAACACTCCAAAAGATGGGAATCAAGAGCGACTACCTCAATATGAGAAAGGGAATATATGAAAAACCAATAGCCAGCATTGTACTCAATGGAGAAAGACTGGAAGCATTCACCCTAAGATCAGGAACAAAACAGGCTGTCCACTGTAACCACTATTATTCAACATTGTGCTAGAAGTTCTAGCTAGAGCAATCAGGCAAGACAAAGAAATAAAAGGCATCCAAATTGGAAAAGAAGAAGTAAAATTCTCATTATTTGCAGATGATATGATGCTATATTTGGAAGATTCTGAGAAATCTACAGCAATGTTACTTGAGCTAATAAACAAAATTCAGCAAGGTGGTGGGATATAAAATTAATGTACAAAAATCAGTAACATTTCTATACAAAAGCAATGACCTAGCTGAGGAGTCAGTTAAGGGAAAAAAATCCATTCAAAATAACAAGTAAAAGAATCAAATACTTAGGAATGAGCTTAACTAAGGATGTAAAGGACTTGCATACAGAAAACTACATAACATTGCTAAAAGAAAACAAAAGAGATCTAAATAGGTGGAAAGACATTCCCTGCTCATGGATAGGAAGGCTAAATATAGTTAAGATGTCAATTCTCCCCAAATTGATCTACAGATTCAATAAAGTACCAATACAAATTCCAATGATCTACTTTGAAGATTTCGAAAAGCTAATTACCAAATTCATCTGGAAGGAAAAGAGACCCTGAATAGCTAAAAGCATCCTAAAAAAGAATTATGAAGTGGGAGGATTAACACTCCTGACTTTAAAACCTTTTATAAAGCCACTGTGGTAAAAAGAGCATAGTACTGGCACAAAGATAGAAGTATTGACCAAGGGAAATCAAATTGAGAGTGCAGAAATAGACCACCAAGTCTATGGTCAACTGATTTTTGATAAGGCCCCCAAGTCCTTTGAACTGGGACAAATTAGTCTTTTCAATAATTGGGCATGGAAGAACTGGATACTAATAGCCAAAAGAATGAAAGAGGACCCCTATCTTATACCCTACACAAAAATTAACTCAAAGTGGATCAAACATTTGATATATAAGAATATAAGAACTAGCACCATAAAGCTTCTAGAAGAAAATGTAGAGAAACATCTTTAAGACCTAGTAATAGAAGGTACCTTCCTAAACTTTACACCCAAAGCACAAGTAACAAAAGAAAAAACAGATAAATGGAAAGTCCTCAGAAATGAAATACTTCTGCACCTGAAAAGATTGTCAAAAAAGGGAAGAGCCAGCCAACTCAGTGGGAGAAAATATTTGGAAATCACATATTGGAAAAAGGTTTGACATCCAGTATATACAAAGAAATCATTCAACTCAACAACAAAGAACAAACAACCCAATTATAAAATGGGCTAAAGATATGAATGGGCATTTTTCTGAAAAGCAAACACAGATGGCTCAAAAGCACATGATGAGATGCTCATTTTCATTGGCTTAAGGGAAATGCAGATCAAGACTACAATGAGATACCACCTCACATTTATAAGAATAGCTGCTATTAAACAACCAGGAAACTATAAATGTTGGAGAGGACGTGGAGAAACTGGGACACTTATGCACTACTGGTGGGAATGTATAATGGTGCAGCCACTATGGAAGACTGACGATTCCTTAGGAAACTAAATATTGAATTGCCCTATGACCCAGCAATAGCACTACTTGGTATATACCCAGAAGAGCTGAAAGTTATGACACCAAAGCATTTGCACACTGATGTTCATAGCAGAATTATTCACAATCACTGAAAGATGGGAACAAACCAAATGCCCATCAACAGATGAGTGGATCAATAAAATGTAGTATATACATGCTGTGGTAATTAGATTTAGTTGTCAACTTGGCCAGGTGAAGGCACCTTGTTTTGTTGCTGCAGACATGAGCCAATAGTAGTGAACCTCATACGTTGCTAATTACATCTACAGTCGGCTAGGAGGCGTGCCTGCTGCAATGAATGACATTTGACTTAATTGGCTGGTGCTTAAATGAGAGTACACAAGGTAGCACAGCCTAAGCAGCTCAGCATTCCTCATCTTAGCACTCACAGCTCAGCCCGGGCCTTTGGAAATGCAGAAAGAAGTCACCCCAGGGAAAGTTGTTGAAACCCAGGGGCCTGGAGAGGAGGCCGGCAGAGACCATCCTGTGCCTTCCCACATAAGAAAGAACCTCAGTGGAAAGTTAGCTGCTTTTCCTCTGAAGAACTAACAAAATAAATCCCCCTTTTTAAAAAGCCAATCCATTTCTGGTGTGTTGCATTCCAGCAGCTAGCAAACTAGAACACATGCAATGGAATATTATGCAGCAGTAGGACAAAATGATGTCCTGAAGCACATGACAAGATGGATGAACCTTAAGGACATAATCCTGAGTGAAATTAGCCAGACACAAAAGCATAGATACTCTATGATTCCTCTTTTATGACCAGCCAATGGTATAATCAGAGGCTTATAATACAGAATATAGGGGACTTAGAGATACATAGAAGCTAGAGATGGGTGAATCATTAGCTAATGAGGTTGGACTCCAGTGTAAGGGAATAGATAGAAGTGAAGGAGCTTCTCTAGTGGGTCTATAAAAATATTACTATATTAAAGATGAAAAAGATTGAAAGGGATTGTTTAGACCTACATGTCCCACTGATTAACACTAGAAATATGAATTAGCTCTCACAAGAATTACTTCAAAGATATGATTCTTGTACAAAGAGTATTTAAGTCTAGGGTACAGGGGGAAAATTGCTATTGCATACTACAAACCATGTTCAAAAGGAAATCAGCAGTACCACCACAGCAACAGCAGAGGTAAAAAATGGGGTGAGGGACAAGAGTTAAGAGGAAGTTTAGATTTCCTATTTGGCGAGCATGTATTTATTGGTTTTCTTTCTCTTGGGAACAATGAAATAATCTAAAATTGAGAATGTTGATTGACTGTGGACTTTGGGCCCTCTACATGATACCCAATGAATGCAGGTGGCTGAAGGATGCACTGATAGAGAAGCAGATTGTTTAACGATTGTGTATGCTTATGAACAAAGGTTGTGCTGCTACGAAAAGGAACGAAGTCATGAGGCATGCAATGATGTGAATGAGCATGTGGGACATTTGGTGAAATAAAACAAGCCAGAAATGAAAGAAAAAGAATGGTATGGTCATCTTTAGAAAATGCTTATAAGAAAATAGGGGCCTAGATTTTAAGCTTTTAGAGCAGACACATTAAGTCCAGAGTGATGATTCTTAACTCTTGATTTTGAGAGGCTGTTTTATGTATATATATATAACCTGGTATTTACAGATAAGAATGAACTCAAACAGGTTGGGGTTAAAGAAATTCAGAACATAGGGGTAAGGAAGACAGTGTCTATGTTTTAGAACTACACATACTCTTTCAGACCAATGGAAGAAAGGTTTATTCGATCTGGAACTGAAATTTTCTATAGTACACAATCTAATTCAACCTATCTGTATAGCTCATTTGAACAACTGAAACACAGAGAACACAGAATGAGAAAGAGGTCCTTTTATCCTGCATGGATTATTGTAATGCCTGGATACATCCTAGAGTATATTAAGCAGATAATCAAAAAGTATTGTCAAAGTCCCCTGAAGGATGGAAGAAAGAATATGAAACTATCACACCTTACCATCAGGGAATCCCCTGATACTGTGTCAAACTTTAGGGACACCCAAATCAATAGGTCATGCCCTTGATCAGAAGGCTTACTCTTGTGAAACTTATGTACATAGCAGAGAAACTTAGACTACCTATTAGCATGCCTAATAGTTACTTCTGGAGGACCTCTTTTGTTGCTCAGATGTGGTCTCAGTCTCTCTAAGCCCAACTCTGCAAGTGAAATCATTGCCCTCCCCACTACATAGGACATGACATCCAGGGGTGAAAGTCACCCTGACAACATGGGAGATGACTTCCAGGGATGGATTCAGACCTGGCACTGTGGGATCAACAATTCTATCCTGACCAAAATTGGAAAAGAAGTGTAATTAATAAAGTATCAGTGGCAGAAGGTTCAAATAGAGTAGAGAGGCTACTCTGGAGGTTGCTCTTATGCAACATTGCTACCTATCATAACCTGCCAAGCCTCAACCAGGACCATTCCAGCCAATCCTAAAGAACACCTAGAACAATATATAAGATTCCACAAGGGTTTCATGCACTAGAGTAACTTTCCAGAAACCTATAACCTCCAGATGGATCCCTGATCCATATAAGTCCTAAAACATAGCCCAGCCTCTCCAGAACACCAGATAGTCCCATCTTCCAACCCCATATTAGTGCAGATCTTTCCAATATGAAAAATGCAGAATTGCCATAGCCCAAACACCCCTAAAGAGAGGGATAGAAAGATCAAAGATAATTGTGGAATAATACATAGAAGATAGGATTTAACAAATGGATATGAATGCTGAATCATTAAATTGATATCTCTTTTAGTCTCCAGTATTTTAGAGCAACTGGAAGTAAAAACCTAAAATTGTGGAATTGTAACCCATGTCAAACTCTTAAATATGTTCTTCAACTAATTGTGGTGCTGTCCTTCGAAATTTATAGCTTTTTTGTATATATGTTATTTTTCACAAAAAAAATAAGGGAAAAAAGTCAATTGTGATTATAAAAAAGAAAACATTTAATTCCTCTAGCTACCTATATTCTGGAGCAGCTAGAAGGGAAAATCTGAGAGGATTGTACGATAGCCCATGACAAACTCTGGGATCTGTCCTGTAACTATTTGTTGAAGAGTGCTTTGAAAACTATTGCTTTCTTATTTCTTTGCTTTGTATATATGTTATACTATACAATATAAAAAAGTTAAAAAAAAAAAAAGGGCAGAGGGCCAAACTTGACCCACAGGCCATAATTTGTTGACCCCTACACTAGTAGATCATAGAAGAACTGTTTAAGGGCCAACCCTACAAATGACTTAGTCACTCTGTCCATATTCCATTAGCCAGAGTACCCTTATAGCTCCAATTTAACAGTCAAAGCCTAGGAAATTCAATATTCCTGTTGGTCCCAGGAAAACATGAATAGAATTTGCCAGCATCGATCCAGATTCTGCCTGCAGTGATTCTTGTGTTGAAAGACTTTTTTTAAAAAATATGATATAGCCATGAAAAATATTATACATTTTTACATATCTATTACTAAAGAGAAGTGTGTGCTTTAAGGGGGACTTAAGAAATTTTCAATAGTACTTCTCATTGTATGGGATTTTTCCTCCATGTATTGAATTTAGAACCTAATCCCTATGTGAAATGTGATTCTGCATGGAGTGAAATGGTGAAAAACACAAGGGCTAAGAATGGGCAGACCAAGGTTAGAGCTTAGCTCTGTAACTGACCAGTTCTCAGTAGCCAGTTACATATCCTTCCTGATCCTTAGATTCTCCATCTCTAAAATGAGATGAAAATAGCGTCTACTTCATGTGTTTTTTCCAAAGAGGAAAGTGATGCAATATACAGCAAGCACATAGTAAGTGCTCCAAGATGGCTGTGATCTATTCTTTCTTAAGGTGAGGGGCATATAAACAGATGATCAAAGTCCATCATGGCAACCTAATGCAAGTTCTTGTCCCTGCCTGGACCTTGATCACATTCTGTACAAGACTGTGGATAATCAGATGGTTCCCTCAGCGGGTGGAGTTGGAGGAGTAAGAGTTTTCTGAAGTCTCCAATTGTCACAAGAATGCATGACTCACAATTAAAAATGATAATAACACTTCACTGACAAAATTGTTGGAAGGGTAAAGTTTATGTCAATAAATACGTATTCAGAACTGTCATGTGCCAGGCAGTATAGTGGGTTCTAAGAAAACAAACATGAAAAAGATATTATATTGGTTATCTACTGCCCCAGAACTTAGTGGTTTAAAACAATAACAATTTTATTTCCTATGTTTCTATGGGTCTACTGAGGAGTTCTTCTGGTTTCACCTGGGCTCACTCACACAGCTGCATTTAGCTGGTAACCTGGCTGTGGATTGGGTTCAACTGGGACAACTGTGAAGTCTGTCTCTTTCTCCATGTATTCCAGGTGAGAAAGCCCCAGAGCACAAGCATGTGTCAAGCCTCTGCTTGCACCATGATTGCTGCTGTCCCATTGGCCATGGCAAGTCTCATGGCCAAGTTCATACAAGAGCATGGATACCATTTCAGGCCACTTTTGAAACAATTTACCAAAAATGTCTTCTTCAGCCTTAAGAAAACCCCCATGAAATGTCCATTTGCTCCCACTGGGTGTGTCACTCTCCATAGCCTACCTCCCCTGGAATCTCCTGAGAACTGGCCTGACTTTTACAACACTGTATGATTCTGACATTCCACCTAGAATATCCACTGTCCAATGGCTCAGCCTTCACAAGGACCCCTACACTGATATTACTTCTGCTTCCACAGAGCCCTTCACACTCAAGGAAGCTCACATGGGATCCTCTTTGGCCCTTTGCATAGCTGGGCTGACAGTAACAACTGCAAGGAGGTGACTGAATATGTGAGGGTACAGAGTGCTGGCCAGGACTAGAGTAGGATCAGTTCAGCAACAGCCAGACATTTTACCAAGGTTCCAACATCCCAGACCTGAGCCCCTCAGATGGATCCTGGGCTGTCCAGCCCTGTAGGGTATATCTCTACTTACCTTCTGGGAAAATACATGGGGTAAAAATTCACCTTACTGTTTTTCCAGCAAGGCAGGATTTCATGGGTCATTCTGCTTTCAACAGCAGGAGTTCACTAGGACCAGCTCCATCATTTGCAGAACTCAATGCAAAATAAAAATGCAGGGCTTCTTAATTAAAAAGCTGAGGGTGGGGGTGGGGTGGGGGAGTACTACTGTTAAAAGTATTATAATGTAAAGCTTTCTCTTTATTCCATGGTTTCTCTTGTGACTTTTCATATTGCTTTTTTACTTGCTATTTAATGTCATTCTAAGTAAAGAAAATTAAAAATTAAAATTTCAAATTATTAAAATGGATTTTACCATTCATCTTTATATTTGGTAATGCTAGATTTACATGTAGACTTAAGAGCATTTAACTCATAAACAAAGTCACTAAAATTACTTAATTCTTATTTCATAGCTTTTACATGCATATGTATGACACTCTTACTGGAACAGTAGAAATGCTGCACAAAAGTAACTCAATCATGTTTATTTCTCTTAATGCACACACATTCTATCAATAATCTCTACCTTCAGCGTACAGAAGAGTAAGGAAGGACTGAAAGGAAAAGGAACTCTAGTTTGTCCTATCTTTCTCTTTCCTTCTATACCATCACTTTCAGAGTAAGTGAGAAAGGGAATAGTAGGGTTCCTTGGTCCCCATGTTTCTCAGAACACCATTACATTCTTTCTGTGTTCAAAGCCAGTTCTAGTTTACATGGAAAGCTTGGCCTCTCAGAGCTGCCAGTGCCCACAACCCCATTCCTACTTACCCAGTCACAGATACAACATACGTATCTTGTGGTCACTTTAAGTCTCACTAAACACCCACATAGTTGTGAGTCCACTGGAACTTGTGCTCATGGAGCATTGCAAACACTATGTAATGGGGTGGCAAAGAACAGTAGAAAAACATATCTGGTGTATTTCTTCTGCTTATGCATAGGCTCTATTGGACTTTGCTTAAGAAAACGCAAATTCAAAGAGAAAATTAATAAGAATTTCAAGATTATGTCAAATGAACATTAAACCAAGCATGGGCACTTCTGAGCAAGGGGTCCTCTGCAACTGCACAGGTCACCTGCCCACAAGACAGAAATAATCATTTGGAATTTTCACAGGCAACTCCAACTAAACAGTTCCCAAACTGATGTCTTGATCTACCCACTACTACCAAAATTCTCCTCACCCTGTCTTCCCCATCTCAACAAATCACCCCACTATCTATTCTCTTGCTCCAGACACATATATGGTGGTCATTTTGAACACCTCCTTTTCTATTAACATGAACTCCATCATTGCTAAGTCCTGATGATTTCTACCTCCAAAATATTTTCCCAATCTATGCATTTTAATTTATCTCCACCACTCTTAATCTAAAGTCAATATCAACTCTTGTGTAGATAATTATAATAGCCTCCTGGCTTCCATTTTTGCCCCTTACAAGCCATTCTCCACTTAGTTCCAGAACACTCAACTTAAAATATGAACTGGCTTCCTTGAATTGAACCCTTGCTACTGAAAACTTTTCATTGAGCGGCTTCTTTTGACTCTTCAGAACTCAGCTCAACTATTATTTTCAAGAGGCCTTCTAGGGCACCTAATACAAAGTACATCTGCCCTACATTTACCTCATTATTCTATCTCAGAGAGCCTGTTCTTTTCCTTTATCAAACTTATCACATCTTGCAACTGCATATTTGTGAATATTTATCCAGCCAGAGTATCAATTTAAAGAAGACAAAAATTCTATCTGTTTCATTCACAGCAATGTACTCAGCAATTCACACAGTGCTTGGTCCTTAACTAGGTATTCAAGTTTTTCTAAGGCATGAATAAATAGATTCATGAGGGGAGGAGAAGGAAGAGTCTAGTTCTCTGGCTTAGAGACAGGGAACTAGTAGTGGCACATAGAAAGAGGAGCAGTTCTAAGGAGGAAGGAATTAATTTTTAAAAAGAATGAACTGATGTGCATGAAATTACATGCTACAGGCACCAACCAAATGTGCATTTTAAGAGTTAATGGGAGGTCCATTGGTCCAAGACGGCAGCTTAATGAGGTGTGGAATTTAGTTCATCCTGCAGAGCAGCTAGTAAATACCCAAAAACATTACAGAACAACTGCTGGGGCCACATCATGATTGGACACACAGCATACAACAGTCTAGACAAACCAGACCAGCTGCGATCACCTAGAACTGTGAGTTTCCTGAGCCACGTAAACTGGTGCACCTCCCCCACAGGCTGGGTCCCAGAGGGGAAAAGAAAAAGACTTTACTAACAGCAAGGGGCTGAACTCAACCAAGCTCCATTTGCAGAATTAATTAACAAATTCTGACTACTAAAATATAGACCCCCTGCTCAGCTGGACCTCAAGTAAAAGCTGAGATTGTAGGTTTTTGCACCAGTGCAGAAGGGGAAGCACTGACAGAAAAAGAAAAAAAGAAGTTTTTTCAGATCAGACAGCACAAAATACTTGAAAAGTTCTGGGCCCTGAAGGAAAGGAGGGGGCACATAGGGCCTGGAGATATATAGAGCAACATACCAACTTCAGCTCTTGATTGGCAAACCTGAGGAACTGGAGTCCTGCTCTGAAAAGGAATTTTTTTTCTTTTCTTTTTTGTGGCTGTGTTTCTATGGCTTGACTGCTTTTTCCAAACAACTCCAAGGCTTCTCAGGTTCCAACTGCCCCAGGCAAAGGTGGAATTAAGCTTGAGGCAAAGATGCTGGTCAAGTGAAATAAAGCAATTCCCTGGAGGCTATGCCTTCCCCAGGAGAGGGGTGGGGGCCAGCTCAGGTGGAATCCCTCCCTCAAGGCATTCAGACTCCATGGTCTGGAAAACTGAAGCAAGTAAAGCCAGACTACAACATCTCTTCTGACTCAACCACACCCCAGCAGGGAAAGTCTGCTAAAGTTAAAGGTACTGCATCACTTTATGCTGGTTGGATCCAGAGGCATACAAGCACCATATACTGGGAAGGATAGGAAAAACACAGTCTAGAGCTTCATAGGAAAGTCTTTCAACCTACTGGGTCTCATCCTCAAGGAAAACTGATGCAGGTGACTGTTTCCTCCTGAGAGGAGGCCAATCTGGTCTGGGAAAATCTGACTGGAGTCAATAATACCTAAGTAGACCCTCCTTAGGAAAAAAAATGGGTACCATACAGGCAGGGCAAGATACAAGAAAACAAGAACTGAAAAATTCTGATCTGTTAAACAAAACAAAGCATAAGCTAGAAGTCTAGAATAAGATGACCTGAATATCAAAGAACAGACAGACAACAAAGTCATCCAACAAGAAAATCCCAGGTAAAAAAAGTGAAAAAAATCTCAAGAATAAACTAATTAAGGAAATTAAATGTCTAGACACCAGAAAAAAATAACAAATCATCTAGGAAAATTGAAGATATGGCCCAGGCAAAGGAACAAACCAATGATTCAAATGAGATACAGGAATTGAAACAATTAATTCAGGATGTTCTAACAGACATGCAAAATCTCATCAAAAATCAAGTCAATGAATTGAGGGAAGGTATAAAGAAGGCAAGGGATGAACAAAAAGAAGAAATTGAAAGTCTGTAAAAGCAAATCACAGAACATGGGAATGAAAGGCACAGTAGAAGAGATTAAAAAATGGAAACCTACAATGTTAGATTTCAAGAGGCAGAAGATAAGATTAGTGAACTGGAGGATGGGACATCTGAAATCCAAGGAACAAAAGAAAATGTAGGGAAAAGAATGGAAAAATATGAGCAGGGACTCAGGGGATTGAGTGACAACATGAAGCACACAAATATACATGTTATGGGTGTCCCAGAAGGAGAAGAGAAGGGAAAAGGAGGAGAAAGACTAATGGAGGAAATTATCACTGAAAATTTCCCAACTCTTTTGAAAGACAAAACTACAGATCCAAGAAGAGCAGAATACCCCAAACAAAATAGATCCAAATAGACATACTCCAAGACACTTACCATGCAGAATGTCAGATGTCAAAGAGAAAGAGAGAATTTTGAAAGCAGCAATAGATAAGCAGTCCATCACATACAAAGGAAGCCAAATAAAACTATGCATAGATTTCTCACCAGACTCCATGGAAGCAAGAAGGCAGTCATATGATATATTTGATACTGTTTTCATTTGCTAGCTTCCGGAATGCAACACACCAGAGGTGGATTGGCTTTTAATAAAAGGGGATTTATTTCTTTAGTTCTTCAGAAGAAAGGCAGCTAACTTTCAATTGAGGTTCTTTCTTACATGAGAAGGCACAGGGCAATCTCTGCTGGCCTTCTCTCCAGGCCTCTGGGTTCCAACAACTTTCCCCAGGGTGATTACTTTCTACATCTCCAAAGGTCTGGGCTGAGCTACAGGTGCTGAAATGAGCTATGCTGAGCTGCTTGGGCTGTGCTATATTGCACTCTCTTATTTAAACACCAGCCAATTAAATCATACATGATTCATTACAGCAAGCACACCTCTTAGCTGACTGCAGGTGTAACAAGCAACAGATGAAGTGCACGTATTATTGGCTCATGTCCACATCAACAGAACTAGGCATGTTCACCTGGCCAAGTTGACACCAAAACCTAAATATCACAGATACTAAAAAAGAAAAACTGCCAACAAAGATTTCTATATCCAGCAAAATTGTCCTTCAAAAATGAGGGGGAAATTAAAGCATTTTCAGACAAAAAAATCACTGAGAGAATCTGTGCCTAAGGACTGGCTCTGCAAGAAATACTAAAGGGAGCACAGGAGACAAATAGGAGAAGACAGCAGAGAGAGGTGTGGAGAAGAGTGTAGAAATGAAAACTATCAGTAAAAGTAAAAAAGAAGAAAAATTAGTTACGACATATAAAATCCAAAAGGCAAACTGGTAGAAGAAAGTACTGCCCTTACAGTAATAACAAAAAATGTTAATGGATTAAACTCCCCAATCAAAAGACATAGACTGGCAGAATGGATTAAAAATCAGGACCCATCTATATGCTGTCTATAGGAGACACATTTTAGACCCAAGGATAAACATAGGTTGAAAGTGAAAGGCTGAGAAAAGATATTTCATGCAAATGACAATCAGAAAAGAGCAGGAGTAGCTATACTAATATCCAACAAATTGAACTTCAAACATAAACTATTAAAAGAGACAAAGAAGGACACTATGTATTAATAAAAGGAGCAATTCAACAAGAAGACATAACAATCATAGATATTGTAATACACTGAGCCAGAGTATTCCAAAATACATACAGCAAACAATGAAAAGAGAAATAGACACATCTGCCATAATAGTTGGAGACTTCAATTCCCCGCTCTTATCAATGAACTAGACTTTGCAGACATTTACAGAACATTACGCCCCACAATAGCAGGATACACCTTTTTCGCAAGTGCTCATGGGTGATTCTCAAGGATAGACCATATGCTGGGTCACAAAGCAAGTCTCAATAAATTTTAAAAGATTGAAATCATACAAAATACTTTCTCAGATCATAAAGGAATGAATTTGGAAATCAATAATAGGCAGAATGCCAGAAAATTCATGGAAGCTCAACAACACACTCTTAAACAACCAGTGGGTCATGGAAGAAATTACAAAAGAAATCAGTAAATATCTCCAGGCAAATGAAAATGAAAACACAACATATCAAAATTTATGGGATGCAGCAAAGGCAGTGCTGAGGGAAATTTATTGCCCTAAATGCCTATATCAAAAAAGAAGAAAGAGCAAAAATCCAGGAATTAACTGTTCACTTGGAAGAACTAGAGAAAGAACAACAAACTTACCCCAAAGCAAGCAAAAGGAAAGAAATAATGAAGATTAGAGCAGAAATAAATGAAATTGAAAATAATCGAGAAAATCAACAAGATCAGAAGTTGGTTCTATGAGAAAATCAATAAAATTGATGGACCCTTAGTGAGGTTGACAAAAAGAAAAAGAGAAAGAATGCAAATAAATAAAATCAGAAATGGAAGAGGAGACATAACCACTGACCCTGCAGAAATAAAGGAAGTAATCAGAGGATACTATGAACAACTTTATACTAATAAACTAGACAACGTAGATGAAACAGACAACTTCCTACAAAGGCATGAACAACCAATATTGACTCGAGAAGAAATAGATGACCTCAACAAACCAATAACAAGTAAAGAATTTGAATTAGTCATTAAGAAGCTCCCAAAAAAGAAAAGTCCAGGACCAGATGGCTTCACATGTGAATTCTACCAAACATTCAAGAAAGAATTTGTTAACAATCCTGCTCAAATCTTTCCAAAAAATTGAAAAGGAAGGAAGGCTACCTAACTCATTCTATGACGCCAACATCACCCTCACACCAAAGTGAAACAAAGATACTATAAGAAAAGAAAATTACAGACCAATCTTTGTAATGAATATAGATGCAAAAATCCTCAACAAAATTCTTGCAAATCAAATCCAGCAGCACATTAAAGAACCATACACCATGACCAAGTAGGATTCATCCCAGGTATGCAAGGATGGTTCAATATAAGAAAATCAATTAATGCAATGCACCATATCAACAAATCAAAGCAGAAAAACCACATGATCATTTCGGTTGATGCAGAAAAGGCATTTGACAAAATTCAGCACCCATTCTTGTTGAAAACACTTCAAAGGGTAGGAATATAAGGAAACCTCCTCAACATGATAAAGGGAATATATGAAAAACCCACAGCTAACATCACCCTCAATGGAAAAAAACTGAAAACTTTCCCCCTAAGATCAGGAACAAGACATGAATATCCACTCTCACCATTGTTATTCAACATTGTATTGGAACTTCTAGCCAGAGCAATTAGACAAGAAAGAAGAAATGCAAGGCATCCAAATTGGAAAGGAAGAAGTAAAACTCTCACTGTTTGCAGATGATATGATATTGTATGTTGAAAACCCCAAAAAGCCACAGCAAAGCTACTAGAGCTAATAAATGAGTACAACAAAGTGGCAGTTACAAGGTTAACACTCAAAAATCTGTAGTGTTTCTGTACACTAGTAATGAGCAATCTGAGGGGGAAATCAAGAAAAAAATTCATTTACAATTACAGCGAAAAGAATAAAATATTTGGGAATAAATTTAATAAAGGATACAAAAGGCCCATACAAAGAAAACTACAAGAAATTGCTAAAAGAAATCTCAGAAGATCTAAATAAATGGAAGAGCATACCATGTTCTTGGATTGGAAGATGAAATGTAGTTAGGATGTCAATTCTACCTAAATTGATTTATAGATTCAATGCACTACAAATTAAAATCCCAAAAACTTACTTTTCATAAACAGAAAAGCCAATAATCAAATTTATCTGGAAGGGCAGTGTGCCCAAAATAGTGAAAAATATCCTGAGAAGGAAAAATGAAGTCAGAGGTCTCACACTACCTGCTTTAAGGTATATTATGAAGCTATAGTGGTCAAAACAGCGTGGTACTGGCATAAAGATAGATATACTGACCAATGAAATAGAATAGAGTGTTCATATATAGACCCTCTCATCTATGGAAAATTTATCTTTGATAAGGCAGTCAAGCTACCTGGACAGAACAGTCTCTTCAATAAGTGGCGCCCAGAGAACTGGATATCCACATGCAAAAGAATGAAAGAGGATCCATATCTCACACCCCACTCAAAAATTAACTCAAAATGGATCAAAAACCTAAACATTAGATATAGGACCATAAAACTCCTAGAAGAAAATATAGGGAAATATCCTATAAATTTTATAATAGGAGGCAGTTTCCTAGATCTTACACCCAAAGCATGAGCATTGAAGAAAGAAATAGATAAATGGGTACTCCTCAAAATTAAACACTTTTGTGCATCAAAACTTTGTAAAGAAAGCAAAAAGACAGCCTACGCAATGGGAGTCAATATTTGGAAATGATATATCAGATAAGGGTCTAGTATCTAGAATGCATAAAAAGATTGTTCAACTCAACAACAAAAAGACAAACAGCTCAATTACAAAATAGGTAAAAGACATGAAGAGATATTTCTCAGAAGAGGAAATACAAATGGCCAAAAGGCACATGAAGAGATGCTCAATGTCCCTGGCCATTAGGGAAATGCAGATCAAAACCACAATGAGATATCATCTCACACCCACCAGAATGGCCATTATCAACAAAACAGAAAATGACAAGTGCTGGAGAGGATGTGGAGAAAGAGGCACACTTATCCACTGTTGCTGGACATGTAAAATGGTACAATCGCTGTGGAAGGCAGTTTGGTGCTTCCTCAGGAAGCTAAAAATAGAACTGCCATGTGATCCAGCAATACCATCTCTAGGTATCTATTCAGAGGACATGAGGGCAAGAACACAAATGGACGTTTGCACACCAAAGTTTACAGCAGCATTATTTACAATTGCCAAGAGACGGGAAAAGCCCAAATATCCATCAACAGTTGAGTGGCTAAACAAGTTGTGGTATATACATATGATGGACTATTACCCAGCTGTAAGAAAGAATAAATTCATGAAGCATGCAACCACATGGATGGACCTTAAAGACATTATGCTGAGTGAGATTAGCCAGAAACAAAAGGACAAATACTGTATGGTCTCACTGATATGAACTAACATTAATAAACGAACTTGGAGAATTTCAGTTAAGAACAGAGGTCATCAAGAGATAGAAATAGGGTAGATTTTAGGTAATTGGAGCTGAAGGGATACAGATTGTGCAACAGGATTGATTGTAAACATTCGGAAATGGATAGCACAATACTACCTAATTGTAGCACAATAATGTTAGTATACTGAATAAAGTTGAATGTGAGAATGATAGAAGGAAGAGGGCTGGAGGCACAAATGAAACCAGAAGGAAAGGTAGACAATAAAGACTGAGATGATATAATGTAGGAATGCCTAGAGTGTACAATGATAGTGACTAAATGTACAAATTAAAAAATGCTTTTGCATGAGGAAGAAAAAAGGAATATCAATATTGCAGGTATTGAAAATAGATGGTAATTCATATTTTAAAACTTTAACGTATGTGTGAGACTAAAGCAAAAAATGTTTCTTTGGCACAAAATTTATGTTTTAACTAGTGAATTTCCTAATATAACTTATATGGACAGTTTAATTGAACACCATAAGTACATGGGACCTTGAATAGGGCATGAGATTTTGTAGGTTTGCCAAGAGTGATGCCCCAATAAATCCCAGAGTGATTTGAACAGTGAATAAAAAAGTATTTGCAAAGTCCCCTTGGGGGAATGGTGAGAAAGGGGAAAATTCAATTTCCCCATTTGGAGAATTCCTGATATTCTTGTAAGCAGTGGGGACCACCAAATCATAAGAAACTTAAACCTGCAAAGGATAGACTAAGTCTACTTAAAATTAGGCCTAAGAGTCAACCCCAGAGAACCTCTTTTATTGCTCAAATGTGACCTATCTCTCTCTCAGCCAGGACAGCAGGTAGGCTTACCACCCTCTCCTTCTCTGCATGGGACATGACTCCCAAAAGTGTAAACCTCCCTGACAACATGGGACAGAAATCCTAGAATGAGTGGGACTCAGCATCAAGGGATTAAGAAAAACTTCTCGACCGAAAGGGGGAAGAGAGAAATGAGACAGATTAAAATGCAGTGGCTGAGAGATTTCAAGCAGAGTTGAGAGGTTATCCTGGAGGTTATTCTTATGCATTTTATAAATATCCCCTTTTTAGTTTAAGGTGTATTAGAGAGGCTAGAGGGAAGTGTCTGAAACTGTAGAGCTGTGTTTCAGTAGCTATGTTTCTTGAAGATGAATGTATAATAATAATAGCTTTCACAATGTGACTATGTGATTGTGAAAACCTTGTGTCTGATGCTCCTTTTATCTATGGTATTGTCAGATGAGTAAAAAATATGGATTAGAAATAAATAAATAATAGGGGAACAGATGTTGAAATAAATTGAGTAGGTTGAAATAGTAGTTAGGAATGAAAGAGAGTAGTAAGGGGTATAGAAAAAAAATAGGGGGAACAAAATAAATAAAATCTATTGAGTAGATGGAAATATAGGTGGTTGGTGAGAGGGAGGGGTGGGGATGTAGTATGTGTGAGTTTTTTCTTTTTTCTTTTTATTTGTTTTTCTGAAGTGATGCAGATGTTCTAAAAGGTGATTATGGTGATGAAGACACTGCTATGTGCTGATGCTATGAGGCATTGACTGTATACCATACATGGAATGCTTGTATGTTAAGAAGGTTCATGCTTGTTGTTTTGGTTTGATAATCCAAAATAAATTTTAAAAAAATAAAAAAGAGTAAATGGTGACACTACAAATAATTATGCTTGACAATAGGCATAAACTAGGACTGGCCAGGGTAAAGATGAATAGTCAACGTAGAAATAGATAATAAAGACACAGGGAGTGTGTACCCATATGGGACACACTGTATATATGGTTCTCTATCATGCAGTTACTTCTTTGCTACTAATCTGCTTGAGAATTTGAAACCTTATTTCCCAGCATCCTCTTGCTTCATGTAGGTGGGTATTGGTAAGCACTTGTCCAAGCTGAGAGAGCCACTTACAAGCAAAGCCATTTTATGAGATGCCATAAAGATTTACAAAGATTTCTAGAACAGAGTTTGTCCTGGAAATTTTTCCAGACTCCATCCTTAGTTTGGCAATCATGCAGGGCTCTCCTCTTGAAGGAAGTCCTCCCTGACTCACTTTCCCTGCATGCAGCTTCGAAAAACCTTTTTTTTTTTTCCAAACCACAGTCAGTGAGTCAAACCAGCACTTTTTTAAAAAGTGATATAAATAGAATGGAACAGAATATTTCAGAATTCACTGCAATATGTAAGGGTAACATATTATTGACAGCACCTTCCAACATGAAAAAGTTAGAATGGGCATAGTGGAAATACCCCTAAAGGGTGGGGAAAAAAAATGAAAGGTGATGGTGGAGTTATACAGAGAACGTAGGGTTTAACAAACGAGTATGATTGCTGAACCATTATACTAATATTTCTTTTAGTCTCTAGTATCTTAGAGAAGCAAGAAGTAAAAACCTAAAATTGTGGAATTGTAACACACACCAAACTCTGAAAGCTGTTCTACAACTAATTGCTGCAATGTGCTTTGAAATGTATTGCTTTTTTATACATGCATTATTTTTCACACAAAAAAAGAAAAATATATATATATTTCTTCTAGCCTCCAGTGTTTTCAAGCAGCTAGAAGTAAAAAGCTAAAATTGTGGAATTGTAACCTATACCAAACTCTGAAATCTGTTCTACAACTAATTCCTGCAATATGCTTTGAAATATATTACTTTTTAATATATGTGTTATTTTTCACACAAAAAAGGAGAAATACATGTATTTCTTCTAGCCTCCAGTATTTTCAAGCAGCTAGAAGGAAAAACCTGAAACAGTGGAATGGTAACCCATAGCAAACTCTGAAATCTGTTCTGTAACCATTTGTTGAAGTGCACTTTGAAAATCATTGCTTTTTCTTTCTTTTCTTCGTATATATGTTATATTTAACAATAAAAGTGTTTTTTAAAAAAGTTGTAAGGATAGATATTGCCTTATGAAATTTTGTTTCAATTATATTTACATGTATGTGTGGGGCACGGTCAAAAAAATTTTTTAAAACATTATACTTGACAGAGCCTGAGTCAGACTCTCCCTTTATAAACTTCTACTCCCTAGGAAATGGCTTTATGGGAGAAAGTAAACTCGAGGGTTGGGAGTGTAAACTGGATGCTTTCCTAAGATTTGAAATGGGTGGAAAAGACACTACCAGCTTTTGTTTTGGTTTAATGATTTCTTTTTTTGTTTGTTTGTTTGTATGCTGCATGGTGAGGTCACATTTCATTATTTTTCTATGTAAGTATCCCATTATTGCAGCACCATTTGTTGATTTTTTTTTTTTTTTGCATGGGTAGGCACCAAGAATCAAGCCTCAGTCTCCGGCATGACAGGCAAGAAATCTGCCTGCTGAACAATCATGGCCCGCCCCCTTGTTAAATTTTGTTTGTTTGTTTTGTTTTGGGGAAGCTTATGGAGCAGGAATCAAATCTGGGTCTCCCACATGGCAGGCAATGATTCTACCACTGAACTACCCTTGCATGCCATCAATGCATACCATGCTATATTATAAAATTTTTTGCTTATCTTCCCCTCCTTTCTACTCCTTTCCCCTTCTATCCATCGAGAGCTCTATCAATACAGAGCAGACAAAACCCAAAACAGGCTAATATTCTATACTTAGACACAGAGTTGGCAAAAATTTGCCACTCATCAACCTTGACATGGGTTCCTCTAATGGACTACTCTTGGAAATGCATTAACAGTGATTGACCATGCCCCCTGAACGCTCTAAGATACAAAATGGCCAGACGGCCATTCCATCATGAACAGATCAATCCAAAGAGCTCTTCAGCCAACTATGCCAAGCCTGCTGACTCACTGGGTTGCTCAGCCAGCCCCAGCTTAGCATTCTAAGACTCCCAGGGTTCCAGCTACAAAGGCGAGATCGTAAGAGCCAAGAGATCCCTCTGTCCCCTTCCCCACTCATGGAAAACTGCAGTTTGGGTCACTGAACAAATGTCCAGTTTGTCTGTGAGCCACACCTTGATCATTTCACTGTGGGAGGTCAATTTCCTTTCTCCCTGCATTTTCCTACATTGAATTTCCCAGTCCCTCCTTTTCATTATTTAATCCAGCTGTTTCCTGCAGCAGCCTGCTAGGATTGAGAATACTCAGCCAGGAGACCTGGCCCCAAGACCAGTCTCCAGCATTTTCTAGCCATGGTTCAGTCATAAGCTTTCTGTCCTTTTTTGAGTTCCATTTGTTCATATGCAGAATTAGAGAAACCCTTCCCGGCCTTCCTCACAGGGCTGTGGAGAGGATCTTAATGGTGTGATTGCCATTTCTCCCTCCATAAGTGTGAGGTGGTAGGAACAGTAACAGCTACTGCTCCGGAATGGGGTATGGTGAGAGTCTGGGGGTGGGGTTGAAGGTGGGGCCAGCCCTGATGCTCAACCAAAATGCTGACCCAGTGATACCTTCATTGTACTTGGCTCTTGGCCCACCCACAACATTCCCAGTAATCTCACTGCCGCTCCACCTTAAAACCACCCAGCAAGAAAAGGGGAAGCTACTTCTCTCAGTAAAACCCTCAGGTCGTCCCTCTGAAACAAAAACTTCAGGGAGAGCAACAAACAAATGGTGACTCAGTGTTTAGTCTCTGGCATTTCATGTGGATACAACCACTCAGGAGGGTCTAGCTAAACTCCCAACAGGGCTCTGAAGGAATCTGTCTGGGAATGAAGCACATCCAAAGGGCAGCTGAGCTCAAAAAGAGGTGAGAAGCTGGTGCAGAGTGAGTGAGGTTGGAAATGTTTAAAAGACTACCGTGCGCATGTGGGTTGGTTTCAGCTGTGGAATGGGCTGGGGTCAACCAGGCTGGCCATCCAAGTGAAGGCTCCTGGAACCAACATGAAGCAGTTTGGCAACCAGAGAGCTTCTTCCACAAAGATCCCTGGAAGGGAAGGTAAACAGGCCCCCCTGCATAACTAGAGCTGAGGAGGAAGGAACTGCTGGCCCACCTCAGGCTTTTGGTCAGAACCCCTACCTTGACCCCTGGGGCTGCTGGGTGATAACTGCACATCACAACCACTTCAGGAATGGAAATTATAACAGGAGAAACATCAGCTACTCTTCAAAAGAGCAAAATGGCCTCTGTATGGGCTTCTCTGCTCCCTCATCATGCCCCCCTTCTTTAAGCTCTCTCTCCTCCCTACTTTCATAAAAACAAAATGTGATACCAGGCCTTATAAACCAAATCCCAGAGATTTGGGTGGGTTAAACATGTGGCTCATTTGATACCATGAAGACCTGGCTATCAGAGTGAGACATGTTCCTAAACAGAGTGAGGGGAAAGAACAGGAAGCAGAGAGAGACGGAAATGTGAAAGGAATCTTAGCAGTGAGGAATGAGCTAGACCCACACTTCGCAGATGTCACCACCTTCTCAGTCCATTGCTTAGTGAGAGCTGCAGAAGCTTCATTTCCCTTCCTTTACCATGGAATCTCTACAACCCCATATTGCACCTTCTGCCTGTACCCTATATTTTGCAAAGCTTACTTTCAGGACCCAACAAGTCATAAATAATGGTAAAAAAAAATAAAATCTAGTAGATATTAACCAATTCAATAAATCAGGCTAATTAGACACCCTCCTGCTATAATCAAAGGGATCAGCTGCAGTAAAAACAGCTGTACTCTGACAGCTACTAAAAACTCAAGCCATGCTTTTTAACCAAAATTCAGATCAAACTGAGCACAAATAATTATTTTCTTCCAAATGTCTGGCTATTATTTCAGAGTTTGCCTTTTAGCTCCTAGCCCCTATTTTCCTAGTCACTTCAGCTTATATGCCTGACAGGAGAACCAGAGACATTCATGTTGTCCCATGCTGTAATGTTTTCTTAGGAAATGCCCTGCTGATTCAGACGTGAAAATGTAAAAAGAGAGTGGTGACACAAACAAGGAGATGGGTTGCTTACCAGTCTGGACATGGGGGGATGAGTTCAGGAATAAAATATCCTTTGTGTCATAGCAAAAGAGATGATTCTCAATCCCCTTGCCCTATTTAATTGTTCTTCATAATTCTTACCATTTTGTTATTGCCTGACATTATGGTATTTATTTTATATGTATCTTCTGACCTCCCCATGATACTGCCTCAAAGTCATGGCTTCAGTCATGCATTCATTTGTTCAGCAAAACATTACATTATTATTTGTCTTATTCCATCACTAAATTAGAACTCCCTAGATTTAGGAATTATGTCTTATTTCTTTATTATATCTGTGCAGATCCTAGTACTGTGACCTGCACATAGTAGGTGCACAATACATGACTGTCCTAATTAATTAATTAATTCCTATAATCATAGAATGAACAACAAAAGAGAACTCAACTGAAAATGACAGTTTAGAAAAAAAATAAGACAGAGGTATCAAAATGGATTGGTAGAACCGAATTTTATTCCTCTTCATACTTCCAATCATTCACAAAGCACTTGGCATCAAGATACACTCAAATACTAGTTGCATGAAATAGGAAAAACTACTCCATTACTTGGTGTTTTGGTTTGCAAAAGCTATCGGAATGCAATATGCCCTTTTAAAAAGGGAATTTATTACATTACAAGTTTACAGTTCTGAGGCCATAAAAAATGTCCAAATTAATGCATCCAGGTAAAGATACCTTGACTCAAGGAAGGCAAATGGGTCAGAACACCTCTGTCAGCTGGGAAGGAACATGGCTGGCATCTGCTGGTCCTTTGGCTCCTGCTTTCAAACAGCTTCCCCAGGGGCATTTTCTTTCTATATCTCCAAATGTCTGGGTCTCATGTTGGCTCTAGAGGCTCTGTCGCTTCTTCCAAAATGGTTCCTTCTTACAGGATTCCAGTAAGGGACCCACCTTGAATGGGTGGAAACCACCTAATCAAAGGGTCCCACCCACAATCTGGTGGGTCAAATCTCCATGGAAAGTACTTGATCAAAAAGATCCCACCTAACAATATTGAATCAGGATTTTTAAAATGTGGATTTTCTGGAGGTACCCAGCAGTTTCACACCAGCACACTTGGAAGATTCACAGACTGCTAAAATTGAATCTCCTTGAGAGATATTTTTTGTTTAGACTTTTGAAAATTTTGAAGGATAAGCACTTACAATAATTTCTGACATATAGAAAATACTGAAAAAAAACTCGTGAATATGGATGCACAGGTGGTTCAGTGGTAGAACACTCGCTTGCCACTTGGGAGATCTGGGTTTGATTCCCAGCCCATGCATCCCATCCCCCAAAAAAACAAAAGAAAGGAAACTCATTGAATAAATCACTGGCAATTTCATAGTATCTGATATAGTATCTAACTATATCTAACATAAAGTAAGCATTCAATAAATGGATATTAAACTGAATGAGTAAATGATCTTTGTTGGTCTTATAAAGATAACTTCCATTCACCTAGCCAGACACTAAGTATTTTGCATTTATTTGTTCATTTAATCCTCATATTGACTCTATGAAGCAGACATTGTTATTATTATCTGTTTTTTACAGACAAAGAAACTGGCTCAGAAAGGTTAAACAATTTGCCTAAGATCCCACAGCTGTAAGGGGGTATAAACAGGAATTTAATTGTTTGACCCCAAAGATTTGGCCACAATGCTTGTTCCTGCTCTGCCAGCACCTTCTGGCTGAGGCACTCTGTACAGACAACATGAACTTCCTAAGCCACTATCCCTAAACCCCAGAGCCAGCTGCCTAGAAAGAAATCTAGGCACATGACAGAGCCTTAAGTTTCGTCTGCCAGCTTCCCCGGAGGCCCACAAGCAGAATCCCCATACTCTTTCTTCTTTCCAGTTACAACAGTGAGGTTCAGGTAGGAACATAAAAGAGTTGAAAGCTCTTGGTCCACATGGAGGGTCCCATATTCAAGTTCTCCACATGCATTATCTAATTTAGGCCTCTCAATAACATATGAAAAAGATACTGACTTTATTCCCATTCCTCAGAAGAAGCTAAGGCTTAGGGTAGTTGAGTTACTTGTTCAAGTTTACACAGGTGGTAAATAGCAGAGATAGGTTTCAAACTAAGGCCATCAGCTCCAGTGCCCAAGCTCTAAACCACAATGACTGTCTTATTTACATTTTAACCATATTCAGAGACTACTATTACTATTTATATAGTAATTGCAATCATGGCAAGCATGTAGTGAGTGCTTACTGTTTGCCACACATTGTTCTAAGAATGCATTCCCTTATTTGATCCTTCCACCAATTCTATGGAGTAAGTACTTAGAGGCATAGTTTACTGATGAGAATTGAGGCCAAGGCAAAGAAGTAAGAGGTAAAGCTAAGGTTTGAATGCAGGCCTGCCTGATTGCAGTGCATCCTTCAACCTCCTGATATCTATGACTGTAACCACTAAGTTTACTGATGTTCCTGTTTGGCTTTGTGCTAGCCTTTGAAGTTGTATTGCACTTCTCTTCTACTCTTTATTTCTTGTGAACTGCATTCAGAAGATTAAGGGGGGAAAAGAATTGATGTTGGTGCCTCTGCCCTCTACTTCCTATGGCACCTCTCAGGGATAGTCCTATCTACTTTCTACAAAACCACTTAGGAGTAAACTCCCAAAAGACCTTTAAAGCAATGGACATTGTAAAGGTACCCCTGCACTATTGGAATTCATTCAGTTAGGAAAACTGTGAGCTGGGCATAATCTCATTAACAAGCAGGACAGCTTCATCAAGTGGAATCTGTTTGAAGTCATCCCTTTAACCAGTCACAAAGCAACAGAAGGAGAAGCAAACACGTGCAAAGTAAGAAGTGCAGATGCTAAATAGAATGTCCTTTGGCAAGCAGATTTAGACCCCCTCAAATTATGTTGCAAAACCTAGAAAAATCAATTGGTAAATGAGTAATTCAAAAAGACGATTCTAGGTGTTTTCCAGAAATATGCGTGACACTGCTATTATTAGTAATAACACTGTCAGAAGGAGTCTTACGCATTAGTTGAGTTAGCAAATACTCCAGATCATAGTTTGAACAGTCAAGGAATGATAATAATAACCCCTAACATCTGTATGAATTTGTGATGCACAACATTTTTTCACATAAATTAGGTTGCTTCATTCTTACCACAATCCATTGAGATGTACAGGCTGATACAAGAAAACTGAGGTTTCAATTTTAAACTTTCTGAATTCAAATCCATTGTCCTTTCTAATACACTTTAAGTGTATCTAATATCCATAATATAGAAGAAATTAGCAAAATGGCCTGAGAAAGCATATATATATACATATATATTTCCCTCTTTCACAACTCTGCTAGGCCTTGCTTGGTTTATTGGTTCCTTGCATTTTACAAAGGATGTTAGAAAATGAGTGATTTCTTCCTTCTTGATATTTAGAGTTAGATACAGGCAATCATGCTGCTCATCCAAAGAACATGACCTTATTCATTCATAAAGCTCAAAGAAATAGTGCTTTGCTGGCATATAAGAAGCTTTTGTGCAAATTAAAAAAAAAAAAAAAAAACGCATCTCCAGCTGGACTGATGCAACACCAGACCAAAGCCCAGGAATAACACTGGCTGGGTTTCATGCCCTCGTGGCTCCCAGACCCAGATACCTTAGTCTGTGTGGTGCACAAATTGCCAAACCAGAACCAGAGAACTCTAGAAGAGGGGAAAACAGATATATCAATGGATTATTACAATCCAAATGACAGATATCTTAAGAGAGATTTGAGAAAGTCACTAAAAGATCATAAACTAGGAAGTCCATTCAAAATTTTAATTTCAATACTGCTGTTGAGATTTGAAAGAATCCAATTAATGACGTCTCTTTTTCCTGGCTCTGAATCAATTGAGAGATAAAAGTTAAAATAAGCTAATATTAGAGAATGTGACCTTACGACTGTGGGCAAGTAGACTAAACTTCAGAATTAGACTGACCTACCCATCTAATCACTTGTAATACCTCATCATGTAAAATCTATGTGGCCCGATGTTCAAGCTAAGTCCCATAAAACTCAAGTTTTGGAGAAACCAAGCAAAATGTGTGCTTCCTGCAAAGTGGATTACTCATGAGAACAAGAGAGAAGAAGGAATTGATCCAGGCATTTCCAGGCCCAAATTCGCAGGTCAAAACTCTGTTCCTCTCCTCCTGGGAAGAATGAAGGAGTGGGTTAAAAAAAAAAAAAAAGGCCAATAGTGTTATAGCAACAGAGCTCTCTCCACATAGAGGGAAATGTTAGGAATGGGGAATAAAACTCCCACACACCCCATTTTAACAAATATGATAATGTTACCATTTCTATTCCCAGAACTAGACCACAAGCAGGAAACGTGTGTGTTTTCACTCTCTATTTTATCTGTAGCACCCAACACAGTACTTGGCACATAAGTTGACACACAATAAATATTTGTTGAAAAAAAATCAATGAGTAAGGGTTGACTGAAAGACCAGAAAGGAATTCCTGGAGGAAGCGACATTTGAGTTAAATCTTAAAGACGCAATTGCCAAGAAAGAGGAGGGATTGAGGGAAACGTGCAAGTAGAAAAAAATTAAACAAGGATGAACCATGAATTAGTGAATTCATAATGTCTAAGTTAACATGACAGCAGTTAAGATATTACAGATATGCCTCCTCCAAACTTCCCATTAAAATAACCATGAAAATACACAAAATAAACAAAAGCATCTTTAACAGAGTGAACTAAAGATAGGGAAAGATTGTAAATGAAGTAAGGAGAAGTCCCCCAGTTCACTTTATGGGAAGGGGTACATGGTAAAGCACATTTTAGAACCTTGTTTCACATGCATCATCTTGATCCAGAATATGCCGAATCCCAAAAAGGCAGAAACCAATGCAGTGACTCACTCACATTGTCTCTCTTTACCTCCATAACTAAGGTCTAGAGGAAGAAGTGTGCCTACCCCAGCCACCCATAAATGGTCTTCTGATGCAGCAAGAGCCCTGATCCTCTCCTCACCCACATCAGCTGTTCCATCTGCACATTCATTCATCTAGAAAGCACTACTCAGCCTAGAACATGGCAACGTCTCTGGATACTTGGATAAACTGCAAATAAAAGGAAATGGAGTTCTGAAAGAAATGTAGGCAAGGGAAAGGGGCTAGGAGAGGGGAGTTTCTTAGGGCCTTTGTTCTTCAAATAGCTTCATTTCTCCAACTCAGAGAACTTATCAGCAAGTACAAGGCCTACTCAAAGAAAGCTATACCTGAGCTTCAGGTCTACGTCCCAGAGGAGATATCTCCTAGCATCCAGCCCAATAGCAAGTGGCCCTAAAGGTGTTAAATTGTCCAGCCCTCTCTGTTGGCAAACTTTAGTCCAGGTTATTCCCACTGAAGAGTAAGCAAACAGAAAGAGAAGCTACACATCTGTGGAAAACTCCTATAACTTAAAGGAAAGGAGCCATCTCTCAAAGACTAAAAGTAAAACATCTCTGTGATTGTGTTTTCTGTAGGAATATGTAATGTTGAGAAGAAATCTATTTGCTTGGTATCCCTACTATTATAAGAGGCCATAAAAAATAAATGAACTGTTCTGAAGACAAAGATGCAAAGAAAGATCATTATTCATCATCAGATATGTTGTTCTAGTTTGCTAGCTGCCAGAATACAATATACCAGAAACAGAACAGCTTTTAAAAAGAGTGATTTAATGAGTTGCTAGTTTACAGTTCTAAGGCCGAGATAATGTCCCAATTGAAGCAAGTCTACAGAAATGTCCAGTCTAAGGCATCCAGGAAAAGATCCCTTGGTTCAAGAAGGCTGATTAAGTTCAGGGTTTCTTTCTCAAGTGAGAAGGCACATGGTGAACATAGTCATGGTTTCTCTTTCAGCTGGAAGGGCACATGGCGAACATGGCATCATCTGCTAGCTTTCTCTCCTGGCTTCCTGTTTCATGAAGTTCTCTGGGAGGCGTTTTCCTTCTTCATCTCCAATGGTCACTGGCTGGTAGACTCTGCTTCTCGTGGCTACGTCATTCTCTGCTCTCAGAAATCTCTCATTCTCTAAAATGTTTCCTCTTTTGTAGGACTCTAATAAACCAATCAAGACCCACCCAAATGGATGGAGACAGTTCTCCCCTAATCCAGCTTAACAACCACTCTTGATTGGGTTACATCTCCAAGGAGATGATCTAATTACAGATTGAAACATACATAGTGATTAGGGATTATTCTGCCTTTACAAAATAGGATTTTGACTAAAATATGGATTTTCTAGTGTCCATGCATCCTTTCAAACTAGCACATATGTACTGAGGAGACTTCCAGGGAAGATGGTATTGCCAGCTTGAAAGCATTATGTACCCCAGAAAAGCCATGTTTTAATCCTGATTCCATCTTGTAGAGGCAGCCATTAATTTTAATCCTGATTCAATAATGTAAGTTGGAATAATTTGATTAGACTATCTCCATGGTGATATGACACACACAATTGTGAGCATTAACTTTTGATTAGATGGAAATGAGACTTCACCCATTCCAGGTGGGTCTTGATTAGTCTACTGGAATCCTTTAAAAGCAGAAACATTTTGAAGAAAGTCAAAAATGACAGAAGCCTCAGAGTTGACAGAGAAAGCAGATGTAGACTCTCTGAGAATAGTTGCTTCAGAGAACAGAGACACAAATATTTGGAGATGCTTGGAACCCAGCAGACATCACCATGAGATGTTAAGCAAGCCAGAACCTGGAGAGAACCGAGGGAAGCCAAAAGATGAAAGCTAGCCCCAGAGAAGCAAAATGAGAAACCCCCACAGGAACAGAGTCTGAAAGCAACAGAGCCCAGGAGCCAAGGACCAGCAGATGCCAGCCACATGACTACCCAGCAGAGAGAGGTGCTCCTGGACCATAGGCTTTTATTGAGTGAAGGTAACCTCTTCTTGGTGTCTTAATTTGGACACTTCCTTAGAAATGTAAACTTGTAACTTATTAAATTTCCCTTTTTAAAAGCCATCCCAGTTCTGATATATCACATTCAGCAGCTTACTAATACAGTGGTGAAGTAAGGAGTTCCAGAACTCATTCCTGCCAACAAAATAACTAATAAACAGGAAGGAACTGTTTGAAGCAACTATATTGAAATCCCAGAGGCCAGAAGAACACTGCACAGCATAAAAGGAAAAGCAGGAAAAAGGGGTTAATAAACTACAGCAAAGGACAGTAAATTTCTCTCTGTGTGAGGGGGCTCCAATGTCCCCTCACCTCCACTTTCTAAGCAGGCCACTATGGGGTCCAATCCCTGGCTAGCTTGCTAGGGACAGAGACATAAAAACCTCCTTCCCCCAAAACAGAGGTGGACATGGCCAATCATTGATCACAGATTTTGATTAACATTCTGATAGCTGGGGGCCCAGCACTGAGGTCAGCTATTGTTTCAACCCACCCTAGACAAAGATGGTGGCAGCCAGTGTTTCAACACTCCCCAGATAGGGGCAGAGGCAGTGGAGATTTAAAGATACGGCACTATCTCAGGGCTGCAGGGTACATTAGATGAAGGGCTGCATTTGCTGAGCAGGCCAGGAAAGCTGAGCTTTGCCATTCCTGATCCCCTCCTCAAGGCACTTTAGAGCTGGTCTGCACCTCCTTCATGGGTCTCTGGCCATGTTTTGGCTGGGAAAGACTATTTTGGTTGGGAAAGTTCTCTCCCGGGGTGACAATCCTATCAGAATTTGCCCTCCAGGCAAAAGCAGCTTGAAGCAAGGAAGAAAGAGTTAAAACTATAGAGGTGGACAGTCTAGGACAAACGCCTGCCAGCTTCAAACACCCAGAAGAGGGAGGTCTGTCCCTAGAGGGGACAACCAAACTCTTATCAGCAGGGGACTCCAAAACGAGTACAAGCAAAAGTCAAATTAAACAGGGGCCCAGAAAGACAGGGAAGACCCTGCACCTGCATTTGCCATTAGCAGATTTTCTTGACAGGAGGGCTTAAGCTCAAGAAAATCTTTGTCTTATCACCAGCTTGTTAAAAAAAAAAAAAAAAAAAAAAAAAAAACAAGAAACAGACATTTCAGGGAACAAACCCTAAAGTTACCATTTTAACATACAAAAATGTACTGTGTACAACAAAAGATGACCAAAAAAACAGGAAATTATGGCTCATCCAAAGGAAGAGGATAAAAATACACAAAACACTTAAGAAGAAGACAAAATGTGGACATGCAGAACAAAGACTTTTTAAAAATGATCTTTAAAATGCTCAAGGAAATGAAGAAAAGTATAAAGAAATAACTAAAGGATCAGGAAAACAATGGGTGAGCAACATGAGAGTCTATGTAAACAGAAAGAAACTTTACAAAGAAACCAAAAATAACCACTGGAGTTGAAGGCCACAACAATGGAAATGAAAATATGCTCAGAAGGGTTTCAAAAGTAGATTGAAACTGGCAGAAGAAAATATCAGTGAACCTAAAAAGAAGACACTTGAAATGAGTCAGGCTGAGGAGCAGAAAGAATAAAGAAATATTAAAAGTGAAAGTAGCCTGACAGCTATAGGACACCATGCCAGTAAATGCAATCGAGGAGTCCAAGACAGAGAAGAAAGAGAGAAAGGGACAGAAAGAATATTTGTTGAAGAAATAATGAGAAAGAACTTACCAAATTTAGCAAAATATGTGAATATACATATCCAAAAAGCTCAGAGAACACCTAACAAGATAAATATAAAGAAAAATACAGCCTACTTTGTATTGATTACACAATCAAATGCAAAAGATAAGGAGAGAGTTCCAAAAGTTTCAGGAGAAAAGCAATGTGTTATGCACAAAGGAGTCCCAATCAGATTGAGGGCCAGTTTCTTGTCAGAAACCATAAAGACAAGAAGGCGGTGGGTTGAAATACATAAAGTGCTGGAGGAAAACAACTACCAACCAAGAATTTTGTATCTGGCAAGACTAACTTTCAAAAATGAGGGAGAGATTAAGACATTCTCAGATAAACTAAGGGGATTCATCACGACTCCTGCCCTACAAGCAATGCTAAAAGACGTTCTTCAGATTGAAAGGAAAGGACACTAGACAGTGGTTCAAAGCAGCACAAACTAAAAAGACCTGTGGTAAAGGTAGCAATTTGGGTAATAATAAATGTCAGTGTTATTATATTGTATTGTTTGATATATAACTCCACTTCTTACTTCCTAAAGGTGCTAAAACATAAATACATAAAAGTAATGATAAATTTAGGTTTGTGGACAAATAATGTGCAAAGATAAAAGTGGTAACAAGTTCAAAAAGTGGTGGGGGGACAAAAGGGTGTAGGGAAAGTATATGTGCCATTGAAGTTAATTTAGTATTAAAACAAGAACAATTGCTAAATATTTAGGATGTTCAATTTTAACTCTAAGGTAACCACAAGGAAAATAGATGAAAAAGATAACCAGATAGAAATGAAAAGGCATTCAATACAGTACAAAAAAGAAAAGAAAATAATATAAAAGTAGGCATTGGCATTGTCTTGAGGGACAAAACAAATATAGGACTTATCAATGCTAAATAGCAAAATGGCAGAAGAAAGTCCTGTATTATCAATAGTGACTTTAAATGCAAATGGATTAAACTATCCCATCAAAAGGTAGAAACTGGGAGAATGGATAAAAACCATGACCCATGCAAGACACTCACATAAAGTCAAAGATATAAGAAGGTTGAGGGTAAAAAGATGGGAAAAAATACATGTCATGAAGCTAGTAACCAGAAAAGAGTTTGGGTGGCTATACAAATATCAGATGAAATAGACTTTAAGTCAAATAGTTACAAGGGACAAAGATGGTCATTTTATATGGATAAAGGGAACAACTGAACCGGAAGATGTAGCAATTATAAATATATATGCACATAACAGAAGAGCTCCCAAAATATATCAAGTAAATACTGAAAGATATGAAAGGAGAAACTGGTGGTTCTACACTAACGACGAGAGACTTTAACACATGAATCTTAATAATAGATAGAACATCTAGGCAGATCAGTAAGGAAGTACAGGTCTTGAATGATACCCTAAACCAACTAGACCTAACAGACATGCATAGAACACCACACCCAACAAAACCAGAATACACATTCTTCTCTAGTACACATGGATCATTCTCCAGGACAGACCATATATTGGGCCACAAAACAAATCTCAATAAATTAAAAAATATTGAGTTCATACTATGTATATTCTCTGACCACAATGGAATGAACCTAAAACTGAATCACAGAGGTAGAAATGGAAAATTCACAAATATGTTGAAATTAAAAAACATACTCTTAAACAACTAATGGGTTAAAGAGAAAATTAGAAGCAAAATTAGGAAATATCTTAAGGTGAATAAAAATGAAAATGCAAAATACCAAAACTTATGGGATGCAGCAAAGGTAGTATTGACAGGGAAATTGATAACTCTAAATTTTCACATTAAAAAAGAATAAAAAGGAGGTGGGGCAAGATGGCAGCAAAGGAAGGTGTAGAATTTAATTAGTCCCCTGAGGCAGCTAGTAAATAGTCAGGAACTGCCTGAAACAACTGTTTGGGGGACTTCTGTGACCGGACACACAACACACACCAGTCTAGAACAGGTGGAAGGACTGAGATCACAGAAGAAAATTGTAAGTCTTCCAAGCCATTGGGAACTGGTGCCACTACCCCACCGGCATGGCAGGCTATTTTGGACACAATTCCCCATGGGAAAAAGAAGCAGTCTCTATTAGGGACAAGACAAGGAAAGCTCTAGCAAACTCCAATTATGGCTTTAATTTACAAATTTGCTGAATACAAGCTCCAGGCACAGATAAACCAAGAGTAAGCACAAAGGGAACCCTGAGGTCTCACCAGCAAAGAGAAGTCAGGGCTGATGAGGAAAAAAAAATCATTTAGAGTACACTGAGCTCAAAATACTGGGAAAGGGCCATTTCCCAAGAAAAGGGGCAATAGAGCCAGGTACCAGCTCCGGTTCTTGATTGGTAAACCCAGGGGACTGGGGACTGGCTCTGAAATGGATTTTCTTTTTTTCACTATTTCACCAGTCCATTAAAAAGAATCCTCAAACATTTTCAATTGTCAGCACTCCCCAGGCAAGGGTGGAATGAAGAGGTGCCTGAGAGAAACCTTTTATTTTTATTGTGAAAATAACATATATACAAAAAAGCAATAAATTTCAAAGCATACCACAACAATTAGTTATAGAACAGATTTCAGAGTTTGGTATGGGTTACAGTTCCAAAATTTTAGGTTTTTCTAGCTACTCCAAGAAACTGGAGACTAAAAGAAACATAAATATAATGATTCAGCATCATACTCATTTGTTAAATTCTATCTTCTCTGTTATAACATCACCTTCTCCTGTGATCTTTCTCCCAATCTTTAGGGATATTTGAACTATGCCCATCCTAGCTTTTTCATGTTGGAAGTGGCTGTTGTTAATATGAGATTCGGGGATGGAACAAGTTGATGTTCTGGAGAGGCTGGCTCCTCTGCATTTCAGGACTTACCTGGCCAAGGAGTACATCTTGAGGTTGTAGGTTTCTGGAAAGTAATCATAGTGCCTGGAATCTATACAGAACCTCAGATAAAGCCCTAGGTGTTCTTTAGGATTGGCAGGAATGGTTTTGGTTGGGAGTTGGTAAACCATGATAAATAGCAATACCTAATAGACGCTTGTGTAAGAGTAACCTCCAGAGTAGCCTCTTGACTCTATTTGAACTCTTTCAGCAACTCTTACTTAATTTCTTACAATTCTTTTCCCCCTTTTGGTCAGGAAGGCATTGTCAATCCCATAGTCCCAGAGCCACACTCATACCTGAGAGTCATATCCCACATTGCCAGGGAAGCTTTCACCCCTGGTTGTCATGTCCCATATGGGGGGAGGGTAAGGCTTTTGCTTACAGAGTCAGGTTTAGAGAGAGAGAAGCCACATCTGAGTAAAAGAAGATGTCGTCTGGAAGTAACTCTTAGGCATACCTATAGGTAGGCTTAGCTTCTCTACTACATAAAAAAACTTCACAAGAACAAGCCTCAAGATTAAGTACTTAATCTATTGACTTGATAGTCCTAATGTTTGAGAGAGTATCAGGGGTTTTCCTGGCAGTAAAGCTTAATAGTTTCATACTTTTTCTCCCATCCTTCAAGGGACTTTACCAATATTTTTAAATTATCTGCTCAACATATTTTGTTGATATATCCAGGCATTACATTAATCATACAGAATTCCAAAGCCCTCATTCCTATTCTGAATGCCATGCATCTCAAAGTAACTAGTTAAGTGAGGGAGATAATTCCCTAAAGAGCATATCTTTCCCCAAGAAAGGGGAGGAGGGCAGGGCCCAGTACAAGTAGCACCTCTCATTCAGAGAATTCAGACCCCAGGTTCTGGAAAACAGAAACAGCTTATATCCTGCCTTCTACCTTAGGATCTCTCTCAACCATGCCCCTGGCAGGGACAGTTTCTACTGAGAATTAAAGACACCATACCACTTTACACTGGTGGGGAGCTGTGGGATGACAACTGCCACCTGCTGGGCAGAATAGGAAAAGCACAGAGCCATGAGGCTGTCAGGAAAGACTGCCAATCTGCTGGGTCTCATACTCAGGGAAACTTGATACTGATTACACCTTCTATCTGAGACCTGAGCCTGCCTGGTTTGGGAAAATCTGATTGGGGTGGATCATATCTAGGGAGATCCTCCATTAAAAAGTTCCATATAGGCAGATCAAGAACCAGAAAAGCAAGAGCTGAAAATTCTGATCTGCTAAACAGAAGCTATGTTAGAAGTCTAGAATAAGTTAAACTGAATGTCAAAGAACAGACAGAGAGCAAAGACAACCAACAAGAAAACCCTAGTGTACTGGGAGTTCATGCCAGAACAATTAGGCAAGAAAAAGAAATAAAAGGCATCCAACTTGGAAAGAAGAAGTAAAACTTTCACTATTTGCAGATGATATGATCCTATATACAGAAAAGCCTTTAAAATCCACAACGAAGCTCCTAAAGCTTTGAATTTAGCAAAGTTTGGGGGTACAAGATCAGCATCAGCAGTGTTTCTATACACAAGCAATGAACAATCAGAAGAAGAAATAAAGAAAAAAATTCCATTCACAATAGCAACTAAAAGAATCAAATATCTAAGAATATCTAAGACTAACCAAGGATGTAAAAGACTTATACACAGAAAACTACAAAACATTTGTAAAAGATGTCAAAGGAGTTCTAAATAAATGGAAGGACATTCCATGTTCATGGATTAGAAGACTAAATTTCATTAAGATGTCAAACCCACCCAAAGCAACTGATAGATTCAATGCAATCCCAATAAAAATTCCAACAACCTTTTTTGCGTAAATGGAAAAGCCAATCACCAAGTGTATATAGCAGAGTTAACAGCCCTGAATAATGACAGCAATCTTGAGAAAGAAGAATGAAATCAGAAGACTCACACTTATCAATCTTAAAACTTATTACAAAGCCACAGTAATCAAAACAGCATGGTACTGGCATAAACCAATGGAATCAAATGGAGAGCTCAGAAAACAACCCTCACCTTTAAGGAAAACTGATTTTTGACAAGGTGGCAAAGACCACCCAATTGGGAAAGAATAGTCTCTTCAAGAAGTGGTGCTGGAAAAAAATGGATCTCCATTTGCAAAAAAAATGCAGCTCCCTTACCTTGCACCAAGTTAAAAATCAACTCAAAATGGATCAAAGACTTTATTGTAAGATCTGAAACTATAAAACTTCTAGAAGAAAATCTTTAGGACCTTCTGTTATGCAATGGTGTCTTAGACTTCATTCCCAAGGCACAAGCAACTAAAGAAAAAAATAGATAAATGAGACCTTCTCAAAATTAAAAACTTTTGGTCTTCAAAAGACTTTATCATGAAAGTAAAATAACAACCTATACAATGGGAGAAAATGCTCAGACCCCACATATCTGATAAAAGATTAAAAACACAGAACCTCTAAAGAAATCCTTCAAAGTAATAACAAAAAGACAAACAACCCAATTAAAAATGGGCAAAAGACTTGAACAGACATCTTTCCAAAGAAGATATACAAATGGCAGAAAAGCACATGAAAAGTTGCTCATAATTAGCCATCAGAGAAATGCAAATCAAAACACAATGAGATTCCATTTAGAATCTCATTAGATTGGCTGCTATTAAAAAACAGATCAGAAAACAACAAAATGTTGGATGGATAAGATGCAAAGAAATAGGAACATTCATTCATTGCTGGTGAGAATGTAAAATGGTGCAGCCACTGTAAAACACAGTTTGGCAGATCTTCAGAAAGCTAAGTATAGAAATACCAGATAACCCAGAAATCCCACTTATAGGTATATACCCAAAAGAATTGAATTGAAAGCAAGGGGTCAAAGAGATATTTTCACATGGATGTTCACAGCAGCATTATTCACAATTGCCAAAAAAATGGAAGCAATTCAAGTGTCCATCAACCAGTGAATGGATAAATAAAATGTGGTATATGCACACAATGGAATATTATTCAGCCATAAAAAGGAGTGAAGTCTGATACATGTGACCACATGGATGAACTCATTTTGAGTGAAATAAGCCAGGCATAAGGGCAAATATTATATGATCTCACTCATTTGGAACAATTAGAATAAGCAAACTCATAGTTAGAATCTAGAATATAAATTACCAGGAGATAGGATAAGGATAGAGAATAGAAATTTGAGGCTTAAAATGTACAAGGTTCCTATTTTGAATGATGGAAATATTTTGTTGATGGATGGTGATGATGGTGGCAACAGTATTGTGAATGCAAGTAACTGCGCTGAAATATATATCTGAATATGATTAAAGGGGGAACCTTAGATTTTATATATATGGTAACAAAATTTAAAAAAATTAAAACCCCATGAAACTACACTACACAAGCAGTGAGCCCCAAGTTACACTATGGATTTTAATTAATAGCATAATTATTAAGATGTGCTATCATCAATTGTAACAAATGTTCCATACCAATACAAGGTGTGGGCGGTGTAGAGGTGTACGGGAATCCTATATTCTATATATGATTTTTCTGCAAACCCACAACTTCTCTAATAAAGAAAAAAATATGTATTAAGCACTTACTATATTCCAGTTCTAGGTACTTGGGATAAGTATTGAACAACACAGATGAAGATGCTTGCTCTTATGGAGCTTACACTCTAGCAAGGAAGACAGACAATAAATGATCATAATGAACAAGGAAATTGTCCAGGATATTCAGACATGGATATGTACCATGAAAAAAAAGAAAAATATAGAGCAGGGTGAGGGGAATCAGAAGTGCTGGTATTGGGATGGTAAAGCAGAGAAAGTTCATAACTTTTAGTAGATATTTAGAACTGAGAAGATGACATTTGAGGAAACATTTGAAGGACGTGAGGGAGTGAGACAAAAATTAAGGAGTTCCATTTTGGACACCTGAATTTGAGAAATTTATCAGATTTATAAGTAGAGATGTTGAATATGTATTTGGATATTTGTCTGGCGTTCAGATGAGAAGTCTGGAACAGAAATTTGCATTTCAGAGTTTGCAGCATATGAATGGTATTTTAATCCATGAGGCTGGTTGAAACTATCAAAAGAATGCATATAATAGAAAAGACGACCAAGCATGATTTTTAACAATAACAGAGGAAGAAGCACCAAAGAAAACAGAGCAGTAGACACAGAGGTAGTAATAAAACCATGCAGGCGTGATGTCCTGGAAGCCAAGTGCAGAAAGTGAATCAAGAAGGAGAATGTGACCAGCTGTGTAAAAGGCAATTGATAGGCCAAGTAAGATAGAACTAAGAACTGGCCATTGGGCATGATCTCATGTTAGGCGTTGGGAATGGTGACCACTTATGTTTCAGTGGAATGACGGGGGCAGAAGCCTGACTGGAGTGTGCTTTAAAGAGAATGTGAGGAGATGATGTGTATACAAAAGAGTATAGACAACTCTTTCAAGAACTCAGCTAGTAAAAAAAAAAGCAAATAATAGACTGGTAAGGCAAGTAGGGTCACAAGAAGTTCATTAGTTTTTAAGCCAGGAGGGATAATAGTATGTGTGTATGTTTGTGGGTTTGATCTAGCGAAGAGCAAAAGATAGTTAATATAGGAGAGGGGGCAGAATTTCTGGGGAATATATTCTTGGGTAAGTGGCTTTAGACAGAAGCCCAAGTAGCACATTATAAGAGGTAAAGCAGAGAAGGTGGGCATGGATGCTGATATATGGAAGGATGAAAAGATGGAATTCTTAGAGACTAAAAAGACTAGTTGTGAACATGGAAACTAGCTAGATATATTAAGGAACATAACAACATTTACATATTTTAAAAAGAAAAATATATAACAGTAATAAGCTGGATCTATAACTCCAATTTAAACTTTTAAAAGACTAGGAAATGAGTAGTAAGCAGAAGCAGAAGATGAAAAGGAAAACTAAAGTCCTCATATATTTGGAGAGGAAAAGTTATTGTTGGGCATAGATTAGATTAATATAGGTTTAGAGACATAAATACAAAGAAAATGAAACCAGGAATAGAATATAAAACAGAATTCTTAGCTTCCAATTCACTGCTGAAGATAAGTAATAAAGAAAATCATCTATATCACCTGAAAAAGTTAGGGAAAAGGAAATAAAGATACATAAAAATCATAAAGCATAAAATAAAATTATGCATGTGTTTTAGTTTGCAGGCTACCAGAATGCAATATACCTGAAATGGAATTGCTTTTAAAAAGGAGAATTAATTAAATTGTAAGTTTACAGTTCTAAGGCTGTGAAAATGTCCAAATTAAGGCACCAACAAGAGGTTACCTTCACTCAAGAAAGGCTGATGAAGTTCAGGGTATCTCTATCTCAGATGGGAGGGCACATGCAATGTCTGCTAGCTTTCTCTTCGGCTTCTTGTTTCATGAAGCTCCCCCAGGAGCATTTTCCTTCTTCGTCTCCAAATGTCTCTGGTTGTGTACACTCTGTCGGTTCTGGTTGCTCTGTCTGTTCTGGTAGCTCTGTCTGTTCTGGTAGCTCTTAAGCTTTTTACAAAATGGTTCCCCCTTAAAGGGTTCCTATAAGCAAACCCATCTTTAATGAGTGGAGACACATCTCCATGGAAACAGTCTAATCAAAATTTCTCACCCACGATTGGGTGCGTCATATCTCCATGGAAACAATAAAAAAAAAAAACTCCACCCAGCAGTATTGAATGTGGATTAAAGAACATGGCTTTTCTCAGGTACATACATAATACTTCAAACTGGCACAGCATGTAATACCAAAAACATTAGTTATAAAAAACACTAAATAGGTTAAACACCACTACTAAAAGAAAAAAGTTCAGTTATGTGCTGTTTTTAAGAGACCCACCTAAAAGAAAATGGCTTAATATGGTTGAAAATGAAAAGATGGATGAACATATTGTTGACCAAGTGATTTGCAATTTCTCATTGAGGACAGGTGGGAAAACCGATTCAGTGATTTATTGACATCATGGCACCTAATTCCAGGAAAAAATCATAACCAGAACCAGTAAAAATCAAACTTATGTTCACTGCTAATCTTTACATCTTTCTCACAGGTCCTTTCTTTGATTTTTTTTCTTTCATTCCTACTGCTAGCATGTCTCTTACCCACCCCCAGGACTCTGGCCTACATGGGCACATTGTCAGGCAGTTAAGTTTATAGTTGAAGCTAGAATGCTCCTTGATCAGGCATGGTCCTTTCTTGGACAAGTCCACTTTCATTGCACTAGACTTGTGTTCATTTTGCCACAAGATATCAACATAGTATGTGGAAATTGTCCAGTCTTTGCTTTTTTCTACAAGCTCCGCATGCCTTAGTTGGTAAAAACTTTGATTTGACCTCTAACTTCTAGATACATTGTTCAACCCAGTATCCCTGTGTTCTCAGATGCATAGATAAATATGAACAAAGTGAAAGCAGAGGTAGGAATAGCCATACAAGATGAAGCAGAAAGCAAAGTAAAAAATGCACTATATAGGACAAAAGGGTCCTTTAAAATTTAAAATTGATAGAAAGCAAAGTACATTAGAACAAAGTCACTAATTTTATGGAGCTGGTAATGGAACATCAGCCTAGACAAAGCAAAAACTTTCTCCGCATTATCTTAGCCACTCTCATTTCTATTTGTATTGTGACAACCTCTCAGCTAACCTCCCTGTCTCCCATCTTGCCCCCTCTCTAATCCATTCTCTCTTCTGAAGCCAGAATAAGATTTTTTTTAAATCCAATGTAACTTTTTTAAGGACTTCAGCTAGTTTCTATGCCCTCAGTATAAAAGTCCAAATACCTAAGCCTTGATGACCCCATGATTCCCTCTCCCATCCCCATCCTCATATCCCACCACACTTTGTGCCTAACCTCCAGTCATTCTCCTGCAGGCAGGAAGCAGGACCCCTGCCCTGGTTCTCACCTCTGTGCCTTTATACATGCTACTCTTCCTGCTGGAAATGGACCTTCCCAACCCATTTTCCCCATACCTCATTTGCCCATCCCTCATTTGCCCCTCTCATCCACCACAATCCATCCAGGACACCTTCTCTTCTAGAAATATTGCCTAATATATCATTAGGCTGGGTTAGGGGCCCTCTTTCCTGAGCATTGTCCATCCTAGCCCTCAGCAGCCTGTGCTTCAGCTGCTTATTCATTTCTCTGTAACCTCCACTAAGCCACGAATGTCAGGGCTATGCAGCACTGCACCTTATGTGGTTCCCTATTGAACTGTCAGCTACCAGTGCCCTGCAGATACTAAGCCTTCATAAATGTTTTAGAGTGTATGAATGAATGAATGAATGACGTGGAAGAGGCAAGATCAGAGGACAGGCAAAGGTCTTCTACAAGGAGGAAAGAAATAGAGTAAGATCTCACTAGGAAGAAGGGAAGGTCATCAACTGAGGCCCTAGTGTAATGTGAGTGTTGCAATGGTGGAAGGTAGGGGTACACTGCTCCATGGCTCTGTGGAAACGTTGCAAGTTGCAGGGAGACAGACCCCCCCAAGGACCAAGCCAGGCTAGAGTGATTCAACAAAGGAACCAAGCATTTAAAATCAGGACTTTCTGAAAATCCAGGAAGTCTCGTTGCTTATCCTTTTAACCCCCAGGGGACAAGGCAAAGCCACACTTAGAATGAGATCCTCAAAGTTCAGAGGGCTCCTTCAGAGAAGCAGAGGTTAAATAAACTAAGCAGTCTGTTTGCTGGGGCTTTGGTTTTTCTGTTTCGGAGGAGACTGAAATTTCATTGTCATTCTCTTAAACTGCCCTCGTTTTTCCTTTCAGAGACATGATTTGTGAGATTTGTTAATTCAAGGAGAATTTGATGAGGACACGTTCTACCACCTGTAGCCACCATTATCACCATCTAGGATCATAATTGTCAGGCATCCACTGAGGGCTGGCTGCAGAAACTTTGTGCTCCTCCTTAAAGACAGGAAAGAAGCCCACATTCCTGATCTCTCAATTCCCATAGGAGTCCTACTCCACCCACCCTTCCTTCCTCCCCTCTTCCCCATCCTCACCCTCCCTACACATACACATAACACACCCAGCCCCATTCCTTCCAAACACTTAAACAGCTGTGTTCTCATGATTGGGCTGATATGAGATCTATTTATTTTGGATTAAGAAGAAAATGTTTATAATTCAGAGTCAATGAATGGTTTCCTAGCAACTTCTTACATAATTATTTTGAAATAATATATTCTCTTGCTCTCTTTCTTTCTCTCTCAGACTCTCTCCCTAGCCATCAAGTATTCATTTCTTTTTAAGAATCAGAATATTTGGAGGGTTTGATAAAAATTTTGAATTTCTTCCTAGAGAAATACATGTAAAAATACACATGTTCAATCACAATTGTGTATAGAAGATTCAAGAAGGTCATGGAAATCCTGAAACCCACCCATGGACCCCTGGCTAATAATCCTGCCCTACACAGATAAGACACCATTTGTATGATATCTCTGCCATCCAGGCAAGAAAAAAAGATAGCTATGGAGTGGCTGTCCCTACAAAAGTTGTACTGAACTCAGCTCAATTCACCCACCTCCTGCCCGAAAATTACACATTCTCATCCCAAAGCATCAGGGCTCCAGTCTCAGCATGATCTGATCCATTTGATGCTGCCTCTTCTGGTATTCTCAAGCTAGCACTTAGGAAATGCAAACACACCTTAATGGCAGACTGGGAAAATGCCACTGGGATGGTAAGGCAGCTCTAAAGGCTTCCAAACCCCAATATGAATTATGCTGCTGGTCTTCTCACCAGCTTCACTCTGTGGCCCAGCTACTATGGGCATTGACTATCTATGATGCCCAAGAATCACCCATTGGCCAAGTGCCATCGATGAGCCACTCAAGGTTAATTTAATTAGCCCCAGTGGCCTCATTGTCAACTCGTCTAGGGACAGCCTTAAGTTCCTGTCACCTCACATGGAATGTTGAATAAGGCATGAGATTTTGTTGTTTTCCCAGGTTAGTGTGATGGCCCAATAAATCCTAGAGTTATTTGGACAGTGAATAAAGAAGTATTTGCAAAGTCCCCTTGGGGGAATGGGGAGAAAGGGGGCAATATTCAACTTCCCCATTTGGAGAATTCCTGATATTCTAGCAAGGAGTGGAGACAACCAAACCAATAAGCCGAATCCTTGGTCTTGGGGTTTGCCTCTATGAAACTTATCCCTGTAAAGAATAAGCTAAACCTACTTGAAATTAAGCCTAAGACTCACTCCCAGAGAACCTCTTTTGTTGCTCAGACATGGCTTCTTCTCTAAGCCAGTAGGGCAAGTGAGCTCATTGTCCTTCCCTTCTACATGGGACATGACTCCCAGGGGTGTAAACTTCCCTGGCAATATGGGACAGAAATCCCACGATGAGCCAGGACCTGGCATCAAAGGATTGAGAAAACCTTCGTGAATAAAAGAAGGAAGAGAGAAATGAGAAAAAATAAAGTGTGAGTTGAGAGATTTCAAACACAGTCAAGAGGTTATCCTGGAGGTTATTCTTATGTATTACATAGATATCCCTTTTTAATTTATGGTGTATTTGAGTGGCTAGAGGGAAGTACTTGAAACTGTAGAGCTGTGTCCCAGTAGCCTTATTTATTGAAGATGATTATACAATGATATAGCTTTTACAATGTGTGACTGTGTGATTGTGAAAACCTTGTATCTGCTGCTCCTTTTATCTAAGGTAAAGACAGATGAGTAAAAAAATAAGGATAAAAAAATAAATAAATAATGGGAGGGATAACGGCTAAAATAAATTGGGTAGATGGAAATACTGGTGGTCAATGACAGAGTGGGGTAAGGGGTATGGTATATATGAGTGTTTTCTCTTTTTTTAAATTTCTTTTTCTGGAGTGATGCAAATGCTCAAAAAAAATGATAATCACAATAATACACAATTATATGATGATATTGTGAGCCATTGATTATATACCACGTATGGAATATTTATAATGTTAAGAATGTTTGTATATTGTTTTATCAATAAAATATATTCTTTTAAGTTCCTAGCACTTCAATATCACTAAATTGAAACATCTCCTTGATTGAGTCATTTATAAAACAAACAGAATGATGGAAGGAAGGAAGATTTTAACAATGATCATTTTTAGTATATATTAAGTGCCAGGCACTGGGTCAGATCTTAAGTCTACATATCCATGTTGAGTCCTCACAAACCATCTTCTACGGTATGACTTCAACAAGTCAGTCTGGTTTGGTGATTATACAGACAGCTCAAGAATCAGAGTACTTGGGTTGGAAGCCATCTCTACTACATACAGGCTGTGCAAATTTAAACATGTTGTTTAACCTCCATTCTTCCATTTCTGCATCTATAAAAAGAGAATAAAGATTTTTTTTTAAGAAATCTCTCTCTCAAAGGGTTTTCATGAAGATTAAAAAAGCCACCACATATAAAACATTTGAAACAACCCCTAGCACACAGTATACTTACTCAATAAATGTTAGATGCTACCATTCTTGCCATTTAACAGATTAGAAAACCAAGGCTCAGAGAGGTGATGTGACTCTCTCAAGAGTAAGTGATTCTAAGGCTTCTGTAAGCATCATAACCACCCTATGATGCTTCAGACCTTCCTTGAATGCTGAACCCTTTGGAAAGATAACCCTTTAGAAATCAGTGTTTATGGCACAGCATCATTTCTGTTATATTTCTGCAAAAAAAAAAAGGCAAAACCAGCATCCTACTACAAGAAAACATAGATAAAACCAACTTGAGAGCCTTAAGAAACATTAGGAAATAGCTAACCATCTTCTTAAAAAATAGCAAGGTCATGATAGACGAAGAAAGCCTAAGGACTATTCTAAATTGAAGGAGACAGAAGAGACATGACAACTAAATTCAATGCATAATCCTGAACTAGATGCTATATAAGAATTTTTTTCTTTTAGTCGATTGGCGAAATTTGAATAAGATCAGTGGGCTAGGTAATTGAATTTTATCAACATTAATTCCCTGATTTTGATCACTGCAGAAGGATATCCTCGTTTTGGGGGAAAATACACATTAAAGTATTTGGAGGTAAAAGTGTCTGCAATTTCCTTTCAAGCAATTCAGAAAAAAACAATGATAATGCTTAGAGAGAGAGACTGATAAACTAAACATGGTAAAATGTCAACTTTGGGGAAATCTATGTAGAGAATATTCAGGAATTATTTATACCATTCTTGCAACATTTTGTAGATCTGGAATTACCTCAAAATTGTAAAGTATTGAAAAAAGAAACACAAATAATCCATCTTTTCACTGTCGATGACTGCTCCTCGCACACAGGGTGTGGAGTAGAATTTCTTTAAGAATCATGTACAAGGCATCACTTCATTCCAGAGAAGGCTTCCTTGTTGATGTTAGCACACCAGAATTTGCTTTTGCAAAAGAGAAATTCCTCCTAAAGTATCAATTGGGCCCTTTACATAAAAAGAGAGACATGTTAAAATTGGAAGACATCGCTTCTCGGCCTTTTGGCTAAGATCAAGTGTAGTATCTGTTCTTATCAGTTTAATATCTGATACGTCCTCTATCCGAGGACAATATATTAAATGGATTTTTGGAGTTGGGAGATGGAATAGGAGCTTGCTCCGTCCACTCCACGCATCGACCTGGTATTGCAGTATTTCCAGGAACGGTGCACCCGCTATGGGGGAATAATAAATGTATTCAAAAATCAGATTCAAGCTCTTAAAAAAAAAAAAAAAAATAATTGGAAGACACAGTACTCTCTTGTAAAAGAAGACATAGCCTTTCCTCACTCATTTCCCCACTCCTAAAAAATGTCCATAGTTACACTCATCATTTGACACCCGATTCACAAGACTCTTTTTTGTCTGCCGGATTTTCACAGGCTTCTAAAGAATGTGGTGAATTCACTGTTGCTGAATGTAGTTCATTTGTACGAAATTCCTCAAACCCTTTTTCTATCCACATTTCCATCATCCATGCCCTTTTCTCCAATAGGCTACTTAAAAACAGAACCCAAGGGGGAAGAAATGACAAGGGCTAAAGGAGAGGCTGCAATTCATTCAATTCTAAACATTCAGTTAATGATCACCTATTCTGTGTCACCACCAACTGGGCCAGAGACCCAAGCAAGCCTAAATCTACTCCCCAGAGCATACTTTGGAATTGTAGGGGAGAGTTGCTAATCACAAGCTTGTTAAGTGTTACAGAAGAAGTACAGGATATAGAGGAGATATACAGAAGTGGGGCCAATTTACTCTGCAAAGGTCAAGGAAAACATTACATTAAGCAGAGACCTGAAGACTGACCAGATATTAGGTCAAGGGGAGGGGGATGGGGAGGATGAAGAATGCTTTTCACTCATAATACTAAATATCCACACTGCCTTAAAAAAAATGAAAAACACTGATCACTGATTTCCCACCCAGATCCAAGTAATCCCTACAAGCAAACCACAGACGGCTGAATATGATGACAAAGCCATACTAATAGTACAAGTGCCCTTGTAATATTCTTTGTGATAGACTCTGTCTGACTTCCAGTTTATAAGTTAGAATGTCTTGGTCACAAGTAACAGAAAACTCAACAGAAGTGGCTTAAGCAATATCCTTAAGAAAATTTATGTAACTGGTTGGATTCCATAGAGCAATAACCAAAAAACAGCTTTAGTCTTCCAAAGTTGCCCTACAGCTCACCACCCCACAATCGATGAACCCCTAGATCAGAATTCTGTAAACAATGGCCCATAGACCATTTGCAAATAAATTTTTATTAAAACACAGTCATACTCATTCATTTCCATATTGTGTATAGTTGTTTTCTCAATATAATGACAGAGTAGAGTACAATAATTGCAACAGAGACCAAATGGCACAAAGCCTGAAATTTTCACTATATATCCCTTCACAGAAAAAGCTCTCCAATCCTGCCATGGATGGAATCTTGGGAAGAACATTTAGCTTTTCTGAACAACTTACAGCCTTATTTTTCAGGTAATAAAAAGTCTAGCCCAGTCTAACATCAAAACCTCAATTTCTCATCCAACTTAAAGTTTCTCCCCCATAACACGGCCCCTCCCATCCACCCAGTTTAAACCACACCTAGACTAGGAAGCTTCCTAAGAAGGGAAAACTAGAGCGGTAAGGGGGCCTGCTTTCTATGCCTTGGTCCAGCCCCTCCTCACTTGTTAATGTTATTTCTGGTATTTTCAGGGATGTAACGGGGGTGCAGTCAGAATAAGAGTAAGAACTTACTTAGGTGGTACTGTCGTTACCTGTGTGGCAGATGGAGATTCCTTACTGGCCATTGGAGACCAACACTGTGTTAGTCAGTGTTCTCTAGAGAAACAGAACCAACAGCAGAGATCTGTAAATATGACATTTATAAAGGTGTCTCACACAACCATGGGAATGGAAGAGTCCAAAATCCGTAGACCAGGCTATGAAGCTGGCAGCTCCGAGAAAGTGTCTTAATGAATTCCACAGGAGAGACTTGCAGGTTGAAGAAGCAGTGAAACGGTCTCTCTTCTTCCTTAAAAGCTTTCAACTGATTGGATTATGTCATTGTGGGAGGCATGACTTAGCTGATCACAGATGTAATCAGCCACAGATACAATTAGCTAGCTGATGATTTGATCAACCAGCCATAAACTATTCTTGCGGCAATGGTCAGACCAGTGCTTGCCTGACCAGAAAACTGGACATAATCATTTGGTCAAGTTGACTCCAGAACCCAACTATAACAGACACCGTGGGTATTTTTCTGGCTAAGGTAGTCCACCCTGCAATTGACAGGTTACTACCACCTTCTCCCAATCATCCCACAGCCTCTCACCTTACCCCACAGTTGATGGACGAGGGTCAATCCTTCCATGAAAACCCAGGAGGGCTTTCCCTGACCCCACAACCCTCTCCCTTTGTTTTCCTGCCACTTGCCCTTCCAACCACCTTCTTGTCTTTAAATTTCTCCAGGCCAGAGTTTGGCAAAAGTCTATGGCTCTCCCAAAACATCTGGCAACCCAAAGTTCTCCCAAGAACTTTTAAATTATGCTAAATTCCAACCCAGTGAAGGACTGAAACCCATGACTTTGTACAGCTTAGCCTGTGTAAGGTAAAATGGGGTCTCCCTTTTGGTGAACCACTCAGCTCTCTGAGAATAATTCTTTTAAAGTCCCTTTCCATTAACTCAAAGTGAGAAGGGAAATGCCCAATACTTGGACAACTTTCTCCACAGAAATCTTTCTACCTCTTTTCTTGATCTGTCTCACCTTCTCTTCAACATTGGTTGAATGCATATGATGACTATAGGCCACAGCACCAGCTTGAGGCTTTCCCTTACTAACACAGTGGTTCTCAACTAGGGGCAATCCACCCCCCAATCCAGGAAATATTTGGCAAAGATGTTTGGAGACATTTTTCATTGTCATATTGTGGGAGGGACTGTTTGCTACTGGCATCTAGCATGTAGATGCAAGGAGTGAAGCTCAATGTCCTGCAATGCACAGGACAGCCCCCACAACACAGAATTATCAACCCCAAAATGTCAGTAGTGCTGAGGTTGAGGAACCCTGGCCTAGATATGGGAGGTAGCTATAGTTGTTATGTTTGGGGATTTTAGTCAAGAATGGAAAAATTTCCATTAGATATCCTTTATATTTTGTATTAAGAATTCTTGAAGAAGAGTGCTTCTAGGTGAGACTAATCCAGCAGCACAATGATGTCTTTTAGGACCCATTTGTTTGACCTGTTTCCAGTGAGCCATTCTCAGTGGGCTGAGAATGATTCCATTCATGCTCCCAAGAATACTGTTCCACTTCCAGCTATCACATACTGACTATGATTCCAGGGGAAGAAAAGGAAGCAGTTCCTCCTTCCTACTTTAATCTGATCAATAGGATAGCCATTTCCAGACATCTCCAGTACACTCCCTCTCATATTTCCCTGCCGGCATTGCATCTCATGCCCACACCCAAACCAAGGGGAATGGGAGTACCTTGATTGGTTTTAGCCAATCATGATTCATCCCCCAGCTTGGGGAGAGGCCCAGCTTCTCCAGAAGAGCACAATTACCAAATTGTTGTCCTGGTAGCAAGTGTGAAGGAAAAAGGGTGGCCCTTGGGTAAGAAAACAACAGCCTCTGCCATATCCTGTTCCCACATTCTCTAGTATGGTCTTATTAAGGAAATCATTATCCCCATGTTACAGATGAGAAACTGAGACTGAGAGTGGTTTCACAAACTCACAATCACAGAGTAGGAAACAATAGAGCACAAATTTACCCCCAAATCTCTTTAACTCCAGAGCCTAAGCTCTTAAATCAGGGCCATTTACATTCTGGTAGCAATAAGAAAGAAAAGGAGAAATTGATTTGGGGCACAAAACCCACACAAACCATATGTGAATGATATCCCTGCAGCTTCCCTGGTGTCTGCCAAGATTGCCTGATCATCGGAATCACCTGAGGAATTTTATTTAACGTAGGGATTCCCAGGCTCCTCCCCTGAAGATTCTGATACAGTAGTTTTGGGGTGGGACATAGGAATTTTAATTTTTAAAAAATGGGACTGGGAGCAGTTGCCTGGCTGGGTGCCATGAATAGCTGTTCTGTTGAGTGTAGTGAATGGTGGACCCACCAGGCACTAGGTGCTGTGACCAGCTACTCCCCTGGGCACTGTGATCACCTACTCCATCTCACATGCTGGGACCAGCTGTCCCACCAAATACACCATCTTCTTGGCCACTGCAGTTGGGGAGAGGCAGGTCTAAGGGGAGGAGGTGACTCAGGGGCACCACCTGATAGAAAGAAGTAGTAAGTGAAGTCTGGTAAAATCCTTATCTGCCTAAGTTTGTTTGTTTTTTAATATATTTTTCTATAGTTTTTTAAAATTTTTTATATTTATTTGTATATATTTTCTCTTCTTTTTAAATATATTTTCTATATATATCTTATTATTGATATTATTATTTTATTTATATATTTTATATTTTCATATTTTAACTTTTTTATTTTATATATATATATATTTGTCATATATATATATATATTTGTCATATATATATATATGTCTCTCCCTTCTACAGGCACCAGTCTGAATTCTTTCCCAATAAACCTTCTGACATTGGGGCCTACTACTATTACGGAGTGTTTTTTTATATTTTTAATTATTATTATTATTATTATTATTTTGGGAGTGCATGGGTTAGGAATCAAACCCAGGTATACCATGTGGCAGGTTAGTGTTCTGCCACTGAACTACTGTGCACCACTGACTAGTTTTTAGTAGACCCTCAAATAGAGCTATACCTCCTACATGAGATCTGGACCTTGGTTTGGTGAGGAATTACTGACAAAACAAGTGTAAAAGGAAACCTTCAATGCAAAACCAAGCAAATACAAATCTCTAGATGACTGAAGGAAACCAATTTGCAAAATAATCTTACTAAGATCATCAAACGCCCTCAACACAGCAGAAAATCACAAAGTATGTGACAATCCAGGCAGAATTGGCCCAGCCAAATGACCAAGTCGAAACCCCAGAGGGGGCACAGAATATGGAACGTCTACTCAAGAATATTTGTAAAGAAATAAAGGCTATCAGGAAGACACTAGAAGAGCTTAAAGAAAAATTCCAAAAATGAAATAGAAAAATGGCAGATCCCACCAAGATGAAAGATACCATAGACTAAATTAGAAATTACAACACATAGCAGATTTGAAGAAGTAGAAAGAGTAATTAGTGAGCTAGGAGACAAAACGATTGAACTAGACTGCAAAAAAGAACAAACGGCAGGAAAGATGGAAAAAATGGAACTGGATCATAAGAAAATGATGGACACCAAGAGGCACACAGATATAAGAGTCATTGGTATTCAAAAAGGAAAAGAGTAAAGGGCTGGGGAAATTAGTTGAAGATATAATTGGGGGAAACTTCCCAAGCTTTATAAAAGACGTAATGTGCAAATCAAAGAGGCCCAACAAATTCCAAATAGAATAGACCCAAATAGGACTACTCCAAGGCACATACTAATTAAACTGTCAAATGTCGAAGAGAAACAGAAAGTCCCGAAAGCAGCATGAGAAAAATGATAACTACATATAAGGGAAGACATGTAAGACTGAGTTCAGATTACAAAACAGGCACCATGGAAGCAAAAGGCAATGGTATGATGTATTTAAGATCCTGAACAAGAGAGGCTCCCAGCCAATAAATTTTTATCCATCCAAGTTGTCCTTCAAAATTGAAGGACAGGTTAAAATCTTCAAAAGCAAACACAGACTGAGAGAACTAGTCAACAAGAGACACATCTACGAGAATTACTAAAAGAAGTCCTGTCAAGTAAAAAAAAAAAAAAAAAGTCGGGGGAAGTAGATCTGGAGGAGAGCACAGAATTTAAGAGTGCCAGTAAGGCTAACTTAAAGGATTAAAAAAGAAAGAGGGAAAAGAATGTATTGATCTGAAGGAAAAAAAAAAAAGGATAAGATGATAGATTCAAGAACTACTTTTACAGTAATAACTTTGAATGTTAACAGACTAAACTCACCAGTTGAAAGGTACAGACTGGCAGATGGAGTAAATAATACAATCCATCTATATGCTGTTTACAAGAAATGCACTTGGACCCAAGGACACAAATAGATTGAAAGTGAAAGGACTCAAAAAAATGTTCCATGTGGGCTGTAACCAAAAGAACGCAGGAGTAGTTATACTAATATCAGATAAAATAGACTTTAAATGTAAAGACACTACATATTAATAAAATAGACAATTCACCAAGAGGAAATAACAACCATAAACATTAATGCTCCCAATAAGGAGCCTCAAAGTACATGAGGCAAACATTGGCAAAACTGAAGGGAGCTATAGACGTTTAAACTATAATAGTGGGAGACTTCAACACACCACTTACTCCCTAGATAGAACAAATAGAGGATCAACAGGAAATTGAGAATGTAAATAATGTGATGAATGAATTAGACCTAACAGACATATATACACTGTTACACCCTGAAACACCAGTATATACATTCTTATCTAGTACACATGGAACATTCTCCAGGATTGATCATAAGTTTTAAAAATTTAAGAAGATTGAAATTATACACAGAAAGTTCTCTGACCACAACTAAATGTTACTGAAAATTAATAATCACTGAAGAACCAGAACTTTCAGAAATATAAGGAGATTAAACAACAAATTCTTAAATAATCAATGGGTAAAAAAAGAAGTTGCTAGAGAAATTGGTAAATATCTGGAGATGAATGATAATGAGAACACAACATATCAGAACTTACGGGATGCAGCAAAGGCAGTGTTGAGAGGGAAATTTATTGCCCTAACCACATACATTAAAAAGGAAGAACAAACAAAAATCAAGGGCTTTACTACTCATCTGGAGAAATTAGGGAAAGAACAGCAAACTAACCCCAAAGCAAATAAAAGAAGAGAAATAACAAAGATTAAAGCAGAAATAATTGAGCTGCAGAAAAAGTAAAACAATAGAAAGACACAACAAAACCAAAAGTTGGTTCTTTGAGAAACTCAATAAAATTGATGAACCCCTAGTGAGACTAACAAAGAAAAAAAGAGAAAGGACACAAATAAACAAAATAAAGAATGATCAGGTGGGGGCGGTATCTTTACCATTGATCCTGAAGAAATTTTAAAAATCATGAGCAATACTATGAACAACTATATGCCAACAAACTAGACAATTTAGATGAAATGAACAAATTCCTAAATGCACAGAAACTACCTATACTTACTCAAGAAGAAATAAGATATCTCAACAAACCAATTACAAGTAAAGACATTCAATCAGTCATCAAAAATCTTCCCACAAAGAAAAGCCAAGGACCAGATGACTTCACAGAGGAATTTTATTAAACATTCTAGAAATAACTAACACCAATCCTCTCAAATTCTTTCAAAAATTGAGGAAAAAGGAAAACTATCTAACTTATTTTAATGAAACTAACATCATACCAATACCAAAACTGGATAAAAACACTACAAGAAAGGAAAACTAGAGACCAATCTCCCTAACGAACATATATGCAAAAATTCTCCACAGAATACTAGCAAATTGAATCCAATAACACATTTAAAAAATTTTACATTATGTCCAAGTAGGGTTTATACCAGGAATGCAAGAGTAGTTCAACATAAGAAAATCAATGTAATATAGCACATTAACAAATCAAAAAGGAAAAACCACATGCTCATATCAATTGATATTGAAAAATTATTCAGCATCTTTTCCTGATAAAAACACTTCAAAAAGTAGGAACCAAAGGAAACTTCCTCAATATCATAAAGGGCATATATGACAAATCCATAGCCAGCATCATACTTAATGGTGAGAGATTAAGAGCATTCTCCCTAAGACCAAGAATGAGGCAAGGACATCCATTGCTGCCACTATTATTCAACATCATACTAGAAGTCCTAGCTGGGGCAATTAAAGAGGAGAAAGAAATTAAAGGCATCCAAGTAGGAAAGGAAAAAGTAAAACTTTGATTATTTGCAGATGACATGATCCTATACTTGGAAAACCCTGAGAAATCTAAAACAAAGCTACTTGAGCTAATAAATTCAGCAAAGTGGCAGGATACAAGATTAACATACAAAAAGCAGTAATGCTTCTATACACAAGTAATGATTAAGGAAAAAATCCATTCAAAATAGCAACCAAAAAAAAATCAGGTATCTAGGACTAAGCCTAACCAGGGATGTCAAGAACTTGTACACAGAAAACTATAAAATATTACTAAAAGAAATTTAAAATGACTTAAATAAGTGGAAAGACATTCCATGCTCAGGGATAGGAATGTTGAATGCTGTTAAGATGTCAATTCTACCTAACTGATCTACAAATTCAAAGCAATACCAATCTAAAACCAACAACCTATTTTGAAGACTTGGAAAAGATAGTTATTGAATTTATTCAGGGGTGAGGGGAAGAGACCCTGAATAGCTAAAGATATCCTAAAAAGAAAGGCAAAGTGGGAGGACTAATACTTCCTGACTTTAAAGCTTTCTATAAAGCCACAGTGATCAAAACAGCATGTTACTGGCACTAAGATAGAGGTATTGACCAATGGAATCAAATTGAGAGTGCAGAGAAAGAGCACCAAATCTATGGACAATTGATTCTTTAAAAGCCCCCCAAATCCACTAAACTGGGACAGAATAGTCTTTTCAATAAACAGGCATGGGAGAATTGGATATCAATAGTCAAAAAGAATGAAATAGGACCCCTACCTTACACCCTATACAAAAACTAATTCAAAATGGATTAAAGACCAAAATGTAAGAGCCAGTACCATAAAAATTCTAGAACAAAATGTATGGAAACATCTTCAAGATCTAGTAATAAGAGGTAAATTCTTAAACTTTACACCTAAAGCATAACACTGGGAAAAATAGGTAAATGGGAACTCTTTAAGATCAATAGCTTCTGTGCCTCAAAGGACTTTGTCAAAAAAGTGAAAAGGCAGCCAACTCAATGGGAAAAATAATTGGAAGCTACATATTATATAAAAGCTTGATATTCTATGTACAAAAAGAAATTACACAGCTTAACAACAAAAGAACAAACAACCCAACTGTACAATGGGCAGAGGATATGAATAGACACTTTTATGAAGAGATGCTCATTTTTGTTAGCTAAAAGGGAAATGCAAATCAAGACAACAATGAGATATCACCTCACACATATGAGAATAGTTGCTATTAAACAAACAGAAAACTACAAATGTTGGGGAGGATGTGGAGAAACTGTTGGTGGGAATGTATAATGATGCAGCTGCTGTGGAAAACAGTTTGGCAATTCATCGGAATTGCACTATGACCCAGCAATACCAATAGCCAGTGTATATCCAGAAGAGCTGAAAGCAGTGAAGCAAACAAACATTTGCATACCAATAAACAGATATGCACTATACACAATTGTCAAAAGATGAAACCACTCCAAGTGCCCATCAACAAACGAATGGATAAACAAAATGTGGTATATACATGTGATGCAATATTATGAAGCAGTAAAAAGAAATGAGGTCCCAAAACATTTGACAATGTGGATGAAACTTGAGGACATAATGCTGAGTGAAAAAAGTCAAAAACAAAAGGACAAATGCTGTATTGCCATGTATTCCACTGGTTAAATCTAAATAAGTTCTCAAATGAATATTTCAAAGGTTTGATATTAGACAAAGAGTCAATAGTAGAGGGTATAGAGGGAATAGTAAAAATGCATATTATGGCTAATAGCTAACAGGAAGACATCAACAGTACCACAGCACTACTAATGGCAAGTAGTTGTTGGGGTGGGGGACAAGGCGTAGTTTTGATTTGATCATGATGCCATGTGTATTAGTCAGGGTTCTCTAGAGAAACAGAATCAACAGGGAACACTTGCAAATATAAAATTTATAAAAGTGTCTCACGTGACCACAGAAGTGCAGAGTCCAAAATCCACAGGGCAGGCTGTGAAGCCGACGACTCCGATGGATGGCCTGGATGAACTCCGCAGGAGAGGCTCACCAGCCAAAGCAGGAATGGAACCTGTCTCCTCTGAGTCCTCCTTAAAAGGCTTCCCATGATTAGATTTAGCATCAGTAATTGCAGAAGACACTCCCCTTTAGCTGATTACAAGTGGAATCAGCTGTGGATGCAGCTGATGTGATCATGACCTAATCCTATGAAATGTCCTCATTGAAACAGACAGGCCAGTGCTTGCCCAATCAGATAAACAGGTACCACAACTTGGCCAAGTTGACACGTATCCATAACCATGACAGTCCACCCCTTGTTAACTGGGAACCTATATATATATATCACCTTAAACCATACTTAATTTCCAAATGAAAACAAATAAGCACACATTTTTTTCTTTTACCTGACAAAACTCAACTGTCCTGCATATAACTGGAAATACATTGCATCTCTCCAGAATAGGGTGCAAATCCTTGGGCAACATTCATTCTTAAACTTGATATCTTACAACTTAAATAGTATAACATGAACAAAACAGCATTACAGTCCTTGTTTCTGTAACTGATCACGTGGTTGAAGTTTATATTTATCACTACCTTCTTCCACTACCCATTCCATGTTCCCTTTCCCCTCAGCAAGCACTTCAGCTGGCCATGGTTCTTTGCCTGGTGGGGTGACCCAAACCTTCATTCCTGAAGTTTCAGAGCCATTAGTAGTCCTGCCTGGATTGTGTTGTTGCAGTTTTCCATTGATTTTAATCACAAGGCATGGTAGTACTAATAGACGCCCTAGGGGATCTCCTATATTCCAAGAAAACTCTTCTTTTCCTCCATTATGTAGTTGCAGTCCTACTTCCTTCTGATAGTCAGGGTCAATTACCCCAACAATAATGTAATCCCCTTCTTGGCTTGTTGATCCAGAGGCATAAGTAGCCCAAAGTGACCAGGTGGCAATCTTAACTTCCAGTTCAGTGGTATCACTGTTGTTTCTCCTGGAAGAAGCACACCCCATTTTGGAACTAAAACCTGTAGACCAGCAGAACTCAGGGTAGCAGGGACAGGAAGCAAAAATTTTCCTAGTGGATTACCAGGGGTAATAGTGAGTGGTACTACGCCCATTTCCACCCCTTGGTTCCTGGACCCATGGATCCTCGCTATGGGAGAAACAGCACCATAGAGTGGGTGCTGATTCAGAGCATACACAGCTTCCTGGAGAACATTACCCCAGCCTTTCAAGTTTTTGCCACCTAGTTGGCACCGTAATTGAGTTTTCAAAAGGCCATTCCACTATTCTATCAATCCAGCTGCTTCTGGATGATGGGGAACATGGTAAGACCAGAGAATTCCATGAGCATGCGCCCATTCCCGCACTTCATTTGCTGTGAAGTGTGTTCCTTGATCCAAAGCAATGCTATGCTGAATACCATGATGATGGATAAGGCATTCTGTAAGCCCATGGATGGTAGTTTTGGCAGAAGCATTGCATGCAGGAAAAGCAAACCCATATCCAGAGTATGTGTCTATTCCAGTTAGAAAAAATCACTGCCCCTTCCATGAAGGGAGTGGTCCAATGTAATCAACCTGCCACCATGTAGCTGGCTGGTCAGCTTGGGGAATGGTGCCATATCGGGGGCTGAGTGTGGGTCTCTGCTGCTGGCAGATTAAGCACTCAGCAGTGGCTGTAGCAAGGTCAGCCTTGGTGAGTGGAAGTCCATGTTGCTGAGCCCATGCATAACCTCCATCCCTACCACCATGACCACTTTGTTCATGAACCCATTGGGCAATGACAGGAGTTGCTGGGGAAAGAGGCTGATTTGTATCCACAGAACAGGTCATCTTATCCACTTGATTATTAAAATCTTCCTCTGCTGAAGTCACCCTCTGGTGTGCAGTCACATGGGACATAAATATCTTCATGTTTTTAGCCCACTCAGAAAGGTCTATCCACATGCTTCTTCCCCAGACCTCTTTGTCACCAATTTTCCAATTATGGTTTTTCCAAGTCCCTGACCATCCAGCCAAACCATCAGCAACAGCCCATGAGTCAGTATACAAACGCACCTCTGGCCAGTTTTCCTTCCAAGCAAAATGAACAACCAGGTGCACTGCTCAAAGTTCTGCCCACTGGGAGGATTTCCCCTCACCACTGTCCTTCAAGGACACCCCAGAAAGGGGTTGTAATGCTGCAGCTGTCCACTTTCGGGTGGTCCCTGCATATCGTGCTGAACCATCTGTAAACCAGGCCCAAGTTTTCTCTTCCTCAGTCAATTCTCTGTAAGGAACTCCCCAAGAGGCCATAGCTCTGGTCTGGAAAAGAGAAGGTAATGTGGCAGCAGGAGTGGAAACCATGGGCATTTGTGCCACTTCTTCATGTAACTTACTTGTGCCTTCAGGGCCTGCTCTGGCTCTATCTTCTATAAACCATTTCCGTTTTACAACAGAGTGATGCTGTGCACGCCCAACTTTATGGCTTGGTGGATCAGACAACACCCAGCTCATGATAGGCAACTCAGGTCTCATGGTAACTTGGTGGCCCATGGTTAAGCATTCAGTCTCTACTAAGGCCCAGTAGCAGGCCAAAAGTTGTTTCTCAAAAGGAGAGTAGTTATCTGCAGCAGATGATAAGGCTTTGCTCCAGAATCCTAAGGGTCTGTATTGTGATTCTCCTATAGGGGTCTGCCAAAGGCTCCAGACAGCATCTCTATTTGCCACTGACACTTCCAGCACCATTGGATCTGCTGGATCATATGGCCCAAGTGGCAGAGCAGCTTGTACAGCAGCCTGGACCTGTGGCAGAGCCTCCTCTTGTTCAGGTCCCCATTCAAAATTAGCAGCTTTTCTGGTCACTCGATAAATGGGCCAGAGTAGCACACCCAAATGAGGAATATGTTGTCGCCAAAATCCAAAAAGACCAACTAGGCATTGTGCCTCTTTTTTGGTTGTGGGAGGGGCCAGATGTAGCAATTTATCCTTCGCCTTAGAAGGGATATCTCGACATGCCCCACACCACTGGACACCTAGAAATTTTACTGAGGTGGAAGGCCCCTGTATTTTTGTTGGATTTATCTCCCATCCTCTGACACGCAAATGCCTTACCAGTAAATCAGAGTAGTTGCTACTTCTTGCTCACTAGGTCCAATCAACATGATATCATCAATATAATGGACCAGTGTGATGTCTTGTGAGAGGCAGAAATGATCAAGGTCTCTGCAAACAAGATTATGACATAGGGCTGGAGAGTTGATATACCCCTGAGGTAGGACAGTGAAAGTATATTGCTGACCTTGCCAGCTGAAAGCAAACTGTTTCTGGTGGTCCTTACTAATAGCTATTAAGAAAAAAGCATTTGCCAGATCAATAGCTGCATACCAGGTACCAGGGAATGTATTGATTTGCTCAAGCAATGATACCACATCTGGAACAGCAGCTGCAATTGGAGTTACCACCTGGTTGAGTTTACGATAATCCACTGTCATTCTCCAAGACCCATCTGTTTTCTGCACAGGCCAAATAGGAGAGTTGAACGGGGATGTGGTGGGAATCACCACCCCTGCATCCTTCAAGTCCTTAAGAGTGGCAGTAATCTCTGCAATCCCTCCAGGAATACAGTATTCCTTCTGATTTACTATTTTGCTTGGTTCGGGCAGTTCTAGTGGCTTCCACTTGGCCTTTCCCACCATAATAGCCCTCACTGCACAAGTTAGAGAACCAACGTGGAGATTCTGCCAGTTGCTCAGTATGTCTATGCCAATTATACATTCCAGAACTGGGGAAATAACTACAGGATGGGTCCGTGGGCCCACTGGACCCACTGTGAGATGGACCTGAGCTAAAATTCCATTGATCACCTGGCCTCCATAAGCCCCCACTCTGACTGGTGGTCCAGAGTAACGTTTTGGATCCCCTGGAATTAATGTCACTTCTGAATCAATGTCTAATAATCCCTGAAATATCTGATCATTTCCTTTTCCCCAATGCACAGTTACCCTGGTAAAAAGCCGTCGGTCTCCTTGGGGAAGACTTAGAGGAAGATTAACAGTATAAATTTGTGGCAGTGTAACAGGTTTCTCCCCCATAGGGACCTGGCCTCCCCTTCATTCAAGGGGCTCAGGGTCTGTAAACTGTTTCAAGTCTGGAAATTGATTAAGGGGCCGTGACTCTGTGTTTTTGTAATTCAGGTTAGACTTCTGTTCCCTTGACCTAGAACTCTTTTGTTTATACAGCTCCAACAAGAATTTAGTAGACTGCCCTTCTATTGTATTTCTAGGTACCCCATGATTTACTAGCCAATGCCACAAATCTCTGCATGTCATAATTCCGATGCCTTCTTTGAGTTTGCTGTCTATTATAATAGCCACATCTACCCTGCCTTTGGTGATTAAGTGCTGCCACCTGTCTTCTGCCAACTCGGGATCCTGTCATCCCCATTGTGTTTAAGGATTCCAGCTCAGTGACAGCAGTTCCTACAGTAATATCTGACCTACAGAGAAGTGCAACCACAGAGCTCTTTAGGGATGATGGTGCTAGTCTCACAACTTTATTTCTCACTGTTCTGGTAAAAGGTGCATCCTCCGGACATTCCTGGGGTGTAAGAGCAGGTTTTGCATGATAAATCCACTCTAACATTCCAATCTCTCTAAGCCTCTGAATCCCCTCATCTACATTATACCAGGGCAGTTCTGGCATTTCAACCTCAGGTAATGTTGGCCACCTTTTGATCCATGTTTCAACCAACCACACAAACAAGCTGTTAACACCTTTTCTAACCACTTGAGCTATAACATTGAATGCAGAGTCTCTGCTTAGTGAGCCCATATCAATAAATTCAGCCTGATCCAGCCTTATATTCCTCCCACCATTATCCCACACTCTTAAAATCCATTGCCACACATATTCCCCTGATTTCTGTCTATATAAATTGGAAAACTCACACAGTTCTTTTGGAGTATAATGTACCTCCTCATGTGTGATACTTTGTACCTCAACTTTAGGGGCCTGTTGGGACTTTAGTCTAGTTATAGGTCTAGAAGAAATGAGGGGTGGTGGGGGTGGGTCATGAAAAGAATTAGAAATATCTTCCAAGCCATTTGGTTCAGGGCCTCCATTTGCAGTTTCATCTGGTGAAACAGGAATAATCACTCTAGGGCTAATCCCTTCAGGAGGAGGCTGGGTAGCCAATTCCTCAAGGCAGGCTGGAGGTGGGGCAGCTATGTCCTCAGGGCAGACTATTACAGGGTTATCTAGAGAAGACTCAGCATGACCTAGGGTTTCAACCTCGCCCCCAACATCATTATCAATCCATATGTCACCATCCCATTTTTCAGGGTCCCACTCCTTTCCAATCAATGCCCTCACTTTAATGGCAGACACCATACAAGACTGAGATTTCAGTTTACGTTGTCAAGTTGCTACTCTAACAATAAGATTCTTAGTCTGATTTTCAGAGATCTCAAGTCTACAGCTACAGGAAATAAGATTTTCCTCCAGGATACTCATAGAAACGTTTACATCTTTCAGACAGTGCTTAAGCTTCTCGTTTGAAGCCTTAAGCCCATCCCTTTCACCCCTTAATGTAGACAGTGTATCTAACAACAACCAACCAACATCTCTATAACTCTTATTTCTACAAAACTCTGTAAAGGTGTCAAAAACATTATCCCCCAGAGTCTGGCTTCATACAAGAGAAGCATTAGGAGAATCGAATGATGATATTTTGACTATCTCCTTTGCCAACTCACTCCATGGATTGGGAGTGTCATTCTGATTATGGGAATCAGAGTCCTTAGTGTCTCTGAGTCCAGTCAGAGTAGAAAACCATTCATAAAAACCCATTTTTAAGATTCTGTTCCTTAAGAACCACTTCTGGTACCAAGATGTATTAGTTAGGGTTCTCTAGAGAAACAGAATCAACAGGGAACACTTGCAAATATAAAATTTATAAAAGTGTCTCACATAACCACAGGAGTGCAGAGTCCAAAATCCACAGGGCAGGCTGCGAAGCCGACGACTCCGATGGATGGCCTGGATGAACTCCACAGGAGAGGTTCACCAGCCAAAGCAGGAATGGAACCTGTCTCCTCTGAGTCCTCCTTAAAAGGCTTCCCATGATTAGATTTAGCATCACTAATTGCAGAAGACACTCCCCTTTGGCTGATTACAAATGGAATCAGCTGTGGATGCAGCTGATGTGATCATGACCTAATCCTATGAAATGTCCTCATTGCAACAGACAGGCCAGTGCTTGCCCAATCAGATAAACAGGTACCACAACTTGGCCAAGTTGACACGTGTCCCTAACCATGACACCATGTTTGCCAGTTCTTTGTCTCTATGACAGTGCTGCTGATTGTACAACCAAGTGAGGATACTTTAAGACATGCACTGTTTATTTTGGGCATTATTCATGATGCCCAATAGATGGAATGAGCTGAAGGATACAATGACTGAGAAGCAGAATGGTGAACTGTGTTATATCTATATGATGGAATATGGTGCAGCTACAGAAAGGATATCAAGAGGCACCCAATGAACTGAATAAGCCTTGGGGACAATGTTTTATGCAAAATAAGCTAAAATAAAAGAACAAATATACTAAGGTCTCTTTCAGAAAGTCCCTAAAAGAAAATTGGAGCCTAGAAGGTAAGTCCTTATAGCAGCTAAACTTAGTCGAAACCTGATAACTAGATTTTGTGACACTGAGCTATCTATATGTGTATCAGCTGGTATTTCCCTGGAACTTTGAGTAACTCTGTGACACCTCAGACCCAGAAATGGAGGGCTGTAGCCCTGAAAGTTAGCATAGTTACATATAATAACAGTTAAAGTAACTGAAAAAAGAGATCAGGCCTCAATGAGAGACAAAAATGACTGGGACTAACGTAAATCCGAACACAGGGTAAAAGATGATAGCGTATATACTCTAGACCTTCACCTACTGTATGAGACCAAAGGCTGAGAGATTTGTTATGTCTAGAACCTACATTTTCTGTAATACACAATCCAAATCAACCTGTCTGGACAGCTCATTTAAATAACCCAAATTCCTAGAATCCAGAACAGCAATGAGGACTTGTAATTCTGTATAGCTCAAATATATTACCCAGATACATCTCAAATTCTGGTGGCTAATAATGAAAAAGTATTAGTAGATTCCTTTGAGGATTCAAAGAAAAATATATATATATATATGGAACTATTAAACTTTCCCATCTGGGAAACCCCAGGTACCTTCTCAATCACTGGGAACTCCCAAGAAAATAGGCCAAGCCTTTGATTTTGAGGCTTTCCTCTGTGAAACTTATTTTGGTAGTGGAGAAGTTAAGAATACCTATAATAAGCCTGAGTTGCTTCCAAGAAGCTTCTTGCATTGCTCAAATGTTCCCTTTCTCTCTCTAAGCCAAACTCTGCAAGGAAAACCATTGCCCTCTCCCCTACATGGGACAAGCCATTCAGGGTGTAAATCTCCCTGACAACATGGAACATGACTCCCAGGGATGAGTCAGGCCCTGGCACCATGGGATCAACAACACCTTCCTGACCCGAAAGGGGGGAAAGAAGTGTAATAAAATAAGGCATCAGTGACTTAAGAGAGAACAAATAGAGTCAAGAAGCTATTCTAAAGGTTACTCTTATGCAAACTTCAGTTGATAGGGCTAATTGTCATGGTTTGCTAAACCCCAATCAACATCACAACTGTTAACTATTAAGAACACCTAGGGCTCAAACTGTGACTATAAAAGTTTTATGCACTAAGTTTGCCTTCCTGGAACCTATCATTTCCAGAGGGTTCCTAGACCAGATAAATTCTGAAACCCTGAAGGACCAGCCTCTCCAAGATCAACTAATTCCATCCCCCTGTCCTTTAATGTCAACACCATTCTCAACATGAAAAAAGTCAGAACAGGCATTGCCTAAAGATCGCTATAGGTTGGGAGAAGGATCAAAGGAGAAGAGAGAGTTATAATAGAGAAAGTAAGATTTAACCAATGAGTATGACTGCTGAATCACTATATTGATATTTCTTCTAGCCTCCAGTGCTTTTCTGGAGCAGCTAGAAGGAAAAAGTCTGAAATGATGGAATAGTAACCCATAACAAACTCCAAAATCTGTTCTGTAACTACTTGGTGAAGTGTACTTTGAAAATTATAGCTTTTTCTTTCTTTCCTTTGTATATACATTGCATTTCAGAATAAAAGCAACATTTTAAAAAATGTTTCTCAGGTGATTCTGACACTTAGACAATCTTGGCAAACGCTGCACTGAACTGCATTTACCAGCCTCATTCTACAGGTGCAGCTAACCACCCTAAACCCAACCCTTCCATTGCCCAGTTTCTTTGGGAATCAGACACACGCCTATGCAGAGATTCCGAAGAGCTGGATATAATATTTTCTAAACTCCACACTGTCACTCAATCTTATACTTGGAAAAATTTTAATGAATCAAGCAATATGAATTCAACTCAACATGTCCAAAGCCAAATCCATCCACTGCCTTACTCCCAATTCTTCCTCTCTTCCTACATTCTCCAACTTGGTGAATGATTCACCATCCATGTAAACTGCTCAGCCAGGAATCTTTGGCACATCCTTGCTCCACTTTCTCCTTTGCTCCCAATTTACTGGTCACCATTTTCTAGTGATTTCTACCTCCTATATAGTACAAATCAGCTGATCCTTTTCTTTTCCACTGTCTAAATGAAATCCCACTCTAGTGTTCACCCAGACCAGCTTATTATTAAGACTTCTTTCTTTCAGTCTTTGTATTCTGCCCCACAATACCATGACATAGGTGGTAGATTGTATTTTCCAAACATGGTTGCAAAAAAAATCTCCTATCCCACATGTTCTTCTAGAAACTTGCTACTACCCATCGAACAGTTAGATCTAATTCCCTTTTCCTGAATATGGATGTGCTCACATGACAATTTTCACCAATGGAGTATGCATAAGAGATACTACATGACTTCCAAAGCTAGTTTCTAAAAGGCAATTAGACACCCACTTTGTACACTGGAACACTCATTCTTGAAATCTTCAGCCTCTCTGTTAGCAGTCCAACTGCCCTAGATGGCCATGCTGTGGGGAAACCCAAACTAGTTCAAGCAGAGTGTTCATATAGGGAAGTTCTGAGATGACACAACGAGAGAAAGAGAGATGCCTGATAATTACCATCAGTATCCCAGTTCCAGTCGACATCTGATTGCAAACATATGAGAGACCCTGAACCAGAGATGACCATTCTTGCCTTTCCCAAATTCCTGACCCAAAGAAAACATGAGAAATAATAAAATATTCTTGCTTTAAATCCAGGGAGTTTGGGGAGTATTTTTTTAGCAGCAGTAGCTAACAAGAGAACCATCCCATGAGCACACAGCAGCCAGAGCTATACAGAAGAGTGCTACTCAAAGTACGGTCCCCAGACCAGGGCTGGAGACTGACCTCTTCATTACCAGTCAGGACAGAAATTGAAAGCAAGTGTTTAGAAGCTTTTAACAAGGTGATGTTACGTTTGTTGACTCTAATAATAACCATAATAAATTGGGCCTGTGGATGTTACGTCATGAACATGATGATGTAAGGCATTTCCTAGAAAAACAAAAGAAACCTCCCTAGAGATTCAGTGAATAAAAAGACAAAGCTCACTTGCTTAGAACTCTACAATTCAAGAACTCTACACATGCTGCATCAAGGAAAAAGGAAACTATGAGGTAGGAAACTTGCATGTCAGACCAGCCAATCCAGTCCCTCTCCCACACTCAGTCCTGCACAGCTTGGGGACAGTCTCTAGACCCTTCCCGTCCACCAGGCCTGGCAGCAATGGGGCTCCATACAATCTCCAGACACAGGAGCGCAAGTCCACAGAGAACCAGGGCACAACACAAGCCACAGAGGAGTGCTGCATACAAAAGAGCCCCTGAAGTGGGGGGAAGAAACGGTCTGCAGTAAAACCGTGGCTGAAAAATGCTGAGCTTATTCAATCCAGTTTCTGTTGACTGGACCACCTAAATGTTAAACAGACTTTTCTGGAGAGACCCAACTTTCTGGGTTGACCTCATCTGGCTCCCCAGGCTAGGATACCTAATGAAAAAGAAACTGGAGGCGAAAAAAGCCTCACAGAGAAAAAAAGAGGGGGATTTAAACTAAACTTATGTAAGATAGGAGGGTCCCAGAATGGAAAAGAGTGAGGAAAATGGGGCACTGAGAATTTGTTAAAAAAAAAAAAAAAAAACCACGGGTGCTGGGGAGGACAATCAAAAACAAACAGAAAAGATCAAAATTCCCAGGGAAGACACAGAAGAAAGAAAATTTTCTCCTGGAGGTGAGAGATTGCACAAAAAATGCAATTTTAAAAATTGTACCACATATTCAGGGCAAGAATCAGATGAAGAAGAATTGAAACATCTGCTCAGTTAAACACAGGCTACTTTAACACTCCAAAAGTAGTTGGACCAAGTATCAAAGAAGAGCCACAACACAAAGTCAGTCAATGATAAATACTTAGACAAGAGGAGGACACTGACTTTCAGTGTTAACTCATCAAGATAATCAGGTGCATAGACATCAGCAAAAAATTAGAAGCCATACTAAGAAATTGAAGATATGGCTCAGTGGATCAAATTAAAACTTCAGAAAATAAGCCAAATTTGGAACAACTAATCAAAGAAGTTCAAATAAATTTCTTAAATCAATTCAAGAAGATGAGAGAAAATACGCAAAAAGAGATAAAGATATTAAGAAGACAATGTGTGAGCGTAATGAATTTGAAAGTATAAAAAGAAACATAAAGAAATTATGGAGATAAATGCACAATAGGAGAGAATAAAAACACACCTGAGGTATACGAGAGCAGATTTGAACAGGCTGAAAAAAGAACTGAAAAAGCAGGACAATCAAAATCATAGAGCCAGAAGAACAGCTTAGGGAAAAGAATAGAAAAATTGACCAGTGTCTTAGGGATTTGAGTAACAAATCAAAGTGCACAAACATATGCTCACGGGTGTCCCAGAAGGAAATGAGAAGGGAAAGGGGGCAGAAAGAATATTTGAGGAAATAATAGCTGGAAATTTTCCAACTTTTATGAAAAACATAAATATACATGTCCAAGAAGCACAACACACCCCAAACAGAATGAATCCTGATAGATCTACTCCAAGACACATACTAATTAGAATGGCAAATGACAAAGATAAGGAGAATTCTGAAAGCAGCAAGAGAAAAGTGATCTGTCACACACAAGGGAGCCTCAATAAGATTACGCTCCTATTTCTCATCAGAAGCCATGGAGGTGAGAAGGCAGTAGTATGATATATTTAAGGTACTGAAAGAGAAAAATTGCCAATCCAAAATTCTTTATCTGGCAAAACTGTCCTTCAAAAATGAGGAAGAGGTAGGGGTACAAGGATAGTTCTGTGGTAAAATTCTCACCTCCCATGCAGAAAACCTGGGTTTGATTCCCAGTCCATGCACTTCCCAAAAAACAAAGAAACAAACACGAAAATTCAACAAATGGTACTGCAATAACAGGATACTCACATGGAAAAATAATGAAATGTGACCCTGCCATAAAGCATACAAAAAAAATGAGGAAAAGGTTTAAATAGTCACGAATAAACAGAAACTGAGAAGGTTCATTAACAAGAAATCTGATCTCCAAAAATTATTAAAGGGAGTTCTGCAGATTGAAAGGAAAAGATAAGAGAGAGTGGCTTGGAGTGGTGGAAAAAATGAAGATCTTCTGCAAGGGTAACTAAAAAAGGTAAATGCCAAACCTAATAGTACTGTATGCTCAACACACAACTCTTTAATTCCTCCAAGACTCAGAATACAATAGAACAAGAAAAAGGCATATTTCCTGATAATGGGCATGCAAAATATAAAGTGGAAAGTGGTATGAAAACAGCATAAAGAGGGGAAACAAGAGATATCGGAGCAGAGAACATATATGCTATTGAAGCAAGATTGTTCATCTTTTTAATCTTTTAATCATTTTAATATTTTCAAATTAGTAGGTTATAGCTGTAGCATGTGTAATATAACCATAAAGAAAATATTTTTAAAAGAACAGAAACAGAAATGAAGGCTTCAGTCAGATACATCACAAAAAATAAGCTATGCATAAAGGTGGTTGCAATACATGAAAAGAAGGACAAAAAAAGATATGTAAAAACCAAGAGACAAAATGGCTGAAGTATTGTCTTTACAGTAATAACACTGAGTATTAATGGATTAAACTCCCCAATTAAAAGACCCAGAGTGGAAGCATGGATTTTAAAAAGCATGATCCAACTATATCGACTCAAAGATGTGGTAAATATATTGCTGTTCAGCCATAAACGTAAATGAAGTCCTGATACATGCAACAACATAGACGAACCTTGAGAATATTATGCTGAATGAAAAAGGTCAGACATAAAAAGATAAATACTGTAAGATTTCACTGATATGAACTAATTATAATTAGCAAATTTTTAATAGAGTTAGAATCTAGAAAATAGGTTACCAGGAACTGGGCTTGGGGAGAGAATGGAGAGTTGATGCTTAATTTGCACAGAATTTCTATGTAATTTGATAGTAAAGGTTTGGAAATGGATGTAGTAATGGTAGCACATTATTGTGGTTATAATTAACAGTACTGATTTATATAGGTGAATGTGGTTAAAAGGGAAAATGTGATAATAGTAGGATGCTATATAGAAAAAATACACCCAATGTAAAGTATGAATCATAGTTACTAGAGCTATTTTAACAATTTTTCATTAATTGTAACAAAGGTAACTACTCTTAAAAAAATTTTAACAATGCTATTAGCAATTTTAACAAATGTTCCACACTGATGTTGTTGGTGGTAGGGTAGTGTTTGTGAATCCTGTATTTTACACATGATTTTTCTGTAACTCACAACTCCAACAAAATTCTTTTTAATTGGACTTGCATTTTGCCTGGGATTTGGACAGACCTGAGTTCAAAGAAGGGAGGGTAAACTACTTTTAATTGGTCAGTTAGACAAAGGCTCTCTTGGAAACAGAATTGTTGCACTAAAAGTCTGAACAGAAGCCATGGCTGAAGAGTGAGAAGAGAAAGCTGACAGGCAGAGGCATTGATATGAGACCAATCTCTACTTAATGTGAGAAAGGGTGGGTGTTCAAGGGATTGAAGAAAATCAAAGGTGTCCTTAGACAAGTGTCCACCTTAGGAACTCTTAAGGGGCAAATAACAGAAAACCATACTCCAGTGACTTTCATAAATCCAAGTTTCTTTTTCCCATTGTATCAGGATATTGTCAGTGACACTCCTATCATTTGACAGTCTTCCAACAGCCAGAACTTGCAATTCTTTGAGGTCTTTCTCTTAAATGTGGGTTCTACACAGGCTCCCAGAGTCCCTCAGGAGGATTAAGCTCCAGTTGCCGACGGGAATTGAACTTGATAGCTCCTCTTTTACTGGTTTTTATCCTCTGTTTGTTTCATGTCCCTACTCCTTATCATGTCTCCTGGGACCAGAAGACTACTGCATTCTGTGAAGCTAGAGCAAAGCACTAAAAACAGAAAACACAGGTGATAATGCTGAAGAAGTAGTCAGCGCTCAAAAAGGTAGACAGGCAAGGACTTACCTGAACATACACAGAGAGTAAGCAGCAGAGCTGGAATCAGACCCTGCTTCTGGGAGAACATGTCTGTCCTTCTGATTACATTACTTTGTGATCATGAAGAAGTCAAGGAAAAAGAGTCACAAACTAAAAATTGCCTCCAACACTACAGCTCTCCTAAAAAGGACCTGACCTGAATAGTCACTACCCATGGCTTCCTCCCACCAAGCAGCATTCACCACATGCCCTTCCTTAATCAGTTGAGGGCATTTCTGATATCTGGACTATCAGGTTCAAAACAGGACTGGTAGGAACTGGGAGTGCCCACCCAAGTACATCCAGGCCATTCAGCTTAATGTAGAAGAGAGCACTTGAAATGCATCAGACCCAGTTCAGCATAGGCCTCCTCCATCTGCTAACTGCATGACTAAGGATGATTTTCTTACCTTCTCTGTGCCTCCTCTGTAAACATAGGTATGTCAATAATGCTACCTGCTGGGTCACTTCAAAATAAAATCCATAACAGGGAAAAATGCATAGGCCATGCCTGATCCCTAGAAAGTGTTCAAGAATGGGCACCCTCCTCTCATCTCTCCCCACACACTCTCTCTTTCATAACAGAATGAAAGATCAAGGAAAGATGTACTGGCCAAATAATCAACTCCATTTGTCTGGCGTTCCTCAGCCCATGAGTTGCAGCCACTTGTTCCACATGATTATTTCTATGAGGTGAATATCTCATTACAATAACAGCACACTATAATGCCAGAAGGCCATTCACAGAGACCCAACTAAAATAAAACCATTATAACCATGACCTAGATTTAATCACTGGCTAGTGAGAACCCCAGTGGTTTGACCATGAGCCAGGCAATAGTCAAATAATCAAACTGCAGATGCTGGGATAGCAAATCAGCTTAAATTTAAACAGTGGCAGAGACCCAAACTTTAATAGGGAGAAAAAAAGAAGTGAGGAAGGGGAGATAGACTTGCACAATGTTAGATTTTCCTACCCACAGCCTCCTTAGTAAACTGACCCCTTAAAATATCCAGGCTTGTTATTGAACAATAGCCTTGTTCCTAAGAGGCACCTATGTCAGGTAGTCTAGGTTGAATCTGCTCTTAGGGCCAGAAGGGATCACAAGGGTGACATGAAAGCAGAGGCATTAGGATTGCCATTTAGCTGATTGCTCTCAGGAACATGACTGTTAGGAAAGTGGGCTCTGAATCACAAACCTCCTAATGATATATACATAACAACCTTAATAACGTATAATAATCAAAGGGAAGGGGGAAAGCTCCAGTTTGGGGGGCCTTGAGCTCATACAATTTTGGTCCTGTCTGAGAAGAAGATAAAACTGTACTTATAAAATATTCTCTGTCTTCCAATACCACTTGACTTGAAAGAGCAGTCACCCAACCCAAGAAGACGTATGAGGGAGGGGACATAGAATGGAAAGAGAGAGTCTGGACCCTTGGCACCTAAAATACCTTACAAAGGCAAATGGCCAATGTGACCATACCACTAGGGCCATGTCTAAGTGTTCTAGTTTGCTAGCTGCCAGAATGCAACACACCAGAGATGGATTGGCTTTTAATGAAAGGGGATTTATTTCATTAGTTCTTCAGAGGAAAGGCAGCTAACTTTCAATTGAGATTCTTTCTTACGTGGGAAGGCACAGGGTGATCTCTGTGGCCTTCTCTCCAGGCCTCTGGGTTCCAACAACTTTCCCCAGGGTGATTTCTTTCTGCACCTCCAAAGGCCTGGGCTGAACTGCAATTGCTAAAATGAGGTATGCCGAGCTGCTTGGGCTGTGCTATTTGAGCTCTCTCGTTTAAACACCAGCCAATTAAGTCAAACATCATTCATTGCAGTAGGCACACCTCCCAGTTGACTGCAGATGTAATGAGTAACAGATGAGGTTCATGTACCATTGGCTCATGTCCACAGCAACAGAACTAGGCACGTTCACCTGTCCAAGTTGACAACTGAATCTAACTATCACACTAAGCAAGCAAGGGACACTGAAGCTTAAGGGTCATTAGTTTCATGACAAGACCACCTCTCAAGAGAAATTAAGACAAACAGTGCCTGAGCTTTCCACATTGCACAATAATTCTGTATTAGTTTGCCAGGCTTGCCATGACAAATACCACACACTGATTGGCTTAAATAACAAGAATTTATTGTCTCCCCATTTTGAAGGCAAAAAGTCCAACACCAAGACATCAACAAAACTGCTTTCTCTCATAATCCATGTGTTGGCAGCTTTCCAACACACGGTAATCTGCTTCATTCTCTTCCTGTGGCTTTTTCTGGCTTCTGGCTTCAATGACTGCATCTGAATTTCTTCTTTTTATAAGGGCTCCAGTAATACAGATTAAGACCCACCTGATTCAATTTGGCCATGCCTTAACTAATAATGTCTATAAAAGGTATTACTTAGAAATGACTTCACACCTACAGGAATACAGATTAAAATTAAGAACATGTATTATGTGGCATACATGATTCAATCCCCCAAAATGTCATCCCATCAAGGCAAGAGCTTTTTAGCTTTCTAACTTCAAAGATAGGCTGCAACTAAGAGAGACAACAGCCGAACCAGACCTGGTGAGCAGTGCAAAGTATATCAGAGAGTGAATGCCTGAGGGTATATCAGACAGCTTCCAAAACCAAAACACCAATACCTTTTTGATTCTACAGGATGAATTTCACTTATTCTATCCATAAGAAATTATGTATTTGAAAATTGAATGTTTCATGAATTAGGCAAATATCAAAATCCAAATTCTTCCAAGGAGCCTGGATATTTAAGGAGACTTGTGGTGAGACCCTCACTTGGGCAGGTTGCCAGTGGCTGGAAGGCAGGGTAGTACCATGGTTAAGACCATAGGTTGATAAATTTGACAGATTTGAGCTCAAGTTTTGACTCAACCACTTGCTAGTTTTGTGACCTTACATAATTTTCTTAACTGTCTTGGACCTAAGTTTCCTCTTATGTAAAACTGAAATAATAACAATCTAGTTCCTAGAGATGAAAAAAAGTTACTTGAAATAACACATACAGCACTTAACTGCAGTTTCTGGCAAAAAAAAAGTACTGGCTCACAAGTATTGATAAAGATGATGAAAATGGTAGAATAGGATAGGTGGAGTTCACCCCTGCCCCAGGAAACAGCTAGAAAAGTGACAGGAGATGACTGAAATGGTAATTACAGGATGTAAGTGACCTGGGAGGGTCTTCTACATCACATAGTGAAGCCCTGTTTGCAAAAGCTGAAGAACTGCCCCCCGGACCAACTGAGAGAATTGGATTGGAAATCCCCAGGCTGCGGAGAACGGCGACGGTGGGGGGGGGGGTCCCTTCCAAACCCGTGACTCCCCGGGAACGTGCACTCTCCCGGGTGGGCCGCTGCGGCTGGCACCCTCCCGCCAAGCTTGGCGCCCCAGGCCGACTAGGAAATTCAGATGGGCACTTTCCCGGGCTGCGGCGGCCAGCGACCCTCCCCGTGTTCGGACCCCGGGCCGGCTGGCACTCTTCCAAGCCGCTTCGGCTAGCGAACCTCCCGGACAGCGAGAGTTTTCCAAAGTTAAAGGACCCACAGCACCTTTTACGGGTGGGACCCGCAGACAAACGTGTGCCACGAGCGCCACCTACTGGGCAGGATAAGAAAAACAGAACCCAGAGATTTCACAGAAAAATCTTACAACCTTGTTGGGTCCGACACCCAGGGAAATCTGACTAAATGCCCAGACACCAGCAGCAGAAGATAACTGTCCACGCTCAGAAGATTGAGAATATGGCCCAGTCAAAGGAACAAACCAATAGTTCAAATGAGATACAAGAGCTGAGACAACTAATGCTGAATATATGAACAGAAATGGAAAACCTCTTCAAAAATGAAATCGATAAATTGAGGGAGGACATGAAGAAGACATGGGCTGAACATAAAGAAGAAATAGAAAAACTGAAAAAAAAATCACAGAACTTATGGAAGTGAAGGATAAAGTAGAAAAGATGGAAAAAACAATGGATACCTACAATGATAGATTGAAAGAGACAGAAGATAGAATTAGTGATTTGGAGGATGGAACATCTGAATTCCAAAAACAAACAGAAACTATTGGGAAAAGAAGGGAAAAATTTGAACAGGGTATCAGGGAACTCAAGGACAATATGAACCACACAAATATACGTGTTGTGGGTGTCCCAGAAGGAGAAGAGAAGGGAAAAGGAGGAGAAAAACTAATGGAAGAAATTATCACTGAAAATTTCCCAACTCTTATGAAAGACCTAAAATTACAGATCCAAGAAGTGCAGCGCACCCCAAAGAGATTAGACCCAAATAGGCGTTCTCCAAGACACTTACTAGTTAGAATGTCAGAGGTCAAAGAGAAAGAGAGGATCTTGAAAGCAGCAAGAGAAAAACAATCCATCACATACAAGGGAAACCCAATAAGACTATGTGTAGATTTCTCAGCAGAAACCATGGAAGCTAGAAGACAGTGGGATGATATATTTAAAATACTAAAAGAGAAAAACTGCCAACCAAGACTCCTATATCCAGCAAAATTGTCCTTCAAAAATGAGGGAGAAATTAAAACATTCTCAGACAAAAAATCACTGAGAGAATTTGTGACCAAGAGACCAGCTCTGCAAGAAATACTAAAGGGAGCACTAGAGTCAGATACGAAAAGACAGAAGAGAGAGGTATGGAGAAGAGTGTAGAAAGAAGGAAAGTCAGATATGATATATATAATACAAAAGGCAAAATGTTAGAGGAAAATATTATCCAAACAGTAATAACACTAAATGTCAATGAACTGAATTCCCCAATCAAAAGACATAGATTGGCAGAATGGATTAAAAAACAGGATCCTTCTATATGCTGTCTACAGGAAACACATCTTAGACCCAAAGATAAACATAGGTTGAAAGTGAAAGGTTGGGAAAAGATATTTCATGCAAATAACAACCAGAAAAGAGCAGGAGTGGCTACACTAATATCCAACAAATTAGATTTCAAATGTAAAGCAGTTAAAAGAGACAAAGAAGGACACTATATACTAATAAAAGGAACAATTAAACAAGAAGACATAACAATCATAAATATTTACGCACCGAACCAGAATGCCCCAAAATACATGAGGAATACACTGCAAACACTGAAAAGGGAAATAGACTCATATACCATAATAGTTGGAGACTTCAATTCACCACTCTCATCAATGGACAGAACATCTAGAGAGAGGATCAATAAAGAAATAGAGAATCTGAATATTACTATAAATGAGCTAGACTTAACAGACATTTATAGGACATTACATCCCACAACAGCAGGATACACCTTTTTCTCAAGTGCTCATGGATCATTCTCAAAGATAGACCATATTCTGGGTCACAAAGCAAGTCTTAACAAATTTAAAAAGATTGAAATCATACACAACACTTTCTCGGATCATAAAGGAATGAAGTTGGAAATCAATAATAGGCGGAGTGCCAGAAAATTCACAAATATGTGGAGGCTCAACAACACACTCCTAAACAACGACTGGGTCAAAGAAGAAATTGCTAGAGAAATTAGCAAATACCTCGAGGTGAATGAAAATGAAAACACAACATATCAAAACTTATGGGACGCAGCAAAAGCAGTGCTAAGAGGGAAATTTATTGCCCTAAATGCCTATATCAGAAAAGAAGAAAAGGCAAAAATTCAGGAATTAACTATCCACTTGGAAGAACTGGAGAAAGAACAGCAAACTAATCCCAAAGCAAGCAAAAGGAAAGAAATAACAAAGATTAGAGCACAAATAAATGAAATTGAAAACATGAACACAATAGAGAAAATCAATAAGGCCAGAAGTTGGTTCTATGAGAAAATCAATAAGATTGATGGGCCCTTAGCAAGATTGACAAAAAGAAGAAGAGAGAGGATGCAAATAAATAAGATCAGAAATGGAAGAGGAGACATAACTACTGACCTCACAGAAATAAAGGAGGTAATAACAGGATAGTATGAACAAGTTTACGCTAATAAATACAACAATTTAGATGAAATGGACGGGTTCCTGGAAAGACATGAACAACCAACTTTGACTCAAGAAGACATAGATGACCTCAACAAACAAATCACAAGTAAAGAAATTGAATCAGTCATTCAAAAGCTTCCTAAAAAGAAAAGTCCAGGACCAGACGGCTTCACATCTGAATTCTATCAAACGTTCCAGAAAGAATTAGTACCAACTCTCCTCAAACTCTTCAAAAAAATCGAAGCGGAGGGAAAACTACTTAATTCATTCTATGAAGCCAACATCACCCTCATACCAAAACCAGGCAAAGATATTAAAAAAAAAGAAAACTACAGGCCAATCTCTCTAATGAATATAGATGCAAAAATCCTCAATAAAATTCTAGCAAATCGTATCCAACAACACATTAAAAGAATTATGCATCATGACCAAGTAGGATTCATCCCAGGTATGCAAGGATGGTTCAACATAAGAAAATCTATTAATTTAATACACCATATCAACAAATCAAAGCAGAAAAATCACATGATCATCTCAATGGATGCAGAGAAGGCATTTGACAAGATTCAACACCCTTTCCTGTTGAAAACACTTCAAAGGATAGCAATACAAAGGAACTTCCTTAAAATGATAGAGGGAATATATGAAAAACCCACAGTTAATATCATCCTCAATGGGGAAAAATTGAAAACTTTCCCCTTAAGATCAGGAACAAGACAAGGATGTCCACTATCACCACTATTATTCAACACTGTGTTGGAAGTTCTAGCCAGAGCAATTAGACAAGAAAAAGAAATACAAGGCATCAAAATAGGAAAAGAAGAAGTAAAACTATCACTGTTTGCAGACGATATGATACTATACGTCGACAACCCGGAAAAATCCACAACAAAACTACTAGAGCTAATAAATGAGTACAGCAAAGTAGCAGGTTACAAGATCAACATTCAAAAATCTGTAGCATTTCTATACACTAGCAATGAACAAGCAGAGGAGGAAATCAAGAAACGAATCCCATTTACAATTGCAACTAAAAGAATAAAATACCTAGGAATAAATTTAACTAAAGAGACAAAAAACCTATATAAAGAAAACTGCAAAAAACTGCTAAAAGAAATCACAGAAGACCTAAATAGATGGAAGGGCATACCGTGTTCATGGACTGGAAGACTAAATATAGTTAAGATGTCAATCCTACCTAAATTGATTTACAGATTCAAGGCAATACCAATCAAAATCCCAACAACTTATTTTTCAGAAATAGAAAAACCAATAAGCAAATTTATCTGGAAGGGCACGGTGCTCCGAATTGCTAAAAACATCTTGAGGAAAAAAAATGAAGCTGGAGGTCTTGCACTGCCTGACTTTAAGGCATATTATGAAGCCACAGTGGTCAAAACAGCATGGTATTGTCATAAAGATAGATATATCGACCAATGGAATCGAATAGAGTGCTCAGATATAGACCCTCTCATCTATGGACATTTGATCTTTGATAAGGCAGTCAAGCCAACTCACCTGGGACAGAACAGTCTCTTCAACAAATGGTGTGCCTAGAGAACTGGATATCCATATGCAAAAGAATGAAAGAAGACCCATATCTCACACCCTACACAAAAATTAACTCAAAATGGATCAAAGATCTAAACATTAGGTCAAGACCATAAAACAGTTAGAGGAAAATGTAGGGAGATATCTTATGAATCTTACAATTGGAGGCAGTTTTATGGACCTTAAACCTAAAGCAAGAGCACTGAAGAAGGAAATAAATAAATGGGAACTCCTCAAAATTAAACACTTTTGTGCATCAAAGAACTTCATCAAGAAAGTAGAAAGACAGCCTACACAATGGGAATCAATATTTGGAAACGACATATCAGATAAAGGTCTAGTATCCAGAATTTATAATGAGATTGTTCAACTCAACAATAAAAAGACAGCCAACCCAATTACAAAATGGGAAAAAGACTTGAATAGACACCTCTCAGAGGAGGAAATACAAATGGCCAAAAGGCACATAAAGAGATGCTCAATGTCCCTGGCCATTAGAGAAATGCAAATCAAAACCACAATAAGATATTATCTCACACCCACCAGAATGGCCATTATCAACAAAACAGAAAATGACAGTGCTGGAGAGGATGCGGAGAAAGAGGCACACTTATCCACTGTTGGTGGGAATGTCAAATGGTGCAACCACTGTGGAAGGCAGTTTGGCATTTCCTCAAAAAGCTGAATATAGAATTGCCATACGACCCAGCAATACCATTGCTGGGAATCTACTCAAAGGAATTAAGGGCAAAAACTCAAATGGACATTTGCACACCAATGTTTATAGCAGCATTATTTACAATTGCAAGGAGATGGAAACAGTCAAAATGTCCATCAACAGACGAGTGGCTAAACAAACTGTGGTATATACATACGATGGAATATTATGCAGCTTTAAGGCAGGATAAACTTATGAAGCATGTAATAACATGGATGGACCTAGAGAACATTATGCTGAGTGAGTCTAGCCAAAAACTAAAAGACAAATACTTTATGGTCCCAATGATGTGAATCGACACTCGAGAATAAACTTGGAATATGTCATTGGTAACAGAGACCATCAGGAGTTAGAAACAGGGTAAGATAATGGGTAATTGGAGCTGATGGGATACAGACTGTGCAATAGGACTAGATACAAAAACTCAGAAATGGACAGCACAATAATACCTAATTGTAAAGTAATCATGTTAAAACACTGAATGAAGCTGCATCCGAGCTATAGGTTTTTGTTTTGTTTTGTTTTGTTTTGTTTTGTTCTTACTATTATTACTTTTATTTTTTTTCTCTATATTAATATTCTGTATCTTTTTCGGTTATATTGCTAGTTCTTCTAAACCAATGCAAATGTACTAAGAAACAATGATCACGCATTTATGTGATGATGTTAAGAATTACTGATTGCATATGTAGAATGGTATGATTTCTAAAAAAAAAAAAAAAAATGGACAGCACAATACTACCTAATTGTAATGTAATTATGTTAAAACACTGAATGAAGCTGCATCTGAGCTATAGTTGCTTTTTTTCTTATATATTTTTGTATTTTTTATTTTTATTTTTATTTTTTCTCTATATTATCATTTTATTTCTTTTTCTGTTGTCTTGCTATTTCTTTTTCTAAATCAATGCATATGTACTAAGAAATGATGATCATACATCTATGTGATGATATTAAGAATTACTGATTGCATATGTAGAATGGAATGATTTCTAAATGTTGTGTTAGTTAATTTTTTTTAATTAATAAAAATAAAAAATAAAAAATAAAAAAAACCTGAAGAACTGAGATACAGAGAACCTGAAACCGTCCAGCTAGTAGAAACAGCCTAATGTGCTGCTTTCCAAACGGAGGTCTGGAGGCCTCAAGAGTGCACAAACAGTGAGACCGGGACTAGGAAGAAAGCCAAACCACCTTCCTTGAACATGCTACCTTCATGGGTGCTGCTCTCAGACTCCCCCCCCACCCAATGCACCTGAACTGGGCCACCCGGCCCTGCCACCACACTCCAAGGACCCCCATCTCAACCCCCTCGTCACGCATCCCTGCTCCTCCTCCCCACCCTGGGCGCACACACACGCAAAACCCAGCCCTCTCTCGGGCAAGCGCACAATCTAGCCCTGCCCATCCTAAGACACACGCACCCACACTCAGCAGCTCCACCCCTACCTCCCCTTCCCTGCCCTCTGCAGGAGGTCCCCTGCACAGCCAGGCTGTGGGGGCTCACCTTCATACCCAGGACACACCCACCCCTGCCCACGCAGTTGCACAAGCCCGCATACAGCCTCCCAACTCCAAGTCCGCACACACGCACACCCCTGCCACACCCCCAGCTCTGGGCAAGCATTGACCTATGCATCTGGGCCACACCAGCCCCTAGCCCATGGAAGTGCAACTCTGTGCATGCACACACAAGAACCCCACCCCCCAGACCCACGTATACCAGGGACCCATCCTGCACACCCATGCATGCACACAGCAAAATCTTCCCCTCCAGGCACCCACATCTCCGTGTACCAATCTTTTGACCCCTGCACCTCAAACCCCTACTCTGCACACATGCACACACTTTCCCCACTCCCCAGCACTAACACCCTGCTCCCATACCTGGCAGGCCCACACATGCACATATGTGTTAAATAGCCCCCACCTTGCACACATGTGTACCACTGCCCCAACCCCCAGGCACTGACACAGCCACTCCAATGCCCTGCCCACCTGACAGCAGCTGCTCCTGACTCATGTATTGCAACACCCATGACCTGTGCCCCATTCCTACACACTTGAGCGTAGACATCCCAGCCCTCCTGGACACCTCCCTGTCCACAGGGACACACCCATGCCCTGCCCTCCCTGTGCCCCAATGTCTGTGCCCCATGCCCTACACTCTTACACCCACAACCCTAATGCTCCATGCACCCAACACATCCTGCTTCTGCACCAATACCCATGCATCCACACAGCCCCCTCTATCTGCCTCCTGTCACACCCTAACTCTGTGCCCCCCAAAGTACACTACCTCATGTACTCCAAGGCCTGCCAGAGAGGCACCTCACCCCATGGCCCACCCATCGCACCTTCACAAACCCGCGCCCCACACCCCACACTCACAAGTACCAGCATAGCATCCCTGACCCATCCCTATACCTGCGCTCCAACCCTTCACTGCATTGTTGTGCCCTGCCTTATGCCCCGCATCCTGCTCTACAACCATCGTGCAAATATAAAGTTTTAGACTGCTGAAGGAAATCAACTTCACAAAGTAATCCTATCAAAATATTTACATGCCTCGAATGTAACAGAAGATCACTGCCTATATGAAGATGCAGACAGATATAGCCCAACTAATGACCAAATTGAAACATCAGAGGAGACACAGACTTTGGAACAACTAATCAAAGATGTTCATATAACTCTACTAAATATAATCAATGGATTGGCTAATGACATAAAGGAGATCAAGAAGACACTAGAAGAGAATAAGGAGGAATTTGAAAGAATAAATAAAAAAATAGAAGATATCACAGAGATTAAAGATGCTATAGACCAAATAAAAAATATACTAGAGATACATAATAGCAGATTTGAAGAGGGAGAAGAAAGAATAAGTGAATTAGAGGACCTGACAACTGATTTTAAACACAAAAAAAGCAAATGAAAAAAAAAGTTGGAAAATTTTGTATTCGATCTAAGAGAAATGATGGACAAAACAGCACACAAATGAGAATCATCAGTGTCCCAGAAGGGAAGAGAAGGTTAAAGGGCTAGAAGATTAGTTGAGGATATAACAGAGGAAAACTTCCAAACCCTTATAAGAGACATAAATATTCAAATTGAAAAGGCCCAATGAACTCCAAATAGAATAAATCCAAATAGGCCTACCCAAGGCACATACTAATCAGTCTGTCAAATGTTGAAGAGAAGCAGAAAATCCTGAAACAGCAAGAGAAAAACGATCTACTACACACAAAGAAAACCACATAAGACTGAGTTCGAACTATTTAACTGGCACAATGGAGGTGAGAAGGCAGAAGTATGACATATTGAACATCCTGAAAGAGAAAGACTTCCAGCCAAGAATTCTGTACACAACCAAATTGTCCTTCAAAAGTGAGGAAGGGATTAAAAATTTCACAGACAAAAGCTGAATTTGTCAACAAGAGACTGGCCCTACAAGAAATACTAAAGGGAGTTCTTCCAGCAAAAAAAAACAGGAAAGATAGGTCTGGGAGGGCACAAAATTGATGAGTTCAAGTAAGGGTAACTTAAAGGATAAAAAGAGAAAGAGGGAAAAGAAGATAAAGAGCTGACAAATAAAATTTAAAGGATGAGATGGTAGATCAAGAAATGTCTTTACAGTAATAACTCTGAATGTTAATGGACTAAACTTACTAATTAAAAGATACAGATTGACAGAATGGATTAAGAAATAAAATCAAGCTATTTCCTGCTTTCAAGAGACTCATCTTAGACACAAGGATACAAATAAATTGAAAGTGAAAGAATGGAAAAAGATTTTCCATGCAAATTGTAATCAAAAGAAAGCAGGAGTAGCTATACAAATATGGGACAAAATGCACTGTAAATGTAAAGACATCATAAGAGACAAAGACGGACACTATATATTAATTAAAGGGACAACTCATCAAAAAAATATAACAACCATAAATGTTTATGCTCCCAATCAAGGAGCTCCAAAGCGCATGAGACAGACATTGTCAAAACAGAAGGGAGCAATAGATGTTTCAACAATAATAGTAGGAGATTTTTCTCTATAGATAGAACAATCAGTGAGAGGATCAACAAGGAAATAGAGAATGTAAACAATCTGATAAATGAATTAGACCTAACAGATATATATGGGTCATTACACCCGAATCACCAGGGTATACATTTTTCTCTAGTGCTCAAGGAACATTCTCCAGGACAGATCATATGCTGGAGCACAAAACAGATCTGTATAAAATTAAAAACATTGTAATTATTCAAAGTACTTTCTCTGAAACCAATGGAATGAAGCTGGAAATCAATAACCACCCAAGAATGAGAACTTTCACAAATATATGGAGATTAAATAACACACTCTTAGACAACCAGTGGCACAAAGAAGAAATTGCTAAGGAAATCAGTAGCTATCTGCAGATGAATGAAGACAAAACTACGACGTATCAGAACTTATGGGACACAGCAAAATCTGTTGAAGGGTGCTTTGAAAACTACTGCTTTTCTTTGCTTTATATATATTTTATACTATGCAATAAAATAGTTAAAAAATAAAGAAAGAAATAATAGGGAGAACAAAGGTTAAAATACATTGGGTAGATGGAAAATCTAGTGGTCAATGAGAGGGAGGCATAAAGAGTACGGTTTGAATGAGTTTTTTCTTTTTTCTTTTTATTTCATTTTCTGGAGTGATGCAAATGTTCTAAAAAAATGATCATGGTGATTAATACACAACTATGTGATGATATTGTGAGCCATTGATTGTACACCATGTATAGAATGTTGTATGTTAAGAATGTTTGTGTTTGTGAGTTTGTATATCATGAAAATATTAAGAAAAAAAGAACAGACAACCCAATTTCAAAATAGGCCAAAGATATGAATAGGCATTTTTCTGAAGAGCAAGCACAGATGGCTAAGAAGCACATGAAGAGATGCTCATTTTCATTAGCTATAAGGGAAATGCAGATCAAGACTATAATGAAATACCACCCCACACCTATAAGAATGACTGCTATTAAACAAACAGGAAACTACAAATGTTGGAGAGGATGTGGAGAAATTGGGACACTTATGCACTGCTGGTGGGAATGTATAATGGTACAGCCACTATGGAAGACAGTTTGGTAGTTCCTTAGGAAACTAAATATCGAGTTGCCCTATGGCCCAGCAATACCACTTCTCAGTATATACCCAGAAAAGCTGAAGGCAGTGACATAAACAGACATTTGCACACCGATGTTCATAGAGCATTATTCACAATCGCCAAAAGATGGAAAAATCTAAGTACCCATCAACAGATGGGTAGATTAACAAAATGTGACACACACATATGATGGAATACTATGCAGCAGTAAGAGGAAATGACTTCCTGAAGCACATGACAAGATAGATGAGCCTTGAGAACATAATGCTGAGTGAAATAAGCCAAACACAAAAGGATAAATACTGCATGAGTCCACTGTTATGACCATGATAAAGGTAAAATCAGAGGCCTATAATACAGAATATAGGGGACTTAGAGATACACAGAAGTTAGAGATGGGTGAATGGTTAGCTAATGAGGTTGAACTTAAATGTAAGGGAATAGATAGAAATGAAGGCAGTTCACTAGTGGGGGTAATATTACCAAATTGAAGATGAACATGATTGAAAGGAATGGTATAGCCCCATGTGTCCCACTGATTAATAGTACTACAAATATAAGTAAATTATTGCATGAACTACTGCAAAGGTACAAATCCTGTACAAAGAGTGTGTAAGTTTGGAGTATAGGGGGACAACTGCTATTGTATGTCATGGAGTAGGTTTAACAGGAAAACATCAGTAGTACCACAGCAGCACCAATGGTAAATAATGGGGGGAGGAGGGGAGGGACAAGAGTTAAGGCAAAGTTTAGATTTTTTCTTTAGTGAAGATGTGGTTATTGATTATCTCTCTTAAGAACAATGAAATTATCTAAAATTGAGAGTATTGTTGGACTGCACCCTTTGGACATTATACATGATGCCCAGTGAATGCACATGACTGAAGGGTGCACTGACTGAGAAGTAGATTGGCAAACAATGGTGCACATGTATGATCGAATGTTGTGCTGTACAAAAAGGAATGAAGTTGTGAGGCATGCAACATTGTGAATGAACCTCTGGGACATTTAGTGAGGCAAAATAAGCCAGAAACAAAAGAGCAAATATTGTATGGTCTCATTTAGAAAATACTTATAAGAAAACAGAGGCCTAGATTGTCAGCTCTTATAGCAGCCTATTTATTCCAGAGCAGTAATTGTTATTTCTGAATTTTAGGAGGCTGTTTTATCTATGTATAACTCGGTATGTAGAGATAAGAATGAAGCTGATCAGGTCAAGATTGAATAATTCAGAATACAATGATAAGGAAGACATTGTCTTTATTTTAGAACCTCATCTACTCTTTGAGACCAAAGAAAAAAAGGTTTATTTTGTCCAGAATCTAAATTTTCTGTAGCACATCATCTAACTCAACCTGTCAGGACAGATCATTTAAACAATCCAAACACAGGGAGCCCAGAATAAGAATGAGAGCCTTTAATCCTGTATAACTTAATGTAATGCCTGGATACATCCCAGAGTATATTAAGCAGATAATCAAAAAGTATTGGCAAAGTCCCTTGAGGGATGGGAGAAAAAAACATGAAACTATTAAACTTTACCACTGGGGAAACCCCTGATACTGTGTCAAACATTAGGAACCCCCAAATCAATAGGCTAAGCCCTTAATCTTGAGGCTTACTCTTGTGAAGCTTATGTAGGTAGCAAAGAAGCTTAGCCTACCTATAGGTAAGCCTAAGAGTTACTTCTGGAGGACCTCTGTTGTGGTTCAGGTGTGGCCTCTCTCTCTAAGCCCGACTCTGCAAGTGAAATCATTGCGCTCCCCCCTATGTGGGACATGACATCCAGGGGTGAATGTCTCCTTGGTAGCGTGGGAGATGACTCCCAGGAATATGTCTGGCCCTGGGACCATGGGATCAACAGTGCTATCCTGACCAAAACGGGGGGAAAATGTGACAAATTAAGTATCAGTGGCTGAGAGAGTTCAAATAGTCAAGAGTCTACTCTGGATTCACTCTTACGCAAGTTTCAGGTAGACATTGCTACCTATTACATCTTGCCAAACCCCAACCAGGACCTTTTCTGCCAATCCTAAAGAACACCTAGGACACTATATAATATTCTGTAATAGTTCCATGTACTAGGGTAACTTTCCAGACCCCTATAACTTCCAGATGCATCCCTGGACCAGATAAGTACTGAAATCCAACCTCTCCAGAACATCAACTAATTCTATCCGCCTACCCCATATTGTTGACAGCCCCTTCCAACATAAAAAAGGAAGAATGGGCACAGCCCAAATACCCCTAAAGAGCAGGAGAAAGATCAAAGGTGATGGTGGAGTTATACAGAGAAGGAAGAGTTTAACAAACGAGTATGATTGCTGAATCATTGTATTGATATTTCTTTTAGTCCCCAGTATCTTAGAGCAACTAAAAGTAAAAATCTAAAATTATGGAATTGTAACCCATACCAAATTCTGAAATCTGTTCTGCAACTCGTTGTTGTGATGTGCTTTGAAATTTATTGCTTTCTTGTACATATGCTATTTTTCACACACACACACACACACACACACAAGCTGTCTTGGCAAAAAAAAAAAAAGATGACGAAGATATAGCAGAATATAAAGAAACTGTGTGAATAAAAAGAAGACTTTGGTAGACTTGAAGGTGGTCCCTAGACCCTCACCTCCTGGTATTTGCACCCTTGTGTAATACTCTCTTCTTGAGTGTGGGCTGGCTAATAATTTGTTTCTAACCGATAGAATATGGCAAAGGTGATGGATGTCACCACTGTGATTATGTTACAAAAATCATGACTTCCATTTTGCTGGCAGACTCTCTCCCATGCTGGCTTTAATGAAGCAAATTTCCCGTTGCCATATTAGAAAGGTGCATGTAGAAAGGAAGTGAAAGTGGCCTCTGGCAAGAGCCAGGTAGGAATTGAGACTTTGAGTTCAACTGTTTTCAAGGAACTGAAATTCTGCCAATAACCATGTGAATTTTGAAGATCCTTCCTCAGTTAAGCCTTCAAATGAGAGTCTAACCTTGGCTGACACTGATTGCAGCCTTGTAAGAGACCCTGAAGCAGAGGCCTGAACTAAACCAGGCCTGTATTCCTGATCCACAGACACTATGAGATAGAGCATGCATGTTTTAAGTCGCTAAGTTTTTGGTAATTTATTATATTCACAGTGAATAACCAGTACAAGGAGGAAGACAAAGGAGGAAAATTTCAAGGTCATTTTAGCAGTCAGATGGAGTAAACCTAGAATATTTACTGTACAATGCACAACAGCATTCACAGAATCATTATAAAGATGCCTTGTAGATCATTTACTCAAATTCCTTTGTTTTTACTACAGTGAACAAATAAAGTATTGTTGCATGCAGTAGGTTAGGGGACTTGCTTTAATTAATAGGTTAGAGTATTTTCTACTCAACTAACCAATTATTATCAAGTACATGACTACTTGAGCTTTGTTGCAAACAGTTTTTTCTTCCACAATATTAATCATCCCATTATATTTTAACTTGTCCTTCGATTAGCAATCTTTTTTTCTACATAAAGAGAAAAAGTTCATTTCACTTCAACTCCTGCCCAAAATTACCACAAGTTTTGAGTCTGAAACAAGTTAGTTTTGTGTGCTGACATCAGCAATTTTCATGGTGAACTCTGCTCTTCACTCTTGAGATGCATTTTAGAAAGGTGGAACTTGGAAGGCATTTGGGCAGTCATTGCAGTCACCATAGAACTCTCAGGGTAGGAGTCGTGGCCAACCAGAATTCCGAGGAATAGTGTGTGCAACATCCAGAAAGCATATAAAGAGAATGTATACCTCTCTGCATCCCCTCCTCCTTTCTCATGGCTGGAATGTTAAAGAAATGGCTGGAATTCAGCACGCCATCTAGAAACATAAGATGTAAGTCATTTGTTGCAGATAGAAGATCAGAAGTGTGAAGGAATTGGAGTTCCTAATATTCACAGAGCTGCCATAGCAGCCCTAGATTTCTCCCTTCAGGACCCATTTGTATTAGAGAGAAGTAAACGTCTATCTTGTTCAAATGGATATTATTTTGAATTGGTCACTCAAGGCTGAGCTAATCCCAGTTTATACACTGCCAATTTTTAAGATAAGGAAACTGAGATCCACTGGGATTAAGAATAAATCCACTGTCCCTTCCACAGTTCAGTCCTCCCCAGAAATAAAATTACTGGCCGGTTGTTCCTGTATAAATGCCCTCTCTCAGGGATTCCTCATTAGGATAAAATATCCAAAGCCTTCACCAATGGGTATCTCCAGGGTTCAATTTATTTTATCAGTGATCTTCTCAAATACTGGATATCAACACTGAACTCCTTCTTCCCAAATGTGATCTGAGCAGAAGGAAGGCAACATCCAGGGAATCCTTAGGTTGGTACTTCCAGGCTGGTTTCTCAAGGTCTCAGAAAAAGGGAAACATGTATAAAGAAAGATAACTTACAGTGATAATCTTATCGCAAGGATCCTTGGAAATGTGAGTTGCAGGGAGAAATCAGCATACTCAGCATAGAGTACAATCATTTCATCTTGTTCCCTCTGTGCTGAGATGGCTTCAAAACAAATGGATGGGGTATATAAAGGAGAGGCATTGGGTTTGTTTTCTTTCTTTCTTTTCAGAAGACATGGGAATGTTCTCATATAGATCATGGTGTTGAACGCATAATTATATAATTATACCAGGAACCATTTATTGTACACTTAGGATGGATTGTATGGTGTGTGACTAAAACTGTTTTTTTTTAAGTGCCCCAGGTAAGAAATTGGATTAGTGTAAAAAAGGCATCACTCCAAGAAACTGAAACAGTATATGACTGACACACCATGGAGTAGTAGCTGCATCTTGTTGTGTATTAAAAACATATATACATAATATACATATATTTATAATATATACACAATGTATATATATACACATTGTGTTTTTATGTGTGTGTATGTGTGTCTATGCCAAAGGTGTAAAGCAAACCATTTCTAAGTTATTTTATTTTTGTTCATAGGGTCTTCTTGTTGCTTTATTTTGGTTCTTAGGAAACAATATACTACCTATCAAAAGTTCCAAACATGATCTTGAGAAATACAGAACAATGAATAATAGATTTTCAAATAATTTAGTTCTATGGTTGCTTTTAGGATAATTAAAGTCAAATGGAGAAATCTAATTAGTTCTTATTTTCCCATTCCTGGTTCCCTGGCTTATCTCCTGATACTCTTGAACCTCCTATTGTGGTTAACAACCCCAGTCTTCACTTGCTCCTTCCCTCCATTATTTTTCTCCATAGCATTTATCTGTATTATTATCTACTTTGCCAGTCCATTTGTATCTTTTTTTTCTTTTCCCATTGTCGGAAGGTGAGCTCCTTGAAAATAGACAATTGTATCTATTTTATTCAATACAATTTCCCCAATGCCTATACAGTAATGGGAATACTTTCAATCAATTTATAAAAATAGATGAATAAATGAATATGTGGGTGAATACACATTTTATTTCCTAGAACATTTTTGTTTATCAGTTATCTTGCATAGGCAGCAGCAGCTATAGAGCATCAACTCCCAAATTATTTTGCTTCCAAGAAGATGTTGGCACATGCTGGAGTATGTGGTAGACTGAATTATGTATGCCAACGCAGACATTCTTAATACTGACCAGCATTCCTACAAGTGTGAAACTATTGTAAATAGGACCTTTCAAAGATGTTCTTTTCAATTAGAATGTGACCAACTAAATAAAAGTGGGTCTTAGTCCATATTACTAGAGGTCTTACAAAGAAAAGAAAATGGAAAGCAGAAGAAGGCCACACGGGAGCTGGAAGTTAGCAGAAACCATAAGAGCCAATGAAAGGACAGGGCATTGCCATGTAAGATGAGGCACAGATACAAACCAAAGAACCCCAAAGACTGCTGGCAGTCAGTACCTGAACCTTATAAACTCCGAAGAAAGCAAACCTTGCTGATAACTTGTAACTTCAAAGCTATGAGCCAATAAATTTCCTTTAAGCTAACCCACTGTGTGGTATTTGTCATAGCAGCTGGCAGGTTAAGACAATTAGCCAGAGCAATTAGACAAGAAAAAGAAATACAAGGCATCAAAATTGGAAAGGAAGAAGTAAAACTATCACTGTTTGCAGACGATATGATACTATACGTCGAAAACCCTGAAAAATCCACAACAAAACTACTAGGCAGTCAAGCCAACTCACCTGGGACAGAACAGTCTCTTCAATAAATGCTGCCTAGAGAACTGGATATCCATATGCAAAAGAATGAAAGAGGACCCGTATCTCACACCTATACAAAAGTTAACTCAAAATGGATCAAAGATCTAAACATTATGTCTAAGACCATAAAACAGTTAGAGGAAAATGTAGGGAGATATCTTATGAATCTTACAATTGAAGGCAGTTTTATGGACCTTAAACCTAAAGCAAAAGCACTGAAGAAAGAAAGAAATAAATGGGAGCTCCTCAAAATTAAACACTTTTTTGCATCAAAGAACTTCATCAAGAAAGTAGAAAGACAGCCTACACAATGGGAGACAATATTTGGAAACGACATATCAGATAAAGGTCTAGTATCCAGAATTTATAAAGAGATAGTTCAACTCAACAACAAAAAGACAGCCAACCCAATTACAAAATGGGAAAAAGACTTGAACAGACACCTCTCAGAAGAGGAAATGCAAATGGCCAAAAGGCACATGAAGAGATGCTCAATGTCCCTGGCCATTAAAGAAATGCAAATCAAAACCACAATGAGATATCATCTCACACCCACCAGAATGGCCATTATCAACAAAACAAAAAATGACAAGTGCTGGAGAGGATGCGGAGAAAGAGGCACACTTATTCACTGTTGGTGGGAATGTCAAATGGTGCAACCACTGTGGAAGGCAGTTTGGCGGTTCCTCAAAAAGCTGAATATAGAATTGCCATACGACCCAGCAATACCATTGCTAGGTATCTACTCAAAGGACTTAAGGGCAAAGACACAAATGGACATTTGCACACCAATGTTTATAGCAGCATTATTTACAATTGCAAGGAGATGGAAACAGCCAAAATGTCCATCAACAGACGAGTGGCTAAACAAACTGTGGTATATACATACGATGGAATATTATGCAGCTTTAAGACAGAATAAACTTATGAAGCATGTAATAACATGGATGGACCTAGAGAACATTATGCTGAGTGAGACTAGCCAAAAACTAAAGGACAAATACTGTATGGTCCCACTGATGTGAACCGACATTCGAGAATAAACTTGGAATATGTCATTGGTAACAGAGACCATCAGGAGTTAGAAATAGGGTAAGATAATGGATAATTGGAGCTGAAGGGATACAGACTGTGCAACAAGACTGGATACAAAAACTCAAAAATGGACAGCACAATACTACCTAATTGTAATGTAATTATGTTAAAACACTGAATGAAGCTGCATCTGAGCTATAGTTTTTTTTGGTTTTTTTGGTTTTTTGTTTTTTATATTTTTTTTAACTTTTTTAATTTTTTATTTTTATTTTTTCTCTCTATTATCATTTTGTTTCTTTTTCTGTTGTCTTGCTATTTCTTTTTCTAAATCGATGCAAATGTACTAAGAAATGATGATCATACATCTATGTGATGATATTAAGAATTACTGATTGTATATGTAGAATGGAATGATTTCTAAATGTTGTTAGTTAATTTTTTTTAATTAATAAAAAAAAATCTGCCAACCTCCAACCAGAAAAAAAAAAAAAGACAGAGTGACATGAACGAATTTATGAAAAACTAGATTTCAACACGTTCTTTTTACAGTAGGATTTCTCCGATTCAATAACATGCTAATATGCTTTGTAACACTCAAAAAAAAAAAAAGTATGTATGATGTTGTATTTGCAATTTATTTGCCTTACACACACACACACAAAAATGCCTACAATGGCTCAAAAAGCAACCTAAATCAGTAGACCCAGTTTCTCTAAATTGAATGAACATTTGTCCTTCCTAATTCTGACTGTCCAAGATGCCCTTCATTTGAGAATTCACTCCTCCTCCAGTCCAAGTATTTGGGGAGACTTCCAATCCACCACTCCAGCCACAGGGGTAGACCATTGATCCACAATAACCAATCAAAGCAGTTTATCTCTCGGCAAGTGATCAGATGAGAGATGACAGATGACCTGAGCCACAGAAATCAGTATACACTGCGACTTTTCTGCTAAAGCATTCTGGAAAATGGCTTCTTGTTTTAGGGTATCTTGGAAGGATATGAAGTCAGGGCTGCTAAGTGGCCACCTTCCTCAATCACTAGAACTAAACCTATCTATAGAAAGGGATACTGAGACTAATGCAAATGAAGGAAAATAGTAGAGATGAAGATAAAGAGAGTGCATTCTGAAGCCAGTTAAGGCCTGGATCCAGCTACATCTGAAGCGTATCTTTGGATTTATCAGTCATGGAGCCAACAAATTTTACTTTTTACTTAAGCTAATTTACTTTTCTGTTACTTATATTAAGAGTTCTAATACACTTCCCATGAGATATAATCTGACTGGATGTTTTGGGCATCACTTGGTCAGATGGGTCACTATGTCAGCACTCTCCCACATTACCTCATAATCAAAAGCAGTTGGTCTCCCGCATCCTCTTATCTTTTGGTTCTCCAGGCACATCTGTCAAGTGGCATGATGGCCATCATGCCTACTGCTCTCTGCAAAGTATGCTCACATGACAAAGCATTTAAAGCAGAAAGGCGGAGTTTGGGCCACTTTGCTTAAGTCTACCCAGGCACCATTAAACCTGTAAATGAAGTTATCTGAAGGAAAGTCAATGTAGTCTGCAGAACAGGCTCCATAAGAAGGAGTAGTTAAAGTTTTCCTCTCACTCCACATGTGGTTTCCAAAGCTCACAATGCATTGCCAGCATTTGCTTTAGAGAAAAGGCAGTTTGTCTGCCTTGGCTCATCTGTGTGTCAAGGGAGGGGTAGTGTAGAGGGAGCCATCACCTAAATTTGCAAGACACAGAGAAGTGAATTCTGTTTACATTTGAAGAGCTTCCAAGCCCTCTGACAAGTGACCAGAGGATACTAGCTCCTGGGGAAAGCACGCTTCCATACATTTGCTTGACAGTCCACAGCAAGCAAAATAAAGCTACTTCTGGGCTGTCCATGTCATTGTCCAAGCCTTGTTAGTAATAGCACATCTGGGAAATAAGAAACCAGAGCCTGATGGCATTTCCTTCCACGTTGACCTGCAAGGGAATTTCACAGATGTCATCTCATTTGAGTCTCACACTAAACTTAGAGATAGTAACAGGGTAGGGGTGAGTGTCCTCTATGTTTCACATGAGGAAACTGAGGTTCAGAAAGGTTAAACCACTTTCTATAAAGAGTATTGGTAGTATTAGCTCAAGCTCAAGAAACGGAGCTTGAATAGATGAGGAATATGAAAAAGCTTACAAATATAATGTAACAGAAGATACCAGAAACAGACCCACACATAGGGATATAGTTTAATGATAAAAGTGACCCTTTAAATCAGAAGGGAAAAGGAAAGACTATTCAATAAAGGCACTGAGACAGCTGCTCAGTTACATAGGAAAAAAAATAAAATTATATCCTACTCCATACCATTCAAAACAATAACTCTCATATGGAGTAGAGTTCAACATAAAAACCAAAACTATAAAGTATTATTAACATGAATTCAGATATAACATGACCAGTAATTAGCAGTTAGTTCTTATGTTTAGCAGCTCAATAACACTAAACACACATTTTATATAACTGAATATTTTAGGTTTCAGTGCATTAGAAGAAGATACAGAGAATATTTTTACAACCTTGAGATAGGGAGAAGCAAGCCACAAAACCCAGAAGCTGTAAAAGGAAAGACTGACAGATATAACTATAATAGAATTTAAGCTTCTGTAAAATTAAAGACATCAAATGAAGTTTAAAAAGGTGAAATACTACAAACAATCCAAATATTTGTCATTAGATAAATCATTAATAAAGTTATGTACGTAATTTATCATTTAGCTATTTCATGGACTCTTAAGAAGGTATCACAAAGAATCAAACAAAATTAGGTTTATTGCTGTGAAAAAATCTCCAAGACATAGAAGCAACTGTCAAAAATGAGATCCAGGCCAAGGATGGACAGATGGATGGATGGATGGATGGATAGAGAAAGGGAGAGAAATCTGGATTATATATATATATATATATATATATATGGAAATGGACTACACTTACCATATAGTGAACTGTTACTAGTGGTTATCTCTAAAGAGAAGAGTGGGGTCAATAGGTAAGGGATGAATTTCGCTATTTATTCCATATTCTTCTGAATTTTTAAGAATTCATACAAAGAAAATGTATTTGTGTATTACTTCCATGTAATAAATAAAAGAAAGGAAAGATAGCATTTGGAATCAAACAGTTGGACTATCGTCCTAACTATGATGTTCATTATTCTTGTGACCTGGGGCAATTTGTTTAGCCAAAACAGGGCAGTAGCACCTACCTTATAAGAATGTGCACTGAATAAGGTAATTTCTAGTTGCTGATTATTGAGCATCTACTGTGCACCAGGCTCTGCATTTGGCCTTTTCAATGCACTATCACGGTGAACTATAATGGCAGCCACCTCATCAGGTAGCTATTATTAGTGGGTTTTACATATAAGGAAACTGAGGTGCAGAGAGGTGATGTAACTTGGCCAAGGTGACAGAATCACAGAGGTGGTAACTGGCAGAGATGGAGTGAAACTTGGTTCTCTTTAACTCCAAAATCAATGCCAGTGACCCATCTACCACTATTCCCGCCTTATTCACCACTCAAGGTCCTTTTGTTTTCTCCCTCAGAGGGACGGTGCTTACACTGGGCTTAGGCAATGCACCATAATAAATCTTAGACCAGCTCCAATAAAGCCCCCAGCCTAGACCTTGCAGAGAAGAGGATCAGGAATTACTGACTCAAAAGCCACAGCCGATGGCTCACAAGTTAATGTCTGGAGCTCCTATCTCCCTCTCTCCCACTTCCTCTGAAATAGATAACAACTGCTATTTTTGTCTGAAATACCACTGGCATAAGCGCATGAAGAGCAATAAATCTGGACTGAGGAAAACTCCTTGTAAAGTAGCAGTCAAGGTCTTGCATTATAAAACCCCAAATCCAGCTAAAGCCACATGGGACCTGCACCCTGGAGACTCAGCCAGAGAAGGTGGCAGGAATGAAAGAGAAATCAGAGCATAGAGGTGTCACCTATGGTGGGAGACTAATTAAAACTCTTTTTAGCAGAAGCTAAAACATCTGCTGGATATTTTGAACTGCTTGCAGCAAGGCACACAATCTGATTCCTCCCTATGATGCCCAGATTTTTAGTCAAGTCTAATTCACACACATTACTGCACATTATTAACAAACCCCTTTGGAGGACTTATTAGGTGCCAGGAACTGTTCTAGGAATTTCCACAATTTAACCCATTTAATCCTCACAGTAAGACTATGAAATAGGTACAATTTTTATCCCAACTCTCCAGATGGGGAAACTGAGGTACAGAGAAGTTAGGTAAGTTACTCAAAGTCCCAAAGTTAGTAGTTGACAGGACACAGGCTGTCTGATTGCAGAGTCCACACTCTCCACCACCACTCTACAGGCCTCTTAAATGCCTGGTATGGGGGAAAGTATTTTGCATGGATGTCAACGAAGGAGCTGAATATCAGGTCTGGTTAGATGTAGTACAGGTTAGCTTGAAGCCGAAGAGTACCTTGAGAACGTGGCAAACACTCCGAAATCTAGGAAAAGGGGATTGGAGTGTTATGGAAATGGATTGGAGGCTTCAAGGCAATCTTATCTAGATCTCAAGACTTCCAGAGCCTGTTGTCTGGATCATATTTCTGCAGGACATTGCCACTTGCCCTCCCAGGATCTCCTGGTGTGTGCTGGTTCTGGTGTCTTTGGTCTCCTGAAAGCTAAACCCCTCCCTTCCAGAGGAACTTTGGGTTCCAGTTCTATTAAGCTCTTGTCCTTGCTTGGTTGTATTGGGATTTAAAGGAATTAGCCACACCTCACTTACCTCCTCCTGCCCCTAGAACTATAAATATAGAAGCAGATGGAGGATAAACTATCAGCTTTATTATCATTACTGCCTGATTGAAGAACATGGCTAGTATGACCTGGCTAATTTCTTGTGATTTCTGCCTGAGCCTAAACCAGTGCTGTCCAACAGAACTTTTTATGATGATAAAAATGTTCTATAACCATGCTATACAATATGGTAGCTACTAGCTACATGTGACTAGTAAGCACTTGCAATATGGCTAGAGCAACTGAGGAAATGCATTTTTAACTTTTATTTTACTTTAATTAACTTTAATTTAAATAACTACATAGGGCTAGTTGCTATATACTGAGCAGTAGGCAGTGTATGTCAAGACGTTTGACACACATATGAAGAGCCAGACACCAAAGCAGCAGGAAGGAGAATTGCTGCCTAATATTGATTGAGACTGTATTTGTTTCCTGTTGCCACTGTAACAAATTAACACAAGTTTAGTGGCTTAAAAGAAATGTATTATCTTGTGGTCCTAGAAGTTGGAAGTCCAAAATGGGTTTCACTGGACTAAAATCAAGGTGTCATGGGACTGCATGCCTTCTAGAGGCTCTAGGGAGAATCTGTTCCCTTGCCTTTATAGCTTCATTCTGTGACCCCTTTTTCCATCTTCAAAGCCAGCAGCACAGCATCCTAAAATCTCTCTCTGCTTTCCTCATTACATTGCCTTCCCTCTTATAAGGACCCTTGTGATTACATTGAGCCCCTCTGGCAAATCCAAGATAATCTTCTCATCATGAGATACTTAACTTAGACACATCTACAAAGTTCCTTTTGCAATGTAAGGTATTATTCACAGATCCCATGACTAGGTCATGGACATCTTTGGAGGCTATTATTCTGCCAATCACAGACTTACAGATCTGCCTTTAAAGCCTGGCTCTGGACTGTGATCCAGAAGTGTTAATCACAAGGGAGCCTCAAGTTGTAAGATAATGCAGGGCCAGAACATTGCTCACCTCTAGGGGGTGCCATTTGCCTGACTCCTCTATGCAGATGGCCCCCTGCAAAATTTTGCAGTGCACAATGTGGACAGCTGTATGTGGGGCTTTGGGAGAATGTCTCTATCCTGCAGATAGGCAATCATGAAAGCAGAAAGAGAGGAAGGGGTTTGCACACATGTCCAGCTCCTTCACCTGGCTTGGCCAATCAGATAAACATTCCTTATCCCTTTGGGCTAGATTCAGTGGACAGAAGGTAGGAATAAGTCACTTCCAAATACTGGAAAGTGGGGCAGTGGTTCTTTTACAGAAACATGAGTATAGGGGAAGAAGTGTCTCCTAAAGGGCTCTCTGGCTCAAAGAATCCAGCTAGAGTTGGCTGGAGTAAAGATTCCTCCCTACACCGCAACACATACCCAACATTCCCCACCCCACCCCACCCCCCAGAAACCTCCTGGACTGACGCAGCCTGAAGACTGATAAGACCAAAGGTTTCTCTCTGGCTAAGATCACTCCTTACAACTGGCCCACAAAAATGTCCTGTGAGGCTGGTCTTTCCCTATTGTGGAGGACTGAGTAAAATCAGCATACTTTATATCTCACTCTGCTCTAGTCCCACTAACCATATCTCCCATCCCCCACAAGATGAGGGTTTGTAATTTTAGCCACAATTTTCCTCACTACCCAGTACCAGTAACACACAATTTCCATGATCCATTACCGCACAGTCTGAGGCATCCCCAACCACAATCGAATGTCTCTCAATGAGTTCTGGAAGTCCTCTGTTGTGGGCGTCCAGGTATGTTCACCAATGTCCCCCTCCCAACCACCAATTAGCATTGGCAGCTCTCTTTCTTTCCTGCTCCAGCAATGATATCTCCTGCCCTTCCTGATGTCTGGGTATATCACACCCTCTCCTACTCCTCTGATAGTGTTGTAAGCTTGGCCAGCTGATTGCTTAACTCACTTATTATTCATTCCACACTCCAATGTCACCCTGAGAAAGACACACAGCCTCCAGTTCCTCCCAAAAAGGCTACCAAACTGAGGTGCCTTGAGTTGCCAGAGTGTAATAAGATTTACTGACATGGTTCCCTCAATTTTTCCTCCTACTTTATTACCATGGCCTTTTTCTGAGGCTCAGCCTTTGACAGTGATGAGTGTTAAGAAGACACAGAGATGTATGCATGCTACTTGAGGCTGAGAGGAGAGCTACTTCAGGGGGGCGGCCATGGGGTCTTCTCAAAAGAATAGCATTTGAGCTAAGACCTGAATGATGAGAAAAGACAGCTATGCAAAGCACTTGGAGCGAAGGTGTTCCAGGAAAAAGCTGTGCAAAAACTCTAAAACCAGGACAGGCTGGCTTTGTCTGAGGAACAGAAAGGAGGCTGGTGTAGCTAGAGATAAACAACAAGGAGAAGAGTGTCAGGAGACAAAAATGCAAAACATAAAGGAAACATATCATGTAAGGTCTTATTGACTATGGCAAGATATTGCAATGATAGTCTTAAGTGCTCTGGCCTTAGAAACTGTATAGATGGGGTGCTGTTTATTGAGAAGGGAAGTGGGAGAGGTAATGAATAGCTTGGAAAGGTATGAGGTGGAATCAACAGTTCTTGCCATAGAAGACAATAGGAACTGACAATCAGGAGACATAGCGCTTTAGACCACTAGCCCATTAAGAGCCAGTTTGAACAGGAGCCTCCACTCTCTGCTGTGATATTCCACTGGAAGTGGCTAGCTGGCACTGTAACTGCAAAAGTAGAATGAAACCAGCAGACACACTGACATATGAAATTCTCACTGGCTTTGTTATCCCCTCTCCTTTATTAAATCAGCTAACAGACGCCACCCAGCACATTAAATCAGCCACAACTTAAAGTAGATGATGGGGTGTTTTTTTCTAAAAATCTTCTAATGGCTTCCCACTGCACTTACAAAAAGAAAGTCTGTACTTCTTATCCAGGTGTTAATTAAGCACTAGCTGCTATCAGGCACATCCCCAAATCCAGTAACCAAATCCAACCGAAGTTTATTTCTTGCAGATATAAAGTCCAAACACATGTTGCTGATCAGTAGGCAGCTTGCCTCCAACTAGTAATTATAAGGATCCAGGCTCCTTCCATCTTTTGACTCTGCCATCTCTTAAATACATGACCTCTAATTCACCGTATTAAAGACAGAACATGGAAGATAACGCTTGGGAAGTTGCATGGTCACACCGGACTGCAAGAAAGCTGGGAAATGTAGTCTAGCTGAGTGTCCAGGAGGATGGGAAATGGGTTTGATGGGCATATAATGGGCTCTTCCCTACATACTTAAAAGTCCCTCACAATCTGGCCCTTCCTTACATTTCCAACCTCATCTCCTACCATTCTCCCCCTCACCCACAAAGCCACACTAGCATTCTTTCTGTTTCTTGAACACCACAGTCCAAACATCCCAAGCTTTCTCCTGCCTCAGAACCTTTTTCACTAGCTTTTCTTTGCCCAAGAGGCTCTTCCTTGGACTCCTGATGGCTGAACTCTGCTCACCATGCATATCTCTACCGTAAAGGTCATCTCCTCTGTCCCACAGATCCTCAGCCTCCAGTCAGGTCCCGTCTTTTATCTGACTTTGATTTTCTTCATATCACTTCTTATTCTCTGAAATTATATTATTTATTTTCTCATTTATTGTATCTCCTCCCTACTAAAATGTGAACTCAAGAAACTGACTGTGTTGTTCTCCACTGACTCCTCTGCCAGAACACAGAGTAGGGGCTCAATAAGTACGCGTTGAACAAAAAAACAATCACCAGAAAGGCAGCCTCTATCAGTGGCCCATCTCGGAAGTTTCAAGGCAGCCGGGAGCAGTGCTCGGAGTGTGAGTTTTACAGACAGCCTGGAATCAAATCTCATTTCAACATGACCCGGGATGATAAGTTCGTGAGCTTCTCCAGTCTCAGCTGCCTTAGCTACTAACTGTCATTATACTGACCTTGCTAGGTTTTTGTGAAGATTAGAAATAATGTCTCCAAAATGGTTGAAAACTTCATAGATGCTCTAAAAATGGTAACTGCCTGCAATGGTATGTCAAGTGTAGACAAAAATAAATTGTTAAATAGTCCTTCTGGAGGAAATTTGGCAATGACTATCAAAAGCCTTAAAAACATTCTTACTCTTTGACCTAGAAATTCCGCTGCATAGGTCTTTCTGATATATTAGCTAATTTCCTAAGTCCTTAAAATATTTCATTCCTTTTTTTTTCAGTGCAGGCCGTAACTGTGAAATATCAGGAGAAATAAAAAGGGAATCACATAGCCTAATGTTCTTATGGTGGTGACTGGAACATCTTAGCTCATTTTCTAGTTTTGGAATGAAACTGATCATGATGTTTTTTGTTTTTTTTTTTCTTTATTTTTCTTAATTAGTCATTTGATGTGAATTCTGTGTATGCCTTGGTTAAATGAATTATGGTACAATCATAAACATTGCACCCATAGTTATAGAAAGAATGGCAAGATGTCCCCATCTTTGTTAAATGAAAAAAAAAGTTTTTAGTCCTATCCTGACTCTGTCACTACTGTTCATTATTTAACGTCTCTGTGATGCCGCTTCTGCAACTTTAATTGGAGATCCTAAGAATACTTACCTCATATGGGTTTTATGAGGATTACGTGAGTCAGAACACATAAAGACCTTAGAATAATACTTGTACATAGTAGGGCCTCTATAAATATTACTATTATCATTCATTGTACAGTTTGATCTTATTTTTATAAAAATCACTTATATGTTTTATAGATATGTAATAGAGAGATAGATAGATATTCAAATATCCTAGTGATTAAATTTGTGTAGTAAGATTACAGCTGATTGCTATTTTTGTTTATATTCTTTTTATTTATAGTCATTAACTTTTACTAGAGGCATGTATTACTTACATAACACATTCTTAAAGGATTTTTTAAAATATCATTGTCTTTTAACTTGCCTAAAATTATATCACAGCAGAGTGATGTGCAAGGAGTTGGTCAACAATCAGGGGTCAACTTAATCAAGCAGCTTGGTCAACATAATCACCATTAATGAAAGTCTATTTTCAGACCAATGGCCTGTGGTTGGGTTTTTGGTGTCAGGTCGAAAGAAAGGCCTGCAAAGTTTGCCGTGGGCAGGGCTTAGACATTGTGCCTGCCCTTGGTCAGGTTAGCATAGGGAAGAGAATGACCCAGAAGACTCCACCCATGAACAGAGGGAAGTGTTAACTCCCGCCAGCTGTCAGTGTGACCCTGGACCACCGCTTCACATGATACATGGCTGTGCTGAGAAAGTCTATTATTTATTCATTAATGTTCATTCTTGTCAGGCATTCAAAAAGATATGTAATAAGTAGTTACCAAATACCAGGTCTTGTGTTCAGGATTTAAAATAAGATGATACAGATGTAGTCTCTGCCCTTAAAAACTTACAATCCAAGGCCAAAGACAAATGACAGATGATAATGCCATGAGTAGGAGACAGCACCTAGAGTTTAAGGAATGACATACGTGAGAATGGAAAGACCCTCGGAAAGGCCAAGCAAGCCACAGAAGCTGTGCCAGAATCTCTTCTCAAGAGCTCCTGTTGCTTTTCCTCAGAATGTTTGGTTGATTCTGAGGTTTTATACCTCATGTCTCACCCTTTCCATTCCCAAACCAGGAAAGGAGTTGGGGGCCGGGGGGTGGTCAAAGCTTGCCCTTGACAGTTTTTTCTCAGATATTTGTACAGACAGCCGAGAAGATGAATTCAGTCATTTGAGAATGAAAAGTATTCCAGTCCCACAAGACACAAGCATTCCATTTTTTGACAGAGATATACCCCTGCCAGGGTAATAACAATTTAGAATGAAACAAATAAAAACATTTGTAAAGTTCTTTGCACACTTGATAAACAAGATTGTAAAAGATTCTGGCCAGCACTGAGCAGTGCATAAATGTTCAATAACAAGCAATAGCTGGGTAGCACTGTATAAACTCACCCCAGAGTCTCAGACCTCAAGCCAAGAAAACTCTACCACTTCATGTCCTTGTCTCCCACAGGCCATACCTTCCCCGCAGGCTACACAGCGCCCTTATCACAGCTCACTCTGTGACTTGCGCTTTTGGCAACCTTTGCAAAAACCCTGCAAAACACTGGAAGAAGTTCTGAAGCTGCGGCAAGTAAGAAAAGAAAAAAATTTCCTAACTCTGGAACCAAAGGATTTAAAAGTCTGCATGGTCACCAATATCCTTGGCCACCATTCCCATCTGAATACAAAGATACAACACCCTGGGAGGAAAAGTGAGATCTCAGAACCAGGAATAGTAGCCTGTGTCTATGGATAGACACACACACATATATATATGCATATATATGAGAGAGAGATAATAGAAGAAGAGATTTTTTTTCTTAGAATCAGATTTGTGGAGCTAAGAAAGTCCTAAATATCATTGATTTCTGTGCGTCTCAGACTGGAGACCAAGTGTGCCAGCAACAATGTTTACCAAGTTGTTGATTAGAAGCTCTCATTAGCTGTCAGAGCCATCATAAGAATTCTTAAAATGTGATTTTATTATATCATCAGAAATGTTTCTGCGTTTAAATCATAAATAACTGGAAAATAAATTTGTTTTTCTTTCCAACAGTGTGTTCAGAAGACAATTTCTTTCAAAACACGAGGTCCTTAGGAGAAAAAGAATTAAAAAAAAAAAAGTCCCAGGCAGTAAAAAGTGTGAGAGCCTTTTCCATTCCAGTCATGTGGAGTCCACTGGAGGTAGAAAAGTATGGCTTCCCAGGTGCAGAAAATGATAAAGGAAAAAAATCAGTTTCCCTAAATTCTCCTCAGAAATGAACAATGTTGAGGACAATTGCAAAGTAAGATATGCCTCTATAAACGAATGTCTTTATTCTATGTGTGGATTGAGCTTTTTTTTTCAATCGGCTGGGCAATCTTTCTAAATATGGACACATTGCCACAGAATCTCATAAAATGAGCATGTGCACAGTAGGGTGATCTAGATATTGGCAGAAGGTAAAAAAACACCAGCCTCTTCATCCTGCTCAGACTTAGCCAAGAGTAAGGAGAAAGACTGGCTTGGCTAGTTCATCTAGTCCATCCATGTGACATACACACATTTGTAGGTGGAAACATCTAAATGCTGACTGCAATTGATTGCTTATCTGCTGATCCACTCCCCACTGCCACACGATAATCTCCTTGTTTATCATTTGTCTACAGTACCCAGATCATTGCTTGCCATGCAATAATTGCTCCATAAATGCTTGCTGTATTAAATTATTTTTATATAACAAGGCATTAATCAGCAACAATTGATATGGATTAAAGAACCAGAGAGCAGAAGAAAGTAGGAACTATCCATACAGCAATGGACTTGATTGCAAAAGTAGACTATAAACATACAAAAAAAATTAAGTGGCCTAAAAACACATACAAAGACATACAACTTCACTTATGATAAGAAAGCTAGAGAAAGAAGCTGGGGGAGTGGTTACCTAATATGTACAGAACTGTTAGCGAAGTTGAACTTAAACATTTGGGAATAGATAGAGGTGATGATAACTCATTATTGTGATTATAAGTAATAGTGCCATATTGTAGGTGAATTTGATTGAAAGGGGTTGTTTAAAATCATGTATGTCACTGATTAACACTACAAATATAAAGTTTTACATAAACTACAAATGTACCTTTGTACAAAGAGTTAACAATACAATGGTATATGAGGAACATTACCTATTGCAAGCTATGGATTATATTTAAGAATAATACCTTGATATTCTTTCATCAACAATAACAGGTATACCATACCACTATTAGGAGTGAATAATAGGGGAGGATAAAGGAAATAGGGCTTACTGGGTTTTCCTTGTGTCTGTTATTTTTCTCTTTGGAGCAATGAAAATTGTCTAAATTGAGTGCAATGATAATTGCACAACTAAGTGATCATACTGTGAGACACTGACTATATACTTTAAATGGAATATATGGTATGTGAATATATTTCAGAAAATCTGCAGATTCAAAAATTTAAAAAAAAATGAATGGCCTAAAAACACATGCACAGAAGTACAACTTTACTCATAATAAGAAAAAATGAAAATTAATTCCATACTGAGAGGTCATTTCTCACCATGAGGTTGTCAAAAAAAAATCAAAGATCGATCTCAGTTTATTCGCAGAACTGTGGTTTCATGAGCACCTCAAGTGGCTGAAGGGGATACAAATGACACAACCCCTATATAAGGGAATTTAGAAATATCTCATAAAATGATGTGGAATTTATCCTTTGTTCCCACAAATTTATTTCTAGGAATCCACACTGAACACTCATCTGCAAAAGCACAAGACATGTCCAGAGTTAGTCAATGAAGCATAAATTACATCATAAAACATTGAAAACAACCCAAATGTCAATCAGTAGGAAACTGGTTAAAGAAACATGCACTATCTCATAAGGGAGTACTACACAATTGTAAAAAAGAAATGAAGAAGATGCAGAATAGCCAAAGCAAACTGAAAAACAAAAACCAAGTTGAAAGAGTCACGCTTTCCAATTCCAAGACCTACTACAAATCCACAAGAATCCCAACACTGTATAAGGCTAGACATATATAGATCTATAGAATATAGTTAAAAATTCATAAATAAACAGTTTTTCAAAGGAGAAAGAATAGTCTTTGCAACAAATGGTGCTGGGACAACTAGATAGCTGTCATAGTCAGGTTGATGTGTCAACTTGGTCAAGTTGTGGTACCTGTTTGTCTGGTTGGGCAAGTGCTGGCCTGTCGGTTGCAATGAGGACATTTCGTAGAGTTAAATCATGATCATGTCAGCTGTGTCCACAGCTGATTCCATTTGTAATCAGCCAAAGGGGAGTGTCTTCTGCAATAAGTGATGTTTAATCTAATCACGGGAAGCCTTTTAAGGAGGATTCAGAAGAGACAGGCTCTATTCCAGCTTCGGCTGGTGAGCCTCTCCTGTGGAGTTTGTCCAGACCCTCCATCGGAGTCGTCAACTTCACAGCCTGCCTATGGATTTTGGATTCTGCATTCCCGTGGTCATGTGAGACACTTTTATACATTTTATATTTGTGAGTGTTCTTTGTTGATTCTGTTTCTCTAGAGAACCCTAACTAATACACTAGCCATATGCAAAAGTAACCCAAAATGGATCAAAGACCTAAATGTAAGAGCTAAAACTATAAAGCTCTTAGAAGAAAACATAGTAAATGTTCATGACCTTGGAATAGACAACCATTTCTTAGATATGACATGAAAAGCATAAGTGACCAAAGGAAAAAATATATTGGATTTCATCAAAATGAAAATGTTTTGTACATCAAAGGACACTATCTAGCTAGATAAATTTTAGAGCTAAATTGTAAAAAAAGAAAAATTGAGAAGACCATGAGCTACACAAAGGCATTATTTTATTTCTAGAAACCAGCACAATGTCCAGCTTGTGGCAGGTGTTCATTAAATGCTTGTTGAATAAATTTGTTTCAGTTATGAATTGCATCTGACTAATACTAAAACAGATCCATCTTAGTAAGAAAGAAGTTTATTTCTCTCACGCATGAAAGCTGTCTAGAGGTAGGTGGTCCAAGGCAAATATGGTGGACCTGCAATCATTGGGATATGGCATTTGTCTTACTGCTTCGCTGACCTCATTCTATTGCTTCTGTCTGAGATAGTCCAAAAACAGCTGCTGAAATGCCAGTTATTTCATCTACATTGCCTGCCTGAAGAAGGGGAAATTGTGAAATCCCCTCCCTTTTAAACAAACATCCCAGAAGTTCCAAGTAACACTTGTGATTACATTTCATTTGATATTACTTAGTCATCCATAGTAACACCTAGTTATAAGAGAGGCTGAGAAGTGTTGTCTTCTATTCTGGATTATGTGCCTAGCTGGAAGTTAAGGTTTGTTACTGAGGAGGGATAGAGAAAAGGAGTTGGGTAGGCAGCTAGTAGTCCCTGCCATAAGAAAAGGAAAAGAGGCTTTTTGCACACCTACTATGTGTTAGAAGTTTAACAGACTCTTTACATTTATTGTCACATGGTCATATTACATGGGACATACTTATACTGAAAACAGTGTTCTTCGTTTATCTTTAATTCAAGTTTAACTGGGCCTCTTTCATCTTTATTTGCTAAGCCCAGCAATCCCATACACTTAGGATGTGATAATGGCAAGCCATTGGCTTAGGGTAAAGCAAGCAGGCTTTGGAGTCTGCCTGTCAGGATTCAAATCTCTGTTAATCATATGAACTCAAACAATTGCTTAATCTCTTTCTATGTTTCAGCTTCTTCAATAGTAATATGAGTATAATAAAAGACTCTATCTCATAATTGTTAGGATCAGATGAGTTAAAGAGCAAAGTACCTTGGGCAGTGTGTCTATACAGATATAGGAAGTGAATATTGAACAAAAGACCCTGTCTACCATCTTATAGCTCTTCCTGACTCATGCCTCAACAGGCTATGGCCAGGATTCCTTGTGTTACCATCAACTCTCTGTAGTTCACAGTCATTACTATTACTAATAATGATTAATCATAATTACAGTTATAATCATACATCCACTGTATTTTTACAATGTATGAAAACAATCTCCCCCACATTATCTCATGATCTCATGATGCCTATCTCAGAAGGCTGATGTGAATATTAACTGATATCAGGTGTGTCAAATGTCTGGCCCAGAGAAGGTTCAATAATCCATGTGCTTAATTCCTATATTCAACTGTATAGCCCTAAGTGTGCAATAAATACTGATTGAATAAATAAATGCTTCAGTGAGCCAATTTTTGTCAGTGTGACGATATCACCCTCACAGATGGCTATTATTAAGGGTCACCCCAAAGCACTTTTAAATTAGGGTTTCCTTGCAAAGAGGTCAGAACTTGGCTTCTTTCCATCTAGCCTGGCCCTTATACCAGTTTAGTAACTTTTAATCATCAGTCTGGGGTGGAGAAGGTTTCAGAAATCTCAAGTCATGAAGTAAGCTCTGAATGAAACCTTTTTGTTCTTCCTTTATCCTGGCTCAGAGTTGAGAGGGGAAGGAGCTGTAGCATGAATGCCAGATGAAGCTTGGATTGCTGAATGCACAAGGTGAATCCCATGCCCCACGGATTACTGAGGTTGGTGTCCATCATATCCAGTCAAAATCCACTCTCCTCAGGGACTAGGAATCCCAGGTATATCAGCCAGCGTTCTCCAGAGAAACAAAACCAACAGGCTATAAATGTGGTGTGTGTATGTATATAAATATGTGTGTATATATAGAGAGAAACAGAAAGAAAGACAGACAGACAGGAGGCAGACAGATTTATCATAAGTAACTGGCTTATGCAATTGTGGGGGCTGGCAAGTCCAACTGTGTAGGGCAGGCCGGAAACTGGAAATTCCAGTGAGAGTAATGTTGAATTCTTGAGTCTGAATTCCTTAGGCTGGAAACTCAGGAAGGCATAGAGGGTGTAGTCTTGAAGCAGAATTGCTTCTGATCCCTGGAACCTTCGGTTCTTGCTGTTAAAACCTCCAACATCATGAAGGGTCCTTTATTTAAGCTCAAGTAATTGTAGGTGCTCATCCCATCTACGAAATACCTGCACAGCAAAAACAAGACCAGTGTTGCACCAAACAACTGGATGCCATAACCTAACCCAGTTTACACATAAAATAACCATCAAATCAAGACTCTATCCAATTTCCTTTACAATGTTTGGTGAAGAAGGACATCAAGGGAGATGAGAAGAGCCTATATCTGGTGTGGGTGGATGGGCAGGGTAGAGAGAAGGGTGAAGTTCCCCTTGACAGAAGGGCCTCAGACATCCCTCATCTGAATTTTAGGTTGATAGAGTGTAGTCTGTGTCACACAATTAATAATAACAAAAGGGAACCAATTCAGAACAGACATCAGGAAGCATATGTCACCAAAGAAGAACAAAATTAAAGTTCTGCATGCCCAGAGCTTGCAAGCAAGTGGGTCAGAGCTGTGTCTTGTTGGCTCCTGCTCCCATTCTGTCTCCTCAGAATCCTCTTTTTTAGGGTTCCCCCCCCCCCCACCCAGATGCATGGTCCAGGAATCAAACCTGGGTCTCCCGCATGGAAAGCAAGCATTCTACCACTGAACCACCCATGCACCCTCTCCAGAGTCCTCTGAGCTGAGGACCAAACAGGATCCACCTGCCTCTTCTTTCCACAGGAGGCATCTGAACCTTGGCTTTCATCTCACTGAAGACACCATCAGGAGACCTGGGTTCAGGTTTTTGCTCTGCCCTTTACAAGCTCATGACCTTGGGACAGTAGCAGCACCTCCCCAGGCCTCGGCTTTCTCATCTATTAAATGGGGATATTAATAGTCCCCTGCTGGGTTGTTATGTGCTTAAATGAGATGATGTAGGATGGCTTATCATTTACCATGGATAATTTTTTAGCAGTCTAGCATTTTCAGCTTCTAGGCCTATGACTCAGGCCAGGGCAATCAAACATACCTGCCCAGGGCTTTGAATCTGAAGGCAGTGATCCACAGAAGCAAGGATGGAGGAGAATTCATTTTGGCAGTACTAACTAGAATGATCCTATTTTCTACAGCAACAATGTCCACTGGCAGTGTCCAGAGCTGACTGTAGTGGCAAAGCAACCATGATCCAGGGCCCACCTGTGACTGCTGCAGTCTCAATAGACTGGCTCTGTGGCTCAACTTTAGTTGAGCTCTTGTCACCTAGCCTCCTTTATATATTCAGCTGTTTTCCAAGTCTTGCTCTCCAGCCTTCTGGAGATTCTGGGAGCTCCCCCTTATCTTTTCTAAAAACCATTTTCGGCTTAGGTCATCCAGAGTTCCTTTCTCTTGCTTTCAACTTAGAGCATTTGTCTGGAATAGTCGTCAAAAGATCTTGCCACAGTGTCTGGTCAGCAACAGGAGTGGAACATGTTTATTTCCCTATGTATTAGTTTTATATTGTTGTGTAACAAATTATCATACATTTAGTGACTATAACACCTATTCTTTATCTCACTGGTCTGTAGGTCAGAAGTCTCACACAGCATGGCTACATTCTCTGCTCAAGGACTTGCAACATCAAAACCACAGTGTTGACAGGGCTATATTCTAGGGAATAACCTGCTTCCAGTCTCATTCTGGATGTTGGTAGAATTCAATTCCTTGCAGCTGTAGGGATGAGGTCCCCATTTGGCCCCTTTCAGTTTTAAGCTAACAGTAGCAAATCGGATCTTTCTTGTGCTTTGAATCTTTTTTTTTACTTTCCCTCTTCCTTCCACTTCTGCTATTAAGGGATCATGTGATTACATTGGGCCCATTTGGACAAGAAAGGATAATCTCCCTGTCTTAAAGTAAGCTAATTAGTAACCTTAATTACATCTGCAAAGTCTCTTTCACCATGTAAGAGAACATTCACAGTTCCCGGGATTAGGATGTGTAATCTTCTTGGGAGTTGTAATTCTCCTATCAGTCCTCCTTCCCAAAGACACCCTGGTATGCCTCAAAATTGTCTCCTTGAAAAGACAATTTTTTAAAGCGAGGTCCAATCTGAGTTTTAGAAAGATGTCTCTGGTGGCAGTGCTTGGGGAGAATTGAGAAGAAGCAAAGCAGTCAGGAAAATCAGCTTGGAAAATATATTTAAAAGGATCAAGTGAGGGTAATGCAGTGGTGGCTCGGTGGCAGAATTCTCACCTGCCATGCCTGAGACCCAGGTTTGTTTCCCAGTGCCTGCCCATGTAAGAAAAAAATAAAAAGATCAAGTGAGAAACCATGAGGGCAAAACCAGAACAGTGGCAGTGGAAGCAGCCATGAGACATTTCAGAAGTGAAATCAAGAGTAGTTCAGAAACCAGCTGGAAACGGAGGGAGGGAGGGGGGAAAGGCGAGGTAGAAAGCAAGGCTGGCTCCACCTAAGTTTCTGTCCTGGGCATCTGGTGCCATTAAGCAAAGTGAGGAAATCCAAGAGAAGTGTTTCGTGGGGGACAGTCAGGGAGGAAAGTGTTTCTGATTTGCACATGTGGCATTCCAGAGGCCTGAAGAACATCAAAGTGAAAAATGTGCTTCTGTGACCTGGAAGGAGGCAGAGGAAACTCGAGAAAACAAAAACTAAACAACATCAACAAAAAAACAGTGAAGCGAGAGGGAGGAGGAACTCAGAGAGAGTGAAAAATACAGATGAGGGAGGAAGGATGAGAAGCGTCACAAATGTATTGGCAGCAGTGCTAGGGAGCCAGAGTCTCCTGGCTGTGACAACTCTGAGCATGTGATTTTAAATGCCCATCTGCTCTATAATCATATATGTTGGCTTCCGCTTCCAAAGCACAGGGCTTTTATGCATCTATGTGAAACTTCAGCCCAGCACAGACCTGCTGTCCTGATTTTACAGAGACCAAGTCTGCTTCGGGACTTCATGGAACTCCAGATGGCATTCTGGGATTTCTGCCCACATGCCTTATGCGGTGAGAGTGGCGCTGCCACCTGAATTCTCCACTGTTCCTGCCTACCATCCCATTCTAACATGTTCGCCAAACACCCCACATAGCAGCCTCTTCCTTATCTCCCTCTCTTTTCCCCCTTCCTTCTAATCCTTATACCCCTACAATATTCAATAGAGGAATGGTCAAGGTCACAGGTTCTGGAATGAGAGAGACCTAAGATAGTATCTTAATCAGCTGTGTGGATTTGAGCCAAGAATTTCACCTCTCTGAGGTGCAGATTATTCACATACAGAATAGAACCAGTAGGTCTGTTGTGAGGCAAATACTTAGCGCAGTGCCTAGATCTAAGTAGAACCCCAATTATGCTGTTCCCCATATCCCAGCATGCCATAAAGACCTGTGGGTCTCTTTTCAGAAACAAAGAGTTCCAACCCAAGGTCTGGGGCCAGAATGATTGTGGTGAGCACAAGCTTTAGAGCCAGGGAGACTGAGTTGCCATCTGTCTTTACTTTTTTTTTTTTAACTTTGCATTTCGAAATACTTTTGTGCCGATTTGAAACAGTTGTGTACCCCAGAAAAGCCATATTCTTTAATCCTCACTCAGTATTGCTGTATTTGTTTCCATGGAGAGGTGACCTACCCAATTGTGGGTGGGACCTTTTGATTAGGTAGTTTCCATGAGGATGTGTCTCCACCCACTCAAGGTCGGGTTCCTTACTAGAACCCTTCAAGAAGGAAACATTTGGGAAAGAGCTTCAGTGCTGACAGAGCCTACACAGCCAGAGACCCCGGAGAAGACTTGAAGAAGCTGGTAGAGAAACCTAGCAGATGTCACCATGTGCTTTCCCAGCTGCCAGAGGTGTCTGGCAGTCAAAGATCCCAGCAGACACCAACCACATGCCTTCCCAGCGGACAGAGGTGTTTCAACAGCATCACCCTTTCTTGAGTGAAGGTAACCTCTTGTTGGTGCCTTAATTTGGACATTTTCACAGCCTTAGAGCTGTAAACTTGCAACTTAATAAATTTGTCTTTTAAAAGCTATTCCGTTTCCAGTATATTGCATTCCAGCAGCATTAGCAAACTAAGACAGATTTGGTTCCAGAGAAGAGGGGTGCTGCTGTAGTTTGCAATTACCAAACATGTTACAATGGCTTTTTAAATGTATAAGGGGAAGATTCTGGAAGAGTTGTGAGGAGCTTGATAGGGAAGGCCTAGAAAGCTTTGAAGAAACTGTTGGTAGAAATGTGGACTCTAAAGGTACTTCTGATAAAGCCTTAAACAGAAATGATGCACATGTTGTTGCAAACTGGAATGAAGGCGATCCTTGTTTTAAAGTGGCAGAAAATTTAGCAAAATCGACTACTGGTTTTGGATAGAAGGCAGATTTTAAAAGCCATGAAGTTGGATATTTAGCACAAGAGATTTCTAAATTAAATGTGAAAAGTGCGGCCTGTTTTTTCCTTGCAGCTTATAGTGAAATGCAACAGGAAAGAGATAAGTTGAGAACTGAACTCTTGGGTACAAAGAAACCAAAAATTGATGACTTGGCAAATTCTGGGCTTCCAGAAAGGGAGACCCCAGAGAACAGTGTCCCAGATGAGAATTTAACCAAACAGGGAATCAGTCAGCCATTTCAGAAAAAGCCAGGATTGGAGACGGAGTTATCCAGGAAGGATTTGTGGAAAGTCCTATTGTCTGAAGGTTATGATCCCTGCATACTACATATAAAACCAGCAATAGTGTCATGGGATCTCTATACTTGGAATCACTTCCAGTCTGGATTAAAAGGGACAAATTGAGGGAAAAATAATTTCAGATGCAGAACCATGGACGCTAAGTTCTGAAGCCAAGAATCCTCAGACCAGGAGAGCAGACCCACCCAGTACTTGGAAAGGGTGAGTTTTCCCCAAAAGCATAGAGTGCCTTCCACCTTGATGTTCTGGAAAAGTTGTGCCGCCTCAGGCCTTTGAGAGGGTGGAGCACATTCCTTGGGGATTGGGGAGAGCTTGGCTTCCACCACATTGTTTTGAGGGCTTGAGCATATGCCCTGTAGATGGTAGAGAGCTGGGTGCTGCCCCAATGCTTGGAAAGAGTGCAGCTGAGAAAACGTTGGTTTTCCCAATGTCCCCCAAACTTGCATTTGGAAAGAACAGGGCTGCTGCATAAGCCCTTGGATTGGATGGGACTGCCACTTTCCAAAGCCCTGAGGATAAATGACTCTCAGACTTTGAAATCTAATGAAGTTTGCCCTGCTAGTTTTCTGAGCTGTTTGGATCCAGTGACCCCTGTGTTCCTTCCTATTTCTCCCTATGGAAATGGAAATATTTATCCTATGACTGTTCCTAATTTCTTCTGAGTTTTTACAATTCCAGAGCCAGAGGAATATTTTGCCTTAGGACAGATCATGCTTGTAGCTGACTTTGATGAGATTTTGTACTGTTTCTGACTTTGCACTATATTTGCATTTTTTACTGAAATACTTGAAGGTTTTATGATATTGTGCTGGAATTAATATGTTTTGCATTTCAAAAGAAGATTTCTTTTGGGGGCCCAAAGAGTGGAATGTGCCAGTTTGAAACTGTCGTGTACCCAGAAAAGCCATGTTCTTTAATCCTCATTCAGTATTGCTGGGTGGGATCTTTTTTATTGTTTCCATTGGGATGTGACCCATTCAATTGTGGGTGGTAATTTTTGATTAGGTAGTTTCCATGAGGATGTGTCTCCACCCATTCAAGGGGGGGTTGCTTACTGGACCCCTTTTACAGGGAACCATTTTGGAAAAAGCTTCAGTGCCGACAGAGCCCACATAACCAGAGACCCCCAAGGAACCCACTGAAGAAGCCAACAGAGAAAGCTAGCAGACATCACCATGTGCCTTCCCAGCTGACAGAGGCATTCCAAATACCATCAGCCTTTCTTGAGTGAAGGTAACCTCTTGTTGTTGCCTTAATTTGGACATTTTCACAGCCTTAGAACAGTGAACTTGCAGCTTAATAAATTCCCCCTTTTAAAGGCCATTCCATTTCTGATAAATTGCATTCTGGCAGCATTAGGAAACTAAACAACTTCCAAACTTACAGGAGAGTTACAAAAAAGAATAGAAACCCCATTCAGAGAACTCCAATATGCCCCCATCTCCCCAGAACACTAATATCCACCAATTTTGCCACAATTAGTACATCATTCTGTCAATCCATCTATGTATCTATCCATTTCTCTATTTACCAATTCATTTTCTGACCACTTCAGAGTAGATTGTATATATCATGCTCCTTGAACACTTTATAGTGCTATGTGCATTTCCTAAGACCAATATATTCACTTTTGTAATCACCTTAAGTGCAGTATGAAGTTCAAGAGATTGAACTTTGATATAAGGCTGACAGGCTATATTCCAATTTGTTCATATTCCCAGTAACGTCGATTTCAGCCTTTTCTCCTCCCTTGCTAGGTCCCATCCAGGATCATGTTTTGCATTTAATTGTTATCGTCTGTTTAATTACTCTTTTTTTAGGGGGTGTGACATATATACAGCCTAAACATTCCCATCTCGACCACTTCCAAGCATACCATCCAATGGTATTAAGAACATTGATAACATTGCAGTACCCTCGCCAACTTCCATAGCTAAAACTTCCTCATCTCATCAGACAGAAATCCTATACCCATTATGCATTAACTCACCATTCCTCCTTTCCCCCACCCCTGGCAAACTGTATTCTCAATTCTGTCTTTATGAGCTTGCATATTCTCCAATATTTTCTTTGTAGTTACCTTAGAGCTTAAATTTAAATCCTAAATCTATGACAATCTTACTGGCTTTGATACCAATTTAAGTTCAATAATATACGTAAACTATGTTCCTATACTCTTCCACCCCACCTCTCATGTCATTCTTATCACAGATTACATGTTTATACATTAGAGTCCAAAACCACTGATTTATCATTACATTGTATGTGTTCCCTTTTAGATCCCATAGAAATAAAAAGTGGAGTTGCAAACCAAAAATGCAATAGTATTGGCATTTACCTTTACCCATACCATTACCCTCACTGAAGATCTTTATTTCTTTTTGCAGCCTCAATCTATTGTCTATTGTCCTTTCCTTTCAACCTGCAGAACTCTCCTTGGGGTCTCTTGTAGGGCCAGTCTAGTGGTGGCGAATTCCCTCAGCTTTTGTTTATCTGGTAATGTCTTAAATTGTCCCTCATTTTCAACAGACAGTTTTGGTAGAATCTAGAAATATCTGCTGGCAGATTTTGCTTTCTACACTTTAAATATGTCATCCCACTGTCTTCTTGCCTCCATGATTTCTGATTGGAAATTGTCACTGTTGAGGCTCCCTTGTTTGTGACTTGTTACTTCTCTCTTGTTGTTTTCAGAATTCTCTCTTTGGCCAGTTTGTTTACAGTAGGCTGCAGCATGGGTCTATTTGGGTTTATTCTGTTTGGAGTCTGTTGAGCATCTTAGGTGTGTATATTCATGACTTTCATTAAATGTGGAAAGTTTTCAGCCGTTATTTCTTTGAATATTCTCCTTGCCCTTTTCACTTCTCCCACTGGGACTCCCACAGTGCGTATGCTGGTACACGTGATGGTGTTCCACAGGATCCTCAGGCTCTGTTCACTTTTCATCATTCTTTCTTCTTTCCACTCTTCAGACTGGGCAATTTAGACTCTTACCTTTAAGTTTGCTGATTTCTTCTTCTGCCTGCTCCAAACTTCGGTTGAATCTCTCTATGGTATTTTTTAAGGTATTTTTAATTTTATATTACTGTAGTCTTTAGCTCCGTTTGGTTCCTTTTCATAATTTCTGTCTCTTTATTGACATTCTCTTTGTGTTCATCTACCATTTTCTTGATTTCCTTTAATTCGTTGTCCATGTTTTCCTTTATCTCTTTGAGTATATTTGGGACCATATTTTAAAAGTCTTTGAAATGGCTCAGCCTGGTTCTTCTCATTGATGGTTTCTAATACTTTAATCTTCTCCTTTGCCTGGGCCATCACTTCTTGTTTCTTTGTAGGTTTTTTTAAAATTTTGTTGAATCCTGGATGTTTTGATATTTTAGCGTGTCTGAGGTTTCTGTTACTTAAGCTTATCCAGCTAGTATTATGACAGAACTTTTCTTCACTGGCAGGAGCTAACATAAAAAGAAGAAGGAGGAGAAGGGAGAGGGAGATGGAGAAGGAGCAGGAAGAGAAGGAGAAGGTAAAGAAGAAAGCGACAACAACAACAAAAATGACACCTTTCACAGCCTTTGCTGATTGACCTGTGCAAGTGCTCTTCTTCAGAGCTTATCCGTTCAGCCAGTTTAGAGAAGAGTCTCAGGCCAAAGCATAGGGGACTTTATTTGGACAGTCATCTGTGGCCCTAGGAATTCCCCCATTTACATGGTTCCAAATGTCCCCTCTTCCCCAGGAAACACTTTCCTCACTATCCCAGGTACTGCACTGTGTGTCCTACAAACAGCAATCCCTTGCCTTAGGTAACACCACTTTACTACTCTCCACAACATTCTGTAGAAGAATTTGGTGAGACCCCTTATACACACAAGACAAGTTCTTGAACGGCAAGTCCCTCAGGTCACCACCAGAAGATTGGGCCAGACATACATGCTCCCAGGATTTGCACCAGAGTTACTCTGCTCCCTTCAGAACTAAGTCCCGGGATCCATACTGAGACCTGACCAGCTCCACCCCACAATCTGAGAGGGGTGGGGGTGGCGCCAGTCAAGGTGCCATAGAGTCCTACTTTTTGTTTTGTTTTGTCTGCATGGGCAGGCACCGGGAATTGAACCGGGGTCTCTGGCATGGCAGGCAAGAACTCTGCCTGCTGAGCTACCATGGCCCCCCTAGTCCTACTGTTTTTAGGTAAACTTTTATTTGATTCAGCACTCACCTTGATACTGCAGTCCCTTAACTGTTTTCTGGAACTTTGAGAAAGATGTTTTTGCCAGTTCTTTCTGGTTGTTCAAAGTTTTTGTAGGAAGGTAGAGCCCTAAAGCATCTCACACTGCCGTTTTAAATGGAGCAGGGTCACTGTCTTTGCTCTTTTTATTGTTATAATCTTGGGTCCATTATCTTTCTAACTTCTGAGACCTGATTCCCTAATCAATAAGAAATGCATAATAATAGCATGAATATTTACTGAATATCTCCCATTTGTCCTTCCAAATCCCCCCTCCACCCTTCTCCACCAGGGCTGGGCTCTTGGAAGCTGATCAGTGTCTACAACATCAACAAATATCCCTTCCCTCTGGCTCCGCTGAAGTTCATCCAGTGGGGTGTGCTGGCAGATCCAAGGAAGAAAGAAAAGAGGTGCCAAGATTGTCATTTACTGGGTTCCTTCCCTGCAGGGCCTCCTCTGGCTGGCCACTTCCTTTGATGATGGTTACTGTCAAGGAGGCCCTTTCCACCCAGCTTTCTCTTTCAGGAGATCAGTTCCTGCTTCCTTCATCACCTGAATTACCATCCCTGAGTAAACATACTCCAAGGCTTCACTACTCTCTTCCTGAACCTCCATAAATTGTCCCCTTTATTTAAATCTTCTCAAACTACCCTATTTCATGCAGGGAACCCTGCCTAAAGCTGGTAAGGATTGAATGATTTAATATATGTCAAGTGCTTAGAAAATGTTCTGGCATAGAGTAAATGTTAAAAAAAGTGTTAGCTATTAGATAATTTTATGGAATTTCTATGAAAATTAAACAAGATAGTTTTTGTAAAGTGCTTAAGCAACATGTCTGACTCAGAGTAAGATCTCAACTGATGATAATGTTAGAAGGGTGCTTACTCCTGTTTTGACAAAGTGTAGGGAAATTCCTTTCTACATGACAGGAGGGAATTTTGCTAAAAGGAGCATGTCTAGACCTTGTCTTTATTCCTCTCTCCAGTGAAGCAGAGTGATTATCTGGCCCGTGAGACCAGAAAAGGGTCTCATGCAGCAAACTCACCCATGACCATTTAAGATCACTCTTCGGCTCACAACCTGATCACAGAAATCCTGCGCACTCCGTGTGGGAGGCTGCAATTATCCCTCTTCCTTACCTGTGACTGTTAGATGAATTCACTTGAAGAAGGAAAGAACAAAAACCCATTGTGGGGGGGTGGGGAGCTGATTGAGACTTGGGTCTAAGCAATATTTCTAATTTTGCTTTACCAGCAATAAGCCAATAATAAAGTTGGCATCCAAGTTGGTTTCTCAATAGATTCAAACCCTGAAGGAGAAAGAAGTATTGTTATCCACTACCTTATCAATCCCAAACTAGAAGTTATTTTTGTTATCATTTTCATTATTATTATTTTTTACTAAAAGAGAACTTGCAATCACAGAGAAAGCAGCATCAGCTGCCTAGCTTCATGGGGGAACATGCCATATGTTTTTTTGTAGAGTTTATTGTTAAGGGTTGAATTGTGTGTGTCCCCCCCCCCAAAATATGTTCAAGTCCTAATCCCCCATACTTGTGAATGTGACCTTATTTGGAAATAGGGTCTTTGCAGATATATTCAAGTTAAGATGATGTCATACTTAATTAGTATGGGCTGTAATCCAGTATGACTGATATCCTTTTAAGAAGAGAGACACAGGAAGAGAAGGTCATGTGAAGGCAGAGGCGGAGATTAGAGTGATGCATCTACAGGTCAAGGAATGCCAAGAATTACCAGCAAATACCAGGAGCTAGAAAAAGCAAGGAAGGACTCTTCCCTACAAGTTTCAGAGGAAGCCCTACCAACACTTCTGACCTCCAGAATTGTAAGATAATATGTTTCTATTGTCTTAAGCTGCCTAGTTTGTGGTACTTTGTAACAGCAGCCCTAGGAAACTAAACACCTATCTAATGAGTCTTCCAGAGCAGCATGGTTGACAGTTCTTATAGTTGGGACCCTATGATGCCCCATGTTCAAATTTAACCATCCTTAACATGGTAGACACTGTAAATATTTGTCATCATATTTGGATTCCCAACATCCTTGAATGCCCTTCTTATGTTTGAAGAAATCCCCATCTTGTGAGACTTAATGAAGTTATAGAGGTTACTACAGAAACCAGATAGTCACTCCCCTTGTAACTAGGATGCAAGCATGTGACCCAGTTGCCATCAGTCAGACAAGCCTCTGTGTAACTTTGACCCAGACACAGATTCCATTTGGAATCCATTCTGGAAAGGGTAGTGATGGCTACCTCCAACTTTCAGAGTCAGTTGTGACAAGGATTTTATCATTAATACTCTGTTCCCAAGTTCTTCCTATTGGATGATTTTTGCTTTTGTATGCTGTATGGTGGGGTCACATTTCCTTCTTTTTCCATGTGAGTATCCCATTATTGCAGCATCATTTGTTGAATTTTTGTTTGTTTGTTTCCTTCTATTTGCTTGCTTGTTTGTTTTTTGGGAAGTGCATGGGCCAGGAATTGAATTCGGGTCTCCCGCAGGGCAGGCAAGAATTCTATCACTGAACTACTCTCACACCCCCTACTCATTATTTTCTTTATTCTCATTGTCACAATGTTTTACCACCTGGGAACAACTGCCCAGCTGTGTTGTTAATAGTAATCACTGCCATATTAATTAGTTGTCCTACTCTGATTTATTAACTAGACTGTAAGTACCCTGAGGGTAGGGCGGGGCTCAGGGCTCTGCACCCCAGCTCCTAGCACACATTAATTCTACCACTGGACTATCGTTGCACCCCTCCTATTCAATGTTAACAGTGCAGTGGCAATGTCTGTGGCCAGTAGGGCTTACAGTTGGGTATCCACTTAGCCAATTCTACAACAGAATTTTTCTGTACATGCTGTCTTGAAGCCTAGCCCCCCTGAAGATTCTGTGTTTAGTGAATAGCCTTTAATAAATTCTGTTTGTGTTTATACTAACAAGAATTTGTTCTTATTATTTGAAGTTAAGAATCTTGACTGATACAGCCATTGAAATCACAGCCCCTTGTACCATGAACAATATGAGGTCAAAGGCCAAGTTTGACTTGTTCACTGCTGTACCACTAAGAGACTCCTTTGGCTTTTATCTCACATTATGCTTAGAAATTATATCAGCCAAGAATCTTTTGGTTGCAAGTGACAGAAACTCAACTAACTAAGCCAAAAATAGCTGTCATAACTGTGAAGTCCAGATAAAGTTTTGCTTTAGGAAAGGCTAGACCCAAAAGGTCAAATGATGTTACTATATTTCATTTCACTGACTTTTTAGTTCTGTTTTGCTCTCTCTTGGTGTCATTCTCAGGACCTCTCTCTCATCACTTGATTATAAAACTGGCCACAGGTAATATAAGTCAGTTTAAATTATTCTTATGGTAATTCCAGGTTAAAAAGAGAAGAGAAGGGGGAGGGGGAGGAGGAGGAGAGGAAAGTCCCTCTCCACTTCCACCCATACCTGATACCCAAGTGGCTTAGGTTGGTCCTATTTGGGTTATTGTTCTGGTCCTATTCCTGGACCAATCATTAAATTCAGGAAGAAGAAATCCAACTAATTAGAGTATGTGAAAAGTTCACCCCCACAATATAGAAGATAATTATGGTCATGTGATTGCCCACTGGAATTACATTGTATTGGGAAGGACAGCTTCCTAAAGAACCAACAAAAAGCAGATTTCCACTATAGAACCATAATCAGCACAGAATATGTATCCAATAAATGCTAGTAGAATGGAAACTAACAGGACTCTTTCCCTGAGATTAGTACATTCTCTCTCTCTCTCCCCACCCCCTACCACGGCCTGCCCTTCCGCCACTTTCTCTCCCACGCCTCTGACTCTCATTCTCTCTCATTCTTCTCTGTCTGTCTCTCACATACACACTAACAGACACACATAAGCCAAAGGTTTCCAATTATCCTGGTCCCCTAACAGAAGAAAATGGCCATGAAGATCAGTCTTAATACCATTCAGGGGACAGAGCTAAAGCTTCTTGTTATATCAAAAGGAACATAAAAACCATTAACGGAAGCATAAACTTTCTGAGTACCATGATTGGCCAAGAGTGAGTATCTCATCATTACCGGATAGACCATAAGGATCATCAATAAATAATCTATCACATTGACAAAAATAAAGCTTAGGCTGTGCTTAATCATAACAAGCTGAAAGAGGGGAAAAGGTTTTTTATATTTCTTTATATCAACCCTTATCCAGACACTGAAATCATATCGCTACATTAAACCAAGTACATTGAAAAAAAAAAAAAAGTCTTCCAGTCATTCCTGCCATCTTAGTTTTATTGAATTACTATGTAGTGCAGGCTTAGAAATGTAAATCAGAAAATACATTCATTAGCCCATCTAGCCTTCATTTAAAGCCTTCTGGTTTCTCTCTTAAGAATAATTTTCTAACCTCACCCTGAAAATATAGTACATTTTAAGTTCAAGAAGTAGTAAACTTGATGGACTATCATTTATTTCCTGCTTCTCCTTAAAAGTCCTTTCTTTCCAATTTAGTTGCCTCAGTTTTATGCAGAGCTTGAAGACAAGAATATTTGGGTGGCAAAACATCTTTGTGCCCTTTTGGCTGTCATTTTCTTGTCTTCCAGAGAGCAGTTGGCCAGACTTACTTTTCACTTCCCTTGCAATAAACCACCCTCAAAGAGGAAGAAATCAACCCCAAGGTTGGCAACAAACATCAGATGACACACAAAGGGCTCAGATGACCTTTAACACAAAGCATGGGGCTGTATAGAGGGGTTGAATATGCAAAATGCTTACTTGATAGTACCAGTAATGAAGAAGAGATGATCCAGTCATAGCAAGTAACTTTGCATTACTACAGGCCAGAGAAAATTAGGATCAGAAGCTCTGGAGTTATATAGCATAAGCTCAAATTTGGGCCATCTGGATGACTTGAACCAGTGACTTCTCTTCTTCAAACTTCCATTTCCTCAGCAAAATTAATGTTTACCTCTAGAGGCTTTTGAGAGGCTTCAAGGAAATAATGAGTGTGGAGGGAACTGTAAACTATAAAATGTCACTTAACTTTGTTATTATTACTATACACACACCAAAGAAGGCAACAAATATACGTTTAAGTAGCTCAGAATGAGGCAAACTTTTAGAATCTATCTTTGCCAACTTTACTGTGAGAATAACCTTGCTTCCTCTTCCTTTCCCAATTCCCCGAGAGGCTATGTTGTTTTCCACTCTTACTCTCAGTTAGCACTTAATAAATCTCTCCTGAAACATTAATGACTAGCTAAAACTCGGCTGACAATGGCTAGAATGGAAGAATGAGTGATTCTTCCCAGGGGTATTGGCATTTATTTTAACAGGGAAGGAAACCCTAACTTGTCTCCTAACCACTCAGAATCTCCACCAGGGTCCAGGGAGACATCCCTAAACTGTCACCATCTGGACGTTTCCCACATGATCATATCAAAGATCTGGAAGAGTAAGTAAAGAAGAAAAGACGAATACAAAGAAAAACCTGTTGAGAGCTATTCCACCTCAACATGATGAAAGCTTATTGCCCAGAAGATGGTAGCTGTTCTATAAATAATCATGAATGGGTGATTAAAGGATAGAATTAGTGAATGAGTGAAAAAGTGAATGAAGAGTTGTCCCATTCTTTTGACAATAACTCACAAGGAAGAAAATAAGTGAAAACTAACTTTGGCAAAGAGACCAACTACAGCAGCAAACACTTGGGTTAATAATTTTTTCTGGGATTTTTCAGGACACAGAATAACCAATCTGGTTTTTACTGATGGATTTTATCTACATTTTTTTTCTGGAATGTCATCATACAAAGAGAGAAATGCATAGGCCCTGAGGTCTGTCATGTCCAAATTCTAGGCCCAGTTATACGTGATTGGGCAAAAAACTTACCCTCAAGTTTTGCTTCTACCCATGAAGGAGAAACTCCTACAGGTTTTTCCTCCCTGCTGTAAAAAAAAAAAAAAATATATATATATATATATATATATATATATATATACACACACACACAGCATGGGATGATTCCCAGTAAAAGGAAAACAAGGTAAAGTTTACAATCGTCCCTCTTCTCCCTAGGTGCAATTATGGACTAAACCACAATCAGGAGGAGCCCAAACAGAACAAATTAATATTTCTGAGGTGAGGAAATAAAGATCAGGGAGGTCAAGGCATCTAGGTAATGTGGCTCAGGGTACTAGGTAGGAGGAAACTATACAAAGAAAGGGCTCCAAACTGCATAGGGGCACACTTGAGTCTTTAGCTAAATACTGATCTGCATGTGCATAGAGTGAAACTCAATGAGTCTGGGCAAAGGAAGGTAACAGAAAAAAGAACAATTACTGAAGAGCTATTAACCAAATAATTCTTAGAGCTCACCTAGGACTGGAGATATTTAAGTTCCCATCACTCAGATTTCAGAGACATTGCTAAATGTACAACGAGTTCAGTTAACACCTTAGAATATTTATGCCTTAGTAATGGGACTAAATTAGACTTTGTGTAAAGGCGCTAAACTAGTCATATAAAACTGCTAAAATTGAGCCTCAAAGCAATCAATCTGAAATGCAAGTTACTGAACTACCTACCAATACAAAACCTAACATTTTTATTTTATATTATTTATTTAATTTTTTTGCATGGGCAGGCACCAGAAATTGAACCCAGGTCTCCGGCATGGCAGGCAAGAACTCCGCCTGCTGAGTCACCGTGCCCACCCAAAGCCTAACACTTTAACAAGATCCAGCAATAACCAATATAAAATTCAGAAGTTGAACTTTTAAGAATGAAAAATGCAATATCTAAAATAGCATTTCACTGGATGGAATTAACAGCAGATTAAAAACTGCCAAAGGAAAGGTCAGTAAACTTGAAGATGGAAAAAAAAAAAAAGAAAATCCAGAATGAAACACAGAGAATAAAAAACCAAAACCAAAAGAAAAAAAAAATGAATTGATCCTTACTGAGCTATGGAACAATAACAAGTGGTATAAAATATACATAATTGGAGTCCCAGAAGGAGAGGAGAGAGAGAAAGAAACAGAAAAAATTTTTTGAATATATAATGGCAAAAAATCCAAATTTTCATGAAAACTGTAAGCTTACAGATCCAAGATCAATTAAAACAAAGAAGAAACAAACATAAAGAAAATCATGTCAAGAGAAACCAAAATTAAGTTATATTTTTTTTAATGATAAATAGAAAATATTAAATACCATATGGAAAAAAAGACATGCTACATACATAGAACAAAGATAAAAAAAGAAAAAACACAGACTTTTCATTAAAACTATGCAAGTTATAAAAGTGGAATATCACTGAAGGTATGAAAAATAAAAAATGCCAACCTAATTTTTGTAGCCATAGAAAATACCTCTCAAAAATAAAGTTGAAATAAAGACTTTTTTGAGACAAAAGCTAAGAAAATTATTTGCCAGCTAAACTTCACTAGAAGAATAGTTAACAGAGATTCTTCATACAGAAGGAAAATGATGCAAGATAGAATCTTAGAAATAAAGGAGTGAAAACACAGCAAATGTAAAATTATAGGTAAGCATAAAAGACATTTTCTGATTTAAAATTTTTTAAATATAATTGGTTACCAAAAACAATAATAATATATTGTGAGGTTTACAACATATTTAGAAGTCAAGTGTGTGAAATGATAACATAAAGGATAAAAGGGGAAAATGAAAGTATACTGTTATGATGTTTTTACATTATATATGAAGTGGCAAAATATTATTGGAAGGTAGAGTGTGATTGGTTATAGATGAATATTATAAACCCTAGAATCATAGACCAAAAAAATAAAGCAATAAGAAATAGCTAATACCCAAAATAGCAAAGATTAAAATGAAAAGCACTCAATTACTACAAAAGAAGGCAGAAGAAAAAAAATAATAAGGTTGGGAGGAAGGGAAGAGTAGAAAAAGAAAGGGAACAAACAGAAAGCATGTATCAAGATGATAAATTAAAATTCAATCATATTAACAATAACATTAATTATAAATTGCCTTCCTTATTAAAAGATTAATTAAAAGCAATACCCGGCTGGGGTGGTTTGAGACTGCATGTACCCCAGAAAAGCATATTCTTAAAGTTAATCCATTCCTGTGGGTAGGGGCCCTTGAGAAACAGGGTCTCTTGATGACTTCAGCTAAGGCATGACCTACCTCATTCAGGATGGGTCTTAATTCTCTTACTAGAGTACTTTATAAATGGGATTAATACAAAGAGATAACGCTGCAGAAGCAAGAAGCTGAAAGCAGCGAAACTTGGAAGAGAAGGGAGAGTCCAGCAGACGCCGCCACGTGCCTTGCCATGTGACAGAGGAACTACCTGCAGTTGGTCTTTGAGACAAAAGCATTGCCTTGATGATGCCTTGACTTGGACTTCTCCTTGGCCTCAAAATGTAAACTAATAAATTCCTCTTGTTAAAAGCCAACCCTCATGATCTCTGCTTTCAACAGGCTAGCAAAGTAAAACATCAACCATGTTTTGTGTTCAGAAAATCTGCTTTAAAAATAAAGACACAGGTAGGATATAAATGAAAGAAGGCTATAGCCATGTAAATAATGGTCATATAAATGCTAGAATGGCCATATTGTTATCACATTTTATGAAAAAGAATACTACTAGAGAAAAAGAAGACATTTCATAAGATTAAATCAGTATGTTCATCAAGGAAACATAACTATCATAATATATACACCTAATAGCTCTGCTTCAGAAACTGAAAGAACGAAATGGATAAATCCATAATTATAGGTGGAGATTTCAGTACATTTTTCTTTGTAATTAATAGAGGAAGTAGACAGAAAACCAGTAGGTTATAGAAGACTTGAACAATCATCTTGCCTTGATATTTAATAAAACAATCAATGCAACAACACCTGAATAGACATGTTTTTCAAGTACACACGGAACATTCACCGAGCTAGACTATACACTGGGTGTAAAACTAGTTTATGTAAAGTTAAAAAGATCGAAATCATATAGAGTATATTCTCTGACTACAATGGAATTGACTTAGAAATCACTAGCAGAAAGATCAACACAACTCTAAATAACCTATAGAAAAAAAAAGAAAGAAAATCACAGGGGAACGTGCAAAATGTTTTGAAATGAATGAAAATGAAAACATGTCATATCAAAGATGCAACTTCAGCAATGATAAGGAAAAAATTATAGCTTTCATTGAGTATATTAGAAAAGAAGGGGTCAAAATCAGCAATCAAAGCTTCTTAAAATATAGAACAAGAAAAACAACTAAACCAAAAGTAAGTGGAATAAAATCATAAAGAACAGATACCGATGAAGTAAAAATAAGCAGTCTTTAAATAGGTGATAAGTTCAAAAGCTTATTCTTTGAAAGAAAAAATTGTTAGAATTGTTAAAATTTTATCAAGAGTGAGAAAGGGAGGGAAAAGGAGAAAGAGGAAAGAGAGAAATGAAAGAGGAGTCCTCACAAAAATCCTACAAATTTAATAAGAAATATACTGAAATACTATGAACAACTATATGCCAAAATTTAGACAATTTAGATGCTATGGACAAAGTCCTTGAAAAATATGAACATCAAAACCAACTAAAATAAACAGAAACATGAATAGCCCTATGTCAATTTAAAAAATTAAATTCATATTTTAAAATTTTTCCATAAAGGAAATTTCAGGCCTAGATGGCTTCTCTGGTGAAATCAGTAAGGTATTTAATGAAGAAATAAGCTCGGTCCTAAGCAAACTGTTTCAGACACTAGGAGGGGAGGGAAGATTTTACAATACTTTAAGGCCAGAATTACCCTGATAATATAAGCAGACAAAGGCATTTCAAAAAATAAACTATCTCACATGAACAAAATATTTTTAAAAAACATCAGGAAGAAAGTTGAAGGAAGTATCTAATATCAAGATTTACTATAAAGCTACAGGAACTAATAGAGCATGGTTTCGGCAAAATGATAAAAAAATCAGTGGAAAAAAAAAGCATTCAGAAGTAGACCCACACATCTATGGTCAGTTTCTTCAAAGGTGCCAGGGCAGTTCAATGGGGAAAGAATAGTCTTTTCAACAAATGACTCTCAAACAATTGAAGGTCCGTTTGGAAAAAAAATAAAACTCAATGCTCCCCCCACATAGTACACAAAAATTAAATCAAAATCGTCATGAAGCTTCTAGAAATATAACAAAAAGAATATCTTTGTAATGTTGGTGTAGGAAAAAATTTCTTAGTACCCAAAAAACACAAACCACTAAAAAAAATGGGTGAGATGAACTTTGTTAAAATTTAAAACTTCTGCTTTTCAAATAACTCTATTAAGAAAAGGAAAAGGCAAGCCCATGGACTGAGAAAAAAATATGTGCAAACATATATCTGACCAAAGGACTTGTATACATAAAGAACACTCACAACTCAATAATGAGATGACCACCCAATTTAAAAAATGAGCAAAATACTGACAAGATATTTTACAAAAGAAGATTCGTGTCCAAAAAAGCACATGAAAAGATGCTCAACATCATTAGTCATCAGGGAATTGCAAATGAAAATGACAATAAGATACCACTATATACTAAAAGAATGACTCAAGTTAAAAAGACCAGCAAAGCTAAGGATTGAAAAAAAAAATCAAGCAGATGTAGAACAATTGGAATTCATATACTGATGGCAATAATGTAAAATAATACAGCCACTTTGGAAAACTCTGGGGTTCCTGTAAAGTTAAGCATACATTTACCATATAATCCAGCAATTCTACTCCTAAGTGTTTACTCAAGAAAAATGCTAATACGTATTGATATATAAGGACTTGCACATAAATGTCTGCAACAGCTTTCTTTATAATAACCAGCTGTGCTATGTTCATACAATAGAGTACCACATAGCTATAAAAAGAATTGATCTACAGATACTTGCAATAAGGTGAATGAATCTCAAAAGCATAGTGCAGAGGTAGAGAAACTAGACAAAAGAATACCTACAGTCTGCTTCCATTTATATGAAATGGTATATTACAACCATAGTGATAGAAATCACCACATCTTTAGCCTTAGGAGAATTACTAACCTGATTTGTTGTCCTAGTAGATAAAAATGATATTGGGTACAGAGAGCCCCCTGAAACAGAGGCTGACCTGAAGGATATTTGCAAAATGGTTATTGAGGCACCAACAGATGAGGAGAGATTGAAAGCTTTTGCTCCCATTCAGAAAATGATGACTTTTGAGCATCTTTTTGCTAATGATGATGTGTTTATGGCATGGGGTTTGAGTTGCGATGGACCACTTTTGCTGTGCTTCTCAGTATTTTCATAAAGTTGCTGGCCAGCTTTTATCTCTTGCATATTATCTGTTTGCAGAAATAATTGCAGATCATCAGCAAACAGGTCCGTTTGAGCTGCATTAAGGAAGATCACTAAGACTAACAGGGTCTCTAGAGCAGACTTGTACTGGCTCACTAAGGCCAAATGTTAAATTTTCAGGAATTTTTCTAGCTGGTAGACACCACATTAGTATCTTGAAATTGGCTGTGGTGGGAGTATTCATATCAAGAAAATCAGCAAACCCTATAAATCGGTGCATCTCCTCGTCCTCCCCTACATTCCTACTTCCCTGATCCCAGGGAGCCAGTTGTTAAACATCTTACCAGCACACCACTAAGACTATATAGACCAGTGTTTTTTTGAAAACTGTCTGGCTATGAATTTTAATTTTCAAGAAAAAAATCTTTCAAGATGTATGATTCAGCTAAAATAGAACAGTTTAGGGCAAAGGTTGGGTAAGTTTTCTAAACCCCACCACTCAGTTTTCTTTCTTCCCACTCTCCTTCATTCACGTGGGTATCCTTTAAGGTGAGCCCAAGAACACAATTTGAAAATCACTGCTCTAATCCAACTCCTTCCTTTGAAGATGAGGAAATGGAGCCCAGAAAGGTAAACAATTGGATCAAGATCATAAACACCAAAACTAGGGTTTCCTGACTCCCAACTCAGCGTTGGTGCCTATGTTGGACCAGGACCCCTGACTTCTTTTGTCTTGAAAGGATGATTTCCAATCACTGTTTATGCATCGGATCAGGCAGTGGCAATGCCCAGTACAGATAAAGGATGCAAGCTGATCCAAAGGCCCATAGTAGGGTCGTCACAGCAGTAGTCCCATTCAAGGAATGAGCCTGAGACTGAGAGCAAAGGCAAAGCAAGAGTTCAAGGATGAGGAGAAGACAGAAATGGTTCAGTAGTTGAGGCAGAGGAGCAAAGCAATAGGTCCAGGACTTTGGCTGCAAGCAATGTGTGGCTGATTGGTTATAGTGGCAGGATAATGAATAGATTTGGAAGAATGGAAGATGCAAGGACAAGAAACCATGCCATATGAAACATTAGTCAAAGCACCAACATGTGACTGCACTGGAACTTCGGAGGATAACTTACTTCTTTTAATCTTCCCTTTCACTTAAGAATCTGCTTCTCAATAAGGAACATTCTCACGAGTGCCAACCTAGCCTCCTGGGCCACATTTTCCACTATTCTGGGTCCCGGAAAGAACTGGGCACATTATTATGTTTCTCTAAAAGGGGAGATAAGTTTGCCCCAGCATTCCATACCTCTTTACTTCATCATCAGTGTTTATGTGTTTATGAGAAGACAGCCTAAGAGGGCTCTCTGCCAGGGACCATCTGCATTTCTTAGGGATTGAACCCACAAACATGGCCTCTTTGGGGCTGACCAGCAGGGCTGTTTCAGTGGACTACATCTGGCTTTCTGCTTTTCACACAGTATTTTGTCTGGGCTCCAACGCCTGATGGCTGAAGCTTCTGGAATGCCCGAGGCACTGCTGAATCAGATGTTTTTTAGCTTCAGTGATTCACAAATTCCAATTTGCAGAACTTTCTCAGGCTATGTTTTGGAGCCCCTATTCTCCAGCTGGCTCCAAAATGAACTGGCCCCCACCCTCAGTTTTACTTGATAGTGAGGTGTGCCTCTGGAAGTCAGTTTGGAGTCATGCCTGTGTCATCACCCTGCACTGGGCTTTGAAGACATGGCAATGTTTGACTTTTTGTGTATGATTCAAGTTGCTGCTGCAGTGCCTGACCCCATACGGGTCCTTGCAGCCCAGTCTGACATTGCATGCTTCCATTTGGAACCAAGCAGTTTGCTTTGAGCTCTCAGACTCTGGAAGCAGTGTCCCCTGAGACACAACAGCAGAGGAAAGAGCATGTGGAACCCTGTTGGGAGAGAGCAACTACACAACTTTGAACAGAAGGAACTCAATCCCTGAAGGCCTGCTGTCCCCTCTACTAAGTTCTGAGCCACAGCATGTGGAGTTAGGAAAGCAGGATCAATCCTATTAAATCTGATGGGACTGTATTTTCTAGAACTTGTCACTAATGGTGTACTGGAGAATAGTTGTTCTCCTCTCCGTGCATGTTTGGAGAATGCATTGACTTGGGCCATAGTCTTCATTCCTGATGGTATCTGTCTAGCTCCTGCAAGAAAATGCTGTTTACATGAACAGAGATGAAGACAGCATGAGGCTTATGATCAAGGAGCCAAGCTGAAGTAGGATCATCCCAGCTGCACAACAGAGCAGTTAAGAGCTTGGGCTCCAAAGCCAGTCAGCGGGACCTATATTTGAATCCAGCTCCACATTTAACAGTTGGGTGACTAGAACAAGTTACTGCACTTTTCCAATATTCAGTTTCCTTATCTGTAAGGATGGAGGTAAGGGTATATGAAGAGCATTAAAAGAGATGAAGTATGGAAATGGTAGGCACACTACTGCTCAGTAATTGCTTCATATTAACTACAATTATTTTTCTTGATGCTTTGAGCTCCTCATGGGAAGCAGAAATAACCTGTGGCCAAGACATTGCTAAATGCTCCTTTTCCACTTTTTAAATACACAAGAAGACCATATTTACCAACTTTCCATGCACTTAGAATGGGGTCAAGTGATTGAGCTCTAGCCAGTGGGATCTGGGCAGAAATGATGCATACTACATCCAGGCATGAATTTTGAAAGGTCCTAACTTGTGCTCTCTCTATTCCTCATTTGCAATCTCGAAATGAAAGACTGCAAGATGGGGGAACCACAGGATGGAAGGAGCTTAGATTCAAGGCAATATAACAAAGAGAGTTTCCTGACCTCTTTTATGTTTCATGAGATTAAGAAATAAATGCTTAATATATTATGCTGCTGACATTTCAGTCTTTATTGTTAGTTCAACAGAGCATAGTCTATCCTAATTCACAAGCCAAAATTAGCACAGGAAGTGGATAGAGGAATGAGGGGGTCAGGACAGATTGCATATTTCCAGTCAGGTGGAGATGAGTGGTGCCAGCTTTTCATCGGGAGGAAAATAATTGTCACAGTTCTAAAACAAACTTGATTGTTAATTTTTCACATAATCCCTTACTGGAACCAGACAGTTATTACAGCCCGGGGCAGGTTTTGTGACATGAAAACCTTAGTTTGCACTTTCTGGTCTTCATATAACATCACTGCTGCTCCACTTCTGTGCCCCAAACTTTGCATGACACTGTGAATTGAAAACATCCTCTCCATAAATTTCAGCTAAGTTGGCAATGAATTTCTGCAGCAGACACATGTTCTCATTTAAAATTGCACATCACAGCCTATATCTCATCTGGGGACCACCTGTTGAAGAAAGAAGCCATTGGTAACTAGGAGTGCACAAAGTCATAAATGGTGACAGCCATCCATGTTAGAACATGTGTCGTTAACAAAGTTCCACCCTTCCAGGACCATCATTACCCTGTGACAATGGATCAGAAAGTTACCATATAAACCAGTTTTGAAATCCCCAGGGCCTTTGCACACACTGTTTCCTCTGCCTGGAGTACCCATTCTTCACATAGCTAGTTCCACAGATGCTTTCCCTAACTACTCTTTTCATGGGAAGCATCTGTCCCAACCCCTTAGTTCTCTAACTATGCACCTATCCATGTCCTTCATAGTCCATTTCTTTCCTAGTACTTTTTTACAATCTGAAATTGAAAGGGATTTTGTTTGGTTGTTTGTTGTCTGTTTCTCCCACTATGCCTAAACAACCATGAAATCTACCCCATTTCTAGGTTTCCATGCATATGAGTTAAAAAAGCCCCTGTAGCATTTAATCCAACATCGGCTGGATTTTCTGATACTTATAGCTGAAATCTTAACAAATATGTCTCCTTTCAATGATATTACTACTATTAATCTTCATTAGTATTATCTGTATACATTAAAACTCTTCTATGTGCCAGGCACTGCATTATGTGCTTTATTTCATTTAATCTTCCCAATAACCCTGAAAGTTAGGGATTGTAAATGCTATTTCACAAATGATGAAATTGAGGCCCCAAAGGGCTATCTTGCTGCCATGTGGAGAAAGCCTGCCTAAGAATGAAGCTTACATACAGAGAGAGGGAGAGAAAACGAGGGAGGGCCATCACTTAAATACCTGGGTCCAGCTATACCTGAGACACACCCCTTGGACTTCTGTTACAGGAAACAGTAAATTCGTGTTACTTATCATAGTGTGAGTTGGATTTCTGCCACCCGCAATTGAGTAAGGAAAAAGTGAGCACCATGTAGAAGCTCAATAAATGTTAGTTCTCTTAGTTTTCCTTCTCAGAGTGATCCCTCCCCCTCTAACTTCACCAACCTATTGGTTTACAACATAGCACCACCACTCCAGCCACCCCCATTTCCTCGCTAACTCCTTATATGACACATTTAGCTGTATAAGGTCATGTGCTGCTGTTCTGGATGCAGATTTATGTTTTTCAAGTCTTTTATTACCCTGACATGACAGGCCCATGGTGGCAGGAACACAGCAAGAATTAAGGGCAGTTTGCCTTAAAATGTCCTATTTTTAAAGTCAGTGATCATTCATTGCCTTGTAAGGAAAGGACTATTATTGCTCATTTACATTGAGTTTTATACTCCTCAAGGCAACTTCATAGAAATGCTCTCATTTTTCCTCACAGCTAGTAGAATACTGTCTAATATACCCATTAGACAGATAAGAAAACTGAGGCCCGAAGAGGTAAAGCAGTTTGACTCAAAAGCATTCAGCAAGTCCTGACAGGAACTGGCATCTTTCCCATCTTAGCCCAGCGTGGAAGGCACTGATATATTTATAGGACTCCATTTCCCAACCCTCCCATCATTCCTAGTACCGAGTCACTTTGGCCAATTAAACCACATCACATTTGGATTACCAAATAAAATACAGGATGCACAGTTAAGTTGGAATTTCAGACCAACAATTTTCTAGCGTAAGTATGCCTCATGCAGTATTTGGGTCATAGTTATGCTTAAAAAAAAACATTGTAATTTTATCTGCTAAATCTAATAATGCTACATCAGATGCTCTTCCAGCAGATCAGAAAAGGGATAAAACTAGTAATTCTTTGGAAAGTAGAACTTTCTTTTGCAAGAATCACATGCAAAGGAAAACAGTACTATCCAGTGCAGAGCAAGAGTCTCTAATGTTCGATACTGGGGTTGGGTTTTGACATTACTTGATATTACAGCCAGGATCCAGGAACACCTCAATCTTACCCTATTACTTATTCCTGTTTGTGAAAGCATCCTGGAGGGTCTGTTTGCACAGGGAACAATGGCAAAATGGAACTCAAGATGCCACTTAATTATCAACAGAGCAGCAGCCTGGCCCATTAGTGTATGGCTCATTTGACCTTGGACACTGATCAATCAGCTCAGCAATTTGTCCTTCCTTGGGAGGGAGGGAAGTACCTAGGAAGGGGGCAGACAGAGGAAGCTGAAGGGTCGGGAAGAGAGTAATTGAGTCTTATCTTTTGATGTTTTCTAGTTCAGACTGAAGGAACCCTGTCAATAGTTTCTTTTGGAAACCGGAACTGAGAGCATGTAAATGTGAAAGCATGAGGCGAGCTGAGGTGGGTCACACAATTAGGGGGCAGAACCTCAGGCTGAAAATGGAGGGATAAGAATAAAGCTTGTGTGCAAAGATCAACAGAAAAGGGAGCAGGTATTTCTCTTGGATCCCGCTTCTCCAGGCTTCTCCAGTTCCCGCTTCTAGCTGCATTTCCTCTTCTGAGCACTTCGAATAAATTCCTCTTTTGTGCTTAAGTTAGCTTGGGTGGGTTTCTGTTACTTATAATCATTCTGTCACTTACTTGACTAAGAGAAAAACCACCAAATAAAGAAGCAAGGTCCGAGAAGTTCAGTTCAGTTCATTGCCTTTTATTTAATTTAAAAATAAAAACAGGAACAAAACAAGAAAATAGAAATCAGTTTCCAATGAAAATATAAACACTTTGGGTGGTTATCCAGCTTTTTTTTCCCTGTAGGCTGTTCTGGGCTCAAACCAATCAAATGAGTGAAAACCGATTTTGACTGGAGCCATAAAGCATGTTGCACCAATTAAATTACACCAATATATTATTATAATACCTTTGAAATGCCTTTCAGACCAATAAATAAAAAAGACAAATTCAAATAAAAAAGTCAACTTTTTAGTTACAAAAAAAAAAAAAATTAAATAAAAGTCACAATATGGATTTTTTAAAAAATGTGCAGTCAAGTTTCTCTCCCTCTTTTTTTACCTTCTAGGAATGATACCATGCCAGTAAATCCCTACAGAACATTTCCAGTTTGGCAACAAAACAGTCAGTTGATCATTCACATTTGTACTCAAGACAGCAGGCCTGGGTAAAACTCGCCTGAACTGCACCCCAAAAAGTGCCCCCCATCATCTGAAGAAGCAGCACCTTGTAACAGGGGTGGGAATTCAGATAGTACTTAGCATTTCATTTCACCTGGGGTCTTGGAAGCACTTTCTGAAAACTGATCATGCCTTTGAATTTACCTGTAAAAAGAAGTATAAGTCTACTCCTTTGCAGACATGTAAACTAAGACACTGAAAGACCCACAGAAGCAAGGAAAGGACCAGGAGAGCTGACACAGAATCTCTTGCTTTATCCACTGGGTCATAAAAGTGTCTGTCACTTGTTAGTCCACGGAAATGAATCAAGCATGACTTCGTTGGCTGGGGGATTGGCTGTTAGGGAGGTCAGGGCTGAATCAGGAAGCAGAGGAACTGCTTTGAAGGGATTTTCCCTCCATTCCAAGTTTTTCCTTGCAAGGACAGTTGACACTGCATCCAGAATCAGACGATGTTAGCAGAATGTCAGAGCAAAGCAGGGCCTCAGAGTCTGACTAATCCACCCTTCCAGCCCTCGAGGAAGGGAAAATTTAGTTCCAAAGACACTGTAGTTGTCTAAGGCCACCAGCTCGTTAGCAGCAGACTAGGACTCAACCCCAGAGTCTTTGCATCTTCTTCGAGGCCTTTCTTTGCCACACCGAGTTTGCTAACAGAGAACACACATAAGTTTGGGGGAAGAGGAAAGGGTAGAATGTGTTGTTGTTGTTATTGTTTTAATCATTGTTACCAAAACCTAGAAGGATAGAAAATATTAAACAGGCACACGTCAACAAGTGGGCAGATATTTACCTAAGTCACACTGACAGCTACCAGCCAGGCCAGCTGCCATGTGTGAGAGGCCAGCAGTGTGGCAGAATTGGCTGAGCTGTCTGTTCAGAAAAGGCTGCATAAAATGGAGCAGAGAGTTTAGGACACCCTGCATGCACCCATACACCCCCACCTACAATTTGCTATCTACAGACTTTTTTTTCCCTTTTAACCTCTAGTGGAATTCAGGAAGGAGATGGAATTGAATGAAAGGAAACTGAGCAGTTTCCCACAATACACTGCTCAGCGAAACCTGAAGGAATACACAAGCCAAAGCACCAAAGCTACTGGCAAGGGGAAAACAAAGCCATCTCCTTAGGGAAAGGACAGTTTCATCCAAATTCATGTTGTTAGTGCCATAACGTATATTCTTTTTCATCTCCCTATGAACTCTTGTTTCTTGGTTTATCCAAAGATATCCCCAAGATTAGTGAGTTCTCCTCCTCCTGCAACTGGGTGGTGAGCAGAAGTCAGACCTCTTGAAAGAAGGACTCTTATTGGCTCAGGCCAACGGACTCAGAAGCCATCCCTATGAGACCATTAATTCCAAATCCAGTATCCTGAAGATGTCCCATTGGGGAAGTGAAGTCTTATCACCCATAATCTAGGTATCTAGGAGTGAAACACCTAGTTTTTGTACTTTTTAAGGTAAAAGCCCTGACATACCTTTTTTCTCCCTTTTCCAGAAGCATTTGGATGATTTCTAAGGAAATGTTTCCTCTCCTATATGCTTCCTCCCAATCTACTCTGCCCTTTCAAAATTTTATTCATTTAAATGGATGAAAAGTTGTTTTTCCTCAAGGCCCAGGAGTTCATGTCAAAGTTCAAAATCATAATATAGAACATTTAGATTTGGGAAAAAGCACTCTCTGTCTGACTTTCCTTCACCCATCCAAATATCCCACCTACACACTAACTCTCTGGAAGTCAACTCTTCTGCCTCTGAGAATTCTACACTTGGTGGACAGAGAGATAATTTGCTATTAAACAGGGCACTGGTTGAGCCAGTTAATCCTCTGGTGAACTATGGACAGTGAGCGTGACATCCAATTCAAAGCATTTATGCATGCAGGTGAGAACCCCAGAGGTGGCATTCCAGTTAATACTGAGACGTTAAAGATACTGACAAGTGTGCTTGGCTGGTGTAGATCAACTTCCAATCATCTGTGCACAGACCCCAAAGGGTCCTGGGCTCTACTCTACACTACAGTTTTGACCTCTGATCCCCCCATCTTCTTCCCTATCTATCCCTGGGAGGCTATACATAAGTGCACAGCAGACATCTGGAAAGAAACAGACAGCAAAGAGCTGAAAAATCATTATGGGCTGATTCTGTGTCTTTCAGAGTACAAAGCACTCTTTCTCTGACCAAGGCCTTTGTTCCATTCAGGGTTAAATACCACATTAGCAAATGCCACACTGGTAGGCCTGACAGAGTTAACATAGATCCCACAGGATGCCTTCACCTAACTTCCAGGGCTGAGCCCGAAAAGGATGGCAATGACACAGTGTAAGTGCCATTGCCTCCCTTCCCATCCCCAAGGCAGCCAACACCATTCAATCACAGAGCTCCTTCCCTAGGCAACTGGGTGACCACTACTCAAACCAGCACAGGGGCAGCTGCTATCAATTGATCATTAATGGATGCTGAGATCTACTTGCTTGCCCCAGGCAGTCAGATCAAACTTGCTAATGAGAAGAGGAGCAAACTTTTCAGATTCACTCAGAGCATATGGCCCCTGTTCTCCAGAAGCATTGGATGCCTTCTAGGGAAATGCTCCCTCTCCCATATGCTTCCTCCCAGCCCACTATATGCCAGCCAACACCACCTCCCTTGGACAGCCGGTTCTTTGGGAGGTGGCATAATGCAAATGCCAGTTAGGACCCAAATTCTGACTAGCAGTTGGCAGCACTGGCAGAGAGCCTACTTCTTCCTTTTAGGTGCTGGCTCAAGCTTGCAAGCTTGGCCAACTGAGATGGCACCCATCCTTTTTCAGTCTATTGTCATGGCCAGCAAAGAGTTAACCAGCCTGCTGGTGCAAGTCACTGCTCCCGTTCCTCCCTCACGCCCATCTCCAACCCACCCCACGCCTTGGTGAGCTAGTTGAGCTTGTTGCAGATCTCCAGCGCTTTCTTGTAGACCTGAGTCACGTCATCCATGTCCGTGAGGAGGGAGAAGCTGCTGTCTCCCAGCCGGTTCCGGTACCGCTTCAGGTACTGGGGCCGGGGCCGGTTCTGGAGCCGCTCAAATTCCTGGATCTGGAGGAAGTTTTCGGCAGAGACACAACTCCGGATGCGCTGGCGGGTGGGACGATTCTCCTGCAAATCCAACAAGTCAAAGGAGTCACTGGACAGAACACTGTCATCACTGATGACACTGGAAGGCCGGCTGTAGCTCCGGGAGAGGCCCTCGGCCGGGACGCCAGGCTCCGCCAAGGATTCCAGTGTGGGCATTTCGGGGCCAAGGAGGGCCGGGTCCAAGGTGCCTGTGGAGTACTTGCTGCTGTGTTTCAAGATGCCCTTCCTCCGGCAGGAGAGGCTGTGGGAATTCACCCTGGCTGGGTCCGGGGGGCTGGGGGAAGGGATGCTGTCACCCATTCCATCATTATTGTCCAGCAGCTCGGAAGATTCGCTCCGCTCCGGGGAGGAGTAGTAACCCGACTCCCTCTGCTGGGTCTTTTTCAAGATCCCTTTCTTGGGCACCGTGGCCGACTGTTTGGGGCTGAGTGTACCTGGCACCTCTGCCTCGGGGGAGCTGGCGAGGGCCACACCAGTCCGGCACAGTTCCTGCTCCAACTTGAAAGCAGAGGGTAAAGCAGGACCAACAACCCCTTCGATGAAGCCAGTGCTGTGGGAGCGATGCTCACTGTTGCTTCGTTTCTTCAGGATCCCCTTGGGCCTCTTGGAACTCAACTTGGATGGACTTTCAGGCACCGTGTCCGGGCTGGACTGGACAAAGTCGTTCTCTTTCTTGGACTTCTTCAGGGAACGCTGCCGCTCCAGCATGACCTCCGAGGCACCGGGTTTGGCCAGGCCTTTAACTTTGGCTTCTGCCTCGGCCTGCAGCCCAGTGGAACGGTGGTGCCAGTCGATAATCCGAGCCAAGAGTGGGGACTCGGAGTCGCGAAGGGCATCGCAGTCACACACGCTGCTCTTGTAGCCCCAGTTCACCCACCAGTGGTTGGCAATGTCCTCAATGGTGGCCCGGCGGTCGGGGTTCACCATCAGCATCCACCGAATGAGTCCTCGAGCATCTAGAGGGCAAAGGGCAAAACAAACGTTGCATACACAGAAGCATTTGGCTGTGCGACCCTCTAAGAGGGCTCACAGAGACACACTCACTTCAGGAAGAATCGAACTGGGGTCCTGGTTCAGCACCTACTGAGCAAGGAGCCAGAGTCTTCCCGATTGTACATCAAAAGCACAGTCAGGGCTTCTATCTTATATCCATAGGCACGTGCACTATCAAACCTCAGCATGTTTTCTATATTAGTGAAAGAATATCACGGAGCTACTGACCTTTCTGTCAACTTGGATCTTTAGAAACTGAGGAAGGCTGGGTAACAGAGAAAGAATCCCAGGCCTGACCCTGAGCAGGGCCTTGCTATTCCTTTGGTGGAAATGATTTTTCTGAAAGGGAAAGCAGGTGCAGACTGCCATGGATTTCTTGATTCCTCCAAAGGTAACCTCACCTAAACATACCACACTCATTGTCACTGTGCCAGCACAAAAGGGAAATTGGGGGCTGAGATGGAGAGGGAAGAGCTGTTCATCAAAGAGACAAGGACAGAGAGGGATGCAGAAGAGTCATAAGCCAATGGGTCAGATTGCACTTGCTCACCTGACATATTTGGGGAGTGAGAGAGACCACAGCCTGAGGGCTTCCATAGATTCTGACACACCCAGTCCCTTCCCTCTCTGACATAAGCCATATCCCACTGAGCTATCGGATCAGAGATCTCATCTATATCTGCCACCAGTTTATAGCCCATCTGAAACTACCTGCAAATTTCTGCCATCAGGAAATCAGGGGAAAGCCTGAAGGGGGCAGTTGAGGAGGCTGCAGGAACCAATGCTCTCTCACAGCTGGTGAATTAACTTTTAAGATCAAACTGTCTTCAGAGTTTAATTGGAGTTGAATTCTGTCCTGGGCTAGCCTCCAGCTAGCTGGCAAAGGCCTGGCAATGGGGACTGGAGTGAGCTGCACCCCTGAGAAGTCACAGGGCGATCATTCATTCAGTCATTTGATAACTATTACCAAGCCCTTACAATGTGCCAGGAACTGCAGTGGCACCAGTTAGCTGGGGACACAAATAAAGCTACCATAGAGATCACCCTGAAATTTCTCCCAAAACATACTGGCTTATTGAAAAAATAAATTTTAAAATATACATATGCATGCACACACACACGCACAGAGCCCAGCCCATGACTTTCATTTATATGAGAATCTGCCTATTCACTAAAATGCACAGGGCACACCCGTGGCTTTCACAGGCATTCTTAGACATATTCACGGGCAAAGGGTAAAAATTCCCAGCTGCAGTCACACAAAGCTGGTTCAGTATTCATTAATTTATTGTTCCAAGGGACTTTATAGAACATAACTACTGCTAATAGCAAGAATCGACTTGTAAACATATATATATGCACAAGTGCATGGTAAGTCCCTATCTGAAAAGCCCGAGGTAACAGTAAGGTGTTACCTTACTGTTTCCAAAGATGATCACCCGCATGCACCTTCCCTGTACATGCACGATGCTCTTCCATCAGGAGATGGAGTTCATGACCTTGATGACTTTGACTAACAGAACATGGCTGAAGTGATGTTCTCTGGCTTCCAAGGGCAGATATTAAGAAGGTCTGGCAGCCTCTTGGAGCCCTGAGCTGCCAAGTAAGGAGAAGAGAAACCAGGAGGAGACAGCTCAGGGCGCGAGGGGCTGCAAAGAGGAACACTGGACTCAGCCCCAGCAGCAGGTCCGCTGCCGTCCGATTACAACTGTAGAGGAAAGCTCAAGAAGACAAGAGAGCCCCAGCTGACTCACAGACTGAAGATAGGATTGCATGGTTGTTTAAAGCAGTTTGCGTCTTTGAGAAGAAAGGGGCTAGAGTTGTTAGGCAGCAACAGATAATGAAATAGTGCTATTATGCAATCCCTTGCATTGGGGGTTCAGTGGTGAATGAGACTAGCAGGTGCTGCCTTCAAGGCACTTCCAGTGGGCAGGAGCATCGGGGTTATATGTCAGTATGGACCACACGGGATTTCATATAATATATTTTCCAAAATTTTACTCTATAGCTAAGAAACTGAGGTCCAAAGAGGTTAAGAGAATTGCCCAAGTTCACCCAGCAAGCAAGCAGGACTCCTAGCTTTGAAAATTTCTCTTGAATAGGTATAGGCTTTGACAGAAGACAAAAATCTGGGGAAAAGAAAGAGGGAAAGTGGAAGACTCCTTAAAGTGTATTAAAATACACGTAGGAAGTGTGTGAGAGGGCAGGCCAGCCGACCCTCTCCCCTCAACCTCTGACCCTCCACAGGAACGCACCTGAGGGCTGCGTGGGTTCCCGGTACTCTCCGCTGCTGATCTGTCGAATGAGGTTTTTGTGATCAAAACCGTCGAAGGGCATTGTTCCATAAACGAGAGTGTAAAGCAACACGCCCAGGGCCCAGCTGTCCACCTGGAGCAGAGAGACAGGACATATAGGAGCTGGGGAAACAGATTCCTGGGATGCCTTTCAAACCATCAGCATCTCAGGGTAGGCAGTCACCCCCAACACCCCCGAGAGTTTAATTTAGCACCTGGCAGACAGATTCCCACCACAGTCTGACAACTGCTAGGTAATGCAGCTGGAACCTGCTATAGAGCCCAACTATTTCATTTTGTGCAGAGACTCAGAGTCCCCACCTATATAAGAACTTTTGTAAATAGATGATCTTACGTGATCCTCACTACTACTTTGTGAAGCAGGTAGAGCCTGGATTATTTTGCAACCCCATTTGACAGATGAGAATACTAAGGCACAAGGGAGCTAAACAGCTTCCCCTGAGGTCCCACACTAGTAAGGGAGGCAAGATCTGGATGCAGGGCTCTTCACCCCTTATCCTGGAATCTTTCTATTACATGGAATCAGTTCCTTTCTGCACCTTCTTCAAATGGATTGGGGTTTGCAAACTCAAATGCTTACAAGGCCCAGGCAGATTACAAACACGAACAAAGCAGGATTCAGGGTACAACACAGAGTGATGGCAACAAACTGTAGAGTGTGTTCACCCATTTTATGCAGGCACAGAGACAAACTGTAGTGTGCATTCACCCATCTTATGCAGGCAGCTTCTCCCAGGCTAATTGCTATCACATGTACACCCAGTACTGTTAGATCCTTGGGTTTTTCCAGAGAAGTCAGAAAACAGATTTTTATGTGAAACTCCCAATTATTAAATGCTTGCTCAGTTAAAAAAAAAACCTAATGTGGCCAAATAAAACATGTTTGCTGGCCAAATCATAGGCTGCCAGCTTGTAACTTCGGAAACAGATCATCAAAGATCAAAGACACATTCATTATCTACCGTAAACTTACAGCGTCAAGTTTCTACAATTTTATAAATTGAATCCTAAGCTCCTCCCTTAAATTCTTATTTTAGAAAGACTTTCTCTTTCACTGTAATTGGTAGAGGCTCTTGGCATTCTTCTCTTCACCCTCCAGCCCTGCCCCCAAATGCTCTCAGATAAATATTTGCAAGAAAACATTTCAACACACTGAACAGCTGCTATTTAAAGAATACTGAGTAGATGAATCCCTCTGTAAAGAGAACCATTTTTTTTGAAAAGGAATAATCACTCTGCAAATCATCTATTTTCAAATAATATTTCCACATAAACATGTCTTAGTAGTGGTGGCCCTGATAGCTTGAGGCATGTAAGAAGAATATATTTCTCATGAATTTGAAGGTGCGATTAAAATATACGTCCTTAGTCAAAAATATATGCTGTGAAAAATGCAAAAGATATTCAGTGACATTGGAGGGGGGGACTTTTGTTTGTTTTGTTTGTTTTACTACAACAGGGAAAACCTAAAAATAATTTGAAAGTCCAAATTAGGGAAGTGATTTAATTAAATTATGGTGTAATCATATAATAAAACATTATGTAATCATTAAAACTCATGTTTTAAAATAATTTATTCAGAAAATGTCATAATATAATATCTAATAAAAAGCAAGATATATATACATAGACACACATACATAAGTATATACATATATATATATAAAATGATCTCAATCAGTTTTTAAATGCCAAGATCTATACTGGATAAAAGTCTGAAAAGAAGTCACAAAAATGTTAAAAGAGGTTCTCTCATATGGGGTTTGCAGGTAACTTTTATTTTCTTTTTAGCAGTTTGGGTTTTCTGAATTTTCTCCCAGGTGCATGTACTGCTTTTATAATCATATTAAAGAAAGGTTTTATTTGCTTGATTGCTTTAGGGAATTTTGTCTCGTTTCCCTTTTCCAATCCTTGCCCTCTTTCCTCTCTCTTCCCCGATCACACACATACACACAAATACACACACACGAGGCCACCCACTCACCTCTGGCCCTCGGTAAGGTCTCCCATTGACAATTTCAGGAGATGCGTAGAGTGGGCTCCCACAAAACGTTTGCAAGAACTTGTCCTTCTGATACAGGTTGGAAAGCCCAAAATCAGCAATCTGCAAAGAGAAGCAAGACCCAGGGAGGCTCGTTAGTGATCGGTCAGTGTCTACATTGGTTGAACTCACAGCACATGGCCCGGAGAACAGCTAAGGGGCACCTGGGTAGATGCGTCAGCTGAGCAGCCACCTTCTCTCCAGCCCTCAGCCTTTATAAAAGGTTTATGCCACATCACCCGCCAGCATTTCCCTCAACACACTCCTTGGCATTCCACCGCAATGCCTTCTGCCAGATCTCTTTCCTACATGCACTGTCACTCACTTGGTAGTATTCTTTACACAGTCTCTCTATTTTTAACTACATTTTAAACCAGCCCGAAGGAATCAGTTACAAAATCGTGGACTCGATGCTTCTGGTGGACACGAAAGTGTATACCTATTAATTTAAAATTTCCCCATCAGTGTGCCACCTAAAATCACACTGCATCCATGTCACACTTGGGAAAACCCTGACCTAGGGAAAATACAACACCCTATGACCCACCCACGCTCCGACTGGAACTATATTTTGCCCGCTTTTGGACAAGATGATATGGACTCAAGCATGGGTTTTGGGTCATCATAATTCAGCCCAAACTCTGCCACCTGCCGTCTGTGTGACCTTGAGGAAGTCACTTAGCTACTCAGAGCCTCAGTTTACGCCTCCATGGTCCTTGCCCTGAAATCTACAATCTCTGCCCTATTCTGGGTCACAGGGTTATTGTGAGAAAAACAATAAGGGGGGAATTAATCAGGATGGGCCATAAGTGTGAAAGTGCTTTCTAACCTTCAAAAGATACACAAAGTTTTTACCTAACCTTGCTTCTGTTTTAGTACGCAGCCAGTCTGTGGAGTCATTTTCCTCCTCCTTTGCCTTCTTAAAGAGTTTTATTTAGTGTCCTCATTTCTCCCCATTGGCTACTTTGTTCTATGTCTATATTCTCTTTCCCTAACAGAGCATGAGTCCCTGAGGTGGGTTCCATGTTGTCCTCATGTTTGTGTCATCATTATTTGGTACCTGTCCCCACTCAAAAAGTACCTGCCACTGGAACAGGCATTATATTTTGAAAAGCTCAAGGTAATCAAAAGATGCATAAAAATAATAGTAGTAATAGTATTACAAGTTACCACTTACTGAACACCTTCCAATTATCAGCCACTGTTCTAAGCACTTTTCATCCTCTACTTTAATCCTACCAAAACCCCCATTTTACAGAAGAAGAAACTAAGGTTAGGGAGATTAGGTTACTCATCCAAGGAGGTGTAATTAGTAAGTGGCATTGCAAAGCCCTGTGTCTCTACAGCTTCAAATCACGGTCCAACATGCCCCTGGGTTTTCTGCACGTTTCTCTCTAGTCTAAATCAGCCTCATGAACTGAGCCAAGGAAGGTTTTTGCCCTTCTCCAAGCTGATTTCCATTTGAGGCTTATAAACAAGCTGGGTGATTCACATGTCCAGTGAGCAGCCCAGCCCCCATAGCATAGAAGCTCTGCTTTGAAAGCTGCCCCCAGAACAAGCTTACTTTGTAAAAGTCATCCCTGAATGGATAGAATGTCATTGAAAGCAGCTGGTATACAACCGCCCTCAGAAAATGTATTCTCAGGGCTCAGACTGCACTTATTTGCCCTGAATTGCACCTTTTTATCAAGGCCCCTGACTCATTTGCAGAAAGGCCCATCAATCAGATCGGGCATGGAATAGCTTCAGCTCTGGAGCATCCAGAAAAGTCGCCAGGCTTCACCCTCCCTCTGGCAGCAGCGAAGGCAGGAGCTGATCCTGCATGGTGAGCATCCTGAGGAACATACAGTCCTACCAGCTTCTAGATTCACACATGTATGAGAGGTACCGCCTGCAGCCACCTTATAAAAATACCAGCATGCAGGGCAGTGCAACGGTGGCTCAGTGGTAGAATTCTTGCCTGCCATGCCAGAGGCCTGGGTTCAATTTCCGATGCGTGCCCAAGCCAAAGCAAACAAACAAACAAAATACCCGCATGCAGACATGCACTCGCACACACGTACACGGGGCATTTTCACACCAGCAAGCTCCAGGTCCAGGCATTGCTGTTTCCTTTGTATCCTGTCTAGAGCAGCATGCTTATGTTCTGGGCCACTCACATCCTCACGGACTGATGTATATCAACCTCACCCAGTAAAACTGTCATTGCCGCTAAGACAAGATTAATAGAAATCTAGATTAGTCCCTGGTCTTGGCACTTCAACAGAAAAGCAACATTAATCAACCCACACACAGGGTTCTCAAACCTTGAGCCATTCAAACTTGAGCTTCATCTCTAAGATTTAATAATGCATGGAGCTTATGTTGACTATTGAGAGTATCAGGGGAAAGGACCACTGGTTCCCCAACCTCTCAGAAGCCTCAGTTTCCCCATCTATAAAATGGGGATGTGAACAGAACCCGCTCCCACAGCATCACTGAAGATTAAATGACATCAAGTGTGCAAAATGCTTGGAACAGGAATTGGTGGAGAGTTGGAGGTCAATAAATATTTGCTTCCCATCTTTAAATCCAGATAGTCAACTTAATTAACATCAGATACTAGAAACAGGGTTTACCTCAACATCAGGGACTCACAACAATGAAGGAATAATAGATGGTTTTACATGCTGAATAGTTAGAGGAGTAAATAACTTTTGAGAGAGACCCATCTTTTCTCAATTCTCTTTTAGTCATCTGGATTAAGTCAAGGAGAAGGTCTCAGTTGGACTCTGGCTTGTCTTTAGCATTTTACATTCAACAAAGAGAAGAGACCTTGGGCTCAGAGCCTGTGGCATGAACCAACATCGAGCTAGAATTTAATAACACTTGTTTCCATTATATTTACTATGAAGCTTATCTTCTATAAGAGAACCAGTAAGTTATATTGGTTTTCCCATTTAAAATAATTACATAAGGCTTCTTCTTCAAATAAATATAACTCTAAGGAGTGTGTTAAAATAAATAAAATATTAAGTACATTAGCACAGATACTAGAAAAGGGTAAAAAGTATGAACACAGTGAAAGAAAAGCCAACATTTGGGAAGTACTGATTTAAACATAATAACACAAACAAAAAAAATCAAATCCCAGAACTGGTTTTAAGCTGAAAGAGTCCCAGTGAGATGACCTAACCCAGCCCCTCATCCTGTACGTAAAACCACTGAAAGCCAGAAGACTTAAGAAGCTTTGCCTTCTGAAGGGTCAGGAAGACCGAGAGAAGTACACACAGCAAAAGGGTCTTTTCAACTTGTACAATTTCTCTGCAGGAAGCCTTCAGTTGTGTATTGAGACTGACTTGCTGACAAGAAGGCTACCAGGCTTTGCTTTTATAGTATTTAGCTGATGCAACTGGTAACCTTTGTTGCAAGGTACATAGTTTGCATTTCTGCAGACGGCGATTATTCCCCTGCCACTATTGGTTCAGAGCCACCCTCTGTCCCTGTCCTGCCCTGTTCGGTTCAGTCTTGCCTCGGAAAAGGAATCCGGGATATCAGCATTGGTGTCCTTAATTTTTAAGGTATTTGCTGTAATCACACCTTTCTAAAGGTGTGCCTCGCTGGAGGAAAATCTGAGTGAGAAAGGAAAATTAGGAAATGATTATTTACATTCCAGAAGGATGAACCTCAGGTCACCGTGAATAACGAGCAACCCTGATGAGAAAGGAAGCATCCGCTTTATGACGACTAACCGCTAGAAAAGGACGGTGTTGACAATGACATAACAGGAAAGAATCTGATGGTCATTTAGAGTGTCTAAGAGGCGGGGTGGTACACTGGACAGATCAGAGGCTTTGGAGCCAGAAAAGCATGGGGTTGACCGGAGCCTTCCCATTACTGGTGGAGTGGTGGGATCTGACAAGCCGGTCAATTTCCACATCTGAAAAATAACAGAACCCACTGCGTAAAGGTGTCGAGAGGACTAGCAAACATTGCATGGGAAGCCCCTCAAAAGGCCCTGGCAGACTCTATAAATTACAACTTGTTTGGCTGATTCAACAACTGTTTGCTGGGCCAGACAAATTTAGGATGGAAAGCACTCAGAGCCACTGCCCACTAAAGAACCCAGAGAAATTACAATCATCCGTCTTGGTAATAAGCTACTCCAGCATGAGAGGTTGCTCCGTGAGACAGGAAAAGTAAAGGATGTACAGTTGGAAGACTTGAATTCAAACCAGGCCTCACCTCTTCCAGCCATCTAACCTTAGGTGTGTTATTCCATCTCTCCCAACTTCACTGTGGTCCAGGGACCAGCGGCAACGGCACCAGCTAGGAGCGTGCTGGAAACACAGACTCTCAGGTCCCACCCACCCCCAGCCTACTGAATCAGAATCTGCACTTTTCATAAGATTCCCAAGGGGATTCATATACACGTTAGCCATTCTGAGTCTGGGTTTCTTCATTTGTAAAATGGACTTAATAATTTAAGCTACCTGGAAGGGCTGATATGCATCGAATGAATCAATGGACAGAAAGTGCTTAAAACCATCCCTAGCTACAGCAGGCTTTCAATAAATGTTAGCTATTACTACTTAAACCTTCCTGAGTGTCAGTCTCCTCTGCTGGAAATTGGAATTGCAGTAACACCAACCACAGTTGAAATCTTAAGTGAGAAAATAGTAATAGCAGTATTGCTACATGCCAAGCACTTTATACATATCAACCTCTTAAATCCTCCCAATACCCGATGAGATGAGTACTATTATTACTTCCATTTTGCAGGTGAGGAAACTGAGGCCCAGCAGAGTTTAATGGCTTGCCTGATATTCTGGTAAACAGCTTCATTGCCTGTAAAGCTCAACATAAAAGAGTTATTGCTCTAATGGTGGCTGATGAAGAAATAAGCTTTCTGCTCTCAGGAAGACATCAATTCCATCAGGAAGACACACTCCATAGCTCCTTTCCAGCCCTAGAGTTAATTGCTATGGCTTTACCCTCGACAGCCTCACTCCTGAGTTGTCAGAAAGTAAAGTTAGGGAGTGGAACAATGAGCAGAAGTGAGTGGGGTCAGCTTTTATCTTCAGAAAATCTAAGCTTACGCTGCCTCTCTGGAGAGACTCGAAGTTACCAACCCGAAGCAATCTGGAGAAACTCTTAACTATGGCAGCATCCAAGAAGCAGCCTTTCAGGAGATACTAATGAGCAAGCCAGTTCCAACACACTGCTCTGGTATCCCCACGCATTTGCTCCAGCCACCGCAACTCAGCCAGCCTGGCCATCAGCCACCACCAGGGACAGCTGTCTGCAAGCCTGCCTACTAACTAGGTAAGATTGGCTAAAGTGAGAACCAAAGAGTACCCTTGTGAGACACTCTCTTGGATTCAGGACAAACTTAGGTGGTAGTGGTAAAGGGTATAATGTATCTAGTGTTGGCCTTTAGAGTCCAATAACCATGGGCTTGTATCCAGTCCCATCACTTCTGAGCTGTGGGAGCTCCTCATCTGTAAAATGAGGGCACTCAGACCCACTTCCCTGGAGATATTTTGAGGACCAAACAAAATAAGGCATGTGGAAGGTCTGGCACAGGGCTCTGGCTTCCAACAGGGGTTCAGGAAATGCCAATCCTTCTCCAGCCTTCAGACCTATTCCCGCGCTTAACATTCCTTCCCCCTTGAAACGCCACCA